>NC_046310.1:8050022-10450022 GCF_004115265.2 Rhinolophus ferrumequinum | reverse complement strand
AAAACAAAGGGTAAAAAAATGAAGTCCAACACTCAGAAGAGCGCTGAAGCGCCCGATCTAGACAAATAAAGACTAGTAGAAGCCGCCCCTCAACCTGATAGTTATATGAGCCTCTCTCATCAACCACCAAGAATTTTATGGAGCAGCCAACTTTCCTGGTGATGGGGGCGACAGACTGGAGGGCACCAAGTAAAAGTTTATGGGAGCCATGGAGAAAAATGGTGTTGGAGTTTTTTCTCTCTCCCTTTCTTCCCTCCACCTCCCCTTTTTGTTTAGCTTAGCTAGTTCTGAAGTCTACCATAGAAAAGGCCTTGATTATCAAATGTAATATTCACGTCAGATTGTGCCGTTCAGCCTCACATGGGGGACTATACAGGGCTTCAGTGTTCCTTAATAAATTACCTCTTCGTGTAGCAATTAACCCCCTTCTGTGAAGGTTCAGTGTTTCCTTGGGCCTGTGCCAGTGCTAACAGCTATGGCTTAGCATTCTTTTTAATGGGCTGCAATTACTGCTGAGAGCAGGGAAACATAAAATATTAACACTTAAGCATCTTTTACACTTCTTTGAACGTTAGATTACGTCGAAAATATAACTGACTTTTCATTCTTAAACCTGATATTTGCTTAGAATTCCACAGGACCCATGAAAATGTTCCGGTAAGTGGTTTCTGTTGATTTATTAACTCCCATGAAAGCTTAATGGAAACCCCTTGCCACCAAATATTGAATATATTATGCATGCTTACAAAAGTCTTGTTTACCAATTCCCCGACTTTCACATCGTTTAGAGAAGATAAATGATTTGGGACACAACTTGATGCGAGTTCCATTTTTTTCCCTCTGTGCCATCTGTTGGGGAAGGAGCGGACTAAAGCTTCAAACCACCCTAGTATGGTTGAATCGGCCCCTCAATTAAAACTCTATTCACTATTATCTTTGCTCAAGTTACTTTGTCTTTTTTTTTGCTGTTACCTGTTGATATGAAGATTTAATGATATCAGTGAAATGGTATCTGTACATTACTTGTTATTCTCTATTCTCTTTATAGTATATGTGCACTATTGATGTATATATACTATAAAATGCAATATATATGTATATATCCACTGCATATACTATATATACACCATATGTGTGTAGATATACATGACATATACTATATATTATATATGTTTACATGTAATATATGCTATATACATATACTGTATGTGCATATATAATATACAGAGAGGAAGAGAATATGTAATGTACATATATATACAGATATATAAACAAAGTACATATGTCTGTGTATACCCACACTATATGCATATATATGTGTATATGTATATGTATATACATTTTGGTGCCTGCTTCATAAAATTATGGAGTAAGAGCTAACGGAGCTATAACTAATGTCAAGAGGTTATATGAATCAATCCCACAATTTTCAGATGACAAAGTCTAAATCCATTAAGGCTGATCTGTTTTCTTCTTTGCCATCTCTAGAGATGGTTACCAATATAGATTTTTTTTTTTTAAGATTTTATTGGGGAAGGGGAACAGGACTTTATTGGGGAACAGTGTGTACTTCCAGGACTTTTTTCCAAGTCAAGTTGTTGTCCTTTCAGTCTTAGTTGTGGAGGGTGCAGCTCAGCTCCAGGTCCAGTTGCCGTTGCTAGTTGCAGGGGGTGCTGCCCACCATCCCTTGCGGGACTCGAGGAATTGAACCGACAACCTTGTGGTTGAGAGCCCATTGGCCCATGTGGGAATCGAACCGGCAGCCTTCAGAGTTAGGAGCACGGAGCTCCAACCGCCTGAGCCACCGGGCCGGCCCCACCATATAGATTTTTAATTATAGAAGTAAGTTAGGCACTTCTAACTATGGAGGTATTTTCTACACCAACAAATAAATAATTTTAATAAATAATCACATAATTTCTCATAAAATAAATATATTTACTTCTCTAATATTAGTTTCTTTTGTTTCACTTTCTTTTTTTTTATCTTTGTATATCTCCAGCAGGACTTGCTACATTAAATGTATATAGATTGACTGACTGATACTGAGTTTTACTCTGGTTCTTCTAAACATTACTTTGTATATTAATATTACCTCTGAAGTACCTTCCAATGTTTAGTTTATCTGACAGCTATTCTTATTTATAAGCTATAAGCTATTCTTATTCTTCTTTATTAATCACTGAATTTTTAAATCATTAACATAAGGCTGTTTCCCGTTAATTGTCATTTGATACAATTGAAAGTAAAAATGAAATCCATGTTGATCACCTCCCTTTATAAACATGAGTTTCAGGTATTGCTTAAAACTCAAATACATATATATATTTTTTTGTTTGCCATGTAACACTCTTTTAGAGTCTCCTCAATGAAATAGAATTACTTTAGCCCTCTAAAACAGAGGTTGGCAAACTCTAGACCATAGGCCAAGTTCACTGCTGCCTGTTTTGGTATATAAAATTATATGTAGAACACAGCCACACTCATTCATTTATTTATTGTCTACCACTGCCTTCACACCACAATGGCTGAGTTGAGTAATTGTGACAGACACCGCATGACCTGCAAAGCTGAAAATAGTTCCTATGTGGCCCTTACAGAAAAAGTTTGGCAACCCGTGCATATAGATGGACATTTAGTATCCTTAATTATGCTGTTAGGAAAACAGGCACTGACATACAGTATTGTTACCTGTATTGATAAAGGCATCCAAT
Organism: Rhinolophus ferrumequinum; assembly: GCF_004115265.2. Lineage (NCBI taxonomy): Eukaryota > Metazoa > Chordata > Mammalia > Chiroptera > Rhinolophidae > Rhinolophus > Rhinolophus ferrumequinum. The sequence continues at coordinate 10,447,308 of NC_046310.1, read as the reverse complement.
CATAGGACCGGCTCGTTTGAATATTCCATATCAAACACTCTTACATCTAATTCTTGTTTCCAACATAGTTCTCTCTAAACCTGGAATCTGCCAAAATCCTCTTGAATTCAGAGGGTTTTTTTTTGTCTTTTCTTTGTGTTGCAGAAAAATCGAAGTTTACTCAATGGTAAAAAACATGGCTATAAGGGGCTGATAAGTCATGAAGGAAAACACTGCCATTTATGGCTGTTAGCGTCTGCTAAGTCCTCAGAGAGGACTGCATAAGAGTGGGTATGTCACGTGACCTCTCTGAGCCTCATTTCCTTCATTTGTAAGACGGAGGTAACGAGAGCATCCATCTCCTATGTTTAACATGGGGTCAAATAAGAAAAAAATGTTATAATGCATTCATGGATTTTGGCCAGAGCACATGACGTATGCCCCATGCATACACAGTGTGTGTATTTTTATGATAACCAAAGTAAATGTACGATAAAAAATGATAATTACAGTAATATCATAGTTGCCTCCATTCTTCACTTTATAGGTTGCATATAGCCTTAGTCTTTGTTCCTAAGTCAGTGACTCTGGCTACTTCCTTGACTTACAATAAAGCTCAACAGTTCATTCTCAAACATAATGATACCATGTGAGGCAAAGCAGAACTCCTAGTTTATTTATGTTTCTTAATTAGCCTCTCTCATTGAGTCTCTCCGACTCCAGGCACAATTAAAATGTTACGTGTTTCTCTAACACACCAAACAATTCTCAATCCCCAGACACCCTAGAATCTCAAGCCTATGAAATGATTAAGGAAGAGGAAAATCCCAGAGGTGCCCAGTGGTGATATCTAAGCATATGAGAACATCAAGAATGCTCACATCCACGTTGACACGTGCAAATTCCAATCTACCAATCCGTGCACTGCTGACAACGCCACTCGGTTTACACATGCTCAGGCAGATTCTTATTCATGGAGCCATTTTGGGTGTTTTTAATATCCTGTGCATTTTTATCTCGTACACATAGTTGTCATAGCATTGGAAGATTCACCATTAGAAAACCATTTATTGGAGGATTCTCTTGCCACTGTCTATAAAATAGGCAACTCTTTTCTGTAGCAACACTCTTTCCCCAGGAATAGTAATTTCTTCTCCCTCTGAAGTCTGCCTTTTGCTCGCCACTCTTTCATAACATGTATTATATATAACCTTGTTAATCTGAATCACTTCAGCATCCCCTCTCCATACTTGTCAAGAGACCTGGGTGCAAACTGCATGTGCTTCATGCTCTGTGTGCCCCAGACACATATCTGCAGGTATGTGTTACTAAAAGGAAAACTATTTATTGTCTTTCCACAAGACTCTGTCTCTGAAAAAAATATGCTTTCTAAGAACTCTATTACCAGTTCATAAAAGTTATAATATACTGATCAAATAATCCCTTCTGCTTTGGACAAAATGTCTGAGTCCCTTTCCCAAAGTTCATATGTTGGAAACTTAATCCTTAATGTGATAATATTTGGTGGTGGGGCCTTTGGGAGATAATTTGGTTACCATTAGGTCTTGAGGGTGGGGTCTCATGGTGGGATTAGCACCCTTATAAAAGTGGAAGAGACAAGATTCTTCTTTCCGCACTACATGAGGACACAGCAAAAGGTCCTCCATCTGCAAAACAGGGAAAGGACTCAGATGAGGAGCTAAATCTGCTGCCACTTTGATCTTGGACTTCCCAGGATACAAAACTATAAGACATAAATGTCTGTTGTTTAAGCCTGGAATGGAATCTCTGGTAGTTTTGTTATGGAGGCCCAAACTGACTAAGATACTTTCTTTTGAATATTCGCTTTTGGCAGAAGCTGTTGATGGGCCAACTCCAAGCCCATGCCCCGTCCCCTTCTCCTTTGCCTACTTTGCCTACTTATAGATGCTGCCAAAAATCTTGCCTGCCTTGGCAGCCTCCTTTGCAGCTAGGTGTAGCCATGTGACACGGTCTGGGCAGTAGAGTATTAGAGGCGTCTGCTGGGACATCTGAGAAAGCTTTCCATTTCCTAGCAAAAGGAGTAGATGTCGCTGGCTCCAGCCTTTCCCCTCCTTCCTAACGAATAAGATCACGATACCTGCTGCTCTAGCAGCCACCACATTTCTGAGATGACGCTCTTCTGTCTTAAGGATGGTGAATGGACAGAAAGAGCCTGGGTCCTTGATGACATTGTCAGGCTATTGAATTCTTCAGTAGCCAGTGACCCCAAACTTCATGTTATACCAAACAATGAACCTCCCGCAATTTGTTTGTTATTTAAGTTACATTTAATGCTGCTTTCAACCACATATAGTCCTTTGAAACAGATGATTCAATTTTTAGCAGGGTTCTTTGGAAAAACTTATGTTAGAGATATGATTAAAAATCGTATTGTAATCTAACCATTATACATAAAAAGTGAGTGACAAAGCACAGCATTTAAGAATAAGAATTTAGTTTTGAGCCCTAGCCTGACCACTGGCTGGTTCTCTTAGGCAAGTTATTTCACTCATCTCAGGCTCGGTTTCTGTAAATTGTGCAGGGTGATATAACAAAAAGACTAGAGAATTAAGTGATAAAAATGCACGAAAAGCACTTACTTGACAAGTAATAAATGCTCAAGAAAGATGAATTATTTTTGTTATTTGTAATATGATAGATGAAGTCATGCTAAAGAATTTAATTCATGGAAGCTATTATGCTTTGAGGTTCTATTTTACAAATTCACCATATTTCAAACTTTTGGATTCTATACTGTTTTACTCAATTTGACTTCAATAAATAAACTCACTTCTACTCAGTATTTCTTTCAAAAGAGACAAAAAAGGATATCACGCAAAAGTTGAAAGATATTATTTCCATATTGTTTTATCATGATACTACCATACTTCTATCATCATAACAACCTGTCACAATTCAATTAGTTAAAAATCAAAGATTAGTTCGAGTTCGGTTTATGAGAATTAGTATCTCAATTGCCAAAGTTAATTTGAACCACCCATCCATTCACAGAATGCTGGTTATTTCTCTTGCCCACTCAATGTTCAAAGATTTTATTTGCCCAGTTTCTGATATTTTTTTTTTAAACCAAACTTTTAATAATGTTTTTTCCCTCTCTCTCCTCAGTTTGGAAGAAGTCTTATGCCTGGTTACCATAGCTAAAACAGGAGACACCAAATGGAAGAAAGGTACGATTTACATGAGAAAGAATGAAAATAAAAATCACACTCCACTTAGAGGAAGAGTCTGGGACCAAGTCAAAACAGTCAGAGATGAAAGCTTAGCAACTTTGCACATTTTAAGCACTGCCTGGAATTCTGGCTGGTAGGATATTCTGGAAGGAGGCTTAAGCAAATAAGTACGCTAAGAGGAACACTGAAGGTGTTTCATGCTGTGGCTGTTTTAATCTCTGGGCACGAACTGGGAATTATTTTCATAGGGTGTGGGAGGGGAAGTAGCCAGGGGATTGCTCAGGCCCATAATGGACTTCTGTGGTATGCACTGAGGACCAAATGTGGAGCCACAAGATTACTGGGCTGTCCACCTCTTCTGACCAGTGCAAATTCTAATCCACAGTCCAGCCTCAATGTGTCATCTCAGTTTCAGTCTGTTCAGGGAGACTTTATCTTGCTGCTCAGGCTTTCCAATGAGTAAAATGGTATTCACTGTTGACTTCAGGGCAAACCTGGGGAAGTTGAATGAATCCATGGGTCCCAGGGAGATAGGCTCAGGATGCTTTCATGGTTTCAAGTTTGTCTCTCTACAGGTAACTGCAAAGTGTATGGGATTCATCAGCCAAAACAGATGAAAAAAAATCTGAGTCTCAGTTACTGAGAAGAAATTATACAGCATCCAGGAAAGATGAAAAATAGCAAAATTCACTCATTTGTTTTCTTCTTATGCCAATTACGTAGTTTCAGATTTTTTTTTTATGCTGGTAACAAAAGTCAAACTACCTGAGTCTGTCCTCGCTGATATAGGACAATGTTTGAGGACAGACTTCTTGAAACTTAAACTACTGTGACTTTGTACAGCTTCCAGTGTCTCGTGCCCGGATGACACTAAAATTGTCTATAATGAAGAACGTAGAGAAAGAAAAAGCTCAAGTTACTGAGAAGATGCCTTAATATCTCATTACATAATTCTTTTACTTCAAACAGTGAGTCTATCTTTTTCTTTTAAGCCTATGCATAACATAAATACCATCTAATTTCTCTTTATCTCTTCATTGCAGGTACAGGACAGGAAAAATAACAATGTCATCATAAGGTTTACTGGTTTCAAAAGGGAAGTCTTTCTGTGATTTACGTTTTTGGTGGCATTTGATTGGGAGAAGGTCCGTTGACATCACATTTTCCCCTACACGCTGAAGCTAGATTAATCTTCTAAAGCACTGTTTTTCTTGTGTTAGAAATGAGCCCTGGTTTCTCCTGTCTCTGGTGTAGCTCCTTCTGCGAGCCCTAATTTTTAAGCCTCGTCGCTTGTTACTCTTCTACTTGAACTTGATTACTAAGGTCCTGACAAACTTGGTTACCAATCATTCTTTCAACATACCGACTAATTCTCCATTTGCTCGTCCCCTCACTTTGGAATGCCCTTGTCAACTTCCTGTGTGTCAGTCTGGTTCAAGCGTCATGGTCCAAATTCAAAGCCCCTTCCTGCAGGCCTGTTGTGGTCACAGTGGGTCCGGTAGTTTCTTCTAATAAATTCCTACAGTATTCCATTTGGACCCAACCATTCAGTTAGTCCTTTCTTTAATTCTCATCCTTTATTAAGCTATTTGAAAACCTACCTTCATTAATTCTAGGTGCATTTACTGACTACTCTCTCTGGATAGTAACAGTCCTAGGAGCAAGGAATATAGTAGTGAACAAAACATGAGTCTCCAGGGTATCTCTTTTATTAAATTGTGACCTCCTCAAGGATAGCCACATCACCTTTATATTTCATTTAGGACAATGCTTTGAACATGGAAAGCAATGACCAATTTGTATTCAATTCATCAACCAATCATTCACTAGTTTCCAATCCTATAAGACACAATGCTCTCTTTGAGCCAATATTTTGTAATGTGCCTTTTACTGTGCGGAGAGAAAAGTAGCAAAGAGTATCATCTATCTGCACACTTAATTTTAAAAATGTCAAAATATCCCCCCATAAAATTGATAGCCTCAAAATAGACAAATAAAAGAAAAGCAATGTGAAAACATAATATTCATTTCCTTACATAAAGGCTTGGACCTGACTACTTAGAAGATGCAGTGTGGTAGCCAGATGAGTAAGTGTGGATTCTCCACAAGTAAAAAGATGAGAAACCATTTCTTAATGTGAAAAGAGGAAAGGATAACACTCAAATAAAAACTGGTGTTCAGATAGGTTATAGCAACCTAGACTCATTCATGTATAATAAGGGACAGAGAGAAATCACCTTAACTGAAGTGGGAGTAACACTTCAGTGGGCAAGGGGCAAGGACAACTGCAGACCAACTAAGTGGGGAAATGAAGATGTATAACAGTTCAACAAATGAACTGAATCTTCTAAGGGGATAACAATTGTCACCCCAATAAATTAAAAAAAAAAATTAAAAAAAAAATTAAAAAAAAAAATCTTCTAAGGGGAGGGTCAAAATAATTCTTATGGACTGACCTACAGCACATTACCATGTTTCCCCCAAAATAAGACCTAGACAGATAATCAGCTTGACTGCGTCTTTTGGAACAAAAAATTCATATAAGACCCAGTATTATATTATATTATATTAATTATATTATATTATGTTATATTAAAGACCTGGTCTTACAGTAAAATAAGGCTGTGTTTTATATTAATTTTTGCTCCAAAAGACACATTAGAGCTGATTGCCTGGCTAGGTCTTATTTTAGGGGAAACATGGTAGTGACAGAGTAGCACAGAAAACATGCCTTCTATTTTAAAATCCTGCCACGTGTTGGAGAATACTTTTAGTTTCTGGTATTTACTAAGACTTTGAAGGCCAAATATTTTGGCAGGTGTAGGGAGAGGAAGGTGGATTAAGAGAAAAAAAAAAGTAATGCATACAGGAGGCTGTAGAAAACTGTTTTATGATATGTTTCTGGGGGAAGTATAAGAGGAAAATTAAAATTAATAGGTAACTCATTTCTGCTTCCGGTCATGACTGAGGAGCTAGTATTCGAATAGCCTTCCTGCCATTAACAATTTATACAAAATACAGGAAACAAATGTGTTTCGATGCTGGGCAAGAGCCAGTGCAAGGTTGTGATTCCCAAGAGATGGAAAACAAGTAAGGTGCATCATATGAGCTCTGTGGTTTTCAGTCAGAAGCCATGTTCTGGACCACAGCACAGGCAATGGGCCTGCACAGAGCACAGCCGTCTTGCTGAGCTGAAGAGACTGAGATCAGAGCCCGTGGAAGCTGAGAGAGTTAGAATTTGCAGGGCGGAGAACCAGAGAGGAGGGAAAATGAAAGAACATCCCAGAAATCTGCATAAAAGTCTTCTTGAATCTAAGCTGGAACTCCATGAGACTGGAGGAAAAACAACTACTGTGAAAAGAACAGGTTTCCAGGAGCTATAAGGAGAGCAACTATTGAGCATGCACAGGCTGACAAGGGTTTGAACTTGGTCTAGTCAGAGTAGAAAGACCTCAGTCAACATCCAGAGCATTCAATAGAGAGCCCAGAAAAGTCATGCCTTAAAGCTTAATGACAAGACTCAAAAGCTAATCCACAAGTAATTTAACTGCTGTTGGAACAAAAATGCAATGCACTTTAAAGGAAGACAACAAAAGTGAAAAAAATGAACATTATATTCTTGCACACTGTTCAGAATCTAATAAAAACATATTCAGGATGAAAAAGCAGATTCCTAGTTATCCTCATGAGAATGTAGAAGGTCTAACAAATGTATAAAGTGGGGTCCCAGGAAAAGAGAAAGGGAGGATAGAAAATATTTGAAGAGATAATGCTCAATTTCCCAACATGATGAAAATTATAAACACACAAGTCAGGAAGCCAAATGAATTCCAAACAGGGTAAATACAAAGAAAACTACAAAGAGGCATATTATAATAAAATTCCTGAAAACTGTGAAAAAGATAAAAATCTCACAAGCAGCTACATGATATACCAGGAAACAGGGATAACAGTTGACTACATCAGAAACAGTGCAAGTCAGAAGACAAGCCGTGACATTTTAAAAATACAGAAAGAAAGAAAAACAACCTATTGTGTTAATCAAGAATCCAAAAGCAGCAATAACATTCTTCAAAAATTAAAATAAAGATATTTTCACCCAAATGAAAGCTGAGAGAATTTGTTCACCAACTATTACAAGAAATGTTAAAGAATGTTCTTAAGTCCAAATGAGAAAGATATCACTGAAAAACTCAGATCTCCCTGGTGGAATGAAGAGTACTGGAAATAGAAAATATGAAGCAAATATTACATACTTTCTTCTCATTTTCTAATATCTCCAAATATTAGTGACTTTATAAAGCAAAGTAAATAATGTAGTGTGGAGTTTACAATATGTAAGAGTGTAAAATAAGTCACTATAGTTTTGCAAAGGACTGCAGGAGAAATTGGAAAAATACTGCTGTAAGCTTCTTATGTTAATTGTAAAGTGGATATAACATTATTTGAAGGTAGACCATGATAAGTTGAAGATGCAAATTTCATATGAAACATAAACTATCTATGATCCTAATTTTCCAAGAAAACAACTGGCTCAAAGTACTACATTAGTCAGGAGAAAGTAGACAACCCAAACAAAATAAATATGCATTTTTTTGCATCACAGATTCAGACTTGTATCATTCAGCTAATATATATAGTATATATAAATGAAATATATATAGTATACATAATATATAGTATATGCATGTATGGAAGAGTAATAATATGAAATATTTTAAAAATAATCCTTAAAATGTAATACAATTATGTTGTTTCATGAAACTTCACTAGTTACAGAATATTTGGTTTTAAATTTAAGACAGTATCATCTTTGCTGTATGTTTTAAGCGTATTTACAGTGACCATTGCAATATATGTACAGTAACTACACTTTGGAGTAACTGTGAGATATCACTAAAACTCTTTCCAGCTAAATGTGAAGTTGGAAATGCTCAAATAAGTAATTTAGCTTATTTCCACGTGCTTAAATTCTTTGACCCCTGTCCTTTCTTCCTCACTCAGGTAACTCTCTGCAAATGAGGGCTGGCCTGCCCTTTTTACATTTCAATTGTTAATGAATGAATCCCACCCAATCACTCAATGAAAGTTTATTCAGATCTTTACATCTCATCTTTGGGTAGCAGCCATATAAGGCTAATGTATTTCCATATCAGTGCTATTATATTTAAGGAAATCTTTGTAAAGTAACAAAGTATAGTTTTCTCTTGATGTACACAGTAGTTGCATTTTATGAAAATTTAATGTATGTAAACACTATTAAATAACTTCTTTAATTTATATGTATAAAGGAATTAGAGTAAAGGTTCAGGTAATTGTATCAGTTAAACCAATTTTTTAAATACTATTTTTCTATCTGCAAGTTGTGGAACTATTATTTCTAGTTTGGCTCCTCCCTGAACATTGCAAGACTTCTAACATACCTGGCCCCTTCTCACCGAATGCTAGAAACTTCCCAAACTTTGTCTCAAGCAAAACACCATGGCAGATTTTAGAAATGTGTCTGCAATGATCCAAAGAGGTCATGTTTTTCCTTATTTGGACAAAGGCATTCTAAAAGCATTGTGTGCCAAATGGCCAAGCAGGATCCTCCCACGTTGAATTAAATATATGTGGAAAGGAGCAAGTAAGAAAAAAGGACTCTTGAAATGGAAATATGATTTGCCTAACATATCTTCCTTATTTCAACATGACCATAATTGTGGATAAGTGTGTACTCTAGCTTCTGACTGACCTTTTCAGAGGCATGAAGGTCAGAGGGTGAATGAAATTGCATTTAACCATCTTTGCCATGGACTCAGAGCTTCGGCCTTGACTCGTTTGTACTGCATTATGGCTGGCTTTCTAGTGAAAACTCAACACGTCATTTATTAATTGTGAAGAGCTTTGTCACAGGGGTATACATAGCGATTATATGAATAGATCATATTTTGTAACCATTCTCTAATGAGGATGTGTTTTATTTTTTTCTGTACTGTTCCTGCTGATTACACTCCCCGTGGAATCCTAATTTGCAGCCAGGGTTGCGAATCTCTGAAATGTTGTGATGGGACAGAAGCTCTAGCCTGGAATAGAGGGTGGTATGTGTCTGGGATCACCTCTAAATGACAAGCATGGTGGCTGCCGGAAGTTGGAAAGGGTATGGGTCTAATTTAGGACAAGAGAGGCATCACAGGTCAAGGACATGTGAATGAAAATATCTAGGTGATAAAAAATATTTTTAAAGATTGTTTTCTGAGTCATTATTGCCACTGAAAATAATAGTAGCAAGCCACAAAGAAGTTTTATTTGGCCGAAGTCTCCACCCAAGCCCAGCTCTGACACCAGCAGACATTCTTGGTAACTTGGCAACAAATATCTGCTATTCTGGAAAGGCCATGTTCTTGAACACATATTGGTTCCTCTCCCAGGCAGCACACAGAGCTCTTGGAGCCTATATCAAACTCCTCTTCCTACCTGGCTTCGTTCCTCTGTTCCAGCCTCTTCTCTGGCCACACTCCTACCTGGGTCCTCTTTCTCCCAAGGACTTGCTTCTTGCCTCTGCATTGACCTCTGGAATCCCCATGTCTCTTAGGCAGAAAATGCACAAGTCGGGGGAAATGGATTGTTGTTGCAAGTTCCAGTTAGGGAAGGTGAGGGGGTAATCTTTTCTTAAGGATTTTCTTTGGTTTTTGAAGCACGGAGTCAGGACCTCTGCGATTGTTATGTGTTGCTAGTCAGGGAGAAGCATCATGAAAGACTTAAGAGTGTGTAGGTTCTAGACTTAGAGAGACTTGAATTTGCATCTTACCTCTTCAACTAGCTGTGTGAACGAACCTTCCTAAGTCCCACTTTCCCCAGTACCTGAAGCCAATACCTCAGACAAGTTGGAACCAAACGGGACTCCAGGCAGAACCAATGAAAACATTATAGAACAAATAAAAACATTACAGACGAAGAAATGTTCTGTGATTTCATGGAATTGTCAGGAACTGATTTAATAGCTCGAATTCAGGCCATTCTACTTTTCATAAACTACAGAACAGAAAAAGAAAAAAAAAGACAACAACAGCAAGTATAGAACAGAGCTTTTGAAGTGGAATTAACATACTTTGGGTTGTGGTTCTTCAGTGAACTTAAATTTAATAATACTTTTTTTTTTTTTTTTGGCTGGGCGTGGCATGGAAGATGATATTCTCCACCAAAGTGAAAGCATGTCTCTTTCTATTTCTTTGTCTCAGAGTGCTTGCACAAATATAAAGGCCTGAGCAACCCATCCATTTTGGGGACAATAAATGCATTGCAATAAATCTGCTTATTTGAATAAGGCAGATTGTTGTGCGATGTGGCACTGAGAGTCACCTGATGGTAATACTCCCACATGGAGCACCTTGCAGGTCTGTGCAGTAGAGTGATTTGATGGAGAGTCAGACCTGGGCTCCTGCATTCCCACTGCCCCCACACTTTTGTGTGGTTCTGGCAGCTTTTCTGAGACAGAGAGATTTTCTTTCAGGAAAATACAGTGAACTGAAAAGTCCTTTGTATCTTCCATAACGTGGAGAGAGGGGTTTCAAATCTCCTTAGTCTGGAAGGCCAGAGAGGCTGAAAGCTAACAAAGGAAGCCATTTTAAGTTTGATGAGCTGAGAGAACGGAGACTATTTGAAGCTCTGGAAAAATCCCAGAAGGTGGCTTTTCTCCCTTTTAATATAAACGTGTGACTAGACTCTCCGAGCCAACTTGATCTGTGTGCTGCTGGTAGGCACAGACCTTGAAGGCTGCTACTGTTAGCAGCAGGGTTGCCAGGCTAACCCTCTTGAGACCCAGCCAGCGATGTGGCTTTCTGTGGGACACGTTTATGCCTGGTGCTAGAAAAACCTTTAGAATCACCTAATGAAACATATCATAATGTCAGCTTATGGTGCAAACACTTTCTCTTAGAAAAATATAATACTTATTATGGAATTGGACAATAATTTTTTTTTTGCATTTACAATCAACATGTTACAAAGCTCCAAAATTTTAATTAAAAATTCTACCTTTGTTGTTTTCCCAAGGTTCTAGATTACTTTCCAAAATATGCTTCCCACCTCCTGCCACCGACCCCCTGCTTCTTTCTTCGTGCTGGAGCCCAATCATGCAACCTCGGCAGGGAGAACGCTTTGAACCTCGGCGGGGGGCCCTAGGGCCATAGTTGATTATTTTTGCATGGGGGCATTAAAATGCCAGACATCAATTTTTGTCTGCTGGTGAAGATGTCTCTACATGGAATGGGCAGACTTCGGCCCTGTTCAAAGAATGTTTGCAAGTGCAAATTATGGGAACCCAAGAGAATTAGATACATTTCTTTAAATAAACCCCCTCAAGGTTCTTCTGAAGATGGTTGTGGTTCTCTATGAAGCAGTAAATTCTGCCTGGGGGAGAATGTTGGACCAATACCCTCCCCATCCATTCTGTAGCATGCATCCAGCAGGGTGGGTGAGGCTGCTGGGGCAACGGCACAGATTAGGTAATACCCCTTCCCCCTTAGACTGCAGATGTGTGAACTAGTTTAAAACTTTTATTAGGGCTTTTATTAGACTCCAATGCAGTCCCAGCCTCTTTCCAGTTGCCAACTTAGCCAGTTGCTCACAAGTTACAACAAATTAGGAATACCTAATGCGTAAGCTATTCTTGCACTTTGGGGGCAAAATCCCAAACAAATCATGCTCTTCTTTGCGAATCCAGTCTCCCTCTTAGAAACTGCGCTGACAGGCAGAATGACACTCCAGCCAGGGTTTCATTATGGCTTTGTAATAACAGTGCAGGGTTCAGATTTCTCAAGCACATAAAACCCAGGATCCTTTATCATTTTCTGCCTGGCCACAGAATGCCCTCTCTGGTGCCTTTGATGGTTTCCCAAAGTCATTTATTCTCTTCTTTTTATTGCATGTATCCCTTAAGTGAACTTGCGACTTCTGTGAGTGCCAGGTTAACATCTCGGAAGGCTGCTATGGGCTCTCGATCTTCAGAATAGGTACCATGACACAGAAGAAGATCCCTACCCTCCCTCCACTTGGGAGAAGAACTGAGGAGGAAGGGGACTGCTCTCTTACCTCGGTGAGACCTGGCAGCCTGGACGTGGCTTCAAAGTTTTTATTACGTGCCAGTGAAACAAGCTTACCAGGCCGTCTAGCTCCTTCGTCTGAGAAAGACATTGATCTCCCCCTATTTACACTGACTTACATAGGAGTGAACGAGCACAATGCAGAGGTTACTTTTTTCGGTGTTAATGGTTTGCATTGAAATGTGTCCATTCAACACACCTCGAAGTTTTTCCCTGGAAGTTTTAATCCAGGCATCAAAATGCATTGTTGTGCATTCATAGCTGCACTGAAAGAGAAGTCTTTTGAACAAATAAAATGATAGGTCAGCATAAAGTTTTAGAAAGTGAAAACTATCAGTTGAATCACTATCATGTTATATTTGAATTTATTAAAAAGACCTTAATGCAATATATGAGGTATATGTGGGAAGATCGCCTGCGTTATCCATAAACAATATTCAAAGGTATTAACTGAATTTAGTGTGCCTCATAGTTCTGCCTGTTTTTGTCTGTTTCTATTTGACTTCCTGCCATGATGGTTACTTCCTGTGGTAATGGTGACAAATCAAGGAACAGTTGAAGTGTTCTCTGAAAAATTATGTAGTTGTAACTCATTTAAACCTGAATCCCTTTATTTTATAGACAAGATTGAGACCCAGAAAGAAAATGAAATAGTTTACCAGAGAAACCTGGGTACAAATTCTGACTCTACCCCGTACTAGAGATTTGGCCTCGGACAAGTTGTTTAGCCTCTCCAGGACTCTGCGGCTTCAATTATGAAAAGGAGGCGAAGTTAACTAAAGGTAAAGTTGTTGTGCCGGTTAAAGAAATGGAATGTTAAGTGTCTGGTACAGAATACATGCTCAGCAAACCCTTGCTACCTTCTCCTTTCCCCATAGGCTAATCTGGAACTAGAAACCAGGATTCTGAACTCTCAATCCAGACTTTTTTCAACTATACAACATAGTTGAGATATAACATTATATCAGTTTCAGATGTACATGACTTGATATATATATATATATATATACATACATATATATATATATATACACATACATATATATATAAAATATATATATGTATATATATATATATATATGTTAACATCCATCAGTACATGTAGTTACAAAATAAATTTTTTTCTTATGATAAGAAATTTTAATATCTATGCTCTCAACAACTTTCAAATATACAATACGGTATTAGCTATAGTGACTGTGATGTATATTACATACCCAGGACTTAATTTATTTTATAACCGGAAGCTTTTGTCTTTAGATTACCTTCACCCATTTGCCCATCACCCTCTGCCCTGCCTCTGGAAACTACCAACTGTTCTCTGTATCTATGAGTTCATTTTGTTTGCTTGTTTTAGATGCCACATAGGAGATCATACAGTATTTGTCTTACTCTCTGACTTATTTCACTTAGCAAAATGCCCTCAAGGTCCATCAATGTAGCAAATGGCAGGATTTCCTTGTTCCTTATGGCTGAATAATAATAATAATAACACATAACACACACATGCACACACACACAGACAGAGGGTGCCAAAAAAATTATACACATTTTAAGAAAGGAGAAAACTGTATTAAAATTGTAATACTCAGTATATACTGATAACAAAAGATGAATACAAGTCACGTTTGACTTCTGCAATTACAAGAGGTGTTCAAAGTGGTTACCATCAGTGTAATTTTAATAGTTTTTTTCATTTCTTAAAATGTGTATACATTGTTTGACACCCTCTGTGTGTGTGTGTGTGTGTGTGTGTGTGTGTGTGTGTGTGTGTGTGGGCATATATATATATATATATATATATATATATATATATATATATGCCACATTTTCAATATCCATTAATCCATCAATGGACACTTAGGTTGTTTCCATGTCTTGGCCATTATAAAAAATGCTGCAATGAACATAGGAGAGTTCTCTTCTATCCCTATCTTCTCCAACACTTGCTATTTCTTTTCTTAGTTAGGGTCTTATACCCACTTTCATTAAGTGCTCCTAGAGTGTATGTTCATACTGAAGTATTTTTAAAAACATATAAGTAAATAGTTAAGGAAAGTAACTTTCTTATGCTTGCTGCATTGGCAAAGCGGTAACCAGAGCTTTTCTACCTCTAATAAATCTCTCTCGAAAGTCAGCAGTTACCAAAGACGACTTCATGGAGTGATTAATGGAAGAAAATAACAAACTCCTTGCATTTTGGATACGAAGAAGAACATCTTTACTTGTTTAGTTCTGGTTTTCATTTTCTCAGATTGTTGACTCATTGGATTTCTTCCTTTGAGAATGTGGATTTTTCAAATCCACTTATTTTATTCTCTCCTCTTTTGATTATTTGGTTTTGTTGAACTTTAAGAAGCTGGTGCAAATCACTGTTTATTTTGCTTCCTCACAGAAAACTGACATTGGCTGATGGTGCATACCTCTGTGCAGCCTGATGTAGAGGTACACTCTAACTGTGCCTCCATGGCAACCAGTGGGAGGAGCCGAGAAAAGCACATGGGGTATGTCATCTAGACTCAGCCTCTGCCACAGTGTGTATTTCTTATTCAATCTGATGATTTGCTCACCTGGTGTAACCACTGACTCTGCTTAAATTTCCAGAGAGTGACCCCAACCTATAGTGCCTATATATACGCATATACACACACATATGTAAAATATTTGTATGTATATATCTGTATATGTATATTATATATAAAATTCTGTTGCTTTGTGTGTAGTTTATGTTATTCTATGTATTGTGTACGACATACATACAACACACACTCATATCTCATATATACATATCTTTTCTGTATAGGCATAGAATACCTATATATAATTATACTGAACAGTACTTATTTCTGTGGATGCGGTCTGAGGATTGAGGTAGAGGAAGACTAATGCTTTTTGGTCTAATGTTTTTACAAGTTTGTGTTAACTAGTTGACTAAAATAAGGCCCATCAGCCTTAGTCTCTGAGACTGAAGCCAGAAACTCCTTTAGCATCCAGTATATTTGGTCCAAGTCAATGAGAGGGTTTATGGTTGATGTTTACTTATCTTCTTGGTCCTCTTTCTCTAATAAGATTTTACTGGCTCCGTCAACACTGTCTCCAACCTGCTATGTGTCATGATCTTCCTGTTTCACTTTATTCTCTGAGAACACTGTGGTAATTGCTCAGAGAAGTCCTAGTGATGGTTGTCATGTTAGAAGTAACGTGCTAATGTCATGTTTGCATGGGTTACTTTCAGAAAAAGAGCCAACTACCTAGTGGAACTTAAAGAACATGGTACTCAGAGGGACGAGGTTGATGGAGGGAAGACATAAGAACATTCCATGGGTCACTGTGGAGGACGAGGACCCTAAGTCTTGGTGTGACACTGGGGCAGGAGAAGAAGGGGGTACTGCGAGTTGACTCCAAGCTAATAGGTTACTTAAGTTTAGCTTTATCTACTCTTGGGTTCCATATGTATGGGTATGTGTATGTAAATTTTAATAACATAAAACTTATTTAGAGTTTTGTTTAAACATAGAAAAAAGGGTACAAAATATAAGCTCATTTGAAGTGGAAAAAAACAAGTTGTCAGTGAGAGACTGGTTATTCCATCTAGATTTTCCCAGCTTCAAATATAATGAAAGAAAAACAGACCAGCTAATACTACGTTTATTTGGATAGGTGAGCTCACTGATCAGATGTCAGTTCTCAAAAGTTATCATTCAGCCTAGAAACCCAATTTAATTATTGGCAATTAATTTTCCTGCTCTGTTTTGGAAAAGATGACAATATCAGTTTTACTGACAGTCTCTTTTGAAAATGTTAAGTTTTCCTTCTGCTGGTGATTCCAGAATCATTTTCTACCATTGTTTTTGTCTTTTTTGAGGTTTTTCATGCACATAAGCAAAATGTCAAATGAAGACATGATTAAAAAAACAATGATCAATTATAGAGTTTAAAATATACATTTTCAATCTTAATTTAAACTCTACTTTGAAGACCAAATTGATATTTTAGAAAAATCTAAATCCTTTGAGAGAAACAAATTTATGAAGTAGTGTAATGTGAAGTAGCAAGGAAAAAAAAATCATTGAGTCTCTAAAATAATACTAGTTTTTTATGTCAATTTTTCTTTAACATCGACCTCTCTTTTGACTGTTTTATTGAAAATTCTACAGACAGTAGCTTATTTTTCCACCAACCTAAGCACCTGAGACTTTTGGCTGATGGATATAAGACTAATAAAATTGCCTATAAAATGTAACTTTATATCATAACTTACACAATGTTTATAGACTATGTTCCAAAGTTTACTTTTTTCCAAAAGCAAACATCTCAGTGTTTATATGTGTGGATTCATTATATTACAATGGAAAACAAAAATTAATAACCTGAATTTGAGTAATGATAATACTTGTTCTGTTGTCATATTGTTATGTTTTGTGCATACCAATTAATAAATCTAAACAGAGGGAACATTGATCTCACTCAGCATAAAGTTTTTCTGAGCCTCACATGAAGGAAATAGAGTCATATTTTATTGGAACATATTTTATTAGCTTGATTTTCAAATGCTATGGTAAAATCATGTCTCTGACTATACAGCCCAAAATAATATGGGATAATAATAATACTCCCTCTCGATTTATTATAGGAAATAGGAATTGGCTCACATGGTTATAAAGGACGAGAAGTCCCAAGATTGGCCATCTGCAAGTTGGAGACCTAGGAAAGCTTGTGGTGTCATTCAGTCTCCAAGTCAGTCTGAGAACCAGGGGAGTTGATGGTGTAAGTCGGTCTGAGTCCAAAGGCCTGACAACCAGGAGTGCCAGTGGCAGAGAGCAGGAGAGGATGGATGCCCCAGATTGAGCAGAGAGCAAATTCACTTTTCCTCTGCCTTGTTTATTCAGACCACCTACAGATTGGGTGATGCCCACCCACACCGGGGAAGGTGAGCTTGTCTCAGTCTGCTGATTCAAATGCTAATGTCTTCCAGAAACACTCTCAGGGACAAACTCAGAAATGATGTTTTAGCAGTTATCTGGGCACCCCTTAGCCCAGTCAAGTTGACACAAAATTAACCATCACATCTTATAACTAGCACATGGCATACTCCCACCTCTGGCTGTCTGCCTGGAGTAGTATTTTTTTCAGATATCCGTTTGGCTTACTCCTTTAATTCTTTGCTCAGTGTCACCTTCTCAATACCCATGATCATCCAATTTAAAATGCCACTCTTGCCATCCAGCACCTTCCATCTCTTTTATTGTAAGTCATTTTTCTCTATGGCCCTTATCACTTGTGAAATGCTCTAAATCCAATTATTTATTATGACCATTGTCTGTCTCCTCACAACAGATTATAATATTCATGATAGGAAGGACTGTGTTTTTTTCCCCTTTCTCTTTTTCCCTGCTGTATTCCCAATGCTTATAACCATGTACATAGTAGCTCAATAAGTATTGTTGCATAAATGAATGAATAAATGTAGGTGACTTTCTCCAGACATTTGTTGTATTCATCAGTCAATTCCTTAAAGATTTTTAAAAAGGGATTTTAGCATTTTATAAAAATAATAGACTTACTATAACCACCATCTAAACTGATGGCAATGAACATTGTGATAATTTAGAGCAAAATCCCAAAGAGAGGGAGCCAGTTGTAAAATGAAGCAAATTTGCTAAAGATCATAGAATTCATCTCAACCATAAAAAAAAAAAAAAAATCAATAAATGTGGTGTTACTCTGCCAAGTATGACAGAACCAGAGTTGCAAGTATTTGACTCATTCTGCACAAGGAAATTGATGTGGGTATTTAAACAAAACTGATTTGTGATTTGTTACTTGTCTACCAATACCACCTAGGGCGGAGTCTCAAACCCTCAAGTTTCTAGGTCATACACGGAAATGTGTTCTGGGCACCAGTCTCCTTTCAATGTGATGCAAACCAGGTAGAAAGCATAGCGGCTTCCCACAATGGATTTGTAATTGATCAGAGACTCGAAGGAGAAAATGGAAAGTGAGCCAAAAGAAGAGGGGCACGGAGAGGATGGCGTTCTCCTTCCCTTTCTCACGTCTGCACCTCTGTCATTCTCTACCCAGTTCTACTTATCCTATGGCTCCCCTCCATGTTTGAGTCCCAAAGGGAAAACAGACTATTGTATTTGCAGTTTTATTAAGAGTCTAGTTTTTTTTTGTCCTTGCTGAGATGGATATTTATTGGGCAAGAAAAAGCTGAAATTGGTATTCAAAAAAAAAAATATTACTAATGGTAAAGTGAAATCAAGCAGTAAAAACAATGGCTAAAGGAAGGGAGAGCAGAGACCTGGCATTTACACACATCATACCCCACCTGGTAGCCCTGAACTGTTGTTTAGCTCTCCCCATATTTGATTTCAAATAAGTGTCTGGAATATGTTCAGCAGGGGGAAAAATTATTGCAGTCACTTCGCTATCATATGCCAAAATGTTGCACATGTTGCAAAAGCCATATTGCAATACCCTTCAACAATGTCTCCACCAAAATAAAGCTGTGTGCTATGAAGCGGTGCTCCATATGTCCAGCAAACAGTCTGTTTACATTAGACCAAATCTCAGTACCCAAAGATACTATAAAAGACACGTAGAAGCGGAGTTAAGTCCTGTTTTTCCTCAGAATATTGGGCGTTAAAAATGCAGTCTGTTCTGCTTAATTCTGAGGACCGAGTCCTCTGGAATAAGATTCCAGCTTTGCCTTTTTAGATTTCCGAGCTGTCCACATACTTAAATATCTTTTCTCCTGCTTTTTCCAGTATTCTCTCTACCCATCTTCAACACCATATCTCTCATAGAACAAAACGTTTCTACTGAAACAATGGATCGAATTTGACTAGCTCTAAGTTTTAAAGGCATTAGCTGGTTTCCCTAATAATAAAAGAAATGGAGCTTTTACATATCACTCTAGAGGTTGGTACAAGTCAGCCCACTACAATTACTGTTAAGTTTAGAGTATACACAGTGAGATTCATAAGAAACCAGAAAGAGATAGGAAAGTGACTGAGAATTCGTATCTATTTATCATTTATTATGATAAATAGATCCTATTATCTATCTATCTATCTATCTGTATTTGACCTCTATAAGGCAATTTTACATATCTTATTTTACCCTTTCTACATTAATCAAACTGTTTTGTTATTAATCCCCTTTTACAGTATAGGAACGGATTTAGAGAAGGTAAATAATTAACCCAGAGTCACGTAGCTAATACATGGCAGAGATGGAATTCAAACTCTAGTCTATCTGACTTCAAGGTCAATGTCCATTCAGAAAAGGGAGCTCCCATGTGATATGGCTGTCAGCGAAGCAAGGCATGCTTGTCTTTGCGGCTATCACAAGAGAAAAACCTCCTGTGGTTTGTGTTAGAACTCCAAATTTTACTCCTCTCCGAGACATGGTGAACCCTACCCTGCCAAATGCTACTGGCTCAAATGCCACTTCTTCCTTTCTTTTCTTTTCATAATTTCTGTTTTATTGATTTTATGCTGCTTTGTGTGAAAGTTGCTTGCTGAGGAGGCTTTTCCCTCCATCAAGGGAAGGATTTCATCTTACTCACTTTTCATTCCCTTCAGGACAAAGCCTGGTTCTGTGCACATAATAGGTGAGCACTAAACGTTAAAAATGAAATGGTGGCTGTGCATGAGCATGGAGAGCCAGGGCTGTGGAATCTCTTAAGTCCTGTGAGATCTATATTAGCATAAAAGATAGAAGAAACCATTTTCTTGGCATTCCAATTCAGTCTGCTCCAGCCAAACATAGAAAGCTGTCATGTGAATATTTTTGAACCTCAAAAACAATTTTGGTTTAAGTCTGGGTGTGTGCGGGGGGGATGGTGGCTCTTATTTCTCCCACACCAGTCCACCCATCTCATATTAGAACATGTAATTCCAACAGTGCTGACTGTCTTAAATTTTGTGAACAGAGTGTCCTTTGGACACTGTTTGGTATACACATTGCCTCTTTAAGAAGCTTACTTGTAGCTTATAATTAAATGGAAGGATCAGCAGCTGCTGAAAAAGAAGTATAGCCTAGAGGCCATGTTTATGAGTTTCCCAGGCAAGAGGTAGTCGTGTCAGAACTACTATTGTTATGAGTCTGACTGTTTCCAATGAAGCCTTTGCACGAATCATTTGCTTAGCACTAGTCATTCAGTCATGCCACTTGATTTCAGCCCACTGTTTCCTCTTTGAACTGGCAAAAACAACTCTACAAAGAAAAACATTTCATAAGAAAAGTCATAGGCTTCTGCTTAATCGACCATAGACCAGACTCAATGACCAATGCATGGGACTGCTGCCTCCAGCAGTGGCCTGGGAAGACCACAACAAATACTTGAGCCCGTGAAAGCAGAAACTGGCTGTTCTTTTTTCTTTGTTCCTTTAATAGAATCCTTTAATACACAGTAGGTAGAAGACCAACTGTCCTGGCTTGCCTCCGACTGCCCTAGAGTTAGCACTGCAAATCTCCCGCCATGGGAAAGCCCTCAGTCCTGGTAGAGGGGACACTGTTGGTTACCCCAACAGGAGGTGCCTCATCGATGCTGTTCACCAAGAGACTCACATTCTGGGATCAGTTTACAGGCTAGAAAGCTTTGGAACATGGTGACCACGTCACAAAGCAGTGGTGAAGTCCCAGCGAATTTATGCTAAAAAGTCGTCATGGACTCCCCAAAGGGTCCATAAATACTCTTTACTCCAGAGTTCCAACCTGGTGTGCCCAGTGGTAGGGGTTGACACACTGGTGTGCTACCACTGGGTTCCAGGTATGCTGAGAGAGTGATTCCCTCTGCCCTTGGATTGGCTGGGCAGGGCCTCCCATGCCTCCAGCCCTCAGTTCTTTGCCTCTGGCCATGAGCTATCTTATTTCTTTAGCCCAGTGAGCTCTGCAAAATCATATTTTCTATGTGGGCCATAATGAGAAAAGAGTCGGGAAGAACTGTTCAAATCCAACCCATTCATTTTATGGATGAAGCCTAACTTAGATCATTTCTATTAAATACAGGTTTGTATCAAGCTGAGGCAAAACTCTGCTCAATTTGTCTGTTCATCTGTCTTCCAGGTGACTTAGATCATTGCCTGGGAGAGCTGATGAATTATGTAGTGAGTGGTAAGTAACAGAACTCAGAAAGCCAAATAAACTGTGCTGAAGTCTGTTGATTTGCATCAAAGGCACACAACTGGCTAGGCGAGAAAAAGAATCGACATTTATCTGGATAATATCAAGAGAAATGCCTAGGTTGTTTCACTTCATGTTGGTTTTCAGTAAACATATGCCATTTAAGTCTGAATGACCTTTAAGTCTGAGTTCCCTATCTAATGCTTCAGCTCTACCCTTGAATTGGTAACGTGTATAAAGTCATAATTTCAAAAATCAAGATGTCAGAAATGTAAAGATACCTATGTAAGAATTCTATGCTGAAAAATTCAAGTGTCCAAGACAACAGGCGTTTATTCCTTTACCTAATTGTTCTGTAAAGATTAGTTCAAGTTCAAAATGGAGGAAGGATTCAGGGAGAAAGGCAACATGCACGTAAACGTCGATGGCCTCAAGGGTACTAGAGTTTCAAACTCTCAGCTCCTTTTTGTTTCTCATGGGCGGTGAGTGGAGAAGGGACAGAGGCTATATATAAAGCTGGGCCTTTACACATCAGAACTTCACATCGTGCCAAACTCGAATCCTGCCCAACTTCTGCTTCTTCGATTGCTTAATACATTAGTGGACCCATTCCAGTTCTCAGTGGTTGGAGTTCCACATCACACAGTCCCTGTCACATCTGGTGCTAATTGGCACCCTTGTTGGTAGTTTCCAAAAGCAGAACAGGAAAAATAAAAAGGACTATCTTTCTATCCTTAGAAGCTAGCAGCTTAGTACAGGGAGTCCTCAATTTAACATGAGCTGTGTACTAAAATATTGTATGTAAACCAGTTGTTTAGAACCCAGAACAAATTTTCCCAATGAATTAAAGTCAGGCCTGTTGGTTAGTTCCCCAGGTCAACCCAGTTCACAAAAGTCTGTCTGACCCATAACATACCCAAGAAATGGTTCCCATTTTAATAGTCTAGAACCATCGTGGGTGAACCATGAAGTCAGAAGGGGTGGTGAAACCAACACTACTTTTGGTGACAGAAGTCCAGGATGTACTCCCACCAGTTGTGTGACCTTGGACAATTGCCAGAAATCTTTTTAGCCCTAGGTTTCTTTAACTGAATTGGGGGGCAGAGGCAGGTAATAAAAGTTCCTCTTCACCTCTCAGTGTGTTGTTATTGACAGGATCGAATACGATGAAGTATATGAAGCCACTTGAAAAACTATTTCACCTTTCCCTGAAATAACAGAAGCACAGATTTCCTTTCTGTTTCCTTCCTAAACATCAGTGGGAGGGGTCAGGGACTGTCACCTACCCAAATTCCTCTTTGTGGTTCCCATTGGGGGAAGGGGTTGGGAGATTGGGAGGGGATAAAGTAGTAGGAACAGAGGCTACTGAGGGGTGAGACCAAGGGGCTGGCTCCTTCAGACCGAGGATGTTCTATCCCACATGAATCCTCAAAGATTATTTCTGGCCCCAGGCTGCTTTCTGTCCTCCCTGCATTTTCTTCCGAGGATTCTGGGGGTTGCCTGTTTGTTTCATCGTCAACATCTGTTGCTTCTGAGCAGTACTTCTTTCTCTCAATTTTATTGAGCACTTAGCAGCCTTCTTAAGGTTTCATACTTTCATTATTTGATCGTAAGAAAGGGGAAAGAAAGTCAAAAGACTCACTGCTCTGTTCTTTCTATTTATCTATATTTTCACGAAGACATAAGTGAAAAATAAGGGCACACATACATGGTAACTATATATTTTTGTAATCGAAGAACAGTTATGTGTTATCTGTATTTTAAACCAGGAATAGACTCAGGGAATTTCATCTCAGAAATTGGTGCTGGAGCTGTGGAAAGAACAGGCTATAAAACCAGCAAGGCAGGGCTGAGGCTGGAAAGCCTGAGAAACAAGGTGGACTGTCTGGAGAAAGGGGGAAGAAGAGTTGTTGTGGGATGGGACTATTGTCCTTCTCTGCTCTCCTGATCTTCCTTTCCTTCCCACAAGGACAAAGATACCATCAAGGGCATCAGGTCTGGTGTTTACTACAATTGCGGCCCCTTACTCACTTCTGGCCACTCCCTCTTCTGTCTTCATTAAAGTGATCCAACTTCTGAGCTGTCTTTTGTCTTTCCTGCAAGCACCTCCCATCTCCCTACACCCTCTTCCGTGATAATGCCAAATAAACATTTTCCACCCTCTTTCTCTCTCTACATTCCCTTCAGTTACCAATAACCTTGTCCTATTCTCCTCCCTACGTCTTCTTTAGGACTCCCCATTAGCCATGTGCAGTTCAATTTAATTTAACAAATATCCATTACTCTATCAGAAATGTGATGATGTTAAAACATAGTTTCTATTCATCAGGGAACTGTCACATTTGTAGAGGCAACATGGCACACACCAGGGAATGCAGAAGTCAAGTGCTAAGAACACAGAGGCAGGAAGGATTAATCCAAAAAGTATGTGGGTTTTTAGGTGGAGTGGGGGGCAATCAAAGATGTCATCCTGGAGACTGGGTCTCAAAGGGTATTGGAGAGTTTAAAGGGGACAGGGCCTTTTAATTAAAAGGAAGACATCTTTAAGAAAATACCAGTTTATCACATGTTAGAAGAGATCATCAATGAATAAGCTGCTACTACTTCCCAGAATTCAGTCCATTATTTTTCCCCTGGACAAATGAAAGAGAACCTTCAGGCTTAAAATGAAAATCTCTAATAACATGGGAGTCACAGAGACAGATGGGTCAAGTAAAAGAAATACTCATATCTTTCTTTCTTCCTTGCAGATATAGAGACAAGCCCTTAGAAGCCCCTAGGAGCAACCCACTCTACTGGAACTGAGAGGGAAAATAGCAAATCAAGAGTGTGTTTCAGCCACTCATGGCTCACGACCAAAGCAGCCTGCAGTCAAGGACACTGGCTCATGCTAATAAATTCTCTGCTAAAACCCCCAGTGGAAAGGTTGTAATCATGTGGTTCTGTTTAATGAAAGTATAAACAGAGGCCATCCCATTCTAATTTAGACGAGGAGAAAAGTTAGGATCTGGGGTTCTCAGGGCAGTGACTCAGAACCTGAGCCATTAACTCAAGAGGGAGCCTGTGTTGACATGTGCAAATTGGGTGTCTGTTTTGACTTGACTGGACAAAGAAACAGGCAGGTTAGGTTTAAAAAGAAAAGAAAAGAAAAGAAAACAATAGCCAGGATAGTCGAGAAACCGTCAAAGTGATTGTTTGACAGACGATTATTATTTCCGTTTCGCTCTGTCACTTATGTCAAGTAAATCACACCAGTTAAAACAGATGAACTTCACATTCAATAGGCTGTTGGTGGAGTTCTACCACCCATCTCATTCGTGTGGAGATTGCAGGCTTCTCATTTGGCTCTTTCTCTTCTACTTACTACCTCATTTATTTTTAGTCCTCATTCTTGTTTTCATTTTTGTTTGCATTCTTTCTGTCTTCATTTCCTGCCATGTTTTCTTCAGCCATTCCTAAGAGAAAACAAACAAACAAACAAAAGTGTGCAAACCTTTTCTCTCCTGAAGCTAATTCTAATGCTGCTTCTAATTTTTAAGGAGTTATGTCAGAAATCAATTCAGGAATTTACATTTCCAACTGACAGAAATATATATACATAAACACATCCACATTCAAGGAGAGAGCATTTTGACAGTTCTTAAACAAATTCCCAGCTTGATTTTTATTTGTACAGAATGGTTATAGGTAAATTGCTGACACTTTTCTAGGAATCAAAAAAGTCAGGCTTATTATTTATTTCTCATTTGGTTTCCCTGAGATCCTATTTCTTTATACATGCTTAATGTCAGTTTTGGCTTCACTATAAACCTAATCTTGAATATCACAGTTAAAGGCAGTCTTTCCTATACATTGAGAAATAACTAATTGCACAGATGAGATTTCTCAGGCCTCTCCTTCCTGTAGATAGCTAAAAGGTATGATAATATTAAAGACCTAAATGTCACTATTTCATGCCTTCTTATGCTGACATAGTCCTCTAGATGCACAGAAATTCTCCCTCTACAGGACATCTTGCCTTTCAGTCTACATGGCTACAAATTAGTTGAATCTCACGATACTGGGCAGAGCAGTTCTTCTTCCTTTTTTTTTCTATTTTAAGATTTTTATTAAAAATATAGTTAACATACAATATTATATTAGTTTCATGGATACACCATAGTTATTAAACCTTTATGTACCTAAAGAAGTGATCACCATGATAAATCCAGCAACCATCTGACACCGTACCATGCTATCACAATATTATTGACTTTATTCCCTGTGCTGTACATTACATCCCCATGACTTACTTGTTTTATACCTGGAAATTTGAACCTCTTGTTACCCTTCACTTTTTCCTCCCTTTTTAAAATTTTCAATTACAGTTGACATTCAATATTATTTAAATTAATTTAAGGTGTACAGCATAGTGGTTAGACCCTTACATAATTTAAGAAGTAAGCCCCCTGACTAGTCTAGTACCCACCTGGCACCATACATGGTTATTACAATATCATTGACTATATTCCCTATGCTTTATATCTCCATAACTATTTTGTAACTACCAATTTGCACTTCTTAATCCCTTCACCTTTTTTACCCTACCCCCCAACCCTCTCCCATCTATCACCCCAATAAATCTAGTACCCATCTGACACCATACATAGTTATTACAATATTATTGACTATATTCCTTATGCTATACCCTACATCTCCATAACTACTTTGTAACAACCAATCAGTACTTCTTAATCCTTTCCCCTTTTTTACTCACCCTCAACCCTCCTCCCATCTGGCAACCATCAAAATGTTTTCTGTATCTATGAGTTTGTTTCTGGTTTGTTTGTTTATTTTGTTCTTTAGCTTCCACATGCAAGTGAAACCACATTGCATCTGTCTTTCTCTGTCTGACACTCCACTCAACACAATACCCTCCAAGTCCATCCATGCCACCACAGATTGCAAGAACCCATTCCTTTCCATGTCCGAGCAATATTCCACTGTACATGTGTACTACCTCCTCTTTATCCATTCTTCCATCGATGGGCACCCAGGCTGCCTTTATATTTTGGCCACTGTAGACAATGCTGCAATGAACATATGGATGCACTGGTACCCTCAAAGTAGCGTTTTGGATTTCTTTGGATAAAAACCCAGAAGTGGGATTACTGGGTCTTTCTTTGCCACTTGTCATAACCTTTGTTTCAAAGTCTGTTTTGTCTGGTATAAGTACTGCTACCCCAGCTTTTTTTGATTGTTTGTTTCCATTTTCATGAAATATATTTTTTCCATCTTTTGTGTGAGTCTTTCAATCTGAAGTGAGTCTCTTGTAGGCAGCATATGTAAGGGTTTTGTTTTCTTATCCATTCAGTTCTCCTATGTCTTTTATTATTATTATTATTATTATTATTATTATTATTATTATTACTAGTTTCAGGTGTACAAAACAATGTAATAATTAGACATTTCACCACTCTCCTATGTCTTTTGATTGGAGCATTTAATCTATTTACATTGAAAGTAATTATTGAAAGATATGTAACTATTGCCATTTTATTCATAATTTTGATCTTTCTTTTTTTCCATTTTAAAGAAGTCTCTCTAACATTCCTTATAATACTGATTTGGTATGGAAGAACTCCTTTAGCTTTTTCTTGTCTGGAAAACTCTTTATCTATGCTTCACTTTTAAATGATAGCCTTACTCGGCAGAGTACCCTTGGTTGTAGGTCCTTGCTTTTCATCATGTTGAATAGTTTGTGCCAATCCCTTCTGTCTTACAAAGTTTCTCTTGAGAAATCAGCTGAAAATCTTTTTGGAACTCCCTTATAAGTTATTAGTTGTCTTTTTCTTTCTGCTTCTAGGATTCTCTGTCTTAATCTTCGCCATTTTAATTATAATGTGTCTTGGTGTGGGCCTATTTGGGTTCATCTTCTTTGGGATTCTCTGCACTTCCTGGACTCGTATGTCTATTTCCTTTGCCAGGTTAGGAAAGTTTTCGGTCATTATTACTTCAAATAGGTTCTTAATCCCTTGTTTTCTCTCTTCTCCTTCCGGTAGCCCTATGATGCAAATGTTGTACTGCTTGATGTTGTCCCACAGGCCTCTTAAACTATCCTCGTGTTTTTGTTTTGTTTTTTCTGTTCTGATTGGGTGTTTTCCGCTACTTTGTTTTCCAATTCTGATTCAATTCTCTGCTTCATCTAGTCTGCTGGTGATTCCTTCTAGTGCATTCTTCATTTCAATTGTTGTATTCTTCACTTCTGACTTGTTCTTTATTATGGTTTCTGTGTCCATTTTTATGCTTGCAATCTCTTTGTTGAAGTTCTCACTAAGTTCCTTGAGCATCCTTATAGCCTTTGTTTTGAACTCTTTATCTGGTAGGTTGCTTGCCTCCATTTTGTTTAGTTATTTTTCTGGAGTTTTCTCCTGTTTTTTTCATTTGGGACGTATTTCTTTGTTTCCTCATTTTGGCTGTCTCTGTGTTTGTTTCTATGTATTAGGTAGATCTGCTATGTCGCCCAGTCTTGCAGAGTGTCCTTATATAGTAGGTGCCCTGTGTGGCCCAGTGACACAATCTGCCTGGTCACCTGCTCTGGGTGACCCCCTTGTGTGGATTGGTGTGTGCCCTCCTGTTATAGTTGAGCCTTGATTGCTATTGGCACATCAGTGGGTGACATTGACCCTCAGGCTGATTCGCTGTGGGGTTTAGCCATGCCCACAGCTTATGGGCTGCTGAGCAGGGGGTTTACCACACTGAATAAGATTTGCCCCAATGGGATCTGGTGCCTGTTGAGACCTTTGTGTGTGCTGCTTGTGGGACTAATTGGGTGGTGTTTTGCTGTGGTCTGAAGCCAACCTCCAAGTATGTTGGTTCTGGAGCCTCATGGGAGGGGCTCCTGAAGGTCCAGGTCATTCACTGCCTGTGACCTGTGGAGGACTACCTACAAAGTGATCCACAGTTGTCCAAACACCTGTGCTAAGCCTGGAGGCA
The DNA here is from genome assembly GCF_004115265.2 of Rhinolophus ferrumequinum. Classification (NCBI taxonomy): domain Eukaryota; kingdom Metazoa; phylum Chordata; class Mammalia; order Chiroptera; family Rhinolophidae; genus Rhinolophus; species Rhinolophus ferrumequinum. The sequence goes on along the minus strand of NC_046310.1, from coordinate 10,418,927 downwards.
TGTGGGAGGGAACACACTGTAAACTAAGGATGGCTGCCACAAGATCTGGTGTAGCTCCACCTAAAGCTAGGAGGCCTGCTGCCATCTGCTGGCTTCCTTAAGGTTCAGCCACTGATAAAGCCTCATGTGGTATGCAAGTTAGGTGATGCAGGGTTTCAGGGAGTCACTATAGTGGGAACACTTGTGTTCACCAGGTTAATGTAGACTCTGGTTCATTGCCAATGCTGAGCCTGGAGCTTCTCAGCAAAAGTCTCAGAGCACACCGAGGCTAGTTGCTGCCTGCCTGGGGCCTCTGGACTCTAATAGTTTTCCAACAAAGAGTGCCATGCAGCTGGGTCTGGCTGCTCACTGAAAAAGTGCCTCAGGTGTTGGGGAAGTTGGGTAGGATGGGTTCCCAGTGAGTCAGCAGGGTGGAGCAGCAGAGCTCACCGAGCCAATCAGATTCAGATTTGGCCATATGGGGGAGGGCTCAACACAGGAAATAAAGTGCCTGCCTGCCGGCTACTTGGGAGAAAAACCCCACACAGGGAAAATGGTGACTGTCCTTCAGCCCTTGCTCTGAGCCACACACCTCAGTCTGCACCCTGTATGCCTCTGACATCCCTCCGCGTCACTGTCCCTCCTGGAGCCCAAGGTGAGTGCCTGCGAGCGAGTGAGTCTGTGCACGGGTCCTTTAAGAGAACTCCTGGGTTTCTCGCGGTTCCATCCCACCTGGATGGTCAGAATTCCTAGTGTTTTGCACAGTCAGATATTGTGGGGGTTCCTCTTCCCAGCTCCAGTACTCTGGGCTGGGGAGGCTGGTATGGGGCTGGGGTTTCTTGCTTCTCTGGGACAAACCTCCACAGCCAAGGTATTCCCTCTGATTCTCAACCCCCACACAGAAGTTTGGGGCCAGCCCATTTCACGTCTCCACCCCTGCTATCAGTATTGCCATGGCTTTCCCTTATATCTTTAGTTATAAAACTTCTGTTCAGCTAGACTTCAGGTGGTTCTCCAGGTTGATTGTTTTATAATTTAGATGTAATTTTGATGTGTTCATAGAAGGAAACAGGCACAGTGTTTATTTACTCTACTGTCTTGGATCCCCTCTGGCACCACATTTCTTAAATGGAGTGTGTTGCTGCTGTACTTGGCATGACAGGTACCTTTATGCTCTGCCAAGCTTGGCATTTTCACTTACATTTCTGCTGGTTCAGCAGTTTCCTACTAGTGTCCACTAAGGCTGAGCTGGGTATAAAAGCCTGTCTCATTTGCTGCCTTTATTCCACTGCTGGGTACTTTGCCTCAGTTACTGATCCAAAAGCATGGCATTTCCTCCTGGTTGACCACCTGCAGACTATTGACAAGGCATGGCAGTTGGTACAGTGCTGGCCCTGCTGGGCACTTTTCATGTGTCCTTGAGGTGCCAGCCCTGTGTGATGACTTTTGGAAAAGTAGTGGGGAGAGACTTTCCCTTTTTGTTAAGTTCTTCTAGAGGAGATCCCAAAGTAGAGTTGCTTATGTCACAAAGCAAAATGACTATTTCAGCACTTAGTTAGAACAGCTTTCTTTCCATAATATTCTGACTAAGCCCAGTTGGGGTTAAGTTGGGGTCTTGCTATGTTCAGAATCATCTTCCTCATCCAATGAGTAAGGTTTTTTTACTGAGTCACATTATCAAGCCTGCATTCTTCCTCCCTCAGGACCAGTTCTGTCCCATAAGATGTCTCAGTCTTCATGTAAATAGATTTATAGAGGCTGACACTGCCCTTTTCCAGATTCAGACACATCTGAATCTCTTTTAGTCTTATTATAGTTGCAGAAAAATCTGGATATAGTTCAAATTCTTGACTATATTTTCTGATTCCCTTCAACATTTAAAATCTACCTTCCCCATGTGATTGTCTGAAAGCAACTTGTTAATATGCTGTTTTATGGTTTGCTGTGTTTATATCTAGTCTCTCCTTCTGAGTGGTACTTTTCTCAGAGATAGATCTTGTTTTCTTCTGTTATGCCCTCTGTCATAGAATTTTGACTGGGACGGAGGTATTCAAGAACATCACTGGTGCCTTTGGAATAGTAAATTCATTTCACCTCCTTGGGCGACAGTAACTCAATGTGTTCAGGACACTGAGAACACCTTCTATCAGATTCCCAAAGAGCCAGACCTCCTGGTGTTAAAGAATAGAGGGAAGTTGGGTTGTGTCCTTCAGCTTTGCATCACTAGACTGTATTTTGGTGGTTTAATACATAGAATAACACACTGGCAAAGGATTCTAGGGAGGTGTGCATGAGGCCCTGGTAAGATTGTAATTACACAGAATTTTAATGGACTGGAACAATTGGAGTAACTTAATGTTACAGTTAATTATAGGTTAGTCAGAAAATCATTCTTATTTCAACACTTTTTAAATAATCCTTATACAATGCCCTTAGCAAAGTCCCATGTAGTAAACATAACTCCATCTTTCTTTGATGTGTGATGAGTTTTAGAGCCTTTAGGTTGATATTAGCAACATGAATTTTCATTTATGTGTTGGGGGCAAGATGGTGCAGGGCACTGGCCTTTGTCTGAACTAACCACTGTAGATTCCCTAGACACTGGTTTAGCTGAATCTTTGTTCTCAGGTTGATATTTTTATGATTCTTTCTTCTTCCCTATCCCAGTCTCAAAATTAAGATTGCAATATTTTTATGATGAAAAACTATGTATATAAGAAAATATAATGCAAAATTATTCCTTCTACTCACCAACTCTTTTTAACATATTTAGTTTTTTTTTTTTTTTGGTTTGTTTCTTTCTATGCTCCCAAAGATTTTTTTCCCTATGCATTAAAATTTTAAAGTAATCTTAACAGCTACATATAAACTAAATATCTGTAAATGACAAAATCATTTGAAGCTTCATGGAAGACTATAAATAAATATTTAAAATATATATATATTTAAATATATATATATATAAAAGCAACATTATTTAAATATATATAAATATAAATATTTAAATAAATAAATATAAATATTTATATTTATATAAATATTTATATAAATATATTTATATTTATAGTTATAAAATATATTTATAAATATAATTTATATATTTTATTTATATTTATAAAATAGATTTATAAACTATATTTATAGTTTATAAATATTTATATAAATGTAAATTATAAATATTTATAAAATATATTTGTATTTATAAATATGTATATTTATATTTATAAATATAAATAAATATGTGTGTGTGTGTGTGTGTGTGTGTGTATATATATTTTAAGCCTCTCTTCACATAATATGTAATGTTCTGATTAAGTTATAGTTCATCATGGGCAAAGGAATTTTCATAAAATCTTCCAAAAAGGAAAAACAAGCCGTATGTAAAGCAACAGGATCACATCGCTATTGGACTTCTCATAAACAACTGAATATTACAAGAAAATGAAGAAATGTTCTGAGCCAACATATCAATCAGGTGTGGGAACAGAATAAACATATTTTCTGACAGCAAGGAAAGTTAATGTTTACTTTTCATGATGGTTTTCTAGGAAGTTAGTTGAAGTTGTGACTTTAGTCAAGCAACAGGAAGAAAGATACAAGACACGGATGATATGGGATTCAGAGGGTGAGCCAACACAGGAGAGAAGAGAAGAGGAGTCCCAAAATGATCATTATAAAGCAGCCCCCCCCACCCCAAAAAAATACATATTCTACTTTGGTGTAGGAGGACAGAGAAACCCATGAAAGAGGTCTCTTGTGGGGGAAAAAAAAGAATTCCATGCAATAGAACCCAAGAATTAAGGGATAAAAACAGAAAGCGAGTTTAATTAGAAGCTCTAAGAAAAATGAAATCTGTAGTAGAAAGTTATGATCCTACTAATACACAAATTTAAAGCTCAGTTGAAAAAATACAGTAAATCAGATTCCACTTAACCTTGCTGCTAGTGAATGTTTTACTATAATTGGTGTAGGGGTGTACTTTAACACTGAATGCACAGGGAAAGAAATAGTATTCTGGCAGAAAATTTGGACTAATCATCAACAATTTTTGCAAATTCAACTTGTAATATATACAGAGCAAGAAAGTCCTATTTATTGTTGAAGGTCAAACATGAGTGTTTACAATCTTGAAAGTTAAAATATGTCTGATAGAAAAAGGAAGTGAAAGGAGGGAGGGGCTGGAGGAGAGGAAAAGGGTGGCTAAAATTCTTCAGAGAAGGAAGTTGCAATACTAATTAAAATTGATGGCAAAAGAAATATAGAGCTGTTATTTAAAATCACAAAGTTAAACAGTAAAATATGTACATTTTAAATAACAGTAAAATATTTAAAAATAATAATATTACTATCAAACGTTGCAATTTGTGAGTAAAAAAGATGGGGAAGTATAAATGTATTGCAATATATAAATCTGATTTCATAAAGAAACAGAGGTCTAAAATATTGTTTAGAGTTAGGTCAGCAATTACCAGGAGAATCCAATACCCATTAGGGTTAAAAGAATGTCTTTCTAGAAGTGGGCTGGGGTTGGTGAGAAAAGCTGTTGCTTTTTCCACTCAAAACTTTTCTTTTAAAAAAAAAAAAATTTTTTATTTTTTGCTCTAAGCTCTTCTTCATCACTTGATCTGTGACCATATACATGTGTTATTATTTTGTTTTAAAAAATTAAGAATATCCATGTAATGACCATTGGCTAGGGGTGTCCCCCCACCCCAACCCAAGTATCCATTCTCTGCTTCCTTTAAATAATAGTAACCAGATTTGTAATACTCTGCACACAATTCCTATGCTTTAGAGGAAGGGCCCCCCCCATCCCATCTTGTCACCCAGTGCTTCGATGAGAACCGAACACAGGGCCCAGACGAGGCCCATGAGACCTACAGAGGACTTCACTGTTTAGAAGAAAACTTTTCAGTCTTTTCTAGAAACCCTTTGGAGGGAAGCTGTCTTAAGGCTGGATGTGAATAAGGACACAGAAGCCACTGACAGCCACATTATGACCACAGGGGCTAAAAGATGAAGGTGACACTGCAGGAATCAGGGAGGAGAGATGGAAAAATATTTCTTTGGAGTCTCCAAAAAAATCACTGTTTAAGCACCAACCACCGGAATACTTAAGTTACGTGGGCCATTACATTTTATATTTAAAGCCAATGTAGGTCAGGTTTTTTTTTGTAACTAACAACCAAAAGATTTCTCAAAGATAAATAAAAGCAAAAAGAAACACTTCGACGATGTTTATAAAACACATGACAATGTAGACAGTTTTCTAGAATTTATGGGTTACAAAACACTTTCATAGATATCCCTTTAATCTTCACATCATCCTTATGAGGTAGGAATTGATGTTCATGTGTTATAAATGAGAAAACCGAACAGAACAGTCAGGTGACCTGTTCAAGTTCCCTTGGTTACAAATGACCAGATCTTTTTTGACTCTAAGTCCTGTGCTCTGACCAAAATACCACACTGCAGGTGTAAACACGAGAACCAATGGGATAGAATAGAGAGCCCAGAAATAGATCCATGCATATGTGGGACTTTAATGAGGGCAGAGGTGGCCTGGCATTTCAGTGGAGAAAAGAGGGATTATTCAATAAAAGGAGATGGAAAAATCAGTTGTCCATTTGGAAAAAAATTGAATTTGGATCCCACCCTTACACCATTCTCAAAAATCAACTCCAGATGGATTAGGGAACTTAAATGTCAAAAGCAAACTTTAAAACTCTCACTAGAAAAAATATAGGTGGATATCTTTCCGACCTTGGGGTAAGGAAGGATTTCTTAAACAGGCACAAAAAGTGCAAACCATAAAAGGAAAGATTTGTGATTTTGACTTTATGAAAATTAAGAAATCCTGTTCATCAGAAACATTCTTAAAGAAGATGAGAAAACAAGCTACAAAGTTAGAGAAAATAATTTGCAACACATATATTACTGGCAAAGGTTTAGTATCCAGAATATGTAAAGACTCCTATAAAATACCAAGGAAAGGTCAAACAGCTCAATAGAAAAAAAGATTAAAAAGAAAAGATTAAAACACAGGAACAGACATTCACAGAAGGAAAAAAATATACAGCTGAAAACATAGGGAAGTATGCCCAGCCTTTTTATAGCAATATAGACTAGCAAATCAAGATACAGATTAGTGAACCGTGATTATAACAGATACCTATTTATGCTCAATTTATTGGCAAGATTTAAGATTTTAAATTATACCAAAAGTTGGAGAGTATATAGATCAACCAAATTTCTTATATCTATTGGTGTAAATTGCTTAAACACTTTGGAGAGCTACTTTTAAAATTGAACATTCGTATACTCTGTGACCTAACAATTCTCTAAGTACATACCAAAGGAAATCCTTTAATTTGTGCACTATGAGAAATGTACAAAAATATTCACAATAGTGCTGTTTGTAACAGCAAGAGCAGATAACAAATGAGCATCAACAGGGCAACGAATAAATTGTGGTACATCGTGGACTATATGATGCCAGTGAAAATGAATTCTAGTTACACGTGATACTAGGCTGCCAAGTGGATAGTGAGTTCACAAGACCACAGCATGATATGCTTATAAGGTTCAAAGGTTACTAAAACTAAGCAATAAAACTTTTGATCAAACATGTACATGCGCTAAAATTATTTTTATAATCGAGCAAGACTATAATGAAAAGACAATGTTGAGTATTTTCAGAACAACACAGCAGGGGAATGGGTGGGAGAGGATCATGTAGGCGACGTATTATTCGTGTTGTAATTCTTGGGTTGTGTGGTTGGTTTTTATTACTCACAAAGTAAGGAGCAAATGAATAGAAATGAGTAAATGAAATAAAACAGTCGTGCCTAGGCCAGCAATGACAGTTTGTCATAAAACAAGTCTTCTCATCTGTGAAATGGGGTTGATAATTGTTCCTACCTCCTAGGGTTGTTATGAGGATTGAAGTTCTGAGAACAGTGCCTGGCAAATAAGTTTTAGATTAGTATTTGTGAAACACAGAAAGGGAGGAAGGGAAAGTGAGAGACAGGAAAGGAGAGAGGGAAGAAAGAAGGAGGGAGGGAAGGAGAAAGGATTATGAATACTCCAATTCTGTTCCTCGAAATCCATTGTTACCACGTTTCCCCAAAAATAAGACCCAGCCAGACAATCAGCTCTAATGTGTTTTTTGGAGCAAAAATTAAAATAAGACTGGGTATTATATTATATTATGTTATATTAGACCCAGTATTTATATTATATTATATTATATTATATTATATTATATTATATTATATTATATTATATTATATTATATTATATTATATTATACTATACTACATTATATTATATTACATTACATTACATTATATTATATTATATTATAAAGACCCGGTCTTATATTGTAGTAAAATAAGACTGGGTCTTATATTAATTTTTGCTCCAAAAGACGCGTTAGAGCTGATGATCCGGCTAGGTCTTATTTTCGGGGAAACACGGTAAAACATTAGCCCCATGCAAAGAAATGTTAAAGGGTGCAAATAAAAGTGAGATTAGCCAGGGAAACTTCTCTAGAGGGGGTGAAACGTGATAGAATTTCTTTTTAATGTAAATGTGTTGCTAAAATATAAATACACTAGAATGAACACATACAAATGAACCAGTGGATGGGTTCACTGGTTCATACATTAAGGTTCCAGCTTCTATTTTCAGAGTGGAACTTAGTTGCTACGATAATAGGAGGTGACATTTGTTTGATTTTCCTTTTTGGAGTTGTGGAAGAATCCTATAAACTTCTCTATAAATAACCAAGTAGAGGCCGAAAGGTTTCCTGTAACTTCCAGCCTAAAGCCAGCAACCTCCGAGGGCAGTCTGAGTGGTGGTTGAATCAGCAGGGTGGAGGGTTTGCCAGGGAATTCCGCCTCCTGCAAGGAGGCTGGACTGGGCAGAGGCATCTTATATGTTGTCTTACCTCCGTCATCAGTAGTAGCGGTAACGAGAGATACATTTCACCCAGTACCTTAGAGCACTTGAATCAATGAATAAGCTCCGCCCCTCTGGCCAAGGAACACAGTGTCCATCTGTGAACGGAGAACATACAACGATGACAGCAATGTAACCAAACTCTCAGCGATGAACAGAGGACAAGACCCTAAACTTTATCCAAGCCAAGTGTGGACTTGAATAAATTCAAATGTCTGAGTAAAATGCGAAGTACCCTGTGCCATGTTCTGTTTAAGGAGGTATGGGGAGTGAGAAAATGTGCGCCTGGGGGAGGAGTTGAATTGGCAATGGGTTTGGGCTACAAGCGGAAATGAATCGCTTACCGCGAGATAAATCAGCAGAAGTTTTCAGCTTCTTTGTTGTACCGGTATTGGCTCCAAAGCTACCCATTATCTTTCACTTATCTTCCATCCTTGGTCCCTTCCTCGCCATTGTCCAAAGGCTTCTTTCTTGGCTGCCTTGGAGGTAGGCTCCAGGTAGGCCTGTGTGGGTGTCTCTTCGCCTGCCCTTTATTATTTTATTATTTACATTACACTCCTCTTCAGCAGATCAGGAATGGCTGTCGCTTAAAACAAAACAAAACAAAGCAAAGCAAACCCAGAAAACTATCTTCAACTTACACCTTACAACAAATGGAGGTCCAAGTAGTAAAAAGAACATCAAAATACTGTTTTCTTTTCACCCTTTAATCCCCTGACAATGGCCTCTTTTTTTGTTGTTTTTATTTAAATAAATGTACATTAGGAGGACCATGCAAAATATTATCTAGTTCCTTTGGTTAGACCATAAGAATTGACAACTCCATACTCACCAGTTCCATTTTATCCAGAAATATTCTTTCCTTTCTCAGTCCTTCCAGCACCCTCAGTTTGTGGAAAGACCAACTAATAGTTGCAAATAGAAACTTGTTATTAAAAAAAAAAAAAAGAAAGAAAAAGGAAATCACACTACAGGGATAGGTCTTCCCAAGAATCAAAAATAAAGTAGAATGTGAATCAGGGATAGTCATTTTAAATTCACGTACAAATCTGAAAGACCTGATTTCCTTTCCTTTTCTTTTTTATTTTTAAGATTTTTATTAAAAATACAGCTAACATACAATATTCTATTAGTTTCAGGTGTACACCATAATTATTCAACATTTATATATCTAAAGAAATGATCAACATAAGTCTAGCAACCATCTGACACTATACCATGCTATCACAATATTATTGACTTTATTCCCTGTGCTGTACATTACATCCCATGACTTACTTGTTTTATACCTGGAAATTTGAACCTCTTCTTTCCCTTCACTTTTTCCTTCCTTTAAAAATTTTTCAATTACAGTTCACATTCAATATTACTTTATATTAATTTCAGGTGTACAGCATAGTGGTTAGACACATAATTTAAGAAGTGAGCCCCCTGACTAGTCTAGTACCCACCTGGCACCACACATGGTTATTACCATGTCATTGACTATATTCCCTATGCTTTATATCTCCATGGCTTCCCCCTTTTCACCCTGCCTCCCAACCCTCTCCCATCTATCACCCCAATAAGTCTAGTACCCATCTGACACTATATATAGTTATAATGTTATCGAATATGTTCCTTATGCTATACCCTACATCCCCATAACTACTTTGTAAAACCAATGTGTACTTCTTAATCGCTTCCTCTTTTTTCACCCACACCCCAACCCCCTCCTATCTGGCAACCATCAAAATGTTTTCTGTATCTGTGAGTTTGTTTCTGTTTTGTTTGTTTATTTTGTCCTTTAGCTTCCACATACAAGTGAAACCACATTGCATCTGTCTTTCTCTGTCTGACACTCCACTCAGCACAATACCCTCCAAGTCCATCCATGCCACCACAGATGGCAAGAACCCATTCCCTTCCATGGCTGAGCAATATTCCATTGTATATATGTACCTCCTTCTCTATATCCATTCACCTATCGACAGACACCCAGGCTGCCTCCACATTTTGGCCATTGTAAATAATGCTGCAATGAACATATGGATTGTCCCCTTGAATTAGTATTTTGGTGGGGGGCTGGGTTTCCTTGCTTCATTGCGGGGAACCTCCAGCTGAGATATCCCTCCTGATTCTCAACCCCCACACACAAAGATTTGGGGCCAGCCCATTTCACATCTTCTCCTACCAGTCTCAATGTGGCTTCTTCTTTATATTCTTGGTTATAAAACTTCTGTTCAGCTAGACTTCAGATGATTCTCCAGGTTGATTGTTCTATAATTTAGTTGTAATTTTAATGTGTTCATGGAAGAAAGCAGGCACAGTGTTTATCTACTTTGCCATCTTGGATCTCTCCCTCCTTGTTTTACTTTTCATTCACGGGATTTTTTTTTTTTTCCCTTTTCAGGCTGTGGTCTAAAAAGCACAGTGAGATTTTTGTATATGAATTGTGTTCTCATTGGACATTTAACAAATTCACCTTGCTTTGGATTCTGTATAAGTAAATTTTAGGTTGCCCATAACCGAACATCAGTTAAAACAAAACAAAACAAAACAAAGCAATGGGAGTGGGTAATCCAGACTGCATTGTCTACCATTTTCATGGCTTCAGGTGTTGGATAGTAAAATTCGGAAGGGAGGGATGGGATATCTCCAGAGGCTCAGTTTAGCATCATCAAAGCCTCTCCCTGTCCCCTATCTCCTCCCTGCACATTACAGTACCTGCTTTACTAATCAAATGGAAATTTATCATGTAGGATTTAGGGGAGATATTTATGGCATCTGTTAAGCACAATGGCTTTGCCTTGTGTGATGTCAGCTATTCTCTTTAGGAGATAAAAGGCCACAGCTGGTGAGATAATAGACCGGGGTCCATTTCAGAATTTCAAAACAAAAGACCTTGTTGAAGAAGAGGGATTTTAAACAGCATCTGCTTTTATTTTGTTCCTTATTTGATGAACAGGTGTGGGAGTCAGTCCAAGAGGGCTGCTTAGGTGACTGTGGAACATGGGAGTGAGATGAATGTTTTTTTTTGGTTTTTTTTTTAGTAGTATTATATTTTGGGTAGATTTTTTTTTTTTTTTTAATTCTTGATGTTACTATTGTTTTGCTTAAAAAATAAATAGAAATCTCAAAAAGTGAAATAGGATATAAGCAACAGTTTCAGGTACACTTTTTTTTTTCCAATTTTTAAATTAATTTCAGGTGCACAAGACAAAGTAAAACTTAGACGTTTATCTTTTATATCCCTCACACTGTGTGAGCCCCCCTTCCCCATCCATCCACTATCCCTCTGACATCGCACAGAGCCATTACATTTCCATGTCTCTATTCCTAATGCTGTACTCTGCTTCTTGTAACCATATGTATATTATATATTTATATATATTGTATATATGTATATATGTATATTTATGTATATTATATATATACAATTATATATGTATATTATACAATTATATATGTATATATGTATATATATACAATTATATATATATATAATTGTAGTTGACATTCATTATTGTTCAGCTTCAGCTTCAGGTGTACAGTGCAGTGATCAGGCATCTACATCATCCCTGAGGTGGTCTACCTAATGAGACAAGTGTCCATTGGATACCCTACAAAATCTTTACAACATTATTGATTACATTCCCCAAATTGATTTTCAAAACCCCGTGGCTATCTTGTGGTTATTGACTGTTTTCTAATCCCCTCACCTTCCCCCTTATTCCCCACTCCCCCTCCCATCTAGCAACCGAGATGAATGGTTTTGATGGTTGGGGAAGGATTGAGATTTACAAACTTCATTAGGCACTTAGTCCAAACTCTTTCTAACATCAAGGAACTAGGAACCTAGGTCAAGGCAAAACAGGAGAGTGCTATGTGAATTTTTTATTAAGTTACGGCATCCTCTTAGCCAAAAAAAACCCCCCAAAAACAGCTATGTGACACGTCTGATAGGAGCACACAAGTTGTACAGTTGTATATTCACTCTACTAAAGGTATGAACTATCTGGAAGAGGGAGCATTCTACTACTTCTTGAGCTTATGGGCTAAGCGTGTTAAATATATGATCTTCTAAAAGTTAGGGTGGGGTAAAATAGAGTGGTAAACCAATTTTGAAAAAAAAGAATCATCACGTTGAATTATAGGAATTCTTACAACGACCTAGGGCATGTTAAAACACTGCAAAATGTAAAGATTCATAGACACATTAGAGGCTATTAACAGCATTCACATTAATAGTGTTAAAATCCTTGCGTACTAGCGCCATATATTTTCATCCTTGCATTCTTATGGTTCTGTACAATTTCTTATACATAGAAAACCCTCAATAAATATTTGTCCAATTGCTAAATGAAAGGTATCACAGTTTTTAAAGTGGCTGCAAAATGCCTGAACCACAGGAGAAAACAAATAAGAGAATAGCCTCGCTTTATGAATAAAGTAACACCTTACTTAAGCTGTTAAATGTTCCTTTTGTTCATTTTTCAACACTAACTCTTGGGAAAATTGCGTAACATTATTTTAAACAATTCCTCTTAGGAGTCCCCTAAATAGGTTTTTCTACTGTCAGGATAGATGTCTTTTACAGCTGGTCAGTAGTTAGTTCTCTGACTTCCTGACTGAAGGAAGAAAATGACTGGGATACAGGATATCTGACCTATAGATTGCTCATTTTCTGTGTGAGTCAATCTTTGAAGTCCAAGCAAAAACCATCATTAATCATAGAACTTTCCTATCAACATGAGGTCAGATGTTCCAGCCACCTTTCAAAATTATTATGCTAACTGGCAGTGGGAGAGACCGACCCAGTCGTGGGTACCTTGATGACACAGAACTCCTTCCCTCTGTGATGCTATGAATGCTTAGGAAGGAAGAAAAGAATTGAAAGTCAGCTAATCATTGTTGAGTCAATCCAGCCCACAGCACGCCATGACCCAAGGGCCACCTCACTCTAAGGAGACTGCAGGAAGTTCAGGGCTATTTTATCCCAGGGAAGGAGAAAATGAGAAGAAGTACTGATTTCAATGACACGACGAGTCCATCCATTGCTTTATGGGATGATGAACGTTCCCATCATGCTGATCAAAGGTTGGGGATTTGGGACATGTGGAAAAGCTTTAATAGCTCACCTATGGGTGAGGCAGGTGTGCATTTCCCAATGCTGATTTCTTTTCCTGTGAAGCCAGGTGTACAAGGAGAGAGCTAAGGGAAAAAGGGAACATTTCCCTCCCTCTGAAAACATGGGTTCATTTCAATCTAATTCAATTTCAGAAATATTTAGTTACTTTGTGTCTTTTAAGTAAATAGAATATTATCCTGAGGAAATAATGGAGGTAGTAACCGAAATCAGACAAGAAGGAGAGATGGGAGGGAGGAAGGATGGAAAGAAGAAAGGAAGGGAGGAAGGGAGGGAAGGAGAGAGGGAGGAAAGATTGCTGAGTGACCTTTAGTGCTATCTCATAGATACTTTATCCCTATTGGTCCTCACAGCAGTTTTAGGAAATAGGTGTGTTGTTTGGTCATCTTACAGATGAGGAAAATGACACTCAGAGGTGGTTACTTGCCTAGTGAAGTAAACATTGTTCATTTATTTTTGCTGTCCAGTGTCTGAATTTCTTCCTATATTTTGGGAATTCCTCACTTTTCGATTCTTCAAAATAAGGATAGGGCAGGTAACCCCCCTCTTGTTATTGGAACAGAAAATACTAGATGCTCACTTTGCCCACTTTCCCAGCCTCCCTTGACACTTTTGGCCAAGGCTCTAATAACCAGAGACATCTGCCCCAGATTTTCCCTCACAAGTTACTGAGGGGGAAGAAGTGGAGAGTTCTCTCTCTCTCTCTCTCTCTCTCTCTCTCTCTCTCTCTCTCTTTTTCTCTTTCCCCCCCTCCCTCTCCCTCTCCCTCTCCCTCTCTCTCCCTCTCTGTCTCTGTCTCTGTCTGGCTGTAAGAGTAGAGCAGAATATCCAATGCTTGGTGATGGCTGCTGGGTATTCCTTACTAAAGTTTTCTCGGACTTGATTTAATGTTGTTCCTAGAAGCTGAATCTTATGTTTTGATTCTTTGCCCCTTATGATACTTTTTTAGCTATCCAGTGTCTTTTTCTAAAAAGCTTTTTAATAGAGTGTTTATTATATGTCAAAGTATAGAGAAGAGTATAATAAGCCCCCATATATCAATTACCTTCTTAAACAGTTATTAGCACATGGACAATTTTGCTTCATCTCTACCCCTATCCATTTCTACCCTCATCTGGATTCCTGGATTATTTCAAACAAATCTCATTTTATTTCCTCTTCATACTATTTTATCAAGACCTTGTCTTATTTCACCCATAACATTTTCAATCTATATCTCTAAAATACCAACATTCTTTAAAAAGTTACCACAATATTATTATTCTACCTTATAATGATAGTTCCTTAGTATCATTAAATATCTGTATGTAAATTTTCCTGATTATCGTACAATTTTTAAAAGTGTTAAAAATATCTTCAAAGCAGGATCAAAACAAATTTTTAAAAATCTCTTTTAATTTGTAGATTCAATTTCCTTCTTTTTTCCCCCTTGCAATTGAATAAATCCAAGTTGTTTGCCTGTAGCGTTACCCACAGTTGACATTTACTAATTGGATCCTTGTGGTGACATGTGTCATGTCCTTCTGTCCCGTGTATTCTCTGTAAATTATTAGTTAGATCCCGAGTCTTGACTAGATTCCGTTTTGATTTATTTGGTAAATCTACCTCATAGGTGGGGCTGTCACCTCTTAAGGCATAAAATGGCTGGTTGTCTCTCTTTTTGTGATGCCAGCAGTAGTTGTAACATTATTTAGATACATTACTTAATTAGGAATAGCAAAATGGTATTATGATATTTCTAGCATTCACTTAAAATGTATTAGCTAGAGTCTTTCTATAAAGAGAAAATTCTTCTCATCAATTATTTAGTTGCCTTGAGGTATGTGATACAAGAAAGTCAGGATAAATGCTTAATCGTTTTCTTCTATTCATCGGTTTTCAAAGTAATTTGATGGTTTTCTAGTCAAAAGCGACCAATTGTTGTTTTCAAACTTCTTCAGTCATTATGAACTAAGGGGTTTTAATATATTTGATGTCTTTCAATCTATTGCAGTTCTTACTGATATTTAAATTGACCCGTCTCTGACTTCTGGATGGTTCCTGGGTCCTTTTAACATACACTCAATAGTCTTGAATAGCGTCTTTTCTCTGTGGTACAAAGGGATTCAGGCTCATTTTGTACACTTGATTCCCAGACCTGGCATCAGCCATGTCTTCATGGTATTTAGAGGTACTCATTGATCCTGGCTGACCTTTCTTTTCAGACATTTTCGTGCACATGGCTATCTTGTGTGACTCTGTTTATAAAAATAAAAGACTCAAAACAAGTTAATGACCATCACTAGCCGTCTGATTGCATAAGCTACGGCACATCCACATGGCGGAGTATCATGAAAGCTAAAAAGGAGTGGGGAGTATCTTCATATACCGCTGTGAAGTGATCTCCAGGATGGTTCATTCACTGACAGAAGCAAAGTGGAGAAAGTATGTATTGGATGCTACCATTTTTCTATGAAACGGAGTGAGGGTACAAATACTCAACATACATATATACATACAAATTGCTTAGACTTATTTTTTAATGAGGATAAACCCAAAACAAAAATGGTTTTATATAGTTCATTCACTTATTCTTTTCTTTAGAATCCGCAAATAAGTGAGATCATATGGTACTTATCTTTCTCTCTCTGACTTATTTCGCTTAACATAATGTTCTCTAGGAACACACAGTGTGATTTATGGATGATGTGATACAGAATTGCACACCTGAAATCTATGTAATTTTACTAACAATTGTCACCCCAATAAATTAAAAAAAAATAATAAAATAAATTTAAAAAAATGGTTTTATATATATTGTGGGAGGGTGAAACCAGGATAAACGGACAAAGATATAAGCTAGAGTTCTCTGACTAAATTATTAGAGTTGAATCCTCTGAATCCTACTGGAATCCATGTTTTGTAAATTTCACTTTGGAATCATCAAATACTTTTTATGACTACACAACAAAATTAAATCTTAATAAAGAAATCCTGAAAGAACAAAAGCAAATGAAAACAAATAAGCCCAATTAGGTATTGATTTGTGGCATAACCTCACAGAAAGAAACTATCTTAATTGTCTTTAAAACACAAAACTCACTGTATATCCTAAGTGGGATTTCCCCTGATGATACAAATAATATCAAACACACACACACACACACACACACACACACACACACACACACACACACATTTCAGTAATCATATTATTGGTAGTAGTGTTGCTATTATTATTCCAAGATTCATTCATTGGGAATCTAGTATTTTCAGTATTGAAAAAGAAGAAATAGATGTAACATAAATTAAACAAAAACTGTCATCTTGATTTTGAATTGGAAGTATGAATACAACTTAACAGGTCCCCCACTGCACACAAATCATTTATTTCAGAAAGTAAAACTTGAATAATCTTTAATCACCTACGGTTTTGTGGTCACATAGAAAATACAGCAGCACTCCATTTTAATTAGATCTAAGTGACAAGAACAAGCCACTTTCTGGGATTTCTAGATAATAGTGAGATTTTTAAAAATCTCTATCTGAGTGGTATTTTGCAACGATTTGTTTTTCATTTTTACTGCATTTTAGAATTCCATGTCTTACATGTTAATGAATCACCCACTTTCAGAATCAACGGGTGATTTCAGGAGCCCAGGTGTGAGTAACTGATGTAAAGTGGACCTAGAAAGGGAAACTGATGCTTTCTCAGCATATTCATTCCACAGATGTTCCATGGCACCAAATCAGAGTTCAGTTGCAGATAACAGAAACCAACAGAACTCATGACATCAGGAAGCTATTTAATCAGACACTTCGGTGCTTACAAAATAGAAAGCTCTGGGAGTCCAGGCTTTAGGCCAACACCCATGTAGCTAAAGCCTGGGAACCCAGACTCAAGCTGCCGCGGTGACGCCAGGTGCTTTCAGGACTGTGCTGGGCAGCAGGGACATCGCTCATCTCAGGACCCTGAGGTTTTCAAACCTCCCTGGAGTAAGTCTGCTCCATGGAAGCTGATTCCAGAGTGGACCTTGACTCTACGGTGGCTGCAAAACACCTCCAATGGTGTTCGTTTTCCTGCCTGCAGTGCAGAGTGTGGTTTTCTGCAGGCAGAATTGAATCCAGTGAAATAAGCCAAGGCATAGATAGTATCTGCTGTGCATTACTACCCTGGTGGGGATACAAAATGAGTGAGAGCCAGTTTCCATTCTTAAGGCGCTTACAGTCCGGTAAGGAGACAGACACACGAATGGAGGAGTAGCCCCCAAAGTTGCTAGCACAGTATAAGAGACAGCTATGAACAGGGCCGCTGGTGAGTGATATTTGACCTCTAGGTTTTTTATTATAAATTTGAAAATGCTTAACTTTAAGGAGAAAAAAATATGCTATTATTCATGTGGGCCCCTTAAAACAGCAAAGAAGAGGAAGGGAAGACGAAGGGTGATGGCTCCTTTAATTTTCACTGTCCCGAGGAGACTGACCCTCTGATTCGTTGTGTGGTCCCTGTCCGTCTCCTTCGGGAGGCACACAGGGCCATTATCCACTTACTTAGACGGAGGAGCAGGGTGGGATGCTGGGCTGAAATTAGTCATCAGGCCCCTGGCTGAGTGGCCTGGCACATGGAAAGCCTGAGGCTGAATTTACTGTTAGCTCTTTGAGTCACAAAGCCTCCTCCTTAACCCCTTCCCGCTCCCAGTCTGAACCCTGTGTCCCGTTCAAAGCTATTTCCCCCTTCTCTTTGACTTACCTTCTGAATTCATTTTGGAAGAATGTACCAAGAGCCTCTGAATCCTACTGGAATGTTGAACTCAGGGGAAAGTGATGTGGTTAAGAAAGCAAATAATATGCTGAAAGCCGGTCATTGGAAGTGGCTATAGGAATGTCAAAGAGACGGATGAATGTGCATTTCAAACAGCTGGCAGGGGGTAACATTTCAGCTTACCTCCTACCATCCCTCATATCCATCCTGTTTGGAAACTGGCAATTCACCGCTGGTAATGGCTCTTCCTTCCCATCAGGACAGAATAATAATACTATAGCTAGCCCCAGGAAAGCGATGTCTGGAAACGGCATTGTCTTCTTAAATCAAGGCAGCTCAGAGAAATCTGTCTCTCTTATTAACCACAGAACGCAGTTGCTACCACGCGGTGAGCAGCTACTATATTTCAGGCACCATGTGTCAGCACATACGGGCATTATCTCTTTTAATCCTCATTGCATTGCTGAGACAGATAGGCTTATTGGATTTATTTTACAGTTCAGGAAAATGAGAGGTACAGAGGTTAACAATATGGCCCCAGTTATAGGTTCTGGAGCAAATAGTCCAATTCTGTTGACCATATCGGGTGCTATGTGATACTGCCTTTTTAATTAAAAATCACGCGAGATCGAGGTGTGGAGCTGGGGGTCATGTAACCCACATTGTTCGGTGAAATTGGTTTTCCAGGACCAGCAAGAGAGCAGATGTGCTTTACTAACCTGCTAACGTTGCATTTCCATGGACAAATGTGGATTGCTAAAGAATGAGCAGGTAGAAGTGAGTGCTGGAGAAGAAATAGGAATGAGCTGCACAGGCTAGGCACCCAGTGACAACGTGGCACTAGTGGAGGTGCCACCATCATTGTCATCACATCTCAAGGTGTGAGAGAGCCAAGCAGAAGGTCTGGCACAACACACGACACATCCCCTCAGACCCTGCTCCATGTTCCTCAGCAGCAAGACGTGTCCCACCTCGGGAGACAGCTCTATTTACACACAACTCTGTAACGAACAAAATTTACTTTGTGTTGACCCAAAGCCCATGTTCCTATAGCATCTCTGGCGTCCATCCAGTTACTGTTGGTAGTTCTGTCCTCGCCAGCTTGTAAATCCAGCCCATTTTCCACATGACAGCCCTTCTGACATTGAAGAGTTGTCGTGTTCCCAGTTCCATTAACCATCCTTCACGGAACATGGACTTGAACCATTCACCAGTCTAGTCTCTTTCATTTAAGCACATTTCAGTTCCAATTCTACTTTGGGGAAATAAATTTGGTAGATGAAGACTATAAAATTCAATAAGATACGTTTAGTGTCTTTAAGGGTCCCTTAAAGACAATTGTATAAAATTAACTATTGTCAAGTGGCTCCTTAAAAACTAATACCTAGGCATGGACTGTTAGAAGGCTTTAGAGTGGAATTATGACCTTCCCTCGTTGGACACTATGTGCCCTCTCTAATGAGACCTAAATTTACATTAGCATTTTGAGTCAACTAAGGCTCTAAATCTTTTCCACACCCAGGGCTGCTAAACCACAAACCAAAGAACAATCACAGTAGAGGCATGGAATAGGAAGGAATGTGGGTTTTTTAGGCTTTCTCACCCATTTAGCAGTTCATGTTAATATTACCTATTCATTCATTAATTTACTCACTTGTTCATCCCGCAAGTATTTACTGAATACTTAAATCTGTCTACTTATTAATAACATACTTGGGTGGAGTGAATGTGAAAGAAATATGAGACATTACTCCCTGCCTTCAAGAAACCCATAATCTAGCTAGGGTGGGGAAAAAATCAACAAGACAATGTATGTTCTCAAAGCATCTTATAATGGAAAAGCACGAAATTGAGTCAGAAACCCTGAGTTCTAGACAGAACTTTGACCTAAGCCACTCCCATCGCCTCTCCAACGCATTTTTTCATTTAAATAATGAGACAGTTGGATTTTTCAGGTTCTTTCTAGTTCTAAGGATACGTGCTTCTAAGTACAAGATGACCATAAGCTTCTGGAGGGCAGCAATTACACTTTAAGTATAAGTGAATTTCCCATTACATTGTACAGTGTTACCCTGGAATATCATGCCATACACATTTATTGCATGAGCTCAAGAGTTCAGGATAAATATACACCCCAAAGTTACCCCAAAATAGGCATCATGGGAGCACTTACTCCAAGTATCACTGTGTATGATGGTCCAAAGATTTGCATATGCAGTGTTGGTGCTCAGTTACAGAAATGACATATCTATTCTCACACAGGCCGTGAGTAGGGGGTGAAATCCAAAGTACACACCGGGCATAGCTATACTGCTTCCAATTTTCCCTCAGTGTTCCTGTCTTCTCTCTGTAGGTCTTTCCACCCCTAAGAAGCCCATTTTGCTCCTTTCTCTTACCAAAGTATTTGGTGGTCCGTAATGAAAAGTTTGATGGACAATCTGTAGTGTCCTACCGTAGCAACCCAAGAAACGCTGATTTACTTTTCCTCAAACGTAAAATAGGCCCAATGCTAGCAACAGTGTCTTCTCCCTGATAAGGCCAGATTCCTTACTATGGAAGCAAACACACACACACACACACACACATACACACCCTTACCAGTTTGTAACCTTGCTAAACTAGTCTTGATCTAGATATTGATATATGCGTATACATAAAAAGAAAGGTTACAATAAAACTGTCAGAAGAATAATATTCCAGGTGGGGTAAAATTAAAAAGGCACCTGCAGTGTGGAATTTGAGTTTGAAAAACTTACGTGTGTACAGAAGTGGAAGGTAATAGGTTGTTTAGAAGACTCTGCATGTTAAACTGATGAATTTAAATTTGATGCACTGTAAGATTATGCCATGTATTGTAGTTATTTGGGGCTGTGTTCGGTATCCTTATTAGACTGTAAACTTCTTAAGGTGGAAAAACACAAGAAGTAGGAAGACTGGCAAAGAGTTGGTCCCACTCTCTGTGGGGTGATGAAAAGCTGTTTTTCTACAACACTTGTAATGAGGACACATGCTGTTGCTGAAAATAAAGACTATTGTAAGTGATAGTTAAAACAGCTACTTGAAATCTACAAAGTCTTGGTTTTGAAAATAACTTAGACCTTGGGAGTTGTATTTCCCTGGCAAAATTTGACTCCCACCAGGATCCATTTGAAAGACCAAGAAATAAAAGCTCATGAAACTTTGGAAACACTTATGCAAATGGCATTTTGATGAGTTAACTGTAAGTAGATCAGGAACACATGGATGAAATCTTCCCCAGAATACCCATTGGCTGAAAGAGTAAAGGTTCAGTGTTGTCGACATCCTGGAGTTTGGGTTTTGCTGAGCTCCCTATCTTTGGAAAATCCGTTGAAGACTGTCATCAGATGGATACAGCTGTGGGGTTTTCTCAGATCTGCTTTATGGTTTTATGGTTTTCAAAGTGAAGCCAAAAGTCTTCCAAGAGCCATGGCAAGATGAAGACCTGGAAAGTTTTGAAAGCCTGGTCCCAGGCAGATCCATCATGGCCAGAGCCTTTTATACCTGAGGACCACAGTGACAAAGGAAACTAATTGGGGATTTTGTGTTGAGAGACCGTTCTGGGTCACAAACTTTGCTGGGCTATTTTAAATGGAAAACGTAGCCATTTCTGGTTTTCCTCTGAATCTAAACTACAATTAAAATGGAAAGCAAAACTCAAAATTTTCTGAGCTCATGAATACAAGTAGCAATTGTAATGCCGGTTGACAGCTCAGAAAAGACGCAATCACAGGAAAGGATGAAGCCGAGCTTGGCGGTTGATGAGAATCTCCTCCAGCCACCACTTTCTAACATCTGCAGTGTTAACAGTGGCATCCAGAGTCATTGTCGTCCTTTCGCAGGGAGTTTGTAGGATGAAGAAAAGCCTGGGCAGCTTCCAATGTTCACCTTCTTAAACTGCAGAGCAACTTCGGTGGAAATAGTGCATTGCACATTTCAGAAAGCAGCGTTCAAAATGCTTGCACACACAGGACTGCCACATACACTTCATTCTGTAAAGAGCATATCAAATTCAAAAGCTCACATACAAAACCTGATGCTTTCAAAAGAGATGGCCACTGAATGCATATTTATGTTATCCCTAGATCTCGTCCTTTTGCCATCTTTCAAATCTGACTATACGTGACATCTACAAAGGAAGAAAAACTTTTCCATCGGGGTTTATTTTTACACTGTAATCGATGGATGCAAAAGCCACAGACTACCATATAAAAATCAGCTTTGGTAACATGAATGGAGAAGATTTTTACTAATAGGACAAGGAATATCAAGATAATCCATAGGACCAAGTGGGAACCTTGAAGGACTTGAGAATGTTTAACACTTATTTTCAGATAGCTAATGATTACTTAAAATATGATGCATGTTATTAGCATGGAGGTAGGAAGGAATAGACTGAAGTGACGTGATTTGCTGCTTTGCCCCTTTCTAACCACATTACCTTGGGTAAGATAATTAGCTCCTCGAAGACTTATTTCTTCATTCATAAAATAAGGATACAAAAGAACCTACCTGATTGAGTTGCTGTGGTAATTAAGATAAAATATGAAAGGGTCTTAGAAACATGCCTCATTAATAAATGTTCACCCTTCCTGCTCCTGATATCAATACTGCTGCTACTACAATTGTAATAACAGTGACAACAAACCTTCTAGAATAAAAGAAAAATGCAGTCACACAATTTTTTTTCTATGAAGCTTCTCTCATGTGTGTGATAAATTTGTGAGAGACAAAACTGTAAGCTGATAGCACTAGAAGGACAAAGTGAAAGGAACAGTTTCTATTTAAAAAACCCCCAAACCCACTAATGGTATAAACTGCTAGATGCCAGAACCCTTTCTAATTTCCCTCTTAGAACAGATCTGCTAGGGTGTTTGGTCCAAAGCATAGATGTATGTGCATGGACATCGTTTTGTTTCCTGTTTTGTCTCAGCTGCTCTACAAACAAGCCCAGATTACCCGTGGCCCAAACAAAAGAGTATAAACACCCACTTATGAGACCCAGTGGTCAATTTTGTTCAGCTCATCCCTATACTGAGCCCTGAAAGCTTCTCGTAAAGTGTCTACTGTGTGGATCTCACAACTATATGGAACTAGAAAAACAATTTTTAGTTGTTCTGTAGTGTGACTGTCCAGTGGGGAGAACTCTTCCATCGTGGAAGTGGACCTCAAGAGCTACAGAATTCTCCTGACATACTAAGAATTTAACTGATTCAGGAATTTTCTTTTCTTCTTTGTAGGCTACCTGAATGTAGGCAATAAATGAGAGAGTGGAGGTGTAATGACATACTTTGACAGGAGATGCCATCTCTGTGTGCACAATCAAAATGGTAGCAACCACAGGATAATAAGAGCAACTGATCAGTAAAAGGATGTCTTCTAGAAGCCACCTTGAATGCAGCCATCCCTGTGGCCAGACCCTATACTAAAGCCTTTCCATATACTGTACTTCCTCCCCAAGTCCTACAATGAACTCAGTGAGGCAGGTGTGATTATAATTGTCCTGATTGCATAAGTGAGATGTTTGAGGATTAACAAGGTTAGGTGACTTAAGTCTAGCAAGGGAGGCAGATGTTAGACTAATAATCACAGACAAATACATGATTAAACTGTACTAACCTTATAGCTAGAGCCAGTAAAACATAGAGGCAGAGGCAGGACTCTGGCACCTCACTGTTTCTGTTTGAACCCTAGCTCTGCCGCTTATTAGCTGTGACCTTGGGCAAATCACTCAAATAGCCTGTGTCTCGGTCTTCTCATCAATAAAATGGGATAATAAGGATAACAGTTCTTGTATGGATTAAATTAATTAATATATTTTAAGTGCTTAGCAGAATACCTGGCTTATAATACGCCCTCAATATATGTTAGCTATATTATAATTCCTCTCTTATAGATAAGAAAACAAACACAGCAAGGTTAAGTAACAGTGGTTACTGAACCAAGCTCTCACGACTCACTTGGGAAGGAAAACTTGAACGTGTCCATGTCAGGTCTCAAAACCTGCTCCCTTTCATTACACCCCCACCCTAAACGTCAGCCATAACCAAGGGGAGAGGCTGACAAAGCAGGAAGTAGGGGCCATGCTAAGATGAAGAAGCAGTGTGCATACCGCTCCCCTTCCTCTTGCTGGGTGGTCTCTATTGCTATGACTGAAGGGAATGATGCGGTCAGTATCGGGATGTCACCTGGACAGGTAAGGAAGATGTCCTCCTCCTACTTTTTGGCATTCTCTAACAACCCCGCCGTTGTCCCCCTCCTGGCTCAGTCTGTATGAAATGGTCTGGGGTACAAAATGCACCCAGTTCACCATAACTGTGAAGAATTGATTTGACAGACAGATGGCTAAGCGAATGTGGTCTTCAGTCCTCCATCTTGGCCTCACTAAAAGTCTCAGGTATTGAATGACTGTACTTTTTTGACCAAATCTGGATCACCTTAAACCATTTGAAATTTATTTCAGAAAGTTTCATACCAGAGCCTAGTAGTATATTTGACTTTTCATTTGGAGTAATGTGATGGTCAATCTAAATTCTCAATGCTAAGTTTAGAGTTTTACCAAATGAGATTAGTAATTAAGCAGTAATTATCTGGAATGAAATTCTTTTACATGAGTCTGTCTTCACTCCTGAATTTTTTTGAAGTAAAATTTTGCTTCACATAATTTCTTCCAATAAATCTAGTGCCTTATGTAGTGATCCTAATTATTTTCAGGGAAAATAAAATATACTTTATAGTCTGTTGCCTTAAGATGAGATTTATTAGGATAGGGTTTGCCTTCTACTTAAAAGTTTGTAAAATCTTTAAGGGAAGAAAAGGGGAGAGAAAATATTTCTATTTTCCATAGCTCCTAAAATTTATTTTCTACCACTTACATGGTGTCTTAGTGATGCTACTTAAACTCTCCGAGTTTCAGGTTTTCATCTTTATGTTCTTTGACATCCTTGCAAGATGGTAAGGCTCCAGCTAAATAACATCTAAAAAATTTCTCCATAAACTCTATACAATTGTATGAAGAATTACTATTATGGATATGTGCCTAGTAAACAAATATACACAATAGAATGAGGTTGACTAGTTGGACAATTAAGATTCAGTCTTAGTCAATGGAGAATGACTAAGAAGAACATATAGCTTTCATGTGATATGTTATCACAGTTTTATATATCCCACTAAGACATTCATTGATGTACCTGATATTTGCTCATGCTCAAACTACTGCTCAAAACACAGTAACCTACCACAGCAAAATGATGTACAGCCACCCTCTTCTGGCACTGACAAGAAACACATGGACACATATAACCATCACACAAAGTTGGCATCAAAAATGCCAAGAAGAAAAGGGTCAGGCACAGTTCTGTGGATACTTTGGGTGGAGATGGGGGCCAGCAAATTACTTCCAGTTGGTAAGAGCAGGAAACGAAAGTGTCCAGCCATGCTTTGTGAAAATGCAGTGCTGGCCTGGTCTCTGATGGTAATGGTGTGACGTGCGGGTGCTGGCAGTGAGGAGTGAAGAGAGAGGAAGGTGTGAGTAGAGAACAGTGTTCTCGGAGAAATGAACTCTCTGAGAAAAGGCATGACGATGGGAAAATTTTCAACTTCTCTTTCTCAAGGTATGATCTGGGGGTTTCCTGATTTGTGAACTGATGAATAATTTGCATGTTCCTTCATGGGTTCTTGTGGGAAGCAGGGATGATGTGCAAACTCACAGATTTTCATTTTTATGACTCAGCAAATTATCACTGACTGAATAAGTGAATGACTAAAGATGACTAATATTTGATATATATGCACCAAAATTTTTAACTTACTAGAATTTCCTTGAGTCTATAACTATCCTCCTAAGGCATCTGAGTGACAGGATCAACTTGCCGCTGTCCTTGTAGACACCCAGATAGGTGGAACCCTCCCACCCCCTCACTCCTCATTTTTGTCCACAAGTAAAATAGTTATTTGTGCATCTTAGGTGTTGTCTTAAGTTGATCCTGGCTTTCCGTTTTCACTCTTTTATTATGAGTTCTTTTTCTGTTTACTCTTATTTTATGTTTTGGTTCTTGTATAATTGCTGGGCTTTTACCATTTTGATAACTATGAACTTGTTTCTATACATCTTCTCACTAGCTTCTTTTCTTCTGGACGAAGGGAATAGATGATATAGATGGAGCTATACATCCTTTGTTTTGCTACAATGTGTCTCTCCTGCTCTGTGCCCAGCGTTTGTTTTATCACTACCTCCTGGCGCCTTTTGGCAAATTTTGTTATCTTTCAAGAAAGAAAGTTGATGTGAGAGTAAAATGCAAAGTTTCTGATTCTCTAGAGTAGGAGCTGGCCAATTATAATCCATGGGTGCAATTCAGTCTGCTGTCTGTTTTTATAAATAAAGTGTTATTGGAACACAGCCGTGCCCATTCATTTCCATATATGATCTGTGGCTGCTTAGGCAAATGACGGAGTTGAATAGTTGCCACAAAGTTCCAGAAATCTTAAAATTTTACTCTGTGTCCTTTTACATCTTCAAAATGGTAGGTCACTTTGGGGAAAAAGTGGCATATAGGTATTTCTAAGGGGTCCATCAGAGCAGGTTGTGCTAACTCACTGAGTGATTCCTTCAAAACTCAGAGTGATCTGACCACTTTAAGAAAAAGCATGTTATAAATCCTTCCTTTATCCTGAAAGGGCACAATCAACTCTTTCTTGGTAATAGCAGTATTCAAAATACAAGTGATTACTTAATGAATAATAATAAAATGTACCCACAGAAAGTTAGTAATCCTTTAACTTTTCAGGGGCTTCTCACTCTTTCTAAATTTCTCCTTTATTTATATCATTTTGAGTCATCCTTTAAATCTACCTTTTCGTCAAGAAATAACTCATCCTGAAGTTCTCCCCTGCCCTCTTTCTGCCATTCTCCTCCTTTTCTGCCTCCTCCTCATATTCTGTTTTGTCGTGCGTACACTCATGACAAATAATACTCATATATCTTCTAGTACAATAGGATCTCTAGACGTTTTTTGATGGCCTTGAGGATGAATATAAATCTCCAGTCTGGGTTTTAGCCCCAAGATATTATGTAGTTCACATAAGCATAGCATAAACATTGTTCACTTTCATTAGTAAAACATCTCAAACACAACAGACTTGTGAAGTAGCTACCTGAGATTTCAGGGTTTGGAGTGTCTCCCTCAAATGCTTGTGAATGGTAGAATTGGTGGTAAATGCAGCTCTAGTTGAGCTGACACCATGCTTTTCCCCAGGGTTCTCAGGTAGGGTCCTCATTTTGTTCACATATGTCCTGAAAAATCAGTGATGTCAGCCACTTTCACTCTGAAAACAACCTTATCGGCCGTTTGATTGAAGAACTAAAAATCCACTTTGGATTCATGCCACTTAACTCAGAAGGTTCTGTAGGTGGGTTGATTTTCTGACCCAAGTAGCTCACACATTCGCCTTAAAGCTTTATTTTAAAATTGTTATCTTAGTAATTTTAGGTGACACTTTGCTCACCAAAATTGTGAAATGTTTCAGATCGTATTGGGAGGTATTTCTGGTTTATTGGCCGTGTCAAATGGCCAAGCAAATTGTTTACTTCTCACTTGAACTTTTATTTAAAAATCCAAATTTCACAACCAGTCCAGATTTCCCCGGGGGTGTTTACTTAAAGTGGATTCCATTTAGAAATACTTGATATATTTTTTAAATTACATGAACTGACCTGCAAGAATAAAAAGTTCAGAATAGATGTAGATTATTCTGGCTGTTTTGAAAAAAGCATTCTACATCTAATTCTATACACTCCAACATTACAGTTAATTCCCAAAGCTTGGAAACCCAGAATTTATGCTAACAGGGTTTTGGAGTTAGGAAAAAAAGAAAAAAAGAAAAAATAAGATGCCACAGTAAGGAAGAATACATGGTTCTAATTATTGTGCTTTTGTTTTTTTCTTTTCTGAGAAGTGGTTTTTTTCTTTGACACTTTAATATATCTTTTGCAGGTGGTCAGCATTGTATTAAAAATTGGCAAACCTAATCATACAAAGGCAACATTACCAAACTATAAAGCGAGTCACTGGAGGAAGAAAAGTAGGTTATGGGTAGGCTACTCTTGGGATTTGCAAAACCCATATTTGAACTGCTTTGAACTAAAGTGTAGATTACCATTTGAAGGGGAGTGGGTGGGTGATTTCTACTTTCTAAGAACAGCTTCCAACTCTAGTTTAGGGGCTGAATGGAAAGAATGTATTCAAAATATCTTTGTTTTGTGATACAACTATTATCTTTGCTCAGGATTCTGAAAAAGTAGAGGGTGCAATCAAAATAGAGGACAGATTATTAGGGTAAACATTAAAATTATAACCTTGGCTCTTACTAGTTCTTAAATCTTTTATTTGGTGAAATTAAATCTCGAATATTGTAATTCTGAATTTTCTGAATGTTCTCAAGGCTTTTCTGAAGCCTTTAGGGGTAACCAATGAAATTTTAACACTGAGTGACTCTGATGTGTTACTTTACATGGCTGTCCTTGGGGTTCACAGCTCAGTTCATTTCCTAATGGAGTCTTTGTCCCAAGTCTCCCTGTTCAGACCTATGATCCTCTCGCTGCTGAAAATGACCCCACTGTGAACTTTGTCCAACTACTGTAGATAATAAAGGAGGAGAAAGAAGTGGAAACAGTGGGTCCCTTTCCTAAGCAAGGGTAACTGGCCCCCATGGTGGTGCCAGCTTTGAGCCTATCAGGTAGGAATTATGAGAACTTTGCCTAGCAATGAAGAGCCCTGACTACTCCAGCCCAATCCTGAGAAAAACATCAGACAAATCCCAACTGAGGAGCGTTCTATAAAATGCTTGACCAGCACTCCTCAAAACTGTTAAAGTCTTCAAAAACAAGGAAAGACAGAAACTGTCACAACCAAGAAGAATCTAAGGAAACATGATGACTCATTTAATGTAGTGTCCTGGATGAATCTTAGAATAGAAAAGGACATTAGGTGAAAGCTAAAGAGCTCTGAATAAATTTGAAACTTCAATTAATAATAATGTACTAATATTCGTTCATTAGTTGTGACAAAGGTACTGATGTAAGATGTCACTAATAGGGAAACTGGGTGTGGAGTATATGGGATCTCTATGTACTATCTTCTTCACTTTTCTACACACCTAAACTATTTTTAAAAGTTTGTTTAAAAACTAGTGGAATGCACCAGAGCAAAATTCACCAGTCCAAATGGATTCACCTAATATTGTACAGAAGTCCTAAACGTTTTGAGAAGGATATTCAGATCATTTATTTCTAGGGATAAATTGATACAGTTTCTTTAAGTCAGAGAACTCCAGCCCTCCAGAATAGGATTTTGTTGTGGGTAAAGGTTTTATGTTTTTATGTATTGCAAATTTTATTTTTCATAGGGCCACATAAAATTTGATTTAGAATCCACTTTGCATTGCTCTAGTGTACACATCTTACTTTACAGAAATGCACTTTTCCCAACGTAGGCCCTTATCAGCCTACATCCTTATGAGAATACAAGGCTACACGGCTAGTAAACTGCAGAATTAAAATTAGAATCAGGGCAGTCCTCTTTCCATTATATCGTGTTATCTACTATCAGGTGTTGTTATTATAAATTGGTAATTATTTTAATACTCTGAGGTCACAGGCTGATTGCAGTCTATACTTAAGACACTAAAAGTCTTTGAAGTAATAAAGACCCAAATATTTTCATACTGGTTTCTTCCTCTCTTTTCTGCCCTCTAACTTTTTATTATTTTTATTAATGAAATACCTGCGTACAGTGAGAATTTCAACGAATACCAAAAGGCTTTTAATGAGTACTGCCTATTACTTCTTACCTCCCGGTCCCATTTTCTGGAAGAAACCACTTTAAATTCTTTCAGCGGACTGTTTCTTCTATTAACTGCTTTCATGTTTCTAAATAATAGGCGTATACTGCTATTTCTTGATTTGCATTTTAGGTATCATCTATTGATATTTTGTTAAGATAGACAGGGATTTAACTCAACATTAGAACAAACTTTGCGCTGCTTTTCATGTCTATAGCCCTAATGTTAGTAAATTCAGTAACGAGGACAGTTATGGGATGAATTGTGTTCTCCAAATAGATGTGTTGAAGTCCTAACCCATGAGTTATGTGAATATGACCTTATTTGGAAATAAGGCCTTTGCAGATATAATCAAGTTAAGATGAGGTCATCAGGGTGAGCCTTAATCCACAGGACTGGTGGCCTTTTAAGAAGAGGAAAGCGTGATGTGAACATAGAGACACACAGGGGAAATGTCATGTGACCACAATGGCAGAGACTGGAGTGACGCAGCTGCAAGTCAAGGAATGCCAAGGGTGACTGGCCTTCACCACAAGCTAGAAAGAAGAAAGGAAGATTCTACTCAGAGTTTCAAAGCAAACATGGCCCTGCTGACACCTTGGTTTTGGATGTCTAGCCTCTAGAACTATGAGTTAAATTTCTGTTGTTTTCAGTCACCCAGTCTATGGTACTTTGTTATGGAAGCCCCCAGGAAACTAATACAAGTGCTTAGCTCATTTCCGTAGGATGACTGGCCTAAAACTTTCACCTGCATAATTTTTATACACATCTTTCTCAGAATCTTCATCTGGACCATCCATTCCCTCAAGTGTTCACACCTCGCTTCCAGAGGTTTCTGCCCCCTTGCTTCAATCTGGAAAGTTTGTTCCCTAAACCTGGCCCACAATTATCACCCTAGGACTTGGTTTGGCCCCCTTTTTTGGCCGGGAAACCAATGTTTCCTGGGTTCTATGTCTTTCTTCAGTTTTGTGTTTTTCTCCTTCATTTTGTTGGCACGTGTCTTCCAGTAGTTTCCTAATGAAGAGCACTGGAAGGTAAAAGCCTTTTGAAGGCATTTCTCCCCAGGTCTATAAAATTGGAGTTGCTGGTAAGAAGACTGTTGGTGTTCTGATTCTGCTTCTTCAGCTATGGCCCATTTTTATTCTTTTGCTTGTAAAATCTTCCCATTCTTCTTGGTGTACTAAAGTGTTATGATGATGTGCTTCCCTGAGGCTTTTTTCTGTTTATACGAGTATGGTGGGTACTTTAAGGCCCCTATAGTCTGAAGTTGAGCATCCCTTAATTCTGGATCCCACTGGTTTCTTTCTGCTAATATTCCTGTGGTCATCACCCTTGTCTGCTGTGTCTTGAGTGCCTGACACAGCGCCGTCAGTATACTCAGCATTCAATGAAATCATTATTGAATGAATGATGGAATGATGGAATGAATGATGGCTTGCCATGGCCTTTGAACTGGTCCTTCAGCTATCTCTATGACATGTGATGATGACAAAGTGGCCTAGTGAAAACCTGTTTTAAAATGACAGAAGAAATGGGGAATGAAAAAGTAAAATTGTCACTTTTTGCAGAGGACATGAGTCTTTACATAGAAAACCCTAAAGACTCCAACACAAAATTATTAGAAACAATAAACAAGTCTAGTAACGTTGCAGGAGACAAAATCAGTATACAAAAATCTATTGCATTCCTATATGCTAAATGAAATTTCAGAAAAAGAGATGAAAAAAGCAATTCCTTTTGCAATTGCAACAAAAAGAATAAAATATCTAGGGATAAACTTAAAGGATGTGAAGGACCCATACACTGAAAACTGCAAGACATTATTAAAAGAAATTGAAGAAGACACAAAGAAATGGAAAAAAAATTCTGTGTTCATGGATGGGAAAAATCAATATAGTTAAAAATGGCCGTATTACTCAAAGCAATACATAGGTTTAATGCAATCCTCACCAAAATCACAATGTTTTTTTTTTTTTTAAAGAAATAGAACAAAAAATTATCAGATTTGTATGGAACCACAGAAGACCCTGAATAGCCAAAGCAATTCTGAGGAAAAAGAACAAGCCAGTGGTATCACACTTCAAATTATACTACAAAGCAACAATAATCAGAAAATGACAGAACAAATGGGAGAAAAAATTACGTAAAGCTCAGGTAAAGTACTTTCAAAAAAGAAAAGAGAAATTTACTTCCATTGGAAGAGACGAGAGTTGACTTATTGATCACCTTCTTCTAAAATGCGTCTCATTATCCCATGCTACAGTTTGAAGAAACTAGGGCTCAGAATGTTTGAATAACAACTAGGAAATGGCGGGACTGGAATAGGGTCCACATGTTTCATCTGTTCATTCATCTAGCGAATATTTTTGAGGCTCCATTCTGTGCGAGCCAGTGTGCCAAGGCTGTTTCAAGTCCCAAACTCATGCCTCTTCCTCTATCTCTATTGTCTCCAAGCAGTGCACGCAATGGAAGCTTGTATAACCTAAAATAATATGGCACAGGGTATCCAGGAAGAGACAAAAATAAAACTGAATATTGGCATTTATTGCCACACCTAGCAGTAATGACTGAACTGAAATGCAGTGATAGTAGGAGAAATAGAAAAGGCTGATTGAGAAGTCTGATCATTCTAGGTGGGGCCTTACCCAAACTCTACTGCACTTGTTCCTCTCTCTCTAAGTCACTCAACTGTGTTTGGGGGCATATTAAAGATGCTAGGATGTCCTTAAGAAAGGAAAATTGTATAAACGGCATTTAACTTCGTATTTCCCATGTTTAATTGTTCATAGAATTCCCTATCTTATATACAGATTGCAATTTAATATCACACTGTGAGCTTGTTTCACAGAACACACTTTGGAAAGGATTCTTAGAATGTAAGCGTGCGAGAGCAGGAACTGTGTTTCTAGTGCCTACCACAGGTCCCTCTGCATAATCAGAGCTCAGTAACTAGTGAATGAATAAGTGAATGAATGAATGAAGGTAAGAATTGTGAGCACCTTGGCAGGGCTAGTGCATATAAATGGTTTTGGTTTTTGTTGCCTTTTTTGTTTTATTGCTTATTTTAAAAGGCAGAGAGCCCTCAGAGCCCTAAAAATGACAATTAGGTGGCTGCTTACTTTTCTTAGCGCCAGTACTCAGAACGCAGGAGATAAAATACTCCTTTGTTTGGTAACTTTTCTCTCAGGCCTCAGAGGTGACTTCAGTTACCAAAATAAATAGGGACTTCTCTCTCCTTAGCAAAAGATATTGCGGGTTATCTGATTCTGAAAACACTGCTTTTAAAAGTAGCTATCCCAAATGGATCGAATTTGGAAGATGTTTTGTTTATCTGGCCCATAGAGCAGCAGCAGTCAGCAAGCCCATATAAAAGAAGATGAAGATCCTTTATCTGGATGGAATTTAATTAAAAATAAACAAGAAGATGGCTACTATTTTAGGAAAGCATAACTTCTTACTACAAGTTAATTTCCTTTCAAGAAAGAAGGTGATATGAAATCGTTACAGATTCCAAGGTATTAAGGCGTATTCTACGTCCCATTATTCCCAAGTGTAGTTTTTTTCCCCCATAACCTTCACTTCTTTTTTATCAAGTAATTTTCCTTCAACACATGAGTTCCATTAGCTGATTTAGTTACATCCTGCTCGCTATCGCTAACTACTTAATTTTGACAACACCAAGAGCTGGAACTCTAAACCAACAATTCCAAAAATAGTTTCTTTGAAAACGAAGATGCAATCACAAATAGATTGGATTGAAAAGTTCCCTGGATAACGTCTTCTGAGGTTCCTTTAAAAAAAAAAAAGAAAAGCAAATGTAATGAGCCAACTCATCATACCAGCGGTCTCGAGAAGTAAACCACAAAAATGCATTTATCTCTTGTGTTGAACTTAATGTAAATTCTTAGCTTGGAGACTTCATTTGAGTCTGTCTTTATTGTGCATCTTGCCTGTCTTCATAACATTGGACTTGAGTGCAGGCTCCCACAGGACACTTTTCTCATTTCCTATCGTCATAGGAGTGATAAGTAACAGTACTCTTTGAGATAGTACTCTTTTGATTAAAGAAGGTTCTGTGTGAATTTGAAAGGATATGAATCCTTTGTGGTAATCTTAAAGGCATTTTGAGACACTCTCATTCCCTCTGAGTAACGATAGCTAGCAGACATATACATATTTATGGAGTTTCTACTCTGTGACAGGTATTGTGATATGCATATAATTTATAGTATATTATTTATTCTTGATTATAATCCTGTGAGGTATGTACTATTGTTTTCATGATTTTGCAAACATAGACATTGTGGTATGGAGTGATTATTGCCAAAGGCATGGAGTTAGACCTAGGGGTTAGGTGGCCAACTAAGATAAAAAACATCCTCAAAAGACAGAGTTTGATTCCAGAATTCATGCCCCTATCACCACACACAATATTGTTTTATACTCTGGTATTTGGCGGGGGGAAATCTCTTCTCTCACTCCTTCCATTTTTTTCTCTCTTTGATCAACACCCTCCACCATCCACACCTTGACCGTATCCCTGAACAAACGCTACTTGTATAAAAGAGCAAGAAATTCTTTAATATCAAGTGTAACACAAGCCACAAAATAGATATCACTTTTAATAGGTGCCATTAAATTTCTCAGCTCAATAAAGCCATGCATTGCATGCAGAATCACAAAAAGCATCTCATGTACTTCCTAAAATGAAACTAGGTTTTCATTAATAACTAGCGTACAAGAAAAAGAGTTAAAGCCATTTCTTACTGAGTGTGGCTCTAAGGTTTCCTGGTAAAACAATAGTCACACTGCTTGACTTTCCAGGGAAGCTGCACGTAATGGGGAGTGGAGGAGGGGAAGGCCAGAAAAATACTTTGGGATCAGAGTGTGTAGTGACATCCCTTGAATGTCAAATTTTGTACTTAGACTTAGGCTTTCCGGTTAGAAAGGCAGTTAGCAGGGAAAACAACATATAACTGACCTAATCAAATTCGTAGTTAAAAATAGACTATATCTTTCTCATTTGAAATTCCCTTTCCAACATGATCATTTTTTATATTTACTACTCGTAACCTTATAAAGAGTTTCTGAGAAAACAGGTAGGCTCACCTCATTTGCGGCAGTAACTGTGTTCTTGAAAAAGAAGTAATGAATGTGACATGGGCCAATTAAAAATTTTTTTGGGGGGGATTTTTATATCAGAGAAAGCTAAACAGAAAAATGATTCAGCCACTGTTTCCACATACGACAGACTCGTTTTCACAACCACTTGTCTGTTCACACATTTTTCCCTCCAACTGGAATATTATTTTTCCTTTCTCACTTCTGAAAGTCTTAACTATCATTTATGTTCCATCTCAGACTCAGTCTTCTACGTAAATTCTTTAAGCTCCCCCTTCTGAAAAGTTATTTTTTTCTACCCTGGACTCCTGTAGGACTGACTGTTTATGCTGCTCATTGTATATTTATAAAACACCCCCTTGGCTTGTTAATTACTTTTTCCTTCATTGTGAAAACAGGATTCGGTCTTTAAGGTAAGACCTTTCTTCTTTAACGGTGTGCCTCATATACTTCAACACAAACTCTTACTGTGCTTTCAACTTGCAAGTATAGTCATTTCCTTCACGCCATACACAGTCAGCTTTCAAATGTCTGGTTTAAGAGCGGTTCTAGCATTAGCCCAAATTTTCTTCTCTCTCAGATAACCTAGATCTTGGGGTTGAGTCTAGGCTAACTGTCTAAGATGCACGTCAATCTGACATAGCTCATTAATTCTCAGCATCAAAGAGACAGCCCAAATATAGATCCCTCCATTTTTTTCAAAGCCAATTTTCTTATCCCTCTTCAGCAAATTTCAAGATAACGTACCCGTGCTTATGTGGAAGTGACAATAGGACTCCATCTGTCTAAGGAGTCTCCCTCCCCCAGAACAAATGGATGTAAACAGTGGACATACATATATTTATCCATTGTTTTCCCAGAATTAATGGAGTCAGATCCAAAGGTGAATCTCTTTGTATAGAGATGGATGCTAGTATGTTTTTTCATTAACATTTTCACAAACAGAAACAAAACTCTCATATTCATACAACTAGTTACACTAACACTCACATATTCACAAAGTCATTTAGATTTTATTTTACTGATTATTTATTACTTTAAATTTGTTGTGATTGCTTGAATCACACTTCCTGTTTATTGAGCACTAACTGTTTACCTGTTAATGTCATGATATTTTACACATATGATTTCTAATCTTTATCGCAGACTCCATTAGGTGCCTACACAACGGCCATTTTGTAATCCACTTTTTCCTGCTGTTGGAACCCCAAACTTGTTTGGAGAGAAAATGTGGCCAGATCCAGATAATAAATCACTATTTCCCTGAACCATCATAAGACTCTATTCAGTTTCTTGCTTTCCTCGCCTCCTTTCTAGCCAGAGGTGGCTGTGTAACAGAGTTCTGCTGAGAAGACTATAGCAGAAATCTAAGCATTTATGAAAAGGTTTTGGGTTTACAGATAAAAGGGAATAGACACGTGTTGCCTCCCTTTCTCCTTTTGATTGCCTTGTATGGACTGTGATATCTGGAATAGTGGCGGCTATTTTCCTGAATGAAACAACATCATTAAGGAAAGATCAAAATCATTGCAGAATTGTCAACTATTGTGGCCCTGAATTCATGCCCATCGCCATCTACCTGCAGATTCAGTTATATATGAGATGCTTCTTTAAGATCATCCAGGTTTTCTGTTAATTGTAGCTAAAAACACTCCTCGCTGATTCACCTTGTAAATTGAATGTCATTATCCCCTTTCATTGATGAGAAAACAGGGGCTCAAAGAAAGTTGTGTAATAGTAAATGCTTTTTTTTTTCCATTTAAGATATAGACATATAAATGCACTCAGTTGTTTATATTATACTAATCGCTAAGAATAGACAAATAAGGCACAGTCCCTGCCAGTATGGATTACACAATCTAGGTTCAGCATAGGGATTCATCAAAAACCAAAAAATTGTTTTAAATTTTATTTTCCTCCTTCTTCACATCTTGTCAACCTGAAAAATATCAGGATGGTCATTTCAGCTTGATTTCAGAAGACCGCCACCTCTGAGGAGAAAGAAACTCGGAGTATGTCTAAAAGTCCAAAAACCAAGCCATACCAGTGTGTTGCTAAATATTAGTTGCTAAGCTTATTAATCTAGTGATACACAGTGTACCCAGAATTAACAAGTGCAGTAGAGTTGTTTGACTTTGGTGAGTACATACCTGAACTACAGAGATAAACTTGCTTCAAATCCTGTGCAATATGTTTTCCTAGGCATCAGTGCCAAGCATGATGGCTCAAATTTCTTTCTCGGTTTCAAAGCCTCCCTTTCTTGACTAGGAGACAAACCGTCACTTTAATTTTTAGCATTAGAATCAGTTCAGAGCGCCTGGCCCCAACGCAGAGAAAATGGTTTACATAATAATAACTTCCCCTTTTAAAAGGTGGACTTCTGCCTGATGTCTAAATGCTTCTACAACCTTTTAAGAAAATGGAGTTCTCAAATCTCAAGCTTATTGGGTTGCAGCTGGCACCTGAAGCTGGGGGCACTTGGAGAGCTGGTCAGCAGCCATAGGAGAGTCAGGGAAAAAAGGCTGAAGGGACCCTTTTATTAGAAGTACACTTGCAAGGCATTCCAACTTTCAGTTCCTCAACCCAATGGACCAAAGACCTCTGACTACCTCAAATGTGGCCTTGCTGAGTGCTTCCATATTCAGAGGTTGCTAGAAAGGCTTGACGCAAATGACCTAGAATGAAGAAGGAATCATGGCAGCCTCTGAACCTCCTCAGAGGTACTGTCCGTGAACTGGCCTCAGACGGTCTTTGATGCTGCATTTGCATACTGTATATGAGCTTTCCGCTCAGTCATTTCCTCTGCACTTTGGTAGCACAGCATGACGCCTACTATTAGAAACAAGGTTTATTGCTGCCTTGCAAACATTTATTGGGTAGTATGTAAAACATGGTGTCACGTTATAGTAATGTGCTGTTCCGGGAACCTTTTGGAGAACTTTAGTGTTTCAGAAAATGGTCCCCTGAGAATTCTTGTGTTTCAGAAACGAAAAGTAGTAGAGGCTATGTACACACCACACACACACACACACACACACACACACACACACACACACACCCTTCAATTATTGATAGAGACATACTATTTTTCTATCAAGAGAAAACATCTATTCTTAACCTAGATCATTCTTGGACTTTTCTAGTAATGGGCCTCAGACAGCAAATATCCATATTTGCCATTTACCTGGAGATATTATTCACCTGTATTTATACTACTTTGTTTCCCCAAAAATAAGACCTAGCCAGACAATCAGCTCTAATGCGTCTTTTGGAGCAAAATTAATATAAGACCCAGTGTTATTTTACTATAAGACCGGGTATAATATAATATAATATAATATAATATAATATAATATAATATAATACAATACAATACAATACTGGGTCTTATCTTAATTTTTGCTCCAAAAGATGCATTAGAGCTGATGGTCCAGCTAGGTCTTATTTTCGGGGAAACAGGGTAGGTCATGACACACATTTTAATTCCCATGATAATTTATTTGACATTATCATCTACTCAATCAAGCTCAACTTCTCTAGTTCACAAGAAAATAGAATGTTACGAACACTATACAGATTTTTTTTAATGTTGCAAGAGGGGAAGAAAATTTACCTCAAAGCACCATCATGGAAACGTTCACTGAGACATCAAACTGTGGCTGGGTAAGTCCTCTTTTCTTCCCTCACAACATCTGGAAAATGCCTTCAACCGGGAGGTGCCCAGGAAATGTTTGTTGATTGAGTCAGTGATTAAATGGATGAATGAAAGGTGAACGATATTATTAATGTAGGTATCTGTTTCCCATTTGATGTTAAAAGACTTTACCAATTGGCCTGGTGGTGTTTTTCATAAACGAGAAATCACTGTATTGGATGACAGGATGCAAAAGACGCGGAGCACTGCTTCCCTAATGTCAAGGAGGACTCAATCAAGTTAGGTTGAAAAATGAACAGACAAGTAAGGCGAATGCCAGCCCGGTCCTTTCCCGATGTGCCAGCCCCTCCTTGACTTTCCGGAGTGATTGCTCCTGCTTTCTCCATTGAAAACTGCTCCCCATCCTACGGCACGCTTTGTTCCCTTCTACTGCCACCGTCGTCTCCCTCACCTCAGACTAGATGAGCTGGAGCCCCGTCTGTCTCCTCTGTCCCCTTTGTTTCTTCATCACCCCTTTTACCTTCCTAATTCCAGATTCTCAAGTATCCCTGAGATCCCAACTCCCGGCTTTGACTTTGATGTCCAATTTTTGTTTTGTTTCTATGGTGCCCTATTATTTCCCTCTTTTCAGGATCAGCGCACTGTGAAGCTCCAGGGAAGTTTATTGTTATTATTGTTCATGTTATCATTCTACACCCTAAAAAAATACCATAAGTGAATAAATAAGTAAATAAATGGCCATCGGAAGAAACCATGTCTAGTACCAAAATATTGAAAAATGATAAGGAATAAGGCAATGTTCTCCTTATTTACAAAACAACGTGGTTGAAAGGGCTAGATTACTTGCAACTCCTCCCAAAAGGGATTACTTGTTAGGATTGGAGTGAGTTGTGTCCCCCCAATATTTATATGTTGAAGCCCCAACCCCCAATGTGATGGTGTTTGGAGAGGAGGCTTTTGGTAGATAATTAAGCTTAGATGAGCCCATGAGGGTGGCGTCCTCAAGATGGGATTGGTGCCCCTACAAGAAGAGACACCAGAGAGCTTGCTCTCTCTCTCTCTGCTGTGAGGACACAGAGAGAAGGTGGCCATCTACACGCCAGGAAGCGAGCCCTCACCATACACCGACCATGTTAGTGTGTTGATCTTGGACTTCCAGCCTCTAGAATGGTGAGGAAATACATTTCTGTTGTTTAAGCCGCCTAGTCTGTATTATTTTGTTATGACAGCCCAAGCTAAGACATACACCTTATCAGGGACCATTAAAGGTTGTTCCAGGTGGGCAGAAAAATTATATTTTCTAAAGAGGTGGTTGAAAACTCTCACTTCATGGGAGATAAATCCCAGACTGAAGTTCTTAAATTTCAGAAAACAGAAACAAAGGAATTAATTCAACATTCTCCTAACATCTTTCTGCTCCAGTCTGTCTTGCTTCACCTATTCTGCATGCATTGCGTCCAAAAGTATGTGTTGAAAGGTAAATTTGGACTTTATATATTACTCTTTTACTTAAAACCCCTCAGAGGTGACCCATTGCTCCAAAACATAGTCTGCTACTGCAGTGCTTCCTCGGGGCCTTTGTGTAGGCTGTTTGCTTCTTTTGTAACCCCCAGTTCCCTGCTCCCCGCTCTCCTCCACACTTTTTAATAACCGAATTCTACTTAGCCTTCAGAATTCAATCAGTACATCACATCTTCTTTGGGAAACCTCCCTTGGTTTCCTCTAAACTGGAAAAATGTCTGTACCCTGTGATCCCAGTTCATTACAAACATCTCCCTTGTGTCCCTATGTTGTAAGTGCCTGTTAACTTGTCTGTCTCTGGCCCTATATTAGAATCTCTCAGAAGGAGGGGGCTTTTTCTTGTCTTTAGTTAGACCTGGAGCCTAACCCAATAACTGGCATGTGTGTGCACTCCAGTTTTCACTGAGAAAGTGATTGCATGAATCATTTGTTTTCTGGGTCTTTCTGACTACTGTTACTATGACTCACGCTTCCAAGCTTGCGATTGGTCCCCACAGCTGAGAATTGTATCTCTTCAGTTTGCATGATCCTGAGATTTCAATCCCCCTTTGCTCTCTCCTAATCCTTGAGTTTCAGTTATTCCCTTCCTTTCAGATATAAGCACAGTGTGAGGAGCTATTTATTCTTACATAAAACCTTGAAGCAGGAAAGAAATAGATTCCAAAAATGTCTCTGGTCTTTTTCTATCCTCCATTCTCAGAACAGGGGACGCTTTTCTTAGGTTTTATTCTCTCTCCCTTTTCACTTCTTTCCCCTTATCATAATTAGGTGAGATTAATATGAATTTACTGCCTACATTAATATGAATTCAGACAATAGAAAACATCTCTTTCAGCACTTCCTAATCTTACCATATGATGCATACTACACAATAGAAAGTTACAAATATTTGTACTTTAGCCTTTTCTATTGGCTCCTGATAAAGTTTTTCTTTAGATGGTTCTGTGACAGTTAAGACAACCCAGCTATTTTCAAAACCATATTAGTAGAAACTCCCTAAAAACCAACCTACTCAGCCAAGATTGATTGACTCTTTGACTTCAATGTTTATGAAATTTTATAATGTTATGTTTGGTGTGAAGGCTGATCTTAGGAGAAAATGCACTTTTCAAAAACTGACCTTATTTAGACAAACTAGTTCTAGTTTCAAGTGTGGCACTAAAAACAAAACAAACCAAAACATTCAATTTTTGTTTAAGATGGTGGACAATTTGCTTTCTTTTTGTCTGGGATCTGATTCAAGTACCCCGAT
Source organism: Rhinolophus ferrumequinum (assembly GCF_004115265.2). NCBI lineage: Eukaryota > Metazoa > Chordata > Mammalia > Chiroptera > Rhinolophidae > Rhinolophus > Rhinolophus ferrumequinum. Next base: position 10,377,709 of record NC_046310.1, on the reverse strand, counting down.
TCAGCTTATTGCAGAACTAAGTAACCTAAAAGTCAAAGGAAAAATTTTAAAGATGATTTTTATAGCAATGACATCATTATATAAAATGTTGGCATTTCATATTTTCCAAACAGAAACTTGGAAATAACAGAATACAAGTTAAATAAAAAAAGTTGACACTAATCCAATTCTGTATTTTCCTTCCATTTTTTTTTAACCAAGCTTTCTTATTGCCAGCTTTTACTTTGCATAATAATAAATGATGAATTGTCCAGGAAAGACCCAGTGGGTATATTTCTTTTAAAAAGAAGCCTCGATATGCAATTAGAGGCCAAGTTCTAGAGTAGCACGCTTATACAATTATGTAAGATTTTCCTTATTTTTGAACAGTTGACCATCTTGAGCATTTGTCACATATGTAAATACATGGAAGCATTGGTCACCAGAAAATTGAAAATACAAATTGCTCTATTCAAATTCATCTCTATTTTTAGAGAAACAATACCAACTCAAAACACATATTTTACTAGTAATAGTACGAGCAATATTATCTCGGGATACTGAAGCTACATATTAAACATTTTAGTACTTATTTATTTAATTACTCTGAATCATGACACACATGGACTAGAACTGTGGACTTTAAAATATTTTTTTCCGGCATATCTTCTAAAAGAATTTTGAAAAACTATGAATCCTCTTGTACATTTTTGTTTGATGTACACAATATTTCATTGTAATTTAAAATAATTGCCCCCAAATTTAATTCTCATTGTAAATATTGCTATTATAAAATAATTCTATAAAATTGATCACAAAAACTGAGCTATATAAATAAATATGAAATATAAAAAAGAAAAAGTTATTGGAAATACATCTCCTTATAGATCTATTGGGAGTCCCCTCATTCAGTTATTTAATGAATATAGGGATGAATATGATTTATTGTCAAAAGCAGGCAGGGTTAAGTGGAAATTAATAACAAAAAGAAGAGAAGGCATTGGGCCACTAAAAAGTGAGGGTCTTATTATTAATTATTATTTTTTGTTAAGAGCATTATTTGTAGTAGAATCCATAATGTATTCTTATTAAGGTGTGCCAATTCTAATATACAGTAGAGATAAATAAGCAGATCAAAAGTTGATAAATAGAGAAATTTGGGGGAAAAATCAATGAAATGTCAATTAATTATAATATATATCTTTTATTTAAAATGTAATGTTGATCTATAAGAAGTAATTATGAAACTTTCTATTTCTTCTTTAAAATCATGCAAAATATGCAACTGAGACTTGAGATGAATGAAAGTATTCACCAAGCTCTTTCTTTTCATTGGAAATGGGAAAAATGAAGAGAGGGTATGTTTTGCAGTAATATGGAATTTCCCAGCATACTTTTTATGAATGCTAATTATTCTAACATAATTAAGATAGATAAATAGATAGATAGATGATAGATTGATGTGTTGATACATAGGTAGATAGAAAGATGTGTAGATAAACATGTAGATAGATGATAAATAGATAGATGATAGATAGATAGATAGATAGATAGATAGATAGATAGATAGATAGGAAGAAAGAAAAAGGTAAAGAGCCTTACCATGAGTTTGCTGCCTGGATGAGATCAAGCACTGAAGCCTTGAGTCTTTTATTTTTTATTAGTTTCAGGTATACAAAACAGCATATTAGTAAAGTACAACACAGGGAACATAGTCAGTGGTATTATAATAGCTATGTACTATGTCAGAGGGGTAGTAGACTTGGTGGGGTTATCACTTAATGAGGGGTGTAAATGTCTAATCATTATGCTGTTTTGTATACCTGAAACTAATAAAAAATAATTATTTTGTCACCACCAATTTTTACTTCCTAATCCCTTCACCTTTCTCACCCATCTCCCCAACCCCTTCCCGTCTAACAGCCATTAGTTTGTTCTCTATATCTTTGAGTTTATCTGTTTTGTTTGTTCATTAATTCTGTTCTTTAGATTCCACATGGAAGTGAGATTATACAGTATTTGTCTTTCTCAGTCTGACTTATTTCACTCAGCATCATATCCTCTAGGTTCATCAATGTTGTTGCAAATGGTAAGATTTCATTCTTTTTTATGGCAGAGTAATACTCCATTGTATAAATGTACCACAATTTCTATATCCAATCATCTATTGATGGGCATTTTGATTGTTTCCATATCTTTGCTTTTGTGAATAGTGCTGCAGCAATCATAGAGATGCATATATATATATATATTTTGAATTAGTGTTTTGGATTTCTTTGGGTATATACCCAGGAGTGAACTTGCTCGGTCATAAGAGAGTCTGTTTTTAATTTTTTGAGGAACCTCCATACTGTTTTCCATAGTGGCTGCACCAATCTGCAATCCCACCAAGAGTACACAAAGCTTCCCTTTTCTCCACATCCTCACCAACACTTGTTGTTTGTTGATTTATTGATGATGGCCATTCTGATAGGAGTGAGGTGGTATCTGATTGTGGTTTTTATTTGCATTTCTCTGATGATTAGTGAGGTTGAGCATCTTTTCATATGTCTATTGGCCATCTGTATGTCCTCTTTGGAGAAATATCTATTCAGGTCCTTTGCCCATTTTTTAATTGGATTGTCTGTTTTTTTGGTATTGTATGAGCTTTTAAAATAAATTTTGGATATTAACCCCTTATCAGATACATCGTTAGCAAATATCTTCTTGTTTTGTTGAGTGTTTCCTTTGCTGTCAAAAAACGTTTTTGTTTGATGTATCCCCATTTGTTTATTTTTTCTTTTGTTTCCCTTGCCTGAGGAGATAAAAATATTACTAAAGGTAATGTCTGAGTATTTATTTCCTATATTTTCTTCTAGAAATTTTATGGTTTTTGGTCTTACATTTAAGTCTTTAATCCATTTTGAGTTTATTCTTATATGTGGAATAAGAAGGTGATCCAGTTTCATTTTTTTTTTGCATGTATCTGTCCAGTTTTCCCAGCACAATTTATTTAAAAGACTATCTTTACCCAAATGTAAATCTTGCTTCCTTTGTTATAGATTAAATGACCATATAGGCATGGATTTATTTCTGGACTCTCTATTCCATTCCATTGATCTATGTGTCTGTTTTTATGCCAATATCATGCTGTTTTGATTACTATAGCCTTGTAGTGTAATTTGATAGCTCCAGTTCTGTTCTTCTTTCTCAGGAATGCCAAGGCTATTTGGGGTCTTTTATGGTTCCACATAAATTTTAGGATTTCTTGTTCTAGTTCTGTGAAAAATGCCATCGGTATTTTGATAGGGATTACATCAAACCTATCGATTTCTTTGGGTAGTATGGACATTTTTAACTATATTTCAATTTATTTTTATCTTCTTTAGTTTCTCTCTTTAATTTTCTGAGTACAGGTCTTTTACTTCCTTGGTTAAATTTATTCCTAAGTATTTTATTTATTTATTTATGCAATTGTAACTGGGATTGTTTATTTAATTCCTCTTTCTGATAGTTTGTTGAGTATTATTGATATTTGCTCTCCTTCCACAATATCAATAATACTGAAATTGAAGAGGGAAAGTGAAATTGAAGAGGGAAGTCTTTAAACAAAAGTTAACATTATTGTGATCCTAGTATAGAACTTGACACATATCCTGAATTCAGAATATTTCAAAAAAGGCTCTCAAATAATGCCAATTTTTAAGCACTGGCTCTGCCCTTAGCAGAAATATAATTAAAACAAAGATATGTACACACACACACACACACACACACACACACACACACACACACAGTTTGTGGTGCATCATTAAAGAAGGTTTGTCATATACAAATTTCAAAATATTCCTTATTTCCCACACTGGAGAATTTTTACACCCCAGTATAGTGTGCCACAATGTGATTCAAGATGGATGAGAATTACACTTTTCTTTGGTATACAAGGAAAATAATGATTCTGTAAGGGGACCTGGGAATAAGAGAACCTGGCTGATGTTGTGAACACAGGTGAGTTCTCAGACATCAGTCTTAAGGAAGAGCAAACATGCAATTGGGGGATCTAGCCATCCATCACTATATACCTCCTTGGAAAGTCTGTCTAGATCCTCAGCGGTACAAATAGAATTTATTGGTCCATATAGCCAGAATGTTTAGAGGTTGCGCAGGAATCAGGGCTGGTTTGATTTAATGCCAGCTGGGTGCAGGAAAGTACCAACGAAGGAACTTGCAAACCTCCGTCCTCTCCTCTTCTGAGGATACAGAACCTTAGGATACGAACAGCACACACTCTTAGGAACCAAGTAACTTCATTCAAATCCTGGTTCTGCCTCCTGTTAGCTGTGTGACCCCAACAAATGATGTAATCACAAATTACCTCTCAGTTTTTTTCTGTTAATTAGAGATGATCATCTACTTTATAGGATTGTGGTTTATATACAACATGATAATATATAAATGTTTAGAATTATTGACAGTAGTAGTACAACCAACCTGTTCCATTTTCATTCATTCACACACACACACACCAAAACAAAAAACAAAACAAAAAACATGAGAATGACAAAGTTTTATCTAAAAACCTTGATAGTCCATATCTTCGTATTGGATTTAAAAAATTGTTTTTGCAATTCAGTTTTGTGTAGAGAGATCATAACTTGGCCCAGAACTTCACAGTTTTACATAGCATGATTTACAATGTTAAAATATTAAGTGATTTTGTAGATGTATCAGTTCAGCAATGAATAACCCAAAGTTCTCTGACCATATCTGGCTCTTCAGAGTCTTGAGTGTGACTTTTGGTTAACAATTGTAAAGGATTATATTGATATTATGATTAAGGTACATCATGTCATTTGTGAGACCTAAACTACTAAATACATTTCAGCCTAGAATCCAGAGAATTGATTTAAAAAATAACTATAATAACTTTTACATTCCATTTTCTAACAGTCTTTAGCTATGACAGAGAGTTAAGCTCCAAATCTGAAAATATCTCCAGTATTTAAGATAAATTGTTCAAAACTGAATTTAGAATAAATTACGCATGGATTTAAAATTATTAAAATTTTAAAGAGTAAAATTTCAAAAATTTTAAATCAAAATTTAATTTAATTTTAAATTAAAAATTTTTAAATCTTCTGCATTTTTATTTTGAAGGCTTTCTGGAAATCTCAAACTTTCTTATAAGTAAATATACTGTATTTGTCGGTTCTATTCGTATGAATTATTGAGGTCCTGATATGGCTTTATAAGAATTATATTCTAGTCAATGTCCAAAGACATTGAGCAATTGTGGTTCTAAATTTATTCAGGTCATTAATTCTAAAATTTATTATGGACTGAAAATAAACAATTTCTTGGAAAATTCGTGCCAAAATGATTTCATGTTTCCATGACTTTAGCAAGTACAACTGTCTTTGTACCCAGAAAAGAGATGCATCAAATGAAGAACTTCATTTCTTTCAAGCAAAGACTGATAAGTGCACGTTAACAGTGCCTTGAAAACCCACTTGCACCTACCTTCCACATATCCGAATGAAGATATAGGCAGAATGAAAAACATAAGTGAAATTCAGTATTTTCCATTATATTATTTAAGAACTTCAAAGAAATGATTTCTTCTGGATAATTTCAAGAGAAGTAGTGAGGAGAAGATATATACAAATCCTACACTCAGGCAGAGTTGGACAAAGTAGAGGAAGATCAATTCTACCACTTCATGGATGAGGGGAATTAGAGCCAAAATCTTAAAATCAGTTGTATAAACACTTGGAAAGTCTTCCTCCATAAATTGCCTGTACGCTGATCACTGGAAGGCATATTGAGAAATTAGATTGATGAACATAAATTAATTCCGCACGGCTTGCAGGGGTTAATAATATTTTGTGGGTATTGTGTAGCTGGATATACTAGTGTATAATACCATTAAGACATTACAAGCCACATAATGAGTTGAGAGAAAACTATAAAAAATTAGAGATGTTTTGAATAAAAGAGTAATAGCAAGTAATAAGGGACACATTCCTTATTCGACAGAAAAGAAACATTTGTCAATGTATCGCTATAAAATCTAAGATGTTAGAATCTAGAATCTTAAGGTTCATTAGCATCTGTAGGGGAATCAATGACATTTCACACTTTTTAATTTATACTGATATTGTTATTTATGATATGATTTTCCAGAGCATTCAAGGATACAAATGGTATAGTAGACAGCTTTTGGGGTATTTGCCATGTTTGATGCCTCTCTCACAACCCACACAGACATACGTGGACCCCTGAAATTACATTTATTCTCCAAGAATAAATGTTTTCAGCCGTAGCTGACTGGAACAGGAATCTCATTCATCTTGAACCATTCTAGAAATACACACTCTCTAGCCTTAGAGTTTGGAATTGGGATAAAGAGTATTAGACTCTACCAGTCGTTTGAACCGCAAGCACGTAAACTCCAAAGCTATAACATCCTGTACCTTATGCTTGGAGAAGCAGAGGAATGGCTCTACAGAGAAATATGAATGGAGTAGGAGTATGGAGAAGCAAAATCGGAAACTAAGAGAAAGAGTCTAAGAGACGGCTTGCTATGATTTCTGGTGGAATTTCTGGTGCATTTCCAGTCTTTTCTCAGACTCAACTAGCCTTCCTGTCCTTGGGATCTGTGAGAAACATTGCATTTTTACAATGATTTTCCTCTCTTACTGCACGGTCTTGTCAGGAAACCATATGAAACTGTCCATATGAGGAAACATTGTATTTTTTTTCACTCAGTAAATATTTCCTGAATGCTTACTATGTCCAGAGTAATAAACAAGGTAGACAGAATGTCCAGCTAATCTGAAAGACAGGAATTAATGATGGTGATTAGTAGAGGATGTACAACATTTTCTGTGGCCATAATAATAATACTTGGCCTAGTCTAAAGGTACTGGGGAAGCCTTCCATGAGAAATCGATGTTTAGGCTGAGGCTGATAGATAAAAAATATGGAGATAACCAGCTTCACCGGACAACTGTGTTTTCCAATTATAAATACCAAATATTGCTGGAAAGGAAATATATTAACTTGTCTTCTCCCCACTCAATTTTTTCCACAGGTAATTTGTACAGTTGAAAGAACAAAGAAAGAACACCAAATGTGGAAATACCATTTAAAATGGAAGTGAAGAGCAACTGACATATTTCCTACACCCTCTCGCAGTCATTTATGATTCCAAGCATATAAGAATTTTTTTTCTAAACCCAGAGGTTAAAGTAACAATTAAGGTGTTTAAGACAACATAGTTAGTAAAAACAATTTGACCTCAGCAGAGTTATTATCTCTTTATGTTGGATGAAAGGAAATTACAGAAAATTGAAGCTTGCCACATGGGATGTAGAGCAAGAATTAAATAGGTTCCCTCTTTAGGGAAACTGGCTTCAACTTGATTAATCAGCTAATCAAATGTCTTTGTTTAATTTTAGTTTCCTTATTGACTCAAAGCAAGACCTTTCAGAGCACCCCATCTGTGTAAACATAGCAGTTATTGGTGAGGGAAGACGGCTTCCTCTCTGTGCACCAGCCTTCGCGTAATTTCTTTCCTTTTAATTATGGCTCAGCTAAAGGACACACACACATAATATTTTAACACCCCTCCCCCCACATTTTAAAATGCTAGATTAGTATTAACAATTAGCTAGCTAAGTGCAGGCAGAAAGTATGTCAGGCAGAAATATCTGAGTGAAGGTCCCAAAGCAGGAAGGAATGTGAAAGATTGTTATATTTGGATGAAGGAGCATGACGGGGAAGAGTGAGAAGAGAGACTGGAGAGATAAGCAGAGGCCAACTTTTATGCAGGGCATTGAAGCCACAATAAGAATTTGTAAATTTATCATAAAAGCTGTCAAAAAGTTTCAAGCAGAGAAATGATATGATCAGATGTGCATTTTAAGACGATGGAGTTGAGAGAATGGATGTAGGAATTTTGTTAGAAAGTGATTGCATTAGTTTGTATGGCTTGGACTAGGCTAGTCATGATGGTTAAAATAGAGAAAGGGAGAATGGATTTGAAAGAGATTTAAGATATGGAATTTATTGACTTAGTGATTAATGTGTTCCAAGAAGAGAGGAAAATTCAAAAGGAATGGCCCTGTTTGCAGGTTGTGCCACTTGCTTTGATTGGAAACACTGGAGAGGAAGCAGGTTTGAGTCAAGTACTCTTTTGTTCACATATTGAGCTTGAATATCTTGTGAGACATCTAAAAAGAGGGGCTGAGTAGGCAGGTCTGGAACTCAAAAAACACATCTGGGTACAATTTTTGATTAGTTTAGTTAATGCTTATTGGTATGGAGGTGATACGTGAAGCAATGGCTATATTAATACTTGAGATTTCTTAAGATTGTGCAAAGTCAGAAGAGAGGAGGCCTGAGACAGAGTCCCAAGGTGGTCCAAGTTTTAAAGGTCTGTTGTAGGAGGCAGCTAGTAAAAGAGCCTGAAAAGAAACAAGCAGAGAATGGGAATAGAGCCACTGGGAGACTCTGGTGGTATATCCAAAAATATTTGGTGGTAGTGGGGGAGAAAATTTCTAAATAATTCCTGAAAACTTTTGAGGAATCTCAAATTTCTCTTTGAATCACAGGGAAATACACTGATACGAAAAATCAGCCACCAGTCATCCACATGGCTTACTCTGTGGAAGAGTTGTGCTAGAATACAGTTCTGCTTTCTCCTCACACAGAACTCTTCCTTCTCTGCAGTAATCTAATAACTATTCTTTAGTAGCTCTACTCAAAGTGTAACACTTTGAAAGAAGGAAATACTGATTGGCAATTGGCAGAGGAGGGAGGCTTCAGAATTCGAATTTACGTTTGCACTATCCAGAATGCTCTGCTATCGTCCCATTGTTGCCCAATGGAAATGGGAGAAGATTCAATTATTCCAGGAATGGAGTTCAGGAAGCCATATGCCTGGAGTCCACCTGGCCACTAGAGGGCTCCAACCACACAGGTGATTGTTGTAGAGTTCCCAGGGCCTACAACAGTGGGTTTCAAAAGCTATCTGTGAAAGGAATGTATTTTTGTCCATTTCAGTCATACAAAAGAGTTAGTGTTAGTGAGAAAAAAAATAGATGAAGTGATTATATTTCCCTCTGCTTGGAGGTCTTTTCCCAACTGCCTATAATTTATACAGGTTTGGCAACCTACAAAATTCTTTGTTAGCAAATTATAGTGTACAATTACTTCTTAACTCTGTCTTTGTTTCTTTGCCCTCTTATTCCTGCGAACAATTTCATCCTTCTTTCCTTCTTCATGAAGCTTGCAAAGAGGAAAAAGAAATTTAACTAAAACAGAATATGGAAACTCGCTCTTTTCCACCCTTGTCCTATGGCTCTGCCACCAACACTTTTCTAAATGATTCTTAATGCATATAAGCATAACACAAAGTTGTTATCAGAGTCCCAAATCAGGACTCATGCTCTAACAACGGAACACAACTTTTTCAAGTGGGATATATTGTCACCATATATCACCTCTCAATTCCTCAAGGATAGGCCAACCATTGCAGAATGCACTCAATCTGGAACTTGTCTACTTGCAGGCTTTTGAACAATTTTTGAGTGGCCTTGGGACACAAACTCAGAGATGGGACTGGAGGAACTACACGAGGCCGCCCATTAGTCTAAACTTTCCACTCCAAACTACTAGACCGACATCATGGAATTCCTAAGTCTAGAAGTTTGACTGTGGCTCAAAGAAAGGTGGGTTTTCTAGGCAGAGAAGGAGATAAGAGCTTTTTCTGCTTTCTTTTCAAAATGAATCGGTTCTACTTTGGAGCTAGAGTGTTTAAAATCCCCAGCACATCGCTAGAAGGTATATTTGCTAGCAACTCACAGCTTCACTGACCTTGGCATCTTCAGGCAATTACAGGGGAGAACAAGCTCACCATTCAAGTTGACAGCCAGGTCTTATGGCCTAGACATTCCAAAATAAGTAGAATCTCCTTTGAACCTATTGTACAACCAGTATTATATGGGTTAGAGAATTACTACATGGTCTCTTTCCTCATATCCTAGTGATGAAATAGAATCATAATAGTTAAATCAGAATGCTGCTATCTAGTCTCTGGATGAGTGATACATATTTATGTGTGATGGATTTTTTTTTAAATCAATGACAGGTCACTTAGGAGTATCCATATATATATCCATATATATCAATGATATATCCATATATATCATTTCTGCACATATTTTATGGTACAAAACCAAATCATAAAATACAAGTGAATATATTGTAGGGTTTGAACTGATTCAGGTTTATTAAGCTCTTTCCTAAATATGGTATTGTACTATATTTGAAGCCATTTAAAATTTCACAAAATGTGCTTTAACATATAAATATAATTTTTGATCAAAGGTTGTAATCAGACAGTTCACCTGATTTGTGGATTTTAGTCTGTATATTTTACTTTAATCAATTGACATCACCTTTGTTCTGAGAAAAAAATGGGAATAAACTAGAATATATAAACAGAGGAATCAAATATCTTCTCCTAAAAGCCACTGCTTGGATGCCTCCCAAATGCTTCTTGATTGCCAACAGAAACATTATTCACACAGTTTGAGGGACACCACAGAGAAGACTATTTTATGTAACTGACACATCAGGTGGGTATCCCTGGCTAATTACAGTTCCAAATATAGAAGTTTAAAAATTGGTGAGAGCATCATCTCTCAACAGATTCCTCTACCCAGTCACATATTGCTATCGGGATCGAGGGAGTCTAAGGAAGGTGTCTTTCCCCATGTGTTTCACTTTCTCCTACCTTTCCATAAACAAATCATGAGCAAGTTTGGGAGTCACTGGGAAAGATGGAGATGGATGTTTCCATTTGTAACACTTTTGCTCTCCCCATTTCGTAGAGATTTTGTTAGTTTTCCAGTGAAATTGGTTCATGTAAGATGTGCAGGCTGTAAAGGAGAGAGAAACAGTAGGGAAGAAGAGGGAAAGTTGGTAGGGGAGAGAAGGGGGGTGGTGAGATACCAACCCAAGAAGCATTTCTACTTGAAGAAAATGAATCATATGCAAACAGGAGTGACATAAATCATTTCTCTTCGGATTCATGTCCAAAGCCACAGGATCTGTCTGCTGCTGTATCTATTCTAAATCAAGCTCACGTGGAATATTCCACTAGTTTCCTGTGCCAGAGAGTAAGAGAGAATCTCACAATAAACACACATTGATTTGGCCAGTGGAATATATGCTACCACAAAATTGAGACAGATTGGGCAGTAATAAACTCTGGAGTTGTGCCATTTATAATTCTTTGTGTTTCTATTAAGTAGTATGCATAGGTCCTTATGTTAGTTCCAATTTAACGTTATGGTGAACAACTGACTGAGTAGATCTGTTTGCCAGGTGGATTATAGGCATCTGTTGAATATCAGGGAATTTAATCAAGTGATTTGCCAGGAACTCCATCAGAGATGTGTCCTGTGCATTTTTCTGAGTTGAGAACATCACCTAAAGTATACCGACCTACAGGAGCATAGAAATGCATCTGAATTGGGGAAAGCAATGATCAGCCAAGCAATAAAAGTGTCAAAAAAGATACAGCTACATTTCTCACCATTCCAATATCATTTCTTATAGTCCACTTTCAGAAGTTTAAAATCCCAACTCAAACGACCTGTGCATTTGATTCTTTTTCTATCTCAGAACTCAAAGGGCTGACTTGAGTTTGGGGTAAAGTGTAAGAGAGGAAGTATATATTTTTAAGACAACTGAATATGCTTTAGTGGGAACGATGTGTAATTCAAAAGTTTTCCTAGACTAGAAAGCAATAGTATGACAGCCTGGAAACTGAGACTCAGCTTATATGGGACCAAGGATTGATTTATTGTTGTTATTATTTGTAGTGGTCCAGATAGTCTTTCTAGAAATAAAATGTAAGAAACATGTATATGGTTGACTGTTTTCACCAATGGTTTCATAATACTATCAGACAGATTAACTACAGTCTGATCCTGACAGCAAACATATTGCTCCGACTTAGGCCCTTTTGTGCCATCTTTGTTTAGAGTTGGCCACTTTTTTGGGGAAAAAAAAAATCTTTTTTTTGCGTGTGTATGTTTTCTACTTCTCTGATTTGCAGCTAGGTATAAACATTTAGTTATGTAATCATGTTAAACATGAAATGTACTTACATATATAGTTTCCTGTCTGACTGGCTTATTTAAGCATTATGTGGATTGAAGTGGTTGGTAATTTAAAGTATATATTTTCTTGTTTGTACACAAAACTACCTGGATACGGTCTGAAGTGAGGAAGCACTTTCCTTGACAGTGAGCCCGAGGCCCCCTGTCCTGAGGGTGGCCATCTAACCCCGAGGGAGTGCTCCCACAGGCTGCGGCTCACCAGTTCTTTCCGGGCCTATAGATCCTTGCTTCCCTTTGACGGGAGTACGTGTCATGAAGAGTCAGATTTTCAACCCTCTACTAATTGTGAAGGAGGTCTCGTGCCTTCACACTGCCCACCTCCTTCCTGCACATCTTCTGTGCCTCGGGGTCCTCACGTGCCACTATACGATTGTTGTCAGGAAGGAAAGGTAGAGACTAGATCTGCTTACCCTGTCCCAATGGGAGGAAGGGCTGCCCAGGACAGAGCCATCCGAGGCCTGGGTCCCTACAGACCATATGCTTCCCTATATTACAGCTCCGGTGGTGCTGTGCTGTCTTCTGCCTCAGGTGACTCTGACCTCATCGGGGGTAGGATCCGTGATTTAGACTTTATTGTGTCTCCAGCATCAGTAGGGTCAAGATTAAAGTAGGCCTTCATTAGTATTTGAATAAATGAATGAATGACTATCTCTAGTGCCGGTTCCAGACAGACATTTTCTTAGTCCTCAAATACCTTTATAAAGATGCCCCTTCATTTCATGTTCTGTATCTACCCCTTATTGTCACTCCAGCCTGAGTGCTCAGCCGATTGCATATCACTGTCACCCAAGGCCAACTCGGGCTATTTTCCTGGCCCAGAGAAACAAGTGTCAGGATTATAGAGAAATTGATTTCTATTTAGGGGTGTATATCTGACTTTCCTCTTGGACAGGAATAGAGACCACATGAGTCTACATAACAGCCAAAAAAAAAAAAAAAATGTCATGAAGGAAATGAACTGATGCATCTAATTATGGGTCTTCATGTCTTAAGCTTCTATAGTTTACTACCTTTTTTGTTTTCTCTTTGGTTTGACTTCTGTTTCTTATTATATAAAGCAGAAGTTGGCAAACTACGGCCCTAGGGCCAAATCGGACCTGGTGCCTGTTTTTGTCAATAAAGTTTTATTGAAACACAACCACTCCCATTTGCTTTCTCCCTATAATAACAAAATTGAGTAGTTGTGAGAGAACCTACGTACCCACAAACCCTAAAATATTTACTATCTGGCCCTTTAGAGAAAAAGTTTGCCAATCCCTGACCTATATCAAATACACTGTCAAAAAATTTGTATCGCTTTTTTATTCTTTGCCCTTTTCAAGGAAAGTTCCACACCAAAATGTAATGCAGATGGAGCGAGGCTCAGGCAGCCGTGATCAAATCCTAGTTCTGCCTGTAACCAGTGTGATCTCAAGCAGATCATGGGGATGTCTGCTCAGATCTCCTCCAAGGGAACGTACCGCAGGAAGCATAGTTGGCTGATGGCCTCCAGTTGCATCCTTATAAATCCAGTACCATCCTGGTGCTAAGGTCATGCTTCCCTCAGGCTGCTCCCAGCCAATCACTGTACACGACAGGGCTAAGGGTCCGCCCCATTCCCTCTTGACCCAGGAATCTCCCAAAGAGAATGTTGACCTAGGGACACCCCGTTGGCCCAGTTGAAGCTATGTCAGAACTGTGCTATAGTCTGAGCTCCTCCTCCTCAAGCCTCCTTCCCTCTTTTTCACACTGTCCACTGCGACCTAAAGATTCCCCAGGCCCACTGCTGCTCCCATGTAGTAAATGTGATCTGAACCCTGTGGGCATGGACATTCTTTCTCTCTTCTAAACTCCCCCCAAAATTAGCATGTCTTTTCAGTGAGTGATTACAGCATAGTGTCCTGACAGAACTCACATGCGTGAAACATTTTCTTACTTATATGGCATACACTTTCAGTAACCTAGTCTCAAATAATTATGTGTCTAAATAAACAATGAATAGGAATTTAAAGGGACTTCTCATCATATATATGTATGGATTTTCTTTTTTTCACTAGAAGTAACATCATGGAGGGTGAAGAAGTAATTTAAGACCAAAATTGCAGTCTTGTCCTGGAACTCTTGACAGTGACTTTGGTGACACCTTTTCTGAGACCAAACAGAGGCCCTCCTGCCATGAAAATCTTGTAGCTTCAAAGCAGTGAAATCCCATGGCCCATTTACAGTTAATTGAAGCAAAAACTGACTGAAACCTTGCCCAAGGGTGATTGAATATTCCAGGCAAGTAAAGGGACAGCTTGCTTCTCTCTATGTGGGGACTGTGTTCGTCTGGTCTGAGGTGGCAGAAGCAGAGCTGGGCCCAGGGTATCTGCATTCCCCCGCTTTCCCTCCCTCATGCCCAGGTTGGAAGAGAATTCTTGGGTTATGCCTTGCTATCCTACCCTTTGCCTAAGGAGACTCACCAATCAAATTGGGGCAGTGGCATTGCTAATAGTTGATCAAAAGTTTGAAGAATAGTGAATTAGAGGTTAAAAAAAGTCACCAAAATGCCTTTTGGTGCACCGGGACATTTTTTGCAGAAGTACTTATTTCATTTACTGGCTTATGTTAGTGTTGGGCTTAAAGTATAGGACAGACATATATACTACATCTACTAGGATATTAAAATGAAATGTATTCTATGTTGCTAGTTGGCCTCCAAGCAAAAGTGGAAATGGTTTGAATTAGGAATTGTGTTTCCCCTCAACAGATCAATATTTAATGGTGGACAAGCTTTCCTCTCTCTGGCAAGGTGATTCACTGGACATTGGTTTGTCAAAACTGCTTACTGCATTTGTTTAAAATTCAGAAGTTGTTCTAAAGCTTTAATTCAGAACAGATTGTCCAGCTCTACCTCCCCCTGCCTCCCTACAGCCTTCATAACCCTCTGAGTCTCATTTGGTTGAGAGGCCCTTGCAGTTTACTCTTAAATATTCCCTGTCCACCACCCCAACCTTTCCCTGTGCCCTCTACTAGCTCAGGCAGCAGTGAGTGTCCTCAAACCCAGCAGGCGTCCGTTTGCTTCTGGGTCTTTGCATATGAAGCTCCCTCTGCTGGAGAACCTTCTCTCTCCCCCATTCCTTTTTACTTTCATCCCACCCGCCTCCACTACCCTTGCCTAAATAACATTTCTTTATTTCCTTGTCCTTCCTGACTCCACTCAGTTATCACATCCCTTGAGTAATTTTTCATCAGACCCTTCTAGTATGAATCAGAGACCTTAGATGGTCAGCCAACTACAAATCCTGCTCACCCCCTGACTTTGTAAAGAAAGGTTTATTGGAACACAGCTATCACCATTGGGTTATGTATTGTTTATTTCTGCTTTCTTGCTACAATGGCAGAGTTTAGTAGTTGAGACAGAGACCATATGGTTAGCAAAACTGAAATATTTATTCTTTGGACCTTTGTAGAAAATGTTTGCCAACCTGTGGTCCATACCTTTTAGAATCTGGGTATTTTGGGGTTTGGAAACTTTCTGTATAAAAGAACAAATCTGTAATGGAGACTAACAGGTGAGAATTTGGGCCATAAAAATTTTTATTTTGCAGTTTTTTTTTAAATAAAAAGGAGAATTGCTACTTTAACATAGGATACATGAGAAATTGATTTACAATTAATATTTCTGAGAAGTATATGTTGAACGTACAACCAACTACATACTAATTAAAGAAGCAGTAGTCTCTAGGTTTTATTTCTACTGGCAACTCTGCCTTTTCTATTGAAGTGGAGGTATTGGGGGACATTTCAAAATGTTCACAAATATTTTTATGGTGGTAAAATACAAGTAATATAAAATTTACCATTTTAACCAT
This sequence comes from Rhinolophus ferrumequinum, assembly GCF_004115265.2. NCBI lineage: Eukaryota > Metazoa > Chordata > Mammalia > Chiroptera > Rhinolophidae > Rhinolophus > Rhinolophus ferrumequinum. The sequence goes on along the minus strand of NC_046310.1, from coordinate 10,361,724 downwards.
TTTTAAATGTACAGTTCAGTGACATTGAGTACATTTGTATTTTTGTGCAGCCATCACCACCATCCATCTTGACCTTTCTTCATCTTTCAAAACCGAAATTCCATATCCATTAAAAAATAATTCCTCATTGCCTCCTCCCCCCAGCCCCTGCCAACCACTGCTCTACTTTTTGTCTCTATGAATTTGACTACTCTAGGTACTTCATATAAGTAGGATCATATAGTGTTTGACTTTTTATGCCTGGCTTGTTTCACTTCGCATAATGTCTTTGCGGTTCATTCATGCTATAGCATGTGCTAGAATTTCCATTTTTTTTAAAAGACTGAATAATATTCCATCATATGTATATACCACATGTTGTTTATCCATTCATTCATTCGTGGACACTTGGGTTGTTTCTACCTTTTGGCAATTGTGAATAACGCTGCTAAGGATGAGTACATATGCATACAAATGTTTATTTAAGTCCGTTCTAATTCTTTTGAGTATTTATTCAGAAGTGGACTTGTTGGATCATATATTAGTCCAGTTTTTTAACTATTTTGAGAAACTTGAATACCATTTTCCACAGTGGTTGTACCATTTTCCATTCTCATCAATAGTGCCCAAGGGTTCCAATTTTCTATATCTTTGCCAACACTTAACTTTGTTTTTCTGAAAATAGCCATCCCAGTGGGTGTGAAGTGGTACCTCATTGTGGTTTTGATTTGCATTTTACTAATGATTAGTGATGTTGAGCATCTTTTCATGTGCTTATTGTATGTTTGTATACCTTCTTTGGGGAAATACTTATTCAAGTCCTTTGCCCATTTTTCAATGGGGTTGTTTATTTTGTTGTTGAGTTGTAGGAGTTCTATATATATTCTGGATAATAGCCCTTTATCAGATACATGATTTCTAAATATCTTCTCCCATTCTGTGGGTTGACTTTTCACTCTGTTGATAGTCTCATTTGACAAAAGCTTTCAGTTTTTTTTTTTTTTTTTGGCGGGGGAGGGAGAGCTTTTAATTTCAATGTTGTCCAATTTATGTATTTTTTCTTTTGTTGCCTGTGCTTGTGGTGTTACATCGAAGAAATCATTGCCAAATCCAATATCATGAAACATTCCTCCTCTCTTTTCTCCCAAGAGTTTTATAGTTTTAGCTCTTACATTAAGGTCTTTGATTCAGTTTGAGTTAATTTTTGTCAATGGTATAAGGCAAGGGTCCAACTTCATTCGTTTGCATATGGATAACCAGTGTACCCAGCACAATTTTTTGAAAAGATTGTCCTTTTCTCTCTGAATGGTCTTGACACCCTGTCAGAAATCCCTTCACCATATATGTGAGGGTTTATTTCTGAGCTCTCAGTTTAATTCCATTGATCCATTCGGTCACCTTTACACTAGCAACAGGCTGTTTTTATAAACGTACCTTATAAGTTTTGATACCAGGAAGTGGGAGACCACCAATTTGGTTCTTTTTCCAGTTTTAGCTATTCAGGCTCCCTTGAGATTCCACATGGATTTTAGGATGAATTTTTCTAATTCTGTAAAAACTGTCATTGGGTTAAATACACTTTTCTGAGAGAATATCGACTACATGAGCCAAAAGCTTCCCTCTCTTTCCCACTGTGTGACCTGAGTATTTTCTCTTGTTGGGCTCCTCGCTTGCTCTCCTCAAGACTTTTTTATTTGCTGAAGTATATTTCCTGTGTCTTTCCCTGTCTAAATTAGAGTGGTGAACACCACCCGTAAGGTTGGCATCACTTTCCCTGGGCAGCTACTTCTCTTTAGAAGTGTTGGCCTTCTCTCTGGGCAGAGAGACCACAGGCCTCAGACACCCCACGTCTCTGGGTGCTGCAGGATGGGTCATGAGAAACTCTCACGGCTGATGTAAACATGGTCATATGGCTAATAATGCTGATGTGTAGCTGGTAGGAACACAGCTGGAAAACATAAAGATTCAGTCTTTCTCTGCCAACTGGATTTTAATGACCAAACCACAGAGGTTTGGACTATTTAAATAAAATAGGACAAATGGAAGAAAAATTCAATATCCCTACAAAAAAGAAAAAAAAAATACCCATGTGATTTGTAATCTGCAGGACTGTAAAACCAATGTTATATTTGAGAGGAAAAAAGTGGAAACATTTCTTGGATATGCACAGCAGACACTATTTGGAGTTTCAGTATTTGACCCAATAAACTGTATTATTAAAAATTTGCAGGCAGAAATCTCTTCCTTTTTCCTTTTGGAGGTTTGGTTTGGTTTTATTTTTTTAGCTGTCTTCCAAAAGGAATTCCAAAGTTTTTTTGACAATTTTATCATTTCTGACTTAAGCCTGTTGCAAATCTCTTTGAAACAACTAGGCCCAAGGGTGGCTCAGGCAGCTGCCTGAATTCCACGCAAATGTAAAAAGTCTCTTCCATTTTAAGTGCTATACTTTGCCGTAATAGAATCCAGATGCTTAAACCATTCAAAGATTACCTTTTTACAGTGTGAACAGAAGCATGAATGTAAGTGTTATGTTAAAATGTAGTTAGCTTCCAATTGTTACTAAGCTTTTTGAATGTAACTTCTGAAGGAGAGTTGAGGCAGAGAAGCCTAGGGAAAAGGGAACCAAAAAAACACCAAAAACAAAATGGAGCTGGAACTGTCTTGTTACACAATCACTTGAGAGAGTCATAATTGGATTAAGTCCTGCAGAGTACACATAATTAACAGCAAGAGAGGCCGGGAGGCTCCCTTTGAGACTCCCTTTGAGACGGGTGTAATAACTCAGCAAGTGGGAACCAGGTTTCTTTTCTCATGTAATTTGAAGGGAATTCAATACTTTGTCAGCTACTGCGACTTATCTCCACTTCCCAATGGAGTGATGAGGGAGGTTCCTATTGTTTCCTACCTGGTGACGAGTAGTGCAGGTGAGCTCCCTAAGTCTTGCTTACTATCATTTCATTGATTGTTGACACATAGGCGCATCCCCTGCTTTCCCCTTCACGTACAGTGATGTTCTACGCACCCAGGAGTGTGCACCAACATCCAGCTGTCGTGTCAGCGTTAAGTGACTCACGTTTTCAGCCATCAGAGTGCCTGATGCTTAAACTAGACTAATCCAATGTAACTATTTGCATGGCACAACTGCTCAATTATTTTTGCCTTTAGGACAATATTAGGTCACTACTTGCAAATTCTTAGTGATCAGCCTGTGAATGGTTGAGTTGATGGCTTTTCTAAATTTTAAAAATTAAAAAAAAAAATGAACGGGAATATGTTTTACCATTTTCTATTTTCATCAAAGGATATTATTATTACACATCCCCACCATGTGTGAAATTGTTTCAGATATTTCAGAATTAAGAGTTCGTCTTAGAGATCAAAAATAAAGAATTCTACTAAAGGGCAAAAACGGTGGCCTTCCAAATTAGAGGTTTCTCCTGAGATTACAATTACCCTATCTGGGGATCTTTGTTTCTTCATTTGGAAAGTAAGAAATGGGACACGATTTCTAAGTTCTCCTCCACTTCTCTATTTAATGTTTCTAAACTCCTCGAATCAGGACAGACCCCTGCATAGGAAGACAAGGGTTTTTGTTTATTTTTTATTTTTATGTTTTTAATAAATACGGTTGCAAAGGTTCCCTCCCCCAGAATCTTTAAGCTCTTATCACCCCGTCTGCTGGGTTGCCTGAATTTCTGCCAATAGAGTAGTCGTTTGGAATAAGGACTTCGGAAGATTTGATTGAAAATGCTATTGTGCTTTCTGGGTGGGATAGCACTAAGTCATTATCTCCTGCTAATATATTAATATGCCACTGATTTCCAGAGACTGGAACTGGGGAGCCAGGGGTAGAGGTGTCCAAAGGACAGGTTGACTTGGTAAGAACCTCAGAGAATTGGCTTCCGATGTGGGATGGGAGCCTAGGAAAGTGGGAGGACATTAAAATTATTGTTGTGTTGTTGTGGAGATATACTTTGTGAATTTAATAGTTTCCATCCAAAGACCCCCAAAATTACTGATCCACTATTGTTCATTAGTCAATGTCTTTGTTTTGTTCTCAGGAAAAGCAGTAAAAACTTCCATCTCTGAGGCCTCCAGGAGGGCCGGGCTCCCCTCGATGTGATGGTTTCTGGACTGTCTAATGGAGCCTGTTCTTTCCGAGGGACACCAAAGACAGTGGTTGGTAGAGACCAAACCTGGTGGGGAAACAAACACTTAGGCTCCATGCACCCTGCCTCTTTTTTAGTTCCCTTGAATTGTGACTCCAGGTAAAGCCCACCTGTAGTTCAGTAGTAGAAGAAAGCCAGGGATAAGGGAAACTATATTTGTTATTCATCATCTTTCTGCCAAGAACTGTTCTAGGTGATTTGCTGTAGGTTTTTAAAGCCCAGAGAAATTAAGTAACATACCTAGGATGGTACAGCCAGGAATTAATAGACCATGTCTTCTACTTGTGAGTAGGAAAGTGAAGGTTGGACGGGAAGGAATTATAGTCTTTAATTCTCATTGCTGGAAGCCTGAGAGAGAGAGGCCAGCAAGTCAGAGTGGGCAACTGCCTTAGTGTAACCTCACGTATTGGGTTATCTATTTTATGTGTGTGTTTGGAAAAGTTAGTGAAGCCTTCCTTTATCAGTGCAGAAACCTTTCTACTGGGGTAGTCATGTCCTATGGAAAAGCCCAGAAGGATGGATATTGGAAATTACTGCTTCCCCAACTTCATACAGCTAGGACATTTCTTCTCCAAAAGACAGATCTGAGAGGCTGTTCACTTTCTCAGAAGGTGGTGCCAGCTTTAGACTCAAGGCTGTCTGCTGTCTGGCCCCAAACCAACGGCCAAATGCCATCTCCCACCTTCTCTTTCCCTATCCTGTTCGGTGTTGCCTGGCAAAGTTGCCACTTTTATGCTTCCTCGTGTGATGAGACAAAAAGGTTTCATCTGTGGAGTCCGCTCTCTTCCTGAAGAGAGAAAACTTAATATAAACTTCTTCCCCCAATTTTGGAGGGTCTCTGTTACTGGATTTTTGAAATCCAGAATTGGGACAAGAAGCAAGTGCATCAGAGTAGCTGGATAAAAGGGGGACGGAGAGAAAGGTCCATGTCACTTGAATCAGGTCCCAAGATAAAAGGAACCAGAGCTACAGGGTCAACTTTCCTAGGGCCTGGAGTGAGAGGGAATGGAGAAAACGGAACACTGAGAACAGGGGGAAAAGGACAAGGGAGACAGACTTCTTCTCAGGTAGGACAACGGGCGCTTCCTCAAATAGCAAGAAGCTGGAGAACCGGGGAGCCTAGGGAATTTTGACAAGAGTTGTTGTGGACAATGTACTTAGACCTCCTTTCATGTTCTCTACGAGCTGCAAGTCAAGACGCAAATTCATGCTCCTGGAAGGTGACTCATCCCCGGACTGCCTCCCTCAGTCACAGTGTAACGAAGCCATACTTGCCATTGCTTATGCTTTTCCTCTGCATGAAATACCTTTCTTTTTTTTCTTCCAGGCAGTAGTTTGCTTTCCTTCAAGGTCAGGTTCAAATATTATTTCCTTGGAGTAGTTCACATTGCATGATGTGACCTCAGTTTAAGCGATAAGTTCTCTAAGCACTCCAAAGCACTTTGTAAATTACCTCAATTATAGTACTTGTGAAAGCCAAGCACGTTGTATATGGGGTTACGTTTGTCTTCTTCACACACCTTGACTTGATAGGAGATTTGTATCCCTAGTACTGTGAATATACCTTGCATGTTGCAAATGATCAGGACATAATTGGATTGAACTGAAAAAATTCAGATTCAGTCTGGTCTCAAACAATCCAAACATCCAACTTTGTACTGTACACTGGTCTTGATGCAGTAACATTCACACACAAGGATTAAAATATTTTATTCAACTAGAATATAGACTGTTAGAATTCTACTCTTAATATTTTTCTTCCTTTTATGCATAAGAAGACAGAACACTGATGTAACAACTTATAAGTCTGAAGTAGTCTTCTTTTATTGTCTCAATTTTATGCATGTCTGAGTCTGTTATTTGGAAAGGTTGTATAAAAGAAGCAAAAAGTATATTTAAAAAATATTGTCCCATTTTATTTGGTTTTATTATTAAGGAGATTTGTATACCCACTCTTGCTCAAAGTTAAATGAGCCTACTCAAAACCCTTTGGAGCTTAAGTAGAATATAAATAAGGAAAGAAAAAAACACACTCTCCATTCTTGCTGGAAAAAATATTTGTCTGGTGCCAGGATTATGATGGTGAAATGAAGTGATTCATCAACTCAGTATAGTTACCATTATCCAAACTGCTTTTGTTTTAATGATGTAGATACATCAAGATTGTCACAGTTTGAATTATCCATGAGTGCTCAATTCTACTCTTTATTTGGAGGATTGAAAACCTTGTTTTGGGGACGACAGCAGACACTGTTGGTGGCCTAACCAGAAGCCTTAAGCCCATTGTTTTCTTGCTGACAGAGTCCTCCAGCCTTCCATGTTTTACTTTGGGAATCTACCCCTCTCCCACGTGACTTGGAAGGAGTGACTATCTCCAGGTTCAAGAGTAAATGTAATTTGAATATGCCAATAATAATTGGCCCCGCCTGGGTCAGAGATGTGATTCTGGCCATGGAGACACAAGGATAGTCTACTGGAGGGTACCTGAGAAAAGTTTCTTTTATTCCTAAATTATAATAAAAATAACAAAAGGAAGAAACCACCTCTACCTATTGTACTGCCTAACTTCAATGTTTGGAATTGCCAAAGAATAAAGCTGACTTGCTGAGCACGGGAGAACAACAAGGTAGAAAGAACTTGTCTCCTTGATATTATCTTTGCGCACCAAATTATGCAGTCTTAGGGTCACACCACCTTCGCATTAAATGTTAGGTGAGAAAAAGGAATATACTTCATTGTCTAAGACAGATAGGTGGTTGGTTTCCATTATTTTCTGCCAAAGGTATTTTAACTCATTTAGAGAAAAGGACATAGGAGAAATAGAAAGGTATAGTTATCTCAGAGTATAATTTAACTAGAGAGAATTAATTCAAAAAGGAAGCGACTGAAGAAAAATTAAAAAGTCATAGATCAAATAGAGAGTGTTAACTGTTTTTGTCCATCTGAGCATTTTGTCAGTCTGGTGAAGTCTATCTCTTCCTTCTCAGAGAAATGTTTTTAAATAAATAAGATACAAAGACTCACAAAAATATATTTGAAAAGTGTCCCAGATTAAGAATCCTAGAAGGATGGATAATTAAATATGACACTGAGCAGTCTTTTTCATGAAATTAAGCACTCAGAATCTGCATGACTTATGTACTCAAGTCCAGTGACAACTTATTCAACTGCTAAAAAGTGAAAAGTTCAGTCAAACCAATTATCTTGTGTTTCAAACAATGTTATTATAAGTTAACTTAAAAAAACAAACTGAACTTAATCAAGTTGTTTTCCTATATACACACTACGAAAGTCATCGTCAAGTGACAAGAAATTGTTATTTTATTTTCCAATTTTCTGGAAGTAAAGACATTTACAAACAAAGGAGGGTCCTACCCTCCACTTTTACTGAAGGAGCTGTGTACTTGCATGTATTTATTATTGGTCCCAAGTCTATGCTACCTCTCCTTCCCCATTCATGAGACCCATCCATATAGGTTCCTTCACTGGCACTCTGTTTGTGGTAAGATTATACTTCCTACCCCAATGATAACGAGATAGATTTGGCCAATGGAATATAGGCGGAAGTGTTATATACCACTGCCCAGCTGAAGCTTTAGAGCAAGTACTGTGGTTCTACCATCATTCTTTTCCCTCTGTCATGAGAATGCGATGTACCAGGTGGGGGTCACTCCTTTAGCTTGGATCCCAGAATAATAAAGACACATGGGACAGAAACTGGTCCATAAATGTCAAGTCACATAGACAAGAAATGTACTGAAAGTACATTTGTAGCTGTAAGTCACTTGGATTTCAGACTTGTTTATTACCGAAACATAACTTAGTGAAAAGTAATTAACACAAGGTGATATTTCTGAGGAATCTTTCTGATTTCTCTACAGTTATTCTTTTTTCTGTTATCATGCAAACTTTGTCATATTTCTAACTTATTGTTAATATCATATTTATTGTTTCTCAAACTGTGGTACATAGTAGAGACTTAAACATTCATTATTGTTTATGATATTTTTTGGTAAGATTTTCTTTCCTCTTTCTGGCAGGTTAGTGAGTTGTGCAGTTATTATCTTTATTAAACAAGATATGAACGAGTGGGAAATTGGTTATATAGTTAAATAGATCACTTCTGTTAGATATGATGTAGGCTCAGCCCAAAGTCAAAATGTCTAGATTAGGCCTTCTCAGTTGGAGGATTAACTAACCAGAATTGAGATAAGGCCATATGAACAATATAAAAAATCTGGATTAAAATTTAACATGTAGTCAATCATCTTGATAATTTTTATTGTCAACACACCCAACCTTCAGATACTGAAGTTGAAAGTTATCATCATGAATGGTCTTAACCACATTGGCTAAAAGTTTATGGCTTCACTAGATCACAGGTGAGGCTCCCGGAGAAGCCATCGAGACCAAGATAACACTTTTCTAAGAATAGGGAGGAATTTCTAAGTCAAAATTTCACTGCTGTCCTGGGAAGTGCTGACCTGATTCTCATTTATCATGGTCACATCTGTGCTTCTGACTTGTCTAACAGTCCTTCTTTTATGACTAAACATGAAAGGAATTTTGGTTTTGTGGGATATTATCAAGCAAGGAGAAGAGGGGGTCTGTTCTGGCACCATTCCCAGACCTAAACTTTGTGGAGGTATCCAGGGAAAAGCTGTTATTAACTGACATTGACAGTCAAATGAAATCGGCCAACTCCTGGTGATCCAAGGCTGTTTATTCAAGTCTCAGGTGACTCAGGTTCTCCTCTTCCTCTTACTTGAAGCCTTCCCTCGTGTTCTTTTGGTCTTTATTAACACTTCTGCCAGAAAAGCTGAAAGTGTATGCTTGGCGTTGTTAAGTAGCTCAGGCAATACATTCACACAGAGGATGCTAAATCATTGAGATTTGGACATTATAAATTAATTTCATGTGTGAAAGTGCGGTCATCATTAAGAACGGACTGAAAAATCACTTACACAGGGACCCAACTGACCTTGTCGAGCTGAGGATCACTACTCATCTTGCAGCTCATGATTCCAGGATCACCTTTCTGTGCATCCTTTCCAAACTCCTGGTCAGTTATGTATCCTTCTGCTGGACTATCTTAGGACCTTGTACGTGCCTTCATCGTACTTTAATTAGGGTGCAGTTGCATGGTGCTACCTTGTTTTCAAATATAGGTTGTAGCAATATTGTGACAAAATAATAAAAATAAATCAGATCTTGGATGCAAACTATTAGATTTAGCACAAAACACATGGAAAATGATCCAAATATGTGGTTTAAATGCTTTTGAATACAGAAGCACATAATCTAATGAAACGTTCCAACTTCTTACCTGTCAGTTGGTTGTAGTGGTTTTATATAGATGCGGCTTAAATAGGCAACTCGACTCTTGGTAGGATTTGTAAAAATGATACCCCAATGAGCTCAGAAATCTAAAATTAGACATAAGCTATTTTATGTAATTCCAACATAAATTCATATATGAGTAAATCCAAAAAGAGACCATTTGATATTTGTTCATGAAAAAAGGGAAGAGTGATTCTCCTGTAAAAGTGACTATTTGCTTTCTCTTTTTTAAAGTCCAGTTTGTTTGTTTGTTCAGCAAGTATTTATTGAAGCGCTCCTCTGTGCCTAGCATATTATGGGGTTTACATGTTATTGAGGGAAAACTAAAAAGAATCACAAATCAAGGTCAGATGATGATAAGATTTCTAAGGCCCATACAAACAGTAAGATACAATGAAGAATGCCTGGAAAGCTGTGACTACTTCAGAGTGAATGATTAGGGAATGTCTAGCCTAAGGAAATCACATTTCAGTTGATTCTGGAATGATACAAAGAAGGTAGCTATGACAAGACAAGACCGGAGGCTAGAGTGCAGAGGTGAAAGGTGGGAAACAGAATGTGTCAGGAAATGGAAAGTAAGCAGATCATAGGAGTTTAGGTGATTTTGGCTGCAAATAATACTCAGCTCAAATAGCTCTAAACACAAACGAGAGTATTTATTATCATACTTAAGAAGATAGACTTAGTGTTGAGTTATTCAACTCTTCAATGCTATTATCAAGAACCTAGGTCCTTTCAACATTTAGTTTGTCATTTTTGGCTAGGTTTTCCTGTGGTCACAAGATGAGTCAATAGTTCTGGCCACACAGCAAACGGGGAAACAGCAATGCTTAGCTGAAGAAGAGGTCATCTCTTCCCATTTGGTTCATTTTAAGAGGGAGATCTGACCAAAATCTTCCATTAGACATCTTCTGTGGCTCATTGAATAGACTCATACCAAATTTTAGGGCCTAAGCCAATTACTGTTCACAGGATGAGTTTAGAGCAGTCAAGATTTTTTTCCCTAAACCATGTATGTCCAGACGTTACCTTCACAAAGTAGTATGTAGTATCAGAAAAAAAGAAAATGGAGTTCTGCTACCAAAGAAGAAAGGGCAGGGTAGGCATTGGTTATATCAGCATCTGCCTTAGCAGGTCAGTATGGCTAGAATTAGGTTAGTGAGATAAAGACTAGGTCAAAGTGAAGTTGGATTGATAGATAGGGGTCCGTTTATGCGGGACCTTTTAAGCCCTGGTAAGAAGAGTAAGTTTCACTTATTCTAATTGAAATTCAAAGCCACAAAATGGGAATATGATCAGGTTTGCATTTTTAAAAGCTTGTACGTAGATCAGCGCTCTGATACAAACCTAATGAGAGCCACATAGGTAATTTTCTGGGTTTTTTTGTTTTTTAAAGAGCTATATTAACAAAGGTAAAGAAAATGGCAGAAAATAATTTTAACTTTAATACGTTTTATCTAACTTCTACCCATGAATATGATCACTTCAACCTGTGCTCAATATAAAAATTTATCAATCGGAAATCCTGCTAGTAGTGACAACATGGATGGACCTTGAGGGCATGATGTTAAGTGAAATAAGCTAGACAGAGAAAGAAAAAGACTGCATGGTATCACTTATATGTGGAATCTAAAAAAAAAAAGGGAAACTAATAAACAGTAGAAAAAGGGCTTGAGAATAGAGGAAATTAGGAGAAGTTGGTACAGGGTACAAACTTTCAGCTATAAGATGAATAAGGTCTGAGGATCTAATGTAAAACATAGTGATTATAGTTGATACACTGAAATTTGCTAAGAGAGTACAGCTTAAATGTTCTCACCATAATAACCATAATAACAATACGTAAGTAAATAAATCTGTGCAGTGCTTATGTATTAATTAACTAGATGTTAGATGGTGGGAATCCACAGTGTATATGGATATCAAATCATCATGATGTATACTTTAAATATCTTACAGTTGTATTCATCAATTATCCCTCAATAAAGGTGAAAAAGTAAACAGTGCAGAAAAAATGATCAACTAAATATATTACACACTTTTTTTTTTTATTAAGTCTTCAAAATCTAGTGTGCACTCGTCACATTTCAAATGCTCAATAGCTACATGTGGCCAGCGGCTACTGTATTGGACCGCACAAGGGTACATAATGAATCACGGAGACGCCAGTGAGGATGGAGGGAGTAGATAATCCTGGCAATCGTCCTGGAAAGAGACAGTGGTGTCTTCGACTATGGTGGCAGTGATGAATATAAAGTCAGTGACTTTGATATATGTATATATACATTTGGACAGAAAGGCAATTAGACTTGCTGTAATTTCTGCCATTTATTATCTGTGTGATCTCAGGATTTCAGACAGTCACCTCTTGAAGACCAGGTTGCTCCTGTGTCAAATAGGAATAATACGGTGTCCCCCTCCTATCGATGAGAGAATGGGATGAGCTAATCCATGGAAAGCACTTATCAGAGTTCCTGGAACAGATTCAGCTCTAATCTTATGAAAGTGGTACAAATGAAGAACTCTAAGACCTCCGAGGAGGCAGAGAGTATATCAGATGGTAGTGATCAAAAAAGTCACTTTTTAACAGAGCCTTGAGGGATAAGTAGATTTGGGACAGGCAGACATGAGAGAAGCAAGTCCCCCAGAAGGAGCGACTGAGGCAGTCAATCTCAAGGTACATGTAGGAAATGACAGGTAGTTAGATTTAGACCAAATGAAGGTTAAGTTCAAGGGAGCAACGAAAGATATGGCTGGATACTAGTAATATGGTAGAGAATATTTGGAGCCTCAGCTACAAAGTTAAAACTTTATTGTGCAAGTAGTGAGATGTTTTCTTTTGTTTTAATCAGAGGAGTCACATTAAAATGCTTTAACAGGAAGGTCAACCACTACAGTGGTTCTCAGGAGAGATTAGAGAAAGGAAACTTTAGACTTTGGAAAACTAATCGAAAGGCTATTGTGATTGTTGGGACACGAGATAGTGAAGGAATGGGATAAGTAAATGAATGCAAAAAATATCCAGGCAAATATGTGAGTGCTACCTTGTTTTTTATTCTTTTGTCCAAACTTCTTTGTGACACTCCACTTCTGCCTACGTAACACCAACTTCATTGTTTTCAAAAGTTAAAACCGACTAACAAAACAAACAAATCTAACAGAAGTATTAAATATGGGGGCAAAAAAGATTTAAAAATAAGGTTTATCCAGCACTGTTGGGAAATCAGTTATCCATGTAAGTTAATCATCCAGGTCACTGAAACGTTTTAATTTGAACACTAAATACTTTAACATTTTAATTTATTTTAGATGTCTACATGTCTAATTTAATATGTGTATCAATTGGCTATCAAGTGAATTGGATGGAATACCTGTGTGTGTGTGGGGTGGTGTGTGTGCGACTTATTTTAAAGGAAAAAAGGGGTGACTTATTTTAAAGGTCTTGGATTAGAAATATACACACTGTATTTTTTTGCTTGGGTGACCTTGGACACGTCACTTCACATCTCTGGGTGTCACGATGAGGAGAATGAAGGAAAAGATCTCAGACTCCTCTTCTCGTTATAACATTCTATTTATCTATGAAAACAGAGAAGAGAGAGAAGTTTCAAGGGGATTACCATGTCATTTTGGTATCACTCAGTATGTTCCCAGTTTGAGAAAACTGGCCAAAATCGAGGGACAAAGCCTGCACGCGTATCTCTCTAAATGAAGGAGAGATGTACTGTTTTAGGAAGGTATGATTTACTTCTCAGAAATAGAAAAATTGACACTGCAAGACTGCGTTTGCCAAAATAAAATGCTTTTAAAATCAAAGATCCTTGCCAAGCTCAATCCCTCTAAGATTCTAGTTCTCTTTTCCCTTCACTGTTGTCATAAATAACGCGAATCATAATTTTCCCTCAATAACACCGTTCTTCTGGAGCCACGGCGTGTTACTATTGGAAAAGTGACTTTTCTTATTTCTAAGAAGTAAGGCTTTACTGAGAAAGCTCTTTGGATTTCTCGGACATCAAACCAACCTTTGCTGGGCAGGTAGTTTACAAATGTGTTGCTGAGTGTGAAGGTCCCAAAAGCCTGGATTTCAAAGCCGAGGAGAAAGTGCGGGCTGAAGCACATTCCTGCATTCTCTGAGTGCTCCACGTTGAGAAATAACTTGAGACGGGCAGCAAACTGGAAACATAGTGATGCCCACACGTCTATGCGGGCAGCTAGTTTGCAAGAAAGCCAGCTTTAAAATCTTGCCGCGGTTAGGCTTTTGCAGCGGAAAGAAAAACACCTGATAGATAAATCATACCAGTACGCCAAGGACCTGAGGAGGTCTGAAACAGGGACGGAGTCTGTTCTCCCCTCCATCTGCTCCGTCTCCACAGTCCTCATGTAAGAGACGATAGGGCACGGGTGCCTACCAGCCTTCTCCCTAAGCTTGAGATCAGAGGGCTGGAGGTGGTAAACCTGTACAAAACGGACCCTTTGCTAGTGTCTATCTGTAGCTGAGAATTAGGCATCATATTACACACGTCTGCACGCACACACGCTTTGCAAGTCCAAGTGAAGGTGTTGCAAGAGAAACAAGTCCTTTTTTGAGTATTTTGTTGCCTGTGCAGAGGAGAAATAAATTGGATTTGAGCGATGGAGGAGTATTGATTATCAGGACATTCACATTTTGCATTTCACTCATCTTTTGCCTCTTTCCCGTTCACAAGGCAGAAAGGACAAGGGAAGAGGAAGCCCTCCTCACCAGAGAAGCCTGTCCTGACGTGGTGATGGCATGCTTTTTCTCCAGCAGAGCCTTCTCCTCTGGCCATCACGGGGTGTGCTCATCACGCCTTTACGTGAAGATAAGGGTCCATGGGTCTGGATTTATTCGAGGTGGTACGAATTCGTATGAAAAATGGCTTCTTGTATTTCCTTTTCAGGTCCTGAAATATATATTGTATGAGCATGTGTGTGGCCATGTGTGTGGACATGCATACACAAATCCTTTTCTTTCTACTTTCATTGATTTAATAAACATACTTGAGAGTTTCTCCTGCCTGGGACTTTACTGGGTGCTGGATTATGAGGAAGAATGAAGAGAAGGGTGATCTTGTCTCTCACGGAACTTATATTTCCACATGGGAGCAGATGTTTGTTAAATAACTATACCGATGCCCAGAGGTACAAACCATAATAAACACTTTGAAGGCAAGGCTCTCAGTGCTGTGACTCTGAAGAGAAACATGGCAAACTCTAAGAAGAGACAGACAGTCTGATGAATAAATTCTGCACTAAGAAGCAGCAGGGGTAACTAAAATTTATCACTAGGAAAGTCTCATCATGCAAGTTTCCCAGCTCTATTCTAAAAGCTGTCTAAGTTTGAAAAGGCTTTTGATAAGCTTTCAAGATTCTAAACTTGAACCTGGTATGGTTTGCAGTTCCCATGTTGCTATGCAAAGCTCTTACTGGAGACAGTCCATTCTCAACCATGTTCTCTTGCAATTTCCTGCATGCGTAGAGACAGGTTGACAATCCTGACTGGATTTTTCCAAAGTTATTGTTTTGTGTTGTTTTGGATGCCGTGAAAGTTCTCACTCAGACTTACAAGACCTTGGGCAAACAGGGATGGCTGATTCTCCGAGGAAGGACGTTTTGAGCAGCTGCTCTGTCGATGCCCACGCACTTACATTATATAACTGGAAGTCATGCCCAGTTTCAGTCTTGTGGCCTTTTCATAACCAGCCTTTTTACGTCTTATGTGTAAATTCTGAAATAAAGCCATCTTTGACCACCAAGCCACAGAAATGGTGGTTTTGATTCCAGGTGTGTCAGGTAATAGAACATTTTGGACTTGCATTTTTTCTTTACAATCAGTTTATATCCCTTTGGTGACATTTTCATGACTTTTGTGTGTCTGTTTGTAGATTTCTTTTTTTTCCCTGTGTAAGTATGCGGGATATTTGTTATGCACTCCATGTTTATTTTAAGAAACTGGATCATTAAATCCACATCCCACGTTTCAGCAAATGACCTTCAAGTATCCAACAAGGTGAGGGCTGTTATTTTCAAGAAGAAAGGAAAGCTTTGTGAAGGACCATGCTGGGTGAATTTTGCAGTGTCTGCTTCTGTTCTCTCCATTGTTTACAAGAAAACTTGCTTGTCTGATCTCCAAAGCAATGGTTTTTTATGCTCCACAAGAGCTCAAACCCCCATATAATGAGCTTGATGTAACACGGGGAATAGTCAAAAGGGGATAAATCCCTGATGTAAGAAAACACAGCTTGCTTTGTGTATCCGTTAAGAATTTAAGACTATGGGGATGCCGGGAGGTCCTGGCCGCTCTGCTGAGTAAGCACAATCCTTTAAAATGATCTTGTGACACCCACAGCATGGTTAGTAATTAGCCCGAAATGTACATGGTAGCTCAGCAAATCTCTTTATTATATTAAAAGTGAGTTTAATTTGCCAAGAGTTTGTTTTGCTTTTTTGCTTTCTGAAGTATGAGGTAAGATTTCTCCAGCTGGAAAATCCCCTATTTTTGCTGACTCATATGGAGTTACTAATGTTGTCTGAGCCTTGGCTTTTGTTGCCTACCTTAGTTTGGTGCCATTGATGAACAGCCTTTATCAATAAAAATCCTTATTTTGTAATGAGTGGGAAGGCCCAGGGTGGTCCCCCTGGGCACAGGGGCCTAATCTTGTTGGTACGCGAAATAAGTAATCACCTCTGATCAACCAGGGCCTGAGGTGAGATGACTTACGTTAGAACCTCCCCTCTCTACTCCCTTTAGTGAGGTTGTTTCAGATATTTGTAATATAGTTAAATGCATTGTCCGTTTTGAATTGCATCCTGGGATCCCCCAGTCTCTGAATTAAAAAAAAAAAAAATTTGTACATTAAGGTCCACTCTTGGTGCTGTAAAGTTCCATAAGTTTCAACAGCTGCATCATGCCATGTATCCACCGTTAGCATGGTATAGAATAGTTTCGCCACCCTAAAAATGGTCCCTGTGCTTTACATGCTTAACCCCTTCTCTCCAGACTCCTGGCAACAACTGATCTTTTCACTACCTCTATCATTTGCCTTCACCATATGCTGCATAAATAGAAACATCCAGGAGGTAGTGGCCTTTTTTTAGTAGCTTCTTTCACTTAGCACCACGTGTTCACTATCCATCCATGTCTTTGCTGGTGGCCTGATAGCACATTCATTTCATCACTGAATAGTATTTCACTGTATGGACGTGCCAAGGTTTGTTTATTCATTCATCTATCAAAGGACATCCAGTTTTTGGAAGCATTATAAATTATAGATTATAAAGAAAGGTGTTATAAACATGCATGTAAATATTTATAACAGATGCTTTTGTGTAGATATAAGTTTTCCAATTAGTTGGGTAAAATACCTCGGAATGCAATTGCTGGATTACGTGGTGAAAATATGGTGAGCTTTGTAAGAAACTGTCACACTGTCTTGCAAAGTGGCTGTACCATTTTTTATTCCCATCAATAATGAACCATACATATTTGATCCACATCTTTGCCAACAATCAACAGCCAATGGATAGTGGGGAGAGGTATATCTCATGTCGCTTAAGTTTGCATTTCTCTAATGACATGAGGCTATACATTTTTAATATGTTTACTTGCCATTTATATATTTTCTTCAGTGATAATTCAGTTCAAATCTTTTGTCCTTTTTATAACTGGGTTGCTTGTTTCCTTGTCATTGAGTTCATGCCTTTTTAATATTCTTTGCGGTGAAATGGGAAACAGCCATAAAACACTGCTACATCTCTACGTACAGTGGTTGTGTCGGGCAAAGCATATGTGTGTGATTGTTTGAGTTGCAAGCTGAACTAGCTGCTTTTGTTCAGGGAATACCAGTGTTACTTGGGAAAATAATGACTGACAAAATTTCGCATAATTGGCAGTTGACATAGCAAAAATGAATAAAGAGGACCTGTAACTTCAAGAAATCAACTGATTTTTTTGTTGCCAGTGATAACATTTGAACTTTCAAGTGAAAATTAGGGTTTTTATCTCCCACAGTTGGCTTAAAAACTTTTCTTATGATGATATTGGTAGTGATAGTAACAAATGTTATTTTTGACAGCAGATAATATATCATCATTTAGAAGAGATGCTTAATTCAGAGTACGAACATTTTCCAAGTGACCAATGTCTAATTTAACAAAATTATGTATGGGTAAAAAAGTCCATTCAAAGTGCAAAATAGGTTAATGGGTTTTAATGTAATCAGCATAAGAAGAATTCATTGATCCGATTTCAGATTTTACATTGCAACTCATCTTTAAGAATATTACTTCTCAAGTTCTGGCGTAGTGTCAAAGAAAAATATCTATGATTATCTGTAAAGACTATTAAAACACCCCATCTTCTAACGACAAGTCTCTCTGAGGCTGGATTTTTTAAAAATATACTTCCATTAAAACAACCTATGGCAACAGATTGAATGCAGAGCAGATATGAGACCTGAGCTGTGTTCTAAGTAAGACATTGAAGAGATTTGGAAAAAATAAAACAATGCCATTCTCATTGATTTTCTGGAAGATATAATTACCTTTGTAAAAACAGTGCAGTCATGTTAACAGGAAATGGATGTTAGTTTATTTAAAAATTGATAAATGTTTTTTAAATCTTCGATTTTAATTTCTTGTAGGGTAAATATAGATAGAGATAATGTACCTAAACAAAAACCCGTTGTGGTGGTCAATAATTTTTAAGAGTGTAAGTAAGGGTGGTCTTGAGATGAAAAACGTTGAGAATCACTGGTCTAAGCACTACTTTGGCTTTATCCTATGTATTTTGATATATTTGAATTTTCATTTTCATTCTGTTCAACATATTTCCTAATTTTCGTTCTGATTTCTTCTTTGTCCTGTGATTATGTAGAAGTATGCAGTTCAACTTCCAAATATCTAGGGATTTTCCAGATATCTTTCTGTTTTTGATTTCTAATTTAATTCCATTGTGGTCAGAAAACATACTCTGGTTTCAATCTTTTTAAATTTATTGAGACATATTTTATGGCCCACCATATGGTCCAGCTTGGTGAATGTTCCATGTGCTCTTGTAAGAAGTTATATTCTGCAGTTTTGTGTGTTTAGGGTTCCACACGTCTTCTTGATTGACCCTTTTACCATTATTTAACGTCCTTTTTTCTCTCTGGTAATATTCCTTGATCAGAAGTCTACTTTTCCTAAGATAATATAGGTCTTGATTTAAAAATTGTTTTCTATAGCCCAACAATCTCTGCCTTTCAATGAAGTGTTTAATCCATTCATATTTAAATAATTGTCGACGTGATTGGTTTCTTTGCTTTCTATTTACCCCATCTGTTTGTTGTTCCTTTTTCTTCTTTTTTTCTCTCTCCTTTGGGATTCCTTGAGGATTTTTGGCATTCCTATTATCTCCTTCTTGGCTTACTAACTAATAGATCTTTGTTTGTGCTGTTTTGTTTTGGGGCATTATTGTTGGCTGTGCTGTCCTGTGCAGTAGCCACCTGCCCTATGTGGCTCAGTTTCTTAGTTCAATTCCTTAGTCACACTAATCACGTTTCAAGTACTCATTGTCACAGTATGGCTAAGGAGTACCATATCAGATAGAGCAGATATAAAACATTTCCATCGCTGCAACAAGTTCTGGGAAATAGCTTGGCTTTAGGCTTTACAATAGGCATCTGTAGCTTACCACAGTCTGCATTCGAATAACATTGTACCACTTCACCTTAAATGTAAGAACCTTCGAACAATCTTCATCCATTTTGTACTCCTGACTTTGTGCTTTTGTCATACCTTTTAATCCCCACAACACATTATTATTTTGGCTTTAAATGGTCAAATGTCTTCTTTAGACATTAATAAATGAGAAAGAAGTATTTTATTGAATCTACACATTTACCATATGTAGTACTCTTCATTTCTTTGTGTAGATTTGAGTTCTATCTGCAACTGTTTTCCTTCTGCCTGAAGACCATCCTTTAACATTTCTTGTAGTCTATCAACTAGCCACAAATTATTTCAGCTTTGGTTAGTCTCAAAAAACATGTGATTGTTCTTATCTTTATTATGTAGGGTCTAACACATTGTTTTCCTCTAGCTAGCTTTTAAATATTTTCTTTGTCATTTGTTCTCTGTCATTTGATTAAGATACACCTTGGTATTATTTGCTTTGGTTTTATCCTGCTTTAGGTACATCGGTATTCCTGGACCTGTGATTTATTCCTTTAATCAAATTTGAAAAATTTTGCCATTCTTTCTTCAAATATCTTTCCCTCCAATCCTCTGCTTCTGAAACTGTGTCATAGACTGTTTGATATTATCCCATGGGACACAGGTGCCCATTCATTTCTATTCAGTCTTTTTTCTCTATATACTTCAGTTTGGACTGTTTCTACTGCCCTACGTACAAATTCACTGATCTTTCCTTCTTCAGTGTCTAATCTGCTGTTACATCAGAACAGTACATTTCTAAAAAAATTCAAATAATATCTATTTTGACTCTAGAGATTTTCTTTATTACTTCCATGTTTTTCCATTTTGCTATATTTATGCTTTCCTTTTATAATACTGGGTTTAAAGGTTTTTGTTTGCTAATTTCACTTTCTCAATCATATCTTGGTCTGATTTTAGTGACCCATCCTGTTTATGGGTCATATTTCTCTGTTCTTTCACAAGTCTGGTAATGTTTTATTAGGTGCTAGATAAAGTGATTTTTGTGTTGTTGAGAGTAGGATTTTGTTTTCTTTTTTTAAAGAGTGTTGAATTTTATTTTGGTAAGCAGTTAGGTCATTTGGGGGAGGCCAGTTTATCCTTTTGATGCTTATTTTCAAGCTCGGTTTGGCTGTATCCAGTATAGCCTTTATTCTAGAGCTAAGTTAGCTAACTGTGAGGCATGATATCTCTGGGGTCCCTACCAAATGCCGTCAGTGTTCTACAAGGTATCTCTGCTCCAGTTAGTCAGAGCACAAATGTTTCCCAGCACTGTACCACTTCTACAGGTTGCTCAGCTTTTGACAGTTTCTCCTTGTTTAGTAGTCATTCTTCACCAGGATTCATGGACTCTCACCCTTTGCATGCCATTCAAGTTTGGTTTTCAAACAAACACTTAAGGGACCCCTATGGGGATTTCTGGAGCTCTATCTCTGCTTAGCTACCTCATAACTGGTACTGTGCTCCACAAATTCCAGTAGCTTCAGCGTCTCTGAACTCTAACCTCTGTCTCCTCAGCTCAGGGAGACCACAGTGATAAGCTTTGGTTTCCCCTTCCTGTGCTAGGATCTAGTAAATGCCTCCAGGCAAAAATCGGGGGTAACAGAAAGGCTTATATAATATCTTTTATTTCACTTCTCTTAGACAATATATTCTTGGGCTGACAGCTTTTCAATGTCTTAAAATTATTGTTTCATATTTTTAGTCCAATTTTCTAGTTGCTTAGAGCAGGAGGGTTATTAGTTGGTACCAATTGTTCCATCACAGTTGGAATCAAAAGTCAGAATTTAGTTTTGATACTGTATAAAATAAGGAACAATTGCATGTTTTTGATAAAAGCAGTAGCATGATAAATAGTATATTTGAGAAACATCAACATTGAAAAAGACAGATTGGTTATATGGTGAGTAAACTAGGATACGGAAAACTATCTAGGAAGTGGTAAGTCAAACACAGGATAAAGAGAGCCTGATTTTGGCTAATGGTGATGACAATGAACTTGTAGGTGCAGATAGGAAAACTTGTCTCTAGAGTTATGGTTCACAGGGATTGGGTTGGGGAGGTACACCTTGTTAAAATTCCTGGGAGGATACCTGAAGGAAGGATACTTAGCACCTACTGTGTTCTAAATGCTTTTCTTATTTCTTTTTATGTATTTCTCAAAATAACCCTGTGGATGTTATAATTCGCAATTAATAGGAGAAGAGATTGAGGCTCAAAAAGATCAAGTAACTAGGATAAGTCAAATCAGCTGGAAATGACAGCTCTGTCCTTCAGCTCCAGGTCTGGTTGTCTACAGATCAGATTCCAAGCTCTTTCCTCAGTCATACTTCCTCTGTACAGTAGCCCTTAGGAGGCAGAGGTAGCCCTTAGGAGATGTACTTATATTAATGGAGAAATAGGAACAACATTAGAATAATAATTTAGAAAACTTAAGTCGCTCTACTCAAGTAGAATTAGCAGTTTCAGATCCCTGTAATCTACAAAGCTCTACCCGGGTGGAATTTGGAAGTGACTCTGCTGTCTCTGTGAAAAACTGGTTCATTATTGATAACATGGCTTAATTCCAAGTACCAGATAATGTCCCATTGGCAATGGCATATTCATAGATAATGCATCTAAGCTTTGTTTATTCAGTTCCCTAATTAACTGTTTGCTTAATTAGCTTGATGGTCTGTGCTTTTACTAAGCGTTCTTAGTACATCAAAACCATCTTCTGTTTTGTTTTAAAAGCCTCAGAATGTCTTTGAGAATAAAAGAGAAAATAGAGGCATGATTTGATATTTTGCCAGACTCAGCAACAACTTTTTTATGTGTTTGTATTTCTTTATAAGAACATTAACCATTGAAGAAATAGATAGACTCGGGATAAAATCGCCAACGTGGGCATTCTCTGTGAAGCAATTGGTTATTATCAGACACACACCAGTAGCTTTCTGACACAGGCCCTGCTATTTTAATACTGGACCAATAATTGGATTGATCCTTACCCGAGTGTCTTAGGATATTCTCTGCATAGGAGGAGCCACTGCTCTGTGTATGTTTCTTCAGTGACTCCTTTGCTCTCTTCTCTCTATTGTTCCCTTTCCTTTCTTCTATACCACTTGTACCACTGGGTGAGAATGGACCATCTCATCATAACAATTAGCTACTGGCAAGTTCTTTCATCAGCTGGAGATCTGCAAATGGAAAGGTCCTAAGAGAAAATGTGTATGTGTGGCAGTCTATTCCATAAGTCTTATCAATTTAGTAACTGTTAAATATGGTATCTGAACGTATCAACCAGAAGCATTGGGTAAATACTAGATCACAATAAAAATCAGACTGTGATATTGCAGAACCGTCACTAACAGGCATCCCAGGGACATTTGAGGGCCGTAAGTAGGCACGGTAGAGGCTGAACAGGACTCCTGATCCCTTTCTTTCGTACCTATGTTTTGTTGTGATTTTTCAGAGCAAGATGAACAAATGCTTCGGAAAATGGCCCCTGACCCACTGGGCTTTCACCCTCTTGAAGAAACCCTGCCAAGAGTCAGTTTCCACAGCAAATGCCAGAAGATGGGTCAGGCTCATCCCTTTCACCCCACTTAGCTGAGCTACACATGTTATTCATATTCGTCACAGTGTCCAGCCCTTCGACAAAAGCTACAGAGTTCCTTGGCTCAATAAAAATCACGTGTCATCGAGTTCCCTGGGTTAAGTGTATGCTACTTAGAAAAGCATTTCCCTTTGTCTATTTGTTTGATGAGATGCTTGGAGACCTCCAACATCTGCATTTCAGTTGCAGCCTGTCTTTCCCTGTCCCCCTGTTGCCAAATGCCCTTCTCTTGGCTTCACTGCATTCTGCAAGGTGCTTACTCGCTCTACGCCACTCTGCACGTTACTATATTTTGGCAACTCTCAACATTTCCTTGAGTCCAGTGGAATGTTGATATTCTCTATTCAAAGTGCAAAATGCTGGGAGCAAAGGAGGAGGCAGTGTAGCTTCGCACAGTTTTATTATTTCCTGCCCTTGGTCTCCATCCCAAAGGCTGAAGATTGATTCCAAATGTGCCCTGCAGCCAATCCCATCATTACACGGATATTAAGTCCTACAACCCAGCACTGTGGCTTCGGCATCTCCATGCCTCGTGAGACCGTGTGTGGGTTAAGTTTTGACATTGAAAAAAAATAACAACCTTGTAGAACTGATTGAAAACATACACAGTGTGGCAGAACATGCATGTGTCTCTCAGCGTGTGGCTACGACGATTTGAGCAGAACCCATCAGCATCTGGTGCTACAAAAAAAAAAAAGACTTAAAAAAATAGACCCCTCTTTTCATTCTTCTACCGCACCAGGTAGAAGCTGTCTCTATCTCCACAAATGAGTTTGAGGGACCGTCAGCTTACTTGTAAAAAATTCTGCTATCGAAAACTCTTCGTTCCTGATGTGTAATGGAACCTCATTCTTCCTGGTAGTCTCGGGGGTCATGCAGTGAAGGCATTACTGGATAATGTAATGACCAATTTCATTCTTTTCCAAAGAAGATCTAATTGTTGTTTTGTGAATGAAAGGGAGGTAAAGATGTTTCTAAGACCATATTACTATTTTTCCCCCGTGTTATTTTAGAGGTTAAAGCAAAACAAACCTACTCAGCGAAAAGTTTGAATAAAAACAATGAGAAAAGTAAGGTCGCGTTTGGAGGGCTTTTTCTAATCTAGGATTAGAAGATGCCACTCGAACTTCTTTAGCTACCCTATATTGTTCCAGGATTGTGCTGTTCCCAGTGTGTTTGCCAGATCTCCACTTTGATGTCATGTCGCCCTGTCCTTCACAACACACACACACACACACACACACACACACACACACACACACACATACACACACGCACAGATGCTGTCATCTTCAAGGACCTATCCCTGACTATCACAGATGCGCTTGGCTCTCCCTATTTTGTGCTTCATTGACATTCTGTTCACACCTCACTCATAGCGCTTACTCCATCATTATTGCCCATGTGTCTCTTTTCTCCTCGTACTAAAAGTTTTGTGAAGCCAGGGACCTTGTCTTACTGCCTTATCTGCTCTTAGCTTAGCTTGTCATATGCAGCAGGTTTTCCGTAAATGCTGAAATGAATGCACTGTAAGACTACAATCATTATAAGCAGGATTTCTTGGAAACACTTTCAAGAGAATTAAGGGTCAACACTGGAAGACTCTCTAGGTCAGTGACTTTTGTGTATTCAGTCATGAATACACAATCATGAGTCAGGCAGACTGCTTTTAAACTTTGTACTGCCTTGGACAAGTTATTTAACCTCTCTAAACACCAGTTTTCCATTCATAAAATATTATCTAACAAATAAATTGTTGTGAGGTTAAAGTGAAATAATTCATACAAAGTACAGTAGCGTTCAACAATGGCTGAAATGGTTAATAGTAGAGATTGCCCTTATTTTTAGATATGATGTCTTTCACGCCATCACCAGGGTATGCAGATTCCCAGTCATTACAGACAGCGACTAGGAACCTCAGTCAATATTTGTTGACTAAATACATGATGCAGGTCGCTTTCCCAGGAGTGGTGATGGATTGTACAGCTTCACACACAGAATCTGGCTCTTCTGGACACTTGTAAGACAGCTGACTGGATACTTAACACAAAGCCATTCACTGTGCAGTGATCACTGCTGATGATTTTATTCCCTGAAATTTTTGGCTTATTGACCTGATTAGTAGAGTATATCAGTACTCAAGAAGAATGAAATGGAGAATATAGGAGATTTAAAAAAAGAAAGAAGGTGAGAGGCTCGCTCTTTCTTGAAAATCTATCAGACCTGGAAGAAATCCACGTGTCGAAATGACCCAGGGGAAGCAGAGGAATATACTAAATGACCTTCAGAGGCTCCTTTCAACACTAACAATCCATGAAGGAGATTTACAGATCCACGTAAATTGACCCCAACCAAGCCTTGGCTTGCTGCCTTTACCCCACTTTGGCCAATCTTCTCACTTCATTCACAATGGCAGCTCCTTCCAAAGCCATCCTGCTCCGATTCAAGTGCTTCTGGAGATTACCCCTGGCCCATAGCCTAGCGAGAGTGGCTGGCACCATGGAGGTGGGATGTGCCCAGCTTGTACGTAAAGGCACCAGCTGGGCAATACACACAACGCGAATAGGGCCAAGCTGGTTTGACAGACAGGCCTCCCATGTAAACCTTGACTTCCCCCTCTTTGCTGAGTTGGCCAGTTTCACAGTGGTCACCTTGGATCATAGGAAGCAGATATTTGCTACAAAGTCTCTTGGGAGAGCCACATGGCCCTGAGATGAACAATAATCCTGATTTCTTATTTTATTTTTTTTGTCCTTGGGAATAAGAGCACTTCTTTGCCAAAGGACATATTTTAGGATTTTCTTTCGGCTGCTCCCAGGGGGAGCGTTCAAGGGACTGGGGATTTTTTTTTTTTGCTCTGCACCTAATTGACTTCTGTCCTCCAGCCTTTCAGGGGAACATTGAATGGCGGGGGTGGCAGGACATCTGAGAGGAAAGAGTAATGGGTTCTTTGAATCATTCTAACCACACCTCTTGTTTAGAGAAAATATATTATGCTGTGCAAATATTTTGTGGATCACAACATCTATTGGCAACCACACTTTCTTTTTCATTGTGACTACAAGGGAAAACGAAAACTGGCAGAATCATGGGGGTAGGTATTTTTGTCAGCTCTGATGAGGAGCAAAGGTTGAATCTCTGTCAGGTTCTCAGGGTGAAACCCTGGTGGTTGGGGAAACATCAGGATAGGCTCTCACATCTTTACAGATGCCAGTGACCAAGAGTGGAAGATTCAGGATGCTGATTTGAATGCTACTTACATCGGAGTTTATTTTGTTTTTTAAGAATGGCCAGAGAGTGAATTAATGACAAATCTGGGCATAAATTTGTTCAGAAATAGGGCTAAGAGAAAGGAAACAGTAGCAGCAAGGTCAAATACTAAGAGAGATTTGTGAAAAAAAATCATGATTAATAAGAATACAAATGATGTTAGTTTAAGAGAAGTGTGAATGAAAGATACAAAGGAGGACAAAAGAGAAGGAAAAGGATTAACAGGAAGCAAAATTAAAGTGTTATCTGAGGCATTTTTGTGGAACATGTCTTAGCTAAAATAAACAAAGCTTATCAAACCATAGATAAAAGAAACAAAGGAGGAACCCTGGCGTTTGTTGAAATATGTCCCCAACTGCCTTCCCAAGGCCTGAGTCCCTACTCTCTCCCCTGGCCTCACCCCGGTTGCTCTGTTTCCCTTGCTATCAGGCCCTTCACGTTCGATATCCTGAAGTCTCCAGCTTCTAGTCAACCTTCATTTCCTAGTTTCCAACTTCTCTTTTCTGGCCTTCCACTTACGTGACTTCCAGTCAACTCAGACCAATATGGTCTCATATACGTTAATCTCTGAGTTCCCCCACTCCACCTACTTACACGGGTTCTTCCCCCACTCATGAGGTCTCCTGGGGGTGTCCTCGAGGTTTGCGGTCCAACAAGGGGTCTTTCTGTGATGTCAGCCTTATCATTTTTTAAATTCATTTCTTGTGTACATGTTTGTGGACCAAATGACTGCTCAGCACCAAACCATCCTGGGCCCTCTTCTGTGGACTCCCCACGGGGCAGCTGTGCTGTGTGTTCCAGACTTTGCTCCTTACCCCTCCATCCTTCCCCTGTCCCACAGGCCAGGGGAACTGATAGATATAGACCAGATGGACAGACCTTCATGACAATGACACGGAACAAATAAGTGAGTGTGTGAGAACAAGACAGGAGCAGTGCTGTCATAAAGTAGCTGAAATTGGTCTTTGAAGCCTGCTCAGGCCGTCTCCTTTCAATGTCGCGTATCTTTCACTTTCCCTTTTTTTTCCCTCTTCTAAACACCAGTGACCACTGGATGTGTCTGAAGGTAGCAGAAGAAGGGCAGGTGAAGGCAAATGAACAAGATTGCTTTCCATGCCGTCCTGCGCAGTCCCCCTCCTAACCTATGAGGGCTCATCTAGTAGAAGATGTCAAGCTAAAGTCTCTACCGGGGTTCTCATTTAAACTTACATAGAGTGTGAATGTCGGTTGGACTTGCATAGGTAGCTGTTAGGAAGAGGATATCTCAGGAAAAAGGTCCACTAATAAAAGACAGCGAGAGGGAAAGGCTTCACTGTAATGAATACAGTGGGTTTGGAAAGAAAGGAGAGCCTTCCAGAAACAGAGCAAAGGAAGGATTGACTGGGTTTATTAATTTATTCATTGGAGCAGGTAACATAAAAAGTCAAGGATTTATTCTGGAAACAGAACTGAAGCAGGTCTGGCAAACACAAAAGGAGAGCTGGCGTGGGGGAGAAATATGATGAATTTGGTCTCAGGCAATAGAGGTGAAGATTAGGATGGGACATTGAGGTGGTCAGATCAGAAACATTGGAAATTTGGGATGACGCTGAGAAGATATTAAGGCTGTTGATATAACGCAGACAGCCAGCTGTGCAATAGACCTATTTAAAGCCATAGCAGTAAGAATTCTGATAAAGTGCATTGGAAATAGATGAGAACTATAAAAGGACAAAACCGAGGGAAGACACCCAGTCAGTGAACAGCAGAGGACACAAAGCTGGCAAAGGAGCGATTGAATAGAGAGGAGGAACCACAATAGTGTCCCCCACGGAAGTCAAAGGGGCAGCCATTTTTTAGAAAAGGGATCGTATACAGTTCCAAGGGCTGTCCCACTGGATGTGAACTGAGAAAATAAGGAGGGTCCACCGGTTCCCTTTGAGTAAACAGATTCAGGCAAGTGGTGGAGGGGGAGACCAATGGCAGTGGGTTCACGTATGAGTAAGGAAGTACAGCAGCAAGACAGAGTATGAGTATTCGGTTAGAAATTTGATAATTAGTGGAAAGGAAAAGATGGGTGTGTATTGGGGGGGAGTCACAGATTTCAGAAACACTGTATGCTTTTTGCTTGGGACTGACAAGCAAATCTTTTGCAGAGGAGATTTCTGCAGAAAAAGAGAATTTAAGAGGCTGTAGAATTTAGAGGGAATCGTTGATAAAGGAAAAGCATACAACATCAAGTGTGAATGGAAACAAAATCACCTGTGGGGAGTCACCTTTAGAAGAGTGACTGCTCCTTCCCTGTCATAGAGGAAAGAAGAGGAGATGGCTAAATAAAGGATAATTATATTGAGACAAAGGCCAGAGAGAAGGAAGATG
This sequence comes from Rhinolophus ferrumequinum, assembly GCF_004115265.2. Taxonomy (NCBI): domain Eukaryota; kingdom Metazoa; phylum Chordata; class Mammalia; order Chiroptera; family Rhinolophidae; genus Rhinolophus; species Rhinolophus ferrumequinum. Next base: position 10,333,299 of record NC_046310.1, on the reverse strand, counting down.
AGAGAGAGCTCTATAAATAGTAGTGAGATGAAGTATGAGATGATCCATTTTTGATATGCAGACTCAAAGGGAAGAATAAGACCTAATAAATATCACCCCATTTATCGACTAGAAAAAGGCTAAGGATCAGTTGTGACTGTTAACTGGTTTAAGAAGAAAAAAAAAACGGATTAAAATAAATTGGAACAAATATGATGTAAGTATAAAGCATTTTTGAACAAAAAGTATTGAGAAGAGCCCTATGTTCCCCTTGCCTGAACTTAATTTAAAATGTTGCTTCAGTAAGACCAATCTACTAGAAAGATGGTAAATGTTCCTTATGGAGAAATTGTCAAGGTTCAGATTTCAATCAACTTTTTATTGCGATGGCTTATGAGTCCACTTAATTTAGATTTTGTTTTAAAGTAAATTTGATTCATTTTTATTATAAATTCTACATAAATCTAAAGCAAACAGCTTGTCGTTCATGCTCAGACCTATAAAAACAGTCTCTTGTAAGTCCACCTAAGAGCAAAAAGAAAAGAAATGATAAGTGTATTCTTTAACAATGGTTCTTTGTGAACTTTGTTTTCATTAGATTTTTAATAATAAAAAGGCCACTTGGTTCAGGACAGAGGGGTATAATAAATGCAGCACATTAAAACAAAATAAAGCATACATTACCCAGCTGTCTAATACTGAATCTGACAATTTATCAAGTTGACCCAAAATAATAAACCCTACTTGGAGAAAAAAAGGAAATAAAATTGGGCCCTCTTTTGGAAAGAGAATCATATTGCTATGGGATACCCCACATCAATGCAATCTAAAGAGGAAGAAATTATGGAAAAGGGCAAAGTTAAAGGAATTTCTGAATGTGAGCATATCTCAAGTACGTATATTCCAGAACTAGCAAATACGTGTTGTTAAAAGTAGGTGGAATCTCAGAATGTGTGTTCAAATTATTAATTTTGTACCTCCTATGATGTATTTGAGTCTATCTCATGAAAAACCTATCAGACAAGCTGGCTAGCTATTATTAACAAGACAAAAGGAATAATAATCCTAAAAGAGCTGTATCTTGCATGTACATCATGTATATTGTCTGTCTGTGGGGTTTTTGATCCATATATAGTTCCTGTCTTTGAAATATTCGATTTGGATGGGTAGAGTAGGCAGACACAGGCACATGAAACATAAGTGAATAGCACCCTACGGGTGAAGATAAATGCTAAATGAGTTCAGACACGGGCTACAGCAATTCAGAGGAGGCCCTGGGGTCCGGAGAGGGTAGAGGAAGTGTTAACAGGTATAAGGTCAGATGAATAGCTCAGTACCCCATCCTGTTACAAAACAGTTTCCTAGTTTATGGAAGTCAATATGAAGGTAGAAAGACCTAAGTTCTAGTTGTAGTTTCACTGATGATTTTCCGACCAGTGATAAATGGTGATTGTCTTTGTCCCCTCAGCTCAGCTTAATCACCCCAGTCTCACAATGTTACTCATGGTGTATTAATAAATGGGAAGCTCATTAAAGTTATCGAAAAGAATAGATTTTAAAGATGGTTATTGACTCAGCTCCAAGAGCAAGGAAGGGTTTAGGTGAAAGGAAAAAATTGTGAATTTGACGGGGGAGAATGGGAAATTGGAACATAAGTTAATGTCACCTTCTCTCACACATACCCACAGGCATCCCACCTTCTTAGTTGGCTGTTTGTGTCCCCCCTTCTTATTGGGCATAAGCAATTAGGGAAATTCCTATTGATTCTCGTATAAGAACAGAGGGGAGATCTAGGATGCTAATAGTGGTTTGAGTGTTAAGTTAAATCTGGAAGAGATTCCGGCCCTGGCATATTGAATTGACCTAACATCTGGGACTTTCTAATAAATTGTGGCGCTACTAAATCTATAGCACAGACACTCAGCTGGACTGAATACTAACTATTCTGCATCACTTTGTTGATACCCAAAACTACAGTTACTAGTTACAAGATATTCTGTACAAATTATTGTAAGCTGTGCATTATGTTCACTGAATTATATTAATTTGTATTGTAAGATAGTTACATGCTATAGATATTTTTTTCCAGCATACATAATATTTATCATAGGTGGCAATCCTTTTTGAGAATCCTGGAGAAAAGAATCTCAGAATCCTGGAGAAAAAAGTGTTATCATTGTAAACGGGGAGAAAAGGGAGAAAAAGGGGGAAATTGGTTAACAGTACAAAAAGTCAGTGGAGAGGAAGCCCAAGACCCTGCCAGACATGGCATAAAAATGCAGTGGAGTTTTGGGTTGGTCCAGTTTCCCAAGCTAGCCTTTATATATTTGGATAAAGCAAAGTGCTTTTTTCTCCTTAATTTTTCAACCCTGATGTATTTGCAGGGAAATTTGATCCATATGTTTCTAATTCATTTGCTCCAACTCATCAAACGTTGTTTTGTAAGACTGTTCTCTGCCGAGAGTTTTTCTAAACAGCCTTAAGAAGTTCCCTAAACTAGAAATGGGTAGATGGAGGTGGTACCCACTGCCAAACCTAAATTTTCTTGAACTGAGTGTTAAGTAGAAGACTAACTTCTATTTTTAAACTTGGCACACTTTAGGCACTATTCAGCTGCTGACTCAAACAGAATGAAACAACAATTCACTGTTATTTGCGTAAATTGTGGATGCAAACAGATTTCAATTTACCGAAAATCTATGGAAAAGGATTCAATTCTTAATAACTAAGAAAATGACATTGCGTTTTACGTTTTCCTAAAACTTCGGAGAGTTTTCACCGTTGCTTCTCATTATAATCCTAGAGACAAGATAGAAAACCAGCTACTACATCTTCATTGTACACTCGAAGGAACGTTGTGACAGAAAAGGACCTGGAAGCCAGTCCTCTTGGCTCTAAACTCCTGGTTCTTTGGACAAATAGTGATGTCTGTGTCTCTCCATGGCTCCCACCGGAGGGAGACAGTATCCTCCTTCCAGGGAGCATGGTGGCCCAGTGGATATAACTCAATATGAGTGTCAGTAAGGGTCCTGTTCATGACAGGGCCAAACAAGGTCTGAGCCTTTTTTCCCCGGGATACCTCTCACTTTCATGTGGGGTCCAGAAGCCTTTCCTTGCTAAATACTCTGTCCTAAAATTTTTCTATCTGTAATTAAAAAATTATTCCTATTATAAATATTTCCTTTAAAAGAAACTTCCTTTGTTTGTGTCTAAGAGAAAATCTTCATTTTGGGTTAATAGAGAGAGAGGCTGGGAAGAGAAGCTCTGGAATGAGAGGAAGGTAATAACTTGCTAGTTTGAGATTGGAAGATCAGTGACACAGAAATGGAGCCCTGGACATGTCATCTTTCTTATCTCTGTTCTAATATCCTTCTAAGAGTTGCCACATATTGCTATAAAGGCTGCACACTGCACAGCTCTTCAGTGTGCTATTTGCATAGATCATGATGTAAAAGGAGCTTCCACCAATGGAGTAGGACAGACATCTTGCTATGGTAGACAGAATAATGGACCCCCAAATACATCTATATCCTAGCCCCCAGAACCTGTGACTGTGTTATGTTGGCTAGCAAAGGAGAATTAAAGTTGCAAATGGAATGAAGTTTACTAATTTGCTCATCTTAACATGGGGAGATGAAGCTGGATTATCCAGGTGGACACAGTCTAATCATATGAGCTCTTAAAAGCAGAAGTGGGAGGCAGGAAGCAAAGCTGAAATGAGATGGAGGTAGAGGAAACAGAGATTTGAAGTGTGAGAAGGATATGACCTGCCCTTGTTACAGGAGAGGAACAAGGGACCAGGGATCAAATGGCCTCTAGAAGCTGGGGATAGCCCTTAGTTTATAGACAGCAAGAAGGTCTGGATCTTGATTCTAACGAGATATTAGATTCTGCCAAAAACCCAAATGAGCAGGAAATGGATTCTCCCCTAGATTCTCCAATAGGTGGTGATCCTTTGATCTGGTTTGATTTTCTGGCAGAAACCAGCTAATACATTAATTTACCAGTTCCCTTGCTTTAGGTAATCTAGTGTAGGTTTTAGGTCTCCATATTAAATAACACTCATTTGCTGAAGAATAAACTAGCTCTTCCCTCTCCAAACTCATCCAATAACAAGATATGAGACTTTTCACTGTCACTGAAATTCTCTGTGATAAAAATGCAATGTTCCCTCGAAAGAATATCCAAAATGGCAAAATGCTACAGGCCAAATAAGAATTCCACCTTTTGGAGAAATTTTCATGAAGGTCACTGTTTCAATTATCTATTGCTGCCTAACAAACTGAAACATAGTAGCTTAAAACAATACATTTATTATTTCTCACAATTCTGTGGATCAGGAATTCGGATGAGGCACAGCAGGAATGGCTCATGTTTGCTTCATGTGATGTCTGCTGGGGATGAAATATCCAAGATGGTCTTTTCCCTCATGTATATGGCCGCTCAGCTAGGATGGTTTGAACAGCTGGGAGCTGGCTGAGACGATGCAACTGGGGTGATATATCTGAGTCCAGACTCTTGCTGTTGGCGGGGTTCCTCAACTTTCCTCTGTGCAGCCTCCCCCTTATCCCACCCCCACTTGGTCTTTCCAAATGTGATGTCTCCAGGAGCAGGGCACTCTGCTGGAGTGGCAGCTGGGCCCCAGGAAAGAGGGAGCAGAAGCTGCCAGATTTCGTACTGACAACATTTTCTGAACTGGCACAGCATCAGAGTCTTCCCCCTAAAGACATTTACACATCTTTACAAAATTCTCTTTTTTTCTGTATTACTCAACCTAGGGTTAGAAATACCACTGACAGTAACCATCAACATTCTGTGTAACCTTGCATTAACTAAAAAAGAATTAGAATTCCACTTTGGAACCCCCCTGTAAGCCCTCAGAGACTGTGAGACTCTAGCGTGATAGCAAGCCAAAGGTAAGATTCAAGTGAAAGATGGTGCACAGCTTTCTTCACCGGTAAGGGAATCGTATCTCTCAAATGCACACCCATTAATTCCTGGATTTATGGCTACAGACTGACATGTAGGCCTTTTCTCGACATTTGACAGTGTGGGAGATTGAATTATTGGTCCCAATACCTCACCCCTCACTGTGCCCAGCCCTTTGCCATATGACTGTGTAGTTCTCACCAGAAACAGAATGTATTTTCCGTCTTTAACTTTGAGTTCAGCCAATTGACTTGATGTGGCCAATGGAATACAGAGAGAGGTGACAGTTGCTAGTCCTGAGAACAGGCTGTAAGGGACATGCGTGTTTCCGCTTGCCTCTCTTTATGCCTCTGCTATTGCCATGAGATAAACGTATCCTGGTTAATTCACCAATCAGATGATGAGAAACATGTGGGGCGTACCCAGATCCGGCCTGAAAATTGGAGTGTGCCTCGTGGAGGCCAGCTTAGATCCGCTGACCTCCAGCTGACCAGTAGATGTGTAAGTGAGAGTAACCATTATTGTTAAAAGATGCTGAGTTTGGGGTGTCTTTATAATGCAGCATTATTTTGGCAATAATTGGTGAATACACATAGCAAGACTAAATCACACGAGGAAAATTTTCCCATGGCTTCAAGCAATGGCTGTTACTGTGAGATTTTGAAATCATAAAACCGAAGAAATCCAACCACTTAGCCAATGCTGAGATTCCTGTGTTACCAGTGGTCTCCAAATCCTGCCAGACTCAATGGATTCCGGGCTTCATGGTATACTTGAAAGGGTACAAATTACAAGCCAAGAGGGTGAAAATAACTCCTGCTGGATGTGCTGATGCATACCTTTAGTCGATGGAAAGTAGCTGGGAAGCCTTTACAATAGCAGTAATGCTGGCGTGACTCCCGCCAATTGCTAATATGTGACTTTGAGCAGCTTTGGAAGCCAAGAGGTAGAAACAGAAACTGTGTATTATAAAAACAATGCCTGTTGCCTCAGAGCCAAAGAGAGCCTCAGTCATGCAATGGTCTTTTCAGCACTTGGGTAATCGATCCATGGTGACAGATGCTAATGCAAAGAGTGGGGACATACAGCTGTTATGGGACACACAGACATATCAGTGGCCAAGGCCAACAACTTCCCTTCCCCACAACCAGTGATTCAGGGAAAACAACTAGTTTGTTGAATGCATTCAGAAGTGTGTGTTCATAAGTGCCTTCTTGTTCACTTGCCATACCACTTAATCACATAATAGTTGACATTTTTCACATATCAATCATATAAAACTGTCACTATCTACATGGAAGACAAAAATCAGAAATAATTTGCAATGTATTTTATGTTCAATGCATGAGTCATGGAAAAAAAAGAGTTCACAGTTTGGTTTAAACTTTTGCACTAGAGGCAATTAGCATTTAGAGAATTAGCAATTGATGTGAAAATTAAAGTTTCATTCTTCCTTTTTTTTTTTTACACAGAGCATAATTATTTTACAAAGCTGGGTCTCTGTTCAGATTTAAAATATTTTGTGTTGGTGTAGCAGCATTAAATATATTGTCTGCAGTATCTCACCCTTACTCTATAGGTTATGTCAACATGAAATTCCTGAAAGTAATGTCAATGAAACATGAAATTAATTTTGTGTGGCTTACTAGCTTTTGCCAAAACAGCAGTCATGTCTTTAAAGTGGTTACTTAAAATGCAGCTATGTTCTGTCTATGGAAAGTTTAATTTTTCTCTGAGGACTTGGTCCTTTTATTATTCCTCCTTACACAACTGAAGGATATCAAACCCCACATGCTTTCGTGGCATTTTGTGCCCGAGAAATCTCCAAGTCCATTCCCAAGCGGGGGCCTATAGTAAATTTTAACATTTATCTGTTGGCCTCTGCTATATAAATGGCAACTTAATGCTTTTTATGGAGAGAGAAAAAAGGTCAAAAGATAATGTAATAAATCAGAGGGGTGAGGAGGAAGAGGGGATTACCAGAATGCTTTTGGGGGAGACAGTCAACCCACTTGAACACCACAGGTTCTATTGTTTCTTGTGGCAGTCAAACCCTTTGAAGTTCAATTTCTTATTATGTGCTATCCTAGCTGAGTGAGAGGGAAAAAACTGGACAGTGAAGTTCCCTTTGACATCCATCTTTTCCTCCCACTCCGGTTAAGCATTATCAGAGTTGGCTGGGGAAAAATGGGTGGCATGTTAGCTTTCAGCAATGAAGGTTGACTGAATGTTCCAGAGAAATACACCATAAGAAGGTAAAATAGAGGTGGCTGTTTAGAATGCTTCATCCCTTTAAGAAGAAAAGGATCTTAATTAAATGATCATTTGTCCCCATTTGAAAATTTTTATATACCTATTTGATGAATGACATGACACTTGGGACCATGGGGGAATGTTGAAGCCAGAAAGTTGAGACTTCTCTTACCTGTAATTCATACATTGTCATAGCTACATGCTCGATAAAAATCAGGTCATGATAGTGACAATCACATTTTATAATTAATGAGTCAAGGAGGTATTTATTGAAGATACAGTATGGATCAAATATTATGCTAGGACTGTTCATATTCATGATTTTATCTATTGTCACACCGTCTCCATTATAAAGAGAGTCTTCATTTAAGTAAGTATAGATAAGGAACTTTCTGGAGTTATAGCTGCTAAATGTGGAATTGGGACCAGTACCTAGATTTGTTCACAATTATATCCAATTATAGGTTATAACCGATTATAGGTTATAGCGATGAGCAGATGAAGAAATCAAGACTGACTAAGGAAATGTTGAACCACAGAAAGGGAGAAGGAACAAAAGACAGGGGAATAAAAGAATGTTTACACTAATCAGTTTACCAAATAACTTCTGCCTTGTTCCAAAATGGATTTAAGGTAACATATGAAAATGCACATGGTATAAAAAAATAAAATTAATTTATTAGTAGTAAGAGAAAAATAAGTTGTAAACAACAATAGAGAAAAAGATGCTTATTGATGAGTAAAATCCATACAACATAGAAGCGGTTTTGCAATTCCAGTCAATCCCACGTACTCAAATTTTGGATGGTGGAAAGAAGAAGGAAATGACAAAGAATACTTTTGGTATTGACGAATGATGACATTATCACCAGGAGCCAGTACAGGGCACATTTTTTATTGCATTTTGAGTTAATGTGGTTTATTTCCATAGGAATTATGCCCCAAATTAGGACTGGTTCCATTTAAGAGGATTTGTATATTGTATCATAATTTATTTCCTTATCAAATACAGAAGATGATTTTTGTGCTATCAGTTATAATCTGAATGATGACTCTATCAAATAAGAGAAAAAAGGAACCAGAAGGTTTTATGAGGAGAAAATGACAATTCTTCCAGCATGCATCAAAGGAACACAGATAATGGCAGACATAGAGAAAAGGATGCTAGTCAAGCTCAGAATGTAGAAGGATGGGTCCAGATTGAAAGACTACCCCCAGCCAGAAAGAAAATCTTTCACCACAGGTAGATCAGCTAGAAAGTCTTGACAATGGAGAGAATGGCATAAGGGACATTTTTCTAGGTAGGCAAAATGTGTCTACAAAAGACTGGCTAGATCAGAGAGATGTCCATGAACGAGAAACCAGAAATACTGCCAGCCCAGGTGTTGGGGACCGGAGTGGATGTAAGAAGAAAGACTCCAACAGGAAGCGGTATGTTTTCTCAGTTGATCAAGGAAATGCACAACAAACATTCAAGCTGGTGTAGGTGGAGAAGTGAGAACAGGCATGTGGGGAAAAACATGTCATGTATAAGCAAAACCTTGAAAATATCCATCTGCAGAGAAATACGGACTGGAGGAAGAATAGCATAAAGATACTAGTTTTGAAAGCACGGTTTCTAAATCAAAAACCCATTGTCCCTATCCCTGAGGGATGGATAGAGAGGGCATCAACAACAGAATACTCTCTTTGTTTGGGAGACCCAGACCCATTTGTCACAGCAAGTCCGGCGACATTGCTAATCAGATGAAGTCCATTGTCAGTACGTGCCACCCCTCCAAGCACCCATGCACTACGTTGCCTCCTGATGGTCTGATCTTTTCCCCGACCTTCCTGGGCCTCACTTCTTCATGACCTGAGTTGCCTCACCATCTCAAGTTCTCCTTGTCTCAGCTGGCCTAATTGATGTTCCTAAATTCACTTGCAGCTGTGCTGTCAGCTTGGGCCAATAGGATACATTAACTATTGATGACGGTGAGTTGTATAGTATCCGTTGCATGCTCTAACACCTGTGGGAGTTAAAGCTTTTCTCCACCTCTAAACAATAACTCCATTCCACTCAGGAATCGGGAGGGGAGGTCAAGGCAAGGGAGGTCGAGGCAAGGCCAGCTAGTGGGTGGCACTTCAACAGAAGATGCTGGAATAAGAAAAACTCATGCTATTGTTTACAGTGCTTTCCTGAAGGTGAGGTGAGAAGCATTTTCTTCTTTTGACCTCTGTCCTCTTTTTACATGGTCTGTGCTGATTCTCTTTTTTTCCCCAGAAGGCTCTTGCAATGACATCAGGGAGCCAGAATGGTACCCAGAGGGGTGGTAAGGCCTGCAGGAGGCAAAGGATTCTCCTTCCCCTTGACACCTTTTTCGTTTTGATTTGTTTTTTTGTTTTTTTTTAATTAACATTTATTGCGATGACGATGGTTAGTGAAATTACATAGGTTTCAAGTGGACAATTCTGTAATACATCAGCTATATACCACATTGTGTGATGGAAAACTTTCTTAACCTGGAGAAGAAAATAGACATACCTGATAGCTTTGCTGGGTAGAGTAGTCTTGGTTGTAGGCTCTTGACACCTTTTTAAAGGCTCATCTTTCTTTTGCGTCTTCTTACCATCAAAGTGGTAAGACCTTGAGAGTCTAAGCTTTGTGGGCTGAGGCAAAAGGAAAAGGGCCAAAGAAGCTACTAAACCTGCCTTGAATCTACAAGGCAAAAGGAATTCTCCAGCTAAGACAGGACCTCAGGCCACTGATCTGAGTCAAGAATCCCAGAAAGGAGTATACCAGGGTTGCCAAAAAAATGTGTACAAGTGGACATTTTGGTCAACATTGCTCAAGCAGTAGTTCGCCGTCATCAGAAGTGTCTGGATGCTGATGGTAACCACTTTGAGCACCTCTTGTCATGGCAGAAGTTAAACGTGACTTGTATTCATCTTTTGTTATCGGTATATATCAAGTGTTACAATTTTAATAATTTTTTCTTTTCTTAAAATGCATATATATTTTTTGGCACCCTCTGTATGTTTTAGAGTAATAAACACTACTGTGATTACAATAAGAAACTGAAAGAAGGATTTTAATATTCAGGGTCCCAGCCATCTGTCTTTCTTCTTCCTGGGGGCATAATTAATATGTCACCAATCCCTCTCAGTATTGGCATTTTAACTAGGGAATTTTCACTTTAACCCAAAGAAAAATTCATGTGCCTATTTCTGTTTTTAGCAAAGGCCTTTTCGTTTTTGAGTGTCATACCCCCCACCCCCCAAAAAAGGAAACAAAACTAAACTAAACTCACAAAGTGAAGATTTCAGGTCAGTAGCTTTGAGATTTGGGAGACAGAAGCCTTTAAAATTCCAAAATTGCATCATTTAGGTGCTTGTTACTTTACCTACCAAAAAAAAAAAAAAAAACCAACAAAGAAAACCCACCACCACCATCACCAACAGAAACCACACACACACTCGCACGCGCACACACACACACCCCACAGAAAAATTCTGTAGGACATAATTTTAGGATTGCATCACTTCTCACATTTTCCCCGAATTCTATAATCCCCAACTTCACACAGGATTATACCAAAGAGATGGCAAAGATCACTGATCACCGCTGGAAGCCAACACCTCTGCTAAAACTGTGTGGATTAACAATGCGTGCTAAATGAGGCGAGGAGAGGGCCGGTTTAATTCATTCAGAATTAAATTAGAATTCATTCTGTTTCTCATAGGGGAAGGTGAGGTGAGAAGCAAAGTGATGAAGGAAAAAATATGTATGTGGTTGCTTAATTGACTTGTACTCTTTTACAAGCTACAACCCATTGTTTTTATTCTTTTCATATGTTCTTGAACTCTTGGAAATTCTCAAAGGAACAATGCCATATAAGTGCAAAACCACGATGATACGGGACTGCTATTTCTATTCCTATTAAGCTCACCTATAATGGTCTTCATGGGTCAAGAGAAGATGGTGTTCTTTTTCTTAGCATGGAAATCTTCAAAATATCAAGGGGAGGGAGTTAGCCCATGTCTCTAAACTTCTTTTTCAGGAGCTGTGACTTAATGCTGTTGCAAAGAGCAAAAACGGAGGGGTGGGGACAGGGGGTGAGGGAATCTATAAGACAAGTCTTGTAGTACAAGTGTTTGTGGTTAACCGAGAAACACATTATGAGTCAAGCCTTTGGAAAGAGATGAGTAATTAAAGACAAATGCTATGACATAACCATTTACACGCAGCAGAAAGATTTTAGATTAAATCTGGCCTGACCCACTGCTCGCCAAGTGTTATCATGGATTCTTGAGAAGTATTCATTTATTTACTTTCTAATTTGGCCCATATGTTTTATTGAAAACAAAAAATTTTGTATTTCCCATAGGAAATAGCCTGAATCCAGCGATGGTTAATAAGGTTGGTGTATTTCAGAACAGATCTCCTGTGTGCACCAACAAGGCCAACGAACAACATGTCAGCTCAAAAACACCTCATTTGACAAAAGCCATGGAGCTTTACTAGTATAAGCTCTGTTGCTGGAACGAATTTTCTTACATTTGGAGAGGTTACCATGTACACCTCTAGATAACTCAGCAAAACGTCAGTGAAATCAATAGCTTGTCCTGATACCAAAAAAATGATATTTACTGACTTTTTGCTTTGCAACTCTTCTACCTGAGTGCGCGCGCACACGCACATGGGCGTACACGTGCTTTTTGGACTCATCTTATATTTCAGTCACTATCTATATCAACTTGATGTCGAGAAACCAGTTTTTGGAGCAAGAGGCAGATTGTAACCTCCCTCCTTTCTGAATCCTAGCGCTATAATATGAAACATGCCATGTAACTCCAGGAGACGGCTTCATGGTTTTCCAAATGCTATTAAATTTTAGCTGCTGCCTTTATTAAATGCAGAAAACAGGAGTGGGAAGGGGGAAGGGATGACAGAGAAGGTCTAAGTCTCTCAACCTTTTGTTCTTTTTATTTGGGGAGAGGTGGAATTGTGAAGGCAAGGTAGATTTTCTACAGAATGAAACAATAGTAGGTTCCGTTTGGTGAGCTGACCCAGTTCCACTAGGTATCTCGGAATGTTCTCTCAAAGAGCCATATGTTTGTCTTAGGGAAGAAGGCAAAACGATGGTAAAAGTCCTCCCTCTCAGAGAGCAAGAAGCATCGAATTCAGGACCCTTAAACCACAAGTTGGGGAGCAAGGATTAAGTACTAGACCCTGGCATCCATTTCCCTTATGAGATCATTATTTCCTAGTAACAACCATACGGACACATTCTGTTCTCTCCCATGTGTATTCCTGGAAAAACACACATTTAGAGTTGGTGATAAAGACATCATGGCCTCCCTGGCCAGTTACCGTGTTCTGGGGAGCTCTGCTGATTTGTCAGAACATGACAGATGTTTGGAAAGGTGAGGAGGCTTAAGTCACGGCCTTTTGAAAAATTCTGTCATCTTCTGTGGGTGTGCATTTGTGTGTACACAAGCATGTGTATATTTCTTCCCTCAAGTTGAAAACCTATTCCGTATATACTGTTATATGGGAGAGGTGAAAGCAGGAATCGATTATACTTTTCTCGAGCTTTCTTCTTATTGTTTTTGCCTTTGCTCTCATCCTTTTGAAATTGCCTCTGTTGTTATTATTGAGGCTTACTTGTATATTATACATTGTTAGATGAACATCAGCCCTATGGGAACCACAGTTCTTCCTGTCCGTGGGTCACTCTGGTACCTGTTTTGTTTGGAGCACTAGTAACAGAGCCCAGAGTCAAGGTAGAGCTTTCATGAGAAGTGGGCAGGAATTTCATAGTATCATATCATAGGTGGGGCGCTCTGCCCATTTCAACTACTGCCAACCTCATGGGGCCCCGACAGATGGGAAGGTGACACTTCACCACTTGCCTGTCTGCTTGACTCAGTCCGTTCCTCCCTTCCATCTCCCCAAAGCCTTCTCTTTGGTAGAAGAGAATAAAGCTTCTAGAGAGAGCAGGACTATTGTCAAGAGGTCAGTACGAGGATCTGAATCCCACACACCTCTCTCCTATTTTTCTTCCTCCCCACAAGGTCGTTTACCCTAGATTTTTTTTTTTTTTAGCACACCTCCAGTTTCATGGCTGACCTAACCTTAACCCATGTGTTTCCACCTGCAGCTTTTGACAGTGCACTTCCTGACTTTGCCCCAAATGTTGCTGCATGTCAGGAAAGGACAATCAGCCTTCTTTGATACATTAAACAGTCAAGCTAGGTCTCAGGGTTGTTTAGCTAAGTAGTTGTGCCCGCTTATAGGAATTAATGCATAAAACAAGGTCTGGATTTCACTAGTATCTATCTTTGAACTTCAAGTTGAATTTCACACCAGGAGCTAATTTCGCACAGAACTTGTCCCATTTTAACACCTAGGATCAAAGCAAAAAGCATTACTTAAATAAACTCACACTTAGAATGTAGCATTAAATAATCTGAAACTGAAACTAACTTTAAACTTTCTATTTTTCCTTTGCTGCAGTATTTATGTATTTGATTTGAACATGCATCCATGCTTATAAAAGATTAGAAGCAATAGATTTCTGAATAATTGGGACAGAAAAGCTAAGTGAGAAAGAGAAAAATAACACCAAAGTCTCCTACTTTTTTTTCTCAAGTATAATACCATTTAAGCTTGGAGAAGACCTATGTAAGCTATCACCCTCTTTACTTCCTGCAAGTTTCAAGTAAACAATTTTCCATGTTTTGTTGACTTTTGGAAGAGTACTTGAAAGTATGAAAGACATAAACATAATTTGCAGGAGAAGAAAAATACATCCCATTGTTTATATTCTAATGTTATCGGATTCCAAACTCACTGCCTGAAGCATTTTCCACCTAAGTTATTCGCCTCATTGTCTGCAAGAATGACTTTGCTTTTGACTATTATAAACATTTGTTTATCTATTGAGGACAGTATATTCATCACACTGCTGCAGCTCCTACTCCTTTTCAAATCAGCCTGGATAAATGTATCAACTGAGCTACCGAGGGAGCTAAGAGGTTGGGTTTTAGATGATGTGTTTACATGACTAATATATTACAGGCAGGTTTTGTAATTGGTGCTGTATGAAGTTTCCCAGTGAAGATAAATACCATTGAGGGTAAACTGAGTCACAGTGGTCCCAAGGGAAGTCATACTACAGAGCGAGAAGGATTCTAACACTCAGAGTTGAAGTGAGGAACACGGGAAAATGCCCCTCAGACAAAATATGGCTCTTTGAGAGAACATTCTGAGATACCTAATGGAACTGGGTCAGCTTACTAAATGGAACGAACCTACTATTGTTTCATTCTGTAGGAACCTACTATTGTTTCATTTCTAGGCCATTTCTCCTTATTCCACAAAATACAACTTAGGGGTGCTGAATAGATTTAATTGTGTTTCTGTGATGGTCCAGATTCTGTCCAATTTTATTCAAGGCATTGGGACTCCAGTTTGGCAAGAAATGGTGCTTCTAGTCTCCAATATTCTGAGAACCACTGCTTTGATCTGGAGTATGCTACCCAGGGACAATGTATGATGCCCTTCTCTCATTCTCACTTCACATGATAGTCTTCTCTTTTATTCTCCCTCTTCCTTATCTCTTTAAATGAACTTTTACCCCTGATAAACTCCAAAGAGTAGCCCAAGAACCAATCTCCAGAACCTGTTGACTGACTCTGGTTTATGCTTTCACTACCTCTCTAATTTGATGATACCACTGGCCATTTTGTGTGTGCCTCGTGTTACTGAACCAACATGCAAAAAAAGCAGCTTTCTATTTGTTTGGGTGATAGATACTGATGACCCAAGGGAAAGTGAATGGCTGCTATTCAGTGGGGACAAGAAGGACTATGTCTGGGTTCGAGGGGATTCTTCGGGCACCTTTTCAGGCTTCATGCCTAATAGCAAAAGTTAATGGAAGATGACAGCAACCAAAAGAAGCCAGCACCGGTGAGGATCGAAGGTTTGTGTCACTTTAGTAGGAAAGACCAAATAAGCCAAGGCGCTGAAGGAAAAGAAAACATGGAATGAGGAGAGGAGGGAAGAAATGGTAAATGTCTGCTATAGCCTCATGACTACTTACAGAAACAAGGCATATGTATTTTCTTCCTTGCTTGTTGGGTGGTGGGGCCTATATGGTAGCTTATTTTCTTCTTTTTTCCCTTCCTGTATTGTGGGATCATTTTAAAGTTTGGTGTGTAGGTTATGGAGCGTTCTGGTGGGACTGTGACTGGATTCTAAAAATAATTCATGTCACTCACAGATGGATGCCGTGTCTGTTGCTCAGGGGTGCAGGCATTGACTCTTGGGACTTTTGGCTCCTCTTTCAGGTGAGAGGACAACAGCTTTCATTTGTGTGAAGGATGGTTGACTCTTACCATAGAAAAAGTATAAAGATGTTCTTCCTTTTGGAAGGATCAGATATATGTAGAAGAGTATGTGTCTGTGTGAATAAAAAAAGCGTTGAAACTTGCTGCTCACCAAGCTCTTGCCTCTTGCTCCAACCTGCCTCCCTGTGTGCCCTACTCTGTGATGCTGGGGCTGAAACTCTGCATGCCTCATTTCTCTTTTGTCACCTGGCTTCTGTCATAAAGGATGTCAGAGAGAGACTTGAGATGGGAATAGGGAGAAATGATGGGCTCCTTCCTGGACTTCCAGCATCCCTCGGAATTGGCCCTTTGCCTCCAGGCAGCACGGCTGGTTGCAGTCTCCATCTTCTTTTAGCATTTCCAGTACCAGTCTCCTTGAGTCCCCTCAACAGTCCCAAAGTAGCACCCCACCACCCATCTTATGGGTGTCAGGTCCAGCTCCATGGGGACCCTCCCCTAAGCATCAGATAAGTGGCATTCCCTCCTCAGGGCTCTGCAGCCCAGCTTCGTGAGATCTTTCCTGAGTTTTGAAGGGCCTACACAAGCCCTCTTCAGGTCTGAGTTCAGCCTCCTAGAGCCCTTCTCTGAGCTTCTAGGTTCAAGCTACTCACCTCTTCCTTTGTTTCCTCAGGCCCTACCTTCTGCCGCTACTATCTGTGTGTTCTCTCGTGGTCCTCTTTGGTTTTTTTCCTTTTCCAACACCCGTTTGACCAATCCCCTGTGTTCTATTATCTGTGCTGAAATATGGAGTCTGTTTTTCTGATTGGACCCTGCCTGGGTCAAAAAGATAACTTCTATAAAGTCTTCCATTTGAAGCCGGACAGAAGGGGAAGCTACCTGGGTGGGGCTGCAGGGGGTGTCACTGGTCCAAAGCACCTACCACATCCCCCTGGAAAGGAAACCAGGCCTCCCTGCACTGGCAATGGAGTGAGTTCCTTGGCCAGCCCTTGTTACTCTCCAAGTCTGCCCTCTGGGACTAATTCCCTGTCCATTTTCCCAGGGATGCCTTGGGGGTTTACCACTTCCTCTTGCTGAGTGTTTGGGGACATGGTGATTTCATTAGGGAATGAGCAATCTCGGGACTTCCTTCATCAGCTTTGTCTTTCTCTAAACACTCAATTGTCTGATGACCTTGGTCACACTTCAATCTATTTTATTCACTCAATTCCAGGGCTAGTAAGCAAAACTAGAGCTATTGTGGGGCATAGTCTTTGAGCCTGGAATTTGGCTTGGACATTTCTCTGTCCTAAGGAAAGACCTTGGTTCTCTCATTATTAGCAAGTGTTTCTAAGGATATGATGGGGAGTAGAAATGCATCAGTGAATAACATGCAGTCCTTATTTTAGACAATCTCACAGCTGAGTGGGGAGCGGTTAGGATGGGAAAGAAATGAGCATATTGGGCACTTTAACTTAGCTCTGCTTGCACTGTGAAGAAAGGTAACGCTATATCCGCATTGGGTGCTGAGGGGATGCTTGTCTCAGTGAGGAACGGAGGACTTCCTAGTGAAGTGACACCTGCACTGACAGGAAGGCAAGGTGACAGGAAGGCAACTGGAACACTCGAGTTGATGGAAAATCAGAGAAGTAGGAGAGGTTTTAATTGCTCTCCTGATTTGGGCAAAGGGAAGGGGGGGAATCCACTTTTTTTTTTTTAATTCAAAGGAAACTATCTCAAGTCCATACACAGCAGATTAGCTAAGCATTCATTATCTCCACCTTGAAGTTCCTCATCTTTCTGCATTTGCTAAAACTCCGAAGGCTTGCACAATCCAACAGGAGGTCATCACTCTAACTTTAACACCCCAAGTGAAGAGCCTGGGGTCTGGTCAGTCTATGATTGCTTTGCTTCTTGCTGCCATTTGGTGATAATGTTAATAGTCAAGTCTGCGCAGGCCACAAAAGTGGATGATGACCAGAGAACTGCTTCTACGGATCTTAGAGGCTGGAGGACCCACCCCTCAGAGGCTGCCTCATATTTGGTCTTTGGGTACCACACAGTGTCATTCTGAGATGACAGCTCACGAATGAACCAAGCTTTTATCCCTGGCAGGTGTAGAATTTCTGATCGCTTGCCTTCTGTAAGGACTCATAATACCAGGGGTCAGGCAGCTTTTCTTTTTCAATCCTGAAAAGACAGGTTCTCTGTACCCGTTTTTCTCTAGACCATCAGTATAGCTGCACATTTCCTGATGGCAACCTCATCTTCAGCAGTGTGTGTGTGTGTGTGTGTGTGTGTGTGTGTGTTGTGTGTGTGTGTGTGCCTCTTTGGATTGAAAACACTACATTGGGTGTCTAAAGATTCTTCACTCTTCTCAAAGTCTTCAAGGTGACTTTTCAGTATTACTTTCCGCAGAGCAAAAAAGAAAAAAAAAATCCGAGTTAAATATTCAGCGGACATTCAACTACAGAAACATGAATGGGACTCAAAATAGTTCATGTGAATAACATATAGAGTTATTTGGGGGAGATAGTAAAACATGAGATAGTAAAAATGTGATAATAGAGGTACCCAGGAAGGTCCTTGGTGCCATGCTAAGGGGGTTGGGCTTACTCCTGTAGGCAGTAGAGAATCCATGAAGGATTTAAGTAAAGTGGCAGTAAGTATTTGAATTTTAGAAGAGTTGCTCTGGCACTAGTGAGGAAGACTGATTGCAGAGGGCAAGCTTGGAAAAATTTAACAATAAATTGGATCATGATTTAGCCTAGTATGAGGCTTCATCAACTGAGCCACTGGTTATGATTAAAATTTGTAAAAGCATTTGCCCATAAAGAATAATCTTATTGCATTTTAGACGTAGCCCGGTTCTCATGAGTACTTTGGATGTAGCTTGTCACCTAATTGTCCCTTGTAATGGAGCTTTGTTTTTCTTTTATAATTAACATACGTTTGCTTAAAATATTTATCCATTCATATTTGTTATTAAATATTTTCTTCCAAAATATAAGAAGGAATTTAAATGATTTCATCAGCTATTAGGGGTCAAATTGCCCATCCCTAAGTTTTTGAAGACAGAAACTCTAACTTTGAATTTGTTTATTTCTAAATTTTTGCTCTTTCCTCATTTCTCTCTGACATTTTTCCAATATCTGCTAATACTTTTGTAATATTTGTAATTACCAGAACTCCCAATAGTCCATATCTTGGAACTAGAGATGGGTGAAACCAGCTGTATTAGGGGTTTGGTGAACATCTTGAACTATTTTTCAAATTGTGTTTAGGGTTCAAGGAAAACCAAAACATATTTTCATATTTTACCAAGAACTTTTTTTCTGCCTCAATTTTAAAATGATGTCTATTTTAAGGGAAATTTAATCCATATGTTACTAAATTCCTTACACTTACCTCATCAAAATTTGGTTCTGTAAGAGCTATTTGATGTGCAAAAAGCCTTGGGAGTTACTTTATGAGATTTTTTTAAGAGGAATTTTTTTTTTTCATAGAAACAGGAAGTCAAATTTGCTAGGTGAGGATTGACTAAAGTGTACCTTTTGCCAACTGTAAAATGCCTAATCAGCCAAAAGACCTGAATTTCATACAAAATTTTGTCCAAATTTATATGAATCCCGGTGATCTTAACATGAACACTTTTTTCTTTGCTTGTGTACATCATCTTAACTATTCTTGTAAGGTACTGATTTCTATAATAATATTGTAAAACTTTTTAAACAAGAAATCATTTTCAGTTTAATTTAAATTTGAGATTCCTAATAATATTCAAAATTTTTTGTGTTTCTCACTTATGCTAAAATTTGCTTCTATTGCTACCAATAGAGCTCACAGGATCCATCCCCCTCAAAAACAAAAATGAAAACAAAACCCCCAAAACACAAATCATAATAAATGTAATAACTATTCTTTGTACTACACAGATAATTCTCTTAAGGCATTGTTGTTTATACAGCTTTCGGTGAGTCGCTTGCGTCAGAATCACCTATAGTATTTGTTAAAAATGAAGAATCCAAGACCTTTTTCCAGGCCTGTTGAGTCAAAATCTCTGCTTTAATGGATCAGGAATGATATGCTAGGCCAAGGTCATTATTAAATGAAATAATGCCTGTGAAAACTCTCTGAAAACCATAAGATACTATGAAAATTCATTCTTTTAACTAATGTGTATTGAATATTTACTATATACAAGGAAACAGAGGAAACAAATGTTACTGAGTGCTTACCAGGAGCCAGGTATTATACAAACGCACTATTTCATTTACATTTCCCAAATCATTGTATTCGTTGAGTAGGTAGAATTGTTTCAGTTTTACAAATGGGGAAAGAGGATGGCAAAAAACTTTAGTGGCCTACTCATATCTATCCTCTCCTTCTTGGTGAACAGTGTACAGATTTTCTCTGTGGTGGTGATAAACTCCCTACAATGGCGATTATTTCCTAGCCGTCTGCATGGCCCTGTTACAAAGTTCCGGCCAATTTTGCAATGGTTGTAAGGAGACCCTGGGTAGCGCTGCTGGGAAAGCTGGTTAAGAGAAGGCATTTCTCTTTAGGCCTAGCCTTTTTCATTTAGCCCTTCCCCTTCTTGCTTGAATTTGGAAGTGGGGCAGCCACCTTGTGATCGACGTGAGGACAGAAGCCATACGTTAAGGACATTTTTGTTCCATGAGAAGAATAAAACTCATTTGCTTACCACCGAGCCCAACGCAATCCTCACTGATACATTGAGGTTAAGTAGTTGGTCCTGCTGAGCCACAATTTAGTTGCAGACACAGAAAGGGAACTCCTTTTCATTTCTCCAAAGCACACTTATGATTTGTTTTGTATGCCACCATCAACCAAGAGTCAGAGTCTAAGGCCTTACACTAGATGTTGTGAAGGGCTGTGAGCATGAATGAGACAGGATGATGTGCTTTGCCTTTCGAAAATTTACAGAAATTTTCTGTAAATTTCCCAATTTACAGAAAGGCAGACACGAGGAGGTATCGCCACAATACCCTGCGATACTAAATGGAAGACGGGAGGCTGGAAGAGAAGAGAGAGACCAGTGAGGTGTGGCTGTATCATTATTATTATCATTGATAATTATTTTAAGGACCACTATCAGCAGTCATACCCGTAGTGAGAGCATTTCAGATTGGTACGTTGTTCCTTCACGGCTTCCTTTCTAGAGCTCTGCAGGGAGTACAAGTAAACCATGAGAAGAAACGCTCCCTTCCCAAACCAGCCCATTCTCCTCAGGTACAAATTCGGCTCAACACCACCTGAAGCTATATGCTTCATCTGCTAAAAAGCCCCAGACGAAGTCTGCTAAAAAGCTCCATTGCTGTTAAAAGGGAGAAGGTGCCAGCAAAGATGCTTTAGAAGAATGAGGTAGAGAGCCTCTTGTTATTTCCCCTGCATGACAGTTGTCTTGAAGATGTGCACAGAAAACGTGCCATAGAACACCCCTTTCTGTGTCCAGTTTCGGAGGGACACATAGTGTTAGGTCTGCCTGGGTGTGGCCTTCCCTGGGCTCTGCCTGTGACACCATGCGGCCACTCACAGGACATAGCCTTCACCAGGACCTCACTGCTTCCCCAACTCCAAAAATGATAGGATCATTGGTTTCATTTGTGTTTTGTTTTGAACTCGGAAGAGCAAAGGAGACTTATGGCTGGTCTGGGATAAGGGGTGTTAAGAAGCAGGAAAAGGACTATTTGCAGACCCTGGCAAAATTTCAAAGTGAAGTTTACCCATGCTATCCTCTAAAGCGTTCTCCTGCACCTCTTGACTGTTTTCCACCTTTCAGCAGCCCGTGTCTGCCCCGCCCAGAAGCCCAGTGTCCTCTTACTGCATTGGGTCCTTCTCAACTCCCCAAGGCAACAAACTTGGGAAGGTACCGTTCCCAAACTTTCCAGTGCACCAACATTAATTCTTCCTCTTACCTTTCTCATCACAGACCTCTTCCTTTTACAGAGGCTTGGGAAGTGTTCAGAAAGCAAAATGGCTCGACCAATTTGCACTAAAGTAAGAACAATGGATAATTCCACTGTAACCTTCCAAGACATTTTCCTGGTTCACAAAATATCTCTGTCTCTATCTCTATCTCTATCTCTATCTCTATCTACATATATATATATATATATATATATATATATATATATATATATATATATATATATATTTTAACATACAAAATTCAAAATATTTCAAAAGAGGAGTTTTTAAGCATTAAAATTGCCTATTATTAAATATTTGCTTAGTCAATTCTCTTTTTAGTTGAGGAGGTTAGATGAAATATGGCAAGGAAAAATGGAAAAATGCATAGAACCAAGCACAAAGCAGGTGCTCAGGAAACGGTTATTGGTTTGTGTTGATTCAGACTCCCCCCACGAATGTCTCGTGGCCTGGTGGTATAATAATGGTGCATCTCTTTAACTAGGAGTGAGATTAATTTAAGCCTTTTATCCTATTTAAAATCTGTATTGTCTACCATATCCAAAACACCATGCTGGGTTCTGAGAGAACGAGATTGATAAAACGATGAAAGAGACATGGTGCCCACACTTAAAGGACCTTATGACACTGTAGGGAAGGCAACCCACGTGTACATGATCCCAAAGATCAGGATCGGTATGGGGGTGGGAACAAGTTTGCTGATACTCTGCTGAATCTTGAATGTGCCAGACTCCTCGTTCCCAACTAGAACACTGGGTTTCTGATCAATGTTATTGCTGAACACTAGTTTGGTGGTCAATTTGGGATCTATGGTTATAGCATCAAACGCAATCCCTGTGTATTCACATTTTGCCATTTTTTCAGCTGACCTTACTGTTTCACATTTTTTACCCTGAAAGTGCCACCCAGTTTTGTGCCCAAACATCTTTTCTTGCTGAGGTTTGGGGAAGAGACATCTTTAGCTGTTTTGTTTCATCAGTGTATCTCTTTTCTGACATCTGACTGACTTTCTGCCTCTGGCTAAAGGCCCATGAGAATAATACCTTAGATACTTCCTATCCCCAGAGAGCACTCTACACCAGAGAGAGAGCATATTCATGTCTAGAAGTCCTCACGGTCTGTTTAATTACTTGTGATATATGGTACCTCTCGTCACCTGGCATTCCTGGTTCTCTAACACTTTCCTTCTGTAACCTCTCCTTATAAGGCATGTACCTCTCCATATCAGAAATTCTGCCCCTTTCGAGTCTTAATTTATTGAGCCAGTGCATGGGAGAACAGACTGCACAGTCCCCTTGGTGACAGGGCCCAAGTCAGCCTTGCAGGTTGTGGGATATGCCGAACGAGTGAGTAATGTCTGGGAACTCTTTGGCTGACTTCCTCCTGTTCAAGGACAATTTTGCATTCTCACAAATTCTCAGAATGTTTCTCCTTTAAGAACAACGTCTGGCACTGGAATTTCTGAAACCTGCGGTACTGTGTGAAGCCAAGCCTCTTCCCTGATAGGAAAAATGAAAGTCAACGTTGCTCTCCATTCTTCTGACTGGTTCATTGTGTTGTGACCTTGGGTAGACTAGCCTTGAATTCCCTTAGAGGTCTGTATAGCTGACTTGGCACCTCAGTGCCGTGCTTGGAGCTTTCATGGCAGTCCAGGGTCTGGTACCTTCCCTATGTTCCACAGCCATCACAATGATTGTTCCTTGGATTTGTGCCTCGCTTACTTTCACTACACAATTTAGAATTTAATTACGTATGACTTTATATTTTTGGACTCTTGTTTCTCAGTCTAAACTGCTAATTTGCTAATGGTATGGGCTGTGTTTTATGTTTCTTCTGAATCCACCCCCCCGCAAGCACCTAATATCCTGTCTGAATAACCGAACAGTCACTCACTAAATAGGTACCACGATGATGAAATCAGATTAATTGCTTTTGATGGCAAACCGGATCTTACACATTCAAAAGAATGCTTTCCCTGGTGAGGCTGACACCTGGGGAAGCTAGCTACCCACATACGCCAATGATGTTATCAATGCTCAAAACCCTTTTTCACTACCTCTCTCTGGTTGAATGTGTGTCAGAATCTGTGACACTCATTTAATGTTAGACATCTAGCACCTACTATAGATAATGCAAGGCACTGATTTCAGTGGGTACCAAAAAGATGAAGACTCATTTCCTGCATTCTTATGCAGAAGGTAGGGGTGCAAATAGCAATTCTATAAGGCAAAATGTGTCAAGGACCCTAAGTGAGGTACAAAGGATTAGGGGAGATCAGAAAGAGAAGACAGGGTAATTTAGAGCTTAGTCTCCAGGGCATTGCGCAACTCTGATGGCTGTAAATCCTTATCCTGTGATTGCTTTGGTCTTAGGAAACAACTAAAAGCTGTTGGGCACTAAGTGTAGGGAATTACGTAGGTGACGACACTGGATAACACCATCTTCTAAAATTGAGGCAGAGCAATGCATCACAACCCTAGGGTAAGAAATGATTTTGAAGGCAACTGTTTCTTCAAACAGAAGAAAGTCATGACCAAACAAACCCATCAAGTATTAAAAGATGCCTATGATGCCAGTCTCTTCTGTCTGGCATCTCACTTTTGATCATTCATCTCTGTGCCCAGTCTGTACCTCTGTGTCCTTATTTGTGAAAGGAAACAACAGAAACCAGATTGAATTTTTTAATGGAATATGAACATATTCCGAGGTTACGAACTTCCCTGTAAGATTTTGCTGGAAGACACATATGGCAATAAAATAGTACTTGGGGATTGCTGGACTGTGTAACTGCTCTGTCCCCTTGCAAGCTCACAAACTCTCTATTCTGTGCATAGCAGATCAGGAGCAGGCCACCCACGCCTTTGGGTGACAGCAAACAACGAGTTACCAGTGGCACATCATCTGTCACGTGGCCAGAAAACCCTGGGTTTCCAAGGCCCCAGGCACAGTCCTGCTTCTCTGCCACAGTCTATTACGGTCACTCTGTTTTATTTCCCTCAGAGTGTTCATGACTCCTCATTTATTTGTTTACAATTATTTGAATTGGGTGGCTTTTCCCACTACAATATATGGTGATCCCTGAAAGCAAACAATCTGTCCGGTTTACAGCTCACTCTGGAGTAGCTAGACTAGCGTTAGGCACACACTCCACATCCTTTTGTGGAAAAGACGTGAGTGGGGAGGACTCTCTTCTGGGGTGAGGCCTGGGGCAGACCAAGGAAAGATGATAAAATCGCAATTCAGGAATGATATAATTGAGCCCTTTCTATGCTTCTGCATTGTGGGAGGCACAGAATATGGAGTTTATGGACCTATCTTTGGTGAGGACGGTCTATTTAGGGAAACAAAGCAGGAAGGTATGGGACACTGTAAACAGGAGAAAAATAAGACAGCATGTCAAGAAAGATCTCACAGATTTCACCACCAAATGGTGACTTGTTAAGCAGGGACCCATATAACGCTTTAGGCGTTCAGAGGAAGGGGAGAGATTTCTGTCAGCAGAAGTGACCTAGAAGATTGTCAAGGAAGAGAAAAACATCAAGGTGAATAGAAGGGTGTAAATAAATGGCATCCCAGGCAAAAAGATTCGAGGTGGGAAAGAGCAAGGTACAACCTGATTGGAGAGAAGGGGAAACTAACTCTTGCTGAAAATCTACTATGTGCCAGGCACTGGGCAATGTATTTTCAGATACTTTTCTCATTATCTTCCATCCCAATCTTGAAAGGCAAATAACATTATCTCTATTCTATAGATGAATAAACTGAGACTCAAGGAAGTAGAGAAACTTATCTAGATTCCCACATGTTAGTGACGAAGCCGGAATTTGTACCCAGATCATTTTGATTCCTAGGGCCACGCTTCTCGTACGCCTCCCCTCCAATGTGGGTGGGTAGGGCGGGATGGGACTCTGATCTGTGGAAAACAGGTGTGTGTAGAGGAATGGTTAAAAAATAAGGCTTTAATTAACTTGATGGAATATGTTAAGGGCCTTGGGTGGTATTCTATGTGAGAAGACAAGTGAAGATACTAAAAATTCTTACCCAGGGGAAGTGACTCTTTAAAAGTGTTCCTTTAGAAAATTTAATCTGAATGGATTGAAGGAGAGAGAAAAATAAGAAGTGTTAACAGTTATTGTAACATCTCTGAGCTAAGGTGAATTCAAATGAAGTAGGAAAGAATGACAATGGTTGACCTGAGTCTAAGAATGGAAGAATTATTGGGTCATCCTAGGGACAAAGTTAGGAGGGACAGGAAGCCTTAATACTACTGGATATTCTTGTGCCAGGCTCACGTCTCTTTTGTCACACCTGTGGAACTTTCTTCTGATTGGAGCCCCTATCCTCAATACACACACACACACACACACACACACACACACACACACATACACACTGCAGTCTTTGCTTTTGATTCTCTGTATTTTGTAGTTTTTTTCCTCCAAAATAAATGTGGATTATTGTGAAATAAAAAACGAGAATTTAAAAGGGAGAATTAGTTATTGGCCACTTTTTGCAAATGCAAAAAAAAAAAAAAAGAAGTAGAGTGTCATTTGTAATACACCAAGAATAACAAATGTGAATAAGAGTTAAATTGTATATCTTGGGGGTGGGGAAAGGTTTTGTTAGATAAAAAGAGAAGGGTACAGAGAATTTTTTTTGGAGAGTTATAAAACTTTATGCAATTTTGCTGAACAGGGTTATGTTATCTTGCTTGGGAAGTAACTGAAGTTATGATAAACATTCATTTATAAATTAGAAATAATAAAAGTACCTGCCTCTTTCCACATCCCTGAAACATTATACAATTAAGAAGCACAATGTGAAACTGCTTTAGATTTTTTTTTTTTTGGAGAAATATTTACTGGAGCACCTTTTAAAAGAAAGGAGCATGGTTTGAATGGAATACAAATAAAGTTTTCTATTTTTACCACACACTCTATCATCAAAGCTTCCCTATATATTTTAATACAATTTTCATTAAATATAGTTCTTGTTTCTGGACATCTGAGCATTTAGAAAGCCCCGTTATGTTCTCTTATATTGTTTACACATCAGACATTCTCACTATCTTGTCCCGTGATTATGTGTTTTTGTACCTGTTTTCCTAGACTATTGTGAATGCCTTGGGGAAGAGAGTGTGTTTATTTATTTTTGTATCCCTGCTATGTGAATAAATAAGATGCTTAATAAAGGAGGTTAATGAATGAATAGATTTACATAATATAAATTATTCTGCAAGATTTCTTTGTTTAAGAAGTAATAATGTCAAATTACTCTTGGAGAGACAATGCATTTTGACTTCTTGTATAACACCCAGTAAAGTATGAATATTCTTGAAAAGAAGAAACAAACATTTAAATACTGTGTTTCCCCGAAAATAGGACCTAACCAGAAAATAAGCCCTAGCACGATTTTTCAGAATGACATTCTCTGAATGTAAGCCCTAATGTACCTTTTGGAGCAAAAATTAATATAAGACCCGGTCTTATTTTCAGGGAAACACAGTATCTAAAAGATAATTTCTACTGACTCATTCTCAGAAAAATTATAACATTTTAGAATGAAAAAAATCTCATAGGTTCACAGAATCCCTTCTTTTCTTTCTTATTTTATAAATTTCTTTTCCACCTGTTCAAGGCTCACAAGTAAAAAAAAAAAGTTAATGTTTAAATAGGAAAAGGGAAATTTTTTGTTAAAATAACCATAAAATTTACAGGATAATCATACTCCTTCAAGTAAATGCCCTAAAATATAAGAATAATTCACTTTAATTCATTTTCCCCTATGATTATATTTATATACATACTAGGGGATAAAGATATATATAATAATATATATACATGATATCTATTGTATCTATATAATTTTGTATATAGTTCTTTTACTTGAAGTTGATTATATATAATAATATCATTTTATAATATTATTTAAATGAAAATTTAAATGGAAGTAAGTGAAAATTTCAGGAGAAATGATGGGTAGTGACAACTTTTTCCCTTGGGCCATTCCGAGCCATTGATACGTTTTGCACATGTGGCTCCAGTCTTCATGTTTTCCCATCTCCATGTAGGCCAGCTCAAGAAAGGAACACATTGCAGTGGGAAGAGAACCAACTTCACAGTCAGATATTCCTGGGCTTGCATTTCTCCCACTCCACTATTTTGAGGTTGTGAGTCCTTGGACAAATCACTTCACCTTTCTGATTCGCAATGTCACCATCTGTCCGGTGGGGACAGCAGCCCCCAACTCCCACACCACCATACCTGTCACCTTTTAAGGCTTCAGTATAAACTACTATATATGCTCTCACTTACCCCAACTAAATCTCTTTCAAAACTATACAGAAATCTCTGAATCCATTACTTCACAGGGTGCCTTTTTTTTTAAAAAAACCTCCCCCTATGGCTTCCAAAACCACACATATGTAATACTGCATAGTACATAGTACTAAATGTAATAACCTATAACAGCGTTTGCTCATCCTGGTAGGTTGACTTGCGAGTTGGCGGGCCTCCAAACCGGCTATCTGTTGAAAACACTTTATTCTTTTATAAGGGTGAATCCAGGGCGCACTGAGTAATGCATAATAAAATTAGTTTGGGGAGAAAGGAACCAAGTTGAAAAGAAAAAAAGAAGGGACAGATAAGCACAGTAAAATAATCTCCAATGACTTCATTGTGAAGTAATGACTTTTACCAAATAACTGCATTGTAGTTTTATCTTTCCAACCAAGATTGTGTTAATGCTCTAAAATTAAATCTCTTGTGAAAGTTATCTGGAATTTCTCAACAAGTTTTTAAAGGGGTTTTATTTTTTCATTGGAGGTCATGCCTCAAGAATTTGTAGGAATTCCGCCTGGAAAGTAATCATCAGTGGAAACTGGCAGTCAAAGCTAATTTATATTACTCTTCCAGATAAAAATTCCTTCCGTCTTAGCCCTGCATTTCAAAAAAGATTATTATCACTCTGGAGAGAATACATCAGTGTAGAAAAAAAGAAAGAATGACCTCAAAGATATCTTTGCTGCCTCTGTGCAACTCCAGGTCTGCTTCTTTTTAAAACTCCTTTTTTAATGCTCTCTTTTGCAATGTTTCGAGGCTATTCAAAGCAGGAGGATGTCAGAGGGCTTGAGGAGAACTTTCAAAATGATGTTCCCTAATCTGCCTGCTACGGGAGTTCATGACACATCTTGGGTGGTGGGGAAAAAGAGGACAGAGGAGGAAATATGGGGGAAAGAGAGGTTCTGCAATTGGACGAAGAGGAGGAAGGTGTTTTTTTATATGGCAATATAGTCTCATTCCCTTAGTGCCTAGAGGAATTGGCTGTTCCTCAATCAGACCTTATGCCCCTCCTTTAGCTGTGTTTGTGTTTTCATATGCATGACACATTCATGAGTAAGCATGCCTAGTGGAAAAGCCTTGGCTTAATTGAGACCTCGGTCTTCCATTTACAAGCTCCTCCATTTACAAGTGACTTAACCTTTGTGAGTCTCAGTCTACATATCTATAAAATGGGTTTCATAGAGTTGTTCAAAGTCAACTTGATGTTATGTGTAAATCATTCAGCTCAGCGCTTGGTGGGCACCAACTGAAAGTTTGTTGCAAAAACAAATGAGTAAATAAATATTACTTACCTCTACCCTCTCCATCCTATGCAGAGCATTTGGGATATTAATCCAACGTGGGTGATTTGGAGCTTATTCGAAGATAAATCAAAGTACAAAAACACTAGCACTCTGAAAATGGACACCACCAGATAATTTTGAACCAATGCCAACTAGAATCCACGAAAGAAATATGCCAAATCATGATTTGCACAGCTAGAGCAGCTATTCAGAAGTCCTACCTGTTCCTCAAGATGGGGAGCCTACAACCTAGGAGGCTAAGAATAACTTTTCAGGACCATTTTTTATTCATAGGATTTTAATCTGAGATACTGCCCCAAACATACATGGTATCACAACCAAACGGCCTGCCTTTTCTCTCGTCCCAGACACGTGTAACGCATGGGTCAGACCCACCAAACTTCCAGCATTCAACAGACCAAAACTGAACAGAGGAAGCATTCTATTTACTAAGAATTCAATCGCTCTTATTGAAATATTTCAACAGTTGAACTGAATTCTGCTAGCAACATAAATACAATCTGTACAATTCCAAAAAGCATGTATTTGGGACAAGGCCATTGTTAATCCTATGTGGTTTTTCGGTGGGTAGGTAATTCTTTAACAGTAGAAACAGAAGACAGATTTGCTTCCAACTGTGAGCTCATTCCTAGGGTCACAACTGAAAGCTGAAAGAGAAACAGAGTCCAAAATAAACATCAGTTGGACTATAAACCATTTCTCTCTGAGGGTGCCCAGGTTTATATGAAGGAATTCCACCTCAAACAAGGAGAAATGTAAACTCACTTTTTCCCGGTTATTAGCAGGCATGTCTAGTGTCTGCCTGTTCACATTGATCCATTCCCCAACCTCAAATCCATTTACCTAAGACCCTGGCTTAAGGACCACGTGAACCCAGAGTTCTCCTGACTCTTTGCACTTTAGTTACCCTGAAGGGGTAAAAAATAGTTATAAACTATCTGTAGGAACAGTTGCTGACATGGCCGGCCAGAAAAGCTCAGTAAGAGAGCCAAAAAGTTTAATTTGTTGTAACCTATGATTTCTTAGTAAATATTAACTAATGTTGGAAGTATGCATGGATTTACTTCTCTAGTCTGTTTGAACCTTTTAAATCATAATTTTTTAAACAAAAAATTTAAGCAAGACGGTAAAAAATGACTCATAAAGGAAGGGTGTTTGGTTTGCTTCCCTCACCTCCTCCAAGCGACCCGTCTTCAGAGTGGTGTTTTTCTTTCATGAGCTTGTCCCCTTCGTGATGTGAGTGGTTGATGGATAATTCCCTCTGAGGTGTCTCCAAGGCCTGGAGTACCCCTTTGGGGAAGTGCCCAAGCAAACCAACCACTGTGCACCAAGGTACGCACCTTCCTCCCCTTTACCTCAGTTGTGTCTGCCAGCTGGATGCCCACTCACGCCAAGGTTGAAGACTGGACCATTTATCCAGGTGCAAAGTTCCAGGAGCTCTGAACAAAGTCATGACTGCGACATGAACCAGAAACCGACATGTCTCCCATCCGGGAAAGGCATCGTCCTGGCCCAGCCAGTAGAAGCCCATTTGATCTGTAAATAGCTGTCTGTATGGACAGGATTCATAGAAGTTATTCTTTCTTTATGACTGATTCATTTATTTATTCACGTATTTTAGAATGCCAAATGCTATCTTCTTTGTATCCCATGGACACAGAACTACTTTAGAGTTTAGAATATTCTCAACAGGTGTACCTTAAGCTACTATTTGTCAGATGTTGATTTAATACCAACTATATGCCAGTTGGAAAAAATGAGGGAAAGGGCACACACTAAAAGGAGAGAGAGAAGAGAGAGAGAGAGAGGAGAGGAGAGAGATGAGAGAGAGAGAGGAGAGGAGAGAGAGAGAGAGAAAGAGAGAGAGAGAGAGAGATGGAGAGAGAGAGGAGAGAGAGAGAGAACAACAATTTTAAAGGCAAAAAAGCTATGTGATATATCGCAGAACATGATAGGTGAGTGGGGCTGGTAGGTGAATGAATAGGTGACTGTAGCATGCCATTCATTGGGGCCTGGAAAGCTGGGGAATCTGGGGGGAGGAGCTGAGAAGAACCACTGAAAGAGCTCCAAATGCCATGGATTCTGGACTTAGTCCATGGACCCCAAACAGAAACTAAAGGAAGCACAAGATGTGGAAAGATGTGTTGGCTGCAGTTTGGAGAATAACTAGACTGGGGGGTGGGGGGTAGACCAATGACAAAGAACCCAGTAGAAAGGTTGTGGCAGTGAGGAGACCCTGGCTTATGCAATGAAGAGAAGTTGAAGACAGTGGGATAGATTAGAAAACTTCAGAGAGACAAAATCAACATGACCTCATGACACACCTCTTTGGAACAGACATGTTTTCTGGGAATGAATGTAGCTTAAACACCAGGTTTCAAAACGGGGTTGGGAATCTCTCTTCCGATACGGAATTTGTAACTGTGACATGAGGATTTGTCTTGTATGTCGCTTACTAATGCATGGCTTCAGGGCTAAGCCTAAATCCTATCAAATCAAGCAAATTCACAATGATGAATGTTCTTGTGTGAGAGGAGGGAGAATGGTACAAAGATACAGCCCGTAGAGATTTCTATAGACTAGTGAATGGTTCTCAATAGTTATGTGTTGTAAACAATTGTAAGGTGAGCCATAGTTAGCTTTTTAAAACTGACAATATAAGAAGCATATGTGAGTGTCTAGTAGCAGTGATGATAAATGTTATAATGATAGTTAACATTTTGGAGCTCTTCGAGTCATGCATTGCATGGATTATGTCATGTCATCCTCAGGGTTAAAATGGTCTATGTTCTCTACTCTTGTGAAATAAGCTACAGGGGCAGAGGCAAGTTCAGAAACTTATCTGCAATCACACAGCTGTAAGTGGGAGGACCAATGTGACCCCACAAGGTCTGTGGTGGGTGCTGTGATGTGCTGCTCAGAGCTTCTTTTAGGACCAAGGAAAACACAAAGAATTCGACCCAAATGTGAAAGAAGGGTAGATTTTGAAAGGCAAGGATTAGATGCTTCAGGCACAAGGAATAACGGAAAGAAAAAAAAAAGTGTACTTGGGAACAACGCCTAGATAGACGCAGGAGGGTTTCTGTAGTTATCAGTGGGAAGTGATGGAAGATGTGCTCAGGCTCCTTCTCGCCTGTCGGTCAGGAGCTCCTTTGTTCCTCTCTTCTTGAGAAGAGCAGACAATTGATATGATGTAAACAGTATTGTAAGATAATAAGTCAGGCATCGGTAGACAGGGTGCAATGGAATGGGAGGGCCAGGCATGAGTGACATTTTGTGTCACAAATCCATGAGACACGTTGGCTAATTGAGTAAGGGGAGCCAGGGAACGAAGGAGTCATGGAGACGTGAAAGCTTTGAGTTTGGGTGAATGGGAGAAAAGCAGGTGTCCTTCCAGAGAGATGTGACATGTTTGTCCTCCCTGGGACATCTTCATGGTAAACAGGGACATTAAGGGCTGAGTCTGAGGACAGTTCCCTCCTATCAAATAGTTGATCAAAAGTCTCCCCTTTTCCCCTTTTATGAAATGTGCCTTGATTAACCTTCCCCAGCAAATGCTCCATTTCGATGGTGGCCTCACGAAAAAGACAATGAGAAACCAGTTGAGCTGCTTTGGGGATCATCTGTAGGTTGGGTGTTTTCCCCAGAATCAGTATCACAGAGCGTGCTGCTCTGTGCAAGGCATGTGACACATGGGGACTGAAAGAGCATGGAGGACGAGCCAGACAAGTTGGGCCTTCTGCAATGCGAGGCAAGTTTGCATCCACTTATTCAAAGGCATCTTATCTCTACTTTAAACCTTGGGTTCTTATGAACCTCAGGTGCCATATTCAAATGCAAGTGGCTTCAATGGATCCTGATTTCAGTCTGGATTATATTGTGCATTAAGGTACCCAAGCTATTAGTTTCTACATACGCGCATGTCTAGTGGCTTGGTCATAATCGTTACTAATCACGTGGTGAAATCAAGTAGGAAAGACATTATACAAAAACCACTGCTGTGTGTTTTGTAATCACCCTTCCAAAGACAAGTTCTTTCTGGCTTTTGGCCATAGGAAACAAGATGTTTTATTTCAGTGTGAATTTCCTGATTCCATATTTAAATAAAATAACAAAAACTGTGACAGATGAGGAAAACAATGACTCCAATGAGATAATTGCACTAAACTTGCAGAATTAGGGAGAGGAAGGAGATGGGGGAGAGAGACTGTGTTTTCAAGTATGAGCCAGAGGCAATAATTAAAATGTTTGGATAACAAGATTGTTTTATTCAAATCTCTTTCATATAATATCATAATCAACCCATCGTTTAGGGGAGATACACTGTACCTTTCCATTGGTATGGTCTCTCCCACCTCCTTTACTTTAATTTTTGGCTTTTGTGTGGTTTGCGTTGACCAGAAATGTCAAAACTGATGTGGAGACCAGCTGTTCTCATTTCTGGCTCCTCTGTTGAGGAAGCATTGAGAATCTCCTAAAGCAACTTGTCTCCTGTGAGCCGTCTCACACCAGATGTAAAGTAGGAGACTGAGAACAAAATGGTCAGCGTCCATGGGCCCAAATTCCCTCATCACTGAATTTACTATATGGAGCCAGAGGTGACAGAGCCCGCAAGGGTTCCCCAGGCAGTGGGCACATGAGGATATTAACAAGACATGAACAAGCTGGGTCTTTGGTGTGGAGTCAGAGAAGACTGAGTGACTCCTAGGTGAGTCTAGGAAGCCTCCTCTGAAACCCCAATAGCCGTCTAGGTCAATAGTCCTTCTATGGGTGCCCAAACCCTTCTCTCTCTCTCTCTCTCTCTCTCTCTCTCTCTCTCTCTCTCTCTCTCTCAACACACCAACTATGACACACATATTTTTATAAGAACCTCCTTATGTAACCACCCACCCCCAGGAGATGAGAAGCAGAGGATGGATCTTTTCAACACTGTGGCCACAGTGTCTGGCACAGGATGCAGCACATTTCAAGCACTCAGCAAGCATCCTAAGGATGCAATACATTTTGAAATCTAGCTGGATGCAGCAAGAATAGAGTTGAGCCTATGTCGATGACAGGCTGTGCTGGGGAAATGAAGAGGGCAGAGGGTATTTGTCCAAATGTCAGGCTGTGGACTCTGAGAGAAGAGTGTCCTGCAGGCTCACAGAGTACCAGCAGGGTGGGTAGCACCAGTGCCCCAAAGTTTCCTCAGACAGGCAGAGACATAGCACCGAGTTTAGCTCTCCCTAAATCCGTTGACTGGCTCCCAAGGTGTGTGGGTAGGACTCAGCAATTCCTACTCACTCCCGGTGGGAGATGCCCCGTTACTGGGAACCTGAGATGACCAGAGGGGATTAAAATGGCTGGTGGGAAAGTACTCTGTGGTGGAAGACTTCAGCGCATAATCTCTGGGCTGAGGATCAAACCGGAGTCATGTTGACCTCTGGGGTCCACATTCCCAGGAAAGCTGTGGTCAGCAGGGAGGACACTGGGCCCCAGTTAGCTCAGACTCGGGAATCAGAGAGCAGGACAGACAGTAGCACCAATGTGCCAAGAGACTGGTGCCCCAGTCCTTGGGGGCTCCACCTCTCACCCAGGCAACTTATAATGAAGAGCAAGGACAATGGGAAGAAATGTATTCAGAAGTGCCTGGGATATGGAGACTATTTCAATTATTGGATTAAAATCATTGGTCCTGGAAAAAAACAAGAAAACTTTTTTTAGTCTTTAATCCTCCTATCCATGGGGGGAGCCCTTTGATGACAAGAGTATTTTGCCATAGAATGAAGGAGCTGCATTTTCCCTGCACATATAAATGGAGTGTGAGGAAATCTGTAATCCTGTAACAGATCATTTTCATTTATAATCTAGGTATATAAAAGAAAAAGGTTTGGCTTAACTTGGAACTTAACTGGAGAGCTATGCGGTTGGGGGACAGCGTTTACCTTTGGGTAGAAGACGAATTGGTGACATATAACTTAATCATCATCACTTCCCCGCACAAGTGTCTGGACTCCTGATGAAACCTGAATATTAGGGAAAAGGTGGGATAATACTTAACTCATGAAACATAGTAAGTATTATTATTATTATTGCTATTATTTTTATTTTTATTATTTAAGAATCATTAAGGAAGTCAAAAGATAAATGTTCCCAACAGAACAAAGGACAGTAGAATGTAGAGAAGACTGAGAGCTGGCACTTATTTTCATATATTTGTATGCTGTTGGCTTCTTGTACCTCCTAACCATCTAAGCCAACAAAAATAAGTATTTTCCTCCACATCTACTAGAACTCAGAAGACGGAGACACAAAAGGGCAATACCTGGATTCGAGATCATTGGGTCTTGTATTCTATAAGGTGCAGAGAATTATTAAATATGCAAAAATTATTTGAGTATTTTCCTTTTTCTTATTCATTGGTTTTCTCTGACACCAAATACCGTTGTATTAAATAATTACAGTTATCTAGCACTTACATATGCCGAGTACTATTTTCAGCACTTGATATAAGTTTACTTAGCTGATCCATATTACAGCCAAGGTAACAAACAAGAGGACAGTAAGAACTTAATTGAGGTGTTACAGCCAGTACGTAGTGGGTGTGGGGTTTGATGCCGGGTTTTCTGCTTCCATACAAATGGTGTGCTTCATTCCTACCCCATATGGCTCTGTGACCAGGCGAAATCCAACAAAACTTTGTGAGTACCAATCACGTGCAAGGTGCAATGGAGAAGGCAAAGATAACATGTAGGTGTGGTCACTGGTAGGATGCAAGCTCTAGAACAACACTCTAGAAGGGAAACAAATATATGTACAAATGACCTGCCATAGTAGAGCCACAGACATGCTCAATTGTTATTTATTGATTTTGGGGGGAGCATGAGAACCAAGACATCACACCTGAGTATTCTGATGAGCTCTGGAAAGAAAGCCAAGGTGACCCATCACTTCATGTAGGTAGAGACCTCTTAACCATCAGGCACCAGCAAGGCAGAGCCCAGCTCACCTGCGGCCGTCACCGAGCCACTGTGTTATTGGGGTCTGGAGGATTTGGGATCAATCACAAGATACTTTGTTGAGGAACAGACATGTGTCTCTAGGGCGGCCTTCATGTCAGAGAGATTTGCTTGGATTTCAATCCAAGTTCGCTTGCTTACCTGTGTCATCTTGGGAATGTTTCTTTAACTTCTCGGAGCCACAGCGTCTTCATTTGTAAAATGAGGATGACATGAGTTATTCTGAGCATTAAGAAAAACAATGTACTTGAAAGCGCTTGACAATACCAGGAGCTCGAGGGAAAGTAAAGTAGTTATAATAGAATGTGGGCAACCACATTGACCCAGATTCGTTGAACACAACCCTTCCATTGGACCATTTCTACGTTCTACAGCCTACGGGCTCATAGATTTTTAGCTACGAGATATATTATTTCCTTCAACGAGATGTCTTGCCACGTTTTCTCTGCTGTTAACCTGTCAGACCCTTAGAAGTACAAGGGCTGTGAATTCTCTTTCTTTTACGTTCTCTCCCCATTGTGCTCAATCACATGTCTCCATGGAGCCTGCATTCTGTGGTAACAATGCAAATATATGGCCCTCGATTTACAGCACGTGTACTGTGCCTTAGAGTTTACAAAAGCATTTCACAAGCACTACCTCACTTGATCTCATCACGCCTCCCCGGGGCTTTCTTGGTTCTCAGATCACTGTGATTGGGCGGTGGGCAGAGTGAGTCGTGATCAGGTTTCAGCATTAAGCCTGTGCTCTGACACTTATCACATTTTTCTCTGCCACCTCCTTCTTCTCTCTAACCCTGTGCCCTCAGCCACGTATCTCAGTTACACACCCTCGGGTCCTGTACCTTCAAAAGAGGGTTCAAGCAGCCAAAGAAAACCAAGAGATAACACGTGCCAGCACAGTCTTGAACTCCCTCCTTCAAAGGAAAACAGCCTAAATTTATCATAGAGACTCTTTAAGACATTAACATTTTCTGACCCAATTCAAGCACCAGGATGTAAACGAGAGCACGCCTCATAACATTTTAGGTCAAATTTAATATTTTAAAAGCATAAGCGGATTTGAAAGCTTTATTCTACTAAAATTCTCATTAACTAAAGTGAATGTGATTTTAAATATTTTATTGGGGAACCAACTGCACGGTCATCACATAGCACAGGGTAGCCATGGAAATAATTCTGAAAAACATATCCTGTAGAGTGGTTAACTCTCTGGTAAAGTAGTTTAATTATTTACGTATAGGGGAGTTGGGCAGAACTGGGAAGCAAATCCTTGTTATTCTTCCTTATCTCTACTGCATGAGAAAGTGTCAGCGTGGTGCTCGCAAGTACAAATGGTGAGACCAAAAGCATCCCTATAGAAATTCTGAGGTAAGACCTCCAAACCTTATAACCAAGGCAGCAAAACAATGAACTAGCTTAGCTGAGCAAATGCATGGTAGATACGTTTTGCTGTTGTGTCCTGCCATGCAACTGAAAAGATGATACTATGTGTTTTTCTCTCATTTTGTGTCCTCCTTCCTCACTGTCTCCTAT
This sequence comes from Rhinolophus ferrumequinum, assembly GCF_004115265.2. NCBI lineage: Eukaryota > Metazoa > Chordata > Mammalia > Chiroptera > Rhinolophidae > Rhinolophus > Rhinolophus ferrumequinum. Next base: position 10,295,698 of record NC_046310.1, on the reverse strand, counting down.
GTTCAATTGCTTTGCAGATTTGGTTAAGAAAAAGGTAAATGGGAAGAAAATGGAAGTAAACCACTGCTGGGAAATGTTAAAAGGCAGGGGTGGTGGGCCAGGAAAACCTAGATGAGTAGCCAGAACTGTTAGCACACAGAAGACAGGAAAAGCAAGGTATGTTTTCCAGGATTCATGATGGAGCTCGACTTCTTGATGGGGGGAGGGTCACGTGACTTGTTCTGACCAATAGCATGCAGCAGAGGTTGCCCTGTCCCAGTTTACGCTGTAAGAAGGCCTGTCAGCTTTTTTTTCATCCAGGGAAAAGGGACAGTCCTTAATTAAGTGCAGTATGTTGGGCAGAAGGAAGCCACAATTTCAGAGAGAAGATGTTTTAAACAGAAGCGCCTTAATGTTTTTCTTAGTGACCTCGACTGACCCATAGCAAGCCAGGGATAGCCGTCATTATGAAATTGTGTCCGATTGTTTACATATCATAAGAGCAAGGAGGATATACTGCTTGTTTTGAAAGTTTAAACTGAGTTTGAGAGTCAGAGCTGAAATTTAGCTGGTGTTATGCTTGTTGTTAAAATATTTCCTTGCTGATTGGTATATAGCTCCAGTCTCTAGCTCCTTAAATGACTGCCAGGCCCCTAGAGCCCCAGTTTGTCACTTCAGGGGAGGCCACTGGCCAGCCTACTGCAGCTGTCATATACCAACCCCCTTTCTTGTTCCCCAGTTCTGAAGACAACGACCCTCGCAGCAGTGTAGACAGACTACTGGGAAAATCCCCAGGGGACATCTGGCCACCATAAGTTTCCGCTATCTACTTGGCTATTTGTGGGATCTGTAGTTTTCAAAGTACACTGTGCTGGTTTATATGTGTGTCTGTCTATCTATTTGTCTATCTATCTATCTATCTATCTATCTATCTATCTATCTATCTATGAGAGAGATGACATTCACATAATATAAAATTGTCCATTTCAAAGTGTATAATTCAATGACAGTACATTCACTTATAGTGTTGTGCAGCCACCAGGTTTATCTAGCTCCAAAAGAACTTCTCACCCCACAAGCAAACCCCTATCCAAGAAGCAGTCCCTCCCCATTCCTCTCTCTCCTTATTTGCTGGAAATAAGTCCCTCCCCATTCCTCTCCACTCTGCTATCTGTCCCTGTGGTCTTGCCTATTCCATATAAAAGAAATCACACAATATGTGTCTGTGTCTGGCTTCTTTCACATAGGGTCGTGTTTTCAAGGTTCATCCATGTTGTAGCAGGTATTAGTACTTCATTCCTTTCTGTTGCTGAATAAATCCAGCAACCAAACCCTCTGGACGCCAACACCCTCTCCTTTATGTGCCAGCTGTGGGCTATGGCAAGGGCTTTGATATCAGCTTCCTTCTGTGTAAAATGGATGAGAGCAGTCCCTACCTCATGGGAACATGTGAAATTAGTTAATAGATGAAAAGCATGAAGGACAACGCTGGACATATATTTAGTCCGTGTTTACTTGTTTTCTCTTCTTATTCATTCTTGTGAATAGGATGAAAGAGGCAGAGAGTCCTTTGGGTTTGTCTAGTTGGTGTCGATAACCAGGCCTCCTGCTCACTCTGCCACGAGAGCCATTTTATTGTGTCCCCTTTGTTTAACAAGTGCCCAGGCACAGAACAGGCATGTCACTTGCTGTATCCTCGCTCTTCTGATCTTGTGAATGAGACACAATTGATCTTGGCTGCTTGCACTCAATGAGGAAGGCACTACGCACAGATCACAAACGCAGCGATAGAAACTTTTAGCTGAAAATGTACGGGAATATATATAAGGGAACTTGAAAGCTGCTCTGTCACTTGGTCCCTAATAACACGTTTGCCTCTCCTCTGCCCAACGGTATAAAGGCAGTTGTCAATCACTGCCAAAGCTTTTTATAAAAAGCTGCGTTTTGATTTTGAACTACTGTGTCATTAACTTCAATTAAACGGAAGTAATAGGTGAGAACGTTAAATTCAAAAAGCACTAAACAACTGATAACGAAAAGTGGAGTTTTCCACTTCCCATCCCTTTCCACCCGAGTCCTCCTCCCCAGAAGCGAGAAACCTCCACTGCTCTGTTTCTCCTCTGTCTGTAATTCAGTGTTTTTAAATACTACGCTTGCGGGGCTGTTTTTGCCACTGATCATTTTAGGCATGGATTACAAGGATTTAGATTTCTCTCCGGACTCTCCTCAGTATTATCTTTCAACTAAGCGATGTCAGGATTTCTATCATATCAATAGGCAGAGTTTCGTCACAAATGACATGGCAAAGAGTATACACTGTCGTCACTTCCCTGTGACGTTGTCCTGGGGACTGGTGAAGAGCACCAGATGGCCTGGGATGGAAACCCAGCTCTGTCATTCACCAGACGTAACGTTGGACAAAAATTGCACACTCTATGCGACTTTGTACTAATTATTTTCCAAATATTCCAACATGGCTGCCATATGAATAATCTATCAACAATCTATTCAGTCATACAGCCCAGTCCCATCTCCTCCCACCCCACTCACCTCTTTCTTGGAGCCACACTTCCTCTCATTCCTTTACTGGTGAATCATTTTCTAGCTGCACTCGGCAGTCATCGTGGGACTCACCTCCATCTCTCTGCTGTGTTAGGTGACAATGTCTGCATCTTCTTTCTTGGTTTACTCTGTTGTTGTTTTGCTGAAGCAACTAGTAGCTTCCTAAGAGAGAATACAAAGGAGATTTTTTAAAAAAAATTACTGCATGACAAGATTATTTTAAATGGCAAATGTTTTATCCTTATAATTCATTGATAGTTTGAAAGGAAATAGAATGCCAAATTTGAAAACATTGTCACTTGGAATTTTTCGGGCTTTGTTCCACTGTCTTCTAAGATTCAGTTGCTGTTAAGAAACTCAAGCCTATTCTTGTGTATTTGACTAGGTTTTTCCCTCCCATGTGGAAGCTTCTAGAATCTCTTCTAGAGGTCAAGTGCTCTCAATTTTACCATGACCTACCTAGGGTTTTGTCTTTTTTCACTCATGTGAAAGGTACTCAAGTGCCCTTTCATTATGGAAACATATGAGTTTCAGTTCTGGAAATTTAAAAACTTGCTTCTTTTATAATATCTCCCCTTTGTTCTCTTCTCTTTCTGGAGCTCCTAACTGTTAGCTGCTGAACTCTGAGTACCGATTCTTTAATTTTTCTTATCTTTTCGCTCCCATTTTCCTTTTCTCTTTATTTTTGTTCTACTTTTGAGAGTTCCTTGACTCCATCTTATAACCTTTTATTTAATTTTTTAATTTCAGTTTTTATATTTTTTAATGGAAAAGAATTCTGTCTTGTCTCTGATCCTTTTTCATAGTGATGTATATCCATATTATGAACTCATTTTTTTTTGCATGTCTTTAAGGATATATTATAATTTTTAAAAAGTTTACTTCTGAGTTCTGCATTCACTCTGATCCATTTAGATCTTTGTCTATTTTGGGTTTTGCCTATTTGCTTTATTGGTTTTGGTCTCTATATCTATGTTGCACATTTTCCTCCAATGTCTCTGATTCTTCTCTGGTCATTTATATCTAAAAGTGAGTTGCTAAAACGCTGTGGGGACTGCTGTACTCATGAACAGAGGTGACTGGCAGGGACCACTGAAAGATGACCTACGCTTTCTAGTGAGAAAAGAAATCTAGGGATTTTTTTCCCATGGTCATCAAGAAAAAAAATCTAATTTGTGCCAGAGATGGAGCAGACAAGTCAGTGTGGAGGGAGCAGCATATGTTTGATGACTAACACCCCAGATGCAGGTAGAGACAGAGGACCTGAGAAAAGACTTGCCAGCCTTCCGTTTTTGTTGGTGCCCTGTGTCAAGAGCCTCTCCTGTTTGATTTCTCCAGAGTATAATCCTTTGGTCCCATCTATCCCTGCGTGTGTGTGTGTGTGTGTGTATTGGGGGGTGGGGGTGATTTTATAGTAGGTACATGGTTGTATGGAGAGTTGGCAGAGACTTAGACTCAAATCTTCCCCTGCGCTCCACCCCTTCTGAGCCCAGATCTTCCAAGTTCTGAACCTTTCTGGGGTTTTGCAGAGTGAATTGGTTCACTTCTTGTCATTTCCCTGATAACTGGTGCTTGGATTTTCCATGATCCCACTGTTTTCACCTGTTGTATTCCAATTTGCTAAAATGCACCAAAATCTTTTATCCTCTGCTGTCTTTTATCCTGGTTCTCTTTATTTTGTGGGATTATTATTATTTTTTTTACTGATACTGGGGGCCAAGGTGGGGAGAAGCTGGATCGTGTTAAATGCATGTGTCTATATGGTAGTTTATCTGGCTGCATGACAAAAGAAAAATAGGCTAACTGTGCTTTTGGCATAATACTTTACGAGTCAAACTGCCAGGCCCATTCTGATCAGGGGATCCTAGTGGCATGTCATTTCACCCACAATGGGGAGGCCTACAAAATTAACTAATAAAATCTCATTCACTTCTTTATTATTTGACGTTTTAAAATATTGGGCTGTCTTTGCCGAAGGTCCCCAAAATAGTAGACTGATGTTTTGTTAGGTTGGTAAGAAATTGATGGAAACAAGATTAAATTGTGTCCAGTAATTATTTGTGGTTTGATGTCATAACCTTTTCCTAGATTAAATATATGCTTTGTTTAGAATGTCTATCATAAGAATAAGTAACTTGTTAATGTGATTCCAATACTGCAAAAACATTAGTCATCTTCTCTTCATCCTCCCTCCTCCATCTGTATATATCTCAGGAAAATAGGCAAAGTTATAGTCTGACAGGAAGAATAAAATGCTGTTTCGAATCCTGGAAAAGAAGATATCCACTTGTCTATACAAACTAACGAACTGTCATAAAGATATTAGAGATTATAATATTACGATAATAGCTCCTATTTACTGAATGACCAGTTCAAGTATTTTACTAAGTTTTAAAAATATCTTTTTTAAGGACCAAAAGCTTTAAGTAATAGGTGTTATCTACATGTTTACATGTGGAAATGAGGCTCAGGAAAATTATGAGGCTCAGGGAAGGTCCAGAAAGAATTTGGATAACAGTCTGGAGTTCTCTAAAGCCCACATATTCCATATGCATTAGGGAGTGATGAAAAGGACATTTATTTATAAACTTTAAAAAAATCATTGGTGACTTTCTTTGGAAATCATCTGTCTCCACGGTGTTCATTCTATTCTGCTGCCTCGCCTCAGGGAAAGAAGTTAAGATGTTTGGTATATTTGTAATCAGATTTTTGAGTATCTTGAGCTCTCTTAAAGACAGAAGCCTACCTGTAATTTCTTCTCTCTCTCTTTTCATTTTTCTGATGTGATTTTTAGAAATCCCTAGAGAGATTTTGGAGTCCTTTCTTACATCTCTGATGAAAATCTGACTTAGAAACTTTTCAGTTGAAGGAAATGTAAATCTCTCTGAACAATCCTCTTGACTTGGGTCTTTTTTACACAGTTGAAAATACTGTTTATAATAGGGTGGCTATGCTACAATTAAACGAACATCCTGTAAAGAAATTCAACTTGTTAAAACTGGCTTGTTAAATAAGCTTGGAACCATTATCTGAATAACAAACTAGATCTGAACTTGGATAGCAAACTTCACTTTTATGGGTCTTCCAATGACCTCATTGTTATAATAAATGAGGACATCAGGTTTCCTTATCCATCAGGAAAGTTCTACACTGTCTGTGTCAGATGACTCAGAAAACGCACAAATGTCTCCCATGCTGAGAGACAAGCAGATTCTGGATTTTCTCCATCCAGCCTCCCTTATGGCTATCTGTCAAAGCAACATCGTCTTGTAGTTGGCTCTGGACTGGGAGAAATTGTCTACCTCTCAGTTCATGAGGGCACCAGATTCCTTCCCTCACAGGAAGCCTCATTTCTTTCTTTTCTTGTCAGGAATATGCAACATGTATGAGCATATAGTCCTATAGGAGCTTCAGTACCACTCTGCTATCCTCTCCCTGCCAGGGGTCCCCCGCCCACCCATATCTTCTCTCTATTAAGTTGGAATGTTGTCTAGATTCAAGGATGGCAGCCCAACAAGCAACCAGCACTGTCTCCTAGCCACCAGAAGGGAAGGCGAAGATGCAGGAGCCCTTCCTTCATTCCCTTTCCAAGGCTGTACTGAGAAAAGGCAGTTACATGAGAGCATTCTTGACACAGGATTCCTGGGAAGGCCCTGCCAGCCAGACCCCCTTCAAGACTGTATCTCCTTTTCATATCTCAAGTCAGGACTTTTCAACTTGGGGTTTATTTTCCCTTTCCCCCTCCACCTCTGTGGATATTTGGCAATGTCTAGAGACATTTCTGACGCTCACAATTGGAGGGCACTACTGGCATAGAGCGGATAGAGGCCAGGGATGCCACTAAACATCCTACAGTGCACAGAACAGCCCTCACAACAAGGAATTATGGGCCCCCCGATTGAATAGTGCACAGGTTGGAACATCCTGCTGAAGCTCGGAGGCAAGTAGACAAAATGGCAGGTATCCACTTCTTTCCCTGTTCATAAATCATTTATTAAGTGTTTCTTATATGGGGCAGATTGTGCTCAATATCAAGGGAGATAAAAAGGAATTCCACTGAATTTAGACAGGGAATAAAGGATGGTGGGTAAGAGCACTGACTTGGGTGCCAAACTCCCTGGGGTCAAGCCCCTGCCCCACCACGTATGAGGTGTGTGAACTTAGGCAATGCCATATCCTCTTTGAGCATCATGTTCTCCTCTGGAAAATGCTCCAAACAATAGTATAGACCTTAGGAGCTTGTTGGGACAATTACATGAATTATTGTATCTACAGGTGCTTTGAACAGGCCTGCCACATAGTACGCTCTGTCTCTTCCTCTCTCTCTCTTCCTCCCACTTAAGCTGGTGAGGCACAGTAGGAGTCTCTCAGACAAAAAGAGGTCTGGGTTCTCTAGTATGAAGGGGATGGGACCTGGTAGCAATGTGGCTCATGGACTTAGGTTATATTATCTTCTAGTTCTGACTTTGTTAGGAGTCTTGGCAAAATGACTTACACAATCCAGGCCTCTGTTTCCTCGTGAGAAAAATGGGAATGTTGGCACTCGTCAAATCCTAAGGTCACTCAGAAGATAAAATGAAATAATAAATGTAAAAGCAATTTGAAAAATTATCATCACAGGTTTGAACTTTTGGGGGTACTATTATTCATGTTATATAGTTCATAACTTCCTGCATTCCCACTTCTCCAAAACAAAACAAAACAAAACAAAATTATCCATCTCCTTAAAAACGGTGGAACTGGAAATGTTTAACTTATTTGAAGTCCCCCAATTTGTTGCTGGATATAAGTCAGTGAATTGAATTAATTTTCAAAACTTTCCTAGGATATTTTAAAAAATCATAATGATAGTCTTCTAGTTTTAAGAGACATGGTTAGATAAAATATACCAGTGATTTAAACCAACTGGTTAAATGTCTTTAGGTGAGCAGTCATCTGAATATGAGTCTTTTAGTGAGTGACAGTCAGACACAAGTGTGTGAGGCTCTGGTCTCTTGTTTTCCAGCCTCTGAGCCTAAAGGGTGGTGCTGCCCCCAAATCTCTTGGTTCTGACTGGAATTGCCAATCTTAGTGTGACATCCTGACTTGAACCCGCTGTGCTTCTGACGTCACTTCCTGTTTGCATCAACTGTCTGGACCAAGGCCCAGGTTTCGACACGCAGAATGATTTCTAAATCCACGGGCCTCACTCTCCCCCTCTCTCCCACTCCAAGCACATGCTGTTTTCTGTGATCTCTGTTCAAGGGAACACTCTAGCCACGCTCCATTGACAACACCAAAACCGACAAAAAGCAACGCACAGTCCCAGGTCCAGGTGAAAGGAGCTGCTGAAATGCATCGTGATGGACCCCTGTCTACTTCATAAAGCTCTCGATAGAAATAGCAGAGAGAGGGGGCACGACCCCTTGTAAAATTAATTGTTCCAATTGGGGATTACAGAGGATTAGGCGGGAGTCAGGTTTAGGCTGTGCTGTGCTGTCCCTGTTCAGCCAGGAGGGAAAGCACTGCTACCTCCCAGGACAGGTGCAGGCGTCAGCAGTGAGCTTTATTTTCACCAGACCTCTTATAGGCACGATGGAAGTCCACCAACTTGCCCGTTTGGTCGTCGTAGTTCGAGTCCTTTGGGAACTGAATAGAAACAAATAGGATAGTCACTGGAGTGATTTCACAAGTCCATGATACCAACTGGTATTAATGTGATAAAAGCCATGCTCCACCAAGCCCATCATCGGGACAGGACTGGGGTGAGGCATCTCATTTTCTCTATCTGAACTCCTGTAATTCTCTATAGTGAAGGCTGCCATGTCTTGTATATGTCCTTCGGGGGGTTACCACACCCCATCCGCCCCGCTGTCTTTACTTCTTTTGAATATTGAGCCGTCCGGGTGTTACCTAAAAGCGGGGCTGAATTCAGTTTCCCATCCACTAGGCAGCATGATCCCCACTCAAAGCAAAATCAGTCTTTATGTTTCATTTCCCCCAGAGGCCTTGAAAACTATCACTGCATTTGCGCAAATATGGTAAATGTACACATGGTCCCATCCCCTGGGGCAAGAAGCAACGCCACATGGTCTAAGTCCACAGTGACCTCTCAGAGTTTCCATTAAGATACTGGAAGGGTTTTTGCTTAATTTATCCTCTGGCAGACTCAATTCTATGTCTTAGACAAAGGATGCTTTTATAAAGAAAGTGGTCTTGGCTTGTACATCGCTATTATTATTATTATTTTTTTTAAGAGTCCACTGCAAATGTAAAAATTGATTTCCTTTGCTGCTTTTCCTTAATTCCAAATAATGCTGCATGTACGGCTGCTGCCTCAAGGAGCAGGAAGACCATAATTTACCAGATGTGGGTCTATTAGGCCTTCATTTCCTGAAGCAATGAATTGTCACCAAAATGGTCCAAGACACAATGGCAAGTTCAATTAATGTTTTATTCCTTTAAGAGGGCCTAGCTGAAAGATGAACTGACTGAATGAGAGGCAAATTGGGTAGGAAATTACCCAGCTCCAAAGGGGGCCTACAGTAAACACTTTTTTATTTTATATATTCCGTATCATAAATGTTTCAAATAATGACATCAGGATTATCCTTTTCTAGTAGTCAAGAGAACAGATCACAGGTGATAGCTTTAATTTTGCTTGCTCCAATTTTCTGGAAGAAAACACTTAAATTTCACCTTTAAAAAGGAGCAAAAAATAGCAGCAGAAAGATAAAATTGAAGGGCAGAAAATTCTGTTTTAGTTGGAGTAGTTGGAGTAAATTTTAGTTGGAGTAAAATTCTGTTTAGTTGGAGTGTCTTGGGGGCAAAGAGTAAAACTAGAATCTGGAATCCTGAGCTTTAAGATGAGTTTAATATTGTTAAATATTATTTTAATTTATATTCAATATTATATTTATGCATTATTTAATTTTACAATAATTTTTAATATGTATGATAGTTAATAACTTGAAAAGAAATGTACAATTTTATTTAACTATAGCTCACTTTAGTAGATAGTATATTCTTTTCTTTAGTCAACACTTGATTTATTTGTTATTCAAGATAGCATATTCTTGACCTACTCCAAGGAAATATCCTTAAGATTGGTGATAGATTTATAATTTGCTTTTAGAAGAACATGTTCTCTGAAATTGACTTTACTGCTTTCATTTGATAAGGGAAAATTTACTGAGAATCTGATGAGAAAAATAGAGATTAGAGTTAATACGATATAATTCATGTTCCTGAACACATAAACAATTATCGATGCTTTCCTCTTTTTTGTGCATTTAGTTAATAATCATGTCTACAGCATAGAAGGTGACATTGATACGCATAAGAGGGGGAGGACACAGTCCTTAGCCTTGAGGAACTTAGGATATCAGGGGTATCCCTGAAGCATTTGGAGAATAACTACTAGGCAGCGCACAAGAGAAGCAGAGCCAGTATGGGCATTGCAGCCAGTGGAGTCAAGGACTTTGGAGATGAGAAAAAGCTTGCCGTGGGGTAAGAGCAGTCAGGGAAGTGCTGCATTTCTTTTCCTAAGAAATTTTCCACAAGAAAGAAGTGAAGAGGCAGGGAAGGGTGTTGGGGTCCAACTGTAGGGAAGGGAAGGAGAGAAGAGAGAACACATGCTGAAAACCACCTTTGCAAATCCCAATATTTTCCTTTAGATTTATGTAAAGTTTCTCTCTTGAGACTGAAGGGGCAACAGGAATGATTTAAGAAAAATAACTTACCGGTAAGACAATGCTGAAGAAAGGAGAATTACCCTTCGAAGAACAGTATATAAAACACTACAATAACAATTAATATTAACATCATTTTTAAAGCCTGATATAAGAGGAGGACATGTGAACTTTTGGAGAGCCATTATGGGTCATCTCAAATGACAATGCCAAAGAAATCCATCCCTTTGCCTGCTCTGAAAGACTATGAGTCTTAAAACTCGACATAGGAAATAGGACCTCCCTCCTGAAACATGCCAATTCATTCTACTTACCCTAAAAAGTACAAAACTAAGTCTTTTGTGCTTCAAATTTTCCTCAGGTAAAGGGTGAGGGCCCCTTTTCTATTTTATAATTTCTGGGTGTCCTCTTGTACCCTACTCTCAGGCCCTGATGAATTCGTCAGGCTGCTCTACTAAGCTGTGCACTTTCCTTCTTTTATGTGTTTGGGCACACTGTTCTCAGTGTCTGAAATCATGGATACCACCATCCCACTTCACTGCATTTTCGTTCAAAATCCTTCCATTTTCTCGATCTGGCTCCAATTCTATACCTAAGTTCCTCCTCATCCTTTTGCAGCTGATCCATCCGCAATACTCATAAAGCACATTCGAAAAGCACCATGAAAAGCAGAGAACCATATGATTTCACTGATATGTGGTATATAAACCAAAAACAACAAAAGAACAAGACAAACAAATGAGAAACAAGAACTCAAAGACACAGACAATAGTTTAGTGGTTACCAGAGGGTAAAGGGGGTGAGGGGTGGGAGATGAGGATAAGGGGGATCAAATATATGGTGATGGAAGGAGAACTGACTCCGGGTGGTGAGCACACAATGGGATTTATAGATGATGTAATACAGAATTGTACACCTGGAATCTATGTAATTTTACTAACAATTGTCACCCCAATAAATTAAAAAAAAAAAGAAAAAAAGAAAAGCACCATGGGAGATACAGAAAGGGGAGGCCATGCATGGCTCTTGCTCACAGAGAAATAATTCTGTTTGAGGAGAAACAACAAAGGGAAGAATATTTTGGAACACATACATTCACTGACACATCATGAGTCCAAAGGAAGAGTATAAATACTGACAGAATTAAGCTTGTTACGGTAGTTTAGAATTTAAAATGCCCCACCTCCTCAGTCATTAGTTATTTAATTCTATCATACTAGTAAACTGAATCTTCCTAAGCCGTCGTCACCAGGTGCCTAAGAAAAACACATATAAATCAAAGTCAACACATTTTTATTTATTTATTCAGAGTTTAGGGGAAAAATGATATCACAACGTGGGTTCTGATTATGAATGAAGTGTATTGAAAAAGTTTTACATCAAAAAGTGTGAGTTGGCAGTTCCACATGACATCATATGATAGATACAAGAAGGATTTTATGTTGATACAAAATACTATTTTATTGCAGTTGTATCAAATAAGTTAAGCCTCCTCTTAAGGACTTTAACAAATGTTTACCTTTTCTAGGCAATTACTTAACTTTCCAATTATCCAGAAAGTGAGCTCATGTGGAGAGCAAAATATACTAAATAATCTGAACACATCGTATTAAAAATCAGAGAACTTTGTTTTCTGTTTGCTAGTTAATATTGAATAAGGAGGTACAGACTTGACCTTGAGTATTTTGTGAATTACAAAGCTTCTCTTTTTATTTGAAATGAGCTGTACACTTTACTCTCATAATTCATCCACCCACGTGGATGGATTTCGGTTGCCAGGGTCAGTAAACTCTAGCAACATGGGAAAAGGCATGGCTGTACTGTTCTCACCTGTTTAGACCATCCGGAATCAATTTTTGTCTGTGTGTTGTCATTCCTGGGAGAATGCGATGCCTGTGGTTTCCAAGGTATTCTCTCTAAGATTCTTTCTCCCTAGGATTCTATCACAGCTCTCAGTGCATATTTTACTCTTTAGAACATTGTTGAAATAATCAGTACTGCTGTTATTTATCAGATTACTTGATCAAGGTCAAGTTGGATATAGCCTCTTTTATTTATAGATCCTCATTCATTAATCTATGTTTCAAAGATATCTAAGGCTGTAAATAGAAGCTTTACTCAAAGATATGCATCAAAGCATCAGGATGAAAAATAGGACTCCAAGTCTCCACTTGTATTTAGTGTAAGGTCTAGGAATCTGGGTAAACAAGGTCATGGGTTGAGATTCAATCTTGTCTGCTTGATCGATGACGCATCTGCAAGGGATCTAAGGTCTTGACAACTTGTTTTTCTCTTGATGCTTTCAAGACATTCTCTTTTTCTTTGGTTTTCAACATTTTGACTATGGTGTGTCTAAGTGAGGATCTCTGTATGTTTATCCTATTTGGGATACATTGGCCTTCTTAGATCTATTGATAAATATTTTTCATAAAATGTGGGATGTTTTCCGTCATTATTTCTTCAAATATTTTTTCTGTCCCTTTCTCTCCTCTCCCACTAGGTCTCCCCATTACACATTGGTTGATATGCTTGGTCGTGGCCCCTGGGGCTCTGAGGCTTTGTTCAGCTTATCCTTAATTTTTTTCTCTCTGTTCTTCAGATTGGATAAATTCTATTGATTCATGTTTAAGTTCACTGATTCTTTCTTCATTCATCTCAAGTCTATTGTTGAGCCCATTTAGTGAATATTTCATTTTGATTACTATTTGTTTCAACTCTAGAATTTTCATCTGGTACTTTTTAATAGATTTGACTTCTTTACCAATGTTCCCTATAGATCGAGTCACTGTCAGCATATTATCTGTTGGCTCTTTGAACATATTAATAATAGATGCTTTGAAGTCTTTGTCTGCTAAATCCAACTTATAAAGGCTTCTCAGAGTCTGTTTTCATTGACTGCTTTTTTTTTCTCCTTGAGAATGGGTCATACTCTTCAGCTTTTTTGCATGTCTCATGATTTTTTTATTGAAAATTTTAGGTAATACATAATAACAACTCTGGATTTAATCTTTCTTTTTTTTCCTCCAGAGGTATTTTTTTTGCTTCTGCTGTTTTTTTTCTTTTGTTTACATCCTCCTTTTCTTCTTCTTCTTCTTCCTCTTCCTCTTCCTCTTCCTCTTCCTCTTCCTCTTCCTCTTCCTCTTCCTCTTCCTCTTCCTCTTCTTCTTCTTCTTCTTCTTCTTCTTCTTCTTCTTCTTCTTCTTCTCTTTATTTTTTAAATTAACAAGCCTAGACTTGACTGAAAGAACCTACCATCCCTGTAGTGTGTCGCTACTCTCTCTGCTCAGATTTTTTTTGTTTTAATTCTTATTTTTATTTTTTAGCCTGGCTTCCTACAGGTAACCCCTGTGTTTGCATAGCTTAGTGGTCAGCCAATGATTGGTCACAAACTGTTCAAACACTTCAAGTCTATAAAGCTTCCACTCTCTGACAGTGGATCTGTGTTTGGTTTGGGGAGTACATTCCAAGTCTGGGCAGTTTTCAAGTCTGCCCCAAGCTCTCACTGTCTACTTCTACTTTCTACTTCAGAGAGGAGATCCTCTCAGGGCTCCACTTCATGAGTACAGAGACTTCCAGACAGCCAGGGATGTATGGCGCGCCTGTCAAGCCCTCAGTGGCTATCTCATTAAGAAAGCTCTGATATTCACAACTTTTTTGGTAAAATTCTAGATCACCAGAATGATTATTTTTGTCAAATGTGTTCAGCTTTACAGTTGTTTTAGGGAGGGAGGATTTGCTGATCTCTTTGTTCCTCTATCCTGATGATCTGCCTCATTCCTGACACTAGAATCACACTCTTTTTAAGAGATTTTGAAGGTTTACCTGTGGCTTACCTGTAATGTACTGTGCATCTTTTCTTGGCAGCTGGCCATCTATTGCTGCCCTGGAAAAAGTGGTCAGATATCAGGTCAATACGATCTTAACATGAGTCTAGTAAGGGAAGGAAGGGACTGGCATTTCAGTTTATAAAATGTTACAGACGAACGTTAGCTAATCAATTCCAAGTCCCTAAATTACCTGTACGGACTTTTAGTTGACGATATTTTCCAAATGTTTTTAATGCACAGCCAGAAAGTGAAAAAGAAAGAGACTCTATCTAATCTTTTAATCTCATGGAGCTGGCCTCCTAGTTAGGAATATAAGAAATGCCTAAGAAAAACTGTGTTGAGAAGAGAAAAACTTTAACAAGCATGAATCAGTGACACGTTCAACCCCATTCGTGCTGTGGGGATTAGCACAGTTTAGCACTCAAAAGAAAATTCCTCCAGGTTCCACTGTTTTTTTTGAAAAGTCAAAGAATTTTTATAAAATAGCACTTAAAAGTGCCTAATAAGTGAAGAAACAGCAGCACCAACATACACAAGACAGGGTGAACTTTTCTTTTCTCTTTTCTCTCCCCTTATTGCGGTGCTGCTAAGCATCTCTGAGTGAGGGAAGTACACACGTTGGTTTTACGCTGCTGTTCTTCCATCTGGACTATGTGAGTACCTTGAAGGAGGTCTGAATTTAGCCTTCACGTTCCATTTTCCATCAGCAATATCTAAGCTTGAGATTTATCCTCTATTGAACTTGCACCCTCAACCAAGCATGATATCCCATCTAAATAGTTCTTTTTATTTTTAAATCATGCATATATTTTGCCACATTAGGGAGATAACTGTTTGGTACCTTTATGATTCCTAGGTGCATTTCTATTTTTCTTTGTTCCTGAAATTAAAATGGTAACGACGTATTTAGAAAATGATGCCTTCTATGTCATATTTTCTGCTTCTTCGTAGTATATGTTTATGATTATGACGTATGATATATTCACCATCAGGATGTCTTGTAAAAAGTAAGATTCAGTTTATCAGCCTAAATCTTTAGGAATACAAAATGGAGAGAAGGAGGTAGGATGTGCTCCAGTCATGCCTGCAGGCTGACAGATTTATAAAACAAAATCGTGCCATAAAGTTAGCATAGATTGATTGGCTTGGAGGTAAAGCACTAAGAAGAATCTTTCCGATGTGGCCGCTAAAATGTTGTGGTGTTAAAGCATAGTTAAGATATTAATCCGATTCTTGGTCTCTGCTTATTTATCCTTTTTGAGTAAAAAAACTGAGGTGACTATTATTCTGTTATGTGATGCATTACCACACTATTTCCACTATCTGTGAAGTCTGCAAGCTGAATCATTTTAAAAGAATTAGTCACTACACTAAGGTTTTTTTTGCTTTGGCGTGTCTTCATTCTGTGTTTTGCTGTTCCCCTAAAGCATTTTTGTATTCAGTGGCAATAAAATTAGTTCAAAATACAATACTACAGAAGTAAAAGCAGCTAGTTTGACTCATGCTTTGTTCCTACTCCCCAAATGCCCTACGCAGCACCTTGTCCCTCGCCCCTACCTTCAAGCTCCGGAAACACGAGAAATTTCTCAGCTTCTATGGCCCGTGCCCTCCAGTTTCTTCTTCTGCCAATAACTCTTTCTTCTCTGCCAATCATCTCCAGTCCTCCCATTTAGATAAACCATGCGTGCACCTTTCCCTCCCAATAAAACTTTGGAAGAGACTGCCAGCCATAGTTTGTCACAGGCATAGAGCACTTTGTCGGACTACATCACCTATTGACAATCAGCCAGAGGAAAAGGGGTCTGATTACCATGGAAGTGATTAGGCTGGGGTAAACAATTACTTCACAGGCAACTGGACCACATGCACTGCTACTGAGACCCACGAGCACTGTGGGGGCCAAGTCATAAATCCTAGTAAGCCCTCTGCACTCAACATAGCACCTAACACAGGGTAGGCTGTGGATTTCATAAATATTTGGTTAATGAATGGTTGAATAAAGTAGATGGGTGACTAAAGAATCATGAAGCCTGCTTTCATGTGAAATTTTAATAGTGTTCCTGGAATAAGGTAGAAAAACAGTTGCCTTTTCATAGGAGTCTGGACTAGAAAATTTTCAAGCTCTTCTGGTCTTTGTAAATGGAATTCTTTGTGCTCGATTATCAGGTCAGACAAGTTTTGCTGAAAATCTGATAATTGTTTTTTATTTCATTTAGAGTGAAAGTAAAAGTAGAGCAACAGTTCTTACAAGAGGCTGGAAGACCCAACATGAGCTCACCTTGTCCGTCCCTTCCTTACTTTTCTGACTCCAGCTTTCACCCCTCCCTCTCGCTCCCTTCCTCCACCCACACAGGCTTCCTTGATATTTCTGAGATGTACCAGGCACACACTTGCCTTAGAGCCTTTGTGCTAGCTGTTCCATCTTGTTAGTCTCCCCAGACATGCACGTGGCATCTTCCTCACCTCCTTTAAATGGTACCTTCACAGGAAGGACAGCCCTGAGCACCTTATTTAATAACTACCTCCACTTATCCCCTTACACTTCTCTATTTTTTTTCCCTTAGCGCTTACCATCTCTTAATACATTGTGTAACTTTTATTAGGTTTTGTCTGCCCCCCACCCCCCGCCCACGACCCATTCCTACACTAGAATGTCAGCTTCACAAGGGCAGCAAGTTTTGCTCACTGCCATGACTATAACAATGCCAGGGGCATAGTAGGTGCTTAATAAATATTTGTCAAATGAAGTATTATTTATTAAGTATTTTGGACCAGTGACTGTATTAGGAGTTGGAAAACTAGTGTATTGTGTTTTAATTGGTTTTAAACCTGGCTACATGTGAAAATCATGTGGAACCTTTGCGAAAACAGGAACTCGTCACAGAAACCATCGTTGAAATGATCTAGAATCTGGTTTAGAAATATATGCGGGGGCCCTCGATGATTCTGATGGAGAGCTTGTTTAAGAGCCCCTACATGGTAGACAGAACATGGCTTTGAACCCATCTTCATCAAGCTTCAAATCGATTCTCTTCGGTGTATTAGCTGACTGGGTGATCTTGGGCAAATTACTTACTGAAGCTCATGTTCTAGGGGCCTGTTTCCTCATCTATAAAATGGGGACAAATATTGAGTGAATGAATGATTGAGTGAAGGAATGTGTCAGAGGCCCTCAACGAGATCTTCTATAAATGGTGTAACACAAGTAAAGGAGGCGGCACAAGGGGTGAAACGTAAGAGGCATTGAAGGGATATCAGTCTCCTAGCTCCCCCGCCCCCGCCCCCACCAACCCCTCCAGGCAGTTACTTTTAACAAATAAGCAGACGTGTATCCTGACCAATTTCAGCTTTCTTGGTTTGGCAAAGGCTGCGTTTACTGGGGCTTCATCCAAGCTTCAACTATTTAATCTCCGGGCTTGAAGTAGATAAAGGTTGGCTAAAACTGGCAGGTTATTGTGTTGTTGTTGTTGTTGACTTTGGCTAGAAGTTCCATGTCATTAGCTCTTTGGAAAGTGCCCCAAATTTAGGCGATGGATACATTTTGATACAAATAAGTGGTTTGTTGCCGGGGTATTAATGAGCGGTTGTGTTTGAAATGACCCTGTGTTCGCTTGACTCTGATTGTGTCACTCCAGAAGGTTTCCTCTCAGGGTTTGGGAAACACAAAAAGAGAATTCATGCACTGCTTTAAGAAGAAATGCCAGGATTTAAGAAAGCTCATAGGTAACTACTACACAAAAACTAGTTTTTCTGCCACTTTGAAGTTTATTTTCAAAGAATAATTGGGGTGGTATTTTCCAGCATTAAGTAATTCATCCATAAATTTACTTTTTTTTAAGTTTTTTTAGTTTATAAAAAAGAACCTTAATATAAGGCACTGTTGTTCAACGTTAAATGAGGGAATCCATAAATTCACTTTGACTCTTCTATGACATAGCCAATAACAGGGACCATTTTCACAGAAATATTTATCTTTCACATCCTTTAAATTGCACACAGAGTTGATTTAACAACCAGGCACTGCTTTGCAAAAATAAAAAAAATAAAAAAAAATTTGTCATTATGTAATGAAGTACTGGATATCTAAGTACTGGATATCTATTGTACCATGCCTTAACAGTTACTTGTTTGATTCACTTCTTGAAACACTTCTTGGTGTAGGAGCAGGTAGCGTGTTCTATTAGTTCAAGACTCTCATGAGACTAGGATCCCTGACTTCAGCATGAGAAGAATGTAATAAGCCTTTATTGCTTGAGTGATTGGCTTGCCACTTTTAATCCATGTAATCAAGGAAAGGAACATTAAGCTAGAAAATTATAGAAAGTGCTATATATACACCCCAGTTGTTTATTGTCATTAACACTCTTCATTTAAGAACAAAACAAAGTAAAATTAAGTAAACTTAGCAAGAGTGAATCAAAACTTTTACTATTAACTTCTAATATGAAGACAACTGGCTGCTTGAGAAAAAATATTGTTTAATATGCCCACCCAAACCAACAATAAATTATATATTGTTTAAAAGGCTGTTGGCAAAGTAACGTGTGTAAGGCACTGAAATCATAATTGGCACTACCGTTTTGGCCCTGTGACCAGTTTTACATCAGGGACTTATTTTCCAGGGTTTTCCTCTGAGTTGTAGCAATCATTTGCTTTAGTAGAATCTAAAGTGAATGGCATGCACAATAAACGTGCTCCCTCCTGGAGCTCACAGAGGCATTGTAAAATGCAAAGGAAAACAGTGGGAGGCATTGAAGTGGTTCACATACCGACCTTTTAAAAACCAAACAGAAGAAAAGAACATCTAAAAGCCCAGGTTAGTGCAGAATCCCACCCACAGAACCCCAGACTCTCCATGCCCTAACCAATCAAACATTTGTATCCACGTGTCACAATGGAGATGGACCCAAATTCAATGGGCTCCGCCTGGAGCCATAGGTATAAACCTATCAGGTCAGGATGAATTCTACTTTGGAGAGTCTATAAAGTTATTTTGCCCAAGTTGGTAAATATTCTGAATGTTTGGCTTTGCATGCAGTGCAAACCTAAATCTAAAACAAACAAACAAACAAACAAACAAACAAACAAACAGTACTGAGTAGTCAAAAACCCTTTCTAGCTGTTCATAAAAGACTTTACAGGAAAAATATATTTTCACCTGACCAGAAATTCTGTCAGATATACCTAGGGAAAAAAAAAAAAAGATAATATATTTAAATCCCCCTCTGTCTACCCAAACTGGTAGTCTGAAAATCCAATTCATTTTTCTTTCTTTGACACCATTGTCAATAATAAATATTCAGCTGTTAGAACAGACCTGACCTTTTTGTCAACAATGTGTGATGTAGACCTGGATATAGGCTTACTTGGATTATGATAATCTTTACCTAACTACCTGGTAAAATAAAGTTAACCCTCTGGAGAAAGATAACATCATTTAAAGCAGCAAATTCTTTCTCAAGTTTTCTTATGAAAAAAAGCAGATATTCCGCAAGACAAGACCAAACAAATGAAAAACAAGAAAGAAAACAGACAATAGAAACAGATGCATAAGAGATGGAAAAATTGCAGTTTTCAGATATTGCTGTTAAAGTAATTGTAATTAGAAGATCAAGAATACTAGCAGAAAATTGGAATAAAAAGAAAAAAATTTAAATTCCAAAACAGAAAAAAATCAAGAACAAAAATTAAGAATTTAATAAATGGGTTTCAGATCAGCTTGAATGTAGCTGAAGAAAGGTCGGCAAACTAGAAGAGTCAATTGAAAATATCTACACTGAAGAATAGAGATTAAAAAAAAAGTAAATAAAACACATAAAAGTGGGTAAAAAGGTATGACACACAGTGAAAAAGATTAGTTTGTGTAAAACGGAGTTCCAAAAGAAGAAAATGGAACAGAAATAATACTTGAAGAGAGAAGAGTTGAGAAAGACATCAATCCACAAATTCAAGAAGCACTGTGAACACTAAGCAGGATAAGAGAGAAATTCACAGCTAGGGACATCATATTAAAATGGCTGAGCATCAAATAAATAGAGAAAAATCTTAACAGAAGAGGGAAAATACATGTTATTTTAGAAAAAATAATAAGATTGAAGATTGACTTCTTGCAGAAGTAACAGAGTATAAAAGTCAATGGAATGATATCTTCAAAGTGCTGAAAGTAAACAAATGACTAGAATTCTAGAATTCTATATACCATATGTATGTATATATATACACATATATATACATTCTTAAAGATAAAAGCAAAATAAAGATATTTTCTGACCATCCGCAACACTCCTGTTTCAAACAAGAAACTTAAATTGTCACCAGGTGACTAACTTGAAAGCAAATATTAAAAAAAAATTAAAAAAAAATCTTTAGTTGAAAGGAAACAGCCTGGATAGAAACAGAGAAATGCAGGAAAACGTGAAGAACAATTAAAAGGGTAAATATGTAAATATTAATAAATACTGACTGTATTACATTAGGATGAAAATAATAATAATGCCTTAAAGAATTTAAAATGTATATAGAACGGGAATAATAAAAATAGCAAAAATGGTGTGAGAGGAGTAAATAATGTAAAGTATCCTAAGGCCTGAGAAGTGGCGAAGGATTAATTCACATTAAAATTGTAATAAGTTAAGGATATATGTTTAATTATTTAGAATAATCATTAAAAGAAAAGTAAAAATGTTTATATATATTTATACACACACACACACACACACATATATATATATTTGATAAACTTATAAAAAGAAAATGGACTTTTAAAAATATTTCATCCAAAAAAAAGGAGAAAAGAAGGTATATAGTAAAGATGGCATAAATAGAAACCAAATAGGGAGATGAAAACAAATATATCAGTAATGATATAAAGCAAATGTACTAAAAGCTTCAACTAAAAATAAAGAATTTCAAGCAGCATTCTGCTTACAAAAGATCTATCTTAAATGTAAGAATACAGAATAGTTGAAAAGCAAAAGCTAGAAATAGATATACTACTCAAATAGTAAGTAATCAAAAAAAATTAGTATGGACATATTTAAATGAAACAGTAGATTTGAAAGCAAGAAACTTTACTAGTGGGACACTTTATAAGGCTAAGAATGTGAACTAACCAGGGATATATAATTCTAGATATGTGTACATATATTAACATAGGCTCAATGTATGTAAAACAAAAACTAACAAAATTAAATTGAGAAATAGAGAAATCAACAATCATAGCAGCTAAAGACTTGACTACACTTTTTAAAGATAAAATAGAATAAGCAGACCAAAAAAATCAGTAAAGATATCGAGCATCTGAAAAAGGCAATTAGGAAACTTCATCTAATTGACAAACTAGAATAATAACAAAATACACATTTGATTTAAGTTCACATGGGATATACACTAAAATCAACAAAATGCAAGGCCTTATGTCAGGCCTCAATCAGTTTTAAAAGCTGAAATCATGCAGTATATTCTCTGACCACCATGGAATTGAAGTAATAACCAATAAAAAAATAGCTAGAAAATCTCTAAATGCTTGGAAAATAATATACTTCCTCTTAACACATAGATCAAGAATAACTACAATGGAAATTGAAAAACAATCTAAATTAAATGGTAATTAAAATATGACAACTTGTAGAATATAGCAGTGCATAGAGGGAAGCCATGCATAGAGAGAAGCATGTAGCATTAAACGCATATATTGAAAAGCAGAAACACTTCAATCAAAAATTGAATATCTATTTTAAAGAAATAAACAAATTTCAGCAAATTAAACCCCCAAAAGAGGGTAGAAAATAATAAAGGTTAGAGAAATAATCAATGAAATATGAAAACAAATGTGTGATCCAAAGGATCAACATAGCAAAAGTTGGTTATTTCAAAGGAAAATTAGCAAGCCTAACAAAACTGGTTATTAAGTGGGGGGTGGGGGTGGGGCTGAAATGAGCCTTTTGGTAAAAAGGGTCATCACTACGTTTTGTACAGATATTCAAAATATAATATGAGAACATTATAAACAATTATATGCCAATTAATCTGAAAATTTAAAATAATTTTAAATTATCAATGAATTTAAAAATAAAATGTACACATTTCTTGAAAAAAACACACCTTGCCTACACTAACACAAGAATACAAAGAAAATCAAAAGAGTCCTTTTCCTATTAAGAAATTGAATCAATTATTAAATAACCTCCCCACAAAGAAAACTTTAAGCCCAGATGGTTTCACTTGGGAATTCTCCCAAACATTCAAGGAAGCAATAAAACCAATATTATAAAATCTCTTCTACAGAATAGGAAAAAAGGAACACTTCCCAACTCATTTTATGATTCAATTAAACTTTGATAGAAAAACCTGATAAGAACATTACAAAAGGAAACTTACAGGCAAATTTATCTTATAAAAATAGATGAAAAATTCTAAACAAAATATTAACAAACCAAATCCAACAATATGTAAAATAAAATAGTACATCATGAACAACTGTGGTTTAAAATTCAAAGCTCAATCGGTGCAATTTATCACATTAAGGGAAAAGGAAAGAAAAATAATGTAACTTTTTTTCATTTTTGTCATCTTTATAGATACAGAAAAATAAAATTCAATATCGATTCATGATAAACAGTCTTAGAATCTATGAATAGAAGGAAACTGCCTTAATTTGTTGAAAGGTATCTACAAAATCCCTACATCATATTTAGTCGTGATTTTTTTGAAAGATTTCTCCTTGATATTGGGAATGGAAACAAGGTCCACTCTTGTCACTTCTAACTCAGCGTCAGACTGGAGATCTTAATTAGTGAAACAAGGTAAGAAAAATAAATGAAAGGCAAAAGAATTCTAGAGAAAGAAGTAAAATTGCAATATTTCGAGACGAAATGATTTGAAACACAGAAAATCCAGATGATTTACAGCCAAACTATTAGAATAAATACGTGACTTTAGGAAGTCTGCTGTACTCAGATTTATAAAAACGAACTGTATATCTACACACTAGCAATAAACAAATAGAAAACAAAATTTAAAAATACCTTAAAAAAAGCATACGTCTCTGAATAAATAGAATAAAAGGTGTATATTACCTCTACATTAAAAACCAAAAACAAACAAAAAAACACCCTCGAGAGAAATTCGTTTCTGTTCAACAGAAGACCCGATAAAGACAGTGAAATGGTAGGTCAGTGAGTGGGAAAACATATTTGCCACCATTTTATTCAATAACAAACTCAGAATGTGTTATTTAAAATTCCTACAATTAAATAACAAAGGAAAAAATCCAGTGGCTAATGGGTAGAAGATACAAGCAGACTCTTTACAAAAGAAAACATCCAAGTGTCAAAGAATCCTGAGAACAGGTGCTGAGCTGCACTAGTCCTGAGGGAAATGTACCTGAAGCAGTACCACAATTTGTGTTTCTACACGAGCGAAAATGACAAATAGGGAAAATAACCAGTGTGGGCAAGAATAGGGAGCAACTAGTACCTTCGTGCACTTCTATATGCTTTTCGTGGGAATGCAAATCGGTGCAATCCACTTTGGAAAATAATTGGACATTTTCTTGTATAGCCAAATAGTAGCATAATCTATGATCCAGGATTTTCACTCCTAGATATTTCTGCACGTGTCAGGAGATACGTACAACAATATTCGTGTCAGTGGTGTTCTTGAGAGCAACACACCGACACACACAGACATACACACGTGGAACATCTCAAATGTCCGTCAACATCAGAATGGATAAAAGAGGTATTTTAACACTATGGAATATGACAGGAATGAATTACATTCAATAATATGGATGAATCCTAAAAACATTCATAATGTTAAGTGATCAAAGAAAGGCGGCCACAAACAAGATGAGACCAGTTTTATAAAGGCCACATACTAGAGAAAATAAGAAACATGTTGCACCTTCTCATGCTCGTGTGTGTGTGTGTGTGTGTGGAGTTTGCTTTTTAAAAAGTAGAGAATGATAAACAGAAAGAAACCCAGACACATCATGAGAGCCGTTTCCTTTGTTGGGAGTGAAAAGGAATAAAATAGATCTATTTTATCATTGGAAATCATTGGTGATGATCTAGTTATTTGGCTGTGTGATGGTTTCTCTTTTCATTTTCATTTAGATGGCTGTCTTTAATATTCCGAAGTGAAACGCCCTACACCAGCGTCTAGCCCAGCCTGGCTCATGCTTTGTATTGTGAGTTGCTGGCTTATTAGATTTTGATTGTTGAAAGCAGTGCAGGAAAGACAGGTCTGGCCTTTCTTATTTTATATTAAGAGATGGCACCTATCCATATCCATGTAATGGAATATTATGCACCCATTAAAGTGAATATATGTGTGGACACCCATCGCAGAAAGAGAGACAGAGGGAAACAGATTTTAACTGAGTTTCCTGATGTGTTATGTGAGAAAACTGCTATCGTGAATGATATATGTGAAGGGGTCCATGTTATTTTTTTTTAAAGACACACATGTATATACATTTGTGCGTTTGAGAGTTTGTGTGTGTAAGAAAAATCAATGTATACCAAAGTGGTTATTGCAAGATGGTGGGATTCCTTTCCTTTGCACGTATCTATAATATCTACATGTTCTATAGTGAAGACGTAATACAATTAATTGTGTTAAAGAAGTGTATCACTTTTAGGCGTCTAATTCATCATCACAATACTCCTTAGTGTGGCGTAAGATCCATTCCTGGGCCTTGATGTCCCGAAGCAATTGAAAAATAGAATGTTTTACACTGAATGCATTCTCTGTGCAAATCAACCAATCCCCACCCTGGCTGAAATGACTGTACCAACAATCTCAGAATCCATGTGCCGTGCACGATGACACAGCCACAGCGACTTTCATAATTAATAGTGCAGCAGCTTCAATTCTTGGCATCTTTTATAACTTGGTATCTTCTTTTCCAGAAATGGAGAAGAAATATGAAGTGAGACAGGTCAGGAGGGTTCACTCTTCTGATAATGTATTTTCTGAATGTAAAGAAAATAAAGGTACTTAGGTCGGCACCTGAATCTCAAGCTGTATGTTCATTTAGATTTGAAAATCTGCCACTCTCATTGCACAGGGAGCCAGGTGCTGCAAACAGATCCTCTTGCAGAAGTCTATAAAGCAAACCTCATCACTGAGTGTCAGAGCCCAGAGATTTATTATAAAGTGATATATGTTCAAAGAGCACCACAAAGAGTCTTTTAACACTGAATTTGTCAGAGACCTAGCCGACATCAAACAGATGCTTTCCACTTGGAGCATTTGACTCTTAAACTTCAATGTTTCATATGTTAAGTGATTGGAAACTTGGGAACCATGAAGTAATACTTTTCTCTGATTTGGAAAATTTGACTCTTTAACAATGAAACTTTAGATGCATATTAAGAAATACTTTGCGAAGTGGTATAGTGTTTTCTTTATAGAAAGGCTATCATTTGGCCCAGTAATATCACTCTTTCAAAGATCAAAAAAATCTCTAAAACTGATTTCATGTTTACAAGAGGTTGTTATTTTTAACCCTCTCTACTCTTTCCCCCTTTACTCACCTACCTTTCTCGCTGATTTCTTCTACAAATCAAATAAGCCCTACATGCCTGAGGTTTTCAAAAAAGACTTCTAACGTGGATCATTTGATTTTTGGCCTCCAGAAATGAATCATACGCCAGAAGCTGGATTACTATCATGCCATATTCTTGAATAAACATGGTGCCTCTTCTCAGCTGAGGCTGTTGCCAATGTTTATGATTTTGCATACATTTTTAACACAGATGGAATGAGCTGGTTATACGGAGCTTTCCCGATTACCAGTCACATTGTAAACCACAGAAAGCATGCAAACTGGACGAAGCAAAGCCTAGCTTGGGTTTATAGCCCTACTCAACTTTTGGTCCAACTAACTCTAACTACATCTTGAGCAGGATCATACGGAAAGAGCTATTGCTTTTGGATTAGACAAGTGTGCGGTGCCCGGCATTCCTAATGCACAGACGGAACAGCTGGGCCACCCAAGGTGATCTTAAACCTGTACCATAAATAACGGAGCACAAACTAGAACTTTCCCAAGTAAAGAACCTTAAGAATTTCACTTGAGATGTTTATAGGGTTTTTACATTGCACTTTTTAATTTAACAGATAAAGCGAAACTTCTTTGGTTTGGGTTTTATTACTCATTCTTCAGGGGCAAAGGCTGAACTCAAAAGAATTAACATATATGGACAATAAGGTACTAAAAGCTGTGACCCATTATCTCAAAAGTTTGCTTTTGCTTAACGACTCATTTCTAATACTAACCAGGATGATCTATTGTTGAAGAACTATTGTATCAGGTATAGATAGCGCTAGGTGCATTTTCTATATATGTCTAATTTAATACTCAATATAGTCCCGCCAGAGAGAAAACAGACTAGGAGAAGAGGGTGTATTGTTGCCATGTTCGCACCATGAGGGATCCAGAATTCTGACCCAGGTGTGCCTCACTTCAAGTTTCTGGACTTTGCACTACATATTTTCTTTATTTTATGGGACATGTAGATTAAAGTTAAGTCTACGCATGAGTTAGGCATTTGTATGTCACAAAGGAGAGAGTGCTGTCACTCCAAGTTGGGACAACATCACAGGATGCGTAGGGAAGATATGCTGATGTTCAGGAAAGCAGTAAATTCTATCCTTTTCTTGCCTTCTCACCGTCAGATGCACTTGAGAAATCACATCCAGGTGGAAATGAAAATGTTATTATTACTGATAAAGCCAGGTGGATCACGTGACTGTAGATAGCTTGATGGAAGGAACTCACTGCTCTGTTTCAAGTCTAGAGCCTGGGCCAGCCTCTTTAGAGGAAGCTTTGGAACTAGAGAATGGATTCCTGCCTCTCACTGACCTGGGGCTTGTTTCCTTTAGAGGATCAGTTCTACTCAACTGAATATAGACCATGAACGCCATCTACCCATCAGACAACTCAGTTCTCCTTCAGGAGCAAGTAAGAGATGGGGCAAGCAGCTAGGACTTTACTTAGGGAACCAGGAGGCAAAGCAAAAAGCAATTTTCTCTTCACATTCTCCAGCACTTGTATTTCTTAACCATTAAACCTAAAATAAACCAGAGGTATGACTAGCTGCTACCCCACCACACACGCACAGAGGAGATTATTTTGGGTCCCCTCTTTATCTACCTCAGTCCACAGTGTGTAGGTTAGACTGTCACCAGAAGGTGCTGAAATGGGTCAAATTTTATACAAATCAAATTAATTCCAAGCCTGATTCTACCCTAGTATGCAAATTCTCTCCTTACTCTATTTCAAATTATCTTGAGACACGTAGCTCAATATAGTTTATCAGAGCAAATGCATAAAACAAAGTGACACAATACAGACCCTCCAGTTGCACATAGTGAGTCAACATAGAGATGCCTCAAATTTGATCATAGATTTCCTTTCATTACCAAATCTGCAGGGAAAAATTAAAGTAAAAATTCCCTTGCTCTAAGTTAAAATATGGTAAAATGTAAGTTCACAATACCATAACTGTGTCATCACGAAGGTCACCTAATAACTGATGCTTAACCCTCAAGGACTGGTTTGCCAATTGTACTTATTGACTCTACCAGTAACTTTGAGAAGATCCACGTGAATGGTTTCCTGATGATGGTTCCACTGGGGGCATTCTTTTCAATCTGATCTGTGAGATCTTGCCTGCCTTCCTCTGGTAGATTTCTTTGAGCTTTGGTGAAAGAAACTAAAAATCTTCTTTTTCCTGTTCACAAGATTTTTTTTTTTTTAAAGAACTACACATGGGTAGCTTTTCCCTTTCCAAAATTCTAGCCTATCCTGTCAGATCTCATTTTCTTTGTCATATCTGCTCAGTCTGCCTAAAATCTCAACATTTCTCCTAAGGAAATCTCTTTTTCCCTTCCGTTTAATGAACCTGGTCTTGCTTTATTATGCTTTTATTCTTACTGCTCCTTTGCTCCTTTCTGATAGTGATACCAAAACATGGGTCACAAAACACTCTCATTCCTCATTCATTTTCTTATCAAAATTGATTCCTAGAGACAGTGTTCCAGATATAGACCCTGAACATTTTCTTTTTTGCTTTTGGGTTTGCAAAAATTTCATTGCGTTGTTGCTTTACTTTGACCAAAAAAAAAAAAAAAAAAAAAAAAAAAAAAAAGGGCATTTCCATTTATTTGAAATTGTTCATAAATAAAATCCATCACGTTTTCTGTGGGTGTCTTAGTCAGCTGGGGCTGCTATGACAAATTTCATAGTTTAAGCCATAGGTGGCTGAAACAACAGAAATTTATTTCTCACAGTCCTGGAGGTTGGAAGTCCATGACCTGGGTGCCAGCACAATCAGGTTTGGGTGACAACTCTCTTCCTGGCTAGTAGATGGCTGGCTGCCTTCTTACTGTATCTTCCCATGGCAGAGAAAGAGAGAGAGTGAGGTTTGGTCTCCTCCAGTTCTTAGAAGGGCACTAATCCCATCATGGGAGCTCCACCCTCATGACGTCATATGAACCTAATTAGCTCCCAAAGGCTCCACTGGCAAATGTCATCACACTGGGAATTAGGTGGGGGTTGGTAGTGGAATAGAAGCATTCATTCCTTTGCAGTGAATGAAGCCAATGTCTGGCTCTCTGAAATCCAAAGTCATGATCAGAATTTATGTAGTTAATAAATGTAGAGGCATCTTGAGACCACGTGTTTAGGGGGCATGTGATCAAACTATGCGAATCTAAGAGGCTCGCATTCCCTCCCACCAATTCTCTTTCCTGTCCGTGATGGCAGGGAGATGAAGACTAAAATGTGGGACACTAGACTTAGCACTACCTGCAGAAGCCAGACTTGACACACTCTGGTGTTCCTTAGTCTACACAGGACTGAGATACTTATATGGTGTACAGCACCAAACTACAGACCCAAATGAGAAAAAAAACTGCAAATGCAGAAAAAAAGAAAAAAAAAAACATTGTTTTAGCAAAAATCATCTTTAATTTCCACTGCTACTTCTCTATCTCCAAATATCTTGATTTTAAGTCTAGAACTTTATTCACTTTTACAACTACGCATATTTAGTTTTAACCAAAAAACTCCATCCTGGTTTATTTCCTCAGTATTTATTTTTGTATCTGTCCGGCAAGGCAGGCATTGTGGAGGGCCGCCCTGTGAGAGTGTAGAAACTCTCTGAACAAGCCCTGTTTCTGTTCTCTGGAAGGGATGGCTTTGTCCATTGTTCTCCATGGCACCGAACTCTGTTCTTCAGTAGATTCTTCCTTGTTTATTTTTCTCCTTGGACTCACTGGAGATGGACAGAGGTGACTGTGCCAACTTTGAAGTCATGGAAGGTCAGTGGCCTAGGGTGGATGAAAGTCCATGCTCATCATTTCGCTGGCCATACAATTCCTTCAAAAACTCAGCAGGCTTCTGACCTGTTTTTAAGTCAGTTCTATGTCAATGGAACTGTTCAACAACCATATGCAAAGTTCTTTTCCAGACACATAGTCCTTTAGACTGGTTTATTTTGCTTCCTTTTTCTGATTCCCTTCTTTCTCCACTTAACAGTGACTAATTTATAACTACCTAGAACCATGGGAGAGAAAAGCATTATTTTTAATTTTGTGTTAGACCTGAAAATACAGAGTTCCTAATCCCTTGGGAAAAGAAGTATTGTTTTCTGTCCATAGCAACAAATCACAACTTGAACTGGTTTTAAATCCATCCTACTTGATCAATGACAACTTTGCATCTGTAATTACACTTTGAAAACCAGCTCTTCAACAACACCCTCACTTTATTGAACCCCCTTCTGAAAGACAGTCAGTCAACACAGTCTTATTAATTTTACAGCTCAAGAAAATGAAGAATTTCTAGCTATCCAGTCTGCTTTGTTTCTGCAAAGCTCATGCCCAACCGCTATGTCTATGACATATAATTTAGGTTTTTGTTCACCACCAACCCCACCTGATACAAACTTTTCTGTATATGTTAGGGTAATTAAAACTAGCTGTTATAACAAACCATCTCCAAATCTCAATGGACAATACAATGAAATCCTCCTCCTCACTTATGCAGGTTGGGTGAGTTCTCCTTGGTGGTTTTCCTCCAAGAGGTAACTCAGGAATCCAGAATCCTCTACCCGGCGGCTTCACCATCAGTAAGAGAGAAAAGAATTGAAAACATCTAGGCAGATTCTACCACAAAAGACTAGCCATGTTTCTAAGTCCTTAGAGGCCAACTCAGTTTTCGCTCTGTATCTAATAAATTTTACTTGAACGATTTGAAAGCAATTTCATTGGAAAATGATGGAACTTCTAGGAACTTATTCCTGAAATACTGAATTTGCAGAATTTGGCTTCCATAATTTAAAATCATAGCAAAAAGTTATTCCCACTCAACTATCATCTTGATATTATAGTTCTGTTTATTTTTTAACAATGTTTTCAAATAACCCTAAATGAAGAGGAGAATTAGCTTATATGCAAATAGCCTTAAGGATCTGCACGTGTTCCACTTTAAGCCTTCAGGCTGCAGCTGTGCCACTACACAGCATAATTTTATTCTAACACATTTTGTAGACAGTCTTTTAAAATTGTGTAGACCCCTAAGTCTATCACTATGTCATGGACAATTTTATTTTTAAGGTATACATTGATCATTCTATGGGTTTTCCCATGCTTGTTTAAAAACAGGTTCAATATACATACATTTATAAACTCTGTTTCCTCTAGGCTGTTTCTGTGGTGCAATTCACTAATTCACTCACATCGCCATTTTTAGATCCAGAGAGATGGACAAGGCAACTAGCGATGTTAAATTCTCTCAGCAGTGATTCTTTCCCCACTGCATTATGAAAACCACACAGACACACAACTGTAGTAAAGAGTGCTGTGGAATCCAGATGTATTATAACCAGGACCTCCAGATTTCAGACTGCATCTTATTGTCTTTTCCCATTTGGAGTCGCTGTTTGATACGTGTTTAATAGTAGTGGAAAGACTGTGACCCTTTCTTTGCCCCGGTTAAAAATATTGTACCTTAGCGAATCTTTTGTAAATCCATTGATTACTGTCTGATGAGTAAGAGAAAGTACAATGATCACATCAAAATGAGTGACTGAACAGATTCAATTATAATTATTGGATTAAATACCTACAGGGAAAATGCTGTAATTTTACTTTATTTCAGGCCTAACTATGAAGAGTTAAAATATTATGATATATTTTAGAAGCATACTTGAGGAACTGCCAAGATTTCCATTATAATCCTTACATGTCAGGAGTTTATATTCTGCCACGTTTAGTTTGGCTATAAACTGGAATATAATACCTAAATCTCACTTTTAAGTTTAGACCTTATCATTTTAAAACTATTATATGTGCTAACACAAGAACACACACACACACACACACACACACACACACACACACACTGCAAGTCACAAACACACTTCTATGACAAAATCCTTTCTCTATATCCCAAGATAGTGCCTTTTTCATACAGGGAATTTCACTGCCATCTTGACCAGCTTCCTGAACTATTTTCACATTTCCACACTCCCCATCTACTTCTGGAGTCCTGCCTATTCATCTATATACTCATTGATTAATTCAACAAACATAATCTGTATACTTACTATGTTCTGGGAACTATACTGGAAATATAGTTCAGAGCAAGCAGGTGGCAGAGGCAGTACACACAGTAACTACACACTTGGTCTTTATTCAGATAGCTTGTATTTGAATTTCAGTACTCCCATTTATTGTATAATTTCCTAATCTGTATACTTGAAATAATAATCCATTTCCTGTCACAGTGCCTGACACAATGAATGCTAACTATTATTATCTGACAATCTCCCTGGCCAGGCCAGGGACAGATGGTGCAGACAGAGAAATCAAAAGATAATTAAAGTAATTTTTCCTGACGCACAAATTTCCTGGGACAGACCCTCATCAGTACCTAATCCACACACATTTGAACACCTTCTCAAGGTCATTCACTCTAAATGAGACAATTCTGCCCCAGTAGAGCATATGTTGGGGTGGGGGCAGCTAGGCAGGTGGAGAGAATATTAAACAAGGAATTACACGTAAAATGAAAGAATAAGTACAGGGTGCTATGAGAAAAAGCAGGGTAAGGCCAATGCAGTCTTGATGCTTCTAGAAAACTTCCTGGAGGAAGAGATGTCTAAACTGAGATCTGAAAAAAGAACAGACGAAAGCCAGACAAAGGGAAGAGAGAAGATGGAGATAAGAGTAGTGGAAAGTTCATGATGGAACTGGACCCCGCAGTAAGATAAGTAATAGATTCTTTATGCAGAATGAAGACATCGTTAGTGTTGAGATAATGTTGCGTGTTGTAATTATTAATGCTGCTTATGTCATGAAGCGTAGTATCACATTATCCAATAAAACGTGTTGATAAAATCTTTGGTAACTGTTGGAAATTTCTCCATACCACTTTTTTCTCCCCCACAGAGATCTGAGTCACTAAGAGCCATAGCTGGTCAATATGATCCCCAAAATAATGTGACTCGAAAAAAAAAACGATAATTTTCTGTTGTACTGAAAAGAAAATATAAAATATTTAAACAATGAAATATGATCTGTATTTTATTCTGTTGATGATTTATTTAGCATAATAGCTCACTCAAAATTTTCTCAGCTCAATGTGCACATTCATTTGTGCTGACCTTTTAATGTTTCACTAACCATTAATATACTCTGTTATCAAAATACTCGGTTAACAGCATTACTTTCTACTTACACTTTCTATGAACCCAGTTTTAGGCATTAAGACAACAACAACAAAACGTAAAAGTGCTTCCTCTTTCATTCAACTGGCGTTTCACTGATTCAGAAATTCATAAAAAGTTCAAGTAGATTATTCAACTACAATTCAGTCCATTATTTTGGTAATTTACACTATCACAGAAGACTAGGGAAGCTGGGAGGTATATCAGAAATATTGTTATTAGAATTATATCAATGAATGAACCATTTTGGTAGAGATACAAAAAGTGATACATTGTTTAGTAGCAGATTAATTGATAGGTGTTTGATAAAGGTTTTGAATGAATGAATGTCTAAACCTATAAGTGAATGTATGAAACTAACATGAGGTCTGAGGTACACGACTAAAATTGTGCAGGTATTTGTAAGATAACTCATCATACAAAATAGAGGCATCATTACTTGCTTTGAGATAATAGTGAATACTCTCATTGCTAATACTGCCTAGGCCATGAATCTCAGTATTCCATTATCCAATAAAATGCATTACACAAAACCGTGGTAACTGTTGAAAACTTGCCTCACCTCTTTTCTCCCCACAGGAAACCACATCTTCTCACATCCAACACCCCTAGACAGTAAGAGCAGTTCCCTGCCTGAAAGAATCTTGTGCTCCTAAATGGATAGAATCCAGACACATATGTTCCTGGATGACTTAAATCATCCCACATGGGACCCATACAGTGCACATTTTCCCTTTTTTAATTTTTAATGTCCATATGTTTGTTTGGCTGGAAGTCAAGTTTCATTACATGCTCCTATTATTCCACTGTATAACAATTTTATTTATAGGCCATTCACACAAGGACTAATTTCTTTGATAGAAAGGCTATTTAAGCGTACTATAATGAAAACAATATTGCTGGAACTCCAAATAAACGTCGAAATTTCAAACTATGCCTTTGGTCCTTTCCCTGATAATGGAACTTCACCATGTCAACCTATTCTTTTGGCTCCCCGTGCAAATCTGCCGAAGGTAGGCAGAACTTTATTAAATGCTGGCAATTCGTATATAAAACAAGCATGCTGTACCTCATCTCCATATTGGCATGGAGAAGTCTTCCTGATGCCAAGACTACGCTTGAATTTAAAGGCTCACATAGAGAATGAATATGTCTTAGAAAACCATGTAGGAAGTAGGCAATTTTACTTTTGAATACATTGTATGTGTACACATACATCGTAGAAATAGCAAGCTTGGTTTCTGTGCTACTCTGCAAAAACATTTTTGGTCAAGTCACATGCTCCAAGGCTGAACGTAAAATAGATTGTCTGAAACGTTAAAAGCGCATTGATGTCAAGTTATATCCTGGTCTATTTTCCCACACTGATCCTTAGGTAATTAGATTATGTTCTGTAAACAAAGGCTTGGCTTGACAACCGAGTTTTTTCATTCAGCGTGGTCTGGTAGTAATCAAAGATGCCTCAGTATTAACTTTAAAATGTGTATGTTCTCCGTAAAAGAAGTTTTCTGTTTCAAGAATGTCACCTTTATGTTTCAGATGTTTACATTTTTGCTTACAGATGTAGCCACGAGCAAATACATCGGTTAGTGTGTGATTTAATGGTGTGGTTATTTCAACTTCTGCAAAGTGTCTTGTCAGCCATCTAAAACCATATGTTCACAGTCAAGCTCCAATAATATTTTAATTAAATTAATATTTTCTCTTCCTCAGGACATCTTGGTCAAATTGGATAATGATGTACACAAATGAGAGATCTTGTTTTACATTAGGTAAGAACTACATAGAAAGCCGGTGTAAAAGAATTAGTAATTTTTAAAAATCATTTTCAGTGACTTTGATCTTTGTCAAATTTCTATTTCCATCAAGTACAAAGATAAAGAAATGAGTAATCTTAAATATTTAAAGATCTAACTCTCATTCAACCTCCAAACGAGAGGCTGTGTATACATGGTCCATTATTTGTTTGCAAATATAACTTCTCTTAGAGACTCCACAATGTTCAATCAACAAATGTTCCTAAATGATAAGAATACCTGTTCTGTAATCAAATGCTGTTTTACAAAGGAACCAAATCTGACACATTCCAAAATATATCAAAATTTCCTTTATTATAAATTCTGAATAATATTCCACGGTACATCCATACCACATTTTGTTTATCTATTCATCCATCAATGGACTCTTGGGTTGCTTTACCTTTTGGCTGCCGTGAATCATGCTGCTATGAACATGGGTGTACAAGTATCTCTTTGCGACTCTGCTTTCAATTCTTTTGGATACATATACAGAAGAGGAATCAATGGATCATCAAGTAATTCTATTTTCAATTTTCTGAGGAACTATCAGACTGTTTTCCATAGCAGCTGCACCGTTTTACATTTACACCAACAATACACAAAGGTTCCAAGTTTTCTACATCCTTGACAACTCTTCCTTTCCTTTTTTTGAGAGGAGCAATCCTAACGTGAGTGAGGTCTGATTGCTCACTGTGCTTTTCGTTTGTGTTTCCCTAATGACTACTGATGGCCAGCATCTTTTCCTGTGCTTCTTGGCTGTTTGTGTATCTTCTTTGGAGAAATGTCTCCGT
Organism: Rhinolophus ferrumequinum; assembly: GCF_004115265.2. Classification (NCBI taxonomy): domain Eukaryota; kingdom Metazoa; phylum Chordata; class Mammalia; order Chiroptera; family Rhinolophidae; genus Rhinolophus; species Rhinolophus ferrumequinum. The sequence goes on along the minus strand of NC_046310.1, from coordinate 10,260,324 downwards.
AAGTCCTTTGTCCATGTTTTAAGGTTTCCATTGTTGTCGTTGAGTTGTAGTTCTTTATATAGTCTGGAGATTAACTCTCCTATCAGATACATGATTTGCAAATATTTCCTCTGGTTCTGTCAATTGCCTTTTCACTCTGATCATGTCCTTTGATGTACAGAAGTTGTTAGTTTTGATATAGGCCAATTTATCTATGTTTATTTTTGTTGCCTACGCTTTTGGTGTCATATCCAAGAAATCATCACCAAATCAAGTGTCATGAAACTTTCCCCTATGTTTCTTCTAAGAATTTTATAGTTTAGCTCTTATGTTTAGGCATTTGATCCATTTTGAGTAAATGTTTGCATATTATGTAATGTAAAGGTCCAACTTAATGTTACACTGCTTTTTTAAAAAAAGTGTGTGTGTGTGTGTGTGTGTGTGTGTGTGTGTGTGTTTAAATGAACTGTAGTGAGGCTTGTGAGTCTTTCTGAGCTTGGGTATTACTGTTATTTTGTAAAAGAGCTAAGTCATCTGAAGCAAAGAATACCACTTTATTCCAAATCTATGTAATAAATACCTCCCTAAAACCCATAGACTTTAGGTGATACAGGTAATATTTATTTATTTAAAAAGAATAGTGATTTTGAAACAAATGCATTATGACCGCTAAGAAATTCAAATGCAGACTTGCAAGAGTAAACTTGTTTCCTGAAACTTGATGGCCAGTTTTATTGGGGGACGGGGGGAGGAAGAAATCACAAAACAACCACCACAACAAAAACACCTGTAGTAGAAACATACATAATTTCAATTATGTACATATGGATAGAATCTACAGTGTCGTGGAAATTCTGTATTAAGTATTCTCTGTGTATGTGTCATGGGGAAAGAAGGAAAAATCTCTATTTCTGAAAGAGCTTAGTTAGTATTTAGTGAAAACAAGAGACTTAGTACATGCCACGTAGAAATGATTATATATACACATCAGTAGTTGTATAGCGTTTACCCTGATGAGAACATGTGCATTAGTTGGCCATAGATACTGATGTTGACCATGTAAGAGAAGCAGGCCAAACTTGTCAAGAAATACCAGATCGTCTGCAAAGAAATTGGTGCAAACAAAACATCAGTCTGGTTGGACTTTCCCAGGGAGTGTTTTCCCATCTGTTTAAGAAATGATGATCCTTTTGCATTTTTATATTTTCTAGTTTTGGTGGTATTGTTAAAAAATTAGAAAATAAAAGTATAATAATGAACATGTTCTGTTATTTACTAGTGATGTTTGTCCTTCAAAAATTATAAGCATATAGCTATCCACAGAAACATATATATGCACACATATGCAATGTATGTAATATGTGTTCCATACTTTGTGTGCTTGTTAATATGCATGCTTGTATGAATATATTTATATATTCAAGCTAATCTCTTCCTGAGAAAATACAAATATTTTTAGTCCGGAGAAGCCTAAATTAAGAAACCACAGGTTTTGACAACTTCATATTCATGCATTGTTTTAGAGTTTAGGACAGTTATCTCCATTGCTTATAATCAGTGTTTGATGTTTTCAATGTTCTCCTCTGACATGTTTCAAATGACCCTTTGTATATTCTCGTCATCTGGATCTCATCCCCATGCATGCAAGATATTCACTCACGTGGCCTTCCATCTGTACAAAATTGTTAAGGGATCTTAAGGATGATTTACTTAAAATTCCAAGCATTTCAATATACTGGCAAGAGAGACTAATTTAAAAGTAGAATTATATTTCTTTAGAAATGCCCCATAAAAATCTGTCGTCATCGTTAGTGGTTATATTAGCTATTTTCAAGGACTCATCTAACTAAATTTTGACAAGTAATTTTTTAACAGGGTGTCTAAAAATGACTTCTGAATCAGAACAATGTCCCTTGGATGACTGTGGCATAAAGATTGAATGGAGACTTACCCTGCATAGTTCTTCTACAGAATTCAGCTCTTTATCTAGAGCTGCCCTCAGTGAAAACAACTCCCTATGAGCACCCTAAAAAGCTTTGCACCCATCTATGGGGATTTAAACTAAATGAATGTGGATCCCAGCTGAGCCCTTAGATAACATTTCAAGCATTAAAAACTAATTGAGATTATACAATAAGGTTAAAGGAGACACAGATGGAGACAGATTATTGCATTTGAGGACTGTAAATTGTCTGCTAAGTTTAATTACAAGTACACCTAAGATTTTTAATGACATGAGATTAACTTCATACATATTTTACTTGTATTTTGCTTTGAGACACTATTGAAAACATATAGTCAGGACGATACAATCCTAGCTAAACTAGTTTTCTTTTGACCAATAGGTTAGCACTGTTAAACCCATCAAAGAGCAGCATGAACCTACTCCGCAATGATGAAGTGGTTGAGTAGTGAAAGTAATTCAGATCTTTTACTCTTGTTTTTAAAATGGCCCTCAAGCACAATGGTTCCTGACAGTTCATGAGGGCAAACTTGGGAAAATTTAGGAGAAACACAGTTCGAACTACTAACCAAATGAAAAATATTGTCTGCTATACACTGAATGTTGGTGACCCCCTCATCAAATTCATATGTGGGAATCCTAATGCCCAATGAGACAGGTCTTTTGGGAGGTGATGAAGTGATGAGGAAAGAGTCCTCATGAATGGGATTAATGCCTTTACAGAAAACGCCCTAGAGAGTGTCCTCACCCCTTCCACCATGTGAGGACGTAGCCGGAAGTCGTCAGTCTGCAACCCAGAAGAGGATCTTCACCAGAACTTGAGCATTCTTGTACTTCCAGCCTCCAGAAATGTGAGAAATAAGTTTCTGTTGTTTATAAGCCACCCAGTCTGATATTTTGTTATTAACAGCCCAAATGGACTAAGACACAGTCTGTGTTTTCTATTACACACTGTTCCAAAGCATCCCAACTAATCAAATGTCCTTTAAAATAGACATTAAGGAATAAGTTATCATTTAAACATATACTGTTCTCCTGTAAGAATACTATATCATGGACAAAGAGTGATACAATAACTATATAATAATAATTCCCTCTTTTCCTCTAGAAGGTGTCAAAATCCAAGGATTATTTTTTAATGTCATTCTTCAACCAATTATTTTCATTGCCAAGTCCTATACAATCTATAAACATTCCTGTGGCACTATTCCAAAGCCATGTTGTACAGCAAAAGTTTCTATTTAAAGCATAATTTTTCCCCCAAATGGGACACACTAAATTTAAAGAAGAGTGGTTGCTCAAAGTATAAGACGACAAAATTCTCAACACCATACATGAACAAAATGGACAAAAAGATGCAAAAATAGCATTGCAAATATTAGTACTTAAAAGCAGGAAGAAGCCCAAGTTCATTTCACAAACTAGGAAATATTAGCCAGGAAAAATATAATTTAGGTCAGAGTCAAAACACACTAAAAATCAACACCCAACTCCTGTTTTCAAAAGAGTAAAGCAGAATGCCAGGATGTTAAATAAAGTAATTCTGAGAAGCCTTCCTATCTCCTCTCATTCAGATTTCAGTGTCCTCTAATGGAGCACCAATGTGCCACTAGAATATAAGCTCCTTTAGGGCAGGGATTTTTATCTGTGCTGTTAACCACCATTCCCTAGCATTTACAATAATATTCAATGAATGATCATTGAATTAACAAATACATATCCTGTAATTTTGGTGGAACTGGGCCTCTGCGTCGGGATGCGAACAAGTTTAGAAAGCAGAAATGTGGTTTTCTCAACTTATCATTCACCCCGCAGAAAGACAGAAGAGTTGGTATAAACTTCAAACTAAAAAAAAAATTAACAAAGTCAGAGAACTTTGGCTAAGTATGACTTCATTCTAAGGGAGACGGGGCCACGTTTCATAATTCTGACAACTAGGATGGAAGGAGAAGACAGTGGGGAGATTTCTGGGAAAGACTATGTTGCCTGAAAACAGACAAGTAAGGAGACCTTTCTTGTGTCATGTCTTCTCTTTCTTTTTGCACTGAATTCTGGGATATGAAGACGCATTGTTTGGTCCTTTGGCAGCCATTTGGTGACCACAGGATGACAACTATCAGGAAAAAGGCCAGCAGAGTGAACAGACAGAAAAGATTGGGTCCTTAATGACAGCATTTGATAGCTACTGTGTTTCCCCGAAAATAAGAACTAACCGTAAAACAAGCCCTAGCATGATTTTTCAGGAGGATATCCCCTAAACATAAGCCCTAATGCGTCTTTTGGAGCAAAACTTACTTTGAGACCCGATCTTATTTTTGGGGAAACCAGTATACCAAACCTAAGAAGACTTCTCTGACTTTTCTATGTGAGAATCATAACTGTTTTTACTATTTAACTCAGACCTGATTAGGATTTCTACAGCCCAAATCACATTGTAGTGATCATTTTAACTTTTAATATGTTTCAGAAAAGTCAGAATGTATTCCATTATCGTACACTATTTTTCAATGCAAGAAATTTATGACTTCAATTGACCAGGCAAGAAAACAGTAAAAACTTAAAATAAGGCTGTGCCAGTGATAACAGGGATTAAAAAAAGAAGGGGATATATAAGAAACATTTCAGAGATGGACTCAACAGAACTTTGGGGACTAGATATGGGAAGTTTAAGAGGAAGGGTAAAGAAAAATGATTCTATTATTTCTTGTTTGTGAGACTGGGAGGAAAGCTGCACTCTTGGCTATAATCAGATGAACAGCAGGAGTAGAAGCAGGATTAGGAGACAAGGTGATCATGTCACCTACCCTGGAATTGGTGCTCATGGGATGATATTGATGAGAAGATAGATACCTAGCAACGAAAGTTTGCTCATGTGTTCAGAAGCAAGATTAATCTCAATTGTAAATATGTGAATCACACACATAGAGGGGAGTGTTTGAGGATTGCCATCGTGTAAGGACTCTCACCATGGCCAATGTCAAGCTACCAGCTGGCAAAATGTCTGAAAATTTTACAGTTGAGAGCCAGTAAAACCTGGTTCTAACACAACTCAGGAGTAGAATAATCACTGTTATTAATAATGGAGATACATGCATGAACTCATTACATATATGCATATATGTATATGTATTTATATCACATACATAATGGATGTATAAAATATAGACTATGTAGAAAAATATATAAATATACATAAATATAAACAGTTGTAAATGTATATGATACATATATATGTATACATAGCCCCAGTTCTTTCCACTGAGGGCCTGGGAGCAGCAATACCCCAGTAGAATGAGTACGTTATGTCCAGAACTTGATTTCTAAATTTCATGTTTCACTGACTTAGAACCAGGAGGCCCTGAAGAAAACATTGATTCAGTGGCTAGGGCAAGAAAAGTGTAAGATGAGCCTGATACCTCTTTTTGAGCTGTACAATAATCCAGTGTTCAGATAATGAAAGAAACATGTGAAAAGGATACTGAAGCCATCTCAGAGAGGCTCCAACTGACCAATTCTGAGACAATTTCAGTATTCAAAAAAGAAAAGAAAAATGACAGCAACATATTACAACCCACTGAATAACATAGGAAGCCATGACTTGATTCTGATAAAAGTCAGTAAATGAATTAAAACGCTGATGAAGAATTAGGCAGTGCCCTAGTCTCAAAGTACCTCGTCACAAAATAGTGATTAATGGCAAAAAGGAAAAGAGTAACTTTATCGTGAATAATCCTGGAAGTTACCATACTGAGAAAAATGACCAAAATGAACATTTCTGGTAATGGGATCAAATGAAACCATGCGCCACTTGATAGGATACAATGAAAAGTACACGCTGTCATTTCTATATTTCTGCACAAGAGGAATTAACCCAAATGTAATCCTGAGGAAACATCAGAATAATCCAGTTTACAAAAATAACTGGCCCAAAAGCTTGAAATGTATCAAGGTGGTAAAAGGGAAGGAAAGACTGAAGAACTGCTCCAAATCAAAGGCAACTAACAAGATTTAACAACTAAATCTAAGGTGTGATTTGGTGTGGATTCTTTTGCTGTAAAGGATATAATTGAATACCTGGTGAAACTTGAAGGGGGATCTAATTAAATGAGTATTAGATAGTAGTAATATATATTCTGAATTTCTTTACTATAGTTGTACTGTAGGAAATACACATCAAAGTATTTGGGGGTGAGGGGATGGGGCATTCTGTTGGCAACTTAGACTCAAACAATTCAGGAAACAAAAGTTTTTTGTACTGTACTTGTAACTGTTTTTTTAATATAAATTTAAAATATATATATATATATACACACACACATATATATATATACACATATATATATGTGTGTGTGTATATATATATATATATATATATATATATATATATATATACTGGTATATTTTACTTTCCCAATTGTTACAACTCAGCTGTAAGATTAGTTTTAACCACAAGTTAGTTTTTTACAAGTTAACTACTTTACGGTACGTAACTTAATGGAACTATTCTTTATATATCATTTTAAACTTTTTTTCTTAGTTAATTCACATTCCTGATGCTTATTCTTACATCAAACATCAAAAGAGAGTTGGCAATTACCTGCCCTACTGTTTGAATAGAGGAAATGAGGCAAAACTAGTTTAGTAATGAATATTTACTAATAGACAACTAGTTGTTGAATATCTGTGGCATGTAAGACACCCCACAAAGTGCCATCACATGCATCCCAGACGTGTCAGCAACAAAGCTGGACCAGAATTTTAGTTCATCTGATATTCACCTTGTATTTCTCTTAACAGCTTGTTCTTCCAAACAGGCTTCACTTCAGTAGCCAACTTCATTCAGTTAACAGTGGCTATTTGGAGTGTGCTATGTTGAGAATGGTGAGGAACAGTCCCGGCCTCTTAGGGAAGAATTCCTTTCCTGATGATCCATTCTGCTGGGGGTTTGGTGGGGAGCAAAATGCGTGCTGTGTATTTGCCAACATTTTTAAAAGTTATTTTTAATTAAATTTATTGGGGTGACATTGGTTAATAACTTTAAACAAGCTCAAGTGTACATATCTATAATACATCATCTGTGTATCCCATCGTGTGCTTACAAAGTCAGTCTCCTTACATCACCATATATTTGACCCCATTTACCTTCTTCATCCTCCCTCCGCTCGTCTTCTCCTCTGGGGGTGGGCAGAAGCTGTCTGTCTATGAGTTTGTTTTAGTTGTTCATTTGTTGCTTTCTGTTGTACAATCCACACATGAGTGAAATCAGATGTTCTTCTCCTTTTCTGTCTGACTTATTTTGCTTAGCATGATATTCTCAAGATCCATCCGGGTTGTCACAAATGGCCATGGGCTTTGGCCATGTCCACAGCTTAATGGCTGCTGTGTGGGGGGTCTTCCCCACTGAGTGGGATTTGCCCCAGTGGGCTCTTGTGCCTGTTGAAATCATCCTTTGTGTGTGCTGTTTGTGGGACTAATTGGGGGGTGCTCTGCTGTGGTCTGAAGCCAACCTCCAACTACGTTTGTTCTGGGGCCTCTTGGGAGGGTCTCCGGTAAGGCCCAGGTCATCCACTGCTAGGGACTACCTGGTAGGAGCTACAAAGTGATCTGTGGTTGTTCAAACACCTGTGCTGAACCTGGAGGAGCATGGGAGAGGCCATGCTGTGAACCGAGCACGGCTGTCACCAGTACCGGGCCTGGGGTAGCTCTGCAAAAAGCCAGGACACCCTGAGGCCTGCTGCCACCTGCCAGTTCCCTGAAGGCTCAGCCATTGATAAAGCCTCATGCAGTACACAGTTGGATGAGACTTGAGTGGGAAGAATTGTGTTCACCAGGTTAACGTAGATTCTGGTTTGGTGTCAGTGCTGAGCCTGGAGCTACTCAGCAAAAGTCTCAGAGCACACCGAGGCTAGTTGCTGCCCTCCTGGGGTCCTCAGACTCCGATAGCTTTCCAAGAGAGAGTAACAATGATGCCGGGGCTGGCTGCTCATGAGAAAGTGCCTCAGGTGTTAGGGGAGTTGGGTAGGATGGGTTCCCAGTGAGTCAGCAGCGTTGAGCAGCAGCTCACCAGACCAATCAGATTCAGATTTGGCCATATGGGGGAGGGCTCAACACAGGAAATGAGGTGCCTGCTTGCTGGCTGCACAGGAAGAAGCTCCTTCACAGGGAAAATGGTGACTGTCCTCCAGCCCTTGCCTACAAGCCACACACTTCAGCCTGCTTCCCTCTAATACATAGTATGCCTCTAATACACCCCCGAGTCACCGTCCCTCCGCTGGAGCCCAAGGTGAGTGCCTGTGAGCGAGTGAGTCTCTGTGGGAGCCCTTCAAGAGGATATCTGGGTTTCCCGCAGCCTTCCATCCTACCTGGGTGGTCAGAATCTCCGCTGTTTTTCACAGCCAGGTGTTGTGAGGGCTCCTCTTCCTGGCACCAGTATTCCAGGTTGGGGATCTTGGTGTGAGGGGCTGGGGTCCTTCGCTTCTCTGGGGGGAACCCCTGCAGCTGAGATATCCTTCCCAGTTCTCAACCCCCACAGGGAGGTTCAGGCCCAGCCTGTTTCACATCTCCGCCCCTGCTACCATTCTTGGCATGTCTTCTTTATAGCCTTAGTGGTAAAACTTCTGTTCAGTGAGGCTTTAGATAGTTCTCCAGGTTGATTGCTCTATAATTTAGTTGTAATTTTAATGTGTTCATGGAAGGAAGCAGGCCCAGTGTTTATCTACTCCGCCATCTTGGATCTTTGCTATTCTTAATTTTTTGAGGAACCTCCATACTGTTTTCCATAGTGGCTGTACTAATTTACATTGCTACCACCAATGTATGAGGGCTCCTTTTCCTCTGCAGCCTCTCCAACACCTGTTATTACTTGTCTTGTCGATAATAACCATTTCTAACAGGTGAGAGATGGTATTTCACTGTGGTTTTGGTTTGCATTTCCCTAATAATTATTGAAGTTGAGTGTGTTTTCATATATCTGTTGGCTGTTGTTTGTCTTCTTGGGAGAAATGTGTTCAGGTCCTCTGGCCATTTTAAAATAGGATTGTTTGATTGTTTTGTTGTTGAATTGTAGGAGCTCTTTACATATTTTGGATATTAGCCCCTTATTGGAAGTATTGTGTGCAAATATTTTCTCCGATTCTGTTGGCTGCCTTTTTCTTTTGTTGATGGCTTCTTCTGCTGTTATTTGCCAACATTTTGACTGCAAAGTGTTGTCTTCCTAAAAATTAAATCTAACCTCAGGGGCAACTAAAGTGAAAGAAATGACCACATCCCTGGATTCTTATAAAATAAGTTCAAAAGAACATCTAAGAAAAATTTAACAGTTAAAGAGGCTAGCAGGAAGTGATTATGTTTTCATTCATTTACTGCATTCCTACTATGTGCCAATCACTGTAGAGCTCATGATTTGGACGGGGTGGAGGAGCAACATGCAAAGGACAAATACAGAAACACAGAGAACAGAGCAACTTCCACCAAAGACAAGTGGGCAAGGCACTGGATTACTCAAAACCTGTATCTTAAATGTTACGAGTTTGTCTATTGGAGGAGAAGGAGAGCATTCCAAGTGGAGGAAATAAGATGATAAAGTCAAAGTTGTGAAAAAGTCTGACCATGTCTAGAGAATTTGGGGGTCAAAGAACTGGGGCAGGTTTAGGGAGAGAGAGCAAGTACATGCTCCCATGCACGGTGACATGGGAGGTTAGAGGGGCAGGCGATGGAGCTGAAATAGTCGGTCGGTACTAGATTGTGAAGGGATTTCCTGCTTAGCTCAAGAATTTTAATTTTATTCTGAAGACAGTGAGGAGCCAGTAGGAAGTTTTGTAATGAAACAAATCCATAACACTGATGGCGTGCTGGAAACAGACCCGTCAGAAAAGACCAGAGGCAGGAAACCCATTCAAAGGCACAATGAGACCACAAGTAAGGCAGAAACGATGAGGATGGTTTGGAGGGCAAAATGGAAAGATGTTTCTTTGATAAAACATCAGAAGGATTAGTTAACGGGTATGACGACAAGATGAGAGAGGGGAACATGTGGAGTAGGACACAAAGACATTATTACGTGGAGGGAAAGTCATTCAAAATAGGTCACATCAAGGAAAGCAGGTTCAGGAGAAGGCAACAAAGGTATTAATTCTCAGCGGCTGTGCTGGGCTCTTCACATTTAATTTTATAACAAACCCATTTTGCAGGTGAGGGCACAGGAACTTGGAGAGCTTACATATTTTTAACCTAAATCACACATTTGGTATGAAACTTTTGCATTGTTTTGACTGTATTACATGTATAGTGGTTATCTGACAACCAGGTAGGGGGCTCGAGCAGGAAGTCTGAAACATGGATGTGGCGATAAAAAGAGATCGGGACACAGGTATAGATGTGGGGCCAGCAATCTGAAGCCATCACAATAGAAGATGGCCCAGAGGGAGAATAAAAAGAAAAACAGCCGAAAGGAGGAGCCTCCACAGTAAGGGACTAACAGAAAAGGAGCCACTGAAACAGATAAGAAAAATCATAGTCAAGAGACCCCAGGAAAACCAGACTGGGAGGCTCACGTTTCCAGAATCAAATCCTATAAAGATCACACGTAAGATAAGGTCTGAAGGAGGCTATGGGATTCAGAAATTAGAACTCGGATAGAAATGATTCATAACCTTTAAAAACTCTTAAATCTATACCATGATTTAAAATTTAGTTTGGGCTGGCTAGTACATTCCTTTAGAAAACAGAAAAAAGGGGGCCAAAAGAAGCATGACCATAAGATGTCTACAAAGGAAAGGAAATAACTCTGAATTGAAAACATTTGAAATTTAGTGAATTTTTAGCTATACTTTCTGAATATTCCTAGTACGGCAACAGGGCACGGTGACAAGAGCACCAGAACGGACAAGTGTGTATTAGCTCTGCTTATTCAGACCTCTGAGTCACTTCACTCCTTTAGATCTTGGTGTGCGTATGTGTAAAAGGATAATCTCTGAATTCCCTCCAGCAATAGTTTTTGATTCTATGGCAATTCTAAGACAATATTAACCAGCGGCCCTAAAACACACTTGACATTTCACAGGATAATTAAGAAACCTAAAAAAAAAAAAATGAAGTGCATTTCAGCTACTATTTGAAATCGATAGATTTTTCATGTGCCATTTAAAAATCCTGGTTTGGGGCTTACCTAGAGATTTACTGCTGTTGAAGTGAAATTTTTAAAGGGAACCATTTATTTGCTTCTGCCAGTCGTATGCCGTGAACTTTGGTGTTAGCACGTATCTCTTGGTATATGATAGAGAAACTGGCCTAATATTTAATACACAGGGAAAGACTTCTGTCTCTCACAGACACCCCCACCCAATTTTTCAATTTCAATAATTTAATTGGCAAAAGAGCATACCAGAAGTGGCCAAAATTAACATGTGAAATAACTCATATGTCAAGTGTATGTCTAATTTCAATGGAACAAGCCAACAACTGACTAGAAAAATTTGGGATGTGAAGAAAGAGGGAAATAGAATGAAAACAATGATTTTTAAAGTAATACTATGCCCTTAAGAGTAGGTAGTGAAACATCAAAACAACAACAACAACAAAAAAAACAATTATAAATTAGTTATATATATATATAATAACAAAAGATGAATAAGGTATTTTGAAATCACTCCTAAAATAAATTTAAAATAGAATGCAAAACATCAAACTTTCTCATCACTTCTTGAGAGAGAGAGAGAGAGAGAAAGAGAGAGAGAGAGAGAGACAGATCCCAGAGGCTCTGAACTACACTATTGGCAAAAACATAAGTCACTAATGGGCATTTTGCCCAAAATATGATTTCTTCAAAACAGGATGTCCACCATTCATCATAGAACCATTAATTCTATTCCCGCTATAAAAATCACATATGGTTTTCACAACCAATCTAAAATGAAAGGACTAAATAAAATCACAAAGTAATGCACATAATAACTTGAGGGTAGCACAAAGAAAATATATTTTTAAATATTTTATGTTTTTGTAAAAGCTCACTCGTTATTTCAAATGAAATTTCACACTCATGGTCTAACGCAATCAAGGACCAAGAAAGGAAAGAATGAAGGCTTTGCAGGGTGATTAACAGAATGTGAGGGAAGTCCATGGGAAATGGTAGCAAACGTGTCGACCAAATCGTATGGTCAGTTGGGCAATAAGCGATCTTCTATCTTACTTTCTCTTAATGAGGAGAAATTAGGGAGGCAACTGTATGTCCCCCTACAGGGGTCCACATGGGCCACTGTAAGTTTTATAAAAATGCCATTGTCCTTCTTGGACCCATCCCTCTGGATGAAAAGTCTGGGTGTGAGTAGGGGACAAATGGAAAAAGGTGAAGTTACAGCTACTAGAATAGAACGTACATGGTATGCAAGTGGAGGAAAAGCAACACTTCTGGAAGTTCAGGAGAGAACCCCTGAAAACCCCAGGAGCTTATGGGGAAGAGAAAGGATCACAAAAACAAAAAGCAGCACCCCCACTCCACATAGCTTTCCCACAGCTGTCACTCATTACTTTTGTGGCATGGACAAATGCCACCCAGCTGTGTGTGTGGACAAAGGCTGGGGTGACTGTCTCTGGGTGTTCTCTGCAAAACCAGGACTAGACTCCATTGTTAAACTGACCTGGGAATTCTAAGACGTATCAGCTGGCTGGGAGGTCAGGGTGGACACCTTGTCACCTGAGCCCTTGACTTATGGAGGTCCCATTTGAGGGGCCTGACAATTGTAAAGGATGTGTTCACTTGTCTCTCTGGAAAACATGGTGACTTTCATCTTCCGTAAGACTTGCAAGTGTGTTAGGAAACACCACCTAGAGCTCACGTAGATCTCAGGGGACTGAGATCTCTCCAAAAGGAAGGTAATTCGGGAAAGCTTCCTAGAGAGATGATAGCCAAGTGTGCTGCACGTGGGCCTCATTCTGGGGCTGCGAGTCCTTTTCACAGCAGTTGTAATTCTGTGCTGGATGAAAGACACTGAACTCATCTGGTTGCAGCCCAATGGCCCATTTTAACAAGTGTGACAGAGATAAAGCATGCATGAGTCTGCATCTTACCCTCAGAGTAGGAACATGCTAAGGCTACACCTTCTCTTCAGAAGAGTTCATATGTGTGTTGCCGTAGAAACCCCTTTCTGAGGGTAAATTGGGAAGTAAAATCAAAATGTACGTAACAGCACATTTGTTCTCTGTAAATACAATTCTAGCTCTTCACGTGTTAAAATTATTCAGAGTTAAAGTCTGGTGAACCAGCTGTCTTTGCGTATCAGATAAACTGAATTCTCTTGACATGTTTGCATACTTTTGGTCTTTTCTTGAAATGTTTGTATGGTTTTGGTAAATCTGTTCTCTTATCGTATAGCAAGAAATCCCTTTTATATGACAAAGACTTTTTGTTTAAATATACTCCAGCTAACTGATATCTGGACATTTTTTTTTTTACATATCACAGTACTGTCAAGTCTCAAGAGCCAAATTGCCAGTCGGCTTCATATTGTGTTCTCAGTGCACTCTGTAATACTCCAGTTGAAATACTCAACTTCCTATAAAGAATACATTTAACATCCTTACCACTGGTAACGATCTCTTATTCAGTTCTTAGTGGAGAAAAAATGCTACCAGGAAATATTTTACTTCACTTTCAGGATGACAGACGTAATAAAGCCGATTATAAAAATTCAAACAGGAGAAATAGAGAGTAAAACAGTCTCGCTCACTCATACCCCAGCTCTCTCTCCTCCCTTGCAAAGTTCCAGTCTCCCCAACACAGAAACATATATGATTTATTGATTCGTACTTTCTTCTCGTTGCCCTTTTCCCTCTCCCACGTAAGAAAGTACCACGGCTACGGCAACTCCCTGGCCTTAGGAAATGTTTATGTGGGTAAAGCAACAAATGGATTTGGGACAGGAGGTGAAAGGCTGAGTGGTTTCCCTAGGAGGATAAAACCTTAATCCTGGTGTTTCCAGCCTTAGCAATGCTTTTTCAGGCTTAAAGAGACCACACACATACGGACAAAAGGATTATTTAGTGAGAACTGGATACTGGAGGGTATCCCCTGACTACACTGCCTTGTGTAAGGAGACCCAGATCTTGCATGATTTGGAAAGAGGTAAAAGAGCTCATGACAGAATGGATATCCTATCAGCCCAATGGGTAGGGGACCAGAATTGAAGGTTGTCTATATACAATATTTAGAGAGATATTCCATGCATGGATCAGTTTGTAGAGATTTATAACCATTACATGCACCCATCCCTCCATCTCTGGCAAAACTACACTAGTCAGACTGTAAATTTGTTTAACTTTACATTTTATTAAAGGCTTTTACATAGACTATATAACTTGCTCCTCACACAACTTCACAAAAGAGTACACTGCAGCAGAGGTTGCGATGTATCCCAGGATACATGATTATTAAGTGACAGGACAAGTATTCATTAAAAAAAAACAAACACCTCTAGATTCCTTTCCCTTATACTAACTATATTTGGCATGCATACACTCAGCACTCACAGGCCTGACCCTCTTCTCTAGGACACATACACACGTTACTCTTGGGCAAACTGCAGCCATAAGGGTTTTAAACATGAGTGATCCATGTATATTCAAGCCAATGTATTTCACATTTCAAGAAGTAGGTCATTAAAAGCTTAAGATAATTAAAACACTGCATGAACTGAGTCCTTTGGGATTTTATTAATGAAGTTCTCAGTCTCTTTTCCTCCTTCCTTCCCTCTCTCTGTGTCTCTCCCTCTTCAAAGTTCGAGTTTGTAACTTTAAATTAAAGAGGAATGAAGAGGCTTCTGCTATGAACAAGATGAGAAACTAGCGTAACAGCGACCCTATTTGTTCTTCGACCTGAAACAACAAAAAAGCTAAACTATGTGTAAGTTTTCAGATATTGGACACGGGCAATGCAGGGCAGTCATCCCCTGAGGAGAAACCCACGAGGGGAGACCTACAAATATCCAGATCATTGTGTAAAGAGAGATTCTGGGCGTCGTTGTGGGGAGGGAGACCCAGCTGGGAGTCCAGAGGGTCCCAGAGCTTGGAGGTCACAGACCAGCGTGTTAGGGAGCTGCACAGACAGTGCCAGAGCTGCAGAGGCTCTACCTCATTGTCAGACGTGTGCGGAAAGTATGAACCACCTGAGAGGAAGGGAAGGAACAGTCACGGGCGTTCACGGAGGGCTTGGGAAAGTGTGCGCTTCCACTAGCCAGAGTGTAAAACCTCACAGCCCAGCACGTATCAGCTAGAGTACTCCAAGACACTTTGCTTGAGTTGTGGGGCAAAATTAGTCCGGAGCAAAGACTGCTCTGATACCACCTACGAAGACAATGTAAGACCATTACCATAATAAAAGAAAAAAATAAAACCACAACCCTGTCAACCTAGAATTCTATATGTCTTTCAAAAATAAAGGCAAAATAATACTTTTTCAGACATGCAAAAGTGGAAAGAGCAGCAGAGACCTGCATTATCTTACGTGTTAAAGTATTTCAGGCAGAAGGAAAATAATACCATGGAAATATGAGACTATATTAAGGAATAAAGAGCATTGGAAAAAGTAAATATATGGGTATAAAAGACTCAAAAATGACTCACAACATTACAGGACGTAAATGAACTGATTTCAAGACTCACTACAATGCTCAAGTCAGTGTGGTACCAGCTGTAAAGACAGATAAATGGATCCAGGGAACATAGCAGAGTCCAGAAATTAACATACATATGCAGGAACAACTGGAGTTTCAGCCATTCAGTGGAGAAATAACAGTCTTTTCAACTATTGGTGCTGGAAAGCTGGATATGCAAAAATGAACCCAGATACATACTCTTACCATATGCAAAAATTTCCTTGAAATTGATCAGACTAAATATAAGACCTAAAGCTATAAAATTTCTAGAAGGAAATATAGGAGAAAATCTTAGTGACCTTGGATTGCTTAAAATTTCTTTAATATGTCAAAAGCAGAAAATGTAAATGAAAAAAATGAATAGACCAGACTTAAAAATCTTTTGCTGTTTGAATTACACTGGAAAG
This sequence comes from Rhinolophus ferrumequinum, assembly GCF_004115265.2. Lineage (NCBI taxonomy): Eukaryota > Metazoa > Chordata > Mammalia > Chiroptera > Rhinolophidae > Rhinolophus > Rhinolophus ferrumequinum. Next base: position 10,244,326 of record NC_046310.1, on the reverse strand, counting down.
AAATAAGTGCAAGCCACAAACAAAAAAAAAACAATTTGCAAAACATCTAACAAGGGATGAGTATTGTGTGTACATATATACAGATCAAACCTCTTACCGTGCAACAAGAAAACAGCCTAATATAAATGGCCAAAGATTTGAATGGATATAGAATCAAAGAATTTATACAGATCACAAATAGGCATATAAAAATTGCTTAATATCATTAGTCATTAGGAAAATGCAAAGTTAAAACCACTATGTGATACCACTACACACCCATGAGAATGGATAAAATTTAAAAGATTGGCCTTACCGAGTGTTGTCAAAGATCTGTCATGCAACTGGAACACTACCGTGTTTCCCCGAAAATAAGACCTAGCCGGACCATCAGCTCTAATGTGTCTTTTGGAGCAAAAATTAAGACCCGGTATTATAACTGTTATGTTGTTATGTTATGTTTGTTGTGTTGTGTTGTGTTATGTTATGTTATACCCAGTCTTATATTAAAATAAGACCAGGTCTTATATTAATTTTTGCTCCAAAAGACGCATTAGAGCTGATGGGCCAGCTAGGTCTTATTTTCAGGGACACACGGTAGGACTAGAGCAGAGCAGCAATTTGGTCCAACAGAAAGAGCACTCCGCTGAGAATCAGAAGGCCTGGATGCTAGTCTTGGCTCTTGAGGCTTTGGGCAAGTTTTCATCCTATCCCTATTATCAAACAACAACTATTGAGTCTGTTTCATCAAACTCTTGATGGTCAAGTGAGATAATGTGAAGCCACTTTATAAACTTGGAGCATCAATGTTACTCTGTTGAAAACTATATAAACATAAATACCTTTGGAAAGGCAATTTAAAGGAAGTGGCAGGAAAGATAAAACCATACCATGTTAAGGCTTTTCCTGTTTTCGTATTGCTCTTAAATATTATTTTTTAAAAATTTAAATATTTTATTACTTAAAAGGTCTACAGGTATTTACAAAAATGTATCTGAAAATGGTATGTAGCTGTTTGTCTAAATTAATGTTTATCATTAATAAGATTATACTACTCTCTATGGTGCTAAGCATTTTAATAACAAATGAGTCAGTAAACTGTTGATATTTCTTAATATTTTAATTATCACTGATCAAGTTATAATTTGGCAGTAAACTTTATTTTTCACAAAGACATTACATGTATATTAACATATCAATCTTGATTCACTCAATTTGCCTTTCTGTTTCTCCCGGTAGTTTTGTAAGAATCCAAGACTTCAGCTTTTCTAGTTCACCTTTGCTTAGTTCATGGTAAACACCTGGCAAACTGTGAAACTTTGTGCTCACTCCTAGAGATTTTAACATGGAGTTTGTCTCTTCACCCCAAGAATGAAGAACTAACTCATCTGCAGTACCATGGCACTGAAATAATTCAGGGCGTACACCATCACTTTTCTGAAGAGCCTAGAGAAGGATATAAAAATGGAAACGTTTAAGAAATTCATTTAAGAACATCATTCTTGGAAATCAGAGATATCAGGAAAGTTCCAATTTTACCAAAGCATCAATATTTAGAGGGAAAAAAGAGGCAGTGGTGGTGCTGTCTGAGGGGGCCAGCACCCCCTCAGTGGTTGCTGGTACCACTTTAGCTGAGTTGTACCTGCATTTACTCCATAGAGGACGGTTTCAAAAATGATCAAAGCATTTCCTGAAGAAACTGTGACTTGGGAAGACAAACCTCTTCATACAGAGGGGAAGGAGGAAGGAACACAGAGCTAAGGTACAGTCCAGAGAAAAATTACATTCTAGTTCTCATTCCTACATCAGCTGTTTCTGCTTTTGGTAATACAGCTGCAACACTGTAATGTATCATATTCATAAATAAGGATAGTGCTGCAAAACTAGCTATAACTATCTATAGGTTTAACATACATAAAGGATACAGATATACCACACATGTATTGTTTTTATCCTTTTCCTTATGACACCTTGCTTAGCAATATTCTTTGTACAGGGCATTTCTGGAACTTGAATAACCAGCTGTAATTAATCGCATAACTCATTTGGCCATGAATTCCCAGAAATGCTCTGTGCATCAATTGTTGTTACTTATCAATTTTGTTTTAGTTTCAATGTGTGAATATTTCATTATTATATTATTATTATTATTTTTAAATCTGGTGCTTACCTGGTAAACAGCAGATGTTTTATTTAGAAAACTAGAAAGAGCAAAAACTCCTGCCACATCGTGATGATTTCTATATGCTAAGTGCATAGCCATGCAGCCTCCCATTGAAAATCCTCCTAAAAGTAAAAAAGCACTTATCAGAAAAAGCAGAATACATGCAACAGTAACTTAAAACAAGATATAGCTATGCCAGTCTTCCATACATATTTTTAAAATACTTGGAGACCTTTAAAGAGATAAAGTGCTGCAAAGTTCTTTAGTCTACTTTAGATCTCACAGAACAAGAGTAAGTAACACGGTCCCATTTATGTCATCGCTGGTAAAGACATTTGTAATAAAAAGAGCTAGAATTGAATAAAGAAATCATGTTCATCGAGTAAAAATACTTATAATTCAAAATACGAGTCATGATGTATTATTTAAATTTCTAATGTTTTCTTATATTTTGTTTATACGTGAGTCTTCACACTGCAACTAGAGTTAATAACATGTATCTTTTCTCTTATTTGCCAAATTATAAGCTCCAGGAGGACCTATGTTTCTAATGCCAGCCGTGTAATAGATGCTTAGTGATCTCTGAATTAGGAAAAGATAATCAAAAATCTGGTGAGCTAGTTAAAACTTTTTTGGATATTATTTTGAAATCTGACTTATGGTGGTATAATTAAAACATATATACATAGATCAACTTATAAACAAGTTTTAAAACACCAATTAATTCATTTGACAAACCGTACTGTCTTTTATGTGCCAAACACAGTGCTAGTCACTGCAGATTAAAATCTGTGGTCCCCATGCGCCCTTGGGCAGCACGTTTACCAAAATACATGGACCCTTGTGTTCGAGGGGGAAACAGAGACATCACAGAATATGGAGACAGGTGCCTGATGTGACACAGCAGAGAGGGTGGCCCAACTTCGATGTCGTAAGGTATTCCCAGGTTGAGTGCAAGTTAACAGACAACTAATGCATATTTTGTGAGAAATCTAGAAAGTAAATCACATAGCCACACACTTGCAGAAATATAAAAATATACTTAGGTGTAGAATTCAGATCTCTTAATTTTAGTCTCCTGCTTTATTTCAATTAACAGAATGTAAAGCTGAGCCCTTAGAGACCATACATTTGAATTTACTACAATCTCCTTTTATAAATGAAAGGAACTGAGTCCACAGGACATTAGGTGACCTGCTTAAGGCTGTACCCCTAATTTCAGTTGTAAAGCTAGGACTTTTGTAATCCAGGTTGCTTGTAACAGTTTAATGTCCTCTCTACTATCTGCTGATATTTATTAAAACAGAACTACTTGATCTGGGGCAGGCTCATAATATTATTTTGGACCCAGCACATTAATATATGAGTAAAGATTACCAGCCTTGGGAAGTTCAGATGTTAAAAAAATGGCATAATATGTAAATAATTACAGTGCATGGAAATAGTCCATCTGTGGTTTTCAACAGACCTTGTTTCCCGAAAATAAGACCTAGTCGGACAATCAGCTCTAATGCATCTTTTGGAGCAAAAATTAATATAAGACCTGGAATTATATTATACCATTCTATACTTATTATATTATATTATACTATATTATATATATTATATAAGACCCGGTCTTATTACAGTATAATAAGTATACTATAATATATACTATACTATAGTATAGTGTATAAGTATAGTATACTTATTATACTGTAATAAGACCGGGTCTTATATTAATTTTTGCTCCAAAAGACGCATGAGAGCTGACTGTCCGGCTAGGTCTTATTTTCGGGGAAACACGATATCAGAAGGAAATAACAGAGTCTCATCAGCAGCAGTTCTCACCATGGAGGAGAACTGAAGGACTCTTTCAAAATAACCCCATCCCACATGCAGATACACATACATCTAGTTAGAAGCTCATGCATAAGTTTGGCAGGAGAGGAGGGAGCATAAATATCTTAAAATTGTATGTAAAATTTGCATCAGACTCCCAAAAAGCCCCGGGTTAAATTATCTATTTATTTGTGCATTAATAAATCTTTGACATGCCCCATTAAAATATGAAGAGCTTACTGTAGGCAAGATTATTTCATTTCCAGTAAAATTAGATGTCTGAACAAGATTTCCAGGGTTTTCATCAAGTTTTAAAACCTATTATATAAATGCTTATTAATCGCTTGTAAAGGTTAAAACAGCAAGGACTTTCAAAATTTACAGTTATTGTCAATGCTACAGAAGTCTACTTTTAGCTCAGGAGTAAGACTCCGTATCTGTCGGAATACGATTTTAGTCTCCCTTAAAGTTCACTGGGCAAATGCTTCCTTCTGCTGCCTTCATCTCTGCCAATCTCCCCTCTTTTCACCATTTACTTAACAAATGAATTCAAGGTTGCTTATAATCGAACACACTGTTAACAATAAAACTACATCTCTAAAATGAGGGGAAATGTGAAGGAAGGAGAGATGAGGCTGGGGAAAGAATGGTGGATCAAGAAGAGACAAAAGAGAAAGAGAGGCACAGACCATAATATGGGGAGCACCATTATTAGGGGTGTGACTGGACACTGAACTGCTTTCCTGTATCAAGGCAATATTCTCTAACAGAAGGAACCAGAACAATTCGTACTAGAAACTTTCATAGCATTGAATTCCTGGGTGGAATTTATCGAGTTGATCCTGTGTAAACCTAACATTCAAAATCAGACATTTTATACACAGCCACTTCCACTACTGACTCCTCTACAGAAGTCTAGGACATAAAGATGTAACATTCACTAGACTCTAAAAGTTCATGTGAGCAGGGATTTTTGCCTGTTTTACTCAGTGATGTGCCTTCCTTATGCTCAGAACAGAGCCTGGCATACAGTGCCTGGTGCTTCATACTTATTGGATAAAGGAACAATGTCAGTTGCAGTTCCATCAGAATATTTCTGCAAGGAGAAAATTTTACGTCATCAGGACATGTCACTTTTTGGTGATCTATCTTGATATAAAGGTAAAGCTCAGAAAATGAAGGAGTGGATGGTTGGTGTGTCCCAGGCCAATGATTCCTGAATCTGGTCCCTTAAAGTTCGACTGCTAGACTCAGCCCCAGCCCCACTGACACAATCTCAAAGCCCATGTCTCATTTTTAAAAGCTCTCGTACCCATGAATCGTTATCTATGAGGATCACAGCCTTAGAAAAACATCAATAGCTACAGGCAGACAATTCAAAATTAAGTATAATGGGTAAGAAAAAAAAGTGAAAATATGATCATGATTTAAGGGAAATCCATATGCTCTAGGAATGAAGTTTTTATTTTTTGGAGAAATTCAACAGCTTGAATTATATTTTTGCCAAACGTACCCAATGAACATACTGAATGTGACTAGTGTGACTGAGGAACTAAATGTTTAATTTTATTTGCTTGTAACTAATATTAAACTTAAAAACGATTAAAATAGTTTAAATTGAAATAGCAGTATATGGCTAAAGTAGTATATAGCTAAATCATATTGGACAATGAAGTTCTAGATAATCTAAGCTGCACCACAGATTGAAAAAATCATTTAAAATTCGTAAATGGAGTAAAAAGAAAATTAATATTTCATAAAAAGATAATGTTGAGTCTAAGATCATTAAATGTAATCTTTTCATGCGAAAGTATTTTTTTATAAATCACATCACAAAAAATAGATTAGTAAGCAAGAACATTTAAAAAGTGATTTTAAAAGCATACCTATTGAGAACATTTTGCACATTAAATTCCCCGCTCCATCATTTCATTTTTTATTGACCAGGGTAATGTAATCACTTTATGTGGTTTCACAGGCCTCTCGATGGCCCCAGCCTAACAACAACAAACTAGGAAAACATTTTCCCACATATGAAATGTCATTATGAACAAACCTAAATGAATCCTGCAAACATTTCACCTCATGTTCAATTCTCGTAATTTATAAGGAAGAAAAATGTACTCATTGAAATCTTATTATTTACAATTTTAATGTAAGTCCCTTACGCATTTATGATATTGTGAGGTAATCTGCAATCTCTCATCCGCCATCATTGACAATAAAATCACCTTCAGCATCGGACACTACTATGAAAAGGGACTTTGTGTATTTTTTTCTAACAGAAGAAAATGTAACACAAAGGACTAGTTATTTGAATTCACTTTCCATCGAAATATCTAAAATGCAATATAAAATATACTGGTCAATAAGTAAATACCAAATAGTAAACTCATTGTAGGTAATGATTATAATGTATATTTATAGTTGCTGGCAAAATATTAAAACGTCAGGGGTTAACATTTCAACATACATTTAAGATTAACAAGATGAATAAAATATGTTAAAAAAATAATAAACCTAGCTTTTACGAACTCTTTAAATAAAATAAAACAGAAACAATGTATTAAAAAACTATACTGGGAAAAATAAGCTAATCTATCTGAAAAAAAGTCCAGAGGAAAAAATACTTACAATTCATGTTTGACATCAATTGAATAGGATTTTAAAAATATAATTAAAAAATCCCCCCTCGTTCCAAATTTCAACAATTCTTCCATTTAATTTATGCATTATAATTATCCTACAGACTGAACTGTGCTAGTGTCAAAATATTTGGGTATATTTATTCATATATTTTTCTCTCCTACAAAATTTACAGGATAAACAAAATATTTATCATTTTCTATGGCAAGCTGTTTGAACAGCAGTCCCACACCTTTAAAGTTCTGACAACTGTTGTTGAAGACACATCATTTGTTTAATTATGACATATTCTGTTTTCCCGAAAATAAGACCCAGCCGGACCATCAGCTCTAATGTGGCTTTTGGAACAAAAATTAATATAAGACCCGGTCTTACTTTACTATAGTATAAGACCAGGTCTTATCTAACATAATATAAGAGTGGGTCTTACATTAATTTTTGCTCCAAAAGATGCATTAGAGCTGATGGTCTGGCTAGGTCTTATTTTTGGGGAAACACAGTATAAGTTAAAAGAAAGTAGAAGAATGCTATCATTCTTAAGTTTTCGCTCCAAGAAAGAGCTTCAGAAGAAACCTGTATAAGATCAGGACAAGAAAGCCTGGCAATTCTGGTGCTAGGTTTCATCTTGGTAATTCCAACTATCATTTTTATTTTAAATCTTATAAAATTAATATATTTAGTTAAACCCACTGTGCAAAGTGTTTCCACCATACAGACAGAAATAAAATGAGTCATCCAAAATCTCAATGGTCATACATAATTTTGACATGTTTTTTAAAAATTCATTTTAACAGTTAAACACTCTAAACGTGTAATACCTTACTTTTTATTTCATGTAATAAAAGCAAGTCTTTCTGATTTGAGAGACTCTCAACAAATTCACAAAACTCCATAATTAATTTTTTATTCACTGAACACATACTTACTAAATGCCTTTATGTGTATATATGCAGTATTTGGTCGTTATATAATATTCGATTCCCATAACCATTTTTCTCGTGATGGGTATTTAGAACATCCATGTAAATCACTCAGGTGTAATTCCAGAAGCACCTGACTATCCCTGCTTCAAAATCCTGATAGTGTATGCTCATATTATCAAAATTCTTATAACCCGGTCAGATCATGTGTCAGGTTCTATACATCCCAGATCAAAGTCAAACCTAAATTATATCAATTTTCTCTTAACAACAAATTATCACCACCTAGTGGCCAAGAAAGGAATCTCATCCGTACAACGTCCTTGACTAAGTCAGTGGATCTGGGTTCTAGTCCAAACTCAACTCTACAACAACAGCCAGTAACCTCTTTGAATTTTGTTTTCATCATAACTGAAATGAGAATAGTAATTTCCTATTTTACCTATTACAAAACTCAAGAGAGAGACTATATATGAAAACAACTTGTATAATTTAAACACTAAAATATAAAACATTATGATGTATCCTGGTGATTTAAAACCTGTCAAGAGTAATGTAACTGTCAACCATTTTAGTCGTATTACTACATTGTATGTACCTTTTGAGCACAACAGTACACACAAGAAAAATGATACACATTTTCCATTTCGATTTCTCACATTGTACAGAAAATACCAGAAGGAAAATGGAGGGTTTCAAGACAGACATAAACAGAGGCAGACTGTACTATGAAGTATGCTTTCATTCTGCACACTGGACACTCTCAACATATTAATGAAACCAGAAGATGGTGGGATAATGGAATATTATTAATAATGTTCTCAGAATACAGGATTTGAACCCAGGTTTTATGAACAATTATATTGCCAACATTCAGACAGTAATTTAAAAGTCACTATTTTATTGCCAGTGTTTCCCTTTTTTATATACCCCTCTGTAGAATCATGTGTGGTATGAACATATAAAACTAAACAAACTTCTTACGTCTGATATTCCGAACGTAGAGTGAGGAGTCACAGATGTGTCCAAGGAACACACGGTCACTGAACATGTCCTGTTCACCTAACCCTGGGACAGGTACAGTGAACCTTTGGCCTAGTTCTTCCTAGCTAACCAAAATTTATGTTTTTCATTAAGCAAGCAATATATCTTCGTGATGAAAACTAAGAAGTGAAGGATGTGTTTCCACAGCTAACATCTGCAGTCAACCTCAATGTCCCTTATGTGTCGTCATCCTTACGTTCCCACAGTCTTGGAATGGTGTGTGTGTTAGTCTTTCATCATTTTCCTGGACCTACTGCATTTGTCGTCTTGCCATTCCCCTGGTGTTCACACTGGCTGCGATCTTAATGTTAGAGACAAGGGTTCCAGGAGCACATATTATGTAATATTAAATCAGAAATGTTGTCACATAGTCAATATATAAACAAAATCAATAAGCATAACCATTTATGTACTTATTATCTCCATTTTTTCAGTCTTACAAGTTTCTAGTTTTTCCTCTTATAATTATTATTTTTTTTAAATAACCTAACCTCACTATGGTGTATGTGTGTTTAGTAAACACTGTGTAGGATCGCAAATGCATGTCCCTTTTAGTTCCCAATGAATCCCTCCTTCATTAAAATGTTATGAATAGCATTTAAATCTTACTTAACTTAAAACGTACTGTAATAGACATTGTACAAAAGAATAAAAATCAGTAGAAAAATATCAAGCAGGAACTTCTGTTTAAATCATTTGTGAGCAATGAAAAAGAATAGGAACACACAGCATGTACCCTCCCTGAGAAAAAATAAAACAGCTGGGAGTGAAGAAATGAGCTACCAATGAGTCTGAGTGGCAGTATTGGTCCAGCAGGCCCTTTTTGGTATCTGGGGTCACCATGAGGTGGGTGGAATAAGGATTATTTAATAACAACAAGAAAACATGTTCAAGATTACGTGCCAGGCACAATTCTAAGTATTTTCAACAAACTAATTCAATTGTCACAACTCTAAAGATGGGTCCCATTATTATCATTCAAGCACAGAGGTTAAGGAGACTCTCTACCTACAAATTGGTGAATCCAGGATTAGAAACCTGTAGTCTGAGTCCAGAGCACAAATTCTTAACTGCCACACTGCCATCAGTTACATTAGTGCATTTGCAATTTGATTCGTAACTCAGGGAATGCATGTACAAATATTCTAATATGTAATAGTCTAATACTACTTCTTGTGCCACCTTTTGAAATAAATGAGAGATTCAGTTAGATCACAAAGACAAATAACTACAACAAAAAAATCCCTACAGAACTAGAATGCTATTTTCTTTATACATTAAAAGCTAACCTCTGTGAAGAATCCAGCATAGAAAAAAGGAGGTAATATAACGCTTTGTCACAGCGTTAAGAGGTTAAAATCATGTGTATTTTGGGGCACATGTTTTAACTCTACAGAACTGTTATTGAAGATTTATGTTCATGGACTAGTTCACTAATAATACAGGTTAACAAGGACAAACAACCTTGAATCTGCACTTCTGTGGTCTTTTTTCAAGCTAGGGAAGAGGCTTTCTAGAAGTTAGCTTATCTCACAAATTCTTATATACATTTTAGTGATTTTGTAATAAATTTCAAATTTCATGATTTTATAATAATAGTTTATAAAACTTCCAAAATTAAAATTTTGTTATTATTAAATAGCTTTGATAAAATACTGACCATTTTACCGACAGCTTTACAAATAAGCGTATCCTTTAACAAGATTGTCTTGGTATTTTAAAAGACAATTAAAACCTTTCATGATATGGTAGAAAAAAAAGAAAAGAAATTCCAGGTGAAGCAAAGAACTAAATGTAAAATAAATAAATAAATATGTAAATAAGTAAATAAATAACATTATGGAAAACCAGTAGAAAAATCTATTTGAATATTTAGCCACGTTCTAAAGAAAGCCTTTCTTAGACTGAGAAATTATTTGAAAAAAATCAGAAAAGATGAATAGACAACTGAGAAATGCTCTCTTGTGTCAAAATACAACAAACACAATTGGAAGGAAAATAACAAATTAAGTGCAGATTAAACACAACGTTTTGCTGATTTTTTGCAAAGGTTTTTCATGTCAGTATGTATTATTCACTGAGGATGTCCACCTGTACGGACATTCTAATAGAGGAGGCAGAAGTATCAGTGGGCATAATTTTTTTGTAAAAAGCAATTTGACAACATTTATTAAGAGTCTTAAAAATGTTCAGTTAAATGGAAGAACCATGGGCTTTGAAATGAAGTAAACCTAGATTCAGAATTCTGATTAGCTCTCTGACGTTACAACAATCCATAGTTTCTTTTCAAAGATAAATGAGAGGAAGTAACTGAAAGCTGTGGGGAAGGGTGATGAGGGGACAGAAGGAGAGACAAGTAGATGGCAGTTACAACTCAGGGTGATCAATGCTTTAACGTGTGAATTGAGAGTACTAATTCGAATATTTTCCACTTTTTATGTATAAAGATTTTGTAGTTTTATGTGAAAGCAATTTCTTACCCTAATCTTTTCTTTTCCCACTCATCACATTACTTTAGGATCTCATTACCTTATAATGACAAATTCAGTAACTGGTTTTTCCACATCCAACTTCACGTCTCTTCACTTACGCCTTCTGCCAGAATAATTTTCCTAAAGCACAGTTCTAATTAACTATACGACTCAAAGACTTTCTCTAATCATCCCTCACTAATTACCTATAGAATGAAGGATAAAAGGGAAAACAGACAATTTATTGAGAGCCTAGAATGAACCAAGTATTTTACAGACATCATCCGCCAGTAAAAACAATGTATTATTATTCCCACTTTACAGATAAGGGAGCAGCAATTCTGTGTGATAATTGAGTGGTGAACCAGCTAGGCACTGGGAGACTTTAGACTGGAACCCATTTCTTTGTCGCTACCCATTACGCCCTCCAGCCTCTTGGTCCAGTAATGAGTCAAGGCGTTTTCCGTTCAGACCACCGACCTTCTGCTAAAACTACATATAATGTCCGGACAGACAAAAACAAGCACTACTTTTTCCACTTCTATGCACTGTTCATCTCATTCTCTATGCCTAACCTCTGTACTGCAATAGTTAAAACTTTATTTATCTATGCATCGCAAAACCTCAAATGCCCCTGCTACCTTCCTATTCAACTCTCCTCTAATAGCCTCAAGTACATGTGATCTTGTCTTCATCTAAATTCCTGTGGGACTTAGTTACTTAAATCATCAATTCACTGCTCCTCCGCATCGGCTCTGTGCCAGGAATTGTGATGGGTCCTGGGAAACAGTAAGAGACACACATGCTCTCTGAAGAGCTGTTCATTCTGTAGCTTGAGGGTACTCATCCCTGGCTCACTGGCACTCATACACTTGTCACTGTAAAGCACCTCATGGGCTCTTCCAGGTTGTAAGCAACTATGAGCCCGATCCTATGATTTAGCCATGGTCACACTGCCCATGTGACATTGCCGGTCACACTGGAAGAACGCAGAAAATATTTGGCAGATGGCTGAATGATGGACTCAGTCATGCATTCACACATTTTGAATTCAATCTTGCCATTATGTTGCATAATCCATCCCCTAGGCTGAGCTGGGTGCCCTTTCCCAGGCTCTCCCCAGACTCCCTCAGAATGTCCTGTATTTATCTCTGTTAGGGTTAAATATAGTTGTTAGATGCCGTACATAGAAACAGTTAAACACTGAGGAGGAAACAGAAAAGTGATGCCACTGGGCTGGAGGGCACACTGCTTTTCACTAACAAACGTGGAAGCTGAAGGCAAGGCAGACGAGACTTCATCATAACAGGTCGCCTCTCAACTCAGTGAATAAATAGTTCAGTACTTCAACAAACGCAAAGGAAGTTAATTTACCTTAATTCTGTCAATAAAGTATTTCAATGTGCATCTTAATATTTTGAACATGAAATACTTTGCTTTATAATTTCATTGTTAAATAAAACTCATTATAAATAGTTATATTTACAATATCTTCTGTATCAGTTACATTCTAAATAGCCAATCTCATTTTGCATCTATTATAGAGATTTTATAGTTTATGTATTTGATGATTACAGAAAATGGTATTTAGTAGAATAAAGAGATTATATAAAGGCACATTATATCCCCTTGGAAACAGAGTTTGCTAAAGATGTTGAACAAAAGTTTATAAAAAATTCCTTATTCCTGTGATATTACCTCTGAAGTATTTACTGTTCATGAATTTGATGTTATATTCTAACATCATAGCAATAATAGTTTAAGCATATTTATAAAACTTAAGCCAATTAAAATAAATTGTTTAAAAAACTGAAATGAAACATCTCTTAATAGAAAATTAAACATGAGATTCTCAAATTGTTATTATTAAAAAGAAAGTGAATTAAAGTTTCACGAGCTGTTGTTAATAATTCTAATACCTTCGAATCCCTTAATATGTAAAGTTTATTTGAAACTATGAACAGGTCAAAAAATAGACAAGTGGTTCTAAATAATATTCCAAGTAAAGTGTAATGCATAGAATCAAACACAAGTGGAAAAAATTAAATTACCAACATTTAAAGGTCTTACCTACTAATATCCTATTCTTGTTGATGCCAGTTTTTACTTCATCATCAATCAGGTCTGTCAGCACTTGACACATCACATCAATTGATTCAAGGTGCTCTGGGCAGTCATTAGATATTTTAAATCTGTCAAACCATACATTGGAGATTCCACCTTTCAAAGGAGTATATGGCCTGTTTAAAACCAACCAACCAACCAAAGATAAATAAAGGGAATTACATTAAAATGGATGTTTTAATTTCTAAAACATTAGTGTTTTGAATAATTTTCATTTCCTCCAAGTTGGGTGTTAAAAAATTCATATTAAAATCATCCCCATGCATATTGCATTAATTCATCTATACTTTTATTGATTCCATTAACATTATCCACTGTATCAAAAGGACCCAACAATCTGTGAAGATCTGTCCTTGGGCAGCATCCAATCTTTGGGACCAATGGGTGGTACTGAAGGGAACAGGAGAACTACACCCTAATTTTTCTAAGTTGATCACAGCACACCAAAATAAATGGGCACCCACTTTAGGAGCCAGGAAATCAAGAGGTTTATTTTGGAAAGTTTCTTAGAGAAACTGAAAGAAATCTGGAAACAAAAACTCATGTACAGAGAATCTTTTGTTTATTTACTAAACTAGAACCATGTGATAAACATTACTTTGCAACATGCTTTCTAAAATTTGAATGTATATTTTGAATATCCCTATTAGACAGAACATAAAAACTTAATTTGTTCCTAGTTTATGAAGATACATGATATTTTGCAAATATGGGAAATTGTATATATGTGTGTGTGTATGTGTGTGTGTTGTTTTGATATTTTTCATCTGAATCTTATTTATTTGTACCTTTCCTCCTCTCCACGCTTACACGCCCCACATCTTGGCCCACACACCAGGTAAACCATTTTTATGATCTAAAATATACCCTTGAATGTTTTTCTTGTACACACATTAAAACATATATCTTTACAGGATATTTTTTAGAGCACTATTGCTTTTCAAAAATCAAAGAGCCTATTTGATTTATTTATGTGCCTTTTCTCCTTTAAGAATACCTCATGGAAATCCTTCCATCTGATTTAGTTCTAGCCCACCCTTTTAAAGGGCTATATAATCTTATGATAAAGATGTTCCAAAGTTCAGTCAGCCATTCCCCTACTAATGGGCATTTATTTGGTACTCAGTTTTTAGCCACTAAAATGCCTCATTAAACATTATTGGTACATATTTTTATGTACATATTTTTGTATACACATTTTTACATACTGGAACTTTTCATTCCTATGAAGCACAGTCCAAAACCAGGACTGGTGGATTGAAAGATATAATTTTTATCTTAATAGATGTTTGAAAGTCACTTCCCTAAAGGCTATAAAAATTAACATTTCTACAAGAAAAGTAAGAGAACATCATTTTCGCCCACAGCCCTAATAGCAATAGGTGCTAATATCCTTTAAAGTATTACCATTGAAGAGTATTAACTATAATTTTAAAGTCAACTTTATTAAGGAATTGACATATTTAAATTACAGATTTTAAGTATATAGTTCAAAGACTTGACAATGTAACCACCATATCCACAACGACATACAACATTCCCTTTACCTCAGAAAATTCCTTCATACCAAGAATTCCTGTTCACTTCCCAGGCCATCAGAGTCACTTTATCACTACAGATGAGTGCTGCCTATCCTAGAATGCTGCAGAAATGAAATGACTTATTCATATCATTTGCTATTTTTTTCTGTTGTGGTTTTGATTTTTTTATTAGTTTAGAAAAGCATTTTATTATTGACACTTAAATAGTTGTCATTTGTATTTTAAAATATACTTTTAAAAATATAATTTTATATGTTGATATTATGTATTTAAAGTTTTTAAATCAGATAAAAGACTATACATTTCATATAATCTGGCTTAAAAAAAAAACCCTAAATTTCTGTGTCTCCTGATTCATTTAAAAAGCTCTTTCCAATCCATATATTTTAACAATTGGAATCCAAAATTTATTCTAAGAGTGTTATTTTTGTTTTTACATTTAAGTCTTGAGTTTTTCTGGAATTTTTTTGTACGTGAAGTGACCTAAGGGTTCAAATTAATCTTTTTTCATATGGATCGTCAATTGTGCCTGTACTTCCATTAAAAAAACAACAACCAAACTTACCTTTTTCCACAAAGGCAAAATTCCATCTTTGCCATATATTTAATTTTATAGCTCTGAGTTATCTAGTCTCCCTCAACCTAGGTTCTGTGAGAGAATTACGCCCTAATGCCTAATACATACATTACAAAGGGTGCCAAAAAAAAAAAAAATATATATATATATATACACACACACACACACACATTTTAAGAAGGGAAAAAACTGTATTAAAATTGTAATACTCAATATATACCAATAGCAAAAGATGAATACAAGTCACGTTTGACTTTTGCAATGACAAGAGGTGCTCAAAGTGGTTACCATCAGTGTAATTTTAATACAGTTTTTTTTTCCTTTCTTAAAATGTGTAAACCTTTTTTTAGTACCCTCTATATATATGATGAGTAGAATTTTCTCCATTGCATCTAGAATGGTACCAATTCTATACTAGCCTTGGGAAAATTAAGAAAATAGTTACTCAAACCACTTTTTTGTGTCCTGTGACTCAGCTGAAGAACACTAGTTGAGAAAGGCTCTATTTTTTGTTGTTGTTGCTCTACCGATCCATTTAACTAACTGTTAGGATCACCCTGACCGTAGTACAGTGGTTTTGGAGAATATTCTGAAGTTGGGCAATGCAGTTCCGCCTCTACCTGTCATCATCACCCACAGTCTCCTTCTCAGACTTGTCCTGCTTATTCTCAGACATCCATTCTTATTTATTTATCCACGAAATTTATCCAATACTCAGTAAATTTTAAAATAATTTCAAATAATTCTCCTTAAGAATCCTTGTGGGATTGTAAGTAATATTGCGTTATTGTCTGGAAATGTACCTTTCATGACATAAACGTGAGAGGAGGGGAGATTTCTGCAGACTGAGCTCTTCCCAGGATCTGCCACACTCTCATCCTCAGCTCAGGCTTCTCCTGCATTGTTCTCTAGACCCTCAATGGGTGCACCCAACATAAAATCCTGCACCAGCTCTTCACGAGGACTCCCATGGAGCCTACAGTCTCCTTTGTTTCTGCAGGCCTTCTGACCTCAGAAGCTGCTTTGCTCAAGAGAGGTAAATAAATTAAAATCAGAAGGGGAGAGAAGACAGAAAGCATTTAAGCCTCTCACCTCCCAGAATGCCTTTCTCAGGATTAACTTTCTTAAAGTTCTCTGAAAATAAAAACAGGTGCTTTCCACCTAGTATTAATGTCACTGTCAGGCAAAATGAAATTCCAAACTCTATTCAATTTGTCACCAAAACCACAGTGATCTTCTGAATGAAAACTGAACATACTGCCCCCTTTAAAGCAGAATACAACTCTTACTATCTTGAATTATTTCTACTTCCCTTTTCATTTTATTCTGCTATTTCTCTAAGTGTTTATTTGTCTGGCTAAGCACTTAAATAAGGATGATATCATAGGCTAAGATATGAATCATTCTGGGAACTCAGCCATTAATAGAAAAAAATGATATTCACTTAGCTTTTGGTCTCTGACAGTGCCTTACTTAATTAGCGATAGATGCTCCATTGAGGTGGAATTCCAATGTAAGTTTTACTAATATATAATAGTAGCTTTTTGTTCTCTCTAAGAAAATTAAAATTCTGTTCAAAGGAGATAACTGGGAAATTTTAATGAGGAAAAGAATAATTTAGAACTCTTTTGTTAAGAGCACATAATTGAGAATGCTAACTCTTAAGTTGTTAAAATAACATAAAGCATAATAGTAAGAGGGTTTTTTAAAGCAGCTAACAAACTGGTACACATGTTATACTCATTCACCTTCTTCTTCAAATAAATCACTTTATTAGCTGGTATAAAACAGCTCAGACATTACCACAATAAATAAATATGTTTGGCAAAGAACAACTATGTGCCTCCTAAATCAATCAATCAATCAAACCATTACACATTGGTAAAATATTAAGCTGGAATAAAATGGGCAAGGTTAAAAAAAAAAAAAAAGAGTTGACATTCAGCCTGATACCACGTTCTGTTTTGATCTCTGTTCCCTAAAAATCATAAAATCAAAAGGTCACTCAGATGACATCATCTGGCCCCAGTCTTCCTTTCTGTTGTCCTTTCATAGCGGTCCCCTCAGTGTTCACATCACATTTCCCTCTTGGTTTCCTTCAAACAGGACAGTCTCACTATTGATCCAAGAGCTTTGCATGTGCTATTCCCTCTACCTGGAAGGCTCTTTGTCACAGTGATACATAGTGGGCTCCCACTGATCACTGAGGTCTCAGCTCAAATATCACGTCTGCAGGGGAACCTTCTTTGATCCTGCAATTTAAAGTATACCTCCCTTTAACCCTACAATGCACACACGTTTCTTCTCTATCCCGTTACCCTACTTAATGTCTTAACAGAATTTATCACTATTTGAAGTTAATATATTTAATCTCTCTCTCTCTCTCTCTCTCTCTCTCTCTCTCTCTCTCTCTCTCTCTCTTTCTCTCTCTCTCTCTTTCTTTTCCATTTCTGTGAGTTCCCTGTGAGTGGAGACTTTACCTATTCTACCCCCCGTGCCAACAACAAGGATTTGTTGAACGATGAATGTCAATAATCACTTGTGTCACTTGGATAATCTGGGTCGGAAAGCAACAATAGAATATCTAAAATTGTTTTATTTTGCTGTGAATAGCTTTTGACTTTAATTCTTGTAAAATCCATATTGTGATGTCTAGGAAAAGGTCAAATTTTTCTCTCGTTGCTTTTGAAAAAAAGCATGTTTCGAAGAAAACAAGTTTTTATGTACTAATAAGTATTTAAATGTGCTCTTTAAAATACTTCACAAAAAAGTAAAACTATTTCTTCAAAATAGCTGTTTTTAGCAGGGCTCCTTACCAGTGAAGTGTGCCTGTAGCACAGATCTACTGGTATCAGAAGAGAGATCCCTAATATCGTGCTGCAGATAGAAATCTTAAGTGATAGAATCAAGATGAATTCATTGCTTATTGCACCGAAAACAAAAAGGCCTGACCCTGTTTTGGAATACATGTTTAATGAAAAATATAAGCATGCACTTAATGTGAAAAAAATAGTGAATCAAGAAGTAGAGACACTAATGCAAATTTTACTACTTTTAGAATTTTCAAAACACCAAGAAAAACTATATATCATCATATAAATTATTAATGGCTTGTTAAAAAATTGTTATTTTTTAAATGGAAATTCTAATAGTAAACTCAAACCAAGAAAACCTCTAATTACAAATACAATTCAAGTATGTCATTGAAATAAAAATCTTTATTGAGCACTTTGGTTAAATAGAGTCCAAATTAACATAATGAAAAAAATGAAGCAACATTTTCCATTTAAATCAACACAGCAAGCTAATTGCTGACTTTTATTTAATATGCCCCTAACTGAGTTGATTAAAAACATCTATTAAATAGGGTTGAGGAAAAGAAATACCTTATAGCCCAAAGTGGCAACTTAACAATTTAATTAAAACACACTGATATACTGTAACAGACCACAACTGGGTAAATATAATAGACTACTTTCTCCTCTTAAATTCTTTCAAATATGTATGCCTGTCGAAAGCAAAAATTGTAACCTTATTTGATAGTTTTCAATGTATGTAGATGACATACATATGACAACTATAACATAAAGAGGGGAGGATAAAGGAACCTGTATGGTTGTAACCTTCTAATAGGTAAAAAGTTTGCTACATATCTTGTAATCCCTAAAGCAATCAGGAAAAATATAAGATACACGAAAATAGAGTATTACAAAAATTCAAATAATCCAAAAAGAAGTTGGAAAGGGAAAAGAGAAAAAAAAGTACTAAACTTAAATTCAAACATATTGTTACATTAAACGCAAATGGTCTATACAGGTTACTTAAAAGACAGGGACTATCAGATTAGTTAAAGAACAAAACAAAGTCCAAATACATGTTGTTTATAAAAAACCCACTTTAAATATAATGATATAAATAGGTTAAAAGTAAAAAGATGGAAAAAGACATACGAGGTAACACCAATCAAAAGAAACCAAAAGTATGAAAAAAGATGCTATATAAACAGTAAATATAGGAAAGCTGATATATATTGTATTATTATTAAACAAAGTATACTTGAAGCTATTACTAGAGATAAAAACGAACTTTTTATCAAATAGAAGTAGCTATTCATGGGGAAGACAATCGCCCCACACAGGCATGCACCTAATAATAATACCAATGTCACTTAAAAACACACACAGAAAACTGTTAGAACTAAAGGAGGAAACAGACTAATCTACAATCACAATTGGAGATTTTAATGCCCACTTTTCAGGACTTAATAAAACAACTTAGAGAAAGAATGACTAAGCAAATATAAATTTGAGCAATACTATAACCACCTTCAACTACTGACCTTTATAGAATTCTCTATATAAAAATGCACATAGTACAGTCACCAAGACAGACCAGGTGCAAGACCATAATATAAGTGTCAGTCAATATCAAAAGGCTGAAATTGTACTGAAATTTTCTCTGATCAGCAATGAGATGTAAGATGAATGAACACTACAAAATCTTCAGTCAATGGAGATATGATTCATATTTGAAAATTAAAATATTTTAGATCTTGTAATTTTAAATTATATATTGAATTAAGTTTCTAATTGTTCTGAGAGTCTGAGACATCTGGAATTAAAACTTGGTGATGTCTGCACCTCTCATAAAACAACAGAAAAATCATTTCACAGTAATGTTGAAATACATTTTCAAATATGACAAAACATTAAGTCAGTCTTGCTTGTTACACTGTTCATTAGATCCTTTTCAACATTTGGAAAATCATTAAGTCAAAGATTTGCAGCCATTGGTAGTCCTTGATCAATGATATTTGATATCCAACATGGAAAAGGACCAGTGAAATACAGCAGAGTTACAGAGTGTAAAAGTTGCTGAATATTTAGCACAATATACTTTGTTAGGTCAGTTGAGGGTTCTGATGGTTATTTTTGAAAGCAATAAGCATATTTTGCAAATTTACTTAATTTGTATATTAGTAGCAAACTAACAGGCATTATTATCCTTAATTACATATGTTTTATTTCACTGTTTTATTTTATGGGGCCTGATCAAGATAGAGGCCTGAAAAATAATATTCTACAACATAGATAGACCCTATTTACAGCAAAAACATATATATATATATATATATATATATATATATATATATATATATATATACACTCTTTCTGAATATTGCTGAAAAGCTCTTGAGTTCCAGAATAGGAAATTGCAAATTGCACTGAATTGTGAGATCTTTATTTCTTCATTTTAGGAATCTTAGAACCAGTGAAAGCAGGAAAGCAAAATTTTACAACTCTGTGTTCACAGGAGTAAATTTGAGCTGAGAAAGGCTTTTGAAGGAAAAGGGAATTTTGTTTTTAATGTTTCTGACCTAGAAATTAAGTCTAAAAATAAAGGAAGCCTAGTACAAAAAGACCTGTTCTTAGGTGAAATCTCGACTTTCTTTTTCTTTTTTCTTTTTTGTATTGAATCAAAGACAATAATACCATTCATATTTTAATTACCTCAGATGTTTTTCTAAAATATAAACAGCTGACCCCACTGCAACATAACGGAGAAACAAGACTAATCATCTAGTATGTGTGGGATGGAGGTGTAATTTAAAGCAGAGTTTCTCATCCAAGGAGCCATTGAGATTTGGGCCTGGATAACTTTTTGTAGTGGAGGCTGTCCTGTGATGTGTGGGATGTTTAGCAGCATCTCTGGCCTCCATCCACTAGAGGCCAGTAGTCTTTTATGTTGTTTTTCCTCCCAGACACCAAAAAGGTTTCCCAACATGGCCAAACGTTCCCTGAGTGACAATATCTCTGCTTAAGAAATGATTTAAGTCATCTCATTAAAAAAACAAACAAACAAAAAAATCTTACAAGTTCAAGAACTACAACTCATGAGAAATTTTAGTAAAAATGATCATCTGATCTAGAACAGTGGCCCCCAACCTACTATAACGGGAACTCCTTTTTCAGGTCTAACACTATGCCGTCCCTAGCCACCCACATACAGCTATAGAGCAATTAAAAACGTAGCTAGTGCGACTGAGGAACTGAAACTTAATTAATTAGATCCAAATTGACATGTGCTGTACATGTAAAATACACATCAGATTTCAAGGATTTGGAATGAACAAAAGAATGTAAAAGATCACTTTAATAAGTTTGTATTGATGACATGATGAAATGATAATATTTTGGATATATAAATACTCCTCCTCAACACTAAGTTAATAGAAAAGTAAACAAAGCATTTGCATAAACACACAGTGTGCCTCATAAAAATAAACCAAGAACAGATAATGAGACATCAGATTGGGTTGCATAGCTCAGCACATTATTTCGCTTACACGAAAAAGGATTTGCATACTCCAGTTTAAAGCATGTCTTCAGAATAAGAGACTATGCGGATGCTAATTGAATAATTTTTAAAAAAGCAGTTTGACTTCAAAGCCACGCCAATCACATCACTGTGCATCTCCAGGTTGTATGATGGAAATATGTATCAGTCAATTCTGTATTCCTACTCTTGTTTACCGATTCAAACAGCTTCACAATAATTCTCAAACCTTTTAAGTATAGAACGAATGCCACAGATCTCTAGTCCAGAGATTATGAACTCTGGGTTAGAAATTATTAAAAAGATTTTGCTCGTTGAAATTAATAGTTTCTTTTTGGGATGAATGGGGAGAAAAGAGAGTTTGAAAGAGGAGCGATCTGTAGGCCAGAGGAAGCCGAGTCCTACAGGCCAAGGAAAGCTTTATTACAAAGAGGGAATAAATTACTCACCTGGCAAAACCTGGCCCAATAGTGTAATTGCCACACACACACACACACACACACTTCTGGAAATAAAGTACCCCAATTTAAAATATTTTAAATACAGAATTAAGCTTAAAGAACATCTGGCAGGTACACCTATTTATATATGTTTTAGGCCACAAAGTTATACTGAGCAGTGACATCAACTACCACATACCTGGCGGGAGCTGTTGGGTAGATAACTTTTATGTGTTGGAATGCTAAATCTTGATTTAAAACCTCCTTGATCCACCTTCTCAATCCTTTTCCAGAATCACCTGGTGAATCAAAAAATCGAGACTAAGATAAAACATTTTTACGATACAGTGTATTTAAAAGCAGTCTATAAGCTTCATGTTGCACAGAGGATGGAACAAGGAATAAAAAATATATATACATAAAAATAACTATACAGAAACTGATTTATCAATATGAATTAATTGACCAAGCATCAATAGGTAGGAATAATTTTGATTGTTTTTCTCCTAACTTCACCGTTGATCACTTTAAAAGAATTGTTTAAGCTTGAGTTTTAAGTTTCCTCATTTGTTTAAAGGGTATAATAGGGACAAATGAAGTAAGTCAATTTTTCTAAACAAAAAAATTCTATTTTTTCTGACTTTAAACACTGTCATTTCTTATCTTTATTCTTAGAAATGATAAATTCCTAAAGTGCTTATAAACTTTTCTGGTTGCAACAGTCTAAAACAATTTTCTTGGTTAAAATAATAAAATCCTTCAAAAGGGGTATTCAGCATACTTTTATTTTTAACTTAAAGAAATTAGAATTTAACTTTGATAACATTTTACATGACCTAAAATAAAGATTATATATTCCAAGGCTGAAAAATAACCAAAATTCATGTAAGAATTCATGTGTGTACTTCCATTAAAAAAAAAAAAAATAGGAAGGAAATATAGGTCCAGTTCATGAAGTGCTGAAGAAAAAAATTTAAAGGTAACAACTTAAATTTTTTAATCAACCAATTCATGAGGACATCAATTCAAAAAATAGCTACTGAATATCTATTGTCTTGGGCAGGAGCTCACTGCCAAAGGCAGTGATGGCAGGGGGAGGGGAAGAATCAGATCTTTATGGTGAGAATCAGATCTTAGTCAAATAACCATCCACCTAAACGGAAAGACAACTATGCCCACTGCAAAATGAGACACGGGCTGCACAGGCTTATCATATTCAGAACTGACCCAGGTAAAGAGTTCAGGGATGACGTCACTAGAAGACAAGCTCTGCAAGGCAAGGTTCATTTTTGTGTTTTATCCTGTGAGATATTGCTTCATGTAACCTAGAACAGGACTGACACAAACTGGGCATCCCATAGGTGCTAGGTGCTGAATGGTTTGAACTGAAATCCACAGGAGGGCGAAAAGTGAAGCGCAGACGGAAAGAGCATCTCAGACAGCACACGGCAGACGCTAAGACCCTTTACAGGAAGGAGCAGTGTGACATCTGAGAACTAAAACATGGGAGATGAACAGGGAATGCAAGATGAGCTGAGACACTCTTTTCAAAATAACTGCAATAGAGAATTTGGCTGTCTTTGTCCCCAGCTCCCGAGGGAACCTGTAAATCTTTAGAACTTCCTCAGGGATTGAATTGTCTTTGTTACTCATAGAAGCGCCCTCAAACCACTGCACCGTTTCTGCTAAGGAGATGACTCAGGATGGGAGGTGGCCAACCAGGAAGGGCGATCATGTCATCAGAAGATGGGGCTTTGAACAATGATGTATCAGTCTCACCTCCAGGGAGTAGAGGAGGCTGGAGATTGAGTTCAACCCCAAATCAATCATGTCTACGTAACAAAACCCAAGTAAAAACCCTGGGTAGGAAGCTCGGGTGAAATTCCCTGCTTGACAATCAATATTCTTTTGAGTCCTGTCATACCTCAGTATGGGGAGGGTAATGCATCGCTGAGGATGACAGAAGATTCAGGTTTAGAACCCTCCAGGCTTTTCCCTATGTGTCTCTTCTTTTGGCTGGTTCTCATGTGTATCTTTATGCTATAGTAAAACTGTAATAAGAAACACTGTTATAATAAAACTGTTGTAAAAAAAAAAATGAGGCGAGAGAAAGTGTGGGGAGCTGACAAACCCTAGGAGCCTGAAGGGTGGTATGCTTCTAAGCGTCACTCTGCAAGCTGTGTGGAGACAGAACCGAAGGACAAAAGATGTGCTGGAGGTCAGTTAGGTGGCTCCCGGTCAAGTGACAGAGTAGACCACGGTAACAGCAGAAGACAGAAATAGGTACTAGAGGTAAGTAGGATAAAATGAACAGACATTAGCGATAGATTAGTTAGGAGGGGTCCATGGTGAAAGCTTTTAAGGACGATGGTGAGGTTTTTGGCCCGAACAGTTGGGTGAATAATAGTACTACATGGACACGGAGACAGGCAATCATGACGCAGAAGGTCCATCCATGCTAAGGGTCGGGCATCTCTCTGTAAGGCACACAGGGCCCTACACCTGGGGCTGAGCAAACTACAGCCAGCTTGAAGACATAATCCAGGTCCATAGAGTCACATGCTAAGAATGGCTTTTACTTTTTTAAGGAGTCATTAAAAAAAAGTAAAAGACAGAATGGAGAAAAGGGAAAGGAAGGGGAAAAGAAAACTCTGTGAGATATTTTATGTGACCCACAGAACCTAAAGTGGTTCCTCTCTAACCCTTTACAGGAAAAGCATGCCTACCCCTGCCCCACACGACCTGGATACCAGGACCCTCTTGGATATCCTCTCTGACTCCTCTCACTCCAGGAACACTAGCCTTACTGCTGGTCTGTGAACACGTCAGGGGACCCACCCAGGCCCTTGTCCTGGCTTTTCTCTTCTCTGTAAGTCTACCCCAGTGCACACATCATGCACTCATTAAATCCAGCTGCTGAAGTGTCAACTTCACAGCGAGGCCACTTGGATCACCTGATTTAAAACTGTAACCCCCATACCTCCCATCCTCCTTGTCCTGCTTTCCTTTTTGGACAGAACTCACTATCTTCTACTACTATATACCATTTGCTCCATTAGAACGTAAACTCCACGAGAGCAAAGACTTTTGTTTGCTTTGTTCAATGTATACCCAGAGCCAGGAACACTGCCTTATACGTAGTGGCCAACTAATGGATATTTCTTGAATGAATGGATTAATGAATGAGTGATTACTACCCAGTTGGATAAACATGTCTAGCACTCGATGGAGACCTAAAATGGAACACACCTTTGTGTCACCTGTATATAGGTAAAAATATAATCCATGGGCTTATGTGGAGTTTAGCCCAAGGAAAAAAATGTAGGACCAGAAGAGGACCTAGGACCAAATTTTGAGGAACCTTAACATTAATGGTCAGATAAGAGGAGAATGAGTCTGCAAAATAAACCAGAAGGAGCAAATAGGGGTAGAAAGAACTGGGAGAGTGTTTCAAGAAAGCTGAATGCTGCTGACAGTTCAAATAAGAGGAAGACTGAAAAATGTCCATCACATTCAGCAACACAGAGGTTATTGATAACTTGCTGAGACTTACTATAAGGGGAGAAAGATATGCAAAGTTTGGGCCTGTGTGAACCTTATAAGCTTAGTGTGGATTACAGACATTAAATTAGGTAATTACAAATATGAATACCACTGAAATGAGAACTAGAGCATCCTAAGGAAACATATAACAGAGTATATTAATCTAATCTGGGAAGCTGAACAAAGCTAAGTAAACTATCATTTGTTTTTATCATCCTGAAAAAAAGGTACTTCTTTGGCATTTTAGTAGTAGGAAAGGCTCAAATTAAGTTGGCTATAAGTAACATACATTCCCACTTGTTCTCCTATGGCTGCCATACATATTCTAGAAAAGAATCTCAGGTTTTTAACATTAAAAAAAACAACTAAACCTGCCTCTAACCACTCTCTTTCAACCTTCAAAAGCAAAGCTGAATGCTACAAAACATCCATCCCTCCAGTCACAAAATCCCCCTTTTAAAAAGCCAGCACCTTATTCCAAGAGTATGGTAAAACTATTAAAATTGGTTTGCCCATATTTGGATGAACTAGAAGCCAAACACATATTAAAGTCTAATGTAAAATCATACTCCTAATCAGAATTGTATTTCCTAAAATGGAGATCTAAATACACAAAAAATTTCATTATACTTGCATAATTGGCAGAATTCTTTGTTCAAAGTACAAAGGGAATATATATGTGTGTGTATATATATATATATATGTATACACACACACACACACTCTTGTATGCAATGTACAACTCAGTTTCAGAGATATACAGTTACAAGTTATAAAAATGTCATAATTTGAAATTGAAAAGGGTTTAAGAATAGTTACTTTGCTAAGCAAAGTGGTCCAGGAAAAGTTTAGGAGTATTTCCTAAAAACATTGTAAAATAATTAGCTTACTTATTAAAAGGAGTATGGTACTGGGGAATTTCTGGGTGCTTATAAATGAATGAACACCCTTGGATCCCTGAACAGTACTGGCAAGGGTCACCTAGTTGTAAAGCTTCGCCGTTATCTTAGACACCTCACCTAAGTCTGTCAGTCAAGTCTTTTTCCCTTTCAACATTGTGGGCACTTTTCTTCCCTATTTCCAAAACGACACATCCTAGTTCAGAATGTTTTCACCCTTCTCCATCCAGAACACTGATTTTGGAATCGGATGTGGGTTCAAGTCCCAAACCCACCACCACTTACAGTAATAGCCAAGTGACCTTGGGCAAGCCGGTCAACCTATCAAGACTCGTTTTCAAATTGACAATACTTCCCACAACTGCCCAGTGCCAGGGCTCCACCGACTACCTTTCCAACCCCCACCATCTTCTTTAAGCCTACATATACATCTCAGCTCACAGACCACTTTCTCTGCTAAATCTCACAAGCTCTTCATCTTCCACATGCCTTAATAAGCCTAACCAGTTTTTTCCTCACAATTCCTTGGCAGTAAATCATGCACCATCGTGTGATCTCCCATCCACTGCTGACTCAAAGCAACTGAATTGTTTTTTTTTTAACTTTAGGTAGGCCCCCTGAGGACACTAGCTACATCTCATTTCTTTAATACACATTTCTTAAGAACTTACCCTGGGCCAAGCACTAGGGATGCAAAGATTAAAACAAAGGTCCTTACTCGTGAGGAGCTCAAGATCCAGGGGAGAAGACAGGCGTAAGTCATTACGGACGAGTTTGAGAAACGCTATTAAGCACAGGTTACTAAGGGCAGATGTGGAAGGAGAAAATCTGCTGGAGACTCAGACCTGGCTTTGTGCTACATACTTTGGGGTGCTTAATGACAGGAGAGGGTTAAAGGGGAATAAAGAAAGGGGAAGCAGGAGAGAAAGGCAGGAAAGCTCTGGCACCATGCTTCATAGTAAAGACATAACTCGATAATTATTATTTAGCTGCGAATCTCAACTGCCTACTTTAGCATGGGAGACTGCAGAAAGAAATAGCAAATAATCCAATGCGGCTGAAAACTCCAATCACCAATAGCTGACCCTGAAAAGTCCTAAATGATTTGTCTGGTAGAGGACTTACCTTACTAACTTGCTCTGTTTAAACTTGGGGGAGGGGGAGGGGGAATAGCCAGGGTTGCACAGGAGGGAATGTTGTGGGTGGAGGGCGGGCCGAACCCCGGGACACACAGGCCGGAAGTGAGGGCGGTGGGCCAGTGATCGCAAGATAGAAAAAAAGGGAAGACAAGGGGGGGGACGGCTGGGGACAGTTTACCATGCTGCCCGTGTGTCCGCAGCCGCGGGGCTACCGAGGAGAGAGCCACCCTCTCCGAGATCACCTGGCCCCATTGGGGCCCCAGGCCTCCTCCACTGGGGCCACACTGGGGGGACCCAGGGCAGAATGTGTCCCAAGCGGCAGAAAACCAGGATGTAAAACTGGAATCCACCTGAGCCGTGCAGGAAAATCAGAGAGGCGCTGTGCCTCCCAGTCGGCGACACCATGCACCGCTGCAGGCGAACTGATCCAGCCGCAGCAGCCATGGCTGCCGCCCCGCTCAGAGCTGTGGAGGCCCCGCCCCTCCGCCGCCCTGCGTGACGGCGCACGTACGGCCGCCCGCCCGCAGGGGCGCGCCTGGAGGAGCGCATGCGCAGGGGGCCTGGCGCTGGCCTGCCGGGGGGAAGCTTAGGGCTGTTCTCGCTCGTTACGCTGTGGGTTTGTGTTTGCTGAGAATGGGTGTAGGCAGAGGACAGCTTCCCTAAGGCCAACGAAATATGTATTCGCTCTATGATTTCTAACTGCAACCCTAAACTCAAGATTACCTTTTGTTGGGAAAAATGTTGGTGTTATTATGTTTAAAATTTAACAGATATGACCATAGTTTACCTTGTCCTTTCAACAGGATGTTTGTAGCTATTCCTATGTGGGATAAGACGGCTATGTAATAACAACTCTTTATATAGTTTTTTAAACATAGCTTACAGAGATTCAAAGAGGTACCATTTTAACACCCATTAAGATGGCTATGATTGAAAAAAAATGGAAAATAAGTGTAGGTGATGATGTGGAAAAATTAGGCCGCTGTGCACTGCTGATGGAAATGTAAAATGGTACAGCAGCTGCGGAATCAGTTTGGCAGTTCCTCAAGAAGTTAAAACAGAATTTCCATATGATCTAGCAATTTGACTTCTGGATATATATGCAAAAAAATGAAAGCAGGGACTCCAGCAGATACTTGTACACCAACGTTGATAGCAGAAAGATGGAAACAACCCAAAGGTCCACCATTCGATTAACGGAAAACAAAACGTGGCATATACATACAATGGAATATTCAGCCTTAAACAGAAATGAAATTTTGATACATGGTACCATGCAGATGAACCTTGAAAACGTGCTAAGTGAAAGGACGGGTACATGATTCTACTTATAGGAGGTACCTAGCATAGGCCAATTCATAAAGACAGAAAGTAAAGTAATGGTTGCTAAGGGATAAGTGGAGGGAAGAATAGGGAAATACTATTTAATGGCTACAGCCACTGAACTATATACTTAGAAATGGTCCAAATGGTAAATTGTATGTACATATTATCACAATTTAAAAAATACCCCCGCCCAAAGAATGGAATTACTTTCTTTATAAAGACCGAACCTTAGACATCTTTTAATATTGAGGGCTGTGGCCCCAGCAGGTGGCTCTTTCCTCATGTAAAATTCAAAAACAACCCAGTAGAATTTTAAGTGCCATTAAATACCAGTATGATGAAGTCTGCATCATATTGAAGCAATTGCAGCTTGTCTTTTATTTGTTGAAGGTAATCACTGTTCTCCCAATTGAGTAAAGTGCTTATCATCTTGGGTCAGTTGCCAAGATGAGCTTTATTCTCTCCCAGTGTTACACCAATGCTGTAGACGGGAACGGTTCTATTTGCGATTAGTCAACCAGATCTAAAAGGAACTTTGAGTCCTTTCACTAAAACCTATAAATCTTCAGCCGCGAGTAATAAGAGTGAAGTCATCAAGGAGGACATGCTGGGTTGAGCTCTGTCACTGAATTCTCCAAAAAACAAAAACAAAAACAAAACAAAACTTCTCTCTCTAGACCTGCCTTCCCCACATCCACATGAATTCTTGATAATATTCAAGAGCCGGGTGAGAAGAGGGCAGTGCTCTCTGCTAGGAGAAGCCACATGGAAATATTCCAGGTGAGGCTTAAAGTTCTACTCTTAGAACACTAATTTACTATCACATGTTGGGCCTATCTGACTCCAGCGTCCAGGTCCTGAACTGTTACATCCATTTACACTTTAACTCACAAAAATAAGACCGAACACGTTCCAACTATTTTATTTGAAAACAAAAACAAAACAAAACTTCTGGGATTTGCACTGTAGCCCTTTAGAGTCTCTATTAATTAGGAATTCCTGTGTTCCTTCAGATTTCCCCAAGTCTCCTGGTGTTAGTTCCTGGTTTGCTCCTCCACCTGCATGAGCACCAGTTTGAGTGGTACCTTAAGGTTGGGATTCTGAGTTTCACCTTGAACTTGAGCCTTCCCAGATTCAGGATCATTATTAGAATCAGCCAGATTCTTCCAAACCTAATCAAAGTGCCCTTTTATTTCCAGTGACTTAAATGCTTAGCTATTGTTGCTATTCCTTTCATCTTTATTTATAGAACAAACAGAAGGTTTTAGATGACTATATTTAGAAATGCCATCTGGTAGGCAAACTATTGAACAAAAATATTTTGTTCCTTTTATGTGACTGCATTACTTTGAAATGTAATTAAGTTTCAGAATGGTTGTTTGCTTCTTTTATGGTGGATCTTTTGCCCTATTGAACTTGGGAGAAAAATTATCTCTGGAAAATTTTTATTGGTACATTCTTTTATTCTTTGTGTATCTCTTCCTTTTTTTGTTGTTACTCATTTGCTTTCAGGCAGTCTATGTGCCCATTATTGATTGATGTTCTCCCTTTTGGTCACTTCAATGTCTAAACTAAGAAAAGCAAGTAAACAAAATAAAAGCAAAAAAGAAAAATCTCCTTTTTTGCAGAGTTTCAATGCCTACTGGGATATAAAAACATAAATGTCAAGGTCAGTTTAGTTTGCTGTTCCACTATGTGTTTAGAAACCTTTTAGAGCACAGTTGTTGGCTTTAAAAAATGATTGAAAGATTAGCCATTTAGAGTAGAATAGTTGGTAGTTTCAAAGGATTACAGTTAAATGAAACCACCTTAGGCATGCAGACGATGCAGTTATACATTTGTTGTTTTACTCATTCTTGAGCATCAGATTATATCCTCTCCATTGGTTGCTTTTTATCTGTTGCATTATTCAAAGAAACAGAAACACATATACAGAAACACTGCATACACACTGGATAAAATGTCTCAGCGTTAGGTAATTCTTAGAATTTTATAAATTAACAAAATAAGTCTCTGTGTACATCCCTCTTATACACTTATGAAAACAAAACAAAAAATAACTAGAAAAAACTTAAAGGCCTTGAAGTCTTATAAAATAGAACTAAACTCTTTAGAAAGTAATGATTATATGGGATTATAAACTTTAATGTAGCCATTGTTTCAGTTCTGGGGACCTTAAATTTTGTCCTGTTCTGGGCTCAAATGCCCTTTATACCTGCTCTTACAGCAAGCAGGGTCACCACTACATATAGCCTTTGCTCATTCAACCATTTACTTTTCTGTTTTTCTCATTCCCCACTCTCATAATATGGGCCTAAAAACAATCAACAAAAATAAAGAGCTTTTTATGTAATGTTGCCATTGTACTAAGTTTTTCCTAATTATTTTTTTTTACGTGAAGGCAGTCTGCAGGTGTGTGTGTGTGTGTGTGTGTGTGGTATGTAAAGAAAAATAATTTTCATGTAATTTTTCTCCCGTATTCCCTACTAGTTTATATTTATATGGTCATTATAGAATGCATAACAGGCAAAAGATGTTCAAAAACATCATTAACTACAGCTGTGTCAATAGGAAAAGCACAAGAGATGAACAAGCAATCTATACTCAATAATTAACATTAAAAAAAAAACCACACACATTAAACAGCTTTTGGAACCTTACCTGACAATCTCAACTTCTTGCTTCAATTTACACCAATGATGGTCTTTGAAAAACTGTTTATTTGTGTAATTTATTTCTCTCTTCTAACAATTTGTATATTCTTTTTACTAGCATTGAAATCTACATGGAAAAACAGTAATAATATTTTGTTTATGAAGACAAGTGGGTTGACTGTAATAAAAATATTGATTCATGTCTTGCTTCTCAGTGAGAAATGCCACCCATGAAATCTGCTGGCACTTGTCCCTAGTAATAATATAATTTCAAGAAAGCAAGGAAAAGTGCATACCTTTACTTGCAAAACTGTGAATTATTTATTTTTCTTAACAAAAAAATGTAAAGTGCATCGGTGTTCAACTGAAGCTGAGAACAATTCAATGGCAGTTTTTTTGTTTTTTTTTTTTACCTAGACTATGTAAAACATCAACAGGGCTTGTAATATCTTAACATAGACTATAAGAATGAATATTCCTTTCTGTACAGCACAGACATAAAATTTTAAATGTAAAAAATTAAAGCATTAAAATATAGACAGTAATCAGTTTTCATGAAGTGAGTTATTCCTTTTTTTTTTTTTTAAAGAATAAGTTCACATATGCTACATAGATTTAAATCTTCCTCTTACCTGTAACAAAGTAACCTATTTACGTAGGTTGTGTAGGTTTTTCACATTGTGCAGGTGGGCTTGCTGGACAAAAATGTGTGTTTCATGGTTATTAAAATCACTGAATATACTAACAATTTCTCTCTCTTGCCACTCTCATCAGAGAATAGTTTTGTTCACTCACATGGTTAACATCTGGAAGCCACTTGGGGTAATAGCTACAACCAATTTGTTACTTATTCAGAGAAAACAGACTAGAATAGAAGTAGAGAAGGCAAATCCCATGTTTCCATTGACACACACACAGACTCAAATCTCATCATTGTCTTTAAGCCATTCATTAGTCTAGTGAAAAGACTGGAACATTCTTTGTCTTAAAACAAACTTCCAGAAAACATAAAAATGCACTCCAAATGAAACCTCTTGATTATTTCAGTTCACACAGGACATGATTTTCATTTTGACCCATGGCCCTGGCCATAAACACAAGGCACGTGCATTTTTTCCCCTACAAGTTGTGCTTTGTGTAAAGCACCAAATTTCCCTCCTAACATCATTAAGGGGACTTGTTCATTTCTAAAGAGGAAAAAAAAGAGAAGAAAAATATAGAGTGTGATATTAAATGTTCAACCGTACTCTTTGTACTCAATAGCAAGCATTTCTTAACTGTGTTCCACAAATCTCTCAGGCATTTCCAATAGGGTCAATCCAAGAAGCTTCTCTAGGGATCATTTAAAAGATGCACATGAGCTTAAAAAAAGGGCCCACAAATACTGTAAAGAACTAAATACATATATTTTTAAATAGTGGTCTGTATTACACAATAGGGGGAAAAAAGCTTATTCTTTATATCCAAAGGTTATGCTAATCATGGCAATTATTTTGGGATCTGAAGCTTAAAATGAAGCCCCTTTGACGAGAGAACTTTAATTTGCGGCTGTGGCTGTTGTCCTCAGAGGTTGTCATTGTTTATAATTATTGTCTTTTTTGACCTGTGGTTGACTAAATCCTTTCCTTAAGAGATGTCACCACACTGGATGTTACTGCATTCCAAGATGTTCTGCTTAAGATTCTTGCCCACCTCCCACATTGTCGGAGGAAGTGCTTTGTTGAGTCCCTAAGCGTATTTCTGTCAGGGAACTTGCTGTTGCAGTTGATTCGCGTAAGCTCATGAGCCTTTGGGGTATTTTGTGCTGTATTGTGATGGCCATGATGTGAATTCCAATGGGTGAAAAAAAATCTCACAGTAAGTGATAAAAAATCAGTGATTTCTCTCATATCCAGATATCTTATACTAATGTAAAATTGTTCAGCATTCACCACTTCCCAACTGTGAACAGTCTGAGTCTTTAAAAAAAGTATACTAATCCTGTCTTCCGGAGTGAAAGCGGGAATCGGTGTTAGCTTCCTAGAGATGATGTGGATATGTGATAAGCTGTCTTTACACTGTTCGTCAGCCTAAAAGTTCCACTGGGCACCACAGCTTCGTAGCTATTACCTGAGGATTGGTAGTAGAGTCTTTTCTAAACTTCACCAAGATAGTTAACATGTCAGCATCACTGGTCAATTGCCAGCTGTATCCTGAGCGCTAGAACAAAGGTAACTGACATGGCTATATTCTTAAAGGACTTACATTTCCTTTCTGTTGCTCACAGTATAGCAATAGGGTGCTGAAAACAAAGACACATTTTAAACCTATCTGCTTAATAGAACCGACTACAATGAACCCATACTCCTTGTTTCTACCATTTTGGCATATGTAAGGGTAAACTGAGCACTGACTCAGTGGTAGTAACACTGAGAGTAAGATTAGTGACTGAGGAATAGAGTTTTTCCTGGAAATCATCTGCCACTTGCAGAATTTACATTTGTTTATGTGAGAGAGGCGCCTGTGGTGCATTTTATTAAATTATGGAAGGTAAGAAGGGTAATGCAACTCAGCTCGTGTCATTGTAGTCCTCAGTTGTATCCTATAAAATCTACTCAAATACTTTGGGGGATTTCAAGAAGGACACTTTTTAGAGGCTTCTTCATGTAATTGCATATTTTAAAAGCTGTAATCAGAATCCCTCATTTCATCCTATTATTTATTAATCGACACATGATTTAGACCACCCAGATGGGACTTCTCCCAAATATTAGGCATACTTTTTAGTTTTCTTGATTAGTACTTATGTTTTTGTCTTTAGGTACTACTATAATAAGTATTATCTAATGCTATGAATAGTTGGTTATATATTGGTTGAGTCTATTAAAGTCGTTTATTCAACCAAATCTTGTAGAATATCCATAATGCACTCTGCTAAATACTGTTGGTGAATAAAAGGTATTATCAGGCTTTGGTCCTACTCTAAAGGAGTTTATATTTAGTAGGGAGATAAGCAATGTACATATCTATAATATAAGGTAAATACTATTAACTCCTATAAGAAAGTTATAGATAAAATCTTCATAAGTTTAGAGGTGAGAGAATATATTTCTAGCTTTGGAAAATGAGAGAAGGCGTATGTGGAATAGACAATCACAGTTCTCTAAATATTATAATCAGAAATTCCCAGCCACTGTACTCGAACAACACTTAGAAACCTTAGGATAGGACCCTGAACTTCTCTGTCTTGTCTCTTTTCACTGAAGTTCAATATGGGGAAGGAATGTACCTTGACAACGTACCCTCTTGCCTCTCTTTTCTTGCTTACCTTGTTCTGGCTCCGTCAAGATTTCTAGCCCCTGACTAAGAGATTTCTTCTCATGATAAATCTGTATATCTTGCTGTAATGGTATCATTCACATGATTTGTTGGCTTCTGTGACTTGGATATGATAAACTTGCAATAGATATTTGCTGATTGAGTGTCGAAGGAATGGCCAGAGAGTGAGAAGGAATGGTGAGTGAGTGAGTAAATGGCCATCAGCAAGGAAACAAACCAGCCCAAGAAAAACAGCTGGATCCTGATTATATTATTTAATGTAAATTACATGAGGGCACTTAGCATCACTCTTTGAACGCTGTTATAGTTATTCAATAAATATTTGTTGAACGTAATGTTCCTCAAAACCCTCAATTTGTGTATTCATATTACAGTATTTATATTGTTAGGGAAGGCTCAGTCTCCTTGTAAAAGGCATAATCCTTTTTCACTACTGGATAAATAGATCATTATGCAGTGTTTCCAACAGCTTTCCTAGAAATGACCCCTTTGAGGTTCAAAAAGGAACAAAAAGTGATTAGATTTTGTAAATGTTATGCCACTTCTTATTACATATAGTATTCAATAAAAAGAAAATCCCACAAGACAATTCTGTTTGTCCCATGGG
Source organism: Rhinolophus ferrumequinum (assembly GCF_004115265.2). Taxonomy (NCBI): domain Eukaryota; kingdom Metazoa; phylum Chordata; class Mammalia; order Chiroptera; family Rhinolophidae; genus Rhinolophus; species Rhinolophus ferrumequinum. The sequence goes on along the minus strand of NC_046310.1, from coordinate 10,208,777 downwards.
TCTAATACCATAAAGTTTCATTCTTACAGCATCTACATTTTGGCATTTGTTTGTCAAAAACGGGGTGGAGGTAAAAGTATTCATTTTGCCAGTTTATGTGTTGCCATAAAGCAGCATTTTTCATTTTTCAACACTTATTAGCTCAGCTCCCCAGCTGTGTAGCACCACACCCTGGTGTGAAATTGAGAGGGAGAACTCTGACAAGTTTATATTAGCTTAAATTTATACCTTTTCTTTTGGATGAGGAAGGGTGTTTTTTTTTTGTTTTGTTTTGTTTTGTGTGTTTTTTTTTTTAGGACATTATAATTGTGTGATTTTGTATCACAAAACTTCTATAACAGGGAATAATAGCTTCTGAGAATGATTATCAGTATATCATGTTTGGCTGTCCTAAATAAATATTCACAGCTGTGTAATAGAAGAAAAGTGAAGCAGGCAGTTAATTAATTAGTTAATAAATTAATTGACCCATTTACGCTAAGCGGTTTTATTCCTGCAAAATATGCCTTGCATGACAAATATGCTCAAAACTGTGCGCCAGTAGAGAAAAATAAAAGTCCGAGCTATACATAAATAGTTGGATTTTCATGTAGTTATTCATATATTGGCTTCAGATCTTTATTTCCCTTGCTTTCTGGAAAACAATTTCAAAAAGACAAAATTAAATTGATTCCACCAAAGTTTTGGTATGGCCAGCAGGACAGGGGTTAAAACAATTACTGTAGCATGATGTCGCCCATTAAAATGAAATGATTGACTAGAAGCTAAAGTTTTTTAAGATAAACAAACTTAATCCTTGGCTTCTGCTTTCCCGATCTCTCACACACCCTACCACGTGACAGACAAAGGGGGAGATTCTTAAATCATTTTTTTAAGATTCATCTTGAGGGAGACAGTACAAGCAAACTCCGATAATGCTCTTTATATTTACATTGTGTGAAAGGCTTAATAAAATCAACACAAAATCAGGCTTTCGGTCTTCTGCTAAGCAATGCTTTACATTGGAAGGGAGTATGGAAGAGTCTTCACAAATTCTAAACAATACTTGAAAAATATGCTGAAATTCTCCCAGCCAGATCCATGTGTTCAGACTTGCATAATGCCCGGCTGGCACTGAGAGTAAGTACCTTCTTGTGCTGTCAGAGTAAAGTGGAAGCGGCTTGAATTGGCTTGATGGCTTTGTTTGTACATGTCAAATGTAAAGTAGCAACTGTAAATCTTCTAAAATAATCTTGAAAATCCAGGGCCCTCTTCAAGGAGGTGAATTCTTTTAGTCCTTCTGCTCAGAATCTTATTACACACGGAAAGCCAGGGCACTGAACATTTCAGCAGGCATTTTTTAAAAAGGGACATTAATTGTCATGCCCAGTGAAAAGATTATTCTACAGAAATAAGTGAGACATCTTTAAGAGACCTCACTGGAGCCTAATCTTTTAACTGTAGTTGTGAGGACTAAGGAAATAGTGACAGCACACAAATGAGTAGCCCCTGACACAGACAGACCCAATTTGGAGCAGAGGAAACTGCATTTGGAGACAGAAACAAATGGTTTCACAGATAGCACCTGGTACTTGGAACAATAGAAGAAAATAGTAACCATCTCTCAAATAAAAACCATATGGCCAAAAGTTATACACGGGTCTTCTCAACCAGCCTTTATGTACACCCGTGTTGTCAATTGGGAAGACACAAAAGACAGGCCAGCTTTTGGAAACATAGATCAGAGCTGATTATTTTTTAATAGAAGAATAACATGATTCTATATGTAACAAGCCAGCTCTGACAACATAGAAATAACTTTGGGGAAGGTATATTTGGTAGATTGCAAGGCTCTAAGGAGGGACTCATTGGAAGTCTGTTTTCAGATTAGGGAGAGACAAGAATTATCTGAATTTAGGCAGTGTTTTCCAGGATGGGGTAAGGGTAGAACTGGAAATGTGGGATGGGTTAGGACTTGGAGGTAAGGTAGAGGAAATAGTCTCAGATGACAATCTCCAAGTGTTCTCGTGAAGCTCTAATGACGATAAAGAATATAGAGGAAGGCGTAAGTGTAGAGTGAAGACAGTGCATTTGACTTTTCACAGGTTATTTGAGGTGTCCACAGAAGTTTGGTGACTGCTGGAAATATGGGTCTAAAGCTTAGATTGGGGATGACACTAAATTTTGGGAGTCATCAGTGTATTGGAATCAGAAAAACTCTGGGAATTGAAAAAAATCATTATGAGAGAAAATTAGTAGTATGGGGAAAAGAGAATCATTTTTTCAGAAGACCCATATTTCAAGGCTAGGCCAAGGAAGAGAAATCAGTGAAAAACTCTCAGAAGAAATCATGAACGTAAAAGGAAATATGCATGAATGCCATGAAAGCAAAGAAGACAGTTATTTTGAGCTGTAGATAAACACGTGTGGAGTGGTCTGGGAGGATGAAATGAGGCCCTTGGATTTGGTAGGAGAAGAGGGAGGTGGCAGGCAATGTTTTTGTTTTCTTCTTTCAGTTTTGTTGAGATATAATTGACACGCAGCACTGTATAAGTTTAAGGTGTACAGCATCAGGACGTGACTTACATATATTGCAAAATGATTACCACAGTAGGTTTAGTTAACATCCATCATGTCATATGGATATACTTTTTTTTTCCTTGTGATGATAACTTTTAGGGTTTCCTCTCTTAGAAACTTTCAACTATACCATATAGTAGTTTTAACTATAGTCATCATGTTGTACATGACATCCCCACTATTTATTCAATAGCTGGAAGTTTGTTTCTTTTGACCCCCTGCATCCAGTTCCATCCCCCGCACCCCACCTCTGGCAATCACAAATTTGATCTCCTTTTCTATGAGTTTGTTTGTTTTTAGATTACACATATATGTGAGACCACACAATATTAGTCTTTCTCTGACTTATCTCACTTAGCATGACACCCTCAAGGTCCATCCATATTGTCACCAATGGCTGGATTTCCTCCTTTTTATGGCTAAGTAGTATTCCATGGTGTATGCCCATCTTTTGGAGAGCAGTTTCAGTAGGTAGGGCCCGGAGTCAGATTAGAGTGGCTCGGTTTGGAAACCTGGAGTAAAAAAGTGAACACAGCAAGTGTAGCCTGTTCCTTTAAAATGTTTCCTTGTAAAGCCAAGAAGGAGATGGGGCTGTAAAGAAGAGTATTTTTAAATATGGGAATGACTGAAGCGTATTATAAATGGATAAGAGAAGCCAAGAGAGGGAACACTAGAACAAGGGCTTAAGCAAGAACTCCGAAAAGATGGAAGGGAAGGGAACAAGAAAGAGAGTAGGAACATTCTTCTTTAAGACTTGAAAGTCATGTAGACGAATCTGAATGTTGGGATAGTGAAACTGAGCAAGGTTATGCCTTATAATGGCCATTTGCTAAGAATTAAAAGAGTCGGGCAAAAAGTTAAGGACTTAAGAAGGAAAAGGAAGCTGAGTAAGAATGGGGAAGAATTGCAAAGTAGCCATAAATGCATATAAAGCATTTAAAGGAGCAAATCTACATTGCCATCAAATTTATACCAGTAGCTACTGAATAGAAAGAGAAGAAATCAATAATTCGTTGATCTTGTATTGCTGATAGCAAGGCAGAAGGTCAAGGGGAGGTGGCACTGTCAATCACATTGATGAAAATATCGTACTGTCCAGGCAAAGTAGGGAAAGAATGAAACCAAGAAAGGGTAGATAGAGTGGGAAAATAATGAAAGGATAAAGCCTGCAGGTCTCTGAGCCAGTTTAGTGAGAACCAGGGAATGAGGGAATGGAAGAACAGAAAGTTACACATTAAAAGTTAATTATTTTAGAGGTGGGATATTATCCTGTAGAACACAGTAGTGTGAGAAGACTCCCTGAGCAGGGTCTTTAAGAACTGATAGAGTTTTAATGGCGGAGAAGAGGGAGGACATTTAGTGCCCAAAGTCAAAAGAAGCACTGGTGACAGGCTGGCAGAGTAATCATGAGGCCGGAAGAAAGGGGCGATCGAGCTAGAAAGGAAGAGGAGTGAATGCTCATCTTCCTGGAACAGAAGCTGTACTGAAGTTTACAAGAAAAAGAAAGATGGGTAGACAATCAAGTTTGGGTTTTCAGATTCTCCTACATTATAAACGGGTTTCCAAACCCTCCTACATGATTGAAGGGTTTGAAAACCCATTGTGGGATTAGGGCTTTTATCTGGTGGACCATTAGGAACCGTAACAAACTATTAAGCAGGGGAATGTCATGAAGAAAGTAACGTGTTAGGCACATGTACCCGGATAGGGTCTGTGGAAGGGATTTCACAGGGAAGGAGTCTATATGCCCAAGTGTGTCATCGAGAAGGCTCAGGCGACAGGAGGTGAGGAATGTCATGAACGAGACAGCTTCATTTAAGAGACGAAAACATTTGATGGCAAATTAGATGCCGGGAACATATAGTAGGAAGAGTTACAGTGGTTCTAAACTGTTTAGGTCAGGACACCAGAAAATAATCCTACTTGCGAGGAGTGGGGAGAAACTGGAGAGGAGAGAGAATGTGGGTAGGGCAGGGAGAGACGTGTGTCTTCCACCTGAGACGAACCATCCCACCGCTTCTTGTTTGTACTGTGAAAAAATAGATTTCTTATGAGGCCACAGGATGGCCAAAGCTCATAAACAGGGTTATTATGTTATTTTCTTTATTAAAAGTGACAGGCGACAGAGCAGGACACTGTTGAGAGGTGGCAGGAGCAGGCATCAACTTGGCATGAAGGAGTCAGAAGTTGGGTGGCTCCATTCGTCACTTGGGGCAAAGACTTCTGGTGAGCAGGCTCTGTTAATGATGGCTGCCTTCCAATTAAAAAAAAAAAAACCTTTAAGGGAGGATAATAGGAAAAAGACCGTTTAATCACACCTTGAGTTTTTTCAGTCACAGCTGCACAAGGGTTCCAGGCATCATGCTGGGAGCACTACCTTTGATTGGAAAGCATAAAATTTTTACAGGCTTTTTTCCCCCCTAATAAGTTAAAATTTGAGGTCTCTTCTACGTTTCATTTGGGTAATAATCCATGACAAAATAGTCAAAAGCGCAGAAGTGGACCCAGGTAAACGGTTTTTTTAAAAAATGATTTTTGACAGTCCCTAGTTATTTAGGTTGTGGAAAAATGGGGATTAAGGAATCCTTTAAATGAACTTTACTGTGTAATAGATTTAAAACTGGGATAGATAGATCAGTAGGAACCAAGAGTAATGAAAATGTTTCTGGAAGTGGTTGATGGCAGAAATATGACAGTATTTTATTATATTTTTGGAATTCATCTTTTTCTAAAATATTTCCTTTAAGTTTATTTTTATAGCACGCGTCTTATAAGAACATGCTGTTTTATAATTATGTGGAGGTATGCTGCACGAGGGAAAAATGTCTCTCCACTGTAAGTAGATTTTGTTCTCACTATACGACCCTCAAAAGTGAAAATAGACGTTGCCAGTGATGACTGGTGTTTTCTCAATGTGAGGTGTGATTAACAGAATTTTTTCCCCATGTAGCATGTGATTTACAGAATTTATAATTTAGTTCTATATTTAGCATCTCTGATTCTTTAGTGAATTCTAAAGTCATTGAAATACCTTTTCTAATTCTTTATAGAATGAGCAATAGGAGTGGTATGTCGGCTCCCTAGGGCCACCGTAATAAATTAGCACAAACTGGGTTGCTTAAAAAGATAAAAGTTTCTTCTCTCACAGTTCCAAAGGACAGAAATCTGAAATCAAAGCGCTGGTGGGGCCGTCTTCCCTCCTAAGCTTCTAGGGAAATATTCTTCTTTGATTCTCCCAGCTTGCAGGGGTCCTTGGCAATCCTTGGTCCTTCTTGGTTTGTACTGCGTCACTCCAATCTGCCTTGGTCTTCACATGATATTCTTTCCTGTATCTGTCTCCTTTGTGCCTGGGTATCTCTGTGCCCAAATCACCCTCTCCTTTTTTTTTTTTTTTTGTAAGGACCTCAGTCATTGGATGTAGTGCCCATTCTAAATCCAGGAAGATTTTATCTCAAAATCCTGAACTAATTCCATCTGTGAAGACCCTATTTCCCAATGAAGTAACATCCTGAAAGTTCTGGATAGACATGAGTTTTGGGGGGACCATATTCAACTCACTACACATGGTAATAATAGTGTCACGTGCTTGCATTATTTCACATCCTAAAAGTTGTCAGCCAGACCAGCTGTCGAAGGGAGGGCCTGTTGGGATGAGTGGCCAAAGATGTGGAGGCCTCAGGATATAGCACAGGAAGTGATCTGGCAGTGGAGCCATCCCTTGGGCCTTGCGTTTTCCATGGTAGAATTATGCGATGGACCTGCCGCAAGGCTTCCAAGGCCTCCTGACTCTTTTGTACAAGGGAACATAGTCAGCGAGTTCTACTCTGACGTCTAAACCTAACTCACCACACAGTAGATTAGAGTGGAGCAAATCAGTTGTGCTTTCTAGGCAAGGCTATCACTTGTGTCTTAACAAACATTGCTCATAGCCCTTGTTTTCTCGTGGAGCCTCACGGATACCGGTGAGGTAAGTGACTGAGGTGGGATTCAAAGACTTATGAAAGAATGTGTTACGTATCAGTAAGCTCAGTAAGCATTTTGTGAGCATGCATTTGGTTCTAGGCTCTGGATAGGAGGTCCCTGAACCAGAAACAGAGTGACAGTGTATTGGTTACTGGCCCAGTGCTGTTAATTATATCACACGCCTTAAGTCATAGTGGTCATGAAGTGGGGCTTCTGGGGCTGCAATCTCAGGTCTCCATTACCTCTTTGAGCCTCAGATAAGTCATACGTAGAGTGGGAACAATAATAGTAATTCCTCATAGACTTGTGGTAAAGATTAAATCCATTTATACAAATAAAGTATTTAGAACAGTGCCTGACACATCTCATGTGTTTAATAATGCTCAATGATTATTACCTCTACACACAAGGCACTTTAGTTGCGTAGGTATGTTTAGAATCCTGAATCTCAGGGAGCTGATGGTTATCACATGCTTGCATGGTGCTTGTACTTTGTAGGAATCTTTGTACAATCATTTTAAAGGCCCTTGAATTTAGTCAGTATAGTTGTAGGCTAGACATATGGACTTGAGAGAAGTTAGGTGACTTGTTTACAGAGGGAATGGCAGACTAGTGCACTCAGGTCTGGGTTATTTGCCTTATTGGCCACACTTGTTACATAAAAGTAGAGAAAAAACGTTGATGGACATTCAGTAACTCTTTAGGCTTTAGTGATACTACGGAAAACTGAACTGAGAAGCATCTCATGGAATGGAAAACACAGTGATTTAAAAGTCCGAAGACACTTTCATTGTAGCCTCTTTTCTGCCTTTTGAGCTGGAAAATGATGTCCAAGCTTTTACATTAATGAGATGAACTCTCACTCCTCCAGTTCATGTGATGTATTTCAAGTAGTAGAGCTCTGAGTCGGAACATGCAAATCCCTTCTTCATTTGCTGAGCTTGGATTTTCTGGAAAACTACCGAGTCTGGCTCAGGGAGCAAACTTGTTTATGTAACGTGTTGGTTGCCATGTGTTTGGGAGATGTTCCCATGTTGATGCAACAGGCACGGAGCTTTTCAATGTTGATCCTCTGAAAATGTAATGTGACTGGACTTGGACAGGAGCCTGAACCAGACCACCCATCAGATTTATTTTGCTGCCAAACAGGTCAAACAAATTCAGTTGAAGGGCTTTGAACTTTCTTGATAATGAATAATTCACATTTCATTTTAAATGCATGGTGAGTTATCCTGAAATATTCATGCTGAAAGATACGTTTTGGTGCATATTTTCTCAACGACCTTTCCCCTTTGTCAATTTTATGGTTAGGATTTGCTTTTAAAAAATCATTCCACCTTGTTGAGGGAAAGAGAATCCTTTTTTTTTTTTTGTAACGTTACCATGGGACTTTAATCAGTGTTCAGGGTCATCCCTCAGAAAAACGATCTACTTTATGTCCTTTCCTGTGTTTGTTGACCAGATCTGGTGACTGGAATCTGTCTCATTCCCATTACTTCTTGCCCTATTAGATATTCTTGCATGTGACTTGCAGGAAATTCTCCCACTGGAGACTAGCATTATGTCTGGAATACAGCAGGCATTGAGAAAATGCTTGATGACTGAAGTTTGCATCCATCTGCATAACACAGGTAATTCTGGATCTTAGATCCCCTCTAGACTGGTCTGTTCCCCCTGACTGCTGAGATCCAAGTTCCTCGTGCCTTATTGAGAGCAAGCAGAGCATCAGAAAGCTGCCTCAGGAAGACATGTTTGACATGTCTTGTTGATGACAACTGGGTGTCACAACCAGATCTGGTCCTGCCTTCACCTGAAAAAAGAAAGTAAATGGATCTCAGTCCATCCTATTCAGAGAAGACTGAAGTGTAAAGTGCCTGTCAGCACCTATACTGGCTGTACAATTGCTGTAAAACTAAAGGAATGGCTTTTCCCACCCCCCAGGACACTGCCTTCTCCACAGTTATTACTTCAGGATGGTGAGAATGACTTGGTCTGGAGTCTATATTTCCATGTTCTTTCCATTTTGATAAATCTCCTATAACCTGGGCTAGCATCAAGGTAATTAAGAAGTTCCTTGCTCCTACTTCTTAGTGTGTTCACAACAAAAAATACACAGAGGGTGCCAAAAAAATGTATACACATTTTAAGAAAGGAAAACTGTAGTAAAATTGTAATACTCAATATATCCTGATAACAAAAGATGACTGCAAGTCCCGTCTGACTTCTGCAATGACAAGAGGTGCTCAAAGAGGTTCCCATCAGCATCCAGACACTTCTGGTGACGGCGAACTACTGCTTGAGCAACGTTGACCAAAGTGTCTACTTGTATACGTTTTTTTGGCACCCCCACTATTAATTTTCCCTAAAATTGCATTTTTATTTATGCTGTATATGAAATCTTCAGTGTTGCTTAGATATCTATTCCTTGGTCTAAGCTTCCCTATAACTCGTAGACTTCCTCCACACTGAGAACCCAAGTTCACTTGATGACAACTCATACTAAGATCAACCAGAACCACCGACTCCAAGAATGACATTTGTGATTGGGGTGTAGAGGGTGTGAGAGCAACTAGGCAACTGTTGTTGAGGGAAAGGCTATCAAATCACATCTTCACAATGGCTCTTAGTAACTCACAGACGCAGAAGCACATCATTATCTTTTTCTCAGTTAGAAGCCTTCTTGTTTTATGGCAGAACAATGACCTCTTTCTTCCTTGAACTCCTTAGAACTTTGCTCTTTACAGTTTAGCCTAGTGGTGAAGTGTATAGTCTTTAGAACCATTTTGCCTGGGTTTGAAGCCAGACTCTACCATTTACTTATTATGGGACCATGGGTGAGTTATCCTTTTTTTTCGTGCCTCAGTTTTCTTCTCTGTAAAATGGACCTGATAGCAGAACCTAATAAATGTGGGTTGGAATGAAGATTAAATAAATAAATCTAGGTAAAACATACTTAAAACAAAACTGGCATGCCGTGAATACTCAATGCATTGTAGCCATTAGTAGTTGGTCCCTTTCAGTCGGTCCCTAATCCTGCACCACTGTTAACCTACTGTCAAACAACCACCTATATGCAGCCTTGGGGACTCAGATGGCATTCTAAACAAAACAAACTCAAGCAAAGAGCAAATTTAAGTTTTAAGAAATTGCAGGATAAAAATCACCCTTCATGTCCCAGCTCTTCCCTGGAAACTAAAAGGTGGGAAGGAGCATTGCCATTTGTTTTGCTCAGTGGTTCCAACTTTGCGTGCCTAGAATCTCTTGGTGAGCTTATTAATATATGAGAGATTCAATGGGTTTGAGGCAGGGCCCAATAAAGTGCATTTAAACAAGGTCTCAAAAGAGTGCATGACACACATGGTCCACGGCTTGCATTTTGGGAAAGCTCTTCTAGATTTTGGTAAAGTACTCTTCTCCTCTTGCACATTCATTCACTCATTTAATGTATGTTCTGAGCACCTTCTCTGTGTAAAAAAAAAATCATGCTTGCTACATGGGGTATCTAAAATGCATTGAACACAGTTTTTGTTTTTCAAGAAATCAAAAATATAGTAAGGGATTTAAGTCACATAAAGTTCTTTTAATTGTGAAATAAAATGAATGAAATATTCTCCGTGTTTTTTATAGCTGGGAAGTGTAATTAGAGGGTAGAACTTTATAAGAACCTAAGAACAGACTCTCCAAACTCACAAGGGGTACATGCAAGGATCTTAATTTAAGAAAATGAATCATCAGTTTTTGTTTTTTGTTTTTTTTAAGGAGCGTGCAGCTCAAAGTGGTTCATGTGAGGATTGAACCGGTAGCCTTGGTGTTTTGAGCACCACACTCTAACCAACTGAGCTAACCGTCTGCCCAAATCATAAGATTTTAAGAAAGTGGTTCTTGAATAATCCATAAAATCCAAAAAGTTCTCTGTGGTAGAAAGGTGAGGATGTTCCTGAGAAAGGTTTGGAAGAAGACTTAAGAAAGCTGGCTCCGGGTTACATTAAGTATTTTCTTTGTTCATCTTTAACAGGTGAACCTTTATTTGCTCCCAATCTATAGCCATTAAGAACTTTCCTTCCTCTGTATGTGTAAACCAAGCCCCTAAACTCAGCACCAGGAAACTCCTGAGAAGGACACAGTGTTGTATCCAACATGGAACCATCTAGAAGAGTAGAATGGAGCCCTTACTGGTGGTCTCATTAGAACGATTAGAGTAGAATAAGCTTTTTCATTTTCTTCTCCTCTTAGACTCCCAGCTCTTGGATGGCAGCTCTTATTCACCCTTACCACCTGTTGAGTGGCAAGTCACTGTAAATGTCAAGTGAGGTTTTAATTAGTATGTGGACAAGGCACAAGTGGCACTGGGTCATTAGGGACCTCAGGTAGTATCTAATTTAACCTTGGAACTGGAAATGGAGATTCAGAAATCTAAGTGAGTTGTCCAAAGGAATGTAGCTGAATTCAGCTGAGGCATAGGTCAGGAACTATGCCTCAGATCCAGAATTACCAGTCCAGGGTTTGTTTTGATAGGTCAGTGGGCTCCAAACATTTTTGATTATGCATTCCTATTAGTAAAACAAAACAAAGCAAAGGTCGTTTTGAGCCTGTGTGTATCTGTGTATTTATCTGTAAGATGTATGCATGTGCTGTACAGTGTATTATTCACATTATACAATATACAGAGGGTGCCAAAAATATGCACACTTTAAGAACGGAAAAACTGTATTGAAATTGTAATACTCAAAAATACCGATAACGAAAGATGAATACAAGTCACGTTTGACTTCTGCAATTACAAGAGGTTCTCAAAGTGGTTACCATCCACGTAATTTTAACACAGATTTTTCCTTTCTTAAAATGTGTATAGATTTTTTTGGCACCCCCCGTGTATTTTAAAAAGAAAAATTTAAAGGGTGAGGTTAAAACTAAATGACATCTGAGGTTAAAAATAAATAATAAAATAACATAAAGATTCCCAGGAATTCTTTCCTCTCCCCACTTTGGAGTGAGGCCTTAGGACTTTTATCTTAATAGGGAAGAGTGATCTATGTCAACAGGGAAATAAAAAAGGTCCTTAATGATTATAAATGAGGGTAACACACTTCCATCTCTGGTGCCTTATTTTCCACAACACCTTGGTCCAGCAGTGTTTATTAAATGAGCAATTCAGGACCCATTTCCTCACCTATTTCTTTCATTGTATCTTTTCTTTTTTCTTTTTTTTTTTCTGATAAGTTATGCATCTCTCGTTTGAGAAAAGAAAAAGATCAAGACGCTCATTTATTACGAAGCTCAGAAGGAAGATTTTATGCTCTGTACTGAAAAGCACCTTTTTTTTTTTTCCTTTCTGCAAATACCACACATATCTGTTTCATCTCTCTGCAATTCCAGAGAGAGTTGATGAAAGAGAGCTGTTTTTCTCCTTAGGAATTTCCTTCGGATTATTCTTATTTCAGTATGCTAATCCTCTGTGTTGGGCTTTCTTCTACAGAAATTACATATATCTCAAAGCCAGAGGATTTTTTATTTCTAATTTGCAGTGAGTACCAGAAGGAAAGGAAAGCCTCCAGACCTAAAATCTTGTTTACAAAGGAGTCCTCAGAAGTAATAGGGAAGGCCTGGGGTTTCGTAATGAAGGAGGTAGTGGGGTGGGTTGGGGACGAAGTGGACACCAGCGTAAGCAGATTATCTCTAATGTTTTACAGAGTGTAGGGTCTTTATGAACACAAACCACAGGGAAAGCAGCATCTGACAGAGGTTGGAGGAGTGCCCTTGAAGGAGGAGGAGGAACAGGAGGTGTGGTTGGTAATTTAAAAAAAAAAAAAAAAAAAAGAGAGAGATGTCAGCCATTTAAATGAGCAAAATAAAACCCACGGGATGAGAGACATATGGCAGAGAGCAAGTACCTAGCTGGAGTGCTGGGACTAAGCATCTTTCATTAAGTAGTCAGGCACAGACCTTTAGTGAATGATTTCCCAAACTAGGAGAGAAAGGAAATGGATGTGTCTCCATGCTTTATGAAAGATGCGGGGGTTAGGGGTTAGACTAGAAATCTGAGGAATAATAATTGGCTTGGTGAAAACAGTCATTAAGTAGATAATTTCGTACTGGTTTACTCACATCCTGCAGAGTCAGGTAAAAATTTCTGTCTCTTTCTCTCTCTCTCCATAAATAAATTCCAGTGGGTGGGTCAGGAGAGATTATGGAATTACCCTGCTTGATCATCTCAGTTTCCTACTGGGAGAGGAAAGCCATCTTTTCAGGCTGCTCTGATGAGCAAGCCGGCTCCCGAGGCAGTAACAGCACCTACTTAGATCTGCGTAAACAAACAGAGCTCATGGGGTGTCATCTAGTCCAGACTCAGACAAGTTCTGCACCGTCAAAGGCTTGTATCCTCTAAAATAAAAGTGACAAGAAATAGAGGGAACTATCAAAATAATTCCTCCCAGCTGTAAGATTTGGAGCGAGGCACTGTCAAAGGCGGAGTGTGCCTGATGCAGTTAAGAACGCTTTCACTCTTTATGGAATTTGAGTATTAAATGAAGCCCTAAGATTTCTGGGTTCAGGTTCCAGCTGTTTACTAACTAAAATAAAAGAGCTCCCCTCCCCAAAACTGTTCACGAGGCTCTTTGCTTCAAATCACTTTTACCAAACATGTTGATGAGTTAAGTATAAATGAATCAGAAACATACGGTTCACATTTCTGTGGAAATCCACAGGGTATATTAAGGGAATTAAAAGGAAATGTGTTAGGCCAAACGTATTTAAGAATTTAACAAAACCAAAATCCACCAAAATAGTTTTAACATTTTCTGGTGAGCCTGTTCCAGTTTATTTTCTTTTAATAGCGTGTTTTCTCCATTGTTTTAAACTTACATTTTTATGTAATGTGACAGATTATAAACAAATGTATTACAATGAATTTACCAACCAAGTTCCTTATATTCACCCCAAGTAATGGAATTTATCTCTGCTAAATTGTCATAGTTAGACATAATTGAAATATATTAAAAACTCTAGGGAATTTGGACCAATTACAAAGAAGCGAAATTGTGAAATGCTGCTGTTGAAGTTATGTAATATATTGAATTGAATCCTTTCAAGTACAGGAATTATTTTAATTCACTGGTCAGTATTTAGTATTGTTTAAGGCTGTCCTTAGGTGTTTGGGGGCCAGGCACATTTTAACAAATAAATAAAACAGACATGCATCATGCTCTCCTGGAATATATAAGACTTTCACTTAGCTTATGCTAAATTACCATAAACTCAGAGGTATGGTATTCCTTACTACACAGCTTAAAGCAATTTTATTGGATTTCTTTGTAAAATGACTCTTAGAAAGTGGGGAAGAGCCTATTACATATGTGCAGAAGTGACCGAAGTTCATGCACTTAATACTCATGTCATTTAGCATATCCCACAAGATAATCATTTCTCACTCTAAAAATAGGTGGAAATTATCCTCTATTTGAAATTCTTAAAGATAATCTGATTTTTTTTATGTTAATAGTCCTCTGAGTGAAAGAGAAAATTGGACTGATTAGATTTTGTTTCTGTCACTGGCATTTTAGGGTCCTCCAGTGAATATATGTGTATAATTTCACTAAAGAATATTGTGCAAAAGTAAATGCATAATGAAGAGAGGGCAACTTAACCTCTCACTTATTTTCTAACATCAATGTAAAAAACACCAAGAACCATAGTAGATGCAAATGAAAAAACAGAAGAGGAGTCCTGGACGTTAGGTGTCCGAAATGAATATATGATAACTCTAAAAAAAAAAAAAATCTCATCAAGTTAAATTGCTGATTTAAATGGATGAAGGTGTGTTTACTGAGGGACTTTCCCTCTGTTTAAAAATACGGTTGTCATGGTATTTATTATTTTCAGGCTCTCCAGGTGTCTTGATGAGACCAAACCTTCTTACCTTACTTTTCTTGAAAAAAGCAACGTCCTGGGCTGACAATATCCATCAGCAGTGACTGGCCTTTGATAGAAGCAACTCCGTGAATCGGAGTCTCTTTTGGGGTTGTGGTAACTTAGGGCCCCGGCATTATTTGTGCGTTCTGAGCAAGTCCAGTCCCCTGGGAGAGATGGTGATGTCAGGGAATCCCCATGGTCATGGCTGCTAGCTAGAAGCATGGTGAACTAGGAAGGTAGGGAGACACTACAGCCCAGCAGAGTGGAGAAGTGGTGCCCCAGGGCTCCCCGTCTGTGCAGGAAATCAGGCAGGGTGTTGTGAGTGGTTTTTTTTGTAGGTTTTTTTTTTTTTTTTTTTTTTTTATTATCACTATGTGTTCAGCTACAAAGTGTGTCATTTGAGGGCCTTGTGGAGCTGAAGTCCGGAAGCAGTTGAGGGGAATTAACTGAAACTGTGGGCTCTCTGAAGAGCATGACTGACTCCTGATTCTGGCTTGTCTGGGATCAGTACCTGAGATCTTATCAGTGGGGTATGAGGAACTACAGCAGCTGAATCTCCAAGGAGCTTTGGTTCTCGACAAGGTTTCTGTGGGTGTTATCAGTTAGGGAGGCCAGGGTAAGTCATTGCAAGCAGAAGGATCATTGCGGTGGGGTGGGAGTAGGGAGTGGTGAAAATAGCGGCAGGAAATAGGAGGCCCCGTCATGGTTTCAAAATAAGGTCCGCTTTCATTCCAGGGAAATGTCAAGGAATTCAAATGGGAGGAAAGAAGGAGGAGGGTACTAGGGTGTTCGTCAGAAGTGGAAGTGAGATTTGGTCAGTCTCAAAATTAATTGTCTAATTCTGTTTCTGTTTATTTGGGACACCAGTGAAGCCCTAGAACATTAAACATTAATTCTTTTCTTAGAGGAATTTCTTTTTTTAATGGAAGCAATGGGTAACAATTGTTAGCAAAGTTACAAGAAGTTCAGGTGTATAATTCTGTAATACATAAGACATTTCAAGAAAGCTATTTCATTCAGAATATGATTCAATATCTAAAAAGTAAAGAACAAAGACCCCAAGGATTTTAGTATGTGAGGGGACTAATCCTTTTAAAAATTAACAGCCTAGTCTAGCTTAATAATATGGAGTTACTTCATTATATTGCCACCAATATTTGTATTCTTGCTTCACTAAAGTTTCCGTTAGAAAATAGACCGCATTGTGGTGTTTTTAAAAAATGCTTGAATAATTTAAAAATGAATTGTAAAAACAGACATGCTAGTGGCAACAGAGAGAGCTGTGTTTGGTAGGAAGATAGAATATTTGTAAGGCTGTATTTTACACATACGTTGGAAATAACCTGATTTTTTTGAATTTGCTGTCTCTATACAGTTTAGACTGACCAATCAATTAAATCAAATATTTTACCTATTTTTCTTTTTGTTAAAAATCACAGTACTTGGAAGTTAAAATGATAAGCCAGGTACATTAGCTATCCCGGTGAAATTTCATCTGTCTCCAGCATACCAATCAATCATAATCTCTTCAAGTTAAATCTGAATGTCTACTTCACTTGAAGGGAATACATGTTTGGCTTCTGATTAAGGAGGATAAATCGAGCATGTTGAAAACGCACTTTGCCTGCAGCAGATAAGCGAAAATAAGTTAGTGAATATACATACTTCTGTTTTGTGTGCTGGTGACATTGCGCTATTTGTAATTTCATCTTCCTCGAACGTATGCTCTCTCACAACACGTATTTATATCTTCGCTAGAAATGTCCTTCTCCAGTTTATTACCTAAGTGAATTCCTACTTCATTTTTTATTTTTAGGTTTGTGTTATTTGTGTTTTTTTATTTGTTCTTTTTAAATCAACATAAATTGTATCATCTGTACATATTTTTCTGAAATTTCCTTTTCATACATTTTGGTTTTGAGATCTGTCCCTGTTGATGCATATAGAACTAGATAAAAAAAAACCAAACAAAAAAAATGAGTTGACCCTACCTATGGTTTGATCAAGACTTTCCTAACCCTCCGTCCTTCCCACCAACCAGTTAGACATGCCTTCCTTTGTGCTCACACCATGCTTCGCATACTTTTAACAGAGCGATTTCATAGGTATATAGACCTCCCTGTTTATTTGATAGCCATAGTCATAACATAAGCATAACAGAGTCTTAAAAGACCAGGAACACCAGACAGCCTAGATTCAAATCAAAGCGACAGGCTCTGTAATCTTGGGCAATTCACTCTAATTTTGGGGCTTTGTGTTTTCACATATAAAGTGAGAGTGATAATAAAAATTTTCCTTACAGGCCTTTTTTAAGGAATAAATCAATATATATAAATATATACATATATATATATATATGACTTAGATTTGTGAGTATTTTTTCTTATTTCTATTGTGTGCACAGAATTTAATACATAATATTTGTATAATATATGTTTATTTCATAATTTATTGGTACAAATAATGCTGAAAGATCTTAAATTATGCACCTGTGCTTCTTATGCTATATTCATAAAGCACAAAGAGGAAACTTGGCAATGCATAGTTAATACAGAAATATAATTTTAATATTAGGAGTTAAAAAAAAATAAAGACTTGGAGGCTATCCATATTAAACAAATTAACCTGAAAATTGCCGGGTCTTCAATGTATATTTCCTGGGCTCCTCCTTTGATTTTAAATCCCCAACCTTTAGAAAAATAATGTTTACTTCTGTTTTGAATTTTCACTACTCTAACCTAGTGAAAGAGACCTAAACAACCTTAAATATTCACTAATTTTTTCTTCATTTCCTCTAAAACATATGGAATATGTTTGCTTTATTGTTTTAAAGAGTTGTTTTATTGATGCTTTTATATGATCCCTTCCTACAAAAGGTTTTGATATAGTGGAACAGCATGCCATTAATCTAGTAATAACAGTGATATATTATCAAGACCTGGTGTCTATTTCGCCTTATCAGTTTCCAGCTTTTTGCTGCTGTTTTAATTTCTACCATCTCACTTTAAAACATTTTCCCAGTTATTCCAGGAAATGGGTTCCCAGTACTGGCCACCTCCCCTTCTCTTGGTATTCCTTCTCAAGGAAGTAACAATCGCTGGGGTTAGTACTCATGTCATTTTTTTTTCTCCCCTGTCTTTAATTTCTCATTTGTATGTTGTCAGGAGAACAGCTTTTACCTTTGCTCCTTTATTCTGAAAATGTATTTCAAGAGCCCATTATTTTCCGCTGAAATATTTTCCTGTGGTTTGGCGTATAAACCTCTCACTCATTGCTAAAGCTAAAATCTCTTGTTTTGCTTCTGCTTATTTTTACACATGGCACCTCCAAGCCCCTTGTACTAGATTTCTGTATATTTTTGAAGGCTTTCTGCGTATAAAAGTTTTATATCCTTTTCCCTACTTTACTATAGTGGCCTGTATTATTCTTACTCTGGTGAGTTATAACTTGAAACATTTTCAGTTGCTGGATCTTAAGCAGTTTCTTAAATATATTTCACCGTCTTGTAGTAAGGTTCCCAGGAGCTTTCAGAGAACCAGATCAGGGTGCTTTAGTCTTCCTTTCAAAGTCAGTTCTCTTAACGATTCCTATCATATGCTGAGCTGGCTGTTGAACTCATATGTAGTCATGTTATCCTAAAAGTTGGTTAAAATATGTTAATGTTTCTTTCTCTTTTTCCTTGTGGTTTCTTGGCCTCAAATACTTTTTACATAATATAAAATTGGACCTCTGAAACCAAGAATCTTGCATTTTCTCAATCTAGTTGTTACCATGTTTTTCTGAAGTACTTTTATATTAAACAGAAATATGTCTTATCCCAGAGATAGTTTAAAATGAAAAAAAAAAAAGAAAAGAAAAGCATCTCATGCTAAAATAAAGCACTATTTTCCTGTGAGAGAATTGGAAGGACAATGACTACAGCAAATTTCTCAAATAATATGGGGAATCAGATTTACAATAAGAAAAACACAAAATGAAGAAAGAGTATAACTAAACTTAAAAATACAGAAAAGATTCTTGTACTTCATTAAAAAAATCTCCAAAGTAAAAAAAACAAACAAAGCCCCCCCCAAAAAAACCCCACAAAAAACCAAAACCAAAACTGTAAACAAAAACAAAAACCCTTTGTTTCTTTAAGAACGTTGTCATTCTGGTATTTCATTGGCCATGGAGTTTACTCTATTACATTACTTTTACTCCTGCAAAAATCACATGACGTGAATTCTCCTCCCCTCTTCTCTCTCCCCTTCCTCTACTCCATTTTAGTATCTATTACATATAGGCACCTTAGGCACATTATTTCATTTAATCTTCACTACAATCTTCAAATTAGACATTATTATCCCATTTTTCAAATGAGGAAATTAAGGCTTCAAAAATTAATTTTTTCAGACTGATACAGCTGGAAACTGGGACAAATACTAAGACAAAAATATCCAATGTGCACTCTTATTTTCTCTCCTGCTTCATCAGCAACAAAACATTTTAAGCGGAGAATTCTGCAAAAACTCAAGCCATACAAGTGCTGGCTGCAGTTTAGTATTAAAAGGGCTTCTTAATGGTCCAAGGTTGGGTATTCAGGGAGTTGCCTTTTTTAGAGATTGTGTGAACAAAGACACACACATTACCATAAAAAAGGGTAGGAAGTATGGTTGGAGTCACCATGCAATGAGGCTCAGATATGAGGAACTGCAGCCTGGAGATTCTATTTCAACGTTGTATCCTCCAATGTAGCACATTATCTGATGCCACCCAATCGGAACTTAATAAAAGTCGAATTAATTAGTGAGTGAATAAAATAAAGTGAGTGAAAGAAAGAAGAACTAATGGTTGTCACGGAATGGAACAGACAGGGGTCCTGGGAACCCCACAGCTGGTCTAGTACCTGGCACAGTAGTAAGTACGGTTGAATGAATCACAAGCTCTGTAAGCTTCCTTTTAGCTAGACTTCTGAATGTACATCCACACATCAGCTAGTGACTTATTTGGTCATCAGACTGCGAATTCAGCAACTCACAACTGCTCCTTTCGTTCCTCTGATGTTTCCACAGTCTTTGAGAACAGAGGGTGAGGGGACCTTAGGGGCAGCAGGGACTCCACCAATATGAACGGTGGTCCTCATTCTGCCATCGCAGCTCCATAGGGCACATGTGTGACACGCAGGCCCTGAGAGGAGAGGAAATCTCCAAGTTCCTTCCATGCAGAGTGGGTGAATGCTATGCTACCCCCAAAGACAAAGCAGACGAGAAAACCCATCAGTTGGTTGCCAGGCCACGAGATGTGCACATAACTTTAGTAGGCTCAGCTGAGACGTAGTTGGGCCAGAGTAGTTACGAGCTTGGGCTGTATAGCTCGACTGCCTGGCCTTGAGTTTCTACCTGTGAGCAGTGACTTTGGGCAAGGTACTTAATGGTACTTCTGTTCCCTCATCTATAAAATGTGTCCAATAATAGTATCTATTGCATAGTGCTTGAATGACGATCAAATGAGCTAATATATATAGTGGCTAACGCAGTGCCTGGCCCTTATTAAGCCCTGGTGTGTTGGCTATTATTATTATTACCATAAGGCAGCTATTTGGATGATGGAGAGGAGGAAACCAACGGGATTTACGGTATAAGACCCATACGAGATAGAAACGAGGTGGGAGAGGGGGAGAGTGAAATGTGGTTGGATGTGTAGAGACACCATTGTTCCTTTGTATTGTCTTGTTGGCTCGCACGCGTGTTAATCCCCACATGGTGCCAGGTGGAGGAGTGCCCAGCTTGGGCTGGGGGAAGGGAAGAAGAGAAATTCAAGAAGACGGAGGAGGGCAGTTACTCAGAATTGCCGCTTGGCCCTGACTTTCTAAATAGGCCTACTCAGTGGTTGGATAGGAAAAAGGGCTGGTGAGTTTCCAGATGTGTGTCAGGAAGAAGAGGAAGAAAAGTAATGACCTAGCAACCTGACGTTCGGATCATGACGGGGACATGAACTGTGATAAAAAGCTGCAAGAGCCCACAAAATCATAATAAACAGTCCAGCACCATTTGTCCTCCACCCTGGACTGCAAACCGCATTTCTGTTCAAACAAGTCGTTAGGAGAAGAGGCTGAGAATTAAAACATGGAAAACTCTGCGGCCAATAGAATCCGGTTAGAATTTTTCAAAGCTGCCTTTCTACAATTGCACTGTATCTACGCAGCACAAATAAGGGGAACATTTTGCCATTACCTGGTTTGCTTGATCAGTTCAGACAGCCAAACTGGATTACTCATTTTTGTATGATTAGTTGATCCAAAAAATCCACTTGGAGGCATCAATTATCTAGTTTAGTTGTCCAGATTGATCAGATTAATCAAATTCCGATGAAGTTTTGGTTTGAATTTCATCCAGTTGTGATTTTTATATTCAATTATTTTCTACATCTCTAGCTGAAAATAACAGTACAATCAAAGGGAATTAAAACCATCTTAGATAATTTAGTGTTTCTATGAAGGATTTTTATCTTTTTTCAGGTCTTGTAAAAAAATATCAGTGATCACATTTGAAATATACACAGTTTGTCCCCTAGATGCACAACATTTGTCAAATCAGTCTGGTCAGAAATGTTTTCTCCTCGCTCAAGCATCTTTGTACCCTGATCACAGGCTCCCTGCTGGGACCAGATGTATCACAGAACAGCGGCTAGGGCAATTGCTTGTAACACTATCAAGATATTTTCCGTGTTCATCTTCCTTTGCTTCTTGAGCCTTTTCCTTCTTTTTTCTCTCTTCTATCTATTCCTTTTCTCTGGGTTTCTTCAGTTCTCTGTCTCTCTCTTTATACTTCTTCCCTGATTTAGTAAGGGCTCCCGTGGATCTAGTTATGCTCTTGCAGAGGAATTAAATTGGGGTTAAGATGGGATGCTGACATCTAAAGACTGGAAAAATCCAGTGCCCTAAGAGTATGCTCTCACACAGCCCCCAGGAAATACTACAAAGAGACCAACTTATATTTGAAGTGCTCCTACCTCTCTGCATCTTTCTTTCCCTTCTGGATGCTCCCTTCTATATGTTCTAGGCAGCCTGGAACTTTCTTTTGCTCTATGTCTACGTTTTTCTCCTGACTTTCTCCCTATCCACACCAACCCTTTTCCTGAGGTATACTTCTTACAACATTCCTTCCTTTCAGTTACTTCGTACAAGCACCTCTGCCCTCAGTGTAAATATATCTAAGAGGAAAGAAAACCGATTTAAAGAACAATCTATGTCTACTTTCAAAACACACCCACTTCATGGCATGTCCTTTCCTGAGCCAGTGCTTCATGCATTATTTCCAGAACCTCCTAACTGGCCTCTTCGCTCCTGATTTTGTCTCCCTTCATTCTATTCTCTACGCAAAAGTCAAGTTGTCATTCATTGATTCAAAATCCTTTTGGGCTCCTCAGTTTATAGAAGAATAAAAGCCAACACCCTTCACTAAGATGGCCAAAGTTCAGGCTCAGGCTCCGCCTCGCTGACCTGCCCAACGGCCTTTCCACTTGGCCACTCTGCTGCCACAACATCGTCCTTGCTGTCTGAGGACACAGCAGGCAGGTCCTGAATAACCCCTGTGTCCCTTTCTCGAACGCTTCTCCTCAGCTGCCCATATGGATCATTGCCTCCCTTCCTTCAAGTCTTTCCTCAAATACCTTCTCAGGGAGGCTTTCCCCAAAACCTTAATTAACATTGCAGCCTACTCAACACTTCCTCTCCTTCCATGCTTCATTTTCCTACGCGTTCTGCGCCAGCAGCCTACCCTGCTTCATGCTCACATACTCTTTCAGTGTCTGCCTCTCCCTACTATAGCGAAAGCCCCCGAGGGCAGGAATTTTGTTTTTGCCCTTTTTTTCTTCTTCCTTATATTCCTCCTGTGCACAGAACAGTATTTAGCACTTTCTAGGTATTTAATAATGATTTGTTGAGTGAGCAACTGCATAATTAAAGTAATTTACAAATGCATTGGCATATGGACAACTGAGCATAAGGGAATTTTGAAAGAGTTGCTTACTAATAGTTTGAGGATCTATCTTTTCTAGACATGCTTAACAATAAGCATCTTCGAGCCATGCTAATAAATATGGATCAAGTGAGAGAATGGATGGCTATTTCGTTTTCTGAAGGTCAGTCATCTTCTTTCCTCCGTGCCTGTGCCTGCCAGAGGGAAGGGTAGCAATTCGTTCTCAGGAATAAATGATTACCTGTCCTGCTCATGTCAATCCGATCACCGTCTGTATTTTATATTCTTAGATTTTGAATCTCTTAAAGACATACACCTACCATGGGTTAATATTGACCTTTTCAAGAAAAAAATAAAATTACCGAATAAATAATTTGTAGACCTGGTAACCCCATTGTCACAGAGGCAACTGTACGCATCCCTCAATTAAAGCTTTGCCTGTGTTCATAAGGATCACTTCTGCCCATTTGAGGAAACACATGCTTGCACAGCTTGAAGCATTTAACGTCTTTCCAGTTAAGCTTTGGCACCTCACAGAGTAGAAGCTGTGCCTAGTTAATCATGAGCTGGAATTCTTATTTTCTGCCCTTTAAAGTGAAAACCTATTTAAGACTATCTTTTCTTTTTTTTTCGTATTGTTTCACCGAAGCAAAACTCTCAGAGCATGAAATAATACGGTTAGGGCAGAGGATTGAAAAAAACACAACAACACTGCAATATTTTCCGGTGGCTATATAATGGCAAAGTGAAACCAAGCTGCCATCTGTCTAGATTCCTGTCTTAAAATTCCGAAGGAAGAGCTGGGGTTGGGAAGTCTGCTTGGTCAGTGAGCATTGTCAGAGGAAAGAGGCCTGAGCCTGTTCCACAGGCCTCTGTAGTATTCCCCAGTGTGAATAAGCCAACTGGAGGAGCTGTGTTTGATGGAGATTGTATTGTTTGTGACCAGGAGCTCAGTGGGAGCTTCTACTACCTCCCCAGACTTCCTGGCCTTTATAGTGTCTGTATGGTCTGTTCTCTTCATCAGCTCTCCAAACTATTTCCCACTAATTCCATTCCAGGGCCTCTGTTCCTGTCGTAATGGCCCTGTCTCTAGCCCTATTCGGTCATCCCTGTATCAATGTCTTGTTTCAGTTGCCCCCTTTGTCCATATTTACCCTCTGTTTCCACCCCCCACCCCATTTCAGCAATTTTCAAGATACATTTTAGGTTTCACCTCCTCCGAGATACCTTCCCTGGAGAAACCAACCCACATAATCTCTCTCTTCTAATGCCTTTATTATTCATTCATTAACTCATTCGCACTATAGTCCAGAGTTTCCCTTGTACCATATCTGGCTGAAAGTCACGGGGGATTCGAAGTGAATAAACATTAAGCAACTCCCAGTCAGTGATGAACAATGATGGAAACTAACAGAGGGTGCTCTGGGAATGCTCAAGAGATGTCAAGTGTGCTCCCTGAAGCAATTTGTACACATCACCCCGAATCACCAGTTTTAACCCTGTGCTACACTTGCTTTCCTTCTTTCTCTCTCTTTCTTGCTACTTGTTCTGAACCACTTGTGAGCAGGTTGCATACGGCATTCCCTTTGGCTCTTTCGTCCTCTGTCCATTCCCTAAGCACAAAGATATTTCGTATATAGTCACACAAAAATGATCAACTTTAGGAAATGTCCAATTGATATAGGATACGCTCTTCTGGTCTGGTCTTTTCATTTCATATATTCTGGAAGTAACTCCCTGTTGCTTTCCTGAGGTCTTCTGCATTCTCTGTTTGCCATTACGTAATACTGTGCTGCTGCAGTGTGTGCATATGACATAGTACATTCAACTAGCCTCCTGTGTTTGAAAATTGAGGTAGTTTCCAATATTTGGCAATTACAGGTAATGAGGCAATGAATAACCTCTTGCATATACGAGTATTTTCACATCGTTTAGGACAAATTCCAGGAAGGGCAATTACTGCTTTGAAAGACAAACATATATACAGTTTTGGTAAATATCATCAAATTCCGCCCACCTGTCTCAAGAGTTGTGACATTTTCCTTCCCATCAGCAGTGTATGAGTATTTCTCAGAAATAATTTCTCAGTATTACAAGCTTTTGAGGTTTTTACTAACATGATGGATGAGAAAAGTTATTTCGCTGCGTTTTAATGTGCATTTCTCTTCCTATGAGTAAAACGGAACATCTCTTTAACATTTAAGGGCCACTTTTTGGCTAATTATATTTTTATAATTTTTCCCATTTCCCATAGCATGTATAAAACATTTTTCTCAAATTTTCAAAGCTTTTTACATATGGATATTAATATGTTTCTATGATATTTGTTGCAAGTTTTTCCTGTCATTTCTCTTGGTTTGATTGTGATGGCTTTTTGATGTGCCATTCAAAAGTTGTTCTTTTTATATATATATAGGGTCAAATTTATTAATGTTTTATTGCATCTGGATTTTTGAATCATAGCTAGAGAGTTTTCTGCTATATTATGGTTAATAAAGAGAAATTCACCTATGGTTTCATCTAGTATTTGTATGGTTTCATTTATTACATTTAGATCACTGGTAAAGTGGGATTTATTCTTGATTATGGTGGGAGGAATACACGTAGTTTTACCTTTTACTAAATGACTATCCAGTTGTGCCAGTACTATGTTTTTTAGAAAGTTCTTTTTGCCACATTGACTTGAGATAATGCCTTTCACGTACTTTATATACACATAATCATATTTTGTATATTTACTTATATATATGTATATATATTATTCACCTATGATCATATAAGAGAGAGAGAGAGAGACGATCTATTTCTAGACTTGAGGAAAGTTACGAAGCAAGTCATGCAAATACTTGAGGGAAAAGAATTCCAGATTAGAGAAAACAGCATGTGTAAAGGCCCTGAGGCAGGCACAAACATTGATGTATTTGCAGAGAGGAAGACAGAAGGATAACTTGTGCTGAGATTGTAAGAGGAAGTGTATCATAAGATAAAGTCAGAGAAACAGGCAGGAACCAGGCCATATTGGGCCTTGTAACCCATAATAGTGTTTTTTTGGACTTTATTTTAGATGTGATGGGAAACCATGAAAGGCATATAGGCCGGAAAGTAATGGGATATGATTTACATTTTAAAGAGATAACTCAGACTTCTGGGTCCAGAACATACCGACCAAAGAAAGAGGAAAAGCAGGAAGATAAGTTTCTATGCTGTTGCCTCTACACAAAACTTCTAATTGGTCTTGCCGTGTAAGCACCACCTCGGGAGACAATTCCTATAACGGGGTATTTCGCCTCCCATGACTGTATATGGACATTGCTAATCTGTACCATTTCCCAGTCTACTGTATCGCACCTGTGGTCTTCCCTGGGGACAATCCAAGTGTTTTCCTGACTTTCCATTTGTGTTGCTATGGACCTGTGGCTTTCCCATAGATACCTTAGTATTCACTCCCTGTTCACTGACTGTAGTAGTGAAGAGCTTTTATTACTGCGTGCTCACCTACCAAAACCTTCTGTTATCTCAGCTCCATTCTCGATACCAGCGGTTTCTTCTGGCCATGACACGTTATGCTACTCCTCACAGTCTCTGCTCAGTGTCTTCACCAGCTCAGAGGACTTTGTCCTCCCCTCACCTTTCCCTATTCCTCCCCCAGAGAGAACATATCCGGTCTGTTTCAGCCCCACCTGTACACCTGCTGTCATTCTTTGTGTGACCAGCACGTCATATACAACAGGTAGCAATGATCATTGTCCATTTACTCACTCAAAAAACATGCTTTAAACATGAGCTGAATTCCATACTCTGCCCTAGATCCTCTGGTATCTAGACTCACAATCTCTTATCCTAACTGGGTGTGAACTCTAGTGGGAGTTGCAAGCAAATGAACAAGAGATGTCTTTAGCGAGAGGAGTAGTGTGTGCGATAAGGAAGTCAAAAGGGATTCCAAGAGGAGATGGTACTTACCTGAAACCCCAAAGAGGAAAATGATGTAATTGGGGGAAAAACAAAGTGGAGGAAAGACTGTCTGAGGTAGAGTTTATAATAGGCTCAACAGCACGAGAAAACCATGACACATTCAAGGAACTTAGAAAAGTCAGCACGAGGGGTGGGAAAGTATGAGGGATGAAGTGATGATTACAGTTTTTCCATGACTGTTGATATTGTGGTCATCTTTTTCACCGAATAAATTAGTGTCTGAAATGGTCTTCATTTGTACCTTATGTCACTTGGGTTTCATTTGTTAACCTCTAGAACCCTTGGCCTGGCAAGAAATCGTGGGTATCAGAACAGTTATCTTATCCTACTTTTCAAGACATAGATAAATAATGGCTCCTCGTGATGAGGAAAAGCGTCACAGACCTCAAATATATTTATTTGTTTTGTTCAAACTCTCTGTCTGGACAACGGACCCTTATTAGATTCCCTAGAGGCTGGCTGAACACAGCTGGGTGTTTCTAACCAGTGGGTATAACAGCAAGTTGCTCAAGTAGATCCAAGGGTGGAATCAAAACCGAAAGCCAGGAAGACAGTTGAGGGGCTCAACCTCAAGAGGCAAGGTAGAGGGCAGAAGGGTCAGAAGCCACCAGTTTATCCAGGAATAAGGCATTTGGATATGAGGCAAGTAAGTACTAGACAAGAACAGGGATTTGGACCAGAGAGTGGGAGTGGGTACTGGACATATTCCATGAAATGTTGGAGTAGCCCCAGGGACATTTTTATAGGGCACATATGGTCTCAGCTGCAAATGAGGAAGGAGCTGTTGAGAACTAAGCTAGTCCTTAACTAAGCTAGGTTTCAATCTTTTAGGGGGTAAACATGTGAGAACAAAATAATCACAATGCTATCTGAGAAGTCCTATAATCGAGGCACGTGCCAAGTGGGGACAAGCTTTAGGGTTTTCAGGAAGCTTCATAGGAGTAGCGGCATTTGAATAATTGATAAGAGTTGGATGATTGGACAAAGGTAAGGAAAGCCTAAGAAAAGCCAATAACACGTGTCAGGATTGGTGTAAAAATCATCAAGTTGCATTTGACAACTAGTGGCTAGCCTGTAGGGCCATTACTTATGTGGAGTATGCAAAAAGCATGTTGGTACCAAAAGCATATTGGTACCACAAACTAGGAAAGATGGAGTCATCCTAGAACAGGTAGGCCAAAATTCAGGAAATTAACCATACTTTCGGCTTCAGAAAACTCATTTGGTGCGAGCTGGGTTAGCATTGACATGCTAAAGAATCTGACCCATTGGACAGAATGCAAAAGCAGGAATCTCAAGACGGTGATAAAAATCTCATGTAGGTGACTATCTAAGATGGGTCAGACCTCCACCCAGATGGTCATGTAACATTTGCCTGGTTTCATAGGTTCTGTAGACGCATCCAAGGAGGCTGACCTTCAGGACAAGGCTGGAGCCCTGGTGTAGAAGTGGAGGGAAAACTAGGAAATTAAAGCTAGACACAGTAATAAGGGGAAAAGAAATATTGGGAGCTCAGTGAGAAGGCTGAATCTGGATGAGTTTGTATATGTGGAGGGTTAAACCAAGATAATACCAGTTGTCAATCTGACGGCAGCAAGACTAGTTCCAGACTGTAAGGATCTGATCCTCCCCACAAAACATCACGGGCTCCTGCAGGATCAGTTCCAAACTTGGGCAGGACAGAAACTTTGGAAAGTCTTTAGGACCTATGGTTGAATAGGGACTGAATAGGCTGTGGTTACATTAATCAAAGGGTTCGTTATGTCATCATGAGAAGGCTAAGCTTTATCCTTTGGTTAATTGGGAATCTTTGAAGAATTTTGGGAAGTGACCAAACATAGTATTTATTTTTGGAAGATGACTCTGGTGGTGATATGGAGGGCCTGGAAACTTGGAATCCCATCAGGAGGCATTTTGCCTTACTATACACTATGTAGTAATGGTTTCAATCGAGACAACGAGACTGAGGGGGTGGAAATAAAGGAATACCAATTAATTCCTTTGTACATTATTTGTTCTTAAAAAAGATGTGGCTTAAGACTTTTTGAAAAGGCCACATCTTTTCAAAGGCCAGTGGCATTACATGTGTTCTTTTGCAGACACATTCATTTTCACATGTAAATGGAGAAATGGATTCTTTATATGTGTATCCATCTTTTCTCTGAAACCACATTAAAATTCTACTGTTGATCGGGTGATACCATTGACTACCATTAGTGTCTTCTGTTTTTTTTTTTTTTTTTTTTAAATGTAGGACCTGGTTCTGTTAGCTCCTGATAGGATATTGACCCGTAAGCTATTGGTCACCTTTTCCTCAGCATGAATGAAGTCAGGTAATATATTTGGAATTAGGGATAAAGTAGATGATAAAGATGAGAGCAAAGAGGCCAGTTATGCTTCCAGTGAGGGAGACTAAGATTACCAAGAATGAAGATTTTTTTTGGCAGCTTCAAAGTCTTGACCAGGTTATACAATAAGGAAAGAAAAACCTTTCATCAAAAATGAAGTTTGAGCAGATTGGGTTTCATGAGATGATTTGGAAAGTTTTCATCAAGTGCACATGCAGAGATTCCAACAGCAAGTGATAATAGACCCCTAGAAGCTCTTCACAGGCATTGTATTTGAGCTAGATAATTCACACAAGACGAGGCAGTGAGCTAAGCCCAGTATTAATTTCAAACCACCTCCCTTTTTGTTTAAAGGAAACCCATGCTGCTTTGTGTAATTATCAAATTTGGCTGAACATTGTCTACTTCTTTAATTGGCATCCTTCCCAAATTTCAGGAAGCTTTGTCTAAACTAAGGCAAATGGTCCCCTCCCTCCCTTCCTTCCTTCCTCTCTTCCGCCCTCTCTTCCTTCCTTCCCTCCTTCCCTCCTTCCCTCCTTCCCTCCTTCCCTCCTTCCCTCCTTCCCTCCTTCCTTCCTTCCTTCCTTCCTTCCTTCCTTCCTTCCTTCCTTCCTTCTTTCCTTCTTTCCTCTTTTTCTTTTCCCTTCCTTCCTCCCTCCCCTTCCCTCCCCTCCTTTCCTCTTTCCCACCTGCCTGCCTGCCAATATTACAGATCAAACTTGTGTGCTGGTGACTACAGTGCAGTGTTGGTAAGGGTACCCAGTACATGTCATAGGTATACATGGTTAAATTAAAGGACATTGCTTATCCTATTTTCAGCCCATACTGTAGACAAGTTTTCTGTCCCCTACTTCCTCCCATCAATTAAACATTTTAATATACTCTCCATTCACAAAATGAGACAAAAATTCTATTTACCCTCAAAGGTGAAGTGTCAGCCTGAAGTGTATCTACATGGAACCACTGCCTCAAACATTTCCATCAAAATCTATTTTGTTACCCATACAAAACTAGAAAATAAGCACCTCTCCAGGGTTGAGATGAATAGTCCCAGTGAAACTTTTCAAAAAGTCTTCAGCAGTCATTGATTTTGAAGCAGCTGTGATGCTTAGATGAACACCTAGAGCTGCTTATGCTCCATTTTAGGATGCTCACCAATAAGCCAAAAGGATTTAGGAGTGTTTTAGGATGCTAAAAGTTTATCCCTGTAATGACTTACCGTACAGGCCATCAGCTTCCCCCAAATTTGGGAACACCATTTCTACACATGCGTGTTTCCCTAGAGGGTAAATCCCACTTTCCAAGGTAGAGCCTGTTCCTGCTGGGACCAGACATTTAATTTGGTTTCTGGAAATCAGATACACCTGAGGAAGACTTTGGTTTGGAATTACGCAGAGAAAACCGATGGAGGCGATGCCTCCATTTTTCTCAGTGGGCTGTGGCAGAGCTGTTAATCGCGTCTTCCTGTATCTCTAGCTTCCTTATTTTGGCAGAGGTATCACCTTCCTGGGTGGGCCGTGTGGATGTGCGATTCTGGGAGTCGTCCCTGGAACTTAGCCGAAAGTCTGTTTCCTTGGCCTCCTGATGATTCTGTGAGCCGCCCAAATCTCGTAATAAAACCCTTTCTTCTTAAAGTAAGTAGAATGGATTCTGTTATCACAACTAAGCATATTAGTTATCTGATAATTGCTCTTGTAGGGTTGAAAACACTGGCAGCCAGTTTCATCTGGGACCAAACCAAATGGTATAATAACAAGAACGTAGGCATGAAGGGAAATGCTTTTAAAAGAGAGAGGGGAAGGGGAGAGAGAGCTGAGTGATTGGACTGCATTGATTTTATTTTGTATGGCAGGCACACAATATGATTTGAGCATCTGAATGACAACCTCCTATTTATTTCATAGGAAATGAAGATTCCTAATGGGATTTGGAATACTTATCTTGAAAATATTTCACCACAGAGATATTCTGCTATCAGTCTAGTATTTTAATGGTGGTATCTTATTTCTTAAAATGGTAGTCTCTGACATTGCTTCTCTCTAACATTGATTAGTGCCTGAGATAGTATACATTTGTGTAGAGAATAAAATACTTTTCAGGCATAGGGAAAAAATGAATCTACTTCCATAAATGCCTTGATTTCACCCCAGACATCCTGAGTCTGAAATTCTGGAACTAATATCCAGGACCCTGCAATGACCCTGCAATTTTAACAAAGTTTCAAGTTCATTCTTAAGCATACTAAAGTGCCAGGACCAATGTTTTAAAATACCTATCGTGTATTATTTTTAGAGAACTCTAATCAATTTATTTTAAAATTGCTAGAACTTGTTAATAAATTTACCACTTGGTTTTCGGTTCAGTAACTTTCAGTCCAAAAGTTAAACACTGTATATCAAAAAGATGCTCTTCTCTGAGAAATGAAAATTTTAATCTCTCCATCTCTTAACATTCACAGCCAATAGTTTAAATATTCTCACCAAACAAAAAATTCAACCTTCCCCGGTCATCTTTTCCCAACCACTTTGTGAGCCTTTTCCTGGTAAGTATAATAGGGAAAATCATCTGGAGGAATCTGGAACGATTTCCAATTCTCTTCTATTTAATTTAACACTTACTGACCACTTAGTGTGCCCTAATCATTGTCCTAGGCTCTAGACATGAAATGAAAGAAATAAAATAAAGGAGGAGGCTATAGTCCAGAGTTGATATAATGTGCTAAGGGTTGTGACCAGGGTCACACACTGTTAGGAGTATAGAGCAGTGATTGTCATGCTTGACCACACACTGCAATCACTTGAGATGCTGGAAAAAATACTGATGCCTGGCTCCTACTTCCAGAATTTCTAATGTATTGCTCTGAGATGTGCGACCTGGGCATCAAGGTGTTTAAAAGCCCCCCTGCTGATTCTAAGGTGCAGCTAAGTTGAGAGTCAAGGCCCACAGTAGGCTCTTGAAGGAGGTGGTACCTTGAGACAAGCCTTGAAGTAGATAAAGCAGGTGTCACCATCCATCACTCGATCTCCATCACCATCTAACAAGCCATTTGTTCAATTTATTGTTTTCCAGATTAACAAAGCTAATTCAAATAAAGAATAAAGCCATAATAAAGTTCTCCACCACCCCCACCCCCCAATATTTTTACTGTGTACAAAGCTGTTTCACGTATTTGATCTTGTTTGACTCTCAAAAACACGGTGGGGAGTAAAAGAAAATTGGAGGGGCTGTTTTCAGAAATACGACAGTGAAGTTGCTTTGCACATTTGGGAGTTTAGCTACCTAGATTTTACTGTGCAAGAGTGGGCTTTTTACCAGCAGCTGTTCTTATTTTTGGGATAAGTCAAGAAATTCAAGTTAAAATACTTTGGACTGGAATCAAAAGAAAAAGTAGAGACATCTGGAGAAAAGAATGATGCAAGGCTATATACTTGGGTGGAGGTCAAAGGAAAGGCAAGGGATTCAGTGTCCAAAAAGCAAGCGAAAGGGGTTGATGGGCCGTGCTACCATGACTCCGCAATAACAGTGAGCACTTGGGAAAATCAGCAGGTCATGTTGAAAACAACACATTCTGAGAAATGATGACAGATCCATTTATTTGCAACTTGGATTTAACTCATAAAAATGAACTAAGGAGGCTGCTGAAAGAAATGGTGCTACAGGAAGAACCCTCCGAAAATGCAAACTCAGACTTTACTTATCAAAGAGCATGCTCTTAGTTTAAAGATAAATTAAAACTCTGAAATCCAGCTGTCCGTGCATGCACTTGACACAAGCAGTTTAACCTTTTTGTTCATAGGTAAGAAATATATTTTTTATTTAATAGGGTATGGGTTAGCTTTGTTCAGTATACTGTTTTTGTGTTATAAAATAATCAGGCTCCTTTAAGAAAATATTAGGCTGCAGAGTCATGCTAAGTCACGTATCCAGGGAAAGCCTGAAGTACCAAATTAAAAACAGATGGTGCAAGGGTGGCGCCATTAGAGCACATTTAGCTACACGCCCTTCTGGATTCATATGGAGTTGAATGGAATATTAAAATTGGGACAAGCCTATATGCCAAGAAAACAAAATAATTTGGGGTAGGAAATAATTGTTTTCTGTAATTCTCCCTGCAGTCTCTATGGGGAGAGGAAATTGGAAGCTACACTTTTCTTCCTTCTTCTTTATCTTGCTAATTTATTTACTATGGGTTGCTTCTCTGAAATTTCTCCCCTGACTCCCATTTTCTCTTTCCTTAGAAGGATTGGGTTTGGTGACTCTCCTCTATGCCCTCTCAATCCCCAATGCTTAATATTCTTAGCGTTTAACTCTCTAAATTGTGATTGTGTTTATATGTCCTCAGCAAATGAATTTATCCTTTATAATTTATAACAAGTATAATTTAATAATTATTAAATTGATAGTTTAGGATTTGCTTCTCCTACTAGAAAGTTAAATGTAATTCCAGGGAAGGCAGAGTCTAGTTTGCTTTATAGCCCTGTGCCTGGTCTGACCCTGCACATAATAGCTACTTAAAACCAGTCTGATGGATAGAAGAATAAATGAATGAATGAATGATGAATGAATGAATGAACAAAGGAACATAGATGAGCCATTTGGGGACAGGGAGTGCGTCTTACTTCTCTCAGTTCCCAGGATTTAATGGTCTTCCTGCTGAAGAACTGAGGGGGCCAGGCAGGTAAAAAAATGTGAGAAGCTGCCCGTCTGCAGGCTCTAGTTGTCTCTGATCCTTGAGGTTATCCCCTTTTATAGGTCTTTACTACCTATTGGTTGAAAAATGAAATGTTTGGGCAATTCCTGTTTGTACTCTTTGCTCAAACTGTTCTTTCTCTATGCAACACTCTTTCTTCTTCATTATTCCACTTTATTACTTCTCCTGGGATGTGACTATTCTATTAGGTTGGTGCAAAAGTAATGGCAGTTTAAAAGGTTAAAAATAATTGCAAAAACCGCCATTACTTTTGCACCAACCTAATATGTATCATTGTTGAAGTCCAGGAAAAATGCCGTCATCCCTATCAAAGCTTTGTTGTTTCAAGGAAGGTAGCATCGAGTCACAGTTTAGAGTATGGGCCTAGCGCCAGCTGTCTACCTCCAGCATTTATTAGCTGTAGAGGATTTGGACAAGTAACTCAGTCTTCCTGTACATCAGTTTATCCTTCTATAATGGGGATATTGATAGTTTCTGTCTCATCACATCATTATGAGTCTTACATGAGCAGATTTTTATATAGCATATCGAACAGTGTCTGGCACATATGAAGTGCTATACAAATATTTTTTTAAACAAGTTTTTAAAAATGTAAAGTCAAAAAAGAAATGAGTCTGCCTCCTATTTTCTTCTGTGTATGACTTCTGTAAAATGGTTTCTGGTGGATCCCTCAGTATGTATTGCTCACATAACTCCCGAAGTGCAATTGAATAAAAAATTCAATGGGTGGGGGTGAAAAGAATGCAAATAGGTGAATTTAGAGGAAGAGTTCATGATGTCAGGAAAACCGATTCCACTTAAATTTTTTTCTTTAGCACTTATTACCATGACAGTGCATATTTATTTCTCTATTTGCCATCAAGTTCACCCCACTAGAATATGAGCCCCATGAAGGCAGGTAATTGGTTTTGTTTGCTGCTATATCCTCACTGCTAAGTTGGTGCTTGACAAATATGTCTTGATTGAATAATGAATTGAAAAAAGCAGCCATCATATCCTTAGCTGAGTTTTAATGGATGCTGGGTATGTTGGAGTTTGAGGTTGTCTTCTTTGACCAATATCTGGCATGGAGCTTCTTTTCTATTTCTTATAATACAATTACTATTTTTCACAGCATCACTCAAGTATACTGCAAATATAATAAACCAAAGAGGTTGAAATGGTACAATTTTGTAATTTTTGACATGTGTGTACACCTACGAAGTTATTGCTGTAAATAAGATGGTGAATATAACATAACAATTATCCCCAAATTTCCCTATGCCCCTTTGTAATCTTTGTGGCACCCTCTGCTGTCTGTCACTATAGCGTAGTTTATATTTCTCTTTCTTAATCAATATTATCAGAAATCTGTTTACTGTGTTAATGACTTTAAGTAATCAACTTTTGGGTTCTTGTTACTCCCTATTATATCAGTTTTCTATTCATTGATTGCCATTACTACTGTGTTTCCCTGAAAATAAGACCGGGTCTTATATTAATTTTTGCTCCAAAAGACGCATTAGGGCTTATGTTCAGGGGAGGTCATCCTGAAAAATCATGCTAGGACTTTTTTTCTGGTTAGGTCTTATTTTGAGGGAATCATGGTATGTTTATTACACCATTCTTTTCTTAACTTTTTAACTAGGCAGTTTCCTCTCTAACTTACAGATTTTATTTCTTATAAAAGAAGCATTTTATGGCTATCAATTTCCCTCAAAATACCAGTTTTGCTGCTTTCTATGTTCTGATATTTTTATTCTCATCCCTTTCTAAGTATTTCATAATTTCCTTTATGGTTTCTTTTTTGACTGAATCAATTCAAATGCACTTTTTAAAAATGTACCAACATATGGTTTAAAAAATATATATCTTTATTTGCTATATTCCAATTCAATGGAATTGGAACTGTGGTCAGAGAATGCGTCCTGTTTGATATTGATTCTTTGAAATTTATTGAGTCTTGCTTTACAGCCCTGTGGTGTGCCCTGTATCCCATTCTGTTTGCATTTGGGGGAATTTCAAACGGGGAGACAGGCCCTACCTCCCACTTTAGAAACACAAAGGGTCCCTGTTTATCCTCTGGACTGTAAAAAATAGGTACATGTTTTAAGTTTAGCCAGTAAGATTCCCTTCCCTGTGGCTTTGAGCAATGTGGGGCTGGGGTCAGTCAGAGATTTTTCTCAGCCAGTGTGGAGGAGTAGAGAGGCAGCGAGAATTCAGCAGCAGCAGTATTGATTCCTGTGTTCTAGGCAGACTATGCACTTATAACCAGCTTCCCTTGGTTTTCTGCCAGAGACTCATTCTCGACTCTTTCAATTGATTCTCTAATTACTGATATCTTGCCAATTCATTCCTTTTCTGTTTAATGTAACCAACGTCAGTTACTATTACTTAAAACTGAGAACCCTGACAAGTGTAAAAAGGTAATGCTTCTGAAGGAATTATGTACAGTATATTAATTTTTGTTTTATTTCACTTAATCTTACCACTCTCTCTCAGTAGGCGTTATTTATTTTCTTCATCTAACAAATGAAGAAACTGGGGCTTCAAGAGTTTAAATAGTTTGTGCCTCATGCCACACAGATTATAAATGGTCGAGCCAGAATTCAAGCCAGCTCTGCCTGATTTTTGAACTGCTACTTCTAACCCTTCCATATGTTCAATAGGTAATTGTTCACCTTTTCTCCTGACTCTAATATTCTGTAAACTGAAAGAATCAATACAGATTGCCAAGTGTAATCAAGGCATTGCTTAGGTACTGAGCGGTCCAAGACTAGATGCTACAAATATTCTTACTTTCTTAAATTTTGATTGGGAAAAAGTACTTCTCCCAGGCTTTCAATTTAATACATGCTGTGAGATAAATTTTTAGACACTGATCTTCTCTGACCCACCTACCCGCAACCCCCAACTCTGCAAATTTGCACACGTGCCTTGGCAGCATGAACAAGCATCACACAGAGGGACCGGTGACTTCACATACTTCATCATCTCCCTGGCCTAACAGAGGGTTCCTTTTAGGTCATGGA
The DNA here is from genome assembly GCF_004115265.2 of Rhinolophus ferrumequinum. Classification (NCBI taxonomy): domain Eukaryota; kingdom Metazoa; phylum Chordata; class Mammalia; order Chiroptera; family Rhinolophidae; genus Rhinolophus; species Rhinolophus ferrumequinum. The sequence continues at coordinate 10,172,347 of NC_046310.1, read as the reverse complement.
CCACTTTTCCTCCTGTAGGTTTATTGACAGTTTATGTGTTCATGCTCATTAAGTAACTTTGAGCAGCCTTGGCTAAATAAATTGGTAAAAGGCTGAACTCATAGTCAGCATTGCTTCATAACACACACACACAGAGCTCATAATACAAGTGACAGTTGGCTCACTTAAATCACCCAATTAATTTTTTGTAGTCTTGTATAAATATAATAAGGTAGCTATAGAAATGAAAGATGTTTGCAGGTTAAATTTGACTCCGCCAAACTCACAGAATCAGAGTTAACGTATATTTCATTTTAGGAGATTTTACAGAAAGTTGTTTTAAAGGCAAAATATTCTTAAAAGATCGAAGTTGTTTCTGCCCCCTGTTTTCCTTAATTGCATTCATGAAAAGCCTACAGATTTTATAATCTATTAATTTGCAGAGGAAAAACTGTACTCTTTTGTTGACATAGAAAGTTTACTCTACCCATAATGCATGTATATGTATATAACTCTTAACCTCATCTTAAATATGGTTGTTGGTTTCAAATCACAGTTTACTGGCATTTTTAGCTATTTCTTGGTTTTTCCCACTGCAGAAGACTTCAGTGCCTTAAGTAGTACATTCAAGTGAAATAGAGCTGTGAGGACATTTGACAAGAAGTAATTTAGATAAGTACTAATTGTTGGTGTTCATCTCTCGGCTTGTCGATGGAGACATTGATGGTGTGACAGCAGTTCAAACTGTCAGGAGAGAAACAAGAAGCATGTCACACATGGTAGCCAGGTGCACAAATCAAATTAAAGTCTTCTCTGTCAACAGGGATTTGTGTTTTGAGAGGAGCAAAACGAGAATACAGAGTTAAGGGAGAAGTGTTAATTTCAGCTGTCCCGTAGCAGTTCAATTATTCTGGTCCAAATGCTAGTGTTTTCCATGTGATTTAAAGAGCCATGGAAATTAGGCACACAAAATATAAATTTCTACAAAGAAAGGGAGAAGTATCACAGGAGTGACCTAGGGAAATCCATTTTTGGAATGAAAACCAAGAATTTATCATTCTGACTGTTTCTGTTGTTATTCCCTCAGAGATTAAAGATGTAATTTGTTGGATTTGTCTGTAGTATAGCTTATCCATCCTAAATATGCAGGATATAAAGAAAAAATGGGTTGGAGTGGATCTGCTTAAAGAGGGAGCTGCAAGAATCTTCCTTTATTTTTTTTCCTTCAAAATGGCCTCGGAAGGGAATCTGATTGCTTATGAATTATTTCACTCTGGCTTAGAATCTATTTATGGCAGACAAATAAGGTAATAGATTGACTTTTCTTGGGCTAATGTCAGCAGCTAAATTGATCACCTGAGGGACGAATAGCAGCAAAGATTGCTGATATATTTGTATGAAAATAACTGAAGAGAAAAAGAAAGGTGCTGTTATCCCCCTCATTTGTTTCATGGTTCAGGCTGAATGTATTGACCCGATACCTTGTGTAATATATTCAGAACTAAAGTTCCTATATTAGAAAACGCGGGCCACATCTCCAACTTCCATATTCTTTCTTATCAAATGCCACAAATAATCCACCTGACTGAATTGGGTGAATTGATCATCAAAACGTGCCTCTTCTCTCAGTTTTAAAACATTTTCTCACTCAAAAACCTACCATTTATTTAAAATTACTGTTTCCAAATTAATGCTAAATAAAAGCTATGTGCTCTTAGTCCTTGTAGCTAATCATGATATTGAAATGAAAAATTTTTTTGTTCTTATTTGGAGAAAAAATTTTAATTTGTTCTCCTCTTGATGATTTCTTGCTGTAGGCAGTGAAAATGACAGCTTATTAGTTCAGAAATGAGGCACAAAGTATGTATATAATCAGGATTGAATAACTAAATTGTACATATTTCTGCATATTTTGCTGCCATAGGGAGTTAGGTACTCTGGAAAATGTATCTGAAAATATAAAATCAGAGAGTAAAATAGTTGTCCAAGCCTTTCCTCTTAATTAGTGCTCTAATCTAAATCATTCCTACGCACAAACAGAATTTATTTTTGCATGAGTTGTGTTTTATGATCACTCTTTAACTGTAAACTTAGAAAACCATTAGATATAATACCATATAAACAAATTAAGAAAACACATAGCCAAACACATAGAAAGGGAATCTCTGAATCAAATGCCAGAAACTAATATATAACTCAAATCCAAAAGGAACCTTGAAGTGATACACAGAGAACTATCTGATACAGCCTTGAGCCTTCTCAAGGATAGGGTATTACAAGAGAAGTTCCTGAAGATAGGCCCAGGCAAGTGCAAAAAAATGCTACTGACTTGCCAGGCCCTGGAGAGAATCATAAATCACTTCATGAGAGAAAAATTAAGAGCCCAAGTCTGCACCAAAAGGAAGTGTGTGGTCAAAATTTACGGTAACTACATGAAGTAGAAATAACAAGCTTTGAAATTAATTTAAAAAAAAAGTCTGAGACCAGAAAAATCTTGTGGACTGAGCTTGATGGGATAACTGGATAGCTACATGCAAAATAATGAATTTGGACCCTTACCTCATACTATATATAAAAATTAATTCAAAGTGGATCAAAGATCTAAATGTAGGAGATAAAACGATAAAACTCATAGAAGAAAATATAGGGGTAAATCCTGTCCTCATATTTGATGTTGGATTCTTAATATATGACACAAAAGCACAAGGAACAAAATGAAAAAAAATGATGAATTGGATGTCATCGAAATTAAAAACTTTTTCAAGGACACTACTATGAAAGTGATAAAAAACAACCCACAGTATGGGAGAAAATATTTGCAAATCATGTATCTAGTGAGGGACTTGTATCTAGAATTTAAAAAGAAGTCTTACAACTCAATTATAGAAAGAAAAATAACCCAATTAAAAATGGGCAAAAGATCTGAATAGAGATTTCTCTAGAGAAGATATACAAATGACTAATAAATACATGACAAAATGCTCAAAATTATTAGTTATCTAGGAAATGCAAATCAAAGCCAAAATGAGATACTACTTCACTCTTACTAGGAAGTGTGTAATCAAAAAAAAACAGGTAATTTCAAGTGATGGAGAGGACGTGGTGAAAATGTAGACTGTCGGTGGGAATGTAAAATGATTTGGCTGCTTTTGAGAATAGTCTGTCAGTTCCTCAAAAGGCTAAACATGGAGTTATTTGTGACCCAGCAAGCCCACTCCTACCTAAGGGTATACCTAAGAGAGTGAAAACACATGTCCACACAAAAACTTGTACGCAAATGTTTATAGCAATATTCATCATAATAACCAACAAGTGGAAATGACCCAAATGCTCATCAACTAATGAATGGTAAATAAAATATGGTCTATCCATCTGATGAAATATTATTCAGCAAAAAAAAAAAAAAAAAGAAAAGAAAAGAAATGAAGTTGCTACATGCTACAACCTGCACACACCTTGAGAACATGTTAAGTGAAAGTCAGAAACATGGTATATGATTTTGTTTACATAAAATGTGCAGAGTAGGCAAATCCATACAGACAGAAATTAGATTAGTGGTTTTCCTAGGCCTCAGGGTAGGGAGGATGGTGGATTTACATCGAAAGGACGTGGGATGTCTTTTTCAGGACGATAAAAATGTGTTATAATTTATTGTGGTGATGGTTGTGAATATATTAAAAACACTTAAATTTTATACTTTAAGTGGGTGAATTGTATGTTATGTGAATTATATTCCAATAAATCTGTGAAGAAAAGTTATTAACTACTAGACATAAACATGGAAGATTTGAGGGAAATATTTTACAAAAAGAATTTTATGTTCTTTATATTGTTCAGCAGAATTGATTAATTTTAGACTGTTAATTTAAGCATTAATACTAAAATTTTGAGAGAAACACTAAAGACTAAAAACAGAATAGTTAACATAGACCAGTAGCAGGAAGGAAAGAAAATGACTAGAACTGAATTAATAGAAGGTAAAAAGGAAGAAAAAAAAGCAAAGGAAAACATCATAAATCCAATTGTATAAGTAACCACAAAGCATATAAATGATCTCCATTTGCCTTTTGAAGTCTGATATGGAATAAATACCAAAACATATTTTCTAGAGGAGACTGTTTCAAAGCCTAGTGGGGCAGAAAGCTGACAGTAAAAGGATGAGGAAAAAGATCTCTCAGGCAAATGCTAATTAAAAGAAAGCTGGTGCAGCCATAGTAATAGCAGACAAGACAGATAGACTTCAAGGCTTAAAGCCTCCTCACAAATAAAGACTTTTATTACATAGGGATAAAAACAATTTTGTTCTAGGAAAGTGTCCACTCACCTAGAAAATAGTCTCAAAAATATAAATAAATACATAATAGGTAAGGTCATTAAAAGGAATGGTAGTAGAAGATTTTAACCCAACTCTCTCAGAAACGGATGGGTGAAGCAAATACAAATTGGTCAAGTTAGAAGGGATTTGAACAGCATAGTTAACGAGTTCAGTCTAACAAACACGTATAGAATCATGTATAATTTGGCAATACAAAATCTTTCAAAGCACACCTGGAACATTACAAACAAAACAAAACCCTAAACATGCATCAGAACACAAGGGAAGTCCCCGCAAGTGAAATAACAACAGAAATCCTTAAAAGTATATAGCCCTACTCCCGCCCTCCATGTTTAAACACTAGAAGACACAAGCCTAAATAATTTAGGAGTGAAAATAAATCATAATAGCAGTTTGTACAGTAGTTAATACCGAATGGCAATGAAAACACTACATAACAAACCTCGTGAGATGCCGCAAAAGCAATGTATTGATGCCCATTTATAATCTTAGTCACTTCGGTTAGAAAAGAAAATATACTGAAAGAAGCTAAGAATAATTTCAACTTTTAACAACAACAATTTAAACAGTAAATTCTTATAAAATGGAAAGTGAAATAATTTCATTTGATTAGATTATCGATACCACTTGCTCCTCAGATAATTTAGGAAATGTTCACAGCACAGGACATATAAACACACGTTGGTTACACTCCACCTCTCCTCAGTGTTTTTAATCACCCACAGGAGGAAAAAGAAATCATACTTTATCGTTGATGTTACGTGTGAAAAAAATAAGAGGGCCAACACATCCAAATTACCTGGAGTCAAGAACCAGAAATTGGTATTCCTGCTATTAATACCACTGAAATTACTTGTCTTTGAAAATTGGGCTTAAAATCGATAAACTGATATTCAAAGATAAGATTCTTAATTCATCACAATGAACAATATTTGAAATAGTATAAATAATAACTGCGCTGAGAAAAACCAAACATCATACTCTGGGAGACAGAACACAACACAGCCTGTCAGGAGCTTTGTTTAGCATTATAAACTCAAAGACATTTTTTACATAGTAGGATAAATAAAATGGTTTGTTTGAATGATTATTGCAATATTTAACTTTGGTAATTGTTAAGACCTGGTGTGAATGATTCTTTCTTTTTACTTACCTTATTATCTATATACACCAGGCTTATCCGCAGTAAAACTGCCTTACAATACTGAAGTTTGGACATTTTATTTCCTAATTAAACTGTACTTTCACACAAACACACTTTGTGACATATGAATAAGAACATACTATGCTATAAAAAAAAATCTTAGTTCTGCAAATAAATAGAACATTACATTACTTACCTGGAAAATAGCTGATATGTTTTAAAATTATTTGGCTACTTCTTATATGTTGTATTGTACTAAGGAGCATGGGATTTGGATTCAGAAGACTGGCATTGCAGTTCAACCACTTACTAGCTCTGTCTGCAGAAAAGAAAAGAAAAAAAAATCTGTGAACCATTGTTTCTGATCTATAACACAGGACTTGTATCCCACAGGACTGTGATGAGAATTAAATTAGATAATATACGTAAAAGTTGCCTCTGAACTGTCAGGTGGTTTGTAATACTGTCACTGTTAACTAGATACTTGGTAGACTTAACTGATTTTCATCTGCATATTTACTGAGTAAAGACACAGCATTTTATTGTCACCAGCTCTAAAAACCAAAAGGATCTGGAAATCTCAGGACAAAAAATTAAATAGCCTAACTTGGATTTTTGCTCACCTAACTTAATTCTGTAATTCCCAAGATGATTTGAGGGGAAAAGCCAGAAACAGATTCATAAACTGCCTGGGAGACATACTATAAACACAAAACAAAACCAGGCTTATGTCAGAGCAGGTGATTGAAAAATTAGAGGACTTTAGGATGGAAAAATCTGCAATCCCAGATGGCCTCCGTCTAAGGAGCATTGTGCCCAGGGTGACAAGTGACCTGGGGAAACCTGTGACCAACATGTGCAAGTCATCTCTGAAAACCGAGGACGTACAGGTGGCTGGTTCTGGATTGAACGCTACACCTGTCTTTGTAATAATGCTTGTGGCTCTGCCCTGCCTTTCATCAGGGCTCCTTGACAAGCTTTGCAGACATAGCACTGCAGCTTTCAGAGGAGATGTTAAACCCATTTCAGAGAGAGAAATCTTAGACTCTTGTGATGCAGTAAATGTTTGAGGGGTACACGATGGGTTGGAAAAGAACAAAGACATCCTGAGAGTCCTCTTTAAGTGAATATGGTGTGTGGGTTTGTCTTCTGTTTTTATTACAATCAATCTCTGTTTAAACATGGCTTAGAAATTATGTTTTTAAAACACTATGTGTGGGAGAATATGCAAGGCATGAGGAATATACAGAAATGAGTACAGACTAGCCCCTGGATAAAAGGAATTTGTATTTAAATGATAGAAAGGCATCCATTCATAAGTTGCAAAAAAATGGAAGCATCGTAATAGTGGTATAAATGAATGTTCAGTGAGCATAAGAGAGGAAGTAATTTCGGTGGAATAATTGTGGAAGACTTCGTGGAGGAAATGGCAATAGAATAGTTAACTGGATTGTTATAAAAGTAGCAGGAGGAAGAAAGCAGCACAGACAGATGGAGTAGCTTACGTAAATGTACGTGTCCATGAAACTCTATGACAAATTCATAAATTAGCAAATCATCCGGGATTGGCAAGTAGTCTGGATGGACCAGATTAGAAAGCATTTGTCTATGGTTGTGTGGGTGAGTACGAAGACTGAGAGACAAAAATGACTGTGGGAAGTAAGGAAGGTTCCAGGATAGGCCTGGGGACAGATTGCGAAGACCTTGAGACTGTAAAGGAATTTGTTTTCTAGTCTATAGAAAATGGGGCAGGGATGGGATACAGGTGATGAATGTGAACACGATAACTCTGGTGGAGATGTGGTCAGAGGTTCAAGGAGAGAGGGACAGAAACAGAGGACAATTCAATGGCTATTATGAATCAACTGAATGATGGAGCTTGAAAGAAGATGAAGTCAGATATTTCAGACAAGGCCATATATTATGTCTGATTAAATCCTGAGGGTTAGGGAAGAGGGAAGTTGATGGTGACTTCAAGACCTTTAGCAGGTGACTAAGCGGATGATGACGATATTAACGAAGAAAAGACACAAACGTGCACAAGCAGGTATAAGACGAGAAGGGAGATATTAACTTAGCTTTTGATGTGGTAAATGGGATGTGCACCTTTAAAAAGAAGAATGAAGTCAGTATGAAGTCGGAAATTAATCTTGACTTAGAAAAGACTCATGTCTTTCCCTAAGATTTGTAGGTCTTCAGGTAAGAATAAAAATAGAGAACCACATACTGTATGTTAAATATTTAAAAGTTATAAATCAAGCCACAAACTGTTAAGTAAAATATAGTCTAACCTCCTCTCATGACGAAATTGCCTTCATCTCCACCTTGAAAGCCAGGTGGAAATTAGATTTCTGTCCTAAAACGTGGTGGCGGTACCTTAGGAAGAAGTTCCCCATCCGCAGGTCTTCCCACCCTGGCCCTATGCAGGCGTGGCATGGCCCCAGGTGCCCTTCCGGGAAGCCCCAGCCTGTCCACACCCTCTTTCAACTGCCTGCAATCCCCCTTCTCACAAACAACCACCCCTTGGCCACCTCTAGGACCTTGGTATACATTGCACTGATACATTAAGAGTGTGACCCCGAATTCAGGAAGAAGACACTCAGGCCCTGGAAGTGGACTCAGCAAGATTCAGATGAGAAATTCCGAGGTCCTGGGTCCCCAGAGTGTGGTTTAGATGGAAAGATGTAGGTGCCAGGTGAGCACACCTTACCAGGACTGCACACTGCTCCTCCTGTAGAGGGCAGAGCAGGTGGCCAAAGCCTAGAGTCCAAAGGGCTCTTCCTACCCGGCTCTAAAGGCAATGATGAGAAGACACTCCTAGAAAAATAGATTTGGTAGTCCAGCACATTCGACAGAACGAATGACCTACAGTGTCCAGAGGAAGAAGAGAGATGGAGAGACACAACCTACATTTAAGAGGTAAATTATACAGAACCCGAAGACCGAGCCAACAGAGGAGGAACAAAGATAGCACGTGCAGGGTGCCGTTTCAAAAAGTTTATCAGAAGAGAGGAGCAGCTGGAGGGAGAGCTTACGAAGGGTGAAGAATAGAGGAAAGTTTTTAATTATTAAAAAAAAAATTAGAAACATTTTTATTAGAGTAAGGGTCAGTTTTTCTTGTTAAAGTGTCTTGCTGCTATTTTAAAGAAAGACCAAAATGAGATTCCAGGGCTAAGGACAGAGTGGCCGTTAGAAAAGGGAGTTTAACTGGTTAAGTCTAGATTTGTGAACACAAATGAGGATAAAAATACAAACGAAGCCAGAAATATTCATTATTATTATTATATTTTTTATGAAAAAAGTCTGTACGGACTACCGTTTATGCCAACTTTAATGAATAAAGCTTGGAAACAGGAGAGAGTTTCTCTGAAGGATGGAGTTTATGATATTTCAGTCAGTACTCTATGTTGATCTTCTTAATGTTATTTTGCCTAACTTTAGATATGAATCAAGAATGTCTATGTTTCTGGGAAAGAAACAGAGCAAGTGTACTCTGTGAACCTGGGGCTCTGCTAACAGAAGAACAGAAGTGTAGAAATTACACCTTGGCGTGAGGCAGCTACAGCCTCACTCGGTGTATTGGACAGACAAGACACAAACATGTAAATGTATAACAAGACACCATAGACTCATCAATAGGAAACTGTATTTTAGTGATAACATTGATCCGTGTAGCTGGGCTGGAATCCAAAGACCCTGGGATTTTAGCTTAGATTTCCTCCTAGACTGTTCGTAAACCATCACAAGAGATCCCACTCACAGCCTGAATGTCTTCATATATCGTGTTGGACTGTGGGGTTTCCCTCCCCCAAAGCTCTGGAATCAATTGTTCATGCAGTTTCTTTCTTGGTAAAATAATTAAAATGATGAAAACAGTCTTGGGTTAAAGAGGGTGAGAGCCCCAGGATTCCTCTGCCCACTTATACTTCCCTTCCCATTTCTGACTTTTAAAAGGCTCCTAAGTGTCTGTGTGTTGCGCCGTTGGAAAATATTTGAACTAGATAATCTCTAAAATCCATTCCAAGTATAAAGTCCTGCAACTCTACTAAATCAGTACAACTTTGCAGATGAGCTGGAGCTTGAGTGGGCCTTTGAGGCTGGTCCACATATTTGGATTAGGAAGAGTGAAGATATTAAAACAGGAAGAGGAGAATAATAAAAGAAATAGGGAAGGGAATAATACTGGTTTCTTTGGCAGAGGATGTGTGGAATAATACAGAGACTTTTCTAACTAAACGGTAGGGATTGTAAGGTAGAGCAGTGGGAAATAAGATCTACGTCCAGGGCACCTGCTTTCCATAGGAGAGAAATGTTATTCCTGGAGACATCGTATAACTTAAAACTCAAAACGAATTTTCCCAGAGAGGGAATGCATTTGGGGAACTTATACCTTTATAATTATTTTTCGTGTGTATTTCCTTTGAAGTTACGTTTTATGTGTTCTTTATTATTTTGCTGAGGGCTCTTTCCTAAATTAATGTCGGTGGTTGTTTGCTCTCCGTGGTGTTTTATTCCATCTTATTTCAATTCCAAAGTTATTGGTTTTGGGTTTGTTTTCAGCACTAACTTTAGCAGCACAATTTAATGAACTTGAATAACACTGTGCAAAGGTATAAAAATGAGATTTGAAATGATAATAACAGTGCTTGCTCAGATTATAAAACCAAAAGTCACTTTCAGAAATTCTGATGCAAGGAAATCAAGAGAGCTTCTCATAGTGCTGACAAAGGAGGGCTTGTGTTTCTTTCCACTGTGTTGTAGGTGATGGTGATCATATAAACACAGTGTGCAATTAAATCTGTTTTCAAATTATGCAATTCTGCGAGAATTAAATAAAGTGGATTTCTCACCCGTTCAAAGTTGGCACAAACAGTTCTGAAACCCACCATTTCAAGTTTTTGTATAATTTAGAGCCCCATTTATATGTATTATGAAAGGGTCTGAGGGCAAGACATGTATTCTATTTATGTGTGTAACCCCGGAGGCATCTTAGCAGGAAATAGATCTTCAAGTCAACGCTGGCTCAGTGAAATTGAATTGCTCCATAGAGCTCCCACTGGGAGGAGGGAAGGTTAGAGAGGGGACCTTCCTAATTTAGGTGCTCAGGACCTGGTTGCAGACAAAACATAAAGGAGTCACTCGATCCATGCTTATTGGTTGCTGGATTAGACGGTAGGCATCTCTAATCACACTGGTCTTACCCATGCTAACTCCTGTAAAGCTATCAAAGAGTAATTAGACACACAGTGATTGTGACCGAGCAGGATTCATGGGAAAAGTCTGTCTTAGGGCACAGAATGAGGTTTGGTGCTCAGTTAGGCTGGGATGATATAGGGGGAAAAACATGGAGGCCAGCCAGTATGAGTGTAGCCAAGGAGAAAGGTGAAACAGAGTGTCGTGCAAAACATACAGCTGGAAGCAAGTTGCAGAGCAAAGCCCCAAAGTGACATAGCTCTGCCTAGCCAATGCCAAAAGCCCAGGTAAGGAGTGGAAAAATTAAACCAATCCTCGGGACGATTCAAAACATCCAGATGTGTGTTGTCATCAGGGCCGTCTCTAGGGGATTTGTGGGGTTCAGGCAAACATGTCTTCCCATATTCCCCTCAGATATGTTTATTAGTTGAAATCATACTGAAATGGAGGCTTAAACAGAAATAAGTTATAAAAGAGCTCTGGACATTCAGCCTAGAAGGAGCTTATGGAAAGGTGAGGAGTAGTTATCACTCTTGGCTTTTGTGGCCCTGACAGTAGTATCAGCGGCTTCAGCTTGTTAGACATCAGTGATAGAACCGTGTATTAGAAATGATTGAATAATTAATTTTTAAAGGTAAATTTTATCTAGTTCTTTTAATCCTACCTTCTGAAAGACAATGAAATATGTTCTGCCTAATACCTAATGACAGCTATAAATGAATTGGATGATCAGGAATAACTCAACACAGGCCTAGACATGTGATATTTAAAAAACAAATTCTGAGATCTAACTTAGGGCAAAACAAGTGTGCCATCAGAAATGAGGCCACAGACCTTTTTCTGAGAGAATCTCTGTGACAAGTTTAACTTCTTCCTAAGGCCAAAGGTTATGACTTAACATAACCCTTATCGTACAAGTAGAATGTTTTGTTTGGCCGAAATGTGATTTTGAATGCGCAGTAGTAGAAAGGGGAAAGACATTTGATCTTTTGGTTTGGCCATGGGAACACTTGTAATCAGAATTTATTTCCAGGTCAGACCTTGGATTCCCAAGCCAAACTATCAAGCAAATAGTTCAATTGGGAATAAGGGTTAGGTTTTCAGACTAGGTTCAGAAACACTTGAAGAGATCACTGAGTGAAACAGATACAGAAAACAGAAGCTGAAGGCAAGGACACTGGCATGTGCAGCACTTAGGGCCAGGGATGCAGAAGAACTCAGTTTTGAAGTCCACGGAGATAAAGGCGAGTCACCATCAGAAAGAAGAGGGCTCGGGGAAGGTTTGACATTCTTGACTTCAAGTATTGGATAACCCTACCATTTTTATTCTTCGCCATCATCTAAGGGGGGAAAATTTTACTCCAATTTTTTTCACTTATCAAACATTTCTTCAGTGCCTACCTTACTCTGTGCCAAAACCAACTTTCTGGTTCATGGGGCTTAACATTCTATAGGGAAGATAGCCAATAAACAATAAACAAAAATGAATTGATACATGAGTTGTCACATTTTATAAATCCTCTGAAGAATAGTCAAGGAGATGAAGTGAAAGGAGGGTAACTGGTGTGCTCTAAGAAAAGTGACCATTGATTTAGGAAAAGGTGGTTGAGTACACTGGTTTGTACTATTCAGATCGTTTCCTAGAACTTCCTTTTAGGAACCTATAGCTAATTTGACTTTTCAGGTATATGAGGCATTTCTAGACACAGTAGAATAGAAAGATATCAATTAAAATCCTATTTTGCATTGAATCAGAGTTGGTGGAAAGGGGACTACTAGTTTTAATCTAGTAAGTTGAAACATGGGAATCGCAACTAGTACCTTAATATTTTAAAAAACTAATATTTAAAAAATATTATTCATTTACCATAAAATTCACCATTTAAAAGTATACTTTTCAGTGGGTTTTAGCATATTCATAAGGTTGTACATTCATCACCGCTGTTTAATTCCAGAACATTTTAATTACCCCATAAAGAAATTGTGCACCGAATAGCGATCACACCACATTCCTCCTCCCCTCAGCTCCTGGCAACCACTAATCTACTTTCATGGATTTACCCTTTCTGGATATTTCATATAAATATAACATACATTATGTGGCCTTCTATGTATGGTTTCTTTCATTTAGCATGTTTTCAAGCTTATCCACGTTGTAGCATGTATTAGGGCTCCATTTCTTTTTGTAAATTTTATTCCATTGCATGGATGTACCATATTTTGTCTGTCCATTCCTCAGTTGGTGGACATTGGGTTGTTTCCACTTTTGGACATTATGAATAATGCTGCTGTGACCATTTGTCTACAAGTTTTTGTGTGACATATGCTTTCAATTCTCTTGAGCATATACATAGGAGCGGAATTGCTGGGAGGTATGGTAACTCTATCTTTAACTTTTTGAACACCAAGTGTTTTTCAAAACAGCTGCAACATTTATATTTCCATCGGCAAAGTAGGAAAGTTGAAATTTCTCTATATTCTCAACTCATGCTATTGTCTGTCTTGATTGTAGCCTTCCTAGTGGATCTGAAGTGGCATCTCATTGTGGTTTTGATTTGCATTTTCTTCCTGAATGACAAATGATAGTGAGCATCTTTTCAAGTGCTTATTTGTCATTTGTGTATCTTTTTTGGAGAGATGACTTTTCAAATCCTTTGCCCATTTTTGAGTTAGGTTAATTGTCTTTTTATTGGTGAGTTGTAAGATTTCTTTATATATTTGGATACTAGACTCTTCAGATATATTATTTGAAAAATGTTCTCCCATTGTCTGGGTGCTGCTAGTACATGTTGGTGAGTATTCAGGTTGGGGGCATCTTTGTAGCCTGTTAAAAGTAGAGCCTTAGCAATCTGTTTTGACTAATTGACTATGGGTAGGTTTATTCTTCACCTATTCTTCCATTTTGTATCCGATGGATATATCTTGTATGTGTTTGTATCTCTGGTCACTGGGGTTGAGATTTGTGAAATCCCAGTTATGAATATACTATTATTAATCTCATCCTGGTCACAAGTACGAAGAGCCTTTGGGAGTTCCCAAATTTAAGGAAGAATGGTGGCATTCATCAATAGAGCACCAGAAGAGGTTAGGTGAAACATGGAGGAGCTAAGGAGAAAGGAAGAGCCTGGAGAAGGGAGAAAGGGGCACCCATAAGGACAAACACATTTTCTTTACAATTTTATTTAGGATCCAGCTTTGACCCCTCTTTGACCATAGATACGATACACTATTCACCACTTTGCCATGCCACACTTACAATACATGGTATACTGATTATGCTAGATGTGTCTTTTTTTTTTTTTAAATAGGTGTAGAGAGAACTGTCTCTCCATTTAATTTTCTTATTTCAGATTAATAAAGGAGAGCGTGTCTATCCAAAATAAAGAAAGCTATTATATCTATAATTAAACCTATGAAGGATAGTCATCTGTGTCTAAAGTATCATCATGGAAAACAAAACAACAAAAATGGAAAAAATTGATGCTGTTGATTATTTCTAAAGTGCTTCAGTTGTCTGTCCTATAAAAGTGACTCTGGCACTCTACACGCTAGATTATATGCCTTTATTATCAAACAAATCACCACCTCAATGCACTGAATAAAATAGTTAGGCTGGTAGTTAACTTTGTGCAAATAATACAGCTTCTGCTTGACTGAATCATATAATTTTTAATCAAATAATTCTTAAGCGATAACTGGGTGATAAATGGTGCTCAGGAAACATAGGGAATGTGGTTAGTAGGCAAAATGCTACTTTAAGAAAATGGCATTATTGTGGGGGAAAATGGTCAGAATTTTCTTTTTTTAAGGGATAACGACAGACTGTGGATGAGGAAATCAGGGTGAAAAATGGACGTTCTGTAGTATTGATTCAACACAACAGTGATCTGGTCTCTGTGAATTCCTTTTTTTTGATAACGTCCCATAAACAAGTATGCTTATACAAAATGAACGAATCATTAGCTGGATTTAAAAAAAAAAAAATGAACTTTGGCGCTTGGTGAACTTCAAGGGGAATCAGCAGGGCTTCACACTTGTGGCTGGGTTCAGTGGCCCAGATCAAAACTGGAAAGTGTTTTCTTTCAGACCGCTGGCCATCTAGCCTGAGAGCTCCTGAAACAGGAGCTTCGTCACCTCCCTGTCCTGTCTTGGGCCTAGCATTTCCTTCGGCTCTCTCTAAATCTGTGAATAATGTCTGCCTATACAGCTGAGAGAAATTTGTCATCTTCTCAATTGTAATATGTCATCGCTTTCATGCCCTACCTACAGCACGTGCTAGCCATGGGGGGTCTTGAATGAAAGTGCAGTTGTACTTGTCAAACTGTCTGTAAGACTAGCCACGGGTTTTGGAGGCAACCCCTTCCCCACCTCTAAAAGAATGGCACAGAGACAGAGTCCTACATTTATTTATTGAACTTGAATTTTCAATCATTTCCAAGGCACAATAATGCCTTCTCTGGTTGTTTTTTTTTTTTTCCCCCCTCTTTTAACATTACAGTACTTCATTATTGCCACAGGGGGAACTGTTGGCTTAATTTTGCTTTGGAGACGCTGCTGCTGAAATTATTAAGCTAATGATTTATGCCCCCTGTGATACAGCAATCTCTTGTGCTTAAAATGGTTACTATGTTTTGTTTACTGTTTATAACTACCAGTGGTTATGCCACGAGAAACCCCTGCCAGCTCGCAGGGTTTATTTATCCCTGTGGATCTTTAGAAACCACTGATTAATATAGAAAAAATTTGAAAGGTTGATATTTTTAAAAATCCCATAAGCTATGAATCAAACCACTGTGCTCTGCTATAGAGGAGAAAAAGTTCAGCGAGAATGAACAATGGATGTCAAAACCTACTGCCTCTCGTATTTGCTTCTGGTTTTATCAAAGTGGAAAGTATGAGTGCTTTTCAGGAATACAGTGGTGTGACTCCATCAGTGTTGGGCTATGAGATCACCAGCATTTCCCCTTGGGTGCTGCACAGTTTACCATATTAAGGGACCAATTTGCTTGGAGAAATGTTGCACATGTTTAAAAGCTGTTAAGTTTGATGGCTGGCAGAACTCTGCCATTTAGCCCTGAGGCTGGGCCTTAGTGAAAGGAGCCTTTACCACCAGCCTGCATTTTTTTTGTTCTGAAGTGCTTTTTGTAACCAAAGGATTACATGGGGCAGATGAGCCATGGGGCAGAGAGGGATGTGATTTGTGAGTGTCGATTTGTTTGAAATGGCAAAAGGGTTCTTACACAAGGTTTAAGTCTTGACCCTGTTGCCTCCCCAAGAGAAATACAAGAACTATCACTGTTTTTTGTGGCAGCTTCAGCCCAATTCCACACCTTCACACTTAGGCATCACTTGCTTACATTTCAGTTTCACCTTCCTGCTGGCTCCTGAATCCCAAAAGTCCCCTGGGCTTTGTTTCCACTGCAGATAGTTCTCCCAGCCTCTCTCTCAGGCAGCTCTACCTCTCTGCTCTGTCCGGATAGGCCTGTGGGTCCTGGTTGTTCCCTGGCCTGTCCCCTGGGGCTGATGTAGTCCATGCAGACAATGAGTGCCCTTCCCTGAGTGGACCTCGGACATCCCACACACCCACAGGCCAAGGAACAAGGCAGGTCCGGCATTTGTGCGACTGGGCTGGATACAACGTCAAAGCGTTTCTCAGTCCGTTGTCTCTCAATGCGATGAAGGTGGACAATCTTGCCCAAAGATGGGAATGTGAGCAAAATCTGTTCGCAAGTAGGAAAGTGAGGATACGCATGGCCCTGAGTATGGGAGCAGAACTACAGTCACAATGTGAACGCCTGTGAGCAGCTCTGGCATCAGATATTCCCAATACAGAAGTTTCTATACCACAATGTAAGAGGAAGAGATAAGCAGATTATTGAAACACCAAACCAGGGAGTAATAAGATCTGTTTTATTCCTCCTCATAACTCATTATTTTTCTTCATGAAGATGTAAACTTTGGGCATAAAACATATTTACAGTAATATGACATGTGTGAATATGGAAAACATATTATCCAAGTAGCAATTTTACTTGGAAATACTTACCTAATTTCATAGGTAAGTGTTTTCATTTAGTAAGTATTTTCAGTTAGTCTTGGAAGTACTTCCCTTCTTGTGTTAGAAAAGTAAAATCAAAGAACTAGAAATTCTCACGTATATGCTCTAAAGCAGGGGTGTCCAAACTTTTTTCGTTTTTCACCAAGGGCCCTATGCGGTAAAATACACAAAGAGCAGGGCCACGCACTCGAGGTGAAGTATGTATTGCCTCACCTGGTTTATTTAAGTAAACTAAATATATTTTTGGAATTTGCTGCGGGCCAATTAAAAATGGATCGCAGGCCGCAGTTGGCCCGTGGGCCGCAGTTTGGACACCCCTGCTTTAAAGCTTTTTTGATGAATTTCATGTTTGATTTTTATTTTAACAGTGTTTAAGAAACGGAATCCTATGCAGCTTATCTTAAATGTTTTGCTGGTCATTTTTTTAAACTCAAAATGTGATTTAATTACAAATTATTTTTAAATCTTAGAAGTCTAAACACCCGTACAATATGTGATTTGAAATTTTATACAAGCACACAACATATTAAATATTAATAGTTAGTAAGCATGACAGGCAAAATATCTGTAAAGTGTACGATTTTTCCAGCATGAAAAATTCCAGGCTTTAGGAGACAGATGTAGAGATCAGATTTCTCAGTTAATCAACAGAATAAATTTTCAAGTATCCCCAGTGAAAAAGAGTGAAAATTATTTCAAAATCAAATGCTTTTTCAGGGAAATCAAGTGACCAACAACTAAGTATGTTGATGACAACAACAGCAAAACAATTGGTATTTTTTATACATTATTTATGATGCTAAATTTTCAGTCTACAGAATTTTAACATTTCCTTGTAACATTCATTTATAACATTACCCTAGACATAATAATCATATTAGCTATTGAGTGTCTCTTGTATCCTAACAGCTCCTGTTGTTTCTCTAAGGCCACAGGAGTTTAAAGGTAGAATGTATGTGTGATCTAAGGGTGTCAGACACACTTTAACATTTAACCTCAACTTCAGAACACATAAAACTTCATTCCTCAAGAAGAGAAGAATCAAGAGGACTCCTTTCACTTGATTACAGTTGGGGGTTAAAAATAAATAGGAGATGGTGACGTTGACTTTACTATGATTTTTTAAATTTAATCAGCTTTTATTGACGTATAATATACATATAAAAACGTATCAACTTTACCAGTATGATTTGATGAGTTTTGACAGATTAGTTGTATAACCACCACCACCATCAGGATATAAAACATTTCGATCGTTCCCAAATTTTCCTTCATGTTCTTTGAATTAATCTCCAAACGCCCAGTTCCCAGTAGACACTCTCCTTCTGTTACTTATTTCTGCAAATAAGATTTGTGGCCTTTCCTCTCTCTTAGCTCCTTCTAGGACTCCCATAATTAGTGTATTAATCTGACTCATGGTGTCCCGTAAGTTCCTTAGACTTCCTTAACCCCTCTTTATTCTTTTTTCTTTTTGCTCCTCTGACTTAGATTCAGGCAAGGCAATACTAGTCCCTCAGGTAGCCCCTGAAATGTCTGAACATTAGGTGTATGTTTCAGTTTTCTAATTCCCTACACAAGGAGACGCCAGGAGTTGGGAGTGTCCCCTCAGTCACCATGATATGCTAATGGGAGGGGTTCTGATGAGTGAGTGACACAAAATTTCCTACCAATTTTGATGTGTTTAGTTTCATGTTCATCTGGGATGCGGGAGCCTCTTATCTGGTTTCTGGATTTCTCATAAAGGAAATTGGTTCATGTATTGATTGATGTTGAATTGGTGTCTTCATGGAGGAAATATGGTCTGGGGCTTCCGATTCTGCTATCTTGCTGACGTCACCTGATTTCAGTACTTTTAAAATTTATTGAACCTTATTTTATGGCCTAGATTATGAACTGTGTTGTATGTTCTGTGAAAGTAATGGCATTCAGTTGTCTTTGGGTGGTGTGTCCTATAAATATCAATTTGCTCAAGCTGTTTGAAAGTAATATTCTAATTCTCTGTATGTTTATTGATTTGCTGTTTATCCTTACTGTCAGTTACTGAGACACTCATAGTATTGAAATTTGCAGTTACAATGAATGGAATTGTCTACTTTTACTCTTTGTTTCATTTACTTTGAACTACTAGTCTCATATATATATATATATATATATATATATATATATATATATATATACACACACATACATATATGTGTGTGTGTGTGTGTGTGTGTATATATATATATACATTTAAGATCATTATGCACTGTTATTGAATTGACTCACTTTTTGTTTTGAAATAACCCTTTTCTTTGCTCTTTTAATGGGCATGTTCAGACCAATTGCATATAATGTAATTATTGATATGGTGAAGTTTAAATTTGTCATCTTGATTTTTGTTTTCTATCTATCATATCCATTTGTTTCTTTTTCCTCTTTTTTTGTCTTCTTTTGAAATAATTGAGTTTTTCTATAATTAAGTTTTACATGCACTATTGACTTATTAGCTATAACTCTTTGCTTATTTATTTTTCAATGGTTGCTCTAAGATTTGCAATATAAATCTTTAAATTATCACAGTCTATCTTCAAACGATATTATACCACTTCGTGTATAGTGAAATAAACTTCCAACAGTTTACTTCAATTTTTCCTCTCCTTTCTGGTATGCTATTTTTGTCATGTATTTTACTTCTACATATTTTAAAATCCACAATGCTTTTTATTGGTTTACATTAAGTAGCTACTTAAAATTTTAAAAGATTAGAACATGAGAAAATATTTTCTGCATTTACTCATATATTTATCATTTCTGGTACTCTTGTTTCCTTTGTGAAGATTGAAGGTTATCATCTGTTATTATTTTCGTTCACTTGAAGAACTTCATTGACATTTCATGCAGTGCAGATCTGCAAGTGATAAACTCAGTTTTTTCATGCCTGAAAAGATTTTTATTTCATCCTTATTTTAGAAAAGTATTTTCTGGGTATGGAATTCTAGGTTGACATTTTTATTCCTAATATTTTTTTCTGGCTTACATGGTTTATGAGAAGTCTGCAACCATTCTTAACGTTGTTCTTTTGTACTTAATATGTCTTATTTTTTTGGCTGCTTTTTATATTTCCAGTTTATCACTGCTTTCTGCAGTTTGATCATGATGTTCTTGTGTGTATGTGTGTGTGTGTGTGTGTGTGTGTGTGTGTATTTATTATGTTTGCTGTTCATTGTGTTTCTTAGATTTGTGGGTTTATAGTTATTTGGGAAAAATATTAGCCATTATAGAAAGGTGCTAGATTTTGTTGTATTACTTTAAATAGTCTTGGTCTTGGTTTTGCATAAAGTTAATTTAGCTAAACTTAGTTTGATAATTTTGAGTCTTGTTTTTTGATTCTGTGAGTTCAGAGCAGTCTTTGGTCCAGGTCTCTGTTTGATGTTCTATGAATTATTGTCTTTCCACTCTGGCTAGTGAGACAGAACTATTTCTAGCACTGTGTGATCCTTATGAAGTGTTTGCTTTAATGTTTTCTAGTTGGTCTTTTCCTGGTCTTTGATAATTTACTTTCACACATGTGCAAGTGAATATTCAGCCAAAGACTTGAAGGGACCCCTCTACAGATCTTCCGAGATTTCCCTCTGTGCAGCTCCCCTCTCTACGGTACTCTGCTTCAGAATTCTAACTCTTTGGCATTCACAAAGTCTGATCTCTATCTCGTTAACTCAGTGAGATTGTGGAGCTCAGGTTGGATTCCCCTCACATGCTGCTACCTGGAAACTACCTCCAGGTAGTGAACCGGGGCAATTGCAGGCTCTGTCTCTTCTGACTTAACATGAGCCTAATGTTATTAATATTTGGGCTCCTAGCTACCTTGCTCTAACAAGGAGAAATAGGTCTCTTCTCACCTAGGCACTGAAATAATGTTATCATCTTGCTACTCCCACTTCGACTCCCACCCATGGACTTACAGGATGCTATTTGGTCCCATTTCTGAACAAGGCATAGAATCATAGCAATATTAGATTTAGATGTTTGCTTAGAGGTTATTGGTTCTCCTCTTCTGGTAACAGATATTAAAACAAAGGGTAGAAAGATTTGAAAATTTAAAATTTATCAAGAAATTCAGCTGTATGGAAACATAATGTAATTTCTATGACATAATTTAGTTTATCCCGATTCTTCATTTTTGTTTGTTAGCAGAAACAATAAAAAAAAACACTGTTAAAATCTATTTTTAAAAGCAATTTATACACTCATGGTATATAATGCAGTCTCTTCAAAGTAGCTCCAAGACTTTGGTTTAATACTGAATCCTTAAAGATTCTCCCTCCCTTCATCTCTTCTTTGGAGAGGGGTTGGTGCATGGGTTATATTTTAGTTTTCATTGTCCTGTGATGGTATCTTGTCTCATTTGATAAAATAAGCTAAGCTGAGTCTTTGGGTGTTGTGTGCTGTCATTTACTGAG
This sequence comes from Rhinolophus ferrumequinum, assembly GCF_004115265.2. Taxonomy (NCBI): domain Eukaryota; kingdom Metazoa; phylum Chordata; class Mammalia; order Chiroptera; family Rhinolophidae; genus Rhinolophus; species Rhinolophus ferrumequinum. The sequence continues at coordinate 10,151,195 of NC_046310.1, read as the reverse complement.
AGTTGTTGATTATCCTTTCGGGGTATTTCAAAACTTGCTATTTCCTGAAATGGCTTGATATCATCTCATCCAAAACACCTTCACAGAAACATTCATTATAATGTTTGATCAAATATCTGGGCCCCCTATGGCCCAGCCAATTTGACACATAACATTAACCATCTCTGTGTCCAATAAACTGCAGGATAAATTTCTTTCCCAGATTCACACGGAGAAGACAATCAATTGTGAAATGATTTGGCAAAGGATGTTCTAGTACGGTCGTAGTCTCTCCTTATCTGCAGTTTCATTTTCTGCAGTTTTGGTTACCCACAGTCAATCATTGCCTGGAAAAAAAAAATTAAATGGAAAATTCCAAAAATAAACAATTCATAAGTTTTAAATTGTGTGCTGTTCTGAGTAGCGTGATGAAATCTCTCATTGTCCTGCTCCATCCTGCCCAGCCTGGGAATCATCTCTGTGTCCAGCGTCTCTATACCATATAAGCTACCTGCCCATGAGTCACTTAGTATCCATCTCTGTTATTAGATTGACTATTACAGTATCGCCATGCCTGTGTTCCAGGGACCCTTATTTTACTAAATAACGCCACATTCACATAAATTTTATTTCAATGTATTGTTATAATTGTTCTATTTTATTATTAGCTATTTGTTGTTAATGTCTTAATGTGCTTACTTTACAAAGTAAATTTTATTATAGGTATGCATGTATAGGAAAAAACAAACATAGTATCTACAGGGTTTGGGACTAGCTGCAGTTCCAGATCCACTGGGGGTCTTGGATCGTATCCCCCATGGATAAGGGTGGACTACTGTATAGACTATTCTTCTGGGGGATTATTAAGAATAAGAAATTCCTAACAGAGAGAACTTATGAGTGAAGTGAACCTCATGAGAAAGTCACAGTGCTTAGAATATCCCCAAAGAGCTATAATTTCCTGTAACTCACATCCTCAGAGGTAAAATGAAAAGAAGCTATGTCAGCAGGAAAACTAGATAATTTATACCAGCAACAAAAATTCCTTTATCCTACGTTTTGTGGCAGCTCACCACACAAATATCTCCTGTCTAGGTAATAGCCCTACAATTCATTTTACAAAGTTATTTTTAAAATATTTCAGATGAAATAAGTTTAGTATTTGAGATGAAAACAGTTACTATAAAGACAAAATTAACTGCACATTCAGTCCCTAACTTCATATTGCTAATATGTTTCTCGTGGTATTTCACGAAAGAAAATTTAACCTAAAAACAAACGAGCAAGCAACAATTCTTTTGACACATTTTAAAAAGATTACTGGTATTCACGTAGAAAAGAACTGTAAAAATTCCCTAGTGACATATTTGTCTGCTTCTCTGAAGCACTATGAACCCATACGAGAATCGCGTAGAATAATCTTGTTGTATCATTCCAACTTCATTACTCTTTTTAAGTATATTTTGTCCTTCCTTCTTAGTTGTTTATTAAATTCACAATTTTACATAAATAATGATGGCCACACTTTGGGCTTTGCACTAACATATCAGCGGCCTGGGCTGTTCGCTGCCTGAGCCTATTATATTATAGTATATAAATAACTGCAAATATGGCTCTTAAAACTTTTAATTGAAAAATGTTATAAGAATACACCTGGCAACAGAAAATCACTTGAGAACACTGGTCCTGGTAAAAAACACCTTGTCCAATAAGACTTTCAGGATCATTCCTTTTATGTATTTCTTTTCCTACAAGAGTTCCTGTACTTTAGATTATAGGACCATTATAATCCCTAAGGCAAATCTCTGATCTATCAACGTCTGCCCTAAAAAACCTTAGGACATACAAATCAACCTCCATGTCATCATTATAGCTGTAGTCCTTGATTTCTCATTTTCTAGCTCCCCTCCCCCACTTTTTTTTTTTTATTTTATTATATCTACATGTGCTCAGCCTTTTGGGTAGGGCCGGGGAGATCTTTTGTCTTTCTGAGGTAATTTTGTATTTGTATTTTATCACTACTTTTTAGAACCCCAAAGAGCAAGACCTCCTTAAGGGACTTTTCAAATGAAGTTAACAATTGAGGTTTGTCACGGGGCGTCCATGTCTTCACAAAATATAAATCCACTAGTGACTCAGATAAACATGTGCAATAATAGGACAGTATCTTGTCTAATGATTATAGAAGAAAGAAATACGGAGATAAACATTAACTAGTGAGGCCACACTAAGTGGGGGCAGGGAGGGCCGCTGAGGGATATAAAAGCCACACTGCAGAATCATCATTTCCACCCAAACTGTAGCTAATGTCTCAAATGCCGTGGTGTTCTGAATCTTCCAACCAGGGGAATCAACAGAAATTCACTAGGTGTATTTGTATGTAAATGTTTAGCCACAGAAAACAGCCCAGAGAGTTAAGGCCTTACGAAACAGTCCCCTCTGATTTGAAATGAAGAAGCCAAGTTGGATTGAAAGTAAAAGTACCATGTATCAGATTGGCCCCTGTGCCAGACTGGGAAATTAAGAAGAGAAAGGAGAGGTTCAATGATCTTTAATGGAGATAGCAGATTTCACTGGACATTTTTAAGGGGCTGGAAGAACGTTGTTTTGTTTTGCTTTTAATCCTTTCCGAAGGGGCTATGCATCATTTCAGTCACTGTGGTAATGAGAATTACGCTAGGCCATGTTATAGCAACCAACTACAAATCCTCAGGGGCTTAACACACAAAGGTTTAGTTCTCATTCATGAAAAGTCTGATGCATGTTGCGATGGCACGTTCTCCATCCGGAGAGAGCATGGCCCCCGTGGGTGCTGTGGCTCAGGGAAAGAGAGCGGAAGTGTTTACAGGTTGTCCTAGGAGAAGCATCCATCACTTCCTTCCTGCATTGGTCACATCGTGGTAGCTATGTGGTCCCTGTTCACTGCCAGGGAGTCTGGCAAATGTTGGGACCGCATCTGGTCTGCTGTATGGACTGTTTGGTCGGGATTAAATGTCTCTGCCACAATCACGACAGGAATTAGACAGTAGGATAATGTGCTTTGTCTATCTGGCTGCAAGGGAAGCAGATTCAGTCGAGGTTTATTTATTAATATTTGTTCCCCAACCATTGATGTGGCATGAGGTTATCACAATAACAGCTATGACTTATTGAAGAGTAACTAAATTCCAGATACCATTCTAAGCACTACACCTGGGTGTAGTGGTAATCATTACTTTTATTACTTCTGTTGTACCGGTGAGGAAACGATGGCAAATGATGGTAAATGACTTGCCTAAGGTCACGTGGTGAGTAAGTGGGAGAGCCATTTTTGAACCTAGGAAGTCTGGCTCTAGAGCTAGGTACTTTGCTTTTTTATGTTTCAATGGGAAGAGCAATATAGAGCCATCAAAAAAGCAAAGTAAAAGCTTATATTTCTATAATTAACAGCATCTTATGGGAAGAGCAACAAATCAATGGACAGGTATGTATGGGTGGTGACTAGATAGAGAATGAAGAATATTAATGATGTTTGTACCATTGCCTACTTCTCTCTCAATAAGAGGATGGATTCAGTGAGAAACAGAAAATCAAAATTTTTATTAGAATAAACCATTTCCTTAATTACTTTACCTCTATGCTTTGTACCTTAAATCACTACGAATGTCACCAAAGAATAGAAAATTCAGCATTGGAAATTGTAGGTCGACACTCTTAAACTTATGCTTAACTAGAATAAACTGAAAAATAAAATTAAAAATCTCTCCCCTTACTTACACAATTGTCTGAATTTCACTCCTCCTTCCACAATTGTCTTTTTCTTTCTTTCTTTCTTTCTTTTTTTTGAATTCTTCATTTCTGCAAACATCCTCTGTTTTCTATCTGCTTGCCAAATTTTAATCTATTTTAATAGTCCAGTCTTGGATACACATGGTTTCTAACTTTTTAAATTAAACATTTAATGCTTTTTTTTTTTTAACCAGTAAATTTTACATAATGAGTTTCTATAATCATGCTTCTTTCTTCAAAGGGAATAAAAACATAATTAAGGTTACTATTATCTGTTAAGAATTAAAACCTTCTTTTAAAGGCAATGGATTTCCATCATCATATTACTTTGACATAAACACTTTCTGAGACGATATATGTTCTCCCAACACACCATCAGAAAGTCTGTTAAGTAGAATAATAGTAAATACAGCTTCTCTATGACAATTTCTGCTTTTGCTCTGGACCATTAAAGTCTCGGCTGTGATTCGGGCCATGTTTCACATGCATTGCTTTGTCCAATCTATAGTGTTTACATTTAGTATCTCACTACATCATGTTTAAATGTAAACAATTGAGATTTGTTTCCCTCTGCTGGAATTCCTAAATAACAGTTCTGCATATTACAACTTTAAAGATGTGTCATGGCAGCTGCAAATAACTTTTAAAAAGAAACTTTGTGCAGCAAACTATCATATTTCCTCTACACTCTGGCAAATGGTGCTTGCTTTTTGGCCCCAATTCAGCCTTCGTTTTGCAAACCAACTTCCTGCGGCATGAGAATATACATTTTCCTGGGCCAAATATTCCAAAGTGGACACCAATTTGGGACTCCTCGCATTTTCCAGCAATCCAGCTTTTGGACATATGAGCATTGAAAATGCCAGATTTCTACTATTCATGCCAAACATGTAGGCTTTGGAGGCTGAAAAGTCTCAGTTTTAGCATATAATGCCAGAAGCAAGCTGTCCTATTGAAACAATTACTCCCTGGCAATAGGTCGGCACAAGCACCATCTTTTTAGGCAATCTCTATTTCATCTGCTCAACACCCCCAGAATGGTCAGTCACTTCCAGCTCTGGAAGGGAAATTGGATAATATGAAATGGGGTGTGGAGGCTAATGGACGTAGGCAGTGTGGATATTTGATTAAAGAGAAGCTAACTTTTTACAGTTTTTATTTTCGTTCTTTTATTTTTTCCAGCTAATGTGTAATTTTCTTTCTCCAAGTCTTCATCTTTGGGAGGCAGGAAAGTAGTTGTTCTTCCATTCTGCATTCATACTCATTCTAAGTGCTTTCCAATATAATTGTATAATGGAATATAGAGTAACTATAGGTTAGGGGGAACAATTTTAGGCAGAGTAATCAAAGAAAGTCTTTCAGAGGGGATGGCATTCAAAATGAGACCTGGATGACAAAAAGGAAGAAGTCATGAAAAGTTATGGGGGGAAAGCATTTCTGCAATGGGAACAGCTCATGCAAAGACCTTAAAGGAGGAATTAGCTTGGCATGTTTATGGAACAGAAAGAAGGCCAGTGTGGCAGGGAATATTATTTGGGTCACCCCTGCCTCTTTCCAATATAGGGGGCTGAAATAAGATAATAGCTTTCTCAGCATCTCTTATTGCCAGGGCTGGTCATTAACCTACTTTGAAGCAATGAGATTTACCAAGAAGTCTGTTTGTGGGTAATGGGACATAAGGGAAATTTTGGGAAAGCTTTTACTTTCCTAATAAAAAGACAGATGCAGATTTCTCTCCCTTCCCTCTTCTTCCTGCCTAAAATACAGATGTGAAAAATGGCATGATAGCAGCCACATTGTAACCATAAGAGAAGGAGCATAGATCTAAACATCCCACTTGCTAATAGAATAGAAACTTAATTAGCCTGGGGCCTTGATCACATTGTCTTTTGGACTAATTCTGCATTTACCTATTTCTGGGCTTTTTGGTGAGTAAATTATAAAGCCATTGTTTGTCAGATACTCTATTGCTCGCAGCTAAAAGCGTTCCTAACCATTTCTAACACGAGAGCTAGTAGTGTAGAATAGAGAGTGAACACAGTACAGAGAAACAGGAAGGGGCCAGGCCCTGCAGGACTTTGCAGCAGCTCAAGGTAAGGGATTTGCATTTTCTAATGATAGGCAGATTTTAAGCAGCAAAGTCTTATTATCAGAATTATGTTCTTAAAAAAAAAATTGCTCTGATTGATATGTGAAGGATAGACTATAGGGAGACAAAAGAAGAAGCCGGGGATACAGGCGGTGAGGGGATTAGAAAGCACACTCGGTAGCCACAAGATTGCCATGGGGATACGAAAGACAGTTTGGGGACTAAATAATGTTGTAAAGATTTTGTAGGGTGTGCAATAGACACTTGTCTTATTAGGGAGACCACTTCATGGATGGTGTAGATACCTGACCGCTGTGCTGTATGCCTGAAGCTGAATAATAATGAAAGTCAACTATAATTTTATATATATATATATATATATATATATATATATATATATATATATATATAGTCACTGGATGTGGAGTACAGCATAAGGAGTAGAGCCAGTGGAAACGTAACGGCTGTGTGTGATGTCAGAGGGGCAATAGATTGGGGGAGGGGGGTTATCACTTCGTGAGGGGCATAGATGTCTATCTATTGCATTGTTTTGTACTCCTGCAACTAATTAAACAACAACAACAAAAAAGTAGAAGAAGCCGGGAGGCAAGTTAGGGAGCCGTCATGGAAGTCAAGGGAGAAGGTGTAAGTGAATATGAGGATGATGGTAGTGGAGCCTGAGAAGAATCTATTAATACATGTGGTGTATTCAGTGCAGGAAGGGCTCCGTGGGTTTTCTCTGGCACTGCACGTGGAAGTGAGGGGAGGGCAGTGACGAGGGATGACTCCTAGATCATTTGCCTGAGAACTTTGGAACCCAGTGGTGCCATTCACCAATGTGGAGGATACAGGGCAAGGAGCGAGGTGGGGGTGGGTGGATAGCAGGGAAAATAGAGAGTTCTGTTTGGTACATTAACGTTGAGATACTTAGTGTACACATCAGGATGGAGACGAGGTTCAGGGGACAGGTATGGGTAGCTACGTAAATTTGGGAATTTGCAATTACTTTGTTTGCAACAGAAAAATCAGAAAACTCATTTCTAAATATTTGTATGGCTACATAGATCTTCAACAAATTCCTTAATAATAGAAGAACCAGAAAGGTGGTATTTTTCTTGGGCTTTCGGAACCTTTCAGAAATTCTCTTTTTTTCTTTGTAGCAAGCTTTTGGTAATCACATTGTAATATCAGGGTAGGAGGTGCTTTCTTTAAGTGTTGCTGTCCGTTTGTCTATTATTCTTGTCCTTAAGTTCTCAAGTAGGATCATCTGACATAATTTTGTATTTGACATAGGTATTTAATTAGTCGCTCAGATCCTCTTGTTTTCAATTTTGTTTTCTTTCCCCTTCCCCTATTATTTCTTTAACTTGAGTGTGATTTTTGGATATTCCGGAACATTCTCCACTATAGTAAAGCTGGAGGAGTTATTCATTTTCTACAGCCTAAGCTATATCGAACTTCAGAACACATATTTCTTTGTCTAAAGGTAAAAACTGGCAGGAGTTATCATTTTCTCTAGATTAGGAAATGCATAGTTTTATCTACTACAAGGCAGAAAAATCTATCTTTTCCTCTGCGACCAATATAGTAGTAGTATTCTCTCTATTGAACTCTATTGAAAATAAGGATTGGAAGTGTCTACAGTTAGAATCTAGTCTATTTATTTTGAGGAGCAGATATAGGTGGCAACAGGTGAGGTAATTGGTCCATGATCACACACCTAATCAAGGTTTCCTTCTGTCTTGTCCAGAGAAGCACCTATTATATTTTGATGATTTCCTTGGAGAAAATTTTTATTCTATTTAAAAGTTAAGATGGAATCATTTCTTAAGTGTTACTATATAAGAGTGTATTTTCTTTATTTTCCTTGATTATTTATAATTATTTAAATTTTAGAAGGATAACTCTGAAAGCAAAGATCCCAGGGATAGAAGGATGAGCACATAGAGACCGGACACCATTGGGAGACCGTTACTATAATCTGATGGCATGCTAAGGCTGTAACGGTGGAGATGTAGACAGATATAAAGAAGAAACAAAACCATTTGGTGTGTAGTGAGCACATTGATCAATCTTTCTACCATGGTGTGTGGCACTGACGCTAGCACAGAGCAGTCTCTCTCAACATAATATTAAACAGAAAAGCAAATCTGATGCGGAAAGAAAAGGAAAAGGAGAAACTAAAAAGGGTTCCTAGGTTTTTGGCTTTGATCACTAAGTGTGTATTTGTGTCACAATAAGAGAAATGCAGAAGGTAATATGTGTTTTACAGGGCAGAAGCACATTAGGTTTGGGGATACATTGAGTTTGAAACGCTCCGAAGACATTCAGATCCAGATGTCCCACAGGAAGTTAGAGATTTGGTGCTCAAAATAGAAATACAGATTTGGGTATGATTAACATATTTGTTGATAATTTAGTCCACGGGAAGAGACAATGTGTAGTGTGAGAAGAAAAATAAGACAAAGGTACACCAGGCATAGGCCAGTCTCCCTGCTTTTTCAGATACTATTCTCTTTGCCTAGAGTGGCCTTCCTCCTGATAATCCGTAATCACACTGTCACCTCCTTCAGGTCTTTGTTCAAACGTCAACCCTCTTTATACTCCTCCTCCTCGTGGGACTTTTCCTATCCTTCTGCTTTATTTTCCCCCAAACCACTTAGAACCATCTAATATATTCTATTTATTTTATATTATTATTAGTATTTGCTTTTACCCTCACTAGAAGTTACACGCCTGCAGAACAGGATTTTGTCTTTTTCCTGCTTTGTTTATTGCTCTAAATCCAGTACATAGAAACAGTGTTAGGCCTACAGAAAGTGCTCACGGTAGATTTATCATGTGAATTAAGAGCCTGGGAAATCCCAAACAAGAAAGAGATATTCAGATTTGACAAAGGTCAAAGCAGAAACTGAAAAGGTGAGACCAGAAGGACAAAGGGAGCATCAAGAGAAACTAGTTTTCTTTGGATACTACCAAAGAAAAGAACTGCAATTTTAACTGGATAAAAGCAATAACAAATTTTAACTGGAGTGGGACAAAATGTCCCCAGGCATCGTGCATGCAGACTTCTTATACTGCGTGTAGGAATTTCTGGGGAAACCTCGTTCTCACAATGAAGCAGGAAGTAAGGGAAGGCTACAAGAGCATCTGTTCTCATGAGATTTTCCGATTTGACTCACAAACTAAAGGAAGTTTGGATAGTTCGGATAAAGTTCAGATACTGATCTGAACTTTGGGGGTGGTTATTCAAACCAATCTGAACACAATATACTACAGTTCATCTTCTAAAGACTGAAAATTCACTCAAGAACGTTGGCCATGATGATATTCACTGCAGACATTTAGCTACTAACCTTTTATATTTGCTCTACAGTCGAAATGGAGAAAATACAGAGGTTCTCTGCTATCACTATGTTTGTGAGAAGTGAAATTAAATAATTTAATCTGTGTTTGCTGGGCGTTTAATAAATCAACATGTCTATGGACAGCTTAGTTTTATAGTAATATTCCAGTGAAACTTGAAAGTAAAATCAGAGACACTAAGACAACACTGAGAATAGCTGTAAATATTTCCCAGGTACAGATCAATGAGTGTTTCGATTGTAATATGAAATGATAGTTTACAAATGATTTTACCTTAAAAGATAGTTGTTCTTGACCGACACCAAAAAACAAGGCCAATGCTATAGAGTGTAAATCATAGGCTGGGTAGTATTTCAGTTTAATGCAGGAGAACAGAATAATTTCCTTCTGTTTATATAATGTTTTGCTGAACTTGGTCTATATTTTAAAGCAATCAACAGGCAATGCACACATGGAGGAGCGACCCGATGGGAAGTGGGCTTAAATACGTGGGATAAATCAGAATTGGGTCAATTTAACTGCATTTTTGGTTTGGCTAACACCTTAAACCGGTTTTTAAACATCTAGATTTAGGAAAATTGGAAAGACATATTGCACAATCCACTTTTTCCCTCCTTTTTAAACTGGTGTGTATTTAATAGGAAATAGAATCAGCAAAGCCCTATGCTTTTATGGCTAACTCATCATCATACCTCATAAAATCTATGGAATGTCCAGAAAGTCAACAGATTCAATTTTCTTAAAAAGCATAAGGAACACTCCAAACTGAAAACTTAAACTCTAAATGTATGGAATATTCAAACCTAAACTGATTACTAGGGCATTAGGCTTTAAGAAACACACTTTTATCTTGAATTGAATTATATTACAAAAGGAAGGGACCTCTGCAGAAACCCAAACCTGGAAGAGATGTCCTTGAAACCAGGGCGACTACTCTCTTTTCGTCACTACTCTCTAGGAAGCTCTTTATTCTGGTTCTCAAAAGGCCGGCTTCCCAGAAAATTTTGTTACGGACAAATGAAGCCATTAGGATCACAGGCAATGCCACTGTTTTGTTCTAACGGAAGAGAAGAGCCTGTAATGCAGTTTTAGTCTGTCCCTGAGAGGTTGGGGAAGAGCTCATGCTCCACTTCCTAACTGCTCTGGTGGACATTCCATTTCAAACGCTCTTCCGGAAACAGGGCATCCTAGGAAAGGTTTAGGGAAAGCATGGGAAAAGAGAGGATTGCAGAGAGGAGGCAGTGCAAGTCCGCTAAGAAAGGAAAACAAGGCTGGGGAATTCTTGTAGTTAATTCTCATTTCTAGGATTCTTTTTTTAAGTGCTTATTAGAAAGTGAGGGTTAAAACAGTCCAAGAGCTTTAGAGATTCAAGAAAGGGATTTAGGACCTTACAGATAATTAATTTATAACCTTTTGTGTGAAGGTTTTAAAATACCTTGGAGTGATGACAAGAAGATTACAGTTAAACCTGCACTTTGGGTAGTTGTACAGCTGTATTTAATGAAGACCTGGTTGTGTGATTCTACCAAGCATAGTTCTCCGAGGATTAAGGATTAAGAGACTGTCGCTGATGTGAGTGGAGAAAAGAACTTTAGGGCCCGCTGCAGGCCTGAGCTTCATATTTTTCCTAAAGTATTCAAAACACTTGATAGCTCTGTGTCACAATAGCCAAGGTTGGTTGTTACTGCTATTTATGAGAAATATTTAAATATCACTGTCATATACTTCCAACTCTTCCTTGAAATAACCTTAATCTATTGAGTTGTTCTTTCTGTGATGTGATGTGTCACATCCAACTCTGAACAGTCTTCCAGAAAACTACAAAGGACAAAAGAGACTAAAGAGGAAGAATAACATGTGGAGAGGACTTGGATCCAAGGTTTTGAGAAGTTAAAAGATGTCAAGAGAATCAAAAGTGATAGGAAATTAGGTGGTGTAAAAAATTCAAGGAGACCGATAGGAGGTCACTTAAAGGAGAGGGAATAATTTAGATAACGGTTGAAACAGCTCAAAAAACAAAAACAACCTGTTTGATATTTGGATTTCCAATACGAGGACTCAGGTCGTTATTTTCAATTCAATTCTGAAAAATTCTCACATGATATCTTGTTCTATCTTTTAGTTGTTAATTACTACTACTACACGTGTGTATTTTACTGTTTTCTTTCTTTTTTCTTACATTTATTTTTATCAGTTATACTTTCACGTAATGTGAATAATCAATAGTTCTACTAGGTTTGTTTTAAAAAACAAACAAACAAAAAAAGCAGTCACCCACTCCCCTCTCCTTGCAGTACATTCAGAAAATTCAGTGATTCTACCAATGTCATTTGAAGAAACCTTTATTGGGGTTTCTGTTCTGCTCCAAAATGAACTAGCCCTCTTCTATCTATCCTGGTACACCTGTGATGTTCGATGCTCACCTGAGATTCCCTTTCTCTCTTTTTCCCATTTCCTGTATCCGTGTAGTCCTTTTTTTTTTTAATTAAAGTTTATTGGGGTGACAATGATAGGTAAAGTTACATAGGTTTCAGGTGTACAATTCTCTAATACATCATCTATATATCACTTTGTGTGTTCACTACCCAGAGCATGTATTCCTTCTTGAGAAAATCATTTTAGTAGATAATGTTCTCTCGTCACTTCTTGAGGAAAGGTGCAATGGAAATATACTTTTGAGACCCTACTTGTTTTAAAATGTCTTTAAACATCATACTTAATTTTTAGCTAAACTAGTTCTAGAGTTCTATAGGCTAGAAATGATTTTCCTTTAGAGTTTTGAAAACCTTAGTCATCTCTAATTTTTAATAATATTGATCAAAAGTAGAAAAAAATCAGATTCCTAATATTTTGTGAACCACCATAGCCTTCATCTCTAACACAGAACTTCATAGGACCTACCATTTGCTCCCAACGTACTGAAAAATAATGATAATATATCTGAGTGTGGACCTTATTGTTTTGAAGTTTCTTTCCCTCAGTTCTAGAAAATTTTCTGGAATCATTTCATTGACGTGCGGTTACTAGGCAGTTTTTTCTATTTGTTCTCTCTGGATGGTGTACTCTGGTCTGGTCTTTTCGTTTTTTTTCTTTCTTATATTTTCCATCTCTGTCTTAGGCTCCACTTTCTGTGAACGTCTTCACCTATATCTTCCTCCTGTTTTGTGTTTTTCAAATGCTCTGTTTCCTTATGACTTTCTGTCTAGTTGTTTATCCACTATTGAGAGTGGGCTATTGAAGTCACCAAGTACCATTGTTGAATTGTCTTTCTTCCTGCAATTCGGCCAGTATTTGCTGCACGTACTTAGGAGCTCTATGGTTAGGTTTATAATTTCTACGTCTTCTTGATGGATTAACCCCTTTTTTTATCATAAAGTGTCCTTCTTTGTCTCTGGTAACATTTTGTCTTAAACTCTGTTTTGTCTGATACAGAATAACCACTCCAGCTCCCTTTTGGTTTTCATTTGCATGATCTATCTATTTGTCTAGAGATAGATAGATAGATAGATAGATAGATAGATAGATAGATAGATAGATAGATAGATAGATGGATATATATTTTTTCCATCTTTTTATTTTCAACCTCTTTTTTTTTAATCTCAAAACATGAATCTAAAGTGTCAACAGTATATAGTTGGATCATTGTTTTAGTCATATTCCAATAATCTCTGACTTTTAATTGGATTGTTTACATTTAATTGGATTGTTACATTTGAATGCAATTAGTCATAGCCATGTTGCTGATTGTTTTCTACACACCCTGTCTCTTTTGTGCTTTAATTCCTCTATTACTGACTTTTTCATCTCTTTCAGTGTTTTGGATTTTTAGTTTGCAGATTGATTTCTTGTGTGAGATGTCTCATATTCTCTTTCTTTCTCTGAGTGCTCAGTTTGGCAACTTTGTGGTGACCTTCTCTCGGCTCCTTGGGCTTCAAGTCCAAACTGGGGTCTGAAGGCAACTCTGCCTCCTTTTTAATAGAAAGGTGTTCAAATTTTAGTTACCAATCAAGCGGGGGCGCTGTTGAGTTCCTGGGCAGAGTGTTTTGTTTATCTTCTAGGCTCTTAGACATGCAACTTATTAAAAGCTGTAGTTTCAGGCAGAGGTCAGCATTTTTTGTTTTATTCTTCTTTTCTCGACATGGGGGAACATAACTCAGTTCTTTGATACAAATAGTGAGCCTTATTTTGGGATCCTGCCTTGCATGTAGGCTTTTGAGGGAGTCTCCTTTATTGAGCCACTGAGCCAAATTCTCAGTCATCACTTCCAATTTCTGGACCTGGAGTCCATCATCTATGTGGCTTCTTCCGATCTCACTGATAGTTCTAGTCCGTGAAGATGTTTATCTTTTCTTTGAGTCACCCTATGGTTTTTCATTTCTCCTATTTATTTTTTCTATTTCATTAACTATTGCTTTTTATTTGGGGTGAAAGAAATGAGTCAAAACATGAATTTGGTACACCATCTTTACAAGACATCCTTTGACTAGCTATTACCAAATTCTTTTAACACTTGACCCCTAGGTCGCCATATTCCTCTATGTATTTTTAATGGATTTTGATTCCTGGAACATGTCAAGCTCTTTCCCTCCTCAAGGTCTGAATAAACAGTTTCCTCTACCTAAAACACTCTTGTCCAGCTGACATTTCGTATTCCAGGGCTTCAGGCAACTCAACAGAATGGCAATCCCTGATCACTTAATATTAATGGGACTTCCTCCTCCTCTTCCCTATTATTATTATTATTTTACCTCAGAATCCTGTTGGGTTCTCCTCGGAGCATTCCTTAAGATGTATAATTAATTAATTTATTGGTTTATTGGTTGGTTGTATGGCCCTAACTCTGTATCAGAAAGTAAGATCCATACAGGGCATTTCTACGAAAGTAGTGTGGTTCAGCCACTGTCTGTCATCTGCTGAACGCATGTCCAAAATTTGTCTTATTTGTGAGCGATGTATACCACAGCTAAACAAGAATACACTTAACATACACTAAATTTATAAGAGTCTAGATCAGGGGTGTCCCAACGGCGGCCCGCGGGCCAACTGCGGCCCGCAATCCATTTTTAATTGGCCCGCAGCAAATTCCAAAAATGTATTTAGTTGACTTAAATACACCAGGTGAGGCAATACATGCTTCACCTCGAGTGAGTGGCCCGGCTTTTTGTGTATTTTACCACATATGGCCCTTGGTGAAAAATGTTGAAAAAAGTTTGGATACCCCTGGCCTAGATATTTAAAACATTCTTTTTTTCCTCTCGTGAACATAATGGGTGAAATGAACTCTAAATCAGTCAAGTCTGTAGATCGTGTGTGGTAAAGAGATCTACATTTATAAGTTACAAATCAGGCACAATTATTGAAAAGTTATTTAGAATTCTCATAAGAAACAAGTCCTGCATCCAAAGGTAATTCCTGGGGTTATTTATGTTGTAGTTCTCTGTATTTGTTTTTGGTTTTCAGAGACCTTTATTTCCTCAACTCAAAGACTATAAAATTTGATTTCTGATGATGTAAAATTATGGTAAGATTTACTTTGAGCTCAGAAGCAAAGTTTTAGATCCTTGTTCAATGTTTATCTCAGTCACTGAAGCATAGTACCTTGACATGAGTCAAAGCCTCTAGTGAGTTTTCTAAGTCCATCTTTTACTTCAGAAATGTTTCGGAACCTTGTAAAGGTGTAGACTGAGACAAAACCAAACAAACGAACAAACATGAATCGTTACTTAGACCATTAGTTTCTGAGAACTTCAGTACCTATGAGTTAGGTGTTCAGATTCAGGTAACTGAATACTTTTCCATAGCACCTTTTATTATTCCATAGCACCTTTTCCCGTTGACAAATATAATCAATGAAAATATTCTTGTAGATCGTGTGTTCTGTTTTCTTACCAAAATATGTGAATTATAACTTCAGTTCTATGGTTTGGAACAAACATATACTTGAATTAGGAAATTTAATTAAATGTAGAACAGTACGGAAATAGTGCAAAGGGAGGTAAAGAGAACCCAAACTCTTACACTCTTATAGTGTGTGCAGTGTGTACTAAAACCTGCCAAATTTTGAATCCCTGTATACCATGTGATAAAGTACAATATGAAAAATTCAGCTTCTGTCTTAGTCATCTAGTCATGTACACTATATTAGCTTGGGACGTTAAAGAAATATTTTAGTAACACTGCAAGAATTGCAGCCAACAATCTTTTCCGGGTTATGTGCAAAGTAAACAGTGACTAGGAAGAAAATTTATTCAGTAAGAGAACTTTTAAATTTTATAACTATAACTTTTGGTATAGGGAGAGGAAATGAAATTAAATTGCTAGCCTCTTAATGAATTCTGGTTTTGTTTAGGTATAGTATCTTTTCACCAAGAGGATATATTGCATATCATGTAGCATGATAAGATCACAGAAAAAATAAGAGTTATTTTAATTTGGGCACAAATATAAAAGAACTGTTTGTGGATGGGAAAATGTAATAGTTGCAAATCAAGAGAGGGATTCCTTTGAGGACAAGGGGTTTTCAATTCCTTTCTTCTATGAAGAAGAGCCAGTGAATAGATTTTGCACCAAGAGGTGTTGCAGTAGAGGAACTGGGCTTCTTAATATTCTGTGTTATTTTGTTCATATTTTTCCAAGATAATTGTATGTCTTCGTGTCCTCTCATGGTTTATCTGTTTCAGGCAGAGTGAGTAGAAGCCTCATTCAGTTCTATTTGCAAAGTACCTAGTGTTGTTGCCAGTTAAGTAATGAATACTTTTTAAAATATTCAAAAATGTAAGAGGATCATTGGTTTCTCTATATATTTACATTACTTTCTTGAATTTTAAAAAATGTTGCTTGTATTTCCTCCTTGTATTTCCTCAGACTAACCTCGATTGGTCTTGCAAAGAATGTTCATTGCTCCTCTTCTTGCACCTCCGGTTCTCAAGCTTTCAGCTTGTATTAGTGCTACAGTAGTTATTTTCCTAGTGGTCTTGATACAATATAAAGAAACTCAGGAGACCTGCTTATTTTATTTCTTCTTCTCTTCCACTCAGTACTTAATATTTTTGTTTTCTTTTCATTGAGATAGATTTCATTGTAGTAATTTTACAGGTCTAGGCAAAATAAGTAAATAAATAATAAAGTTAGATTTCAAATAGCCTCATTGTTGATAGATGATTTCTGTCCCTGTACAGTCCTCTGATGTCCTGAGCTCTGGGACTCTGATTTTGTTACATCATCACCCCCAATTGCTTTTACCTTGACATTTACCCCATGTCCAGGGGTGGTCATTTCTAATGAGAAGGGCTGGAGGGAGTCAAGAAAATAGTTACCTCATAACCAAGGAGCAAATTGGCTTACACCCTGAAAAGCCATCACATCCGAGCCCAGAGAATGAGGTAAATACACCACTGGGCTCATTTCATTAAAAAAAAAAAAATCATCAGTACTCATTTGACCTATTCCCTCAAACTGGAGGTAGCACAGCAATGTCACTGAGAGCCTCACTGGACAATTTTGACACCTGAGATTTTAATCCCATCCCCAGCATTTTCCAGCTAGATAACATTAAAGTTATTCTTTACTTTTAAAAATGTAAAGGTCTACTGTCCTCCTTACAAAAAACGGGGTAAGTCATCCCTTCTGATTAATAACACCCCCTTTCTACATCTCTGTAAACTGAGTCTTCATAACCATGCATTTGAGCTTCACACTTCTTTTTCTTTTCCCTACTAGGGTGAAAAGGACACACACACACACACACACACACACACACACACACACACTCACACACGCACTCACATACATACAGCAGAACAAAACAAAAACAGTAAAAACAAAATAAAAAAAAACCTTAAAAGTAGATTATGAAAGAAAATCTTGGTATATAGGAAAAACCAATTAAGACCGAAAACATAATTTGCCACAAGAAACATTTTAAAATCTTACTTTAAAAACCAAAACAGGAAAATGGAAAGATTGGAGAATCCCATTCAAGAGAAAACTATGGGATGTAGTCTGTATGGTATGATCAGATTCTAAAAGAGCAAATCAGGAGGAAAAAACTAAAGATGGTGAATATGAGTATAGTTATATGGTTGAATTTTGAACTTGATTTACGTTTAATTGTGGTGATTACAGTTGGACGAGGGACTCAAGAATGATTCACACTCAAAAATTCAGTCATAATTTGTCAGTGATTGATTATGTTGACAAAATCTCATCATATAACCTTAAAATCTTAAGTTGGAAATATATGTTATCTCCTTGCCTGAACATTTAGATTGATTATTGCGAAAATAATGGTAAATAAGTGATCATGGAAGTAAAATAAATGCCTGAAACTGAGGTTTCCCTTTTGATAATAGATAATACTCCAGATAACTAATTCTGTTTTCTGAAAAGTTCAGAAAAAATAATAGAGATATGCCTTTTGAGACTATGTGTGAATTATTAGTACTTAATTACTTCGAGTGCAACAAGAATCATTGAGTTTCCTCATGCTTTAAAAATACTTGTTTGAAGTCAAAGCAGGGATATAATTTTAAGAAATTAGAAATAAAAGAAATCAGTATAGCCAACTTTATCCAATTCAAAGAAGTGACAGAATCATAGGTGTAAGAGTAGCAAAGCTTATGGAGAGAATTCAGAGATCATTTTTAGTTATAGGCAGCTGGTCTCAGTCCATTAGTTATATAAGAGGTGGTTTTCAGGCTGTGTGTTTTCGTCTGACAATTCTTGTGCTGCATTCCTCTTCTCACAGTGTGTCTTACAGCAATTAAGTTCACAAAACAAACAAAGCCAGATCCTAGAAATGAACACCTATTATTTAGTCATGGGAAAATATGGTCAATGCTAGAGAAAAAAAAAATAAATTTCATTTAGGTTTAATTTTGTTCTCATTGATGTGAGTACACAGTTGATCCAGCATGTATTTTTCTCCTCCAGTGATCAGAATTTCAAAATTTGAATTCGTTAGATGTAAGAGAAGGATAATGTTCCCTGACATTTCATTTATTTTTGATGTAGGATTGTTGACCAAATTGCTTAATCTGGGACTATGAGATCATAGGCTAAGCACCTTCTTAGAATCGACTTCAACACCACATTCTAGGCTCCAGAGAATGATACTTTGTGTTTCGCTTTTTATCCCAGTTTGTGTTCCAAACACTCTTGATGATAAGTATGGCAAGGACTGTACTTTTCTAATTTCATACATACAGTAACCAAGACCCAATGTAGTGGCCAAAAGGTTTTCCTCCTCAGGGCTTTTCTCAGGAACCTGAACAGAAAAAGATTTCAAGTTGTAATTAGCCAGCTTCTTACAATCAGCAGGGTCTGGGCCCCAATCTGTCCTCAGTAGACAGTAATGGTATTGAGAAGGATAGAGGCCAAACACCACTGACCCTGGACTTTTTGGACTCTCATCCATGTTCTGCAATAGACAAAAACATTTGCTTTTGCCTGAAGATACTGTTGAGAAATAAAAGAGAAAATGTATGAATACATAGTCCACTGGCCAGCAGTTCCTTAACTAGGCCTCCCCCAAATTCCCACTAAAAAACACTTAGGACGTCAGTGAAAAAAATATGAAAATTCCTCACCATCAAACAGTTGCACTGACCATCAAATTTATTTCTAGGATCTGAGAGAAATGTCTGCTTGCCAGAAGAATCTTTTCATGCTATTTTTCTAGGAACAGTTTTAATTGCTAGGTAGGAAATTTTTCGGAAGGGGATGGTTATCCCTCTCCAAACAGCTTACTGCTGGCACCTTATTTTCTCCTGATGGAATTTCTTTTCCTCTTTCAAGATATCATGTCTTCTTGAATCCCATTGATAATGTTGAACATCTTTTAAAAAGTGCATTTCTTCTTTTTTCTAACAAGTAATGTTCACATATATTCTTATGAGGTTCTGAGATGATACTCTGTTTTTCCTTTTTTTTTTTTCCCCATAATTCTCCCACAAAGAGCCTAAGGTCTTCACTAATAGAAAACTGGGCTGCCATTTTGGTTTTGAGACATTAGAGTTTCAGTCAACCGGAGTATCATCTCTCTACCTCCTCTGTCTCAGGACTCACCTGTCAGAGAATAAGCCGGAAGATGCTAATCTGAGCACATCACACAGCATAGATCCCACCGGTTAAGGAGCTCAGCTGCAAACGACTGTCCCCATTTGAGATGCCAGTTACAAGTCCCAGGTCCTCAGGCTGCTTGCAATTCTGACCAACTGTCTTGACAACAAACCCAAGGGATCCCATGATCCCTCGTCTGGTTCCATAATTCTCTAGAACCACTCATAGAACTCATGGAAAATGCTGTGCACAAGATTATAATTTTATTATAAAGGATACAGCCAAATGGAAAATGGAGCCAGGACAGAATGCTGTGTCCTCGCCAGGCGTGCCACCCTCCCAGCACCTTACCAGCTACATGAGCCTTGTTTCAGTTTTTATCTGGGGATTCATACGTAGGCATAGTTGATTAAATCACTGGCAACACGATTAACCGAAATCTCCAGTTCCTTTCCACTGTGAAGGTCAGAGAGTGAGGCTCAGCGCTCCACCATCTAGTCAGGTGTTTGGTATTATTTCTGGGGTGGCCCAGCCCCTCCTTGGAAAGGAAAAGCCCAGAATGAGTCACCTTGTCAACCTAAACTCAGGTAGGGTAGAAAGGGGCTCGTTATAAATAACAAAAGACACTCCTGTCTCTTAGGAAATTTCAAAGGTTTTAGGAGCTCTGTGCCAAGAACTGGGGACAAAGACCAAATATATACATTTTTTTTATTCTACTACACGAAGTATCCTCGGTACTGCCTAGCTGGCATTGTGCTTAGCACCAGTAGTAGGTGCACAATAATTATATACTAAATTAGTGAACACAAGAGGAAATGAGCTGTATTAGTGCCAATTAGTAAAGGCCGTGCTTTCTTTCAGGAAGGAAACTTGAACTAGCCTTTGCACATGGTTATTTGGTAATGTAATTCAGTGAATTCCCTTCAGGACCTCCCCAAAGTGAAGGTTACTCCAAAGCCCTGCAATCCAGGGACCTGCAATCCTGATTTAAGCATCACCAGTGTGAGCTTTCTGATCAAAGCTTTTATTGTAACTTCTCAAGCTACAGTTACATGAAATCATGATTCCTGCATTGACTCAAGTGGGAGACATCTGGGAGGAGGTCCAAACATCAGTTTTCTTGATTGCTTTTCATGACACAGGTACATTTTGAGAATTGTTAATTGTATTTTTCCTAAAGATTTTAAAACCTAGATAAAAATGTGTGTGTGTGTGTGTGTGTGCGCGCGCGCTCCGCGCACGCAATCTCTCATATATTCTAGTGTTCAGATAGGACCACTTGAGGGTAGGAACCAATCCGATTTGACAGTCATACCTGATACTCAGTTAATCCTCAATATTTTAATCATCTGGATTTTATAATTCTGTTGTGTTTTGTAGGAAAAGCAACTGTGTTCTGTGAGAGGTGAAACCTTTCAGTTTTCCTCATGTTTCATTTTTTCAAGTCCGTCTTAGAATTTTTCCAGATGACTAATGCAGGGGGATTTTTCTCTTCCATTGCTATCATCCCTTATGTGAATTATTAATATATGTTTTTATTTATAATCCATTACCTTTAAAACAGAGTCATGGATGAGCAAGATCCAGCTGCACTTGGGCTCATCAAACGTCCTGAACTATTTTTCAAAGTTTGAGCATATTCCCAAACATGTTTCCATGAACATTTTCCCTTTATTTATATCCCTGGTGTGTTTAAGGGAAATGTAAGCCTTATGTTTCTATTTCATTTATACTTAACTCATCAAAATGTTTTGTGAAGCAATTTAAATGTCCAAGGAGATTTTTATTACTGATTTTCTTAGAAACAGAAAGTCCTATTTTGCCTATGGTAGAAAAGAACAAACAAACAAACAAAAAACTACCGTGTTTCCCCAAAAATAAGCGGGACAATCAGCTCTAATGCGTCTTTTGGAGAAAAACTTAATATAAAACCTGGTCTTATTTTACTATAATATAAGACCGGGTCTTATATAATATGATATAATATAATATAATATAATATAATATAATATAATATAATATAATATAATATAATACTGGGTATATAATATAATATAATACCGGGTCTTATATTAATTTTTGTTCCAAAAGATGCATTAGAGCTGATTGTCCAGCTAGGTCTTATTTTCAGGGAAACACAGTCTATAACCCCAAGTTCACAACTTGAAATCAGCAAAGTTTGAGTGGGTTCTAAACTTTGCAAATCCTACTGTAAATCACTGATAGGAAATCTTCATTTACTAGCTACCAATAAGTAGTCACGTGTGTGAATTGGTGATACAAGCCTTACCGCCTGATTTGCTTATGCTGGTATCTCACTGTGGACCAAACTACAGTATTTCAGAAACTATCAAGTAGAGGTAGAAAGTTTGCGGACCTTTAGAGAATGGATTTAACAGTTAACCTGGGACGAATAAGGTTTCTATTTTAGTTTGGGAAGAAACATCAAGAAACTGATTTTTTCTGTGTCTTTCTAGAGTCTTCCATACTAATGAATTCAAAGAACAGGATTGAGGTTAAGTGAGAGCTGTTTCACTTATTTAAAAGTTCAAATCTTTTAGCAGCTTTCACATAGGCAATCGATATAGAAACTCATTAATCTAGGCTAATCATTAAAGTAAGCTAATTAAGACTTCATTTTTGACAGCAGTGTTAACAGAGTAACTGAATATATTGGGGAGTGGAATAGAGATACATCCTGAGCCACTGGGAAAAAAATTTATATTACTTATGAAGCACTATTGATATCCCCACGAGTTTCTCCAAATTAGTAACGATGATTTTGATTTATGAAACAAACCGTGAGGTATACTCTTTCTTTCATAAATTTTGTTTGTATCCCTGGAGTGAGCTTGTGCGAAGGCCAGGAGTTATGACATCATAGAAAAAAGTCACAGCTATGATGTCAAATCCTGGCTCATCTGCTTAACCAGTCTATACTGATTTTTCTGTCTATAAATAAGAGAAGAAAATCACCTTTGGAGGGTTGTTGTGTAAAGGGTACTAGTAGAATACCTGAAAAATTCATAGACACTAGTAAATGCAAGTTCTCTGACGGCACGAGAGCTCCCAGTATTGGTGATGTTCAAGCGTCAGTGAGACTATTACCTCGTGGAGGTATTGTAAAGGTGGTCTCAGCAACCCCGGGGTACCTGGACTTGAGGATTTCAAGGCCTCTGCCAACACCAGTCTGTTTCTTTATACAACCCCTTAACTAGCTGCTAAAATGAATTGAGAATCTGCACTTGTTAGTTTTGTGGAGATTAAGCAAGTAAAGGAGTCCCTGTTTCAATTAGACCTGAAAAATCCAGAAGGAGGATGAGCAAAGCATGTTCCTCTATCAAAAAGTATTGAAAAGAGCACATTCTAAGTACTTCAGTGCTGATAGAAGAGGGGATTATAGCTCAATGAGAAACTTTGGTTTGTTTGTGTCTTTAACGGATTCTTTAGCGCATGAATTCATTAAAACTAAAACAACTTTCTTCCAAAAGCCATAGAAATAGAATGTGGACCCTCAGAGGAACGAGTAACAGGATGTCCCTTTGGCACACACATCGCCCCCTTTCCCCGGCACAATCCCTCCCCCCCAGGACAGACTGTGCAAGTCAGTCAGTCACAGTTCTTTTTACCACCAAACTCTTGTTAGGCCTCAAAGTACCTCATGGTGGACACTTCATTCCCTGAAATTACTGTAAGTCTATGGGTGCTCACAAGTCGACTTTTGTTTTTCATCTAGGCCATTCTTTCACTCATGATTTATGCTAAGTCACGTATTTATTGACTTCATCCCCAGCATTATTAGAAAAATAAATTTAGGTCACTAGCTCTCTATTATAAATAATTCTTAAAAGAGAAACTCGACAAAGAAATCTATATTCGGTAATTGGCATAGTTTACTCAAATTGGCCACCATGACTAATATATATACACACATATATCATATATATATATATATATATATGTGTGTATATATATCACGAAAACACTAATGTGATTGGAAAAATCCTGGATCTGTCTCGGCAAGCATCCACTTACTAACAAAAGTATATACTTTTTTGGTTGTATTAAAATGATAATTTCTTTATTATTATACTTGTTACATGAGACACAAATCTGCATGGCACTGGTTTATTGTGTTGATTGTTTTTGACAAGTCATTAAGAAAGTTTGATGAAAAAGATCATCTGCATATTCAACATGAAAAATACAAAGAAACCATGAAGGAAAAGATGGAAAATTTTAACTACCTAAACATGGAAAACTCAGTACTTCAAAAAGGCCAAAATCAAAAATTAAAGACAAAAAACACTAAGAGAAATTCAAAACTAGAAATATGGTTGCCAAATCAATCTCGCCAATCAATAAGATAAAACTTAATACCCCAAAGGGAAAAAAATGGGCAAAAAAAAATGGGGAAGTGTTGTAAACTAAGTGATAGCTGTGACGTTAAAGTGATTTAAAATGCGCAGCTCCTTTAAAATAACTAATACAATTCCTAATGGAATCAACAGTGGGATGCATTTTTTTTTCACATATCCAATCAATAAAAAAATGTAAAATATGGTAGTAACCAGTGCTGGTAACAGTGTTAACCAGACCCTGCCACACCTTCCTAGAGGGAGGGCAACTTTACATACTTTTGAGATCCACTTGGGGACTGTGTGTCAAGGAGCTCAAAGCTTTGGACTCAGTATTTCAAAATCTAAATATGCCTCCTTTGAAATAATCTGGGATCACAACACATGGAGTTCCCAACAGTATTATTTATAATGGTGACAAATTGGAAACGATCTAAGTGCCCAATAATAAGGGAATTCTTCAACATCGTACATCCATGTCTTGTTCTATCATACAGCTATTTAAAGTGAGATTTTTGACACTTTTTAGTTACAGAGATAATAATAATATACGTTTAAATGGAAGAAATCAGGTTACAAAGATTTGCCATAGCTGACATTTATTGGATATTCAGTGTGTGTCAGATACTGATTTATCTCATTTGATCTCCAAAATTATGTCATGAGGTTATGCTTTTTATCACCATTTGGCAGGTGAGGAAACTGAAGCTCAAAAAGGTTTAAATCACTTGTCTCAATGCATTCATAAGAGACAGTCAGGATACCATCTGAGGCAGTTTGCGTGGTTATCAATTCTCACACCTGTCTCTGCTCGATTTTCTCACCATCAACAAAACTATATGTGTGTGTTTACTAAAAATAAATGGAAACACAGAGAAGACAGTGAAAGGAAGCAACCAGGCCTGACAATTGTGGTCATGTCCTCTGGCAACATTCTAATATAAATAGCAGTACTTTTATATTTAAGAAAAATTAATATTAAATACAAAGAGAACAAAGTAGTTCCAGTATAACATATTTGGGCATTTGTGTAATTCTCAGCACCACATGAGCATGCATACACTTTAGTTTTAGAGTGGAGAAGGAACAGTTTTTGATTTTCCTGAACAGAATTGAGTCCAGTTGAGAGCAGACTGCAGAGGTGGGCCGATGAAGGCGGGGCAGGCAGGGTTTTACGTCTCTGGTATCTGTTTGTCATTAGGAATTGTTTTTCTTTCCTCCTAAGACCTAAATGTCTTTTAATTATAGGTCAACTGATTCTGTAACTGAAAAGTTGAGCAGCAGATTAAGTATAGCCTGCCGTTACTGTAATGAGGAATGATTAGGATCTGAAATAGTTTTCTCCCTTGCATGGAAAAAAAAGCACCAATTAGTATTAATGAATCATTGCTTGTATGAGGCAGCCAGGTTTCTCGTGTTCCCAAAATAGGAGAATGACTTAATTTTGGCTAAGATATTTTGTTTCCTTCTTCTTATTATTATTTTGTGTTATTTTTCGTGAAAATTTTGTATATAAATAGTATCTGAAGTTTCTAGGGATACTCTTTAGAAATGATGATTAAGAGTAGGTTTAAATTTCTCATTGACTACAAGTGTACAGAGGTGGAAAACTCACAGGTTTTGTTGTTGTCGTTGTTGTTTTTTTTTGGTTATATATCTGAAATAATATATTTTGCTAGTTTGGTCGAAGGTGAATTTTGTCTTTATTGAAAGAGAGAGAGGTACTGTTTGCCAGGGAGTGTGAAATAGCCATGACTGTTCATTTGTGGTGTGTGATATAAATTCTTTAAGCCTTTCAAAGGTAATTTGGCATATTTGTCAAAAAACCTTAAAATGTTTATACTCCTAATGCAATAAAAGCATTTCTAGAAATATATCCCAGGAAATAATTATAAACATACAACGATTCATAGTTACAATGTGGAAAGATGGGAACAACATAAAATGTACAATTAGAGATCCCTGTCAACAGACATAGGAATTTTTTCTGTCTTGTTCACTGTAATATTGCAAGTGCCAAGAAGCGTGCCTGTTACATACATATAGTAGATGCTCACTAAATATTTGTTGGATGACTGACTAAATATATGCAATCAACAAAAGTCATTTTCTCTGAAAATATTTAAGAGAAATTAAAAAGGTGAGCGAAAAGGCAAGAAAATTCTATGTACAGTAGTACAATACTGAGTTTATTTAAAAGTGAACATATTTGTATGACTTGCTATCTTCTATATACCAGTAAACATTTTGGAAAAGGGTACAGAAAACAGGGATCAAATCCACGTGAAAAATTTTCCAAGAATACAAAAGAAAAAGAGATGAAAGTGAATGAAGTTCAATAAGAAAGAGATGAAGTACAGAGAACAGGCATCTAATGAAAGGATTATGGGTTTTCCAGGACAAGAAATCAAAATAATTGGAACAGAAGAAATAACACAATTAAATAAAATTTTGTGGAGCTGAAAAATATTTACTTATGAAATTCAAAAGCCTCAACACATTCTCGACAAAAATAATAAAGAAAAATAATTTGCATGTTACTTGGGTAACAATATACTATAGCATGAAGAACCAAAAACTCAGTCTGGCTTTTAACTTTCTGCCATATTTTCATTTTTGCGGGGGCAAATTTCGTATAGAAACATTTTATTCACAGCCAATTAACCTTTCACATGTAAAAACAGTAGAAAAACATCAGATTCAAAGGGTTCAGAAAATAAATTGCTCGTGAACATTTTGACAATTTTTCTAAAGATACAGTTCATCTTATCTACGCGATACGTGAAAACGAACGATCAAAATAGGGTTGGTAATATTAAGAAATGACTGATAGGTCAGCCTACATAACCATCACTGGCCATGATATACCATCATCACAGGAGTTATATTAACAGTTTGTACCTCAACACCACAAATGACTGAACTGACCACAAAAATGAATCTGTAAGAAAGTGTAGAGTGTGGTAATGCCTTTCAGTGTGGTACCTGGATGAAGATTAAACTAAAGCAATTTCACTGGATGTCCTTTGACTTATTCTGGATAGAAATAGGTGATTAATAGGTGATTTATTCTTTGGTATGACAGGAACCTCTCTCATATAGAATGTATCTCCAGATTGATAGTTACAATTAAATAATGTTACTAAATAATATTCCAATTGTCTTTAATGCTGTGACAGAGACTGTGTTGCTCACCAAAGCCACATTATTTTATTCTTTTATTTTACTCATCCAGCTAGACTCTAGTCTCCAGGCTCCTGGCATAACATATGGACCCATGAGTGGGTCCTAGCAATCGAATATGACCAGAAGCGATCCATAAT
Source organism: Rhinolophus ferrumequinum (assembly GCF_004115265.2). Lineage (NCBI taxonomy): Eukaryota > Metazoa > Chordata > Mammalia > Chiroptera > Rhinolophidae > Rhinolophus > Rhinolophus ferrumequinum. The sequence continues at coordinate 10,124,253 of NC_046310.1, read as the reverse complement.
CGTTCCACATCTGGCTCATATAAAACATGCAGTCTTTTGCTTTCTTTGCTCACTCACTGGCTGAATGGAGAGAAATCTAAGAGTACAGGAGACTGAGCCTCAAGATATAAGGACACTTTGCTCCTAACTGACTGTATGAAATATAGTTAACTTATTGAGTTAAGCCACTGGAATTTGGGGATCATTTTTTTAAAGCTATCTTATCCTTACAAATACCTACAAAAACAAATGTAATATCTGAAATATTCCATGCTTGAGCTACTTGTCATAAGTTTTCTCCACTCTCCAGGGCTCTTATCACAGTTAAGCATGTAAAAGGAATCTAGTAGTTGACAATAATTTATCTTATAATTGTCCATAGGGAAGATCTATATTTTCTGTATCTAGGTATCGGAACAGTAGATCCTAATCTTCCAGAAGGATGCCACGCCTTACTTTTTAAGTAATAACACATGCTGAGTGCTCTTTTTGGGAAAACATAGTTGTGGCTAGAGATGAGGTAGGAAACAAAACAAGGTTTCTACTATCAGGACACCAACCAACGGTGAGAGAAACAGGGGACACATAAGCAAATAAACACATAACATGATTTCTGGGGGTAATAACTTCTATAGGAAAAAAATAAAGCAGAGTTAAGGAGGGAAGGACTCACTGGGTGAGATAAGGGGACTGTTTTAGACAGAAGTAGTGTTTGAGCAGACACTGGAGAGCTCTAAAGCGGCATGTCCTGTGAATTCTGGTAGAAGAATGGCGCCGGGACAGCCCATGTAAAGTTCTTGAGGCAGAAAGGAGCTTGGAATGTTCAGAGTTGGATGAGTTCCAGCATAATTTATAAAACGCAGTGGGAGGAGATGGTATCAGAGAGACAGTGACTCAGGGGCCATACGAGCAAGTTTGGACTTTATACCCATATAACTGTTTCTTTATACATAAAAGTTCATTTGATTGTCATAACAAACCTGAAAGGGGTTAGTGTATGTTTCAAATGAAGAGAACGAGGCTAGGAGGGTTTAGTGTATCCCAAAGTACAAAATAGTAAGAGCCAGAATCCAGATTGCATCCTCAATGTGGCTGCTCAGGTAACCACTGGGAAACTCTGTCTCCAGAACGTTGTCAAGCCCTTTCATGTGCATAAATGGATGTTATGCCTCACATATTCAGGGTCCCAAGCACTCCTCTCTCCCTTAAGCACTCCCGGTATTCTAGAACATTCCTTCTCCCTTGAGGAAAATCAGAAATTCCTCCTTCGTGCAGGAAGGTGGAGGAAATCCGCTATGAATCCACCATACCTAATTTCTTGGCTTTTATCACTAGTACAATGTTACAATTTTGAGTACTATCCTTAAAAAATTACTATATCCTCGATTATCTGACCTCCTTGTGAATTCAATGTTTGCATTCCCATGTATGTTCAGGGTTATTATGGCACTGGAGCCAGGCTCGGCTGCGTTAGTGTTGAGCTAATGGAGGTGGGGAAATGACTGACAACCATCAATCAAACAATGGTCACTAGCAAACAAAGGCTAAGTGACATTAAGGTAACCTGTAGGAATGGAGTTTTTAGTACTTCAAGCTGAAAAAGTGTGGGGAGAATTGAGCTATCCCAGGGTATCCACGGTCTCCCACACGTGCTTCGTAGAATGTCACCTGTAGCATGGAATTTTGTTTCCGTAAAGCAACATTATTTGGCATTTTAAATAACTGTTCATTTGAGCTGTTTTGGTCCTGATGTTTTCCTTATATAAGTTTGTTTTGATTTTATAGCCGTATAGTACTGTTGCACTAGTAATTTATACGCACATTATGCTTGCGTCTTAAGGAATCACTTGATAAAAATAGTTTAAATTCAAATTGGGTTCTGCAGAAATGGTTTCCTTTAAAAGGCACTGACACATTGCTCAAATTTAAGAAACACTGATTTAAACTGTACATCCCATGGAGAGGAGAGAAATATTAATATTCTTTGGTAACTTTGTCAGCATGAAGTCTGTATCTCCAACATTTATAAAATTAATGTAGCTTTTTCTAGCTGACTCATTGTAACTTAACTAAGGGTGTCCACTGCAGTGCTGTTATGATGGTGACTATTAGAAACACTTTAAACTTTTATCATTACAGGATTAAATGAACAAGGAACATTATAATATTAAATGTTTGACATTTCAAAATGATATTGACTTATAAACATTTTTTACTACATATTGTAAAGTGAAAAGACTAAACAACAACAAAAATATATAATTTAATTTTATTTTTGTGAAAAGATGTGTTTGTGTGTCTGATATGTATGTGAAAATCTATGCGTGTGAAAATGCCTCAGAAAACATATACCATGGGATTTAGAGTGATCTTCTCTGGGCTATGGGATTATGAGATTTGATCTTTTCCTCTTTTGGTTTACCTATGTTTTCTAATTTTTCCCACACAAATCGGGAACTGCTTTTGCATTTAAAAATAATCTACTTTTTAAAATGTAGTTCACATGTTCTAAAAAATTATTTACAGTAACCTACCATTTTGGAAAGAGGCACCAAGAAAAACTTCCATCAGATTACATATGAAAGATTAAAGGGTGGGTGAGGCAAAAGATGGCTCACAGATTTTGATAATTCTTTGAGAAGTATGAAATAACAGCAGAAATATTCATTGGAAACAACAGGATGGGCACCGCAAAGCCACACCTGGGAATAACTTACTTAAACACTAAAATGTGGATCGTTTTCTACAGTTCTACTCTTTTATCTTTCCTAAATGAAAATAACAGGAACTACTAGAGTCAGATTGCAATTTTCTACCAAGAAACTAAAAGCATTTTTTTGAGAGAATGAAATTTTAGCAATTATTTCCTGATAACTCATGGTCATAAAAAAAAATCCTAATCATTTATACATTTCATCATTTTGAGAAGTAAATTGGCACATATACAGAGGGTGCAAAAAAATTGTATACACATTTTAAGAAAGGCAAAAACTGTATTAAAATTATGCTGATGGTAAGCTCTTTGAGTACCTCTTGTAATTGAAGAAACCAAATGTGACTTGTATTTGTCTTTTGTTATTGGTATATTTCGAGTATTACAATTTTAATACAGCTTTTTTCTTTTTTAAAATGTGTATACATTTTTTGACACTCACTGTATATCCAAAAAAGTAATGCTTTTTCTGCAATTATTCCTATAAAAATGCATAAAGTATAGAAAATTTCAAAATATAAACCAAAACATCCATAGTTTTACCACCTAGGGAAAAATACTATTAACACTTCAATGACCATATTTTTGGTTATTTTCATCCTTTTGCACATTTAAAAAATATTTAGATAGAGTACACATATTTGTTTTATAAACCAATTTTCATTTAAAATATATCCCATTTTTCTGTATCAGAAAAGTCTTAGAAAACAAAAAGCTTATTTCCTAGTTATCTTTTAGTAAGTACTTTTTAGGCTGTTGTATACTACTTCAGTTTAAAATTTTACTGTTACTATTTTACTATTGAAAGGATCATGTTTGTACCTGAAATTTTGAGCTTCTCTTTAATTATTTTCTTAGGACAAATTCCAGAATTAGAGTTACTGGGTCAGTATGTAGACAGTTTAAAGATATTTGCACACATTATCTCTTTTGTTTTCCTTCTGGAGAACTATATATCTGCTAATACACTCATCCTTGTTGAGTACTTCAAAGTTTTTCTAGCCGATGCTAAGTACCTTGAAGGAAGAAACTCTGGGGATTCCATTTTAATTTCCACACACCTCTATATCTGCTATTCAGAATGGAAGAGGAAATAGAAAAGTTATAATAACGATTGAGTTCTTACAGAGGATCATCACCAATCAGAAAGAACGATTGAAATATTACAAAGGAAAAATCTTCCCACCTTAATCTTGCAGATGGCAGATATCAAGTTTGATCAATCAGTCCCCAGAGCTGACAACTCTGTCACTATACAATTTCTGAAAAAAGTGGAGGGCAGAGCAAGGAACTTCTTTCCCATTCGACAGAGTCATTTTCTGGATTACAATAAACATCCCAAGATATGTTCTTGAACTAACTCAGAAAAAAAGACCCCCCCCCTCCAAGGCCTGGAAGCCATTTAATTGTGATCCAAGCATTTCTGGAAGTGCTTGGAGACTCTCCCAGGGAGGAAAATTCCCTTTTGCAAAAGATGAGGGAATTGCTAATAACAGAGTGTAGGAAGAAAGCCATTCTTAAAGATCAGAATTGGCTTGGGATGCCGGAAATAAAATGTTCAATGTGTCGGGTCAACCTTTACATTAAATTATAAATGTTAACGTTTCCATTTTTTATAAGAAGTGGAAATCTTTTCATGCTTGTTTGTCTCTTTGCTTCTTTTTAATGAGTAAGAGAAAAAGTGCTCCGTTTTCTGACCCTGGCCCCGACTTCACCTCTGGGGGTATTCTAAAGAGAATCCCTACTTTGTAAACATTGCATCTTTACCCTGAACTATAGACCTTGTACATCAATTGCACTTGAAATAGATTGCATTCAGCTTTGCTAGCCCATGTCCACACCACAGAGTTAGGTGACAGTGGGATAATGTATGAGTGCCCTGCTCTTACAGCTACACTTACGCCCCTCAAGCACTTTGGCTATGGAAGGCCCATTTCTGTGACGTTTTCCTCTCAGACCTAGAGTTCCCTGGGGGCTGGGTCTGTTTTTCTTATTCGCCATTGCCTCTGCTACTTAGAAATACTGTTGAACTGGCAGTGGATAAGAGCGCCTGCTTTCCTTTAGTCTTCCCAGCAAAGGGAATTCATTCTGGTTTTTAACCGTTGCCAATTTGATAGCCAAAAATGAAACTTATTGTGTGATGCTGGTAAAGTTGAACATAAACTCTTATGATTGTTTTTCTTTTGTAATTTACCTCTTTGTGTCCTTTGCCTATTTTTTCAATTAAGTACTCCTCTTTTTCCTGTTGATATAAAAGACCATTTTTTAAAAATGAATTAAGGATAGTAACCCTTTGTTGGCCATATGTTTTGCAAATATTGCATCCTCAGTGTATTATAATATTAATAGTGTTATTAATTAGGGAAGTTTAAACATTTAAAAATATATATATATATATATATATTTGGGGACTTTGAACATTTAATACATATATATATATATATATATATATATATTTATAATTTCTTTATGGTTTTTGCTTTATGCTTGGAAAGCCCTTCTCTACTACATATCAGTTCTTTTCTTTTGATGGTTGCATTTTTAAAGTTAACCCAACTTACTACATTCAACAAAATATTGTTTCAAGAACTTTAATTTTTTGCTTCAAATAATTTAATTTATACAGTTGAATTTTTATATATCCAAGCTTGCTCATCTGCACATGTCATGAGGATAAGCATTATATTCTGAAATTTCTTTTTATTGGCTCCAACTTCTAAAGAGAAACCATGGCTCTGATGACCATATTTGGGTGTTCTTACATAGAATGCTGATTTCTCGAGTGAGTCAAATCATCATTAAAAAGCAAGCTATGCCATTTAGGTCCTCCTCTTCTTCAAACACGTATTTAAAAAAACAAAACAAAACAAAAACACAAAAGTTTCTGGATAGTATAGTATAACTTTTGGTTCATTTTGCCTGTGTCAAAACAGTTTTTGATATGCTTTCATATTGGGAGACTGAAAACGTCTATATTTATTTCTTTTTAATTAGTGTTGTATGAATTGGAACTCTATTCATCTTAAAAAGTACAAAATGGAAGGCAATAAAAAATGTTCACAAGTTTGTTCTCTAAGGAACATGCATGGAACAATGTGGTTACACAAATATCTGTGGAGATGACGCTCCTGAAACTGGCAGAAAATACCCACCTAACCTGGCGACAGAGGTCTGGCTACAGAGTTCCCTTAATTTAGGATGAATTTCCTTGATTCCTGATTCCTGCCATATATATTTTACTTGTGATTTGCATAGATTTTTTTTTTTTTTCAGGACCATATAGTTCAAAAAGATTTGGTAAGTCTTCATGGAAACAAGGTATTCTGCATCCCTTGCGATTTCTTCTTCCATATCTTTGGGCATGTTGAAGGGGCAAAAAAGAACATGGAATAAGGTGGGCCAGACAGAGACCTGTGTGGCACAGGCCACCTGAGCACAGTAGGGAGCTGGCAGGGACATTCACTGCACATTTGACAAACTCAGTCATGAGGAGCAAGCTGGAAGGGCTCTTGCTTGATGATGATGGGACTCGGTGGAGTTGTGTGTGTCAAGATGAGAGCCATGTCTGTCTGTGCCGCTGACCAAACAGCTTTGCCCATGGGCCTCGTTGTTGGTCTTAATCGTATTCTGCTTACTGATGTTTTCATGGATGCTGGTGGGTCCCCTTAGGCACTTCACAGACCTTTGAACACTGTCTGATGTCTGTGGCAGAGCTACAGGTGTTCCCTACTCATCAGTAAAGATGAACTCGTCCCCACTCAAGGTTGAAGGGACCATTTCAAATGTGTAGTGGTACGAGATTCTATGTCATAAAAGAAGCTTATGTTCTCAAGGCATTTTGTAAATAATCATTAAGATTGTCAGATACCTGCTGTACTTTCCTCACTCTTGTTCTCGGGTTGGTCATTCTTTGAGATGGCTTACATCAGGTTTATTTACAGTCAAATGTTGTGTTTGAATATCTATGCTAGTTTAGGCAGCCACACAGAAATAAAGACCAGAGAGTCATTCATTAGAAAGAACACTGAACCAGGTATCAATGGACATTCACTGATTCTGGCTGAGTCTCTCATGAACTTTAGAAGGATCTTCTGTTTCTCTATTGCAGTTGTTTCACGTAGAAGAGGAGGAAAAGAACGCTTCCCTTACCCATTTCGGAGTCTTATCCTGACCATCTTAAATGTGAAAGAGCTTTTGCAAACTAGAGTACCTAGAAAGCCCTCCTTAAATGCATGGTTTTCTTATTAGGAGGCTCTGCTACTTCCCTACCTGAAGGAGCCTTTTACAGACTCTCCCTACCCCCACCTATCACGGGCACTTCTGCTGCTCTGTTTAGAGAAACACATTTTATGGCAGCGCAGATACAGACCTGGATCGTGGGGTCACTGCTGTGTTTCCATTACAAACACACAGGCTTCAGGCTTTAGCCCTTTCCACATGCTAAACTTCATCAGAGTCCCATGTGTTGAGAGCCTTCTGGAAGACACCCAACAATTACAGGGGAGTGCACCATACAGGCTTGGCCTGAATGTAATTTCAGCCTGAACGTTCTGGGGATTGTTATGGGGTCCCATCTCGCAGTTTTTCAACATGAGAAACTCCCCTGGGCATGGAAGGTTTGGAAATTCTTCAAGATCCAGGAGTCCTACCCCTAGGGTTGACCATCAGGGAAGACCCTTTAACCAGCATGGAACTTAAATCTTGTTTCATGAGCCTGCTGCTTTTCTGTGTCTGTGTGGCCTCCTACTTGAAATAAATAAGCAAAGGATATAGTTTTAAGTACAGTGGTTTCTACACTCCTAGGCCTGATTTTTCCTTTGCCCTGCCCCCACTCCTTCCCCCCCAGGTTGATGGTAGTCAAACAAATGGATCCAAATGGGTTTTGCAGAAATAGTAAAAAAGCCATGCCAACTTGGCCTCTTTAGTACAGTTAGTACTGTGTAAGTAACTGCCAGATAGCGTGGAAAGGACCCCAAGTCAATTATTGATTGTTTTAGCTTCTTCTTAGGATCAGCCAACCACAGCTGCAAATGTGTTCCAGCACCCAGAAAGTGACCATGGAGAATTCGGGGCACATGTACACAATATTTTGCCAAAGCAGGGGTGTCAGCTCTGATGCAGAATGAAGCGTAGGATGAGGGCTGTAATCCACAAGTCAGCTTTCCACGAACCTGTCTCTTGTCATGTTGTCTAGTGTCTCTACATGGTGACATTATCCATCAGTCCAGGGCAGACACCTAGATGCAGGGACAGGCTGGGAATGAACATGAAGTCAGTGGTTTTCATTTGCCATCCTGTTGTGACCCACCCCCAGTATTGCCATGACACTGACAGTCAGCATGGAGAGGCCCCCTTCATTCGTTTCTCCAAGATGCCCACTGGGGTTAATAAAGTGTCTCTTCACATCACAGGCACTCTTTTTTTTTTTTTAAACTTTTTTCAATAAAATCAAGTTCGTCATTTTAAAAAAAAAAGCGGGAAGCTACTAATGTCCATGGGAAAATGAAACGATTACATTAAAACATAATCCTCAGAGAAGTGCGTGGCCCGTGAACTGGGACTCACCAGGAGACCCTCTATTCAGACAGGAGTAGATAGGTAACTTAATTCCATAGGCCAAAGTTGGGTAAAATTTCTACACAGGACCAGGGCCAGATAGTAACTGATTTTGGCTTTGTGGCTCATAAGGGGACTTGTGTAAATGCTCAACTCTCCATTGTAACCCCGAAACGTTATTAAACAATAAAAGGGCGTGGCTCTGTCCCAATAAAACTTTACTTTATTTACAAAAGTAGGCAGTGGGCCTGATTTGGCCCACAAGCTGTAGTTTACCAACTCCTATTACAGGTTACGGTGCCCAGTCATGTATGTGTGGGCAATACAAAATTCAGCAGACAATAATTAATACCTATTCTGTGCCGCTGTAGATAAAAAAACGAGTAAAGGCCCAATTTTATTCATGTATGTTACCTGGCATCCAGCGAGGGATCTGGTACTCTCTCTGTCAGGGTGTCTCCCCAGTGTGGTTGTCTTTCATCACTGCCCATCTCCAGTGCTCTTCTCACACGCCACCTACCCACTGTGTCTTGAGGGCAGAAAATGGTGGTTCCATCCCTGGAGCAGACAACAGATTCATATTTAATTCAACTCACACTGTGTGAGGTACTCTCGCATGACTTGTCTTTAATCTTCAAAACAATCCAGCGAAGTACGCCCCACTATTCCTAATTTACAAATGAGACAATGTAGGCTCAGAGAATTTCAGCCATGTCCCCCAGGAATTCTACACTCATTGGTAGTGGTACGACCACAAGAACATTACCACGTATGTCCTCCATGGCAGATTTTCTCTGAGCATAAATAGTTTATTTTGAATAAGAGGATAGAAGATAGGAAACATCTTGACTCCAAATAAGGGAGGGGAGAGGAGGATGGCTAGGTGTCCAGATCACTTTTAGGGTGGGTTTTTGTTTTGCTTTATTTTGCTTTGTTTTAACATTAACATTGTGACTATGTGCTGGAAAGGACATGCATTCTTCATTCTTTTTTCATTACTTGAGAATTGTTGCAACCATTATGCAAAACCAGTAAAGGGAAAACTTTTCAAAAAAATGTCATTTGGCAGGCAATGCCCAGCTGAGGAACAGCACAGGTCTCACGGGAGAACAATATGCATTTTGTAAACTTTCTTAAAAGACAAGTTATGGTTTTGAGAAAACACAACAGGAAATTGAATTAAAAGGAGAAACATACTTAAATAATGCTCAAGTGATGACGTGACCAACCAGTCTAACAATCACAACTTAGAGTCAGGCATTGTCCACAGCAAGAATGTTCTGGCATTGGTTGGTCGTGACCATAAGTGAAGAGAGATTATTTAATTGGTACGGTATCACAACTTTGGAGTAGATGAAAACTAATTTCTTAAATCGGAAATTTAGCCATACGATACAAGGCTCCTGGAATATCTTTACTGAAAACACTTCAATAGGACCTTCCTTGTGACATCATAAATTTTGATGCTTGTCTCTGGGTTGATAGAGCTTTACCCTGGAATGAATTTAGGGTTTGTCAGCTGGGTGTTCTTTCTTCATGTTGTCTGTCCCATGTTCAATACCTGTTGGGGAATGAGGGATTTAAAAAGCGTTCATTACAAGAAAGCTGAGTTTATATGAGAAAGAAAGAAAATCTGGAGTTATTTGTGACCATCATAGTAAATACACATAAACACTCTCTCACACACACACACACACACACACACACTTCTTTTTTCATGTTGTGTCCAGTAAAAAAATGTTTTAAGAAAAGAAAGTTAATTCTTAATTCAAACCAATATACTACATCTGCAATCTTCTATTAATTTTTATTTGGTATTCCAAGGTCCTTAAAGAGCAGAAGGTAAAGGAGGAAAACTGTGGACACTTGAATACGTTTAAATTCTAGATCTTTATTCAAATAGTTCTGAAAGAGGGTCCTTTTTCTTCATTAGTTAAAAAGCAATACCGTTATATATGAAAATGGACATTTTCATGCACTTTACATTTTCTTTTCTCTATCCCACAATATAGTTGTATGAGGCATTTTATATGAGGATACTGAGCTGAATTATCATCACCAACATCATTGTTTTGCAAAGCCAAGCTCTTAAACACTACCCTAATCTGTCTCAAAAGGGGATCAAAAATCTGTGTTGTCATTCAAGTGTGATGACAAGGTAATTGACTTGGTCTCAGCAAAAAATATTTCACGACTTGCTTGATCCCATTATATTGTTGTAATGAGGTTGGGTTTATAAACAACACACATAAACCTACTTGCTCAGTCCATTTTTGTGATGAGTGACACACATCACTGCAACACCTGGCCAGGTTCAGCAGTTCAGCTGAACACAACTAACCACATCACATGGTCATCGAGACACTCACCATTTGGGAAGTCCACCAACCTTCTTCTCTGGCAGAGATGAAACCCCTTAGAGCAAGATTTATATATACATCCCATTTTGTATCACTAGCACCTGGCGCACAGTATAGAGTAAAAAAATGTCAGCTAAACAAATCAGGAAGATGAGTATAAATTAAGCATGCCTTAGTGTATTCCTGTAAAAGTTTAGTGATACGGTGGATTATTTGCAACACGGCTGCTGTAATTCTTCTCTGTGTATGCATGCCTGGGGTTGGCCACGTGACTTGTCTTGACTGATGGAATGCAGTGACTGTGATGATGTGTGAACCTGTCCTAAGAGGTCTCGCAGCTTCTCTTGGGATCTAGCCACCAGCCCAGACGATCCTGCTGGAGACGTGTGGCCCAGCTGACTGTGACCACAAATCTCCGGAGAAGTCAGTGGATGACTGTAGCTTCATAAGTGACCCAAGGGACATAAGCAGAAGAGCTTGCCAGCTGAGCCCAACCCAAATGGCTGACCCATCGAATTGTGAATAAATAAAATGGTCACTCCTTTAAGTCACTAAGTTCTGGAGTCGTTTTCTTATGTAGCAATAGATAACTGATACCTATGAGCTCTTGAAAGCTGAATATTGTCATCTACCATGCCCTTAAAATGACTATCATTGGACAATTTAATAATAAGAAACCAACTGAAAACAGCCATTTAAAGAACCTTACAGCCAAACACATCTCTACCACATGAGGGAGGTTCTTCAAAGGTAATCAGCAGGGACTGTTCTTATTTTGTTTGTTTTTCTTAGAGGAGTCAGTGATATGAAATGAAATTTGCAGGTCAACCTACGGGCATTTCTTCATAGATTGAGGACACGTGTTTGGTCAGACCTATGTTTTATATTGTTTGATAATACATTAAGTGAAAAGAAATCTACTGGTATTGTTTTTCTTTGGAATTTGATTTAGAACAATAATAATTCCATGATAATACACTTGGATTTGATGAGTGGTCATTAGGGAAGAGTGAAAATAAAATAAAACACTGGGAGAAAGTCCTTCTGCTCACGAGGGTGTGGAGTGCTCAGACCACGGAGGGGTGTGTGGGTGTAAGAGGAGAGAAAGTTGGACTTACTTGAAATAAGAGTAATAACACATTGACCGGGTGTAGGACGAGGTCATGAGCAGTAGCCACGTGCTAGTAGGCTGAGGGTCTTGGCCTGGGGGGAGGAAAAAGGGGTTTCCCTATTTTAAAAGGCTTATAGTTTTTCATAGCCCGATTGCTTCAAAGCAGCAGAAAATCAGTCTCATTATTATAACTTTGCCAATTTAATATTAAATATAGTGCAATTACCATATCCTTGGTAGTGAGTGAAGCACTTATACACATCGTCTCAATTTCACAACAATTTTGTGATGGAAAGAATGTTGTCACTATTTTATAGATAAGGAAACAGGTCCAGGAAGGTTGAGTAGCTAGGCCAAGGTCACAGTTACTAAGGGATTGACTGAGGACTCAGGCCCAGGCTGTCTCACCCTAGAGCACTTTCACTCAACCACGACGTGAAATTGTTATATTCCTGGAAACTAGAATGTGATGAGAGACCCAGGGAAGAAAAACACCCAAAGAGCTGTGACATCAATCCATTCTAGAATTGCAAGACGTTTAACTAAAAGGTTATTTTGCCTGTATCTTTGCCATTGTACCACCTAAGTCATCACAGGTGAAAATGTAACTTGTTATGAGGAAGACACTAATTCTCTCTAGTACTTGTTTTTTTTCTTTCAAAATACAAAGTGGGAGGCTTTATTGAAAAATCTTTTTTTTTTTTCAAACTAAAACAATATTATTTTCAGTTAGGATTTGCCATTGTGTAGAAATACTTTTTGTTCATTGTGTAGACTGTAATCAAGATTGAAACAAATTCAAAAATCTGTCCCAGAGAGATTGTTGAAAAGTCCCAACAGATATAAATTCTCTAAGAATGCAGTACAACTCTTAGCTGTGTTTTCGACTTCCAGTGGATTTGGGATGACTTTATATCTGAGAAAGCAAATTAAGAAAATAACCCCCCTTTTTACACTGTTTCCACTAAAAAAACTCCATGTCATACCACATATGCATAATTATTTTTGTAATTCAACTGCAAAGCATAGTTATCCTGTTAAGAACCTCTGGAGTAGAGAGTCACATAAACATGGAGTAAATGTGGAGTTTTACAGATGGCAGATGAAATGAGCTGAGTGGAAAAGCTTTCCTAATCTCTGTTTATGATGCAGCACCAAAGTTTTGATATCAGACCAGTTTAAGGCTTATAAATGATAGTAAAATTTGGGTAGCATCGAGAGATTTTCACACTCAAATTTCTTTTTGTCTTGTTTTTTGATTGCCTACCAAGATAGGAAAGATTTCCAATCCAAAACGGATCAGCTACTAATTGAGGTGCTCATACTCTATCCTGAAGCAAATCTCTGCTGTAATGGACCCTAAGATATATAAGGGGTACGATTCTATGTTATTAATTAATTGGTTCAGAATGCTTTGCTAACATGCCTTTAATATCTACTATCTTATTTTAATTTTAATTGTTCACTTGGTGCAAATACAGACAACTAGGGATAGGAAAAAGAAGGACAGAATGCAACAGGGGGCAATATGAAAAGCTTGCATCATTTGATCAAGTAACATCATATAACTGAAATGGACCAAATGGCCGCTCATCTGTGACCCCCTTCAGCTTATCACAACACAATGACGTCATCACAAGGGGGCTTTCAGTGCCAGGTGTACCGGACAGCCCTGCCTGTGGAGAGCTGGCTGACCCAACTCATTCTTCTGGGTACTGTCCCAGCTGGCTTTTCCGTTTTTTTTTTTCTTCCTCAAATTTTGTTTCAGTTTGAGTAATCTTTGTTCATTTCGAATCTAACGGTTAATACTCCTATCCAGATAGAAAAACATGTTCTGGGAAAATCTCCCATCACTTTCTCTTTGGTGATTTTTTTGGTCAGCAAGCAATTTGGAGGACAGTAAGCAATTTGAAAATGGACTCTCCGTGTTCCAAGTTGAGGGGGTGTGAAACTCGGGAGAGAGGAGATGAAAATATAAGATGATAGGTTTTCTCACCAGCACGCATGCTGAAATGTACAGAGCACAGCTTTTCCGCGAATCAGCCGTGATTGCAGCTGGCTGGGCACGGAGCTGAGAGGGCAGCTGCATCAAAACCCAGCTCAGTTTTTAAGAACACAAATCCTTTTCACTGCCTGTGGACAAAATTACTGACTGACATGCTAAACCTATTAAATATGTATTTTGCAAATTTTGAAATGAGGAAAACGCTATGTAAAAATTTTTACAGATGCTGAATGATTGTAAATGTGGTTAAAGATGTGGGACTTTGTTCTTTCGTGGATCGCTATTAGCTTACATTTGAAATCTCTGTTGGCCACGTATTTCACATTGTTCTTCCAAATGTAATCATTTCTCTCTTTTATCTGATCTCCTACAGTCTCTCTGTTTTCATCAATATCTGACAGCAATTCCCAAAGATCCAATATAGTCCACTCTAATATCCTTATGTGTACTCTCTTCTCTCTTTGAAATCTAATACCTTCGCAGTGAAATAATTTATTGTGCTTTATTTAGACTTTTATTTTTTGCATGTGTTTTGATACTAACCTTTTGAAAAGAGTTATTTGGAAATTTAAACCAACTGTTCACCAACAGTTATGAAAGCATGATTAAGAAATTTTCTCTCTTTTTAAATCCCCTTTTAATCCTTCAATTTTTCTTTTTCTTTTTTTGTTTAGTGTATTATGGCAAATGCCACGCAGTCTCTGGGTCTGGCAACCATAGGAACATGACGATGAATACTTACTTCTTGGATCCCAACTAACGGGTAAGCCATACAGAGCTCAAATGAGCCAGAAAAATCAGTGACAGTCTTACTTTTCTCGGAAACCCGTAGAGTATCTATGGGGTTGTCAGAACCTGGAGATGATATTTAATTCATTGAATGTGACCTGGGGAAATGACGGTGGCCCCCACATACTCACTAATAAATAAGTGGGAGATGGTTGGTTCCAAATTGCATAGACTGTATTTCTGTTTGTCTTGAGTCCTCAAGAAACGCATTTTTGAGCACTATCTAAAAAGAAGTTTTTATGGGTACATTACAGTCTAATATGTGCATTGTTAAATTAAAGGGAAAACGTGTTCCAGGAAGTGGTTGGCAGAAAACCATAAATCTTAATGGATAGGAAAATATGCCTTTCAGTAAAAAGGAAAGAAACAGACATGGAAGCAAGCAAGAAGGCCGGCGTAGGTCTCCTTGCATATCAGGCCTCTGACCAGCATCCAGCAATATTGATCCATTTCCAATGTTTATGATCACTCCACTTGCATATTCCCATTCTCCTCTTTGCTCTTCCCTTTGACTTCAGAAAATTGTCCCTTGGTGGTGCCAAAAATTCGAGGCAAGAATGAAAAATGTTTTGCTTTATTGCTAACCTGTGAAAATGTGTTTTTTTGCCAGTGTTGTGGTGGTTGGGATTTTTTTTGTTTTTTTCCCTTTCTCACATGGCTCTAATCCTGGCTGGATAGATCTTAACATGCAAATAAAATTCCACCCTAAATAAGTAAACCATGTTTCTTGGTAGGAGTCTGAAAAACTCTATTTCTTATTTTTCTACTCATCCAAGATGTACTTTCCACTGCCCGTTGCTGAAGCTCACTCCTTACCACCAGAGTGGACAAGCAAGGGAACATCTGGGTAAAGAAAGCTTTAGCTCTTCTTTAATCAAGACAAGAGAATAAGTGAATTAAGTAGCCTCTGTGGGTGCTTCCTGAGCTCCAAACAGCCTTAAGATATCTGCAGGATACTCACTCTGTTGATAAAATTTTGTCTGTAGAACCATGCTTATACTACATAGACGTGAGTGACCATATTTGCTCATCAGTAAAAGCTTATTGAGTGTTTTTGGTATTCTGGAATCAAATGTAGGCAAAACAAACAGAGATATCTGCCTTCATGGAGCTATTTACATTTGCATAGTGTTCAGCACTTTTAATGAATTGTTCAGTCAACCAGTGAATTATTTGATAATGTTGAGTGAAACTACGTTATATACCAAAGTTATGTTACCATGTTAGGTGTTAGGCTTCCAAGACTTGATCCTGATTCTCAAAGAACTCTCAGGCTAGTGGTGGAGAAACACATCTAAGCCAATACATACAAGAAATTATAGTTATTATGGTGATGGGACAGAGTGAGTGCTCAATACCAGTGGGTCCTGTAATTAGGGTAGACAGAACTTTTCACTCTGACTACATTTTCTCTAGCTCTGTCGCATTATAACTTGGTATTATCCTGATGTGACTTCTGTTTTTCTCATATGCTTACCTATACTTTATAAAATTTGCGTTGTGAATATTGTTTTTCTATATCAAGTGTATGACACTTTTCTATATCAAGTGTCTATATCTTATAAAAGTCAAACCCTACCAATTCAAAAATTGTAATGTAGCAGATACTTGCCATAATAATTACTCTAAAGATGAAATCTCAATCTTGATTCTCATAGACTGAAAATTAGTTATTGAAGGACAAAACTGCGCTTAATATGTGTACTTTTAACTGCAGGGAACTCTCATAACCTGGAGTTCAGAGATGGTTTTGTTATGTAAGCACGAGTTTAATATAGACATAGCATAGATTGATGTCATCAAGATTGAGTATTCTAAGAAAAATGTTGATAAATAATTATGAGTGTGATGGCAATGCTTAAAGAAAAGCTATTCTGAAGATACAGACTCTTTTGGAAAAAATAAGCCAGGATCAGCATATCTTTTATCGCATTCGATAAGTCACTGTGCAAAGCTCTTCTTGGTCATGTGTGGACTAGGGACCCCTTCTAAGAACTATCATGGTACCACATGTACGTCCTATTCTGGCACTCACCACACAGAGCTATAATTGCCTGCTTCTAATGTCAGCACCTCCCTCTAGCCTGCATATAATAAGGGAGCCAGTGAAATCTATTTGATTCTGGCTGTGTGCAGAGTAGGTGTTCAGTATTTGTTCTTTTTGAATTGACTCATGGCACAGATTCTGGTCAAATGTTTAACTATCATTCAATTAACTTTTATAGCAGTTTCCTGGTGAACGACTCTAAGATAATTATGACAAGAAATGTGCAGTAGACTTTAAAAAGTCCTGTTAAGGCATACAACTTGGAAAAAAAAGTTTATTATGACCAAGTATAGGTTTATTGTAATCAAACAGTGCTTAATATTAAAAGTTTATCCTTCTGTGGCTCTGACTCGTCTTCATGCTGGTACGCTTGCCACTTGAAGGGCCTCACAAAGTCGTCTTCCAACTGAGACATCAAGGAATAATTTGAGACATTTGCCACATTTGAGGCAAAGGGAATGTACCAAACATTGGCAGGGAGGAAATGTCATCTCTGGTCTCCTTATAAACTGCTAACCTCCCAAGATATGTCCAAGGATACAAATCAAAACATTTTTCAACAGTGTTTTATTTAGCGGTCACATTCTTGAGTACTTCACCTTGTCACGATTTTATCCCCAATCAAATGTAGAACATGGTCTCAAAGGTTTTCTTTGTTTTTCCCCCTGTGAGATGACAGAACTATTTGTGCTCAACTTGGAGGTGCACAACTTATTTTTCTCTTAAACTTTTTAATAAATTAAAAAAAAATTGCAGCTTAGAATTTCTTTACCTTCTTTACAGTAAAAGTAGTGGATAAAGGAAGAATAAATAACAATTGAGTATTTATTTATTTATTTATTTATTTATGCAAAAAGAATTTATTGAGCACCTACTATGTGTGAGAGAGCAGGAGGAACTGCCAGACAAAAATGAAATTGCAAAATGAATACAACAAGATTCCCTTTAGAGGTTCACAATCTAATGGAGAGGACAGACATACAAGCAAGTAACTATATTACAATTTACTTAGTCAATAAATATTTATTCAGCACCTACTATGTGCTAGACATGAGACTGGGCACCAGGAATATAGCAGTGAATAAGTCTCAGATTCCTGCCCTCATGGAGCTTACATTCAAGTTGGGAAAACAGGCAATAAATGAATGAATACAAAAAGTGATAAAATACATCCATAAAGAAGGTGATTAACTCTAGGAAGAAAATGAAGAGGGAGCTGTGATAGAGAATGGTAGAGTTTATCATCACAGAACACATGGTCTTGAAGAGTCCTGTTGTTGGTTAACACTTAGGATAATACTTGAAGAGTAGTTGTGAGTCATGCAAAGAAAGAGTTGAGGAAAAGACACTACAGGCAGAAAGAACTGCTAATACAAGGGCTAGAGGCGTGATTCCGTTCAAATGTCATATTCTTGTGTTAAAAACTTTCCAGAAACCCTCCAGCCAAAGTAGCAGACTTAGTGCTTCTTCCCCGGTACTTGATTACGTTGAACGTCATGCTGCTCTGATCTATTTCACATTATGTTAAAATGATTTCTATCTATGCCTGACTTCTCACTGGGCTTAGTTTTTATTCACTGTTGATCCACTGTACCTATTGCAAATATCTGGTGTAGGTGTCACAAAGTTTTTGCTTTTTTCTCATTCTCCTTTCTTCTATCAGGTTAGAACACATACCAGGTGAGAATGAGAAGGGCGCAGACTCTTGCGTAATGCCAATAGAATAATTAATGTAGGCAATGTGAAAAAAATTGTCTCACTGATTCCCACACCCTGAGGGCAGAATAGGCTTCTTTTCTCTTCCCCCTATAAAAAAGAACCTATAATAACCTGTGCTGTTGCAGTAGGGAGCCATGGGGAACAGAATCGACAGCCAGCCAAAGAAGGTGGGACTATAGGGGTGAGAGAGAAAAAGGCTATATAGTAAATGAAAGAATGGAAAAAGAGATAGATGATAAATGGGTACAAAGCTTCTCTGTTTATCTTAAAGGGCAAGTTGATGTTTAAGAATGGAAAACTGAGAATCTAAACCCAAATAAAATCTTCGCAATTACCCAAATCCCCAACTTGTATTGAGAATTTTTCAATAAGTTAAATAAAGTACATTATCCCAGTGTGTAAAGGTGGACAATGTTATATAGTCTTCTACACTCTGTGTTTTATCCACTGCCAGTTTGACTATGTGAACCATAGCCCTACCTTTGCTTATCAAATACAAGAGTAAAACGATGGCTTTGCAAACAGTAGGAGCTCAGTAATTTATCAGTAAATGTTAAATAAATAGAAGTTAAAAGCAAAAGCTATTTTATTGCTATTCTAACGCTATGGAAATGTTTGAAATAAAATTAGCTTTATCCATCCACGCTCCTTCAATTGGAAGAAGTACATGTAGATTACAGAAGAGGGAAGAGCGGCCAAATACTTATTTTAAACAAAATACTTATTCACAGAATTAACTGGTTTGGTTAAAAGTTCTAAGTCTTAAAAGCATAAAATAGGGACATACAAAATGACTACAATGATTTAAATTGTAAGGAAAAAATATTAGGATGTCTCAAGGGGCAGAACGTCTTAATGAGCAAAAAAGTATGGTACTCATATTAGGAAAATCAGTGGTGAATAACATAATCTTTCACCCCTTTGCAGGAGTTACTTTTCAGAAAAGTACCGTGACTGACCAATTTTATTTTGTAAGATCAGTGTCCAACAGAAAATATATGAAAGCCAATTAAAAAAAAATGACATTTTATTTTTAATAATTCTAACACCTTAAATATCAAAGCTCAAGAAACTCTGCTTACAAAACAAACTAAATATTTTTAAATCAAGACAAATCCCTGCAGCTGGTACCTGGTATTAATCAAGACAGACTAAATCGTGCTATAGAAAAGATTGCTTCCTAGCACCGCTAGACAACCACACAAAGCTTGTTCCTCATGGTGGGTTTTACTCCTTGTAATAGCCAAATAGCTCCTCTTGGACTCACCCTACAGTAGGTTATACTTGTAAACACTGGACAAAGTATAAAGAACAAATACCTGAAGATCCTTGAAAGTGACCAAACCAGGGGAATAGTAGAGAGGACTCAACACTTGGAAGAAGAGAACACTAGATGAGCTGCCAAATGTGTAAAGAATCTTAGCTTGATGGCAGGCCCCAGTCTAAGCTCTGCAGAGCTGAAACTCAGATAGAAAATCATCAGACTTTTTGATTTTAAGAACTAGACTCCAAGCATGGAAGTGAGTTTCTGTTATCAAATGCAAGGGACAGAGAATTGGTAGCTAGAGTTCCAGCCAATTTAACTGTCTGCCATAAAATGACTAATATTCTTTGAAAGAAATAACAGAATCCAGAGTCTCCACAACAAAACATTCACAATATTGAGGAAAAAACCCAAATGTGAAATTAGCAGGCAAGGATTTTAAAGTAGCGGTTATACCTATGCTCAAAAATATAAAGAAAACTGTGTTCATAATCAGTGAAAAGATATGAAATCTTAACAGAGAAATATTAAACAGTAACAAAATCAATGTAATTTCTCGAACTGAAAAATAAAATATCTGGAATAAAAAATATAACTCAATGGGCTTAATAGCAGGTTAGAAATGATAGAACAAAAAAAAAAAGACAGTAAATATGGAAATAGATGAATTAGTTATCCAATCTAAAAAGAAGAGGGGAAATAAAATTTTTTTTAAAGAATGAACAAAAGTCTTAGGGACTGGTGGGACAATTTCAAAAGTTCTAACATATATGTAATTGTAGCCCCATAAGAAAAGGAGATAGATAATAGAGAAAAAAAATTTTTGAGGAAACAATTACTGAAATTACCTAAATTAATAAAAATGAAAAAAATATTAATTCTAGATTCAAAAAAATTTGTGAATGAGAAAGATATAAACGCAAAGAAAATCAACTATGTACATCATAGTCAAACTGCTCAAAAGTCAAGATAAAGAGAAAATCTTGAAAGGAGGCAGAGGGTAAAAAGACACATATACAGGCGAACAACAATTTGATTAAAATTATTTTTGACTTTTCATTACTTATAATGTAGTCCAGAAAATAGTGGAACAATATTTTGAAGGACTAAATAAAAAAGACTCTCAATGCAGAATTTTATATCAAATAAAAATATTTATCAAGAATGAATTATAGCTCAATAAAGCTGAAAAAAAAAGAATAAAATTAAAGCAAAGCCATTTTCAGATAAAAGGGAAGTAGGGGAATTTGTTGCCAGCAAACCTAACACTATAAAAAAATGCTAAAGTGAGTTCTTCAGGCTGAACAAAAATGATGCCAGATGGGAACTCAGATCTTCAGGAAAGAATGATGAGAACTGAAAGTCATAAATATAAGGGCACATTTAAAAGATGACATTTTCTTCTTAATTAAAAAAATATGTAATTTTTAAAGTAAAATTAGAATAATTTATTATGTAGTTTTATAATGTTTATAGATACAATCCATGTGGCAAATTTAGCATAGAGGATAAAGAAAGGGATACATGGCCACATATTGTGGCAAGCCTCTTACATTTTATGGGAAGTTCTGTAACATTAGCACTAAATAGACCCTGAAAAGTCAAAGGTATATATTGTAATCCCTTAATCACTAAAAATTAATGTAAAGAGGTATTGCTAAATATCCAATAGATAAATTAAAATTGAATTCTAAACAAATTTAGTTAATCTAAAAGAAGGCAGGAAAGGAGGAAGCAAAGAACGGAAGTTGAGGGGACGACCTGAAAACAAACAGTAAAACGGGAGACCATAATCTATCTCCAAACTGATGCGAAGGACAGATACTGTACGCACTCCAATCAAAGGCATTTTCAGATTGGATTTTTAAAAAGCAAGACCCAACTACATTCTCTCTGTCTGATATGCACTTTAAATGTAAAGACACAGGTAAATGGGAAAGCTAATCAGAAGGCTGTTGTGGCTCTATCAGTATCAGACTTGTGAAGGAACACGCCAAGACAGAGATTCCCAGAGAGAAGGGGATATTTCATAATGATAATAGGCTCAATTCATCAGGAAAACATATACGTACGTATGTGCACGTAATAAGAGATCTTCAAAATACGTGAAACAAAAACATACAGAATTAAAGGGAGAAATAGAGAAATCCACAATTACAGCGGAAGATTTTAACACCCTTCTCTAAGCAATTGATGAAACAAGTAGAGAAAAAATATTAAAGATGTAGGAGATTTCAGGGAACAATGCCATTAACCACCTTAACCTAATTGCTGTTCATAAAACATTCCAGTCAATATTCCATGTGTACTTGAATGCACTTTTTTTCAAGTACACATGGAATATTACATGCTTATGTTTAGAAAGAAGGGTCTAAGATCAATGACCCAAGAAGTTCTTAAGACCTTTTCCACATTAGGAAGCTGGAAAAAAGTCATGCAAATCCAAAATAGGTAGAAAGAAGGAAATGATAAATATAAGTGTAAAACAATTAATGAAATATACAAAAAGGCTAAAAATAAAGAAACAGTGACAAAATTCCTCTCTAACTATGGTAGTAAGTGCATGACTGAATCAAGACTTGTTGAGACAAAGTGAGATGGAGAATGGAGTTCTGAAATACACAATGTGACCATCGTAATACTTGAATTTCAAATCGCCCATCCTTGTTAAAGAAACTAAAGTTCCTTGTTAAAACTCCCTCCAAAGAAAATATCAAGCACAAATGGTTTTCCTGTTGAATTATATTCCCCACTCACATGAAATCTGCTACAGGTTCAGGTGACTCTCCAGGTATCTGAGTGTGTGGCTCACCAGGGCAGCCTGTTTTGTTCCTACCACCTCAATATGAGACCTCCTTGATCACACAGGGAGAGGAAGAGAATTGAATTTCTTCTGTGCAGCCTCACCCTGGAGCGGACGCTCATCCCTTCTAGTCACAATTTATTGGCTAGAACTCACCATATGCCTTCCCCTACCTTTAAGGGGTTGAAAAATGGAGTTTTGCATATTTCCAGGAATGAAGTATACAAAACAGGATGTGATGAACATGTGGCATTATCTGTGACACAGAATTATTTTCTATAATCTTTGTCAATTGATCAGAAAGTACCACGATCAGTTAAGTAAAATTTTCCGCAAATATTGTCTAGTCAGACTGAACTCTGAAATTTGTATATAAAGTTTTCCAATTAGCTTTCTTCCTTTTTTCATATTTGTAAACCTTAACAAAATTCCTGATTTTTTAAAAAGTGGTCATGTGACTCAAAGGCACTCGTTGCTGGGTTTGATCTTTTAGTCTTTTATCCATATCCTGCAAGGATGAGAGGTGAAAAATATCTGTTCTCTCATCCTCCCAGGGACCTACTTAATCGTTCTGTGATGGAGAGGGAAGGGTTAGCAACAGTCATTTCTTTTCTGTCCTTTTGTTGAAGGGATCCAAATGAAATCAAATTTTGGTATGCAGACACAAACTTTTTAAATTATCAAACTACAGTTGGCGAGGGAGTACTGTGTTATAAAAATTGAACAGGAGCCTTAGTTGAGAGTCTGTGCAGTTGCTCTGACCCAAACAGGCTGTGGGAGAAAACCATTGTTTGCCTCGAGTACAAACACCCTAAAGAAGGCGTCTAATCAGATGTGTGGGAGGGCAAGCCAAAGTCTGATGTGATAACTTAAAATCTTTAGTCTGAGAAAAATAACACTGTGCAATTAGTCATCAACACGTAGCACTTACAGACTGTAATAAGTGCCAAGGAGAGGGGAGGAATTGGACATGGCAGAGGGATGGGTAGTACCAGCTAGAGGCGACATACAGTGGCAGAAAAACGACATGGTGACTTACAGTTCTAGCTTCGAGATCAAACAGTCAGGCATGGGTTCTAATCTTGTTTCTTCCTCTTAGTAGCTTTGTTACCTGGGCCCAGTTCTTGCAGTTTCTTAAGATCAATTTCCTCCACTCCAAAATGGTGGTCATTGTGCTTTCTTTGTAAGGCTATCAGGAAGATTAACTGTGTCTGGGACATAAGAAATGCTCAATAAACTTAATGATTATTACTGTAGAACATTCAGACGTTATCAGTGCTTTCGTTGGTAGGTGAATGCAGAAAACTTTTGCCTGAAAAAAAAATGGTTTCAAGTTGTTGGGACCTGAGAATGATCACAGTTTGCTTTGTTTCACGTGGTATCAATGAGCATAGCCAGAAGCAAACAGAGGAGATCATATGATACTTTTTGTAGTTTTCCCTACTCCTAATTTATTTACAGTTTTGGTGTATACACACACACACAGACACACACACACACACACACACACCACACCACACACACCACATCTCTATCTTTTTTCCTTTCTCTGTGGTGGTTAGTACGTGACTGAATTGAGACTTGTTGAGACAAAGTGAGACGGAAAGTGAAGTCCTGAAATAAACAGTGTGAACGTCAGTAATACTTTAATTGCCATGTTTCATGGTTATGCAAGCCCACTGCTCTGGAATTTCAACATAACCTTGAACCATCACCAACTTTAATTTTCCTCACACTTCAACCAGTAGTAATTGGGCTCCCCCCTTGCCTGCTGCTGCTGCTGGCATTTTTGTTATTGCCTTTCCTTTGCTTTCATTCACTTTCTTTAATTCTTTGTGGCAGCTGCAAGCGCTGAATGCCAAACTCCTGTGTTTGTCGCATCAGAGCCGTGACTCCTCCACTCTTGCAGCATAGCGGGCTGAACTAGGCCTCTGACTCTTCAACGCAGTTGCCTTGCTGAGTTATCTGCACTCACCAAGAGTTTGCTCCCAAGCCAACCCAGAAAGTAGGGCCTGTGGGGTCTGGCTCATCTCATCATGGGAGCATTCCTGGACAAGTGGCTTGATGTATAGGGGCCTCAGCTTTCTCCTTAATAAACAGTATCAGCTCGTTTAAAAACAGCATTCTGAATAGTATTTAGCTCAAAGGGTTGTTTGGGATTCAATGAACTAGTGTAGGTGATAGGTGCCTGGAACATATTAAACCCTCAGTAAATATTAGTTACTACTGTGTGCATTTCTCATGGTAAGCCAGCTGCCCCCTGCAGTTCACCTCCAATTGCAGTGCTCGGACGCCATAACTAGCTGTTCAGGGAGGATCTAGGGGGTGCTGGGGACATTCGAAACGTGGGTCTGTGATTCGTTCCCACACACGTGCTGTGTCAGTATCCTAGGACTGCCGTAACAAAGTCCCACAAGTGGGTGGTTTAAAACAACAGAACTTTATTCTCAATTCTAGAATCTAGAAGTCTGAAATCAAAGTGTCAGCAAGGTCATATTTCCTCTGAAACCAGTAGAGTTCTTCCTTGTCTCTTCCTAGCTATTGTGTTTGCCAGAAACCTCTGGTGTTCTCTGGCTTGTAAATGCATCACTCGAATGTCTGCCTCTATTGTCATGGGGCTGTCATCTCCCCGTGTGTCTCTGTGTCTTCACATGTCATTCTCCTCTCCGTATGTCTCCTCCCCTTATAAGGACACTAGTCCATATTGGAATAAAGGCCCACCCTACTCCAGTATGACCTTGCCTCAACAACCTACATCTGCAATGGCTGTATTTCCAAATAAGGTCACATTCTGAGGTTCTCGGGGTTGGGACATATCTTTTAGAGAGACACAATTCAACATGGAGGCTCCTTTTGTCTATCAATTCCAGTTATTGTTGACAACTGTGTGTGTCTCATGGTGGTTGGCTGCTGTCATGATCTGGTCATGGGAGGCAGAGCGTGGATATCTGATTGGCATAATCAGAAAGGACTGCATGAATGACTGGTTTAGGACCAGGCAGTAATTCTCAGACAGGTAGACCTTGGAATTGGCTGGGGAGCTTCAGCCATGATGATGCCTAGGTCCCGCCCCCAGTGATTCTGATGACATTGGTTGGGGTAAAGCCTGGGTATTAGGACTTTCAAAAGCTCCCCTGTGATTCCAATGTGCAGGCCAATCTAAGAATCACTGAGCTAGGAGAAGTCAGAGCTAATGGTGGCAACTTGATTCGATTCACCCTCATTAGAAGGATAGACCTGTATTTTCTTTTCCAAATCCTTGGAGCCAGTTACATTTGGGAATTCATGTTTAGGACTTTTTTTTTTTTTTCACTGAACATTTTTGTGCAAACAAACTTAATTTTAAAAGAGTAATAGGGAGCATATACAGTATATAACATAAAACTCCCGGTGTTAAGGATAAGGAGTGTCTGGACAGTAGTTTTTAATCAAACTTTTTTTTTTTTTTTTTTTTTTTTTTTTTAGGGAAACTTGTAAATATTCAAATTATAAAGAGGCCTATGTCCGGTTAGTTTAGATTTTGCTACCAGAAGAAAGTTGATACCAAACTTTCAAAACCAAAAAAAATTCAGTTTTCCTTCTTTATAGATTCTGGAATTGAG
Source organism: Rhinolophus ferrumequinum (assembly GCF_004115265.2). Lineage (NCBI taxonomy): Eukaryota > Metazoa > Chordata > Mammalia > Chiroptera > Rhinolophidae > Rhinolophus > Rhinolophus ferrumequinum. The sequence goes on along the minus strand of NC_046310.1, from coordinate 10,098,305 downwards.
GGTAAAGGATCGTGAATATAATTGTATAACTGTGCTATAGAGCCCAAGAATTCTATATCAACATGTATACCTGGCTGGAGCAGTCTCAGGTAGAAGTAATATGCAAAGGGAGCGTGCTGATGGATGGCTGAGCATTTGACAGGTGGGCTTTGGAAGCAGGGGGACCAGACCCGAGTTTGCAAAATGCCTTTCTCTTAACCACCTGGGTGACTTTGAGCAAGGTATTTAATTGACATCAGCCTCTGTTTTCCCAGCTGCAAAGTGAGGTTTCTTCTAACTACTCCAGGATGTTGGTAGTGATAAATAGGCTAAAATCCACATAGGTCCTGAGGTAAGGATTAGAAGATGGTATTAATAAGTGAAAAGTAACAGAAACACTTTTTCAGAGGTACTGAGAGTACTCAATGAAATGAAGTTGTCTCACCACCAACCAGGTGAAACATGCTGGGACAGGAAGCCCTGTGTTCCTCCTTCTATGGCATCTATTACTAGATACCGCTTTCATCTTGGCCTTAACAGGTGCTCTCTTGCCTGCTTTCCCATCCGTTTTGGAGGGGGAGGGGGTTTGGAATGAATGATACAAGTCTCTCTATACGGCTCCTGAACCACGGTGACTGTCGTCGTCACCAGCGCTGTTATCATGTGTAGAGGACCGGTTCGTAACAGTTTTTCTCATATGGAGTCAGGATGGACCCCCAGCCCGACCCCCACAACTTCTCAGACTACCTCTGGAACCTGCAACTCCGCCTGAAACTGACGATTATGGCCTTTCTTTTGAGGATTGCTCTCTAATTCCTCATTATGTGTTATCACGGGCTATGCCACTCACTCGTAGGAAATAATAAGTAACCATAGTCATGAAAAACGATTTCCTGAATCATTAATTGCCAAGGAGAAATAGTGTGCAGTGTAAGGAAGTCATCTCCTCAAAGGAGGGGAGTGTTCCCCGCCTAATTGATGGGATGTTGCAGGAAGTATGGAATCCCTCCAGGAGGTTGAGGAAAGCATTCCACAGATACCTTCAAGGTGGAGACCTCCATTTCTTGTGTAAATACACTTAATTATCAGGGGATTTCCATGGGCGGTTAGCTGGTTCAAGCTGAAAAAAAAGTGAAAATAGTGATAGAGAAGTAAGATGAAAAAATACAGATATTACATATTTGATGACTATGCCCTCTGCCGCCCCCCGCCCCAAAATAGTTTGGAATAAGCTACCAAAGTATTTTTTGAAAGCTGAGGACAATTCGCAAGGCTTTTTTTTTGCATTTGTGTGTATAAGGGAGGGAAGAGGGGTAACCAGTCTGTGTGCCCTAGGTCATGCTGTGGTGTTTTGGGATCCGGGTAGTAGTTGGTCCTATGCAGATTTGGGAAGTCACAGTGGTTATATACTTGGAAGTGTAATGTAAGAAATCTTGTCTGTTCAGTGCCCCGAATAGTCAAGCACTCTGAAGATAAAAAAAGAAAAAGAAAAAAAGGACTGTATTTATTAGTCATTAAGTACACTATCATGTATGGCCTAATTTAAAGCTCAGAGAAGAATCATGTCCTTCACTTGACCTAGTAAGTCGGAGTTCATTATAAGGTCATCTGGGAAGAAAGGAAATGGCCAGGCCTCCCAGCAAACAGGATATGCAATAATTCTGAATTGATCGGTGCCTTAGTGATCGCCAGGAACTCTGGTAGTCACTCCTTCATAGTTTTTAAATTTACCACTATCATGACTTAGTTGCTTGGTCTTTGCTTCTCAACCTATTCTCTCGATATGTTCATATCCCCAAGAGTTACTATAAGAGATCATGTTCCCTATGGAGCTGAAGGGTTCAGCCACTGATAACCCAAGCGAATGAATGTGTTTCCCAAGCTCTCATGGTATTCCACCTAAAAGGCTACTGGCCAGCTTTTGCAGTTGATTTTGCTTTGTACCCAATCAGCTATGGCCTAGTCTTGCTGTCATGTGGTGATCTGTATGAAAAGAGCACCTCAGAATGGGGTTTTGGATGCGGCCAACACTCAGAGCTTAATAGAAAAGAAGCCAAAATAATGCACAACTTTTATTGTAATAGGGCCCTAAACAGTCTGACTACTGACATACTAATGCTTCCATCTCAATAGTACTGCATCTGAGGCACAAGTCCTTTCTCCAGATGCCTCTTCTGTTCTTAAGGAGCCTTAGCTTTTCTTTTCTGGTACCCAATCTTCCAAGGTAGAATCCACCTCCCGAAGCCCAAGATGGAAGAGATGTCTGTAGTGATGGACACCTGTGGGTCCTGGCAAAAAAACAAACAAACTGAGATTCTCTATCTTCCCTGTTCCAGCCACTTTAGTGATGCCACGCATGATACGTGGAGTCCCAGCTCATGGCTACTAGGTTACAAGGCCTGAGCTGTGGGGACCGGGGACCAAGGTCGTATTGGAGGTACCACATATCCAGCCAGTGACACGTGGTTAAGTTGTGTTTGACCTACTTGGCTTTCTCCAGGCTATACCTCACCATTTCTTCTGGAAAAATAAGTAAGACGGGGGAGCCTGTGAGCAGCCTTTTGCTGAGGAGGCACTCACAGATTTGCTGATGCTGAACCCCACAGCTTGATATTTCTGGAGTTAATCGGAGGCATCGCAGGAAACAGTGAGCCTTGTATAAGCCCATACCTACCTTTATTTACAATGTGAAACTTAAGACTTCATTGAGCACTGTTATTGCCACTCCTAATCATACCGGCAAAAAATGTCATAAATGACATACAAATGAACAATATCAATTTCACTTTAGTTGTGCATGTAGAAAATAATAGGGTATATGAATGCATGCATATGTAACATACATCGATCATCTCATGTCAGTATCTACATATACATATATCATATAGAGATAGGTAAGCATGTTTAAAGGTGTAAAAACCTTTTAACACATGAAGCTGTCTTTGCTTTATGAGGAGCACTGGTGGGATACTTGATGTGTGCAGTGAAGCTGCCTCAGAGTGTGGCTAAGATGGGCCAGATGAAAAGACAGCCGAATTACTCTACGGACAAATAGAAAAGGGAATATCGAGTATTCGGGGGCATACGCACCTCACTGTTGTTATTCTTTGTATGTTACAAATGAGAGAAGTGAAGTTTAAACAGACAAATGACATGTTTGTTTAATCTACAAACATGTATTGAGTGCCTGCTGTATGCCAGGCAGTACGGACTCCACCCTCACGGACCATTGTGGAATGAGGGAGGGGGCAGACAATGGAAAAGTAAGCAAGTATAGGAGCACTTTAACGTCATCATAAACGCTACAAAGAAAGAAATGAAGGGCTAAGGAAACAGAACATGAGTGAGGGGTATATATTCTAGTTGAGGGCAACTCAACGGCTGACAATGCTCACGGTATGGATTATAGTTCATCACAAATAATTAGGTTACCTTGACAAAATTCTCACCTAAATTATAGACAAGAAAAAAAAGTACTGAAAGAGCATTCCCTGCAGAAACAAACATCAAGTACGAATGCCCTGAAATGGAAAGCGCTTGTGTTAAAGGCAGAATAAGAAAGCCATGATGATGGAGCTTTAAGCGACAATGGAGAGTGTGACAGAAGAAGAAGAGAAGTAGGTGATGGCGAGGTCACAGAGGCCTTGTCATCTATGCTAAAGTGTTTGGAGGAGGTGCCACTGAACAGTTTAGAATTCAGAAGTGACAATTGATCTTCTGATTTGGAGGATCGTGGTGATTTTTGTGAAGCGATTCGAATGCAAGGTGGCAAGCATGGACACAGCTTTCTCATTGTCAAGTTGTTTACTCAGTCACCCAACTGTACTGCAGCATTGCCATAGGTGGATTCCACAAAATCCCAAACAGAACTCAAAACTACCGATGTATTAACTTACAATTTGTCCATACCAGGGACTCAGTAGTTTTGTCTCGTGGTCAGGCAAACTACACAGGACACAAAATTGTAATCACACAGTTGCTTGAAAACATGGAATCAATTGATGGGGTCTTATTATCACCAATAACATAGTGAACATTTATGGAACAGTTAGTTCCATATATTTCAGGCTCCATGCTAAGTGCTTAATGTGCATTTTCTCATTGAATTCTCACATTAACTCCATGAGGTAGATGATAGACGATAGGATGCTGTTGCCTAAGGAAGAGATTATGGTAGTATCGGGGGAGTGACAAATGATTGGATTCAGTATATATTTTGAAAATAGAGTGGACAGATTGCTCAGTGTGTGGGAAAGAGAAAAATCAAAGAGGACTCCTGGACTTTCCAGCTCAAGGAATTAGACGAATGGTAGTGCCGTTTTCTGAGATGGGGAAAATTACAGAAACAGGTGTGTATGGAAGGGGGTAGAGGAGAGATCTGGTTTTGTGGACTTTAAGTGTGAGATGCTTATCAGATATCCAAGCTGAGTGTTGAAAAGGCATTTAGAAAATTTATTCCAGAGCTCACGGGAGAGATCAAATCTGGGAGTCATTGGTGTGTATGCAACATAAAGACGAAAGCAGCCCTGAAGACTCAATTTAAACAAAGCAGGAAATTGGAGCACAAGATGACGAGGAGAGGTGACTAGTAGAAATACAACCTCCCATTCCAACCCACCTGTTCCCTTTTTTTCAAGAATCCTTGGAAATATCAAGAGGGACATTATGTGGGATGAGGCTTTCAGCCTTTTTTCACCCTTTTAATTATTAAAGAATTCCAGATGTTTGGAGGTTTCGGAGCATTCGGGTCACTTGAGTGATGATTATACAAGCCAATTTACGACATCTGTACCTACATACTCATGCTTTTTATAAAAGGAACATTACCTGAATGTTTCATCTAAGGTGTTTTGAACAAGGTTCATCTAGGTAGAAAGGGCATATAAATTGAAATATTGTCTAATTGGAAATAGGAGTCTGAATCACCCAACAGGAGTCGTGTCAGCATGTGAATTTGGGAACTATTTCTGTAGAAGTGCGAGCTGACATTTAGTGAGCTATCTAGGGATGGGTGGATAGAGAAAGAAAAAAAAATGGTGCCCTTTTGAGGGAATACATGTGCTTAGGGTCTGGAAACAGGAAGAAGATAGAGAAAATATCAAAGAAGAAGACAAACGATAAAAATACAGAATGTAGCTTCGGTGAAGGCAAGACAGAAGAGATTTAATGTTCTATAGCAATGACTTTAAATATGATAAATATTTTCTGCAATGGAGTTCTGAATGATCTTGAACTCTGTAAGGTTTTTCCATGCTCATGTGTCTGTGTTTGCTGGCACAGTGCAGGGTAAGGCTACACCATTAGATAATGTTTTCACAATAAGGCCTAACTTTTTTCCTGGTTAAGCTTCAGTGTAGGGCTTGCTGAGGTGGAAGGAGAACCAAGAGGCCAAGTCCCATTTCTAATGATCTCCATAATAGCATAGAAATGGCATCCGCCCTAATGATTTCGTGCAAGGGATCTAAAATAGACATTCAGAAAGTCAGCAACTCACAGCCGGCCTCCACCCTTTTCTCATCTTCCTTTGTTTTCCTTTGCTTGTTACTGGGAGCCCCTGATCTAAGGAGGGTTCCCATCCTTCCTGGCCAACCCCTGAACTCTGGCGTCCTGCCCAGTGCTAAATAGTAGTTCAGAATCCCTTCACCAGAGAGATGAACAAAACATGGAGAGTACAAAACATGGACTGCCCTTTGGTATCCTTGGCTCATCTCTAGTAAATAAAACTTCATTGGATACACATGGAATTATTTGCCTAAAATCAGTCCTGATGGGATGAAACTCTCCAGTTTTCTGCCTAAGTAAATCTGCAGGGTTTCTGCTCTTTCATGAAGATTTCTATGTGTCTAAATTAAAACACACACACACACACACACACACACACACACACACACACACACACAGCAATTACGTTTTTTTATTTAGAAAAAAGTGTTTCCCAAATCATAGATAACTTTCAACATGATTTTAAGCTATTTTGGTCTTAAATAAATTAGAAATCAGTTCATTGTCAAGTGTCTAAGAATAGTATGGTACATGCTTCACTGTTAAAGTGAGTTGAAGTGTTAGGAATACTTTTTGATTATTCTCTCACTGCAAATTTCTGTTTTTCATCACCCCATCCCCAACCCTTGTAGAAAGAAGCATGATAGTCAAATGAGAAGAAGCTTGTAGCGGACAGTAGTTAAATATGGCACATGGCTGACTTTAAGTCCTGGAAGAAACGTACCTTGATACCTTTCCATTTCCTTTTTTGGCCTATTTGGAAACTTCTACTTCTAATACAATCCTAGGGCTATCACCGCGTTCCCTTTGGTGACTCAAAATCTTGCATCTAGATATCCAATCTTTAAACTGCCTCTGTAGGTCACTCATAACCAATTGGAAGAAATTAACAGATCTCCTCTCCCTTTGCCTTCAGTTTCTGGCTCACTTATACAGCTACATTAATTTAATTAGATTTGCTCTCTACCTCCACTTCAAAGCATATCACAGATGGTTCAGAGACATATCAAATCAATACAATAACATATACTATTTCCTCTGATTTTACCCAACTCCTTTTAAAATAATTTTTTTTCCTTACAGTCCTGCCACGAGCTTTAAGAAATAAAGCCCGTGCTAATGATTTTAAGGTGAGGGGAAGGAAGTGATTGAATATTGTATTTCTGAGGACAATGATTCATGCTGTTCTTGGGAAAAATTACACTAGAACTTCATTTCAGTTTTCTTTGATTATTTTTTAAATTAATTTTAGAAAGATCTTGACCAACTGAAAAAAAAGTTGGTATTTTAATTGTGGCTTTATAATACTTAAAAAATTAACTCATGGATAATTGCAACTTTTTGATGTTGAATTTTCCTATTCAAGACCCTGAATTAATGGCTTCCCATTAATTCAAGTCTATTTTTGTGTCTTTCCATCTGGTTTTAAAGTTTTTTGATGGGGTGGTTTTAATCTCGTCTTGTTTTATTTATTCTTATGTATTTTATTTCTTGTGTTCCTATTATAAATGGGGAATTGTATTCAATTATATCTTGTAATTGATTATTATTTTATATAGAAGGCAGACTGATTATTCTACTTAAAATTATATCCTAAAAAATATATATATATCCTACCTTTCTTATTATTTTTAGACGTATTTGGTATTTAAAGCCAAAATTATTGCTAGATATGCTCATTGCTAATGGTATCTCATTATTTGTAAACCCAAAGAAGATAATCAGTCCAGTTTTAAATAGCCTTTAGTTCTAAGAGGCCAGAACATTTGAAGCTTATATTGTGTAGCAAATTTCAAAGGTTCCTTAGCCAAATAAAATGGGCGTTCTGTAATTCTGCTGTCAGGTGTTATTACCCAAGACCTCTACTGTATTTGTTTCGGGGTCATCACTTCTACAAAGCTGTGTTCAGGAAAACCTCGATGGTCTATTACATGGTTTTCAAAGTGGGTTTCAGGAGACTTCTCTTCTCTGTTCCAGATTATTCTGTTTATGCTTTATGCATCAACCTCCACATTTCTTCACATGTAAAGTGTACATAATAATAGTTGTTGCAGTTTCCCTAGGAAATGTATCAAGATCAATTTGTTAATTAGGTGAAGTACTTTGAGATCTTAGAAGAACAGTGTTTCCTAGAGAAAGCAGAAAGATATTTTTATAATCGGTGTGAGATTCTGCTTTCTGGGTAGGATGACCCCCTCTTCAAAAGTTCACAGAACTGGCCCACAGGCATATGGAATGACAAGAATCTAATCCTCCCTATTTTTGCACAGCTCCCTGTCCCAGGACCATTGTTCCCTGTTTTCTGGCGCCCCACTGGCACAGCCTTAGACATTGAGCAACCTTCTGGCTTGGAGGACAACTAAGTGCATACTTGCCTATATTCCAAAACCAAGATGACGTATACTTCCAATCGAACAGATGTGGTCAGCTGGTGATTGAACCCAGAGGAGAAGAAATTAAACACATCCAAAACAACAATGAGTAGGAAACAGGAAAGGGCAAAGGTGAATATATTCACAGTGTTTCTCCTCTCTCTCATCTTCCTTCCCTCTTACTCATCCACTTTTCCCCTTTTTCTGCATAAGAAGATGTTCCAAGTCTTTTTCTCTCCTGGGCTTTCTTTGCTTGGCCATCAGCATAGGTGTGTTCAGGGTAGCAAATAGTTCCCTTCCAAGCACTGAAAATTGAGCAGGAATTTTGAATGGTATTCAATAAGTATTGCCAGTTACCATAATCCAGAGACTTCTATATCCATTAAGAGGCTATCTGGGCCCTATGGCATTTCTTTTTCTGCTTCTGGGTACACCCTGTCTGTTAGCAGTTTTATCGAAAATCATCAACTAACTTCGCAGTTGGAAGAGGATGTGGAGTTCTCCGTCCAAACTTCCTCTTTCTCTCCCACTGTGTAAAAAGCTTCTCCATCCTGTCTCTACAGAATTTCATTCAGCTTCAGCTTAAGCAACTCCAAGAACTGAGAGCTCACACCCTCGTGAGACCTGTTTGTCCAGCCCTAATGATTAGAAACTTCTTAACTTTGAGCCAGAATTTCCTTTCTATCATTTCTACGCTTTGTTCTTAGTTTTTTGTTTTTTTCTCTTTAGAGCAACCTGGAAAAAGTAATCCATCCCCTTTTCACACTCGATTTCTCCTCGTGTTTCTCTCATCTGAATTAGGCAGCCTCAGTTCTTCTGCTGTCTCTCTGCACGATGTCAAGTGTGTTGTCCAGTTATGACGCACTTGACTTACGTTGAACTTGCAGTGAACTATAAACCCTTTGGCTTTTCCATATGCATTGCTGTTAATCCGCCTCTCCCTCACATAGCACGTCATGCAGCTGATTTTTTTTTTTTTTTTTTTTTTTTTTTTTTTTGCGGTTAAGTGGGAAGGTTTTATCTCAATCTCCTTCAAATTTCATTCTGTTAGTTTGGGCCTGTCGTTCCAGTTTTTTTTCTTTTTTCCCAGTCTTGAATTAGCTAACTTATTAGCCATTCCTCCCACCTTTTTGAGTCATCCACAGATTTGATGACTGCTTTCTATAGAACCTGTAATTGGCTGGTGAGAATCCTGAAAAGAAAGAAAGGAAGGAAGGAAGGAGAGAAGGAAGGAAGGAAGGGAGGGAGGGAGGGAGAGAGAGAGAAGGAGAGAGAGAGAAGGCAGAGTCCAGGCATGGATGAGTAAAGATCTTTGAGGGAACAGAGCAGCAGGTGTCAGGAGTGGGCCCACATCCCCTCAAACCCGCTTTCATTTTCCTGCACACCTGCCACAGGCTTTCCCTCTCTTGACCGGCTACCATCTCTTTGCTGGAGGGCTGTGTCAGCTTATCAGAGCCCATGATGCCTCTGCCAGTGGAGAACGTTTCTGGGAAATTAACGTATTCCTGGGGGCAGTTCTGAACCACTGGTCTTTGGGTGATACACTGCAGTAGAAATATCTCGGTGCTCATGGACATTTTGCAGTTCCCTCTGAGATATGACCTATACTGTTATCAGAGCTCCTCTACAGGATGAAGTCAAAGCAGCCTCCATGAGGCTTTGGCAGATAACATGTCCTTGCTTTTGTGGAGAGAGAGAGAGAAAGAGAGAGAGAGAGAATAATATAATTATATATAAGATCAACAACCCTAATTTGCTATTCTTTCACTATTTGACTATTTGTGTGCAATGGCTCTTTTATCATATATGTTTTTATCTTTTAGAATAATCTGTGTTTTTCTCTTGATTGATCTTTTTATTAAGTCAGTTCTATACTCACAGAAAATAATGTGGTAGGGGAAGTCTTTCCTTAAGCAGTGCTTTTAAGCACAGTGATGTGGATATATTTTTAACTTGAAGATTGTTCTCCGTAAGAGAGAAAATAATAAAGCAAAAGTGGAATTAAGAAGTTCTGCCTTTTTATTGTTTATCTCTTAATGTTATTAAGTTGGTGCAAAAGTAATTTCAGTTTAAAAGGTTAAAAATAATTACAAAAACCACAATTACTTTTGCACCAACCTAATACATGTGTATGCTTCTGGCATCAAGGCTCCTTATTTATTTTTTTCTCTGAATGTAATTTTAAAGGGCATTTTAACTATTGGCAGCATTTGTTACAAACTGAAGTCATTCTGGAATATATCATTCCTGACTATTTTTACCATCTCATAGGTAAGGAATCCATCAAAGCAAAAATCAAAGTGGTGTCAGGTGTTTATCAGAATCTGTATAGCTATTTGAAGTGTTTTGCATTTCTACTTGCACATGCTCTGTATTAAGAAAGCATCCACTGTATCCTTCTTCTGACTGAACAGCTTATAGACTGAGGAAAATAACTTCTATATTGCTATTATTGTATGAAATGTGTTTTATTTTCTCATAATGCTTATATCCTTGGGTGTAAGGGTTTCCAAGCTGTGAAAGACAGTGCTTTTCCTGCCTTCATCTAATAGATTCTTCTGGAATGACCTGGGTAAACTACGCCATCAGCATATTCTATTACATATGCTCTTATCCTTACCATTAATAGATAAAATCTGAAGGCTGCTTTTGGTCCCCATTTTTCCTGTAATTTTTTCCAGTAAATCTGCATGTGTCCTCCTTGGTTATTCTTATTTCTAAAATGCATCACTTCAATTTTTTTAATTTTATTTTTATCTTGTGGCATTAAAGTAAGTCACCTCAATTTTTTTCTTTTTTCTTTCTTTTTTTTTTACAATGTGGTAAACGTATAAGTATACATACATACACAAAAATACTGGGGGTGCCAAAAAAATGTATACACATGACTTGTATTCATCTTTCGTTATCGGTATATATTGAGTATTACAATTTTAATACAGTTTTTTCCTTTCTTAAAATGTGTATACATTTTTTGGGCACCTTCTGTATATATGTTATATCTGAGATCTCTATTATATTAATTATTTTCATGTTTTTCAATCAAATTTTAATTTTATAGGATAACAGAAGTTTAAGCCTTGAAAATAATTTAGAGAAAATCTAACCCAATACTTTTGTAGATGCAGAAATTGAAAATAAGAATGTACGTGGCTTACTCACATTTAGCGTTAAGTTATGCGGAGTGGTCTAACCTTAGATTTCTAGTTTTCTGTCAAACAAATATTGTTCTTAATTTTCCATATTGCCCGTCCTCACCCATCACCCCGAGAAGTAAGATGAGAAGAACACATGAAGAAAAGTAAAACCAGTCATTTTATCATCCTGTTTAAGTAGAATAAAAATACTGAGATGTGACACTAGCTGAAAGTAAGTATTTTGACTGAATTCGAGTGATTTTCAGCATCAGTGCAAACCTTGCCCTTTGTTAGCTAGAATAAATTGAAAAACTGGCTTAGATATATCTTAGAAACAAAGCATTTGCCTTTGATACACGTCAGCAGCACCAGAGAGTAACAACATCATGGTTACAAAAGCACTAGGTGTGAGCGCGGGAGCTTCTGTGCCGTTTGCGTCTGTTCTTGGCGCCCAACTTAACCAACCAGCAGAGAAGCGGCAGATCTGAATGCATAGGAAAACGCAGTTGTTCAAGCTTGTCAAAATGCAGATTTAAAAATTGTCATCAACTCACTTTGAAAAACGCTCCACCACCTAAACCCAGTGTCCGTGGGTGGCAGCAGGTGCCCCAGATGGTGGCTTATGAAGGCCTGTGGGAGACTTGGAAGTAACTCAAACAGAAGAGGAACTTTTTTTTTTTTTCAACTGTGGGCAGGGAGGAAGGATACATTTCAGGCAGAGGCAACATTTGTGTTGAGTTTGAAAGGTAGATGGAATGGACATTTAGCGTCCATGCCCAGCTTTGGGTTGGGCCCCAGAGACCTGGCTGGACTAGTGGCAGTTGCTGAATCCAAATGCCATAATTAGGCTGAGAAAAATCCAAGAATATACTTATTTTTACCAGGGGACTTGAGACATATATGCGTGGGTTCTCCACTGTTCTCAGTAATGTGTATCTTTTTGTTTTGTGCTGATGTGTGGAATAACTCCACATTGAGACATTTCTCATGTATACACTGGCTGTTTCTCTAAAAACTCTGCACATATTTCTTTTCATCAAATATACTTAACACAAGAGTGTTTTTCCATCTAAAAATGTGAGAGTGAATCATTTTGTGACTCAATAGTAATTCATATAGGTATGCTTTAAGTAAATACAGATTTTTCAGTGTAAAGTTGGTTTGCAGTGGAATAAGGATTTTCTACACACTAACGTTATTTGTAGTAGACCAAATAGAAGAGAGCTTAGCTATAAATGGTAGGGAGCCATCCCTACCTGGAGAGAGATAAACACCTAATTGTGTGAACAGATTTCAATTAATATCGGAGGGGTGGTGAGCAACCTTTGTTTTGTTTCATTATTTGAGGGAAAGAATAGAGGAGAGTGAATGATGCCCATTTTTTCTACTTGGTTGTGAGACTGTCATCAACATTGGCTTTAATCCTGGATAATCAACTTTTCTAGCAACTGAATAAAAGGCAAAAAGGTTATGTTAGTGATTGGAGCCATTTCCAAAGGAGGATCAACTCCATTTTTTCTACGTCCTGACGTATCAACAAATTATTTTTATGAGGCCTTCTGTGATTCATTGAGCCATTTGTGGAGGGTCAGAGGGCAAAGGTGCCTTTACCAGAGCAGGTTTAAGTTGGGGAAGGCGAGGTCAGAGGGGAAGAGAGACCCTCATTACTCTGGGAGGATTCCAGGACAGCTCCGAGCCGGCCCAACTGTATTAGGCGCAGCCTGGGTGTTTGTTAGCACAAAGCACGGGGAATGCAGGTGTTCGGCTCTCTGCAAAGTCTTCAAAGATCAGCCTCAAATGTTTCTGTTACTATAAAGAGGATTAAAAGGATTTAAAAACATAGCAGTCCTGTCCAACTGCTAGCATATTTGCCAACATTTGCCAAGAGAGAGGAAAAAGGGGGAGGCTAGATCAGCTACAAGTCCTGGTAGCTGGGGGAAAGATACTTATCAGGTTTCTTTTCCCCCCTTTTTCCCCTTTTTTTATTTTTTAATAGCCTGAATGTGCAACTATAGCTCTTTCTACTGGAACTCATTAAGCATTCATGGGGCAGAAAATGTAAGGGGTTCTGGAAACTGAGACTTTGAAAAGCCAGAAGTGAGCTATAAATAAACTGCCACCGATATTCCTTTTTTTTCTAGTGGTTAAATATACTTATTACACCAGAATGCAAATGTGGAGTAAACCAGGTGATTTTGACCTGAAAACCCAGTTTACGTTGAGAGGCACGTTGACATTTATGGACTCACTTACCACATGTAGGTGTCATAACAGCCATCACACCTTCTCCAAAAGCACTTTCGCTGCCCTGTATGGGCTGCAGACATTGACAGCCGTCACCTGCAGGTGACAATATGGAGGCCAGGCATCTGGAATCGTGGTTAAGGCACCACTGTTACTACTTACGGTTAATGGTTTTTAACATCAAATTCCAATTTCTTTGCTTTCAGCTTTGCCTTGGTTCAATAATCTACCTTTAATGGTTCTGGTGCCTGGATAGAGAATATTGATTTTCAACAAGGTCCAGTGAGGAGGGAGAGAACTGAGTTGTGGTGTGAACTTAGGTAGACCAAATAACCTCTCTTAGTTTATCTTCCGTGTTGATTAAAATGGGGATAATAATGAATTGCTTTATCTACCTCTAAGACTCCTCCTTTTTGTAATGGGGGATGAGACTGAAGTTACAGAAAACTTGCTTGCATGTGTTTATAGATAAGATATAAAGATGTGTGTGTGTGCGCACGCGCACACACACACACACACACACACACACACAACCGTATTACCCATTCCCATTATAGCAAGTCTCCAAATTTCTAGGGTGATGCTGTAAAAATTTGCTTATACCATGGGTGTTGATTTGTGAGGACACTGCAAAAAAAAACCATTTATTTGAATGTGTCCTATCATGTAATGATCATTGCAGAAATGACTAACCTGGGTCCATGTGCACGTCAGACCCAAAGCTGGGCCTTCGAGGTCCGTGACCCCAGAAATTGACTGCAAGCATTCAGTGTGCGATACATGCGTTTTTCTGGAAAGACGTTCCATAGCTTTTACCTGATTCTTGAAGGAAACTGCAAGCCTTGAAAATGCTTAAGAGCCACTATTCTGTAAGATCTAAGGCAGTGGGTGAGGACACGGGCTGTCTATCCAAAAAGACAGACAGTTCTTGTCTCTCTGAAGAGATAGCCAGCTCTTGGTTTTACTCATGGCTCTTCCTCTTAGCTTCTCTTTCCTCATCTATACAGAATGTATACAATGATGCATATTTGAAATTTAAATAATGCACTTTTAACAGTTTTAGGTGATACTCAGTGCAAGCTATTGATTAATATCTATAACATCTTCATAGGCAAAAAAAGCATCGCAGGAGAGTTTACCGTTGATTAACTTGCCTCTGAGTACTTGAGGAGATCAGAGACATTGATACAAAATCGACAAAAAACGATGATAAGATTATATGGAAGGATTTCAAAGAAATGATACAGATCAATTTGCACGTGTTCAGACTGAAGAGCGATCGATGTGAGTTAAGATAGGAAGACTGGATAAAGAGAAGTTGGGCAAGGAGGCTGAGCAGGGAATGGCTTGGCTTCAAGTTGAGAAGCATCCAGAAGTGAGTTTAGCCAGAAACATCGAAGCGAGATTGTGGAGAGTCCAGAATGGTAGGCTGTGGAGTTCAGATTTGACCTGGAGGTGATGGGAGCCTCAGATGATTTTGAGCAGAAAAGTTACATGATGAAACAATATTTTCAAAGCATTAATTTGGCACCTATGGGCAGGACGGAGCTGTGTGAGGAGGGACCAGAGTCAGGGAGCGAGCTGGGAGTTCTGGCAGTAATCAAAGTATGAGGTGATGAGGGCCTCTCCAGGATAGGAATGTTTGCACAAGGGGCCCCAGGGAGGGGTATTTTATCCACCTTTGTTGCTTAGTTGCCACAATTTCTACATTCAACCACAGTTTGTCTTGACTCCTAAACCTTCCTGACTTCCTGAAATATTCATTCCAGCTTTCCAACAGAGGAAGGCCAGAGGAAAGGAAGGAAGAGCGGGAGGAAGGGGATTGTTGGAGCAGGCTGACTGGGGCCTCTGGTGTGGAGGCTGGATTTCTTAATCAACAAAAGTAGTCTCAGGAAAAGAAGGAGGGAAAGAGGTAAGGATGGCCATTTGAACTCACTCAATTTAGGAGCAACTTCCTTAAAAAGAACCAACCTGACTGCAGAAGGAGTGACTCCATTCCCTTTACACCAGAAATGGCTGTCAGATGCAGGGTAAAGACAGGCATTTGCCCTCCTAATTGAGCTTCTGAAGCGTGGCTTTCAAAGGTTTTGGACCAACAGTCCATAGCAAACCATTTACATTACAAACACCCACATATACAAATATAAGTAGGAACATAATTGAGGTGAAGAGTTTATAGAACTTTCCCACGCTTACTATAGCGCGTTCTGATATTTTTTTCTAACCTATTTACATTTGCAGTATGTATGTCCGTACGTATTTTTTCTTTAATTTTTTATAAAGGGTGCATGTGACTTCCTAAGTTGATTTCTTGATCAACAAATGAACGGATACCAACCTGCTCCTTATAAACCACGGGCCTCTTAGAGCCTGGGACTCAGCCCCAGGATGAGGAGATTCAGGGATTCACAAAGGCCTAAGGGGAACGCTTTAGTCTGCTCTGCTTCCTATGCACTGCCCCACTCAGGCTTCTCTTGTCTGTGGAGTTTCAAGAACCGAGAATAAATGGAGGCAGTTGCCTCATGAAGTTTCAGAACCCGATCTCAGGTTCAGTGCCTGCGCCCACACCTTCTGGCCGTGCCAGCCCACTCACCAGCTTATTGATCCTCGCTTTGGACATGAGGGCCACACACAAAGGCCCAGCAGCAAGGTTCAGTCCCTAATGAGACCTCAACCCAGACACAATGGCCGCAATTGGTGCAGACATTTTAATTACCCTTATATTATCCTTGGCTCTCGTGGACCAAAGCACACACACGCAGCCACATTCTTTACCTGCAGTTAGCTGTAATTTCAAACTAGGTGGAATTCTTTCCTACCTTTGAAACCACAAAATAAAATCAAAGAAATAGGATATTTTGCAAACCGTGGCCCTGCATTGATGGGGAGGGGTGAAAGGCAAGCACATGGCCTCAGGTTGGAAAGAACTTGTAAAAGGTCTGATTTTGATCACGAGGCCAAATTATCTGGGCACACGGTGGTCATTAAGGCGTCCTGTCTATAAGACCCTCACGTGTGGCTGTGTCTACCTGTAATTTAGCATTCCAGCTCAACAGTGAGTAGAACATCAAAGCAGAGAAGGGAAAGTGAACGAAGGCAATGAAAGTCAATCTGGTTTAAGGGAATTGGGTCTGCCTGTGAACTCAGCTAGTTATCAATATTCTGGAATGGAAAGTGTAGAGTATCAATTCTCGGAGCCATAAATCAAAATAGGGGGTACAGCTATTCCCGCTTGCATGCTCCCGTGTTTTAAGAAAAGGCTCAAGTTGTGAGCATAACTCTGATAGAAATGAACTCGAGCATTTTTCATTGGTCATTCTTTTTTTAGGAACAGTGGCCTACTTGTAACCTGACTTTGACCATTTCCCTGGAAATTTGAGTTTATATTGGAGACAGTGCTGAGTATTTTGGTGGGCCCCTGGTTTCCTTTACAGTCTGGGGATTGGGTGGATGTGTCGTCTGCTCAATTTCCAAGCAAAGCTCCCAGTCAAAGGTTCTAGAACTGTGGTATATTAATCCCCAGAAGAAAGTCAAGGGATACGTTTTTGAACTTATATGGAAAATTTTGTGTGTATGTATGAGCATGAATTTTTCTAGGAAGAGGGCCATAGCTTTCATCAGGCTGCCAAAAAGATCTGTAAAAAGTTTAAGGATCACTGCACCAGAAAAATCACAGCACCTAGAGGTGGCTAAGTAGTATAATTATTAGGCTCTGTCTCCAGGGACCATCCAAATCATGGATCAGTAAGTGAAAACACCAAAGGCCGTTGGGTGTGACCACATGGACAGTGGCTTCAGTCAGAGCAGAGTGCTGCGATGGCCTAGGACATGGTTTGGATTCTTGTGTAGCCCAGCTCCCCTCTGCCCCATGACTGAATGCTGCAGAACAACCAAGTCATAATGTGAGGGACTGATTGTCAACAAGCGTCTATTGCGAGAAAGATAGTAGAAATCCATCTCTGCCACTGGGCGCTTCACTCAAAGCTCATGTCCCGCTGACAGCAGCCAACAGCCGTGAAATAATAGCAGACTTTTAGTGTTGGAAGAGACTTGTGGGCACCTAGATGAATCTCCATTCAGTACAGTAGTTTTTCAAAGCTGTTTACAAGTAATGGAGCTTCCTTCTCTACCTGGCTCTCCTCATTCTATTGTTGGACTGCTCTAGTTCCTGAAAAATCTCTGTTAATGTTATATGAAAAACAATTCTCCCAGTGTTTCCACTCACTGGTCTTAATTCTGCCTTCTAGAGATTCATAAAGGAAATCTATGCATGCCGTGGGAAAACTAAGCAGACTATCTTCAAATGGTATCTGTCATACCTTTAGATAATAGTCAATTCATTTGATAGCAATTTTCTGTTTGTCATTTTAACCAGACTTTATGGTTTATAAAATATTTTTAGGTACATTATCTTATTTGATCTTTAAAACTCTACAGGAATTATCATACTCCCCCCCACCACCACTTTTTTTAGGTAAAAAGTTGGGACTCTCTAAGATTAAGAGTTTTAAACAAAACCGCTCAACAAATAAGTGGCAAATCCAGGATTGGACCTTCTGTCTTTTCATTCTGAGTCCAATGCTCCTTCTGCACTGCCTCACACTGTCGTGATTAGTCTTCCAGCCATCGTTCAGTCATTTAGTAAGTGACTGCCAGCCTGTCACTGAGTTGACTTGACTCAACTCACAAAATTGACATGCGCCGTCTGTTGACATCCTGACTCCTACTTCTGGACACCTTCCCCTCCCATAATGGTACAATTATTTTATACCTTGATTAAAAACATAACACTGCTGCATAATCTGTCTTCTTTTATGTTTCATCTTGGTTTTTCAGAATTCTTTTTTAGACAAAACATCAAGTGGAAACCCAATATATTGATTCTGGGTATAGTGAGAGATTGGGCTCTGTGAGAGTTAGTGTGAAAATTATTATTGTGTTGTTACTGGGTATTCAGATGGAAGCATACTCTTCATGTCACCATATGATCATTAAGTCACATTTAACAGGTCTTGTAGAACTCTATCTACCTAACCATAGTGTTGCATAACAAGAAAATGTACATTAGAGCATACACCATATTTCTTGTTCACCACTGTACCCCAATGTCTAACTCCATACATGACATACATGGTAGATGCTTAATAAGTAGACGTTGACATTGTGTGATAGACAGGCAGCTTTATAAAACAGAATTTTACCTTTGAACCAAGATAGATTAAAGACTGTCATTATAATATCTATAAAATGGTAGAATATATATTTTCTACCATATATAAAGAAGTAAAAGAATCTGAAACAAATAATTTAAACATAAACCTATTTCTTCATGGGGCTTATTCAAATTTTACACAATAGTACTAATGAATGATGTCCAAAGTCTGAACCCTATTATTTTTAATCACTTAGAGAAAAAGCTGTGAAAGGTAGAACAGTGAGGCATCACTCTTTTTATCCTGTGACTACACGGCATTTTTTTTTTTTTCATACCTCATACTGGATGAATTTACTTGCTTTTCTCATTTATTGTCTGTTAATATTTAGCTGTCCTGAGTAGCATTATCATTTGATAAAGATAAATATTTCATGTGGAAGCATGTTGCAAGCAGCCTTTAAACAAGTTAACTTATAGTCCACAGAAAAATTATACCTGTGTGCTGTGCAAACACTTGATAATTACAAAGTTATAAATGTTTCCATGTTTTCTATTAGGTTAAGGTAGAGAAATTGGCAGATTTTAGATTTCATCTGTAAGCATTTTAATCATTCTAATTATTCTTCCACTCTTTTCTGCTATAGTCTCTCATAGGTCAAATTCTATTTGGAATACAGGGAATTTTTTGTTGAGAAAAATAAAACAGATTTGTTTAGCTTAATGTTTCATTTCAAATGACCAATAATGGTATCACTGTATGTGATAATGACGAAATGATTCTGCTCTATTTGGGGAATTTCAGCTCACACAATTTCCTGCAGGACCAGGACCTATTAAGAGGATCCCATTCACTGAGAAATAAGTAAACAGGACATTTCAACAAAACAACCAGTGTTTTATGCTTAAACAGATTAATAAGAAGACAAGAAAGTGCTTCTGTGCTAATGATTGCTTGATTTCTGGTCTTTCAGAAAAAAATAAAATAAAATCTGCCAGATAGTTTCTCTATATTATTAGACAGAGGTTCTGAAGAGGTCACTTTGCCCAACTTAGGTCACTTCATCATCAGTTTTAAAGAGGAAAACTTGGAGCCAAACTGCCTGACTTAAAATTCTAATTCTGCCACTCACTAGCTGTGTGGTTTTGAGCGAGTTGCCTAACTTCTCTGTGCCCCTGTCCTTATTAGTAAAATGAGATGAAATTAATTATTATAGCATTTACCTCCGTAGGGCTATAATGAGGATTAAGTAAGTGTAAATGCATGCAAAATAATTAGAATAGAATGTGACTCGTAGTAAGCTCTCAGTAAAATTTAGCGACCACTCATTCACTCATTCAAAAATTACGTTATTGTCATTGTTGTTTTATAATTCTAGTAGAATGTCTGTAACTTGGGGACCTAACAGTAGGATCTCTTTCTCAGGAGGTATCTTCTTGCACTGAATATAGTCACGGAAGGGCTTCAAATTGTCAAGAGGGTTACCACCATATCAAACAGGAAATTCTGATAGATTCTAATGGATTCCCATAGAATTTCTCGAGTTCAGGAGGAAATGCATCCCACCCCCAGGTAGCTGAAGGAAGCTTACACCTCTGATTGTCTGCAGCACCTGCTACTTATGGCTAGATAGAATTTACAAGTGTTGGAAGGGAAACTCAATCTGCCTAGCAGGAGCAGAAAGGTGTAGGAGGAATCGTTTTGCCCATGCTTTCCATGTGGTGGGATCTCTACTGATATAATACCTCTCGCCTCTCTCTGCCCTCACTCAGCTAAAAAGTGGAATGGTTGGATTTGTGGAATGAAACAGACAGATGCATTATTTTGCATGTATTTACATTGCACTTGATATTTGAAATCTGCTGTAAGCTCATCGCCTCATTGACCTGCCGATTTCACTTAGTAAGTGGGTGGCAGGGAGTCCCAGTCAAAGGATTCACGATAGGATTTTTTCATTGCACAGATGTAAAAGAAAAAACAAAAACAAAAACAAAACGACAGACGACAAGGCCCACAGAAGGCAAATAATTTTCCCCGGAATGTGTATTACTAATGCACATGTTTCTCAAACATAAAGTCATGTTCCTTGGCGTCTGATTTTAATCATACTCTCCAAAATGACAGATTATTTTATTCATTGATGTGGGGAAATCCCTCTGACCGTTGATTTAACTTATTCCATACAAGCCTCTGCTTTCATATCTGGGAAGTGAAGATATTCATAGGGAATGTTAAATCAAAAGAGAGAATCTATGTGCAGTGCTTAGCACTTGGTATGAGATAGAAAATGCTCAGTTAATGTTTGTCACTATTATGGTTATCATAATTTATGATGACCTGCCAGCCAGAGAAAATATCGTAGGTAAAGGAACATTGCCACTAAAAAAAAAAAACAAAGCAGAGTAGCGACAGAGACCAGGGCATTTTGGGGTGTACTGGCCTATGGGATGTACATTTCTCACTCTCAAGAAATGCACCTATAAAACGAAAACTGAAGTATGTTAAGAGTCTTTTAAAATATTAAATTTCATCTTATAGACAAGGGGAAGCCACCGACATTTTGGTGTTACAATGTGAGGATTTTATTTTAGAAAGATAATTCCGGCAACAGAGTAGAAATCATACTGAAAGTGTAGTAAGTATTCTGGAGGCACTGGGCAGCCCTATCTAAAAGATAAAGGCTCTAATTTGAATTAAGATACAATAGAGAAAGGTCTTGGATTCTTCATTTTAGGAGTTGGTTATCTAAGTGTTAAGAAAGTTCACATTTTTTTTTAGGAATACAAGCTAACATGGAATGTTTCATCCCAATTTCTCAACATACTTTACAAGTATATCATACTTTACAAGATAATGTATACCTGATTACATTATGAAATCTTTAGGTGTTGTCCAGAAGAAGAATTTTGGGTGTTTATAATCAAATTGTTTAATTATAAAACAAACATAAACAAAGTCTTTTTAATAGGGATAGAAATCATAGTTACATTTCATATAATGAGATTTGGGTGATTTAAATTTTTTATTTTAATCATAAAAGATGAGTAAATGACCAATATTCTGTGAGTACACTTCTGTTCTCAAATAGCCAGGATAATGGTTCTAGAACCCCTGAAAAAATAATGAAGAGCCTTAACAGTTTATTCCCCAAAGAAAAGTTCATGTATGTATTACAGTATTGAATTGTTTTGGAATTGGAGCAATTAGATTGAGCCAAGATTTTTTTTTTTTTTCCCCTATAACTTCTTAGACTTCTTACACTTAGAGAGCAAAACATAGCCAATTATACATGAGTTATTCCTTCCAAGGTCCGTGTGTTGACAGGTACCTGTAATTGGTGTTCAGCAGCATTTCTTTGTTACCTTTATGTAGCAGATCCTGGCATGTAAAACTCACCACATGGAGAAGCAAATCTCTGACTGCAGCTTTAAACCTGTCAAGCAAACTATCAAAATACTTCTCTTTCTTAACAAAGTGTTGCAAGAGTCAGAAGCTGTGATTTTTATCAAGTCTTTAAGCAGAGAATGTATAACCATCATCATCATATTTACTTTGAGGGGATGTCAGGTTTGGTTTCGCATTTGTGTTTGATTTAGTTTGGCTTTATTTGTACATCTCTCCTCAGAATCAGAGTTCAACCCCTTGGATCAAAGTCAGCTTCACAGATTGGACTATGTATGTTTCAGGCTACACTATCAAGACGTTTGTCCATTTTGAGAAATTATAAACATTCGTTGAAAATCATTACCACCTTGAAATAAGGATGGTTATTTTCTCTATGTTCTAAAAATTCTAGAAGAGGTAAAATAATAATAATAATAATCCATCATAATGCAGAGCCCAGCAACTTTTGGAAGGCTTTCTCAGGTATGGAAAATTTCCTGTGTTGGAATCCCACAGTTCACTCAGGGAGAAGCCAGACATCACTTTTCCAGTCTGTTTTGCAGCTGGGGTGCTGGCTGTTCCACTCACATGTACCCACGTCACATTTTACCTTGGGCTCCATGTCATTTAATAAATTTATTTTCTGTTTCAAATAGCCAGAATGGGTTCTGTTGTTTGCAGCCAAGTACCCTGATGTATGTGTGTGGGTCTGCACAGAAGCACCTATACACATCGTTTAAAATACAACACGACTGCCGCCAGCACCACCACCTCTCTCTTCTAGGGAAGGAATTATTTATTTATTTATCTATCTATTTATTTATTTATTTATTTATTTATTTATTTGACCAAAAAATAAATAAATAAAGGTATTGAGGGCCTACTCTGTGCGAGACACAACACTGAGCATTGACAATACAGACATGGTCCCAGCCCTTTTTGGACATACAGTCTGTGGTTCCTCTCTTCACTCGCATCTGGATGCCCACCTTTAAAACCCAACATCGTTCTAAGTAGCTGTCCGTACTTGTGTCACGTAAAATATACTCACTTCCTTAGGTGACATTACTCCCTTATTCTTCCATAACTTCAGAAACTGTGGAGGATCATTTAGAAGATACTCTAATAGAAGTGAGAATTCATTACATTTCTGTATGTAACCAAAGTTGTATCTTTATGATTAAAAATAAAGTACTTTGCAATAAGCAAAGTTAATTCATATATGTATGTATGTATATATATATATGTGTGTGTGTGTATAAAATATATATATATGTATTATATATATATATGTATTATATATATATAGTTATATTTAATAGCTCTCATATAGAAACATGTTGGTTGCTGGGAGACAGGGAATAAATAAATTCAAAACCAAGTTATTGCTTCTTTACTTACCTTACCTCTAGAGTTGACTAGACAAGATGAGCAAGCATTAAACTAGGGGGAAAGAATGTTGAGGTATAACAAAGGAAAGTACTTTAGGTTAAGGATAACACATTGTAAAATGTTAACTGTATTACACAGTACTAAGTATACCATGAAGTAGAGAATACAGCAATAAATGTGGGCTGGAAAAATCAGAGGTGTCTTCATCATGACATAAGACTTAAGCAGTTCCTTGGCAATGCTGATGTGGGTTTAAACTCTGGTTCTGGCACTCACTTGCTGTGCAAACTTGGACAAGTTGCTTAACCTCGCTGGCTTAGTTTTCCTATGGATAAATGGGGTTAATAGTAGCATCTACTCTCAACACTGTTGAGAGGATTCAATGATTTCATATATGTAAAGTATTTTAAATCATACATACTAATACATTTTAGGGTATTAGTCATACCTTTTGGCTTTTAGCGTTATGAATGTGTAATGTATCTTAGCTATTAATATTGCCTTGAGTAGGTAAAGAGGGTGTATTTTAGGGAGGGGGAAGGTAAACAATAAAAACATGACAGGACTGAGCCTGCCACCAACACATTAAACTAGCCCATGCCAATAGGCAAATGCATTGCCCCCAAATTTCTGTGTTTAAGCAACAATTGATTACTTTATTATATCTGCATTACCAATCTCATCTTTCTTTACAAAAATCTATATTTTACTTTTTACATAATTGTTTTTTTTACCTGGATAACCAAGATCTTTTCCTAGTGGCAAACTGTCTATGTAGAATTTTCTACTCTTTTGTGGATCATAACAGATGGAATAATCTTATGTTCCTTTTCTGCCACGTAGGTAATATTCCTTTTTCCTTAATAGCTTCTCTGAGATACAACTGAGAAGCTGAAGAAAATGTGAGCATGTGATATGCAGAGATTGTGCTGTAACTACAGAGTTTGTAGTAAAGATCTGTACTTTGTACCCCCAGGGGCATACTTACTAAAACAAACAAACACGCAAAACACAAAGCAAAAGACCCCCCACTGATTTCTCATGGAATTGATACTTACCAATTCTCAGACCATGAACTCATCCCAATGTCAAAGGTGGAACCCATAGCTGGACCTGACCAAATGGTCAATATAATGGGTTCAGGGGTGGGCTTATGACTTATCACTTAAACCTTACCAATGAGAGTCTTCCTGGAATTTTTTGGGGAGAAACACCCCCCCTGTTGCCAACAGAGTATAAACTTAGAGCTCCTTTGGGGTTTTTGTTGTTACTTGTTGCGGGACCACCTGCCTAAGATTGGACATAGAAAAGCACAGACAGAAATAGAAAAAGACAGGTTGTTGATGACATCATGTGGGCATTTGAATCCAGTTGGAAGACTGGATTTTTCAATTGTTTGACTGAATAAACTTTCCCTCTTGCTTAAGCAAATGTGGGCTTCGTTTCTGTCGCTTGTAACCAGTAGTGTTCTAGTACACCTCTATACCCTTTGAAATCTCATCTGTGACGCTTTTCGGAGTATGAAATGGAAGCTATTCAAATGACAAATTGATATATTCAGCATTTAGGTCAGACATTCTTAAGTGACAAAATCTGTATCCGACTCATTTTTATTGTCACTTCCTAGCACAGTTCCAAGCAAATGTAGTAATTCAATTAACATTGGTTGAAATAACCCAAGAATTAAGACGTAAAAGAAATAGAATGGGGAAAAAAACCCATCACATAGATACTATTGGCACCTCCTTTGTGTCAGCCACTCCTCTGGGGGCTCAGAAGTGCAGGGGACACAATTTCTATTGTCATGTAAGCTCACTTCCCAGGGAAGACACACAACCAACAGGAAGCACCGATACATAAAGACACCTTCAGATGCTGCGAAGTGTTCTGGACGAGCATAAAGCAGGATGAGAAGGCAGACAGAGGTGACAGTGGGATTGAGATAGGATGGAACTGAAAGGTCTTTCTGAGGGGCTAACCGTTGAGCAGGGACTTGAGGAAAGTGTGGAAACAACGGCAGAGGAAAAGCTTTTCAGGCAGAAAAAGAGCCCAGTGAAGAAAATGGAGATGGGCAGGAGCTTGTTAGTCTAAAGGGCAGCAAGGGGTTGATCCTCTCTTCCACGGAATCAGCCTGCTCCTGTTGACTGACTTGTTGGCAGAAACAAAGCGTACACATCTGTGAGCTGTTGGAAGGAGGAGATGCAGGAGAATGCAGGTGTCCAGAAAAAGCTACTTAATTTATCAAGAGATGATCATTGTGTTTCTCATTTTTATACACGGCGTATGCATGACTGTGAGGAAAACAAAGATGTGTTAACCCTTTGACAGTGTGATTGTATATTGTCCCATTTCTATTTAGCCGAAAAGAATGTGGCTTCTGAAGGAGAGGGGTTGGGAGAGATCATTAAGCCTCCTGATTTGAGACTGGAGAAAATTAAACGACTTGTCAAAGTTATACAACTTGTTACTGTTGAGCGAGATACTGGGACTTCAAGTAGGAACAATGTATTGACCACGCCTTTCAAGTGATATTTCATTAACTACATCAGTACATTTTACTCACATCCACCTCTTTGTAGGGAGTGGAGGTTGAATAGGAGGGGTGATGTGATTGGATATTGCAGCAAAAAACAAAACACAAGACAAACCATAACATTATTCACATTAGATTTTCAGTGCATGATATGGCTCTGTGTGGTGACAGATTACTTTAATAACTGCACTTTTCTTAGGCTATCACTTAGTTTGCATTCCCTCAGACCAGAGCTTAGCATATAATATTGCTAATTTTTTAGAATTAGATGAAGAAATAAATACATCTCAATATTAACAAAGGAATAAATCAACACGGACAATTCTTTAGCATCTTTTGGGACAAAATAAATGTATCATCACATTGTAAAATGAGTATTTGACTATTAATTAATCTTTTAAGAGTTAAACACCCACTGTCCCCATTCATATTATTGTAGGTACTATAGTGGAAATTACATATTTATTATATATATGAAATTATTCTGACTCTGTAGAAATTTGTAGTATAGCTGAATGAGCCAACTATTAAGCTACTTATTTTTTCTCAGTAAACTGGTTTTCTATCAAAACCTCACATGAATGAGTTTATATTTGAGGTTTGATGAGATTTAGTGGGATTAAAACAACATATTTCATTTCCCTACTAAATCATGTTCTCTCACAATGTTTGCCCCTAAGGCTCAGCCATGTATTATCACCTATAACAAAGATGACGTCATCAATAGCCTTTGGGTGTCAACGGTGCCCTTTGGAATGCCAGATTCTGTGAGGACAGAGAAGAGGATTCTTAAATATCTTTAGATTCCTTCGCATCAAAAGTCTGGCTGATTTAAACACAGAGTTTTACTTAAGAGAAACCCATGCCAAAGGAGAAAAGTGAAAAGCCCAACTCTTCTACCCCAAGTGATTTGTGTGAAGAAGGGAGTTGAAAACAGAACGTGGAAGCATTCTTATGTCCTTGCTTTCTCTTTGTTAAGATGGAAAATCAAAGTGGGGCCATGGTAGAAACATTCAAGTTAACAAGGAGGAAATAAAGAACAAAGGTAAGAGGAAAGTAAAGTAAGTGAAGGTTTTAAAACTTGGAGTTGTTTCAGCATCATGGGGAAAATAGCACATTTGCTAGATGGTGGTCCCTAGATAGATGTGACCCCTACAGTAGCCTGAAATGTGCATTGCAGTATATGAGAAATTTAGAAGTCCCTCTGTGCTCCTATGAAGGTGAGCAGAGCACATGGAAAAAAGAGGTGGCCATATATTGGGGACTCATTGGCTGGGACAAATATCTGGGACCATGAACTGCTGAGGCAGGAGCCAACATGTCAGGGAGGATCAGTTTTACCTCAGTCATCACTCGTCCAGGGAACCACCCAGAATATCCACTTCACTCAGAAAGTATGAGAGTCCAAAATATACGGCCTCTATCCTTTCCCATGTCAATGCCAGGTGGCGCAAACCTATACAAACATTTTGTAAGAGTTTATTTGAGCCGAACTGAGGACAAGATCTCAATGGATTGAGAAAATGCTCCAGAGAATGACAGGTTTGCAATTCATTTTATACACTTAGAATCAAAGAAGAAAACATAAGGAAGGTTATATGAAATCCATTGTTGGTAGATTAAGGAAGCCAGAGAAAGCAAAGCTGAGAAATCTCTAGGACTGGATAAAAATAAAATGGAGAGATACATACTTCTTTTGCATTGGAGGTGGGGTGGGTACAAGATAGTCAGCATTTAACATTTACAGGAAATAGAGATGTTATGCATGCAACAAGGTAACAATGAGGGGATTTGGTTCATATGCTCCCATGAGGGTGGTCACACCTCCAAGGAGCCTAGAAAAGATTACCCTGGTATTTCAAAGGTATATTATTCCAGAAGCACAAGAACAATGGACAGGGATCACATAAGGTAAACATTGACCTTTTACTGTGGTAGTTGTAGGTCTGGCACGTGATTACCCGCCATGATCTGCCCAGTTAGGAATTTATGATCAGGTTATAAAATTTTTTGTGGTTACTTTTGGTCACTGAGGTTGTCTGGTGTGCTATGGTGCCCCTTTTTCGTTCACATCCACAACTAGGGAACAGGGTGCGATGAAGGTTTTTCACTTATATACCACACATCATTTTGGAGAAATAGTGGAAGGAAGGGGACATCTGCAACACTGAAATTGAATGACCAGATAGAGTATACT
The DNA here is from genome assembly GCF_004115265.2 of Rhinolophus ferrumequinum. Classification (NCBI taxonomy): domain Eukaryota; kingdom Metazoa; phylum Chordata; class Mammalia; order Chiroptera; family Rhinolophidae; genus Rhinolophus; species Rhinolophus ferrumequinum. The sequence continues at coordinate 10,070,412 of NC_046310.1, read as the reverse complement.
TATGAGATGGGAAAACATTTCCTTTTCCCTGTTGACAATGAGAGGCTCCTGAAGAAGATTAGACTAAGAGAAAATTACAGAAAGTAAATTTTCTTTGCACATCTAAGGGTGATTTTTCTCTTATATTGCTACAATTGTATGCAAGTGTGCATACAATTTATGAGATCTCTAGGTAAAGAACTGATCAGATAGTATTTCTTCTGTTGGTTGAGTTCTCCTTAAATATTCCTATCAAGACTGATGCTTAGAAGGAGAAAAATCAAGTAAATGGCACTTATTAGTAGAATTCTATCTTATGTAGGTTTACTTTGAATTGCTAAGACCTTAAGCAAAAGTTTTTTGGCCCCTTTTATAGCTTACCTTTTTCATGTTTTCTTGTCTAGCTGTTTCTTTCATAAGTCCCCAAGGCCTGCAGGAGCTGATTAGTGGTTGTCGTGATTGTGGCTAATGTAATTAAACTATTGACATTACTATAGCTTAATATTTTCATTCTTTGACAATCATTTAAATTGCTCCAGCTCTTTTTAGACAGCTAATATAGTGTGTGTGTTGGTATTTACATCCTGTCTTAAGAATGTGTTTTTCGGTAACCACAGCTAAAAGTCCACTGTATCCCCACCAAAAATCAATCTAAGGAAGGGTAATTGAGCCATCCTCTTTGTGATTTAGCATGGCATGTCCATATTAACAAATTCGCCTTAATAGTGTAGTCACGCATTGTCCCCAGGACGTGGGGTAAATGATTTAATAAAACGAAGCAGACAGAGCAAGATCAATGACTAACACATGAAGAGTTGTTTATGCCAATTGTTTGGTGTCGAGAAAAAAGCCTGGAACTTAGAGTCAGATGATCTGGATTTAAGTTCTTGCATTTTCAGCTATTTGTATGACTTGGGTAAATCACTTATTCTCTCTCTTGACTTCATTTGGACAAAGGAAACCATACCTCACAGGACTAACAGAATAACGTGAACCTTGATTGGAGAGCAGAGACTCCACAGTGCTCTGAAACACTTCAGGAAATAACCACATGATCACGCTCATGACACCCTTTTATCAGAAGGAAAGTGGTTCCATCGTTCAAGGTAAAGAGCAAAGTTCTCTTCATTTTTATGGGACATTGATGAACACTTTTTTCTTGCACTTTCAAAAGTGTAGCATTCAAATGCTACTTTTTGCTCGACAGCCACATTTTATTCATATGACTCACAGGTACTGTCTGAAAAATGGCGGGACCACATAGCAAGATTGTCACTCACGTATCTCACTCTTTTCTTGAGCAGTCTCCACGAAAGGGTGTATTTATCAGAGTATGGGAGAATAGGAAGAAATAAAAATGATGGAAAAATACAGAGGCAAATGTTGTTTATCTCTTTGAGTTGGAAAATATGAGACCATCTGGATTTCACAAGACTATTGTATTTTTCACCAGACATTGTTCTTCAGACATCTTACAGGCAGGTACCCTAACCTTTCCCCCACCCCCCACACACATCCTCAAGGCTATCTCCCCCGATATTTTAATGATTGGATTTTCTTTCTTACATCTCTAAGAGGGTTTTCAATTCCCTCTTGAATCAAGTTAAAATCTTCTGATTATTCATAATGAACATTGTCTTCTTGTCTCCCAAGCTGTCTTCGTTTCCTCTTAGAGATTGATTTACCCCCCCCTGAAAAAGTCATTCAAACGTCCTCCCGTACCTGTCACATCTCTTTCTGCCTCTCAGGCCATTTAAATGCTGTTCTCACTACTTGGAATGATGTTTCTCATCCTCTATCAACTGAACAAATTTTGCTCAAGGCTTATTATCTTCAGAACTTCTATTCACTCAGTCTCTCCACCCCTGTATACATGGGTATATTCAATTATACAGTAATCCTGTATTACTTGCCGTATTCTGCGTGTTTTCCCACTTACGTTATGCATGACATGCTGGGAAAGAGGCACTGAAGTAGAAGAAGAGGTCCCTGCTCTTGGAAGCTCACACAAGTTTCCATGAGAGAAAAAGTCAGCTTTAAAAACCTGCCACGTGCTGAGAACGGGCAGCCTACCTAGTATCAGGGAGGTCTGTCCTGTCCGGCCCCCCACATTTTCCACTCCTTTGCTGGAGGGACTAAACATGGACCAAAGAGGAACGACGAGAGAGGGGAAGGGACAAACCACTTCTGCTCAGCAGCTCCCCCCGCTCCCCCACCCCCCACAGTAGGTCCAGCTGGGGACGGGGAGGACATTTAGATATAAATCAAATTTGAAGTTTTGATTATGACAGGGATCGCCACTAGACCCAACTAGTTACTGAACTGGGACTGTTTTTTCACCTTTTGCTCATTTCCTACGAGTGACCAGAGAATCATGAAGCTGCCCAAGTTTTTATGCTGAGGGAGAGGGAGGAATCCCCCCCAGTCCTGACAGTTTAAAGATTCCGTGGGAGACAGATATAAAGTAGCTTTTATGATCAAGTTCCCATGAGTCCTGAATGTATAACGTGATGGGTTTTTTTCCCACTTTCAGTAGGATTTATCTTTACAGAGTAGGTTAGAGAAATGCACTGAATCTCTCCACTCTCACCTATTTGGCCTCTCTTGTGACTAAGAAGTGTCTATTTGTGAGATAGCTGACTTCGGGTTAGAAGCTGAGAATTGAACCGTTTCCAGCTAGAAACTCAATTTATGCTCAATGTTGGAATGAACTTCTGATTAAATGGACCCTGAGCTGAGCTGAATATCACTTAAAAGGAAGTGATGCCAATATTTTATTTTTTCGTTTGTTTTAAAATCGAGTGAGAACTTCTGCACAGAAACCAACCCTATATTTTTGAAAACCACTGAAGCAGAAGAAAACTAGAGCGTCGGAATAGTTTCTGAAATAAACTTGAATCGAATTGATGTTTTACTAGGTCCAAGTCCCTGGTTAAGATAAAGTGTGTGGTCATGTAACAGAACAAAGTTAAGCAGCCCACCCAGAGTTAGCTATGTGGCCTTTCATTCATTAGTATCATATTTTAAAACGGAAACATCTGAGGTGGCTCTCCAGAAACCACCACAATGTACACGAGCAGAGAGCTGAGAATCACTTCTCTAGGAAGGAAGGTTTGGATCTAAAAAGGTTCAGTGATTTACCCAGGATCATGTCATGTAGAATGTCAAAGACCAGCTGGGCTGTTTCCAAGGCTGTTTTCCTTTGGGTTTTGCCTAAGAAGAAACAGGCAGGCTCAGAGCTCTCCCCTAATTCATAGAAACACTTTACCTTTGGGACTTCTTCAAGTTATTGACATGGGTAGTTGCCAGGGGTAGAGGCTGTCACAAGATAAGTTTCATTCTCTTTACCACATGAGTAAAGCTGTTAGGGAAAGCTCTAGTGATTCTTGTTTAAACATAGTTAGGTCAGCAATCCCCTGCCTTCACCTGCAGGTTAGTTGACTGATATTATCTCCTCTAGAAATTTAAATATTTCCCCCAATCGACTGACCTACATATGTCAGAATTTGTGGCTTTATTCTCCCTGCCTATGACTGACTCAGTAAACTGGCATCAGGAGAGAAGTCTAGGGGTGCCGTTGGCTAAGCCAAAGGATGCCGGCCCTGAGACATCTTTCTCCGAAGGGCTTCTGTGTGGCTGTGAATTACACTTGCCAGCACTCCTTCTATTGTTGAAGATAATAAAGAGTTACCTGTATGTCTAGGGCAAGTGACTATTTTTGTCTTCCTTCTCAGAAGCTGTAATTTGGGGAATTTCAAATACCAGAGATTTGTTCTTCTCAGCTTGTTTTCTTCATATATTATAGAAAAGAAAGATTATTTTTAAAAGATGTCCCTTTGTGAAAAAGGTGTGTGTGTGTGTGTGTGTGTGTGTGTGTGTGTGTTTCTCCAGAACGTTTTAGTGTGTAATATCAAAGGGATGACTCCATTTCAAATAATAAATCCCTTGAAATTATAGTGATTTTAAAGTAGCGGCTAATTCTTTTCAATGGACCAGAAGTAAGTATTTATGTGCTATTTTCTCTTTAGAAACTCAGTTTGTTTGCCAGTTTACACCTGGTAATGGTTGAACGATTTTGCAGTAGGTGTCTCAAGCGGGCTTTAGAATGTCTGCGAATTCCCTGGAGAAAAGTTGCGACTCTTTGGTAGCAGAAAAATGATTATCTAATCCCAAATGTTTTGTAGGAATGTGATTATTGATAAATTCAATGAACATTGTTATTACTTTATTGTCCCAAGAGATCACAAGTGTAGGTAATAGCCCTGTAGAATTTATTCCTCTTTCTTCTGGGCTCGGGTTTAATACAGTCCCAATCCTGTAAGATGTTTCAGTTGCCATGTTTTCTGTGTTTAATCTCCTGGGACATCATCCTGCTCCTTATAATCCGTTCCCATGAGGGCACTATTACGTGTGGCTTGAATAAGCACCCACCTGAGGGCTAAGACTTCAAGGGCTCCCAAAGAGGGTTGACAGAACAAAAATGTCTTTCCTTCCTTTCCTCTCCACACTGTATGTCTACAACTAACACTTATTCTACCAGTGGGTAGTGGATTTCCTGTTGCTTGTAAAGGAAGTTCCACTCTCCATCTACTTCAGAGCCAGCCTTAGTGCATGGTGTCCACATCCTGTTCTCTTCAACCTGTCTTTGCAACTTAACCGTAAACTTGGGGGTCAATTCGTCTCTAAATAGAAGACAAGGAGATCTGAATCAATAGGATGCAACATCTCTGTCTTATAGTAGCTTATTCCCCCTGTAAACTCTAAACCTGCCATTCTTGGGACATAATCCCTATCCTAACAAGAAGAATACAAAAGCTAAAGCAAATTCTAGGTTGCAGAAAACATTCACTCAGACAAAGGGCCTTCTTGAAGCTGTGTTTTTTACTCATACGGCCTAGACTCTCTGCCTCAGTTCCAGTTCTCTGTTGCCTGATCTCTAATATTGTAACGCCCAAACCTCCAGCATGGCATAGTTACCACTTAATCTAATCTTCAAAGTTGACCTTGACCTTCACAGTATGGTAGCACACTGAACATTTCAACTTACTATCCACCTATCCCTTCGGATTCCCTCAGTTCTTACCTACACCTGTCACACCTACTTCTGACACCTAACACTGCTCCGATCATAAATCATTAGATTTATGGAGACACCTCCACACTAGAGGGCCTACCTAGATCCAGACGTCTGCATGCATCTTGCTTATTAGTTTGTGAGACCTGCTGTGATTGCATTCCACCCGACATCCCACCCCCTTAGCCTTACCCTGTATTTCTAGGCTCCCACCTTCCCATCCTAAGTTAATCATAAGTTTTTGGAGCAGTCACTAAAAGGAGGAAAACATTCAGTTATAATAACACATACTAAGTGAATGAAATGTGACTCTCCTTGTAATACTGTGTTTCCCCCAAAATAAGACCAGGTCCTATATTAATTTTTGCTCCAAAAGATGCATTAGGGCTTATGTTCAGGGGATGTCATCCTGAAAAATCATGCTAGGGCTTATTTTCCGGTTAGGTTTTATTTTCAGGAAACACGGTATTTGCCTTTTAGAAGAGTATACTTGCTATCATAAACATATCTGTACTTGATAGAATTTCCGGTTACAGTGATAAAAAGATGAGAAAAATTTGGACCTCCGTAGAGAATGAATTGAGGGTAAGAGACTGAGTCTTTCCTAAACCTCCGTGCTTTCATTATCCCTGCTTTCATTCATATCAGCCCTCGGTCGTGAGCTCTATTCACACCCCACTCTGTGCCAGGAAAACAAGTATGGGATCCTGTGTAAGTCGTGTTTGCAGGGATGTTCGGGTTTTGATTCTTATTAAGTGCAAATCCTCTTGGGAAAAATCACTACTCAAACGTCTATCAGCTATGTGACACTTTGGGGTAGAGTTTCCATTTTGTTTTGGTAGCCAGGGAAAGAATAAGTGGATTTAACACCTGAGATCAGTAGAAAGCTAGAAAGGGGTTTAAAAAGGAGAGGCTGAGGTAACGAACAGTAAGCTTAACGTACTTTGAAACTTTGCAGAGGGTTGGGTTCAGTTGCAACAATAAATTATCTGGAGATATTTCACCAAGTGTTATTCTGAATCTATGTGAGTCAGTGGTTGAGAGAAGATGTCTAGGAAGCCATAAGCATGTGGAAAAAACCTTTCTGGTCTTTTCTACAGACATGGCATTGGGAAATAGTTTGCAACTATTTTTTTTTTAAATCTATCCATCAATTAACTTATTATTGTGTAAAAAAATCTACAAAGCAATTCATTCAATTTAATGGTATTAATTTTGGCTACATTTGGATTAATTCTGAAAATCAATATCTGTGGAGTAATATCGATATTTTTAATTTGGTTGTCAACTTGAGATATTTAATAGTTAAAACACTGGGATTTCCCCCCCAATTGTTTGGCTTTCTAAGAGTACATCCTATTGGACTACTCTTATCAATGCCAAGTGGCCATTTATCATCTCTGGATAATACCAACTTGGTGTCTGACATTTTTTTCATTTGAAATATAGTTGGAATAGATGTTTCATTACTTTCAGGTATACAACACAGTGATCCAACATTTCTATATCTTACCATGTGATCGCCACAATAAATCTGGTAACCGTCTATCACCATAGAAAGTCACTACAATATCGTTGACTATTTTCCCTATGCTGTACATTACATCCCTGCAAGTTATTTAGTTCATAACCAGAAGTTTGTAGCTCTTATTCCCCTTCACCTTTTTCATGCTAACTGACTTTTATTTCCTCTCGTTACTCCTTAGGTTTTTACTGATTAATAAACATTGGGTACTGCCATTAACTCCACTTTTGTCAAAAGGATACCATCCTATAACAGCACTGCCTCCTCTCTCTCTGTCTCTCTCTCTCTCTCTTTTTTTCTCTCCGTCTCTCTTTCTCATTTTCGTTCATTCTGTCTCACTCCTCTTTTACACACACACACAAATACACACACACACACACAAATCGTGAAATTAATGACCAACTGCCAATAATCAATAATCCTCTGGTGAACAGAGCCTCCAGTGCACCGTGGTAATGATCTGATGCCTTTCCACCACCAGCTCCCACAAGACACGTTGTTAGATGGTTTGTGCTGCAGCATATGGGTCGATATCTTGAGAAGACTGTTATTGTACAAATAGTACCTTCCATGTGTACAGTTATTTTCAGTTTATAGAGACTTTCACATCTTATTTTATTTTCACTGTAACCCAGTGATCTACAGGGTATACACAGGTATATATATTGTAATGTCTCACATACATGAATGTAGTGCATGCATGCATGTACACACACACACACACACACACACACACACACAGAACATCTTGACCAAATTCATGCAGTTAGATAATGGCAGTGCAGGACTGAAATCAAGTTCTGCTGATTCACATTCCAACGCTCTTTCCATTCCAATAACATAGGTGTCCAGTTTTCAGTAGCAGTATTATTGCAGATATACTCCAATAGATATGCAGGTATAATATGCTCCGTAATGGGGGGTGGGAGATGAGGGTAAGGGGGATCCAATATATGGTGATGGAAGGAGAACTGACTCTGGGTGGTAAACACACAATGGGATTTATAGAGGATGTAATACAGAATTGTACACCTGAAATCTATGTAATTTTACTAACAATTGTCACCCCAATAAATTAAAAAAAAAAATGTGTACAATTTTACAAACACAGTATATTCCAAAATACGTTTCTGAATTTAATGTCATGATTTCTTTTTAAATGCAAATAATTTCTCCCTAATTTATCTTTTACAACAAAAAAAGGGATATTTATACACAGGACTTTTAAGAGTGTCAGTAACTCGCATTTATTTTCTGCTTGGATTTTACATATGTTTGATACCAAAAGCGAGTTTCAGGTTTATATAATCATGACAGCATTTTGGGACATAGCAAACTAAAGTGTATTTTTGATTTTCTACTTGACCTTACCTACCGTACTTGACCTTTCGGTTGGAACTTCCTCCATCTGCAAAATATTCTGCCTAATCATACCACCGTATTATCTCGTCAATATGCAGGAATTCTAAGTTCTTCTGGAAACAAGAGAATACCATAAGCTTTAGGACTCACTGTTCCCCAAAGCATAGTGGTGAGATTGTATCATGATTGCCTAGGGATGGCAAAAAACTGACATTATTCCAGGTACCACCACCACCATGAGGGCAACGTTCACTCAGAGATGGTGCCATTCTTTTTCCAAAAGCTAGAATTTAGCCTCAGAAATTTCTTTTTCAACATAGCATTCCGGGCAGTCACTACAGAAGTGGTGTGCTGGGTCTTTACAGAGTATGGTCTGAAAACCAGCAGCATTGCCCAGGAGTTTGTCAGACATATACAATCTCAGGCTTTGTCCCAAATCTCCAAAAGCAGAATCTGTATTCCACAAGACCTTCGGGCTGCCCAGATGGGGTTTAAATTTTGAAAAGCATTGTGCATATGAAATATTTGTTGCATTCTCAAACACATCCATTGCTGGGCCCTCTGAGATACATTTCAGCCAGCATCAGTGGATGTCTTTTTCTGATTGGGGGCTATTTGCTTAGACAGGAGTTGGAGGTAATCCCCAAGATATCCATGGTGCCTGCATTCAATTTTAAGATATAATAGAAAAGAAAATAGCAAAGGGGTCCCCTCACTCGTGGTCACTTCTGAAACGCCTTGGCCCTCCAGAACTTGGTTGCCTATTTGATGTAACTGACAACTCTCCCTCTCTTTGCTGCAGAAGAAAGTATTTGACCTTGGCACCATTTTGGCTGCCTCTGTCATGTACAGAAACACTAATGGTTAAATCACAACATCTTTTACAAAATCTAATTCTGTGGCAAGAGGAATTATGATCTAAGCTTAGCTTCAAATGGAATTAAACCTGGGGTATTTCTTTTCAAACCGTCAGTTTGTTTGTACAGTGGCTTCAGCCCTGATCAGTATCACCTTCAAAGAGAAAAGCAATTCTGGTTTAGAGTTGCCATTTCCCATGAAGCAACACTAGGTGCCGGGATGCTCCAGGTCCTGATTTGTTTGTGTGATGGAAACTTACATTTATACACATGCATTAGTAACACAGACATAATACATACCCAACAATCTTCCGTTAACTTAAAAAGTCCAATGGGTAAACAACCTTGGGAAAGTCTTTCCCTCTTCTGACCAAATTTCCAGTGCTTTCTAAAATTACTCGTCAGGCTTTGTGGTGCATTTTAAGATATTTTGGAAATTTTCTGGTTAGCGTGCAAGTGTATTTCAGATCCTAAGGAGATGTCCGTGGGCTTTTCTCACCATCAGTCAAGGATGACTCCACGTAGTACAAGGGATCTCTGTCTAAATGATGAGTCATCAGACAAAATTTGTTGAGTCTAATTTCATTTGAAATAGCATAGGTCCAAGTGTTAGCAAGAGAAATATTTATTTTCTGCTCCAAAGGAAAGAACCCCCTTTGCATTTGAAATCATTCTTTTGTCATTGCCTTCCCTTCTGCCATATACCTTTGGGTATTGATTTTCCTCAATCAGAGCACAGGTTCTTCCAGGGTATTCTGACAGTCATAGTGGCAACATCAACACTTGCGAAGTGTTTTAAAAGAAGTTCCTAAATAAGGGTAATGTAAGCAGCAAGTGGTGAGGAGAAGCACCCTCCATTACAACTTGGTTTGACCTGATGTCAAGCCACCAGAAAACACTAGAAGCCTTTAGAGGGTGAGACCAAGGAATCCGCAGTATCCTTCCCCACACATTCTCCTTGGGATCACTAAATGTTTCTAACAGGAGAATCGGTACAGGTGTTTCCTAATTGTCCCTTTCAAACCTGTAGCAGGGGCAAAAGTACGAAGTCAAAACAGTCTTTTAGATGGTGATGTTATAAATTTTAGGACATCTCAGCAGCAACATTCATGGCCAAATATTTTCTCTGAACAATTCCTCCTTTTCCCCAAGAGAATGTCGTGATGTGGATAAGAAGCACGTGTTAACTGACCCAAAAACTTTTTTTCGGCTTGGTTTGATTTAGAGAATGAGAACTTTATAACCCCATATTTCATTAAAAACAGTTACATTGGGAAAGTAAATTGATTAAGGGCTAAATTGTTCCACTAACATTCAAGGGACGAAAATGTCGTTAACTGCTTCATTTTCAGGATATTGCGCTCACCGAGAGTTTGTGGATTTCTTTTTCCCAAAGCATTTTCTGATTATAAAACAGTGTCAATAATCCACACTCTCTTTTAATGTTGAAAAGTAGAGAACCAAAGCCCATTGTGCTGGTAATTTATCTCAGGTATTTTGCCCAAGAACAAAATTCCTTCTAAAGTTACAAAGCAAATCCTCATGTTGGGGTTTGGATGATTCCTCTCGAGCCTTGATGTTTTCAAGCCGTCTATATGGAGGTTGGAGGGAAGGATGGAGCAGAATCATTTTCAAGTATTGCTCCTCTTAGAGTAACCCACTAGTCTTTACGCTTCACAGAGTGGTGGAAATCTCACCTGTGTTGTCCATTCCCTAATCTCCAGTTCTCGGCACAGTATTTAATTAATAAGACTAGATTCTCAACAAAGATCTAGTGAATGAATCAATAACCAAAGAATCAATTAGTAAATGATTAGGTCCAAGCAGATGGTTTATAACAGGGATCAGCAAACATTTTTCCGTAAAGAGCTGAAGAAATATTTTTGGCTTTACAGATTATATGGTCTCTGTGACAGCTACTCAACTCTGCCATTGTAGCAAAAGCATCCATAGACAATATGCGAATGAATATGCATAGAGTGTTCCAATAAAACTTAACTTACAGAAACATCCAGCCCATAAACATTGGGCTGTATTTGGCCTATGAACCATCATTAGCCAATTCCTTGTTTCTGGGAAACAGTGTTCTGAGACTTGAAGGTCAGTTATTCTATCCTTGACTTTGTTTTCTTTCCCTTGACCTTCATATACAGAGGGTGCCAAAAAAAAAAAAAAATGTATGCACATTTTAAGAAAGGAAAAGACTATTTAAATTGTAATACTCAACATATACCTATAACAAAAGATGAATACAAGTCATGTGTATATATTTTTTTGGCACCCTGGTATTATATGTATTCACTCATAAGTTTCTTAGTATTTATTGAGTAAAGCACAGCCCTAGAGCTGTGTACAAGGTCTAAATATGTGAAACATGCTTCCTAATCTCAAGAAACTTTCAGTATAATAGCCCCTCTTCCAAACTTATCAATCAAGTAGGTCATTCCTCACTCCAGAGTCAGGGTGAGAAAAAGCCAGGGCTCCATCATCTAGCAAATCTCCATTGATGAGAAACCATCAGGTATGAGGAAGTATTTACCTCCTAAAATGTCTTAACATGCTTTCTCTCTCTTTTTTTAAAATTTTCAAGTTAACTTCTTATTGCAATATAAAATCCATATAGAAGTAGACTGCAAACATAAGTATGATTTGGAAGAATTTTCACCCTATAACCAGCACCTAATTCAAGGAATATAGACTACTGTCATCCTCAAAGCCCCTCATGCTCTTTTCCAGACGTTACACGGCATCCTACCCCCAAGTTAACCATTATCATGACCTTAACTGCAAAGCCTACTTACAGCATGCATCTTTTAAGATGCTTCTAGAGAATCAAGGAATTGTAGAATTTTGCTTTGGAGATAAAACCCCTTCCCTCTTTTAGTCCACTTAAGAATGATGCCATTCTCATGGAATTTGAGTAGATTCTGCAACATCTACGAAAGCAATTTGGAGCTCACCGACTCAGGATAATAGCCAACTACACGGATCTCTGAATGCAGCTGTGCAGTTAACTCTACATTTGTAGTGTTGAATTGTATGAGTCAATGAGTACTCTCCTGCTTTTGTTGTGGTTTAAGTTAGTTTAGATCAAGAGCAAGGGTCCTGTGACAGTGGACCAGGCTGGACTTTTTCTTATTATGGTACAATTTGAAAAAAAAAAAAATTGAACATAGATATGATTTGTAAGAGTAAAAATAAGTAGAAGATGGTAGTGGGAGGAAGAAGAGCTGGATAAGAAAAAAAAACAAAACACAACAAAATCCCTGTCGTCAGAGAGCTTGGAACAAAACGAGAAAAAAATCAGAGATATGGATGCTGAGGGAGCAAATTCGAGTCTTCTTCAAAGGTGGCAAATGCTGCAAAGAGGTAAAATCTACCACAGAATTCACTCATTATTCATTCATTCACAAGTATCTATTGAGCACGAACGAGTGGCAGACACTCTTATAAAGTGTTGGCAATCACCAATGAATAAACCCTTTGGGGGGCTTGTATTTTAGTCAGATCAGAAAAATTCTTAGATCTGTTTTTATGGAATCACCTTGTAGACAGCAATTTTATTAAGCAAAACTCATTTCCAAGAACCTCAGGAGTGAATGATGGCGAGACAGTGCATTGCTTGTTGTCAGGGCTCACCACACAGCTCGGAGATCATTCCCTGTCACCTTTCTTTATGTTAGTGGTTTTTATTGGTATTGGTTTCCTTTTAAGTAACATTTATACATGAATGTGTAAATACTTTCCAGTTTGGATGTTTGTCTTTAGAAGCGCTTAATCGCAATGGATTCCATCAGCAGGTTGAGGTTGTTGAGTAGCTTGGAGGGGAAGGTCTGAGTCTGTCCCACTGCCCTCTCTCCAGTGCTCACCGCAATTAGCACCACAGCCTGACGGCCCTCCCACCTGCTTCCTGTGAATAGCGCTATGGACACAGATAATGCTCTCAAGGTCGGGCTGTTCAAATAGGCTCCAATGTGATAAACACAAAGGAATTGACTCTCATAATTCTTCGTCTCATCTCAGATTTCCACAAGGCTGGGAAGGCATTTGATTTGTTGTGTGGGTTGGAGGTGAGTAGGAGGTAAGAGCATACACATGTTTCTATTGTTCTTCCAAGGAAGTAAAAAGATCAGGAGAACTGTCACTGACAACAGCCAAACAAGTCAATCTTGCGTTGCATCATAACCATCTTGGCAGGCAGCATCTGAGTTTTCTACTTGTCCAGGGGCCTCTGCTTGCTGTTACTGACAGCCTTAATTTCTTAAGTAGATTCCTAAGCCGCAAGCAAGAGCCAGGTGAATAGATTTTGTCATTCAGAGCATAACCATACTCCAGTTCAAACGCAGATTTGCGAAAGCATGAAGAAGCCACAGAGAAGCCTCTCTGTTGCATTTCATGGGTGGTGACTGTGTTATTCAAATAGATCATTTAATACCCGGTCACGTGAGTCGTCAATTTCTGAGGAAGCAAAGTGCAGTACAAATACACTAAAATGCAGTTAAACTTGATTTACTCATTGATGATTCAGAAGTTACTGAAAAATCTGAAGTTAGTGAACTAGAAGTTACTGAACAATGAAGTGTCTTCATTTTAAATTTCATTTAGCTTGTACTCTGGATATGAGTAGCAGTGGCTTTTGTTCTTTGATGAGGCACCTGACAGTCCAACATTTGCTGTTGATCTTGAAATGTATCCATCCAGCTACAAAATGAAGGGAGTACTGCACAATACCCATGCACTGTTGGAAGTACGCGGTCTTTGAAGACTCACATAAGCCAATTTGAAAGAAAGAAATGCAGATAAATTTAGTTAACTCAATTACATTAACTCAATTACAACTTATTGTAAGTTACATCGATTTTTGCACATGTAGAGTCCCTTTTTTTTTTTTTTTTTTGCTTGATTCTGTTTAGGAAATAGAATGGATTAAATAATCCTCAATGTACAATTAACATACATGGAGTTGGGGGTCCAGGCTTGAGCCCAGATTCTGTCACATTGATCTGTTTGGAGGCTTGGTAAGTAGCTTACCACGTCTGTTTGTATAAGGAACTTAGGAGTTCCTTGAAGGAGCCTCCTCCAGAAGAAAGAAGCTTCGCTAGAGGGGTGACTGAGTCTACAGTGAGCCCAGAGCACAGTGATTGTCACTTTCTTTGTCACTCAACAAAGTCCCATGAAGTCCTAGGCGAAAGTGAAGGGTAAACAAAATGAGAAGAACTGCTTTCACTCAAATCTTCATGAACGATTAAGAGGCAAGGCAGCCCTCTTTCTTCAGTATTGAAAGGGAAAGGGGGATTCACCACGTTGTATTTTTACATTTTCTGAGCTCCAGAGACAGAAGTGGTACTTCATACCCACTGAGTCAGACCCCAGTATCAATGGCACTGAGGGAACTTCACAATATGGTGGCTTTGGAATCCCAAAGTAATCTGACACCAAAGGTAATGGGCAGTGTCGGGTATAAAAGGCCCCAACTGACTCATTGGGTAGAAGAGGGTAGATGAGATGTTAATAACTTCTGCCCCAGGAGGCTCTTGGAAACAGGCTTAGGACACTTGGCAGAGGCCTTTTGGTCCCCAAACAGAGGGCAAGGGTGAGCCAAAGAAATCTTATTTTGTTGGCAATGTAATTTCATTTTATATACTCATATCTCAGAGCCTCCACAGCTTCATCCAAATTGCTCCCTAACATGCATCTTTAAAGCCAAAAGATCAGAGAGAGGCGTAACAAGATTTCTTAAGTGCTCCATTTTCTAAGAAAATACAAGGCCATCTCTCCGTAATGATTTGCAATTAAAATCATTCAGGTAATTATGTTTAATGAGTAATATCTCTCTTCATCTTAAGGCATCCTGAATGAGTCAGAGAGGAAATATTCTTGCGGAAGATAAATATACTCGGTCTGTGGGTGAGCCCACCCTTCCCTACCCACCTTTGCCTTTGTCTCCTGCCCCGTCAAGGAACAAGAGATTCCATTATTGGAAGTGAGTGAGTCAGAGCCCCCTGGGTGGGTAGACAGAGGTGCAGTTAATGGAGCTGTCATCTGGGAGATTAGATGGCTGCCAGTTTTGTGTTTATGAAATTGCTTTCCCTCACGTGACTGTTAGACAAGTGTATTTACTTGTTAACCTCTGTTCTCTGAGCCTTAAAATTCACCGTCAGAACTTACCAAGCAGCAGTTGATATGTGGAACCAGACTTGCCCTGGCTCCTCTGGAAGTGTCCTCGGCTCGGCTTTTTCCAGATTGGCTCCCCTTCCTTCTTCACTACTTTAGGGCAGCAGAACCCAGCAACCTACTAGACACTCACTTTCCCTAAGAAACCACACAGAAAGAGAACAACAAAGAGATGTAAAGCAGATTCTGGTCCCCTGAGTCCCTGCAGATGACTTCCTGTGGCCTCCTGCAGGTGTGTTTAGGGCCCCATGGATCTCTCTAGGACCCAGAGCTCCTTTTTTTTTAAAGGTAAAAGCAATACCTTTAGCTAGTGGGCACATCCTGTTCCTGTTGCAGAAAGGGCCTCCCTCAGGGGACCCGAACTGCTCCCTTCCAAAACGTTGAGCCCCAGATGTTTTCACAGGCCACGAGCTGGTCTCTGAATTCAAAGGAGAGATGGTGCTTTGACGGAGCTGTGGTGCCGGGTGTCCAACACGATGCATGTGACAAACTTCACTGTATTATGATTTATAAAATGTCCTCCATAAAACCAAAAATATAACAAATGAAAAATCTGTTCCTTATTTACCCTACAGCGAAAACAAAAAGCACCATGATGCATTTCTAAGAATCCTTAATTTTATGTGTGTGTGATCATAATCACTTAAACACTTGCTAGCATTTTTCCAGAAGACTTTTGTCCCTTAGAAGAGCCAAAAACATGTCCCCTACCCTGGTTGTCACAAACAAAAAGTAATGAATATTTTCTTCTATTAGAAACCTGGAGGGCATGTAACTACATGGCATATATGGTTAGGAAACTTTGAAAGCTGAGTTTCTTTTTTCATTTATACTTTCCAAGAATAGATGAAAATGGATCACATTTAAATGAATGTCAGAAATTGACATGGTTGGGAAGGAAGGACAGAGGAAATTCCAATTTGCCTTTCTCCTAGCTTTTACATATAAATTACGAGATACGCGTTTCAAAGACTATGTGTGTATTCATTCATAGACCTGTAAACAGGATTTAGCAACTATTTTTATATATCTAGAAGAAACGAGCTTTTCTTGGGCATGAACCTGAAAGAGACAGAGAATTTGGGTCAAGACAAAGGCAGAACCCAGAAGGCTGCAGATACCCCACTGGGTCTTTCCTGTGAGCAACTCAATGCTCTAGAAGAAGCCTAACTATAAAAGAGGATGCCCAATAGCTGAGCAATGAAATGGGAACTTATCATTGGGTGAAAGTAAACTGGAACTTTGGAGATCGTCACGAGGAAGGATTGTAAAAGCAGGACACTCTGGTAGGCTTTGCTTAACCAATTCCCTCTCCAGAGCTTGGCATTTTAATTGCAGGTATAATGTCTTTACCTCAGTGTTATTGGATATACAGAGTGTCCTGCACCTTTTCAGGATGTGGAGCGATTTGGAAATAGAAAAGACATCTAATTAAGGCTTATACCTGGGATAGAGAGGAGAAGGCCACTTAAAGGTATGGTGAAAATTCTTATGATGGAAGATCCATCTAGGGCAGTGGTTCTTAGCTGGGGAGATTTTTCCCCAGAGATGACATTTGGGATTGTCCGGAGACATTTTTTTGATTGTCACAACTTGGAACGGCCGCTGGTATCCAGTGGGCAGAGGCCAGGAATTCTGCTAGACTTTATACAACACACAGGACAGCCCCTTACAGCAAAGAGTCTGGCCCAACACATCAACAGTGCCACTGTTGAGAAACGCCCATCGAGGAAGAACAATTTTCATTAGAACGATAGTGTCAAGGTTTTGCTTTGGCTAGGAGCAGGGTCAAAGTCATGTTAAATGATCCTTTCCTGAAATAAACCTGGAATGCTGACTACCAAGACAAATAAGTGACACTCACCTTGGCAGAGGTGCATGCTGCTTTTTAGATAAGTAGGAGGAAATCAGCTATTGCCCGACACAATAGAGACTAAACTGGCCCCAGAGTGCTCACTGTTCCCTTTGCTCTTTACCATCAAGAATCCAGCAATGTCCAGGCCAGAGTGTCTTCAGGCATGTACGCAGATCTTAAATTCCTTACAAAGGTCCATCAATAATGAGTTAATTGAATTCAACACATTAATTTTAGCAGGGATGTTACAAAACCATTTTCCACCTAAGATCTTTTTCTCTGGAACAGATTTTACACATTTGGCATTTAAGCCACATGTAATTACATTTAGTAAATTCAGAGCAAGTGTAAAAAACATTTCAAAGTATTTCGAGGCAGATCTATATTAAATATCATCAGCTATTAAGCAATTCAGAAAAAAAGAAATGCTACTAAGAAATCTGCAAATGAGAAGGGAACAAAAATACCAATAGAGGTCATTTTGGGAAACTCATGGGACCAGAAGAAAGCTGGACAGTTCATTTAGTCCATCCTCATGTGTTTAGGCAAGTGAGCCCGCAATAATCTGTCCAAAATACTGACTTTTCCTAGGCTATCCACCGCATCAAACAGCATTTGGCACCAATTCCAGAGGAGTAACTGTTTTCAGTCCTCACTGTGGCTCCCGTACTTGCCACAGTTAGCATTCTGAACCATTTTATAAATCATACCTGCAAACCGCGTGTCATGGAACCAGCAAGACAGCCTCACCAACAGAATACTGGGACGCTGCCATTTGTCTGCTTTGAAAGAATGTGTGCCACTCAGTTTAGGATTTGTGCACACACAGCATGCACAGAACGACAGCTTAACGTGGGAATAGTCCCAGTTGCCAAGGATTTGATGGGTACAGTGATTATTTAGGAACATTAACCTTCAAGGCATTTAGGTCAAAATTGCTCAGAAGTCATCCAAGCAAAATTCTCAAAAACTAAATATCTCCCTGCTGCACTTATTATGGATAATATTTAATTTATTATCCAGACAACTTAATGTCTTTATTTCTAACAGACTTTTCCAATATGTTGATGCTTCAGTGCCAAATTGTTTTAGTAACCCTGACATATCTCTAAATCATGAACTATTATGCCAGTTTCAAATCCACGCACTGTCTTTCAATAAGAATTGTTGTACTGGTGGCTATGCTAGTCAATGGAGGGCATTGGAAACATTGCAGAAGAGTTAGGAAGGCAACTAAAAAAAAATACTTTTATTGGTTTGATAAAAGAACGTTTACGTGTACTTATGGAGGCCATCCTATTTTCCCTGTGTTTTCTTAAAGTCACTTACTTTTGTATTCACTTAAACATAAATTTCGTGTTTTCTGAACTTCCAAATTATTTTGTCAAGTTCCAAATCAAGCCCCTGTTGTATCTGATTTGTGACAACAAAGCCAATTTGCAAAGCACTGATTTTTGCATCTGATCCTTAGTGACAAGGATCACAGAAAGCGGGGATAAAAAAGAGAATAGCGCTGCAGACATTTTGAATTGATTAATGCTAACATCAAATTTACTGTCACACTGCCCAGAGGTATAGCTGTAAGTCTCCATTAAGTTTCAATTCTAAACTTTAAAGACAGAAGTTGGATCATGCTGCAGAACTAATGAAGGGCATGGGTGTGGGGGCCAATTTGGCTTCAAGAAAAAGACCACATTTTTCTGGTTTTTTGCCTCAAATTGTCTTTATCTCATTATATTTGACTACTAACAAGTCCATGTTTTATCTGTCAATTGATGAATCAGATAGTGTCACTTCAAGCAAGAAAAATACAACAGTTAATGCAATAAAAGCATTGGGTACATTGAAAATGTACCAAAAATATAGTCACTCTGTTTTACCGTTCCCTCAGTTCCAAGTGGCTGTGTTTTAATGGCAGTGACAGATGATAGAATTGTGTCTGTCTACCACTTAAGACAAGTTTTCATGGCTTCTTTCCAAAACGTTTAATACATGGAGATTGGCTTAACATTTAAGACTGATCTCACATTGCATTTGTATTAAACACCAAGATAGATTTCAGTGTCAAATCATCAACTAATAAAGACAATTCCTTTACCTGCGGTAATCGGAGGTGTAATCCCAATTATATTTTGTTTTCGCTTTTTGAAGAGCTAGCACTAGCAGGCAGCATGAGAATGTGGCTTCTAGATTCCTACACTAAGCTTTCCAGGGAGCTTTCTTGGCATCTCCCTCATGCCCTCAGTGTTTGTCCTTCCTTATCCTCTCATGGACCCCTCACCAGTTTAGGAACATGACGGACAGCTGAGGAGAGGAAGCTAAGGACATAGAGCCCAATGTAAATTACAGGTAAAAACTAATACCTCCAGTGGAATTGTCCAGGAGCTGCTGTTGGAAATAGCAAAATAAACTAACTTTTTAGGAGTATTCATACAGAGTAAGTCAAAGCAAACTGTGATTAAGACCCATTTCTCACCTTACGTAGGCTTAACCCTCAGCCAAAGTATCTATAAATTAAACACATAGTTAAAGGGTTGTGTGTGTGTGTGTGTGTGTGTGTGTGTGTGTGTGTGTGTCTGTGTGTGTATGGTTTGTGGTACCTCTTCCTCCTTTGCCCCCAGCCCCACCAACCCTGAGCACCTGCCCCTGTACCCACCACCGCACCTGACCTTGCTCCTCTCTTTTCTCCTCCCCTTTCCTGCCCCTCCCCTTCCTCCAATTCATTTCTTTTCATCTTGATTTCAAGTCCTAAAACATCGACTCTGCAGGACTGGGTGAAATTGATTTCCTAAGCATGCCTTTAATTAATATTGGTACTATATTAGAGATGTGAGATCCTTAAATTAACTTGGAACTCCTTGTATCAGGTAAATTAGCTAATTGCCAACGTTCTCATTTATCTAGCGTTTCCTAAGACTGTGCCACCTAAATGCAATTACAGTTGTGCTTTTAGTCTTTACTTTCTCATAGAGCATGAGGGAGTGCAATATTTTGATATTTCCTTCCTTTTGCCTTGCTGATAGAGGGAGAATAGCTTTTGCTACTTAGAGGCAAGATTACTTCTTAATGTTCGCAACTGTGGAGGTTTGGTGACATGTTTGCTCTTAAAAGGAGAAAGAACATGAATATTTATTGTGCACTGAGTGTGGCCTAGCGACAGGTGATCTGCATACACTGTGTCATTTGGCCTCTGTAACAATTCTCCCAAGCTGGTTGTATTACTTTGCAGACGAACAAAGAGAAGATGAGCAGGGGATCAGAGCCAATTCCGGCATGTCTATCAAGCTCAGTGTTTTCCATCCATGCTAAGCCCTCAGGTTTCTACATCAGGTTCCTTTTCTTCCCGTTCAATTGTAATTCCATTGCTTTCTGGAATTACTTTATGCTATTTTTTTTTTTGGTACCTCAGGCTAAATTTACAAAAACCAATATTTTACATATGCATTTATTTATTCAAAACACGTTTATTACCACCGTATCTGTGATATGCCACGCACTGTGTTAGATGTTGGGCAAAATAAATAACCCCACTTCTCCCTGTGCTTTGCCTGTATTGTGGTGAAGAAGCCAGGCGTGTGGTGGCGGTGGAGTGCATGCGCAGAAGCCAGCAGGTCAGAGGGACTCTATCCGCATGTTTAGGAGCTGGGGTGCTTCAAAGACATACCCATACTGGATTTCTGACTTTCCGAGGAATTCTAAGAGAGCCCCTGGATAACCCTGGACCTCAGCTTTCGGCTCTTTTCCCCCACAATCCATTATGTGCTCTATAAATTGTTTGCTTCCTTTCTCAAGGAAACGACATCAATGAGGCAATTTTGTGGCTAGAATTCAGTCTCTTGTTTCCCCAGCTTTGATTTCCTGTATAACTTCAGGCTACCCACTTACCCTTTCTTTGCTTGGGTTAATTATTTGCACAATACAGGTAATAGCTACCTTATGAGCTGCCAGAGGGCTTAATTATTAATAATTAATGTTTGTAACATCTTTGAAAATGTACCCTGGAAGCTACTAAGTAAGTGCAAATTATTATCATTATTTAACATCACCGTCATCATCACCATCAGTCTATTTCACATCTCGCCAAAGGCAGGCTCTACGAGGTGAATGGTGACGCTTCTCTTCAGGCCGGCTCAGTATCCTGCGCTGGATGGCAGATCTGAGAATCTGAACCGAAGTGCAGACAGAGCAAGTGCCATAAGTTTTCTCAGTCTCGGAAAAGACAGATCACCCGCTGCTCCGGCTTCCTGGCTCTGTTTCTGCTGCTAGCGGCTCAGGCTCTCTCCTGATGTTCACACAATCACATCTGGGTATAGAGAGAATATACAGAAACTCCCTTAGTCAACTGACCGTCGCTGGAGCCCCTGGAAGCCCTGACATCTCACCTTTCTAGGTGTGTAAAGCAGGGAACTGAGACCAAGGACAGTGAGGCATAGATTTGAACCCTAAGTGTGGAAAGATCCCATCTTTGGTTAGCAGTTGAGGCTGTACCTGTACACCTGTTTGGAAAGAGAAAAATGACATTAAGCCACATACATATCATTTTGAATAACACAGTTATTTAGTAGCTAGCTACTAAATTGTTATTAGACTTCGGTTATTTAAATCTGTTGTTTGTAAAAGAGTACTAATTATGACATAAATGGAGTTATTTTAAATAATGAAAAAATATTTTAACTGATGCATTTCCTTGTGCCAAAAAGAAAAATAAACAAAAATCTTCCTATTTTTTTTTTCCTGGGCATCTCTTACATATTCTTCATAACTACCTAAAATTGTTTCTTGTTTAGGAAACCTCTCTACATCACTCTTGCCTGTGATGGAGTTCCCTCCCCTGAATACATGATACCTTCTCTACATCATTTATTTGGTAATTCTGTGCTGCTCTGTGATATCCCCAATTGTTTTCTTTTACAACTTTTTCAGATGTCTATATCTTCTTTTTTCAATTACACTCCACAGCCCTTGCGGGTAGTAAGACAGGGAGTCCATCTTTGTACCCTCTGAAATACCCAGGTTAGGTCATTGGAAGTAGAACTCAATGGACATTTATTTATTCTTTATTTTTTTCCTTCAAATTTATTTGAGAGAAGGGCTCCAGACGGTATCCAAGAGACTATTTGACATCCTCGCTGAATATTATGACAAGACTGCTATACCCTTTCCTCTTCCTCTTGGGTACAGAGCTAGATGTGTCCCAGACTCTCTTACAGTGAGAGTAAATCGTGTGATTGAGGTTGGCCAATGCAATATGGTAGACATGGTGCAATTGCCTGAACAGACCGATAAAAATCTCTTGCACAAATCACCCTGCTTGCTCCTGCTGTCTCTATTTACTAGCAGGCTGAATGGGAGGGAAAAAAAAACACACTAAGAACCTAGAGAAAGGCAGAGAAGCAAGATAGAAAGATGAATCCCTAAGCTACCACTTAGAGAAGAGCTTCGCAGGACAGTTATATAGCCAGGAAGACCCATAGTGGTCGGTTGCATGAGTGAGAAATAAACTTTTATTTTGATAAAGCATGAAATTTGAGGATTGTTTGCTATGGAAGTCCAAACTGACTTGTAAAAATAGCTCACAATCATCTGATTCCTCATATATTAAAAATGGAACTCTTGTTTCCTTTCTCCTTCATTCCCCAACCCAGTGCTTCCCCACATGTTATCCCATCTTTATCTCAAAACGCATCAGCTCTGTCCATTTCTTTCCATTTTTTCTGCATCACCTCCGTGACCGTCCACTAAGTTCTCATTATTTCTCACTTGGGCTTCATGATAACCTCTAAACAGCTATACTGCTTCCCTTCTTGCCTTCCCTTCTTTACCACAGCAACCAGACTCATCTTTTTTAACACACAACTTAAACTATACCACTCCCTCATTTTGAATCCTTCAATAGCTTATCGTTGTTCCAAGAATGAAATCAGTTCCTCACCTTGATTTGTAAGACCCTGAACATTCTGACCCTTTCCTAGCTCACCAGGCTCCTCTCAGGCCACTGTCCAATTACCTACAAAGTCCAGACACTGCCTGCAATTTTTTCAGTTTCTCTAGCAAACTAAAATTTTATCTCCTTCAAGATCTGCACCCATGCAGATTGTCTAGATTTCAAGGTTTTTCTGTTTGCCTTTCCTATGGTCGGTTCCTTTGTACCCATCATATCGCTGCTTATATATCCCTTCTTCAGAGAGGTTTTCTCTGATCACCACATCTGAGAAAATTATCTACCCTCTTATATCCTTTATGTCAGTATCCTGCTCTTTTCCAAGTTAACAATTATCAGAATTTTTAATCGTATGTTCATGCAACAGATACGAACCTCAGGCCACAAGTTCCAATGTGTAAGAAGTATAGATTTTACATAAACAGATGTAGTTTCTTCTTGTATTCTATGTTAAGATCCCATTACATACATTTGTATATTGATTACGATGTAGGTTCCACATCCTGTGACAAAGAACCAAATGAAACAGTGGCTAAAATATCTTCATTAAACTTAGTGGGTCTTGTGTATTAGAAGACCTTTAACAGTCCAAAGCAGATAAGGCAGTTTTGAAATGTCAAGGAGCCAGGCTCTTTTTATATGGTCACTCTACCATATTCCATATGAAGTTTCCATACCTGGGTACAAGTTATAAGATTAACAGTAATTTGTGTGTTAGGTAATGGCAGTGTGTGGTTGAGGTAAAAGCTAGATGGAAACAGTTCTGGAGTACCAGTTCCTGTGGCCAGTGAATGCTCTTATATGAGCAGGGTCTTTAAATGTGTCTGAAGGAAGTAAGATTTTAAGAGGAGACAGACATTTTGTTAAAAGGTGCAGAAGAGGATGAAGAAAAGGAGAGGCTGACTAAGTATAATGGCAGGGGTTGAAAAGCCATACTTTGTTTTTCTCTCTTTTGCTTTGGATGTATAGTAAAAATACTGAAAAAGCTAGTAAAAAAGTACATGATTACAACAAAAACACAATTAGATATTAAAAACATAGGGAGTGGTGAGCAAGTTGGGAATACGTGAGGAATATGGAAAGAATCATTTGACAGAGGAATGAATGATTCTGAACAATAACTGGAAAATGCAACCTACAAAAAGGGCTGGGCCTTTGAAATCAATAATTCTACAAAAAGAAAGACAAAAGTTGTGGTTGAAAGTCAGGTTTTATGTGTCTGGCCACATTAGAACCAAAGTCAGAGATCTAATGTTAGAAAAGCCTTGTAGTGTGAGAATTGTAAGTCTTTGGTGAAAACGGGATGGTGGAAACTTGCATCACAAAAGGTTACATAAATTCAAGGAGGGTCAGTTTGAATCTGCACAACTGGCAAGATAGTGCATCTCTGGAGGAGTTTTTGCTTTTGTTTTTCTGGGCTGGATTATCTTTAATTAGCCCCAAAGAGCCTCCAATCATAGCACCTAAAACTCACTCCACCCACTGCTCTGTTTGGCCGCCACTCTCCCTCTCTTTTCAGCAGTGGTGAGATGGACACCCTTCCCTTGGTGAAGAGAAATCCATGGTTTGTGGGGTTTGCCAAGAACAAAAACGCTGGAAGGCCAGGTTAGCAAAGCTGTTGCCTTTGACACCTTGCCCATCAAGCACATCCAAAGAGCCAGGATGTCTCTGTTGACACGAATTCTTCCCAGGTTGGCACCTCCACTCACAGCCCTCAGGTCACAGGGTCAAACCTGAGGACATTGGCCATCTCACTAGTCTCTAAATCAGTCTGAGTGGTGTCGTTCACCTTGGTGGGAGGCTCAGGGCAGCAGGGGGCATGAACATGAAGGATCACCAGGGGAGGCATTGCTTTGGTGCCCACAAAGGGCTGTCTCGCTCTTTGCACTTGCACTTGGCTCCTTAGATATAGTATGATGAACGGCAAAGAGACTCTTAGTACCACGGAGCCGATGGAGATTCTGTCTGACCTTGTCAGTGCTGATAACATTCATAAAATCAGAGGGGCAGGCTACATCAGTTTGGACCTTGCCATCAACCGTTTTTTTTTTTTTTTTCTAGCATAGGATAATACATATATCTCACAAACTCAAAGTCATCATGTACTCAGGTATTATAACTTAGACTCAGCAAAACGATTTTAATTTTCACACAAAGTTAACGTGGTCAATTTAAATTGTCTTGCTTTTTAGTGTTTAAAATAGAATCTGTAAGCTAGATTTGGCTTTATTACTGTAAAAAATGTATAAGCTTAAGGAGTTTACACTTAGTTTTATGTACAATATGTTCACAGGTGATTCCCACCACGAAAAGGGAGGATGGTTTGCTCACTTAGCTTACTGTGGTTCCCTACTCTCCCTCGCACTCCAGAGGAGGGTCTGCTTCAGAGCAGATCCTTGGAAAAAACACCACCAAGGTGGGGAAGCCCAGCGGACTTGGCCCATCATTCTTAATGAGCCACTGCATGCAGAGGTTTACTTCGTCTTCCATCAGGGCATACTTAAGTCTGTTCCTGAAAAAAATGTTGGTGGGAGGCATTCTCTCGGCTTGTGAGGACTCTACCAGTCCTCACATGGACGAGGAACAAACGCACTGGTCAGTTTGCCCAGCATCCAATGCCTTAGGATTGCTCCATCCTTCAGATGCTTTGTGGGACCCCCTAGCCATAGCTCCACTAGGAACAGAATGAACTTGAGCCGTTTGGTAGAACTTTTGGAGAAATTATCAAAGAGGAAATCATCTACCTCAGTGATTTCCAAAGGAGACAAAAGGTCCGTTTTAGAAAAAGTTACACAGTAAACAACTGTTAGCAAGGAGGAAAGTAGTACAGTGGGTTCAACAGCTCCAAAATGTTGATGTTCTTAATGGAAGTGTTTAACGCATCTTAGTCTTTTTGGATTCATTGGCTAGAAGGGCTTCTTTAGTTTGGAGCATCAGGCATTGGATGAGAGAAGAGGGAGAGGGCTAAGAGTCAGGGAGCTAAATCAGAAGGGACTAAATATTCAATCCGGAGTAGCCATAAATTTTTTGCTAAATCTCAGTGTGACAGTTTGTGTCAATGGACTATTAACTAAGTTTCTATCACTAAATATTTATAATCTCTTGCGTTTCCTTTTTAACTTCCATTCATTATCCTCATGTTTCATGTTTTTCTTGAACCTTTTTGGTACAATTTTATTAATGGTGAAGCTACATAATATATGTTAACTGACCATCTACTTTTTTTAATGGATAAAGACCAAATTGCTCATGAAAAGTTCCTAAGTATGTAAAGCTTACATACCAGGATTATTAGTTTATTAATGGAATAAACCTTCTAGTAATTATCAGATATCAGAGTTATTTATTACCTTCTACCACCACAAAAGGCTAAATATAGAATTTCCTTACTTCTATAGGAAAAAGTGATAAATGCTTCAGACCACACATGAAGAATAGTTTTGCAGTGCTTTTTGGGTGTACCTACAGTTAATGATAAAAACAGAAACCGATTTAAGAACATTTTCCATGTGTGTTCAACATGGAAGACACAACATTCTCCTTAGAAAAAAGCCAACATATCTGAAATGAGCAGTGAATTCATATCTATGTGTTCATGGCCTGCGGGTGTCCATGCACACACACTCAGTGAGCATACCAGAAATTCGACATTGTTTTTATTTGTGCACGTTTCTAAATGCAATGTTTTCCCATGGTAAGAACTGTTTTCCCTGTGGCTTCTGTATACACATTGGATCAAGGCAGCCATTTGATTTCTCCCAAAGGACACAAAGATAATGGCCAAAGAACACAGGTGCATAAAATCGTGTGAATTCTATAGCACTGTGTGGAACATAGGAAAAAGCTCTGAAGCAGTTATTACATCAGCATTTTCCCAGTACTGCAAATGCAGTTCACGAAGTGGGAAATATCTAGGCAGGATCGGATTATGTTTGGAGAGAGCCAGAGATAGTTATTTCTCACGGGTGGTTATCAGTTCTCTCTCTCTTTTCTGATAAATGCAGATCATTTTTAAGGGCCACTAGATTTACGCATTTTTGACTATAAATTCAGTTGCTACATTTTTTAAAAAATCACGCTTTTTTTGGGGGAGGGCAAGAATTTCAATTTCCTCACCTCCTTTTCCATTCCACTCCACTCTTATCACCACTAGTAAATGAAACTAGCCAGTACAGATGTTTTGAGAGTGTTCCATCTTTTGACAAGTAAAGTAAAATACTACATGATTATGTATCACAAATGAGGTTTTGATTGAGAACTACACAATCCAGAGATAAAATGGTTTGTTCTGTGTCTGTTCCAAGTGTCTTATTTGTATTGACCTCCAAGGCACAAACAAGAGAGTGAACAAAACAAACACCTTTCCAAGAGGACTTTTCTAAGAATTACAACCAAAGATCCAAAAGATAATACAGAAACCAGATTCAAAATAAACAAATAAGGGGGAGATGGTAAAATGTTCTGGAAAAACAATCGAGGACTGTAACTGCCTAAAAGCTCACACCAAAGAGTGAGTATGAAGCTGAAAAGTAGCCCACCTTGCACAAGGGAGCAAATCAGTGTTTTGCAAACAGGTGTCGTTCATTGGCAGTTTCAGGAAGCTCTAGGGCTGATTGGAGATGATTTAGGCATTAGGCCACTTTTCCGTGAAATGATTCTAGCAGCTTTCGAGATGTGAGAGATGATATATGATTTTCTATAGAAGCAAACTCTGATTTATTAGTGAGAGTATAGGTTAGGAAAGTGACCACCCATGTTTTCTTTTTTACCTCCTTTTCCAGATGTAGTTTGTGTTTGTACTCTGTTGCTCTAGTGAATTGAACTATAATTTTGTGACTATTTGGCCCCATGATAACATCCAATGTATACACAAAACTTCCCCCCCCCCTTGAGACCCTAAAGCCCCTTTCCGACCTTAAGTGACAAATCTGCATCAAAATCGACTTTAGAAGGAAGCATCATTGCCAGTGGACTCATTGAATTCTTTCTAGGAGAGTGTGTTGTTTTGGTTGGGTCTCCCCCGCTGATTCATAGAGAAATTTAAAATTTTCATTCTATAAGGCAGAACATTAAGCAGTCACAGACATATGAAGGAAGTTCAAGTAAGGCCAAGGCCAAGGTGGAACTGAAGTTTGGTCCGTTCATTGTTGGCTGCTGTTCAGTTTCATGTACACACAGTTATCGCTGATCTGTTCAGTTGCATAACTTAATTTTGCTGAAGAATGTTCGTCTCTCCCATGCCACACAAGTAGAGCTGGCTGGACTTTCCCAGAAATGGGGGTGCTGAAGAGCGTAGCACGGGCAAGGTCACGGTCGAAGATAATACTTCTGCCAGGAAATGTGCCACTGGGACAAAAGTGCACCCTTCTGAACTGTTCCTTAGCATTGTTCTTCTTGAAACGTAATTAGGATGCTATCTTACTGAATATGCACCTGGGATAAATACTATAGATATGTATTCCCCTCCGTGAAAAAAAATTTTTTGAGTTTCTTACTTTGGTAAAAACTGATAATGTGCCTTAATATTCTAGAAAGAGCTCTTTGGAGTCCTGGTGCCTAGGAGTAAGACAAATACCTAATCTATAAATTTCACATGGATTTAGAACTCTTTGGGTAGAAAAGAAGGGGTCAGTCTTATTTTAAACTCTTCTTCAATTTAGTTGACATCGTTGGGGTGTCATTAGACTTGCATATTCTTGGCATATATTGGGAAGTACTGGGCTACATGAGGTGGTTGGGGTTCAGGGGAGTATGTCCCTGCCCTTTGAGCAATGTATAAACGTGTGTTCTTTGAAGCTTTCTTAACACAGGAACATTCTCTGCGACATTTGTAACTCCAAGATTCTGGCAACAGGGTGTCCCAAAGGTATATAATATTCTCATGGTGCAAAATGAAGACGTGATGTGTAGTTGTGTGTTTTCAGTGGATTTTTCCATAGTAATTGCTGTGTGTGTGTACCTTTGGTTTAAAATGGTAAATTAGCATTGAACAGAGTATACGTCTATTTCTTATTTCTCCCATTCCAATAAGCTGACTATACAGTAGTGTCCCCTTCTCTGAGGGGGACACGTCCAAGACCCCCAGTACTGAGCCCTGTATATACTATGTAATTTCCTACACGTACAGAGCTATGATAGAATTTTATTTATAACTTAGGTACATTAAGATATTAACAATATTAACTTATAATAAAATAGAACAATTATAACAACATATACAATAAAAGTAATCCGGCTGTGCTCTCTCTCCAAGTATCTCAGTGTACTTTACTCACCCTTCCTTTCCTTGTGATGATGTGAGATGGTACGATGCCAACGGGATGAGATGAAGGGAGGTGGATCTGATGGACAAAGGGATGACTCACGTCCCAGGTGGGATGGAGTGGGACAACGTGAGATTTCATCATGCTACTCAGAGCGGTGCACAGTTTAAAACTTATGAATTGTTTATTTCTGGAATGTTCCATTTAATATTCTTGGACCACGGTTGACCACAAGTAACCAACACCATGGAAAGCAAAATCACAGATAAGGGAGGACGACTGTACCTCACGACCCAGGCTGGTCTGAAAGTTTTGTCCCCATGAGACGTTATCCTTGACTTAGTTGCACTTCCTGTATTAAATTCTAAGCTCTAAAAATACCTGAAATATGTTGAGTTTCATTGCTCTATCCCCAGTACCTGCCCAGGTGTCATATAGTAAGCTCCCAGTAAGTAATTGTAGAAAGGAGGGAGGGAGGGAGAAAAGGATGGAAGGAAGAGAGGGAGGGGTGATTTTCACATTGTATGTACAGTGTCATCACATTGGGCACAGTTTGTAGCTCACATAGTCTCTCCCTGTGTTCTGGGTTGACTCATCCGTTCTTACAGAGACTAGAACAAACAACCTATAACTAGACAGCCAGCCATTATTGTAAAGATCGGAGCCTGACACATACCTACCTGTCTGAATTGGTGTTGCATGCTCCATAAAATTTGGTGTTTGGAGCATTTGAACGTTTTTATCTCAGGCCATTTTTTATTTTTACGTTATTTTCCTTAAAAAGAAGTGATGCTTTTTTGATGACTAAACACTAGGTAACACTGCGTGCTTTCTGTGTTCAGACTGGTTTCATGTTTAAGTCCTAGATTCGGTGACAACACTGTTTATGTCCCCTATGCCATGCATGCATCATAAGGCATTTCCACCGACTGAAAGATAAATAAGGAAAAGAGTCTAGTTGTGAAAAAACGAGCTGTCAAAGGAGGCGAGGGACTCTAAGATGTGGGCCTCCCACTCGCTCCTCTCTGGTTGCACCTACTGCAGAACTGTTGGCACGGTCCCTGCCCTCTTCTTATTCCCACCGCAGGAAGCCCACCTACGTTTCTGGCAGCACACGAGGTTAGGAGAGAACACATGGCTTTGTGAGTTAGCATCACGCAGGACCTGAGCAAACACAGTATGTGCCCGCTGGCTCTCTCCTCACTGTGGAAGTTTGGGTTGGCTCAGGCTACGTTCGTCGTATTGCCGGGGAGGACCAGCTGGCTGACGCTGAGTGGTCTCTTAGGGCGGCATTTCCAGGAGTGAATTCTCCCTTGTCAAGCAACCAGTCCTCAAACCCTCAGCTTGAGAAAATGTATCTTGCTAGCATTTGACAGTGTAGTGGACTGAGGGGGTATTGCCTCGTGCTTGTTTGGATTTGGGTGGAGGATGCTTGGAGTCCTCTATGGAACGGGTGAACCACGGTAAGCAGGGGCTCTTAGGCATTTTGTACTGAAAATGAGGAAATGCATGTGTAAGGGCAGCCATAGAATGAAATACACAGTGGATAACTTTGTAGTGGTGGCTTATTTCAGATTTGGTAGACCATCTCCCCACAGGCTGATGTATTTTTGGTTTTTCACTACATGACCCCTTTCTGGCTTTAGGCTAAGCGAGTACTTATTTTGCCCAGACTTGACCCTGTAGCCAGAGCTGATCAGTGTAAGGATAAGTTATTCCCCTGGGCAGGATGAAATGAAGTATAAAAGTAAGAGTATAATTATGACAATCCTTCAGAGGGAAGAACAGAATTAGGGGCAAGAAAACCCAAGTTGTAGTCATAACTCTGTCGGTATATTCAGCCTGAGACAAGTCTCTATCTCGCCTGACCTGTTTCTTTGTGTGTAAAATGAGGGTTTGGTACGAAAATATTATTATTTCCCAGTGTATTTTGTGTGGAATGGTAAAGAACATCATGCAAAGAAAAAAAAAAAAGATCTGACAGTGTTGGGCAGATCTGTGTTTACTGAAGTTTGTTTGCAATAAAATGTCTCAGAACATTTAATATAATAATACCGTGCATTGTGAATCTTCTAGAAAGACTTAAATACGCAACATTTCTTTAATTGTTTTTGATATCCGATCATTTCTTTTTCCCATGGAGCTTTTCCCATGGGCAATATTTTCATGGAACACATTTTGAGAAATGTGACGTGAGATCTCCTCTGAGATCCTTTGCTGTTCCAAGATATCATGGATTTCATGATCCCAGCATTCACGGGCTTATGGCACAGACCAGTGGGGAAGACAGCCTTTAATGTTGGGCCTGCAGAGTCTGAAAACAACCCCTCACTTCAGGCAAAGATCTCATGGAGTACCAAGACGTGTCACTTGCACGGTGCCAAACAGGCGCCCTGACTGGATTTTGGTTCCAATCAGGCGAGCCTGTTGGCATAGCGTAGACACAGCGAGAGTGTGCATTCCTGGGGTCCCTCCCATTAGCCACGCAGCAGCTGCAGCCCAGGGCTGAACTGTTCTTTATCTTAACTGGGCATGTGTCCAGCAGCCCTGAAGAATGCAAAGGCAAACAAAGGGGTGATAGATTCCCCGTTAGGATCAGAACAGCAAGCTACTACCTATCTTTAACTAAAGGAATCCTAGAGCATGTACCCAGGATTCCAGCGTTTGAAGAAATTGGAAAGGCCATCTCCCAGTTACTCAGTGGGTCCTTGACTCCTTTTTGCCACTATGCTAGACGTTCCACTGATAAGAAACACTAACTACAATGCAAGCCAGTGCACCCAGAGAAATGTAATAGACAGAAAACGCTCCACTAGTTTGGCTTAAGATGTGACTCCCCACAGATTTCATCTATTGGTTTAGTTCTGCCTTCTGGGGTCATTGAGAATGAGCCTAAACCCTCTCACATGACAGCCCTGAAAATCAGCAGGTGGGTCAGTCACCTTGTCGTTCTATGAACTGACAACTATGAACTGTGAACTAGTGAAACTGCTTTGGAACTGTTCAATGGCATGGCAACCAAATATAGACTATTATGTTTGGCATATTTTATAGCATCTCTGTGCCACCGTCTCTCAAAGCTAAGGTTTACAATTCTTGTTTAGGTCACTGGATAACCTAACATTAAAAGACTATCTAGATAGCTAACGTGTACAGTATATGTAACATGATGCTTTTGTTAGCATGTGAGGAAAAGTAATTGACATTGAGCAGCAAGATAGAAATCCCCAAATATATATGCAGCAGCTGAAGTAAGGCCATATACCGGCAGTAGTGAATTATGGTCTGAAAGTGAACCATATAATGATCTCTGCAATGGTCACTGGTGGTGGGGTGGGGCTGGCAGAGATTTAATCTGAGGCACTGTTTGATCTGTTGCCAACTTGGTCACAGATATTAGTTACAGTAAATTCTATAAGATATGCATATCATTAACTTAGTAACATAATATTTTGGCCCCTATGGTGTTTCTCTTTAGTGTATAAATGTAGCTAACATGTGTTTCTGCCAGTGAGAGATTTTTTTAGGTGAATCACCATAAAACTTGGTGGGGGGAGGAGTAAAGAGCTTTTAAATATTTTAACTACAGAAACTAGATACGCATTAATCAATCCTTTTGAAGTTTTTGGTGAATGAACTTGAAAAGAAAACAACAAAACTTAAATCCTATAGTTAAATTGACGAGTTGCTCGTTTGACTAACGCTCTTCTCAAGACCCAAAATGCCAGCAAAATAGCAAGTTAATAGTTTGTAGTGTCTTTGGAGTAGCAGATTTTATTATTTCTTCTATTCAGAGAATTCAGTATGTTTTGAACATGTTGAGGAAAATTTAGGCCACATGATTGTTCTTACCATTTCTGTCACTTTTAAGGGACATCTTTATGGAATCATTGGTGTTATCTCAGAAAGGAGGTTTTTTGTCATTATCTCATCTAATTTACCTCAAACTACCATGCCTTTTCTTGGATAGTTTTTCACCAACGCTTTCATCAGAGATAAATGATTAATTACTGTTGACACTAAGCAGTTCACACACTTTCTAGTAGATAGTTTGAAAATAAAACATTGCATTTTCTTTAGTTTTCTTCATTTTTTTCCCTCAGAAATTGAATTTTGTTTGGTTTGCTTGTTGGCATGGGACTAAAAACACCACTTAAAATTATTAAAAGTTATCTGGAAATATACAGAGAGAACAACCTGTATATAAATTGAACAGACCTCTATCATTATCTATAAAATGTTTCCTCCAATGCATGAATATAAAGAATTCTGGACAGATGAGTATCCAATCCCCCTGCCTTCCATTTCTTCTTTCCTTCCTCCCTTTCTTCTTTCCTTTCTTCCTTCTTTCCTTC
Source organism: Rhinolophus ferrumequinum (assembly GCF_004115265.2). Classification (NCBI taxonomy): domain Eukaryota; kingdom Metazoa; phylum Chordata; class Mammalia; order Chiroptera; family Rhinolophidae; genus Rhinolophus; species Rhinolophus ferrumequinum. The sequence continues at coordinate 10,037,027 of NC_046310.1, read as the reverse complement.
CTTCCTTCCTTCCTTCCTTCCTTCCTTCCTTCCTTCCTTCCTTCCTTCCTTCCATCTGTTAAGTTTAGATGGATGATAGATAGATAGATATAGATATTCTGACAGGAAAGGTCAAATCTCTGGATCAGAGAACAGATTTATTGCAGAGCATATGTTTCCCAGTCCCCCATAGGGCAACATAATAAGGGCAAATGTCCACTTGAGTGTTTACCAGGGTTGTACCAGAGGAGAGGAGCCCCGAAATTATGAGACTCACTGCTTATATAGGGCTGCTGGCCCACGAGCAGCTCATCCTCTCTTCCAGAAAGAGAAAGCCCTTCACTCTAGAACGTAAATAAATCTCTGGGGAGGGAAAGAGAGATTCCCTTGGATTTTATTCCCCTGGAATGTAAGCAAATGACTGTGGGGTAGGTGAGTCTTCAAACATATTCTCTCTCTCTCTCTCTCTCTCTCTCTCTCTCTCTCTCTGTCTCTCTCTCTCTCTGTCTCTCTCTCTCTCTCTCTCTCTCTCTCTCTCTTTTCCAAAACATGTTTTCTAGTCAATCATCCTTGAACCAAGTTTACTAGTGTTCTTTCGCAGATAGCCCGGATCATGCAGAAACATGGGGATATTCACAGAGGTAAAAACACCATCCATTCATCCGTCCAATCAAATGCTCTTTCTATGTCTCCTTCTACACCAAACATGCTACAAATATTAAGGGCACGGAAACATATCAAACACGGCCATTGCCCTCTGGCGTTGACGGTATGGAGTTTATATTCCTTCAGCGGCAAGAGGTTATGTTATTAGTTCCTAATGCAGTTCATTATATTTTTGAAGTGTTCAAATTGTTAATAAGTTCTTTCTTATACTAAATATAAGTCTAATTCTTTGTAATTTTGACTTACTTATTGGTTCTTTTTAGACCCAGTAGAGTAACTCAAAAAATCAAATTCTCGTTCTGTTACTAGCTACTCAATTATTTGAAGATTTTAACAATTTTCATTCTTCCTCACCCAGATATTTTCTGTCCTGTGCTAAGCATCCCTAGATTCTTAACCAGCTTCTTCTTCAAATTAATAAAGCTTATTTAACTGTTTCTTATTTAAAATAATTTGTAGGCATGTCAACCTCCTGCTTATTTTATCCAATACGCTCTAGTTTGTCAATGATCCACTTAAAACGTTTCTTAAAAAATATTTTTGGCATTTTCTGACCAAGGCAGGATACAAAATGAAACTATTAGCTCCTTTTATATGCATATGACACACCCATCTTGGCAACATATCACACTATTAAATTGTTCTTCAAAGCTGTCTTTTCTGTAACTAAATAAGTTATTTAGAAGGAATTTTGGCTCCATTCATAAATACTGCTTGATAATAACCACTACAAAGCAGTGAAAAATAGTATTCAAGGTTGTTATTCTGCTAAATTTATTCTTTACGATAGTCACTATAATTAAAAATTAGCTTGCATTTTCTCAGCAGTTCATCTGTTTAACAGAAGTAGGTTGCTTAAGACATTGATTGATCCAGCTTAGTTTTGCTCCTAAGATAACTAGACAAAATCCAGTTATTTCCATTATTAAATGGATCCATTGAATATATTCGTGGTAGACAATAACATCAAATTTTTTAAAACCCAAACATTTGAATTTATTTTCTTTATGTTTCATCTGACTTTACGACTAGACACTATAATATTTAAGTTTGAATCTAATTTTCTCTTCACAGTAGAAATATAAGCTCTATTTAAGGCAAATTGAATATAAAAGTTACTCTGAGATTATGCAAAATATGTTAGACCTATTGCCACGGAAATTTAGATTTTTCCAACATCAAACATGTGAAAGTACTTCTATATTTAATACCCTGTTTTGAGCAGCGGGGACATAGACAAAAGTCTGCTCTCACAGAGCATATCTTCAAGGGGCGGAGACAAGACAAATATTATATTTGTCTTGTATATTAGATAATGATACTAGATAATGATACATACGAAGGGGAAAAGCTAAAGTAGAGAAAAGAGAGAGATTGTAAAAGAGTGGCGCGAACTGAAATTTTTGATAGGTTCAAAGGTAACCAGCAAGCTGTCATTCGAATGTTGGCCTCCCTTTTAAATTACATATTCCTGTAAAGTGAAAGAAGCGATCTTAGGAAATTTTCTTTAATAATTTAGTTTGTTGTTGATACTATTTTTTAATTAAGAAATTCCCTTTACTGTCATCTGGTCTTTCTTTTCCTCCCTCCTCACCAGATTGGCCATTATAAGAGACAGTTTACATGGATGAATTGAAGTCCCCCATTTGGTGGGAACGCTCAACAATTTTGTAAGTGGACACAAATCGCATTAGGAAAAAAGCAAAAAGAAAAAAAAAAAAAACTCAGTTCAAGCACCCCAAAGCAAGAATGTGTGAAAATATGACAATTTGGAATTAAAAAGAGGAAGTCCAGGTGTTCTAAGGTCTTTGTGTTTAGCCCTGACAAAGGGAAATGGATTCTGAAGCATTTTTTATCGTTTTATCCTAGCGTGGCTTCCCCCAGCCGCACTAAGCATCTCAGGCTGAGCCATATATCTCTGTACTATCTCAAGGATGCAGGCTTATTTTAACATTAGCCTAAACAATCCAAACTAAAGAAGACAAATAGACTTCAAGCAACATCTTACATTTTATTCCAATTCCAAAGTAAATTGTTTGAGTTATTCTTTTTCCTGGCACAAATAATTGTGAGTTGATTAAATGCAGACAGGTTTTCAAGTGACAGCATTGGCCATTTAAAGCTTTTGGGGGAAATAGGAGAAAATACGAGCATGACTCTTGATGTTTTTCAATGTATGCAGCTGTCGAAATTCTTCATAAAAACTCATCTCGGGTCACGCCCCTTCTCTCCCGTGTAGCTAATGCTGTCCACACCAGTCTACCTTGAAATCTCTTTTCCTCAGGCACTTAGCATACATGTCTGGATTTGTTAAATGTTCATGCTTTGCCTTATTCCTCTAATATGTAAGTTCCTTGAATATAAGAAACTTATATTTCTTCTGCATTTTCTGTATCCTTTCTTGTGCCTCAAATTGAAGACTTGCTCAGCAAAAACCTTCTGATGAATGGATTCTTCTAACCTTGCTTGCAGTGACAGCTGTTCTGTTCAGCGTGATAGCAATGCCATGTAACTGGATGGTTGGGAAATGACATTGGGTTTTTTTGTTTGTTGTTTGTTTTTTTGTATCGTATCCTGTACCTCTAAGCACACATTTCTACAGGGTATAAATCTAGGACTAAAATTGCTAAAGCATGAGATCTATAAATCTTCAACGTTATGGAAAAAAGGATCAACTAGTGATTTGATCAATTTATGTTGCCCCCAGCAATGGAAGAGTTGCTCCACTTTCTGACCATTTGATGTTCTCAGATTTTTTTTTAATTGTTATTGTTTAGCCAATCTGATTTGAATTTATTTTCTCAGGGATACTCTGTTTAAGCTCTTTCCGTATGTTTTATAGGTTTGCTTTTTGTCTTTCATCTTTTGCTTATCGGTTTGTTATGCTTTGTGTTTTCCAGATATGACCCCTTTATCATTTATACGTATTACATATATTATTTTTGTGGCTTGTCATTTCATTTTCTTTATGATATCCTTTGATAAACTAATTTTTCATATATTTAATATCATAAATGTATTAATATTTTTCTTTGTGGTCCATAGCTTTTGTGTCTCATTTGGGATATCATTTTTTGCCCCCAGATCATAAAGATACCCCCTGTATTATTATCTTTTGAAAGAATTCTTATTTGTTTTCATGTTTAGATCTATAATGCCCCTATCGTCCCCAGTTGTATACGTGTGAAACAGATTCCAACTTCTGCCACCTGTGTAAATACCCAATTTTGTCAATACCATTTGTTTAAAAGACTGGCTCTGCAGTACCACCTTGCCCATATTTAGGCACCTGTATATGTGTGGGTCAGCTTCCTACTTGTGCATTCTATGCCGTTCGACTCTACATCCCTGTAGCAATGCCACCATATCTCAGTTACTAGAGCTTGACAAATCTCAATATCTATAAAGCAAGACTCTTCTTCCCTCACCCACATTTTCTTCTTCAGTATGCTTTGTTTCTTCTTGGCTGTTTGCAGAAATCTGTTAGAATTAACTATTATAGCTTCTTGATACTCATGATGTTAAATATATATATCTTCCTAAATTTCATTTATCTCATTTTTGCTGGCATATGGAAAATGATTCTTTGTTATATATTGCCAGTATTAATATATCCAGCAAGCTTGTTAAATCTTGTATTAATTATATTGAATCTTTTAGATTTTTTTTTATGTACATAGTCATATCATCTGAGTAATAATGTTTTTTCTTCCTTTCCAATCTTTACATTTTTTGTTCCTTTGTCTTGCTATACTAAGATGTTTAGGACCTCTAGTTCAATGTAAGAGTTTTAACAGAGGACATTATTGTCTAAATTCTTTAAATTTGGGTGTGGTTTGTTACACAATGCTATATATAACAAAAAGATTTCTTTTTGTTTTTTGTTTTTTTAAATTCTTCCACTGGTTACTTTGGAAATTCTAACATGCATCCTTAACTTATTAAAGTCTTATATTAATCAATGACTTTAACTTCCAGCCAGAAAAAAACAATAAAACATAGGGCACGTAAAGTCCCTTGTCCCCTTTCCAAGATATGCTAGTATTACAGTGTATTTTAATTAAGCATTTTAAAGCTCAAACTGGATGGAATTATTACTGTTTTTACATAGTTAATACTAATTTAAAGTTTCCCACATATTTGTCTTTTTTCTCTTATTTCCATCTTGAGATTTAGACATCACTTTGTAATTATTTTCTTCTGCTAGAAGCACATGCTTTAGAATTTTTCTTTCTATGGATTTGCTTGTGACAAACTCACTCACCTTTTGTCTGTGTAAATGTTTATTTTATTTTTGAAGAATGTGTTTTTGGTTTTAGAATTCTAAATTAATAGCTCTTTTTTTTCAGAACATGTATCATATTCTGACTTTTATTTTGTGCTAATAAGTCAGTTGTCTATTTGTTACTCCTTTGGAGGTAAACCGTTTTTTTGTTGTTGTTGTTGTTATTTGTTTGTTTTCTCTTACTTTGCCGCTTACTGATTTATAGACTTTTTTTCTTATCTTTAATGTCCTGAAATTTCAGTAAAATGGAATTAGGTATGAACTTCTTTTTATTTATTGTGCTTAAGACTTATTTATCTGTATATCTGCATCCTTCTTTAATTACAAAAAATTCACAGCCATGATCATAATAAATACTGTCTCTTTGCACCTTTGTTGTCTTCTCTCTTTTGGGGATTCTGATGCAACCTATATTAGAACTTCTCACTCTATTCTAGGGTCTTGCTCGGTCTTCCATATTTCCATCATTTTTTAAAACCTCTGTGCTTCATTTCTGTCTGATCTATCTTTCAGTTCACCCATTCTCTTTTGTTATGTCTATTCTCCTGTTCTACTTGTTCTTTCAGTTTTAAATATTAGTTGTACATTTATTTTAATTTTTAGAAATTTTTCTTGTTTCTTAAAGTATGTTATATCATTTATAGTTTCAGTTCCCTGCACATGTACTCAATCCTTTAAAAAATATACATGTAATTGATTCTTTTGTCTCTATCTGGTAATTTCAATATCTAAATCTTTGCAAGTCTGTTCTGTTTTGTTTTTTGGGTGTAGTTTTGTTTTGTTTTGTTTTTTGCTTTATGGTGGCCTTTACTCATTGAGTATAATTTCCTGGTATGAATGGTTATCTTTGCTGTATGCTAGATGTTTTATGTGAAATAATAATTTAGAGAAATAATTATTGAGGTCTATAATAAGTGAAGGTTTCCAGATATGATTTGTTCTTTTTCTGCCAGGCTGCTGGATCTCTAATAGTTTGTGACCACCTTAAACCAAGGTCAAAAGGATTTTAAATAGTTTAGCATTCCCCATGAGAATATGCAGGTAATGCTTACCTTGCTGTAAGGTGATGATAACCCTTTGGTTCTTGGTGGGGAGGAGGTTGAGGGGGAAGGTGCTTTTCTTTCTGTCCTCACCTGGGAAAGCTATTGGAATTCAATTATCAGGCCCAGCAAGTGCTCTCAGAAGAAAGCAGCTGAAGTATTCACTTATTTCTCTGTTTTCCCTTCACTTCTCTACTAATATTGCCTTACTTGGCCTTTTTGATTCTAATTTTAGATGTTTTCTTAAGCCTATTTGTTGTCTCAGTGAAGGAATGAACTAAATGACCTAGCATTCACTGTTCAAGATTTTTAAATTTGATTTTTTTGAATAGGTGGTATATTCATTGTACATTCTAAATTTGGTAGCTATGGACAAATTTTCCTGCACAGGGGCTGTATCAATTTGCAATCCTGCCTGTATGTTTGATAATGTCTCTTTGCCCAGTCCTCATCTACATGACACGCTGTCAAACTTTTGAATCGTTCATAGTCTAATAATTTGATGTAGTTTTTATCTGTATTTCTTATATTATGAGTAAAGGTGAAGATTTTTTATTTGTTTAAAAGCAATTTGTATGTCTTTTTTGTGTTCTCTCTGTTTGTATCATTTGCTCATCTTTTTCTTTGATTGATGGTCATTTTGATTTGTAAGAGGTTTTTTTTTCAATAAAAGGAAATTGCACACTTTATGTTATATTTTCCCATTTATCATTTATCTTCTCATTTTCCTTATGGGAGTTTGGTCAGGATTAAATATTTTAATTTTATGTAATTGAATTTATCAAAATGATTTCTTATGGCCTTTGTACTTGTGTCACACACATAAAGGTCTTTCATATACTCAGATTATAAAATGATTACCTTCTGTATTACTTTTATGCTTTGATATTTTTATATCAAAATGGACTCTTCAATTTTTTCAAATTTATTTTCTTTTAAGTGGTGATGTATGAACCCTTTTTGTCCAAATGGCTCCCTCATTGGCCAAGTCCATTTATTGAATCATCCATCTTTTCCTCCACTGATACATATGATATAATGTCACGTTTGCTGTATAATGAATACCTATATATTTCAATTTATTTCTGGACTTTATATTTTGTTCCAGTTATCTGTTTATCTGCTAATATGCCAGCATGGTCTCGTTTTAATTGCTGAAATTTTTAGTAGTGTTAAAATATCTCATGGGTTATGCCCTCCACAATGCTCTTACGAATTTTCCTTTTCAAATTTTTCCATATGAACTTTAAAAACTCGTTTCACAGAAAAAATTCTTTTGTTATTTTTATTGGAACCAAGTTATATTTAGAGATGAACTTAGGGAGAACTTATATTTTTATGTTAAGTTTTCCTATCCAAGAACATGATATATTTTTCTATTTGTCCAAGACTTCCTTTCTCCTTTGCTAGCATTTTAACATTTCCTTCTTATAGATTTGGGATGTTTCTTGTTAAATATATTCCTGAGTAATTCCTTACTACTTTTCTTTCTTAAAGAGACTAACTATATACTGTAGCATATGCACTTTAACACTACAGCCTCAGAGTAAGCCTTCCTAAATTTAAAATATAGTTCTCCCACTTATTAACTGTATAAACACGAGTAAGTTAGTTCACCTCTCTTTGTCTTTATTTCTTCATCTGTAAAAAGCAGTTGTTGTGAGGATTGAATAAATTAGGCCTATGAAAGCATTTAGAAGAGTGCCTAGCACATAATAATTCAATATTTATTTAATAATAGTATTCGATATTAACTCTTATTGTTGCTATTACAGATGATTGTCTTTTTCCATTAGATCTTCCAACTTCTTGTTTATGTAAACAGAAACTGTTGGTTTCTGTACATATTTTGTTTCTAGCCAGCTTATTAAGTTCCTTTATTGTTTGCAGTCATGTTTTCAACTGATTTGCTAAGTATATAATTATGTAAACTTCAAACAATATATTGTATTTCCTCCTTTCCAATTTTTATGTTATAATTTCTTTCTCTTTTCTGTTTACATTGGCTAGTATGTCCAGAAAAATATTTAAAACTTTAAAAGATATAAATAATCATCACAATCTTTCCTCTCTTGGATTCTGAGAGTGCAGTTTCTCTTGGCAACCTGATTGTAGTTCTGAGCAGACTTTTTTCATATCGTTTGCAGGATATGTTTTCCTGTGGATGTCCTTGAATATAGAGACTTCCCAGAATGTTCTGCTTGACCACTATTTCTCACTGTACACATTATCCCTGAATAATTTTATCCAAAATTTCCAATTAATACCCACAACATAATGTCTCACTAAATTACATTTCCATCCTAGATATATTTCGTACAACTCTACATTTATATATCCAACTTCCCATTGGACATTTCCATCAGAATCTCATAAATGTTTAATATCAACCTGTTCAAAATGGAACTCATCCTTACTGTACACACACACACACTTTATGGGAATCACATAAATATAATAACTAGAATTAGAAACATAGGTTTTATCCTCAATTCATCTTTTTCCACCATACCTTAAGCTTTCCACCATACTTAGCCATTCAGTCCTATGGATTTTACCTCTCAAGGTCATTACTTCTCCTCTAGCTGAAGTTCTTCATTTCATTTCACAGGGACCATTGTGACAGTCTTCAGACTTCCCAGTGGAGTGACCAACTGTCCCAATTTGCCTTGAATTGAGAGTTTTTCCAGAAAACAATATTCTCAGTACTAAAACCAGTACAGTCCCAAGCAAACTGGAATGAGTTGGTCATCCTACTCTGTGGTTTTCAGTATCATCTCCTTCAAGTGATTGAAAGTCAAATATATGTGAATGAATTTCTCTCCAGAAACAGTATATAGGTACACAAAGTTTGCCTTCAGTTGTAGGAGTTTAACAGATCCTCTGAATCTACACAATTGATCACAGATTTGAAAGATCCAAATTTGAGTTTTTAACCATTCCTTCATATGGCTGCCAGAATGATCTGTCTAAAACCCCAACTCTGACAATGTTATTCTCCTTCTAAATGTTCTCCCATGGCTCCCCATTGCTAGAGGAAACAACAAATTCTATAGCATACGTAGAAGATACTTTGTGTTCTAGGACTCGTCTTCATTTATCAATGCATCTCCTGGGACCTTATGTCTCATGCCCACACTCTTGCCATATCAGATGACTTGACAGCTTCCTGAAGGTGCCAGGCTGCTCCATCCCTAAGTATTTTAGCACATGTTCATCTGTGGTGTGCAATGCCTCCCTCACCATCATCATAGTTGCTTTCGAATACCTACTCCAACATAGAAAACTCACTCAAAAATTGTCTCCTCTCTGAAACACTTCCTCCCAATCAATTGTGTTTTTTTTTAAATTCCCATCACTGGAGTTGGTGCACACATGTTGAAAAACTGATCTCCTGACATTATCTTTTACAAGCCTTTCCCTGCAAATACACTGAGATGGTGGAGCAGGAGCAGTATTGTATGTTACCATACTTTATATCTCTAGCACCTAGCACAATGCCTAACACTTTCCAGGCAATCAATCAATGATTGTTGAATGAATTCATGAATAAAAGTGACAGGAATACAAGGATCTCCTGACTCGTGGCAAAGCAATCAACAGCAGTAATCTTCAATTCATTACTTAAAACTATATGTGCTTTCAATGAATACTTATGAATTAACTAAATGTCACCATTACCAATTTTCTCATTAACATAGGCTATGATATACCCTATCCCTCTATTATTACCACTCTATTTGTGAGAAAGGGGAAATGCAATAACAAACCAAAATGCTGCTTTATGTTTCACAGCTGAGACTTCCCTAGAGGTTTCATATTCGACTGGCTCAAAAAACCAATCCAAAGTATTATAGTTTGTGAGAGAGACTGGGAAAAATTCGTAGCAAGTAAAAAGAAATTTCCAGTACTAAAGAATTACATTATGCAGACATATAAAAGTCATCTTTGTAACAATTTTCTGAGTTTCCTACTTTGTCAAAATTCAAACCCTTAACAAGAAATCGATCAGATGTTTTTGTTTTTCATCATTTCGAAACCTGCTTTCGATACCATTTTAAAAGCAAACACATCCAAATGGAGGTGCTCAATTTTGTGTGAGACTTTTAAAAAATTACACCACCTTAGTAGAACCTATGATCTCCAATGCATTTATAGCACACAATTTATCAAATGCACATAAAACTCAATTTGCAGCTCTGTAATTTGCATGGGCTCGCAGCCTACTTCAGTTCCATTCTTGTGGGTACTTTTATGCTTTCACTAATGAGCTCTCCATAACTGAATTGCTCTTTGTTGTTTGCCGACATCTCCAAATGCTACAAAAAAAAAGAAAAAAAAGGAAAACATGCTGGAAAGTAAAATAGCTAATGAACTGTTTTTGTTTTAGTTCATGAGGAGACATGCCTAGCTGTGGGTGAGGGTTGGCAGGGCAGACGGTGAAGACATGGATGTGTACGGGAGTTGTTGGGAAACATTACTGGTCGCCAGAGTGGGAAGCAAAGGAGAAATCAGTGCTCTCAAGAAAAAGTTGAGAAGAAATCGACTCCTGAATGTCACATACAAGCAGGCAAGACACAAATAAAGAGACTTTACTAGGGAAGGTACACATTCAGAAGCAAGAAGACATTTGGGATCAAGAGCACGAAAAGAATAGTAGGTAAAAGGATGAGTAAGTCATGTTAAAACTGAAATCATTAGTTAGAATGTCAATTAGCTAGAGCTCAATTTTCATTCTGCTGTGCTCTACAGGTTTAGAAATGATAGTGAAAGTGTGCTAACAAAACTGCAATGTCTACTTAACATTGTGTTCTTCTACCCCAGGTTGGACAGGTTTCAAGATGGCAGCCCACAGTGGGAAAAGGGACAGGGATGGCTTTACCTCCTCCTCTGCCTGCTCACATCCTTCTGTATTTGCTAACTCTGCCACTCTTTTCAGTATTGCTGTAGGAGAAGGGAATTAGGGGAAAAGAATAGGCTGATTTTTACTTGAGATGGATGGTTTCACGCTCTCTATCTGGCAGTGTGTTAAAATGTAGACCTGGAAGATGATTTCCTACATGGCTTTATGGGCTCACGGAGGGGTCTGCTCTTCTGTTGATCCAAGAAGATACATTTCTACTCTAAGTGATCACCTGCAATCCCGATTTGCCATACAAGAATACACCTCCAACGAGTTTCTGCTGAGTTTGGCTCATCTCTCCCATCTCCCACGTTGGTCTGAACCATGCAGGATCTCTCTCCCGATATCACATCCATTCTCTACAGGATAACACAATGGCTTTCCTGTTCTGAAAAACTCTGAGAGGCAACCTGATGCCCACATTACAGCATTCCACCAACAAAACCATTGGTTGGTAGAAAACAGACTCCATCCAACATATGGTTGATAAAGCTTCCTTGTGTACAGATCAGACCCTAATCTTCTGCCTCCCAATGGCAGGAAACAAATCTCAACACTCTCTGAGTGGACCCAGTGAAGTCCCCCACCCACCATGTTTGAGGCTATAGGTAGCATCCAGAATGCCTGCTTCAGAGAGGGAAGATAAAAACTCTAGCACAGCATCCGCTCTCTCAAAGGAGGTCTCCACTAACATTCTCCTTAAATTTTCCCTTTGTCCCATTTTTACATCCTTGAACTTGTTGAGTTCCAGGAAAATGGAACAGACTTTTAGGGTCATTTCCTTTTTAAATCTGCATGAAATGAGAGAGGTGGTCTGTCTCACACTTACTTTGGCCTCCTGATGGTTGTTAGAAAGAGTACCGCTCTACATCCCTGCTCCTTATCTTTCTGTAACCAGTAGTTTTAACCCTAACTGCATAGTTAGATTCATCAGCAAATAATTTAAAAATATGGATGCCTGTCCCTTCCCTCTCCCAGCCGAAGATTCTGATTTAATTGGTTCAGTTGAACATTTGTGGTTTTTAAAAAAGCTCTTGATGATTTTCATGTGCAACCAGGATGGAGAACAACTGCTAAAAACAAATGACAGTTTACCTCTGCATCCAACAGCTTTGGATGGACAAAGTCTGGGCTGATCTCTTTTGTCTATGTTTGTAGACAGAACTCTAGGCTTATCGCTCTAAAAATTATTCTCAATAATAAATTAGTTTTTAAAACCTCTCCCAAGTGAATTCTACCAAGAACTCACTGCAGCTCTAAGCTTAGTTTCTGTACCAATTTTTAACTCAGATTGTTGCTCTGTCTTAAATGATTTTCATTCAATCAAAGTTGGAAGCATACTGTTAGTTGTTGATCAGTTGTATTTATGTATACATATTAGTGTTCTAGTGTGTGAATATTTCTGCTCTATTGAATATGTAAATGCACTTAAATTTCCTTATGATTCCTATCATTTTAAAGCAATACAAAAAGTAACTCAGTGAGACAAGGAAAGCTGAACAATAGCGATCATTAATAATTGTATTAATTTTCTTTGCAAAAAAAAAACAAGCATTTTTGCACATGAAATGAGTCTGAAAGAAGTACATTTCTATCAGTTTTATCATGTTTGAGATCAATTTTCCAAAGAGAAAAAGGTGGTCTACTGACACTTTTATCCCAGGAAGTCTTTCAGATTTTCCCTAAAGACTTTCCTGTGCTGAAAATTAGAAGTTCCCCATGTTCAGATCCGAGCCTGGTTTTCTAGTATTATCCCACCTTAGGTGCCAAGTGCCTTTAGTGTCCAAGTACCTGTAATGTTTTAACTTTAAGGGGGAAAAAAGCCCATTATTTATTTTTTAGGGGTGGGGCTGATATTTATTAAATCTGAAAAATAAATTCAATAATTCTCTGTCTCCTATCGCTAAACTCTTTTAACCTAGATATGCTCCTTCTAGGAATTCACTCTACAGATTCAATCAGATATATAAACAAGTGTGTGTGTGTGTGTGTGTGTGTGTGTGTGTGTGTATGTGCGTGCGCACGTGTGCACAAATAAACTTATTGAAACATAGGAGAACAAAGAATATGAAACAAACTAAATATTAATCATGAGAAAACACTAAAATAAGTAATAGTAAACCTATTAAACAAGATGACATACATCTATGTTTGCTGGTAAGGAATCGCTTCTAAGATGCTTTGTTAAGTTTAAAAGGAAAGAAGTGTGTTTGATATGTTCATGTCTCAGGCTTTTGGTCAAAAATATAGAGTGAATATATGAATATTTTTCTATAGTGCATATAAAATTTCTGGAAGGATATGCATAAAATAGCAAAAGCTCTTCTCAGGAATGAGTCTGAGATAAGGTCTGGGGAACACACTTGCTTTTCACTAAGCATCTTTTTGAAGTGTTTTAATTTTTTATCATGTGCATGATAGAAGTCTGAATTTAAAAAAGAAGGGGGCATTCTAATACAACTAGTACCAAGTGGTTTTAAGCCATTCTTAGTGACAGATTTATCTCTGAAAGATCTGTGCACTGAAAACTGTAAGATGCTGGTGAAATAAATTGAAGAAGAGATAAGCAAATGGAAAGGTATCTCATGTTCATGGTTCAAAAGAATGAATATTGTTAAAACGTTCATATTTCCCAAAGCCGTCTACAGATTCAAAGATATCTTTATCAAAATTTCAATGGCATTCTTCACAGAAATAAAACAAGCAATCCAAAATCTGTATGGAATCACTACAGACCCAGAATAGTGAAAGCAATCCCGAGGGACAAGAACAAAGCTGGGGGCATCTCAATTCCTCATTTCCGGCTATACTACAAGGCTATAGTAATCAAAATAGTGTTTCCCTGGGTAAAAAAAAGATGCATAGACCAATGGAACAGAATCAAGAACTAATATTTGACAAAAGAGTCAAGAAGTCTTAATGGGAAAAGCATGGTCTTTTTTATAAACGGCGTTGAGAAATTGAATAACCACATTCACAAAATGAAATTGGACCCCTGTCTTATACCACTCACAAAAATTAACTTGATGGATTAAAGACTTAAATATAAGACCTGAAACTAAAACTCCTGAACTAAAATAAAGGAATAGCTTCTTGGTATTGATCTTAGCACTGATTTTTTTTTTTTTGAATGTTACACCAAAAGCACAAGTAACAAAGGCAAAAATAAATAAGTGGGACTAAATCAAACTAAAAAGTTGCTGCACAATGAAAGAAACAATCAATAAAATAAAAAGGCAACCTATAGGTGTAGAATGGGAGAAAATATTTGCAAATCATCTATCTGATAAAGGGTTAATATCCAAAATATATTAAAAAACTCATACAACCCAATAGGAAAAAGCAATCTGATTTAAAAATGAGCAGAGGAACTGAATAGATATTTTTCCAAAGAAGACATACAAATGGCCAACGGGTACATGAAAATGTGCTCAGCATTGCTAAGCATCAGGGAAATGCAAATCAAACCCATAAGGAGATATTACCTCACACTTGTTAGATGGCTTTCATCAAAAAGACAAGAGATACGTATTGGCTAGGATGTTGAGAAATCATCCTTGGTAGGAATGATTCCTACCAATCACTGTTGGCAGGAATGTATATTAGTGCAGCACTATGAAAATCAGTATGGAGTTTCCTTTAAAAATTAAAAATAGTACCACCATATGATCCAGCAATTCTACGTCTAGACATAGATCCAAAAGAAAAGAAAAAAGAATATTGAAGACATATCTGCACTGCCATGGTTATTGCAACACTGCAGTATTATTCACAATACCAAGATATGGAAGTAAGCTAAGTGTGTATCAATAGATAAGTGGATAAAGAAGTAAAGAAGATGTGAGGTTTTATATATATATATATACACACACACACACCCAGGGTGCCAAAAAAATGTATACAACTGGACCCTTTGGTCAACGTTGCTCAAGCAGTAGTTCGCCATAATCAGAAGTGTCTGTACAGTGATAGTAACCACTTTGAGCACCCCTTATAATGGCAGAAGTTAAACGTGACTTGTATTCATCTTTTGTTATCGGTATATATTGAATATTAGAATTTTTAATACAGTTTTTTCCTTTCTTAAAATGTGTATACTTTTTTTGCAATAAATATATACACCTATAAATATATATACATATATATGTATATATATACATATACACACATATATACATATATACACACATATGTGTGTATATATACAAATGTGTACATATATACATGTGTATACATATATATTTCACACATATATATGTTTCACACATGTCTGTATATATATGTGTGTGTGTGTGTGTATACATATATATATACACACATATATATTTCAACCACGAGAAAGGAAATCCTGCCATCTGCAAGAATATGCATTGACCTTGAGGGCAATAAGTCAGGCAGACAAAGACAAACACTGTACGACATTACTTATAAGTGGAATCTACAAAAGTCTGACTCGCAGAACCAGAGACTAGAATGGTGGTTACCAGGGGCTGGGGGCGGTGGAAATGGAGAGATGTTGGTCAAAGAGTACACACTTACAGCTAGAAAATTAATAAATTCAGGAGACCTAATGCACAGCCTTGTGATTATGGTTGATAATACTGTATTATATATATTTATATCCATATTCATGTCTCTGTCATATCCATATCCATATCTATGTCATCTATATCTATTCTATATCTATCATCGATATCTATATCTGTATCAACATATTTATATCTATATCATCTATACCTACAGCTATTGCTATATCTGTTCTATCTATATCTATCTATATCCGTATCCATACCCATATATACTTGGCAGTTGCTTCACATGGCTGAGGTGAGAGTAGGGATCAGTGTGCCTTTCGCTGTGTATACCACAGACTGACCTTGGTCATTCCGCATTTTGCTTTGCAACTAATTGGACCTCTAGTTGGCTGGTTCATTGGAAGCACCTTATAAGTGATGCATACATACCTTGACTATTTATTTCAATTTAGCATATGTACACTTATTCTCCAATCTTTTTCTTATAGACCCATGCCGTTTCTTCTCACATGGGCTGCCTGACTGAAATTCCACGTAGCCTTTCTCATATACTTACACCCATCATGCCTCATCTATGATTTCTCAATTTTGGTTCCTTTAAAGTGAGGCCAAAATGACAGAGACATGCAAAGTCTTCTGAATCCAGAATCCTTCTAGATGTTTACAGTTTCTCCCAATCTTTTACAATCATCTCGCCCACACCTAATTTAACAGAAATATTTGTAGTGACCCTCCTTTTCAAGGCTTTCCAAAGTATTCAGTGTAGTTTTCAGAGATACTGTAACTCTCCTTGAGGGCTCATATTTCATTGCTTTACACATTACTTAGTTACAGGAACAAGTATGATTGGCACAGACATAGCTGAGATCAAGCATAGCTGACTTTGGGTAAGCACACGATGCAAGGGCACAAACAGAAGCGATGGTGGAGAGCCGAAAGCTGGACGCTTCCCTCCATAGCTTTCGCCAGCATTGGAGTAGACAAGTCCATTTCAGCCTGGCAGTCACGTGAGAAGATGCTGCAGAGAAAAAAAAAAAAAAATTCTAACCATTTAAGAACATTCGCCCAGTCTTAAATTTAAAATTGATCTTGGTTACAATTACTTTAGATTACTAAAATATGGATTCTTTATTGGAATAAAGGTAATTATGACAACACTTTTTGAACTTTATTCTAATTTTATTCTAATTGTCTCTCTACTTCCAGCATAGATATTGCGTTGTTTGTGCTTAGTATGCATTTGCTGAAACTGACTTAAAAAGCCATCTTTGGAATATTAAAAAAAAAAAAAAAAATCTGAGTTGTTAGAGCTTTTAAAGTTAAACCATTCTCCTTCTAAAAGTTCCATCAGTTTTGTGTTAAATGTAGCAGTGGGAGAATCACTTTTTAAGTGGGAGATGTATTGGGGAAGGTAGCTGTTTATCTAGATCATTAAGAAAAATTTCGTTTGATTTCCTTTTTAAAATTTTAACGAAAAATCTGAACTTTACTCATCATGTGATTATCTAAATACTCTGACCCAGGGCTAAAGAATTGGCAAACTATCCTTGAAATCTTTTATTTCTTCCTCCCCCTCCCACCCCCCCCCCCCACACACACACACACACGAGAAACACTGGCATTTGGGCCTTCACCCTCCATGGAAAGTTGTGTGGTCTGTCTTATCATCAAGGTTTACGTGCCCCTTCAGCTCAGAGGCATGAGAAGGGTGTGGTTTTCCCAGCAACCCGTTCTCTGGACTAAAGTCATTGCATCGTTTTCACAGCCAAGAGCTTTGTAATACTAATTCTTGTTTGGAACAATTTTAGTCAGGTTCACTTGAGTCACAATTTTGTGATTTTTCTAAGGAGTGTATAACAAAAGCCATTCTTTTGGGACATTTAAGGATTAGGGTTTTGTTTTTTTGTTTTTTTTGTTTTTGTTTTTGTTTTTGCTTTTATGTTAAATGGGATTTAAGTGAATAATCCAAGTAGACATAAAAGAAAATGCAATATTACAGTTCACAGGCAAAGAAGATTGACAAACTCATTCCATGAAACGATTGAATTTCCTCTTCCTTACCCTTTTTCTTTTGCTGTCCTTTTTGTTTTCTCTTCTCCCCTTCTTTCTCATTTTTCCCCTTGCTTTCTCATTCTTTCTTCCTTGACTACCCCCGACCCCGACCCCTTTTTTTGTTGTTTTCATTTAAGTTCCTTTTCCTTCCTCTGCCTTACCCTCCTTTCCCAACCATTCTCCTGAAGTTTCTGGCAAAGGCTCCTCTGGTATGATAAGTAAGCTGCCGTGGAAGGTATGGTTCTCAAGGACCAAGCTTTATCCGGCAAGATTCAAAACTGGGACCAAAACCAGAAGGGAAGCAGAAGAGGTCAGGAGCGGAGCATATTCTCAAATAGAAGAAGAGATGGGGAACCACATAGCGTGAGGGCAGAAAGGTCAGCACCCTTCCTGCCATGGACCTGGGAGGCCTGCACCTCCCTCTTGTTAGGTGCACGCCTGGTGCTTTGGAGGTGGCCGGAGCCTGGGGGTGGGGCAGGAGCTCAGGGTGTGTGCTGCTTTCCTTCATCCCTCTTTCTTATTGCATTCCCCTACTTGTTCCTTGCTTTCTTTCTCTCCCTCCTTTACTCTATTTTCTTCATGGAGCTATCCATGAACATGATGGAAATTAAAAATATTTAGGTTGCAGAAAGCATCTCTCCCTTCCTTCCTGTCTGAGTTTTTCACGCCAGCGGGTTCTTGCGTCAACATTACTGAGCACACTAGACAAATGAGGGCGCTGTCAGTACCGCAGAGGGGCTCCGAGGCTCCGAGGGAGACCGATAGGCAAGCAGGTCATCAGAGCTTGATGTGTGACCTTTGCTGTAAAAGGTACTGTGGCAATGCTAGGGCAAGACAGGAAGACGGTTGTCTGCGCGCAGAAAGGTGCAAATAGGAAAGTGGCAAGATGAGGAAGGGAATTCCAAGGGGCGACAAGTGGAGCTCCGGGGACTTTCAAAGGGCCAGAGGGCAGGCATAGCCTGGCTGAAGGGATCTTACTGTCGTTGAAGGTCTTGCAAAGGAACTGGGACTTGATTTCCTAGATCCGTGTTGGCCTGTGTTGATCAGTGTTAGTGTGAGATGAGAGGATAAAACGGCAGAGATCGAGCACGCTAATATTTACTGTGGAACGGCCTCTGATAACTTTAGTTGCTGCTGGGAATGTCAAAGGACAAAAACATTTCCGATAAACTGCTAGGTACAGTACCAAACAATTGATAGATTGTAAGTAAGTTAGTGATGTAGTTTTGTGTGCAGTTTTAAAGATTCACCTGGCAGTAGTATTTGTGGATTTGACAAGGCAGGACTGGAGGGAGGAAAAGACAGTGAAAAGGCTATTTGCAATAGTTCAGCCCTCATACCACAGCCACCAAAAATTTGCTAGGGACCTGATCTGTGATGGGGGCAATGGAGATAGAGAGGAAAGAATATATTATCCAGATATTTAGCAAGTAGATGCTGGTAGATATAGCGATTATTTTAATGTGGAAGTTGAGGGTAGAGAAGAAATAAAATAATCAATAAATATTGTGATATAGAGATAGATGGGATACGATGCCAGCCTGGTATGCAGCAACTTCCAAGGATGTGAATTCTAAATAAATCTCACACCTTTCTTGATTTAACTTAGGTAAATATCCCAATATTTGTTATATGTTACCCTTGGCAGTTCCTCTAAGAAATACAGGTGTGTTTTATTTAATTGTATACCTTGAATATCAATTCATCATATCAGACTCTTGTTATTTAAAAAAACACCATCCAATCACACATAAACCTTAGCTTTCAAGGTGCAAAGCAAAGCTTGCTGTGACTATGCTTATGTTAGAACAATGGCTTCTGTTTTGGACTAATCAGGCATGGTCTTTACCTCACAGTCAACACCTGTAATTCTTCAGACTTGACTGTGTCCAAATTCATTCCAAATAAACAACCGAGACACAGATGGCTAAGCCATTTGCCTGAGAATACATGTAACGAACTGAGTCTTCTCCCCGTCACCCCGACACACAATTCATTTGTTGAAATCCTAACCCCCAGTACTCAGAACATGACTCTATTTGTAGATAGGACCTTGAGGGAAGTGATTCAGTGAAAATGAGGTCATGAGGATGGTCTTTAATCCAATAGAACTGATGTCCTTATACTGTGTTTCCCTGAAAATGAGACCTAGCCGGACTGTCAGCCATAATGTGTCTTTTGGAGCAAAAATTAATATAAGACCCGGTATATTATATTATATTAGAGACCCAGTCTTATATTATATTAAAATATGAGCGGGTCTGGTATTAATTTTTGCTCCAAAAGACGCATTAGAGCTGGTGGTCCGGCTAGGTCTTATTTTCGCGGAAACACGGTCGGAAGAAATTTGATCACAGATCACAGAGACATGAAGACCCAGAGAGAAGATGACTATCTACAAGCCAAGGAGCGAGGCCTCAGAAGAAACCAAGCCTGACAAGAACTGTTCTTGGACTTTTCCGCTTCAGGACTGTGAAAAAATAAATATCTGTTGCTTAATCTACTCGGGCTGTAGTGTTTTGTTACGGTAGCTCCAGCAAACTCATACAGTACACGACTCATGAATGGTTTAGACTGCATTGGGACTCGTGCCAGTCTAACTCCAAAACCTGTGTTTTGCCTACACCCTTTCTTACCTCCTGTCCCATGAGGAGATGTGACTATTGGCTGAATCGTTCTGTTCCCACTCTCAAATTAAGGTGTGTGTAATGCCAAGAATGTTTCCTCCAGTAGATGAACTACTTCTCTAGACTGACTATGATCTCTGAATTTATTATGACAGTGATTAGAACAGAAAGAAAGGTTTAAATTTGCTATACTATATTAGGGGAAGAAAGATGGAATTTCATGACGTGCTAAAGCTTTTGAACTCTAGCTTACATAGATGGCTGAGAACCTACTCAAAGGCTAAGAATGGCATTCTCAGATTGCCCAACTGATGAGAGAGAGAGAGAGAGAGAGGAGAGAGAGAGAGAGAGAGAGAGAGAGAGAGAGATATTGGAGAGAGAGAGAGAGAGAGAGAGAGAGAGAGAGAGAGAGAGAAGAACACTATTTGACACAGGAAAAGCTTTGCAATGAACTGAAGGAAGAAAGAAACTAGCTAAGTTAGATATTAACTTAAACCATATCAATTTGGCTAAGCCTGAGGTTCTTTTACAGAGTGAAGGTCATATTTATGATGGAGACTCAGGAGTTTTGCATTCTTTCATAATGGGATGATAGCTTTGCCTAACTATGGCAGTTGCTAATCCAACACCAATATCAACACATCACAAATCAATTTAGTCGTTCTGCTCAGAATTTCTAAGTCTTGCCTTTGCAATATGTGAATGTCCTATAACCTAGAATTTAGGAAATGGAACCATATGTGATCTCCATATTTTCTCCATTTTCAGAACCCTATCTTACCAAAATAATTCTCTTATAAGTGCTAGCTAAGAATTATATCAGGTAAATCATGTTAC
Source organism: Rhinolophus ferrumequinum (assembly GCF_004115265.2). Classification (NCBI taxonomy): domain Eukaryota; kingdom Metazoa; phylum Chordata; class Mammalia; order Chiroptera; family Rhinolophidae; genus Rhinolophus; species Rhinolophus ferrumequinum. The sequence continues at coordinate 10,016,103 of NC_046310.1, read as the reverse complement.
ATGGATGTTTATTAAAAAAAAATTGACTTGGTCTGGGTGAAGGTCTATTTCCTCACTTATAAAGAATGCAAAGTGTCAAAAAATTATAATTTCATCATATCTCATTAATTTCTTAATATGTTTGATTTCTGACAATGTTCTTGCCTTGTGAAGAATTCACATATTTCATCATAATTTCCCAATAACAAACTTAACATTTTAATTCTCATTTTTAAAGATGGATATTTGAGGTCTTTAATAAATTCTTCCTGTGTCTTCTTTTTCATCCTCACTGCCTGGTCCAGGCTCTTATACTCACCCTGGATTATCGCAATAGTCCCTCAAGTTCTTCTCTGGCTTTTGGTTGCTTTCCCGTATCAAATTCATCTTACACATTGCTACCAGATTAATAATCCTCAACTAGATCTCTGTGTTACCTCCCTTGCACAGAAACCATCTACCCTGTTTCCCCAAAAATAAGACCTGGTCGGACAATCTGTTCTAATGCGATTTTTGGAGCAAAAATTAATATAAGACCTGGTTTTATTTTCCTATAATATAAGACCCAGTATAATATAATAATATAATATAATATAATATAATATAATATAATATAACATAATATAATATAATGTACATAATATAATAATAATGTAAGACCGAGTCTTATATTAAGTTTTGCTCCAAAAAACGCATTAGAGCAGATTGTCCGGCTAGGTCTTATTTTCGGGGAAACACGGTATGATTTCTCATTAACTAGCTGCAAGATAAAGTCCAAATTCCTGAGTTATCCATAATCCGGCCCCACTCACTCAATCTTTCAAACTTTCTAGCCTTATCTTCTCACACTCCCCCATCGTGAGCTAGCCAAACTGGTTTCCTGAACTCCTACAGACCTTACTGTCTATACTGTTGCTTCTTATCATTAATCAAGCAAGTTTCAGGGCATTAGTTGTCATCCAAGTTCTTTAGCTAGATGCCCAAACACCTTAAAATAGTCTTCATTAATTGTACTATTCATAAACCAACTGATGTCAGTGTTGTTGTCTTCTTTGTATCCCTCACAATGGGTGACGGGGGTGATTATTTCTGGCTCATTAAAAGTGTTCCTTAAAAAGATGACAGGAAGCAAATACATAAAAGAACTTTTTCAATCATGGGAGTGGCTAAGCTATCACTTCTTATAGGAATAAAAAGTGTAGGGAGGAAAGCCACACTTACTGAGAGTCTACTGTGAGCTGAACACTTTAATTATGTTATCTCATTCAGTCCCCAGATAACCCTCAGAGGGGTCCATGCTCCAAGAAGCCATATTGTTTGACGGTGGTAGACCTGCTGGCAAAGCTGACACGGGAAGGAATGATACCACATACACTTCTGGGAAACTCATATTCAGTCCACTTCCATCCCGCTGCCTTGTGTTAAATTGCAGCTAAATCTTCAAGAATTTCAGGGTTATCTTGCAAAAAGGCATGGACCAGCATGTGAATTCGGCACCATCGTCCAATCACAGCTCACATCTATTTGACTCTTTTTGTGTGCCAAGCATGGTGTGAGGCATTCTACATCTTTGATCTCACTACATCTTTTCAACAGACCTATGGAATTGGGGTTGTTACTATGCCAATTTTGTTCATAACAAAACTATGACTTAGAGCAGCTATGGAACTTTCTCCAGGACAAACATGAACAAGTGTGGTTGAGTCAGGCCTGAAAAGCACCGAAGCCTGGGCTTCTGTGCCCTCTGCTTTTATAGCCATCGGTCACCTTAGGTCACAGTCCTATCCTCGACTATTTCCCCAAATTGTTATCTAAAGAAAAACATCCTCCTCATTCCAAGAGCATTGTTTCCATTCTGATGACTCTTTTTTGTACATTTTCCACCAATGAGAGAGAAATTGAGGGGCCCAGGGGTCCCCACAATGCAGAAGGCTAAGAAAAACATGTTTGTGAGCTTTGATAGCATTCTCATTTTGGCTTTGTGTTTTGGTTTTGTTTGGTTTTTGTTTTGTGGTTTTTGTTTGTGAGTTGATACCTCAGTTTCAGTAAAAGGAGACAGGCGACAAGTGACAGATAAGTAGCTAAAAATGTTAGAAAGGGTGGCGTAATAGCAGTGACCTCACCCACAAGAAGAATTAAGGGATGAAGATGTAAAGTTGTGTTTTGAAGATGAAAAGAATGTACTTACTGTGTGTTATTTCACGGTGAAGCCAAAAGCATGGTCTCCACCCCATCTCGGGAGAGCCCAACCACCACGCTGCCGGCTGCTTCCACCCCGGCCGGGTCTTCCTCCCCCTGACATGAATTATCAGAAGGAGGGGATTAGAAAATCCAGAGGGAAAGTGGTCCTGAAGAGCATAGCTTCCACGTATGAAGTTAATTTACCTATTTGTGCCACAGATGCTCTGCCTTCATATAGACCTAAGGAGAAAATTCCCAGTGAGAAAAAAATAATAATTTCGAGAGTCAGGAACAAATTGGAATCGACACTGATCTCAATAGCAGGCGCTGGCAGGGGGCAAAATTATTTTTCAAACACTTTTGCTTCTCCTGGTAAAATAGTTAGTGTTGTATTTTCATGCTAGAAGGAAAAAGTGATGAAAAGTTTTTAAACCCAAAGAAACAAAACCCTTAATTTGTGTCCAAATTTTCGGCAAAACAGGATCCCATATGGCCAGTGCTGGTCTTAGTTGGTCTGAAATGAATTGGAGGATGCAACGTTTAGGTTTGGCTTTGTGTCTTGCCTCATTTCTGCTAGGATTTTGCAGCTTAGGGTGCCTATCAGCCTTGCTCTGGGCATTTTGTGGGGAGGCAGGGAGTCTATTCCATCACATTTTTAGTATCTGTCGTTCCAGATTCGCAGATGGCCAGCCTGGCTATCATTGCAGTCTGCCATGTAGGGGGGTGTGTATGAGCAGTAACGGTGGTGCTGGTGAGACAGAGCAGGGTAAGGGGTGAGGGGGAGGGTCCAGGGCACACCCCCATCACTGTCAGCACAGCAGTCACACCAAGTGAAGCTTTAAACCATGTCCCTGGTGCTCTCAAAAAATAGAAGACATTACTTGCTTTGGGTTACCTGCTGGGGCCTTAAGAGGCCAGCAATTCCAATCCCAAGCTCAGTCACAGTCTGTCTTAAAGGGGAGAATTCTAGAGAAGGGTAAAGTGAGAGTTTTCTCAGCAAGTTTGTTGCTTGTGCCCTCCCAAGTTCAAAGCGAATACTCTGTCTCATTAAAATGTCTTCTGGCTTGCCTGGGGGGAGCGGGGGGGGATGTGAGGGGTTGAGGGGGGCATATTTCAGGCTTCAGCCATTAACTTTTCTGGAGTTCGAACTTTCATGCGTTTCTCTTTTTATTGGGGAGACATTATAATTGGTTTTACAAGCAAAATAAGCAGCTTAGGAACAAATGAAAGGCTTTTTTATTTCTCTTTTAACTGTAAATTCAAGAGCTTGAAATGAATTTGGCAAATAACTCATATTATTGAGGAGTACTGTGGCTGAAAGGCAAGATTTCCAAAATTCTTGAAAATCCCAGTAATACCAGGAATAAATCCCAAATTGAACTTGTGGAGCTCGTGTCTCTCTTAGAACACTTTTTTCCCACTCCCTTTAAAATATTAAAAACGGAGAAATCCATCACAAGTCCCATGTAACTCCTGTCCTGCTGTCTCTTCGCCACAGAGCACAGAACTGTGCCCTGAATTTGGGCCAAGGGTCCCTAACAGCCAGAGGAGCTGGTGTGAACACGTGGTTTCCCAGGAGTTGGGAATAAACCCCCCCCCCCCCCCCCCCCCCCCCCCCCCCACCACCACCCCCCCCCCCCCCCCCCCCCCCCCCCCCCCCCCCAGCCGCCCCCCTCCTCAAGTGACTTCAGGCTTACAGGTATCGAAATCGACTCTTTATACATCTCCGATTTATTTGATTCTTTTTCCTTTTTTAAATAAAAGTCAACCGTGGATTTTTTTAGCTGAGCTTTTCAAATTTCGATGAACTTAACTTGTAACCTTTGAAATAATCTTGATTGATGTAAAATCAATCACTGGAAAACAAACATTAATATCTCCTAAGCAGAGGACACTACAATGGTCTTCCATTCAAGGCCTACTTCAAATCCCATCTTCTGCCTAAAAGCCCTTCCTTAATCTGTTCCCATCAAAATCATCTGCTGTATCCTTTATGTCATTATTATAGTCATTGAATCATACTACCTGTCAGGCATTGCACAAGTGCCTATCTTTGAGATACTTTATTTTTAATTCTCTACAGGTAGTAGGTCCAGGTTACCTGAAGCTAAAAGAAACAGAAACCCAGAGATTAACCAGCTTCTTCATGGAGCCGATTTTTGAACCCAGACTTATCAATTTCTGTAATCCATGTGCTTTCTACCATGTTCATTTCTGTGGCTGTACAGCACTAATTTCCACAGAGTATTTCCCACTCATCCCTCAGCTCCTTCGGAATAAGAAACAGGTTTTATTATTCTCTATGCAGCATGTAGCAAAAATGCCTAGCAGCTAATAGATATTAGATAAATTTGTTGAAATAAACTTATGACCTGAGTGTTATAAACTAGTTGAACAATTGTGCTTTAGTGAAATATGTTGTGGTAGAATTAGCTCTGATAGATTGCAGGTGATTTGACAGCTGGCAAATCAAATCCATGTAATAATCAGCAACTCGATAAAAGTATAGTAATCACCTTTTGTTAAGTTGTAGTGATGAATCTTTTTCACTAAGCACTTTATAGTCATTCTCACAAATTAGCTTCCGAATAATTATGAGGGATTACCGGGAATTATTATTCTCCATATTGAAGTTGAAGAGAGTAAGGCTTAGAGATATAAAGCAACAGCCTAAAATCACATGGTCTACAAAAACCCGGCCGTGCTCTCTTAACCATCCCCATTATACGGCATAAACGGTTTCCTCTCTAACCAGTACATCTGATCTCCACTAAAATATGGTGCCAGCATGACTGAGAGTCAGGGAAGAAGCTCCTTCAATGAAATGAACACTCCATAAATGCTCAGTAAATGATGGAGCACCCTGTGCAGTTTCGTCACTATTGACACCAGTTGAATGAAGTCTCTCTGGAGACCCCTATTGTGCCCTGATCTGTAAAACCTCCTGAAAGCCCAAAAGATCAGCAGCGTGAGGAGCACAACAGATTGTTTTCAGCACCACAGGAATACTAAAAAAAAAAAAAAAAAAATCTAACCTTGTGGGGTAAAACAGTATCAATATACTGTTTGAAAAAAATATGCATATACTGGGGGTGCCAAAAAAAAATACACATTTTAAGAGATGTCGCCTATGTATTTATTACTTTTCGAGGTTGAATTGAATTACGCTAGCAATGTGTATATGACGTTCACTCAAGAGATGACATTAAATCAAATGAATGCTAGCGTCATTCATTGTATTACAGTTTTCATACAGTTTTTTTCCTTTTTTAAAATGTGCATACATTTTTTTGGCACCCTCTGTATATTTGTGAAATCAAAGGACTTAAAGATTTACTCTGCCAGTGCAAAGCTTTTTGGTATTTTTGGCAGCCATATAGTCATACTACCAAGTATTTGATAAGACACAAACAAAGATATCTTACCTATGAAGGCAATATAGTCTGCTCTAGTACAATAAATGTTTCTGATACATCAGTTTGTGATAGACTGTTGGGAATAATATGAGGGTAATGTGGAATATCCTTGCTGTTCATATATAATTTTTTCCCAGTGTGTTAATACAGTGGTACTCGGGTTTTCGAACGTAATCCACAAGTTCTGAAACGTTCGAAAACAGCCGACAGCTAGGCCTCAGGATCTTGCACTCAGCGGAAGCCGTGTGACATGTTCAACTTCTGAGTCATGTTCAAAAACCGAAGCATTTACTTCCAGGTTGACAGCTTTCATAAACCAAAATGTTCATCAACGGAGATGTTCGAAAACCGAGGTACCACTGTACTTCATGCCATATAGTCACAGTAATAGAATGCAAAACACACCAAACCAGCTAAACGCAGCAAAATGTGAAGGAATACAGTGTGATCCCCAGTGCCCTGTCACCCAATATGTTTGGCCATGTTCTGTCTAAGGAGTGCTTACTGGGTGGTTCTCCCTGCTGTTTATGCATTTTACCCTTGTCTCTATAACTCATTATCCTTCTTCCCTATAATCTTTCCCTTAGAATTCCCTCCATCAAGCTCCCTTTCACCTTATTTCTAAAGTCCAGTATTTCTTATGGTATTTATCTAATGTAAATTTCAGATATTTTAAAACTGTGCTTATATCTTTACTAGCATCATTATTGTGTTTGTTAGCTATTGGTCACAAAGGTGCACAGCTTTGACGGCCCAGCCCTATTTCCTCAAAAAGGGATCCGTTTTGTAAAACAAGAGGTTGTTTTCTGGGTGTACCTATCACATTATGGGGAAAATATGTGCACGTCCAACCACATCAGCAATCTGGATCATAGCACAAGCATGAAGAATGCAAAGTCAAGTTCTTGAGCAAATTAGGGGTTCTTGGGTGCTATCCACAGAGGAGAGCTGCATATCCATTTGCTCTGGACACCGTTCTCGCAGGGACATAAATGAGCATATGCAAATTACTTGGTTTCTGTTTGCTCATCTGAATATTAGAGCTAAGAACTCGTGCTGCGCAGATGGGTTGTTAGGACTCTATGGGGTAACACACGTTATCTATCCATCCAGCCTGGGATGAAGCACACCGGGGGTACTTACTAAGGATTCTCTTCATTTCTAATGATCTGTTGATGTATCAGTAGGTCAAATAGGGAACAGGGCTTTGGAAATGGAGTGACTCTGTTCATGTCTTTACTAGTGCCCAGTGGTAGGTTCTGCCAGGCAGGATTCCCACTGCTTGTTAGCAATAGGCTAACAGTGAAAGGGCGACACTAAAATTTAAAAAGTATCAAAATCTGAGACTATCACAGCATTAAAAATAGTCCGACATCTGATGACATTGTGCTATTATCCCAGATTATTGCAACGGTCCTGAATCAAAATGAGTTTAATCATGTTGAAAATATTTTCTTTCTGAAGGTGGCAAAATGTGTAAGCCACCTAAAAAAGGTTTCAAACAAAATAGTTCTTGTTTTTACGTTTGGATGTATGAAATAGATGGCTAACCAGCTGAAACACCTCCTTCTCAAGTTATCTGTTGAAAAGTTATACAGCTCTTTATACATATAGTGATCTCCCCTTTTTCAAAAGTGGTGCTCAGAATTTCACAACCAATATTAAAGAATGACTCCAGAGTTAAAATGAAGCCATATAGAATAGGCAGTAGATAACAACAATTACTAGTTTCCTTCCCCAAAAAGATGCAAGAAAAAGGAAATTGATTTAAATGACAGCAAGAGTGACCATTAGGTATATAAAAATAGACAACTTTTAGATTGTTAATTTCGTAGAAAAGATATGAAGGTAATAGTGTTTTCTTTTTTCCTAAGGAAATAATTAAGAGTAGAAAATTATTGTATTTGTAGACCATCAATTTGAATATTTCTCAGTTTCTTACTGCTCTAGTTTCTACTGTTGATAACTCACTTAATGAATGCCCATTTTTATTTCAGAATGAAAAATAAATCAAGACTACTACACATGTCACCCAAGAATTAAATGCCCACTTCCTCAATGGAAAAGAGGTAAGACATAGTGGTTAAGAGTTTGGGTGGAAGTAAATCTTAACAGATCTTAACAGATGTGTTCAGATCCAAGTTATGCTGCTTTGAATTTCCGCTGATCACTTAAAACATTCTCAGGCTCATTTTATCTTCTCTTTTTTAGAATGGGATTAATGTTGCCTATCTCCTGGAGTTGTTTTAAGTCTTACATTAAATGTATAGATATATGCAATTGACAAAGCACTCGGCACAAAGTAGTAATTCAGTAAATGAGTTACTCTTTGGTAACTCATAAATTATAAATCACACCCACAAAACCTCGCATTCTTTATGAGAGACTAATAATGAATGAAGCTATGTTTATTTTGTTTTACTTTTGTGATGTATATATATATATATATATTGATATATATATGTGATATATATATATATGTGGTATATATATCATATATATATAATTATCTAAAGGAAAATGGACACAAGGGTAACTAAAATATAGTTCCAGAGTAGAGTATAACTTGTATATGAACACTAACGATGAATTACACGGTTTACATTACAATATTTTTAAATAGGTAATTATACATCACGAAAAAATACTTTGAGATTCATATCATCTTAATGTGAAAGTAAATTTAATATCAAACCTTATATAAGATTGTGAATGAGGACACTTTAGAAGTTATATTTAAAATACTATGTTTAACTTTATATTTCTAATTTTCTGTCCTATTTTAATCATCATCATATTTGGCTACATGATTTATAATAGGAATTTTGCTTCATGTCATATGCATGAGACTTCATTTAGTGTTTTGGATCCATTTTTGACATTTGAACAGGCCTATCCATCGTAAACATCTAGAAATTGAACGAGTAGGCAGCTTTTCTTTGGATTTTTTTTTTTTGATACATATTTCTCGATTATTCCGGGACTGTTTGTCATGCCTTTGAACTCTAACCCTGGCATTTAACTTAATTTTCAAGAGTAACATGGCCTTCATTTTTTGATATCTCACAAAGCATAATTCTTGTTGAATGGTTAACTTAATGTTTACAAATGGAAGAAAGTGCACTTGGTTCTTTAAAGTTTCTAGTACTCTTGGTAAAAGAATCTTATGAACTAAACTCTTGCTATCTCTTGAAGCACAATTTTAAAATTTCCCTAAATAAGAAATCTAGTGACTATTGTCTGGAATTACAATTATGTAATTTCTACTGCCATCACTGCAATGGAAGACCTTTTATAATTAAAAGGCATGCAGTCATGCTTGGGCGAAATGGAATAAGAAATTAAATTGTCCTCTCGTGGGGTTATAACAGAGCTTGCTTGGTTGCTCTGGGGGAGGGAAAATGTTTTGACTGTGTGCATAGGGAAGGAGGAAAGACTCAATGAATAATTTGTTTTACATCACTCATCTCAATGCCAGCTCTGAATCTCAAATAATAAGTCACTTGCAATTTCATCAAGGTACATCAAATGACATTTTATCCTTTTTTTAGATCTAGAGAAATGGATTTAAGGATGAGGAATGGCTGACTTTAGCAAACAGATTAAAAATAGCACATTACCTAAACTCTGAGTAACTCAAATTTGAAAAGCACACAGGCCTTCACATGTAAAAGCAGAGTGTTTTTGGCTATTGAGAAGAAAGGTTGTGACCTGGCTTCTAGCCTGTCTCCATTCTTGACCTCCTTTCTTTTAGTTCAAAGAGATTAAATCCCGTTTCCTGGGCCAGCCATGGATGAGAACACCATGGACATTTTGGCTTGGAGATAGAGAAGGAAGAAATGGAGAAAAGGGACAATGAGCTCATAGGTCTTTTCCATCCCTGTAACCTGGGCTTCTGCCATTCCATCCCACACACCCCAAACTCCAGCCGTTCCGGCTCTCTCGCTGTTCCCCACACATACCTACCATTTAACTAAATGCACCTTTGCACATACTGTTCTCTCTACCTCTGATACTACCACCCCCATTTCTGTGTTGCAAACTCCTCATCTGTCAGGAAGTTTCACCCACTCTGTGAAACTTTCCCCAGTTCATAAGCAGAGCTCATCGCTCTTTCCTTTGGGTCTCCTACCACTTTATTTATTCCTACTCTTACTCCATTTAATTAAATATGTCTTTTTCAACATCACTGCCTCTTGCTTTCAGCTTTTCTTGGGGAATAGGAGCTGAGCCCTGCTCATCTGTTTTGCCCAGTCCCTTACAGATAGCTAGTAAACCATAAAGACTTATACATCCATGCTGTAGGTAAATGATAGTGATATGATATAAACACAAATGGACATAAAGAAAGAGATAAAGGCAAAGATACAGACATAGTGATGGAGAACTACAAGTGATGTTTCAAGTACCTAAGGAGAAAAAAACTCAGAAACAGGATGGCACTGGACTTTTTATTTACTCTGAGATCTGAAATTGGGACAAGTGGGTAAAAGGAGTGGTAACTGAATTTGCAATTAGATGACATGAACACTGGACATTTGTTGGGATTGGGGGTGGAAAGCAGTGGTGTTTCCATGGAGTGAGAGTTAATTTATTTGATTAAATTCGGTTGTCTTTAAAACTGAGCTGTGAGTCCTGAGTAGGAAGTATAGAGTGTGTTTGTATAAAGTGTAAACAAAAAGTGAACTGTGTTAAACGGAGAGCTCTGTTTTCGAATGAAGTGGTAGAGGCCTTTCTTACGTTAAACTGATTGGCAATAGTCCATTACAATCATGTCAAATAGACATTCCCGGAAGAGGATGGGCTTCAGAAACATTGAAAAATAAAGGAAAATAACCTAAAACTCTTTTCCCTTTCCACATAAGTCCACATGCTGTAGATACCAACCAATGAAGAAGTGAAAACCTAAGAGTCCCTTCTAGTAGAAAGGTCAAACACATGACGTAAAAGAAGAGCAAAGTCATTAAGTATCTGTTGTGGTTGAGAATGCCTTTCAGATGAAAAATGAAGATGTATTCGACACTCAACACCAACGCACCCAGATGAACATAACCCAGATGAGTTAATAAGCAAGACTGGAGTGAAAATGAGCTAATGCTGTTTGGGGATTGTATGCAAACGATGGCAAGAGATCAATAACACTGGAAAGGAGAAGGAGGGGGAAGAGCTAGTCAGCTGCTAACAAAAAAGAAGCAGCAAATTTGCAAAATGCATGAAGGGTTTCAGTAACTGGTAGGATAGTACAGGAATACTTGCGCAGCTCTATTTATTGGGGTATGTCTTGTTTCCTTTCTTCCTTTCCTTAGGGGTTGGTAGGTAGAACAGGGGGAGTGGAGGATGGAGGGTTTGCTTGTCTTTTTCTCATTGTCCCTGTCGCTGACTTACAAATGCTATCTCCATCATGATAAAGAGGCATGTGTAATGTTATGCAGGCTGGCAGTGGAACTGACAACACATTTTCTATATTACCCAAAACATCGAAGAAAATTTGCAATAACCTAATAGTCATTTGTAAAAAGCATGAAGTTGGCCCCATCAACTAAGAAATTGAATTTGCGAGCTGTTAAATGTCAGAGCTGCCCCCTGGGAATTTTCGAGGTGGGATGATGTGGCGAAGGGGCAGGCTTCAGGTCATGTTTTATACAAGAAGTTTAATTGTTCTGGCGAGGAAGTAGAAGTGACTCATTGTCGAAGTGGTCTCTATCTCCCGACGCAGATTTCACACGGGGGAGGATAGCATAGCAATAATATCTTTAAAAGAATTGGACTAGTTCGCTTCAGTCTTTTAACTACTTCCATCCAGATTCATTTGTTTTGGACACAAAAGTTGATAGCAAGCCAATGATAGCAAAAAACAGTGTCTTTGTCACCCCTGTTGAACCCACGCAAACCTTTTCACTGTGTTTAAACCAGGCTTTTTTTTTTGCCAAAGAAAATTGCATGCTAGTCGGCCTTTTCTGAGTTTTTATTGAAGAACATTAAATGGTTTACAGCTATAAAGAATTGTAAAGTCATCATGACACCAGGTTCACGGTATGGTATTTTCCAGTCGTGTTTTGATTCTCAGAATCTTTCACTTTACTCAGGTATGAGCATTTTTGATTTGACGTCAAAAGATCATTCATGGTAATTTCTTAGCCATAAGATTTAGATGCTGGGTTCTGATGTCACTTTAAAGAGCTATGACCAGCTCAGGATTTCTAATCACAGCTTTTGCTATCTGCCATTCTCTTCAACCACTCTTCTTTGGCCACTGGTACTGCTAAACCTGAAGCTTAAATTTAAGGTATCTTCCTATTTTTCAGTAAAATGTGGTCTTCTGAAGAAAAATTTATTGCTAGAAAAATGTTGTCATTAGCTTCCAATAACCATTGTCTCTTCAATCCTCACCTCCAACAAAGTAATTGGAGTATTCAAAAGCCAAAATGAAACAAGTATTCTCAAGGAATAGAAATAATAATCTCTAAGTGAGTTTCTATCAAAGATAAAAACAAACAAAAATAACGGTGCTAGACGATTGGGGTAACACTGAAGGAAAAACAGGGGTCACCTGGGGAAATATGGCGTAAGTATTGCACCCAGAACAGTGGGTACAGAGGTTCTATGGTAGGAGATATTAACAGCTCGTGCATCAATAAGAGGGGTTTCATAAAATATACTGGTAAGATCAGAAAAGTGTATTAGGGTGAAATCATAATGGATCTCAAATTGCAAGGCTGAAAAGCTTAGATTTGGTTCTACCCATAGTGGTAAAGTTAAAGTAATCCAAACATGACAAATGTTTTTAGAATAGTCTGGAAGGTTAGGAGGTCACTCTGATTGCCCAGATCTAAGGCAGAGCAATAGGAGTAGAAAGAAAGAAGTCAACTTTCCTAGAAATCAGGAAGACAGAATTAATAGGATTAGGTAATGGATTAAAATGGGGAGTAAGGAGGGAGCTGAAATAATCACATATTTGGTCATCAAAGGGAAAGCAAAAAAATGGGTTCTTTTTTGGTCAAGATGTACTTGAGGTAGCCATGGTTCACTTACATGAAACCGTGCTGAAGGAAGTTGATGCATCAAATCATAAATTCTGGATAAGTCAAGGCTGGAGGCCTAGATTCTGGAGTTAATATCGTGAATGCAGTTATGGAAGTCTAGAAATAGTGTGAGCTCAAAACCAAGAACAGGCGGAATGAGATAAGAGGGAACTGACAATTCTGATCAAGCAGAGCAAATTGAAAAGATGCAATGTGACTTCTGATCTCTCCTGAAACACCACCAAAATGACAGCAAAAGGACAAAAAAGAAACCTCAAAACCCACAAAACATAGACTAACAGTCAAGAAATAAATCTGCAATATTTTAAAAGCTGGAAAGCAGAGGAACAAGTCTTACCTGACTTCACTTCGTGAATAAGAGCTAAGTACGTGCTTAACAATGCCAAAATTATAGAGCCAAATTTTGCAACACTACCTAGGAAAGGCTCAAGAATTAGAGGCTGCTGGTACCTTTGAGGGTAAAGGTGCCAGTGGGTCTGAATACAGGAGGATCGGTTTTAATTCTGAAAAAAAGATAAGTATTAGACAACAACATCCCTTCCTCTGTTTCAGGAAGCTGAGAGGTCTACTCCTTTCCCAGTGGGGTAGTTTATGGTTGACTCTACAAAATGGCTGAAAATGAAAAACCCTGAACACAGGGGATCCAGGAAGTGCTGACACCAGGGAGCCACTGGATAGGGATTTTGTAGACTGTGTCCAATAGGGATTTGTCTGAAGTTTTTCTCGCGATGTGACTCAGGTTAAGAGCGTAGAAGAAAAGTATCCTATTCGTCACATCATATCATGACTTAGCTACTACCACCATGACTCAGGACTGTTGCTAGCACCTTGTTCACCTGACTGAGCTAGTGTTTGTCAGGTTTCTCCAAGCGAAGTTATTTTTCCCCTCTTCTCATGTTGTCCTTTCTGGGAAGAAGTTACTAGATGCAGCCCACACGTAAGAAGTAAGAAACTGTGCTCCACCCCCCTGAGTATCGACATAAATTATTTGGAATCCTTTTGTATGGGAGATTTGTCTTTTCTCCCTATTTATTTATTTAATCATTTATTTATATCAGTATGGATGTTTATACTTGAGTTATTACTGTGCATTTTGAAGCAAATGAGCCGCTCTGCCCTGAAAGTCCTATATCACTCATGCTGAATATACCACTTTTTTCTTTCTAAAAAAATCATAGCCTACATATGACTCTTGGAGAAAAACTTGAGCAACTCAGAAGCAGAATATTTTCTTAAGGACAACCCATTGGGTGAGGGCAGATGAAGTTGAAGAATTTTGTGTTTATGTGGATGCCTTGCATAAAACTGTTATTGCCCTCTTGGATTTTATCGCTCCAAATATAAAGCCAGACCTAATTACTTTGTATTCTAATTTTGCGATTTCTTTGAGTAAAGTCATTCCATTTTTTTTTAAGTTTGCTATATTCTTAATAATTTCTGTGCCTATATTTTCCCAAGGGAACATGTTTCCCCACTTTATAAAGAAAATGTTCATTTATTAGGAAAGTGAGATATACCAGCATCAATAGGCACGTCCATAGATATATTAGCAATAATATCCACATTCGTGCACCCACTACTATTCTGGATTTTTGTGCACGTACAAGAATATGCCGTGCTAGGGCACCTTTACGTTTCCAATGGCATTGTTTAGGGTCCTATTACTATTGAAAAAAAAATAGTCTTGTTATTCATCCGTAAGTATATTACAGTGTATTGACATGGATGGCTATCTGCCAGGCTAGTAGAAAAAAAAATATGTTGCAAGAGTTAAGTTAATCCTCTTGTAACTGTTGTATTTATAACTATGAATTTATTTGCTTAATACTTGTAGAGTATCTGGGCTAATTAGGGCCTATCGACCTAATTCTAATAGGAGAAGAACTAGGGGCCGCTCCAGGGAAGTGGGCAGATTACTCCGAGGCCTCAAGTGCCTGAGGCGGCCATGCCTGCTGTGCCTGTGGCCCCCTTTGCTCTTGACCTTGCTGGATGTCCACATGTAACAATCATGCCTTCCCTCTCCGTTCAGTACATGCCCTTATCTCTGCAATTAAGCTCTTGGCTACTATGTTGGCAGCTACTCCGCTTCTCTCCTGGGGCAACATCTCAGGGGCTGTTGTAAGGATCAGGACCCCAGATTGGCCTGGGGGTCAGGACTGGCCAGGGAGCAGGTCCCTTCTTGTCCCGCACAACCTGACCTGCCCGAGCCTTGCGGCTCCAGTCAACTCTCAGTTTGCTCTTAATTTAATCTAAGTGTTGCTGTTCTACTGTGACCCAGATGTTGGCCAACTATATGTTTTGTTCATCATGACAATGCCTTCATAAAAAATATTTCCGGGAACAACCCCGAGACAAGGTGGCCTTAAGTACTAATTACTCTTCTTTATGCAACTTTTGATTTTTTTTCCCCCTTCCTCTTTTCTGTTACTTTCACTCTTTGGACTTGCTCCTGACGTCCCCCCACCCCCCCCCTTGCTCTCTCTCTCTCTCTCTCTCCACACACACACACACACACACAAACACACACACATCCTTGCTTCCCTAAGATGTGATTTGCAATGACAACATTGGTAGGAGTGAAGAAAAAATAAATGGAAAGAGAGTGAACTGCCACATGTGCTCGTTTTTTCTAGTTTCTCAGCAAGAGAACTGGTTTCTCAGGTAATCTCCCTGATCCAGGGCCCATTTTTCCCAATCCAAATACTTTGGGAATTAAGGTCAATCTACCTTTATTCTTTGTGCACTAAAACACTCACCATAAAACAAATGCAGACCTTGATCTTTCCTGATCAGATTTCAGAAAGTGAAGGTAGTGAGGTGAGAGGAGCCGAGGAGAAATATCCCAACTAACTCCCCCAAACACCTATCAAGACAGCAAAACCTAAAAGATAAGTCCAAAAAACCCTTGTAAAACACGTACACGTGACTGGCAACATTTGCCATGGAGTTGACCAAAATGAATAGACGTAGAACCTGCTTTCAAGGTGGTCATGGTCTTCTGGGAGAGAAGTGCCCAAAAAACTATAACATAGTGAATCATAGTAAGTGCTGTTGCTTGAATATATGTGATCCTATAGAAATTCAACGGTCTGAAGCAAAAAGGAGTTCTTCGTCCAGCTTCCAGGGCCGTGTGTGTGTGTGTGTGTGTGTGTGTGTGTGTGTTCATGGAAAAGAGACCATAAAGTGTAATAGAAAAATTGGGGTTTTGGTTTGAATCTTAGCTCTGCCATAATCTGAGGAACAGTGGGAAAGTTATTTACATTTCCTAAGCTTCAATCTTCTTATATGTGGAATAAGGATATGAATACCTCATTTGCATCTTATACAGTTGTTATGAAGATTAAATTAGAAAATGTAAACAAATAATTTAAAACCATATCTGAGACAAAATAGGAGCTTCACAAATATTTGTTCAATTTAAAGGAATTATTTAAGTTAGTGCTCAGAATTGGTTCTGTTTCTTTCAACAACCCTGACAAACACAGAGAGCAATACCTGGGTTACGAGTCAGAAGACTTAATATTCTTAAGATGTCAGTTCTCCCCAAAATGATCTGTAGACTCAATGAAATCCCAATCGTAATGTCAGTAGGGATTTTTTTGGTAGAAACTAACTAGCTCATTATAAAATTCTTATAAAAGTGCAAAGATATAGAACACTACCTGATTTCAAGATCTATTACAAAGCTAAAGTAATTAAGATAGTGTGGCATAAGTATAAAGAGAGAAAAAATAGAGAATTAGATCAAAGGCACAGAATAGAATTTAGCAATAGACCCAAACATATAGAGACAAGAAATTTCTTGTTGGAATTTCCTCTTTCTGATTTTTTAAATTAAAGTTTAGTTGACATAAAATATTATATCCATTTCAGCTGTACAAAATAGTGATTCAACATTTATGAGTATATACTTTATGAAGTGATAACTATGAGAAGAGACTTTTGACAAAGGTGCAAAGGCAATTCGGTGAAGAACACATGTTTTAATACAATACAATACAATACAATTTGGCTAGAACAATTAGAGACACATAGGCAAAAAGTTAACTTCAATACACACCACATACCATATATAAAAATACACTCAAAATGGATAATGGATCTAAATGTAAAGCCTAAATCTATACTTCTCGATGAAAACATTACAAAAACTCTTTGTGACTTTGAGTTACACGTATTTCTTAGCTTTGACTGTTAAAGTAAAATCCATAAAGTAAAATAAATAATAAATTGTACTTGATCAAAATTGAAAACTTCTGCTCTTTGAAAGACACTATTAAGAGAATGAAGAGACAAGCCCAGGCAGAGAAAATATTTGCAAAGCGTACAACTGATAAAGGACTTGTGCATAGAATATATGAAGAACTTTCAAAACTCAGTAATAAGAAAATTAAAAGCTCAATTTTAAAAATGGGCAAACAATATGAACAGACACTTCCCCAAAGAGGACATACAGATGGCAAATATGCCCAACATCATTAGTCACGAAGGAAATGGAAATTAAAGTGATGAGCAGTCACTGCAGTCCTATCTAGAAAGGCTAAAATGAAAAAGACTGCCCATGCCAACATGCCACATGAGCATGTGAAGGAACTGGATTTCTCACATGTTGATGGTGAAAATGGACAGTGAAACAACCACTTTGGAAAACAATTTACCACTTTCTTACACCTTTAAACGTAAACCTACCATTGGTGATCCTCCCATTCCACTCCTAGTGTTTATTCAAGACAGAAGAAAGCATATGTTCACACCGAGACTTTACACCAATTTTATTTGTAATGATCAAAAACTAAAAACAACCCAACTCTCAGCCAAAAAGGTTGATATACAAGTAAATTGTGGTATTAACATACAGTGAAGTCTACTCAGCAATAAAAATGATCCAACTATTGATACACAGTTACCTGACTCTCAAAATAATTGTTGAGTGAAAGAATCCTGAAAAAGTAGACATACGAGACTATTGACATTGGTTTCCACAGGAATGGGACTATTAGAGAAAAGACGCCACCAATTTTTATGCAAATTTCTAGAAAGTGCAAATGTTTTAAATATGTACAATTTGCTATGTGTCCATAATACCTCATTAACCTTTTTTATTTCTATAAAAAAAAAAGTGAAGATTTTCTTCATACTACTATGGGGTCATCCAGGGTATATTGTTAAATTAGAAAAAAAAAATCAAGGTTGGAGAATACACACACACACACACACACACACACACACACACATACATAGACAGACACACAGAGAGGGTGCCAAAAAAGGTATACACATTTTAAGAAAGGAAAAAACTGTATTAAAATTATAATTTTCAATATTTAACAATAGCAAAAGATGAATACAAGTCATGTGTATACATTTTTTTGGCACCCCCAGTGTGTGTGTGTTTGTGTGTGTGTGTGTACATTAAAAAGAGAGATAAGAATAGGCATAAGGGATATTTATTTATTTATTTATTTATAGTTAGGGAGGGGTAACTACTTAAAAATTTGATGGTTACTTATGGGCGAGTATGATCTGGGAAAAATGAATATTGCCCAACAGTGACATATATGTTGGTATAGCTACCAAATTTTAAGATTGTAAACATAGAAGCATATGGGTAGCAAGGTAGAGAAAACTGGTTACAGAAAAGAGAGAAAAAAGGTCTTCACCAGACTTTAAGATGCCAAGAGATACAGGGACAACATTTACAAATTTATAAAGGAAAGAAAATGTGACTCAGAAATTTTACACCAAGTCACATTTTCCTCAAAAGACATAGATCCTCAGACATGCAGGAACTCAGTGAACGCTGAGCATTTCTTGATAAACATACTTGAAGATAAATTCCTACTCTCAAAGATTATTCAAGATAAAGAATTCCGGATTGGAGAAGTCCTCTCAAAAATATTGTTAGTGAGCAATGAATGATTGTGTTTTATATTGGACCTACATGAATATGTTTCAGAATCAGATATAAGTTTTATAAATTTTGACAATGGAAAAATAATGATATAACTATAATAAATGGACATGAGAGAAGCTTTGGAAGTCTAAGAGCACAGAACTTTCTCTTTTTCATCTATAAGGGTTTGATAAATGTTATATAGGTTAAACTATGTGATTGAACATAACAGCCAGGACCATTTATGTTTTTCACACTATTTAAAAATCTGAATGATCTTTTAGAAATTCTCAACACCTGCTGTGAAGAAACAGCATTTGTAAGTTCAGCAGTTTCTTTATTTCAATGTTTCTTTTTTAATTAAGTGTGAGTAATAGTAAATGTAGCATTTTCAATAAAATAGCATGTATGTGCTTTTTTGTAGAATTGTCTACCTACCTACCTACCTACCTACCTACCTACCTACCTACCTATAAATGGATACCTAGCTGCCTTTCTCTCTATTAGCATATATACATCTAGGATGTTTACCAGATGTTGACAGGGATTACTTTTGTGTGGAAAAATTTGGGTAATTGTGTTTCTCCTCTATCCATTGCATGTTTTTGGTGTTACATATTTATATGATGAGTGTGAACTATTTTTATATACACTAAGATTGTTTTGAAAAAACAATCAAACAAAAAAACTACATGTGTCAACCAGTAGAGGAATTGGTGAGTATTATGGGCTGAACTGTGTCCCCCAAAATGCATGAGTTAAAACCCTAATTCCCAAGGTAACTGTATGCAGAGATATAGACCTTAAGGATATAAATAAGGTTAACTGAGGTCATAAGGAGGGGATCCTAATCCAAGAAGATTAGTGTCCTTATAAGAAGAAGAGATACCAGAAATGTGAGTGCACAGAGGAAAGGACGTTTGAAGACATGATAAAAAGCCTTACCAGAAACCAATCCCGTGACTACCTTGATCTTGAACTTCCAAGACTGTGAGAAAATAATTATGTTGTTTAAACCACCCAGTGTGTGCTATTTTGTTTGTCAGCCATAACATACTAATGCAGTGAATAAATTCATCTTTATGCTGCTATTAAAAAGAATAATTCAAATATATATATTATGTATATATAATATATACATATACATATATACATATATATAGAGAGACAGATAAATAGACATAGATACATAATACATAGAAGTCTCTCTATACACGTATAGAAAATATCTTTGATACATCAACAAGTGACAAAAGCAGATTTCGGGGCAATAACACACAAAGTATGATTCTATTTCTGTTTCAAAGAAAAAGACACCAAAATATAGTAAGTTCTGTGTGTACATGTTTTTATGTGTTTTTATAAAGGGAGACTTACGAGACTATTGACATTGGTTTCCACAGGAATGGGACTATTAGAGAAAAGACGCCACCAATTTTTATGTTTTTATTGATACATTTCTGTATTGCTGGAAATTTTACAATAAGCGTATAAACTTTTGCGATTAAGAAAAAAACAACATTGATGAAAGCTTGTATTTCAAAAACTAACACAAAATATGTTTAATTAACGTTTGTGTGGTATATGCATACCAATCTCCATCTACATATCATGTACCCACCAGGACTTTCTCAGGGATCCTAATACCTTTTTACTGAGCATCTGTTCTTTTCTCATTAATGCAAATAACATAACAATGTCTCTTCTTGTGTTGCTGGCAATAATTCTCAATGCACGTAATCACTTCTTTGTTTTCAAAGAAGGATTTCTTTTTTTTTTCTATATTCGTTCTCGTAAAATTTGGGCATGCATACACATGTGTGTGTACACATTCGTGTGTTTAAGTAGGCAAATATGTGGTCTACAAGATTTATTTTTTGTTGTATTTTAGCTCAGGGTTGGCTATGAAGCTAGAACAACAAAAACTCAACAGAATCCCTTTTTTAGAGAACTGCCAGGACTTCTGTTATGTGTTACATTCAATGTGACACCTCATTGTGGGTAACAATTAATATTAGAAAGCTATAAAAATAATTGAAACTGAGAAATCCAAGTGGTGAAGATAATTTTCTTCTTCTCAATTCAAAAATCCCCTGTCTAGAGAACTTACCTAAAACCATTTTGATGCAACACGTTAGTAAAAGCTCAGGATGGAATGAATAGTTGACTGAGGAAGGCGAGACGGAATTTATCAAGTAAAACAGAAGCAGGGGTCACAGGGCCAGGAATGAAAAACAAATGCAAATCTGTGAGCTGTTATTTTAAAACCAAAGAAAAGTAGGTTACACAAGCCACTTCCATTTTTAAATGCTACCCCTCTGGTGGTGTGGGGGAAACCTTTGCCCACTTGTCCCTTTTGCTCAAAATGCTGTTTTTCCACGGAGGCAAAGAGTAATATTTGAGGAAGAGGTTTTACAGATGCAGTTACAGCGAGACACTAAAGCTCAGGTTTGCACGTGGGTAAACACGTGCTTTCTCACCCAGAGAAAAGTTTAGCTTGGCAGGCCTTGCTACAAACCATGACTCTGGTCCTACAGAAAGCCAAAACTACAGAAACCCAAGTTATCTCCAAAAATAACACCACAATTAGGGCCTTGAAACTCCTCATACTGGTCATGCTGCGGAGGATGATACTCTAAGTCTTGGGACCCACAAAATTACGGAACCCCCGACATTCTCCTGGTCCATGAAGAGTTCATTTGACATCGCAGCCTGTAGAAGAGGCTGTTTTCTGGGTTTGGGTTTTGGGTCTTGGTTGTTACATTGAAGTACTTTGAGAAGCTTCTAGAAAAGAAAATAGAAGAGTATCTTTAAAATCTTAGTGAGGCAACGATTTTTATAGGATAAATAATTAATAAACTGAACTTCATCGAAATCTGTGAAATCTTCTGCTTAGCAAAAAAAATGCCTTTAAGAAGATAGAAATGCTGGCCTCATAATGAAAGAAAACATTTGCAATACCTCTATCTGAGCTATAACTTATATCTACAGAACACAAAGAATTTCTACAAACTCAATGATTAGAAAGAGAAACCAATTTTTTTTAAGTATTAAGGAAAAGAGTAAGCAGAATCTTCATAAAGGAAGATATACAGATGCTCAATAAATACGTGAAGAAAATGCTCAGCATCATTTATCATCAGGGAAATGCAAACTAAAACAATAATGAGATACCACCTTCCGTCCACTGAGATGGCAAATAGCCTGAAAACACCAAACATCGCAGTGTATGTGAAGCAATGAAGGCTCTAGTAGTGGTGGCAAGACTGTAAAAATGGTGCGACCACGCTGGCAAACTATTTGGCCTTTTCTTGTTAAGTTCAACAACGTACTTATTACCTGACCCAGAAATTTCACTCATGGATAAATTAAAATATATGTCCCCATAAAGACCTGTATAATAAATATTCATACCAGCTTTTTTCATAGGAACAAAAAGTTGCAAATAACCAAAACAATGTTCATCAACAGGAAAAAGATAAACAGGTCATGATATATATATATAGAGAGAGAGAGAATGGAGTCTACTTAGCAATGAAAAGGAATAGACTGATATGCACATGACTAAATCTCAAAACTATGATGCCAAATTACAGTAAACAGACACAAAAGATTACATGCTATATGCATATGATTCCATTTATACGAAGTTCAAGAACAGGCAAAATTACTTATGATGTTTGAGAGCACAACAGTGGTTATTTGCAAGGAGATTGGAATTGGCTGGAACTACGCTGAAGGGAACTTTCTGGAATGATGAAAGTGTTCTACATCTTGATTGGAGTATTGGTTATAAATGTATTTGTCATAATCATCAGGCTTTACACTTTCAATCTATGCATTTTTCTGATTTAAATGTTACCTCAATTAAAAAAAAATTAAATACGTTGTTCTATTACCCATTACACCACCTAGAAAATCTCAATATGAAATCAAAATTGTGGGGGTAGGTAAAACAATAGTTATTACAGATACTCTTTTCCTTGCAGAACGTTATTCTGTTTTTGTGTGAAATTTGGGATTTTTCTAATATTTTAAAGACTAGAAGCAAACTTATCCTGCATATCAAGGAGCGCGAGTTTTATTTTTTTCTGGCTTTGTGTAACAGAGAGCAACACGAGGACTCACTGAGCCCCAGGACAATTGTTTATTATTTAGTCCAACAATAGAGAGCATTTAATATCAAAGGTTTTATGGCTGTCTACATTAAGGGGCTGCTAATGTCATTAAACCGGACAAGGCCATAGGGACACAGGCCACCCTTCCATACAAGATTTCTGCGACCTTGTTCTGCAGTGAGCGTTGGCAGGGCAGATGAGGAAAAGGTACTGGATTCAGAGCCTTAGGGCGGCCAGTTAATTCCAGCCACTGGGGTGCTCCTGAAGCCCACTCCTAGGCAGTACAAGAGGAAACGAAGCTTCTGGGCTTCTTCCTGAGCCAGCTTTGCTGTGACTGCCTTATACTGACATCTGCAAGTGCTCCAGGGTTGGCGGGACAATGCCACCCTCAGGGTGAATCTCCTTCTTTTCCCTTTATGCATTTGGATGCAAGTTGTGTGAACCAGTGACTGAAAGTTGACAAGGCATTACTTAATTTGGGCTGAAATGATTTTTTATTCCATTGAGCATCGAATAGGACTCCACAGGGGCTGATTCCTTCCGTCTGTGACCAAGAGCTGGGGCATTGTTTGGGATCCAGCAGAAGGGGCAGGATGACGTGGTATGGCTGGAGCTCACTCAGCTTTGCAGTGGGGCTAGGACCTGGGGCGAGGTGGGGCCCTTGCCCCCCCCCCACACACACACACAGTAACTGCGGTACTTGACTTGTCCCTGTTATTTTAACCTGGCCAAATGCTCCGCCCCATCCCCACCCACATACTCCAGCAATCGCACTACCGATTTCTGCGAATGAAATACTGCTCACTTAAAGAGCAAGTGCAGAATGGATATTTGTGGACTTGAGAGGAAAATTTTTCAACGAACTCCTGAGTTTACAGAAGCCTCTCGTCTTCCCTAAATAGAACTCGCTGGCAGGCTCTGGGGAGCTAGTATTCAGATCTGCAAACACATTTGTGCTGGAGTTGAAAACAAAATTGAGAATGATGTGGCTTGTGTGCAACAAGCAGCCTTATGACACCACCACAATTTCTGGCAGTTTAGGAAGTGCTGCCTG
The DNA here is from genome assembly GCF_004115265.2 of Rhinolophus ferrumequinum. Taxonomy (NCBI): domain Eukaryota; kingdom Metazoa; phylum Chordata; class Mammalia; order Chiroptera; family Rhinolophidae; genus Rhinolophus; species Rhinolophus ferrumequinum. The sequence continues at coordinate 9,992,419 of NC_046310.1, read as the reverse complement.
GGGAAACTTGAGCTCTATGGACTGAACGCGCTGGGCAGGACGGCAGCAAAAGATCGAACACACATATGAAAGGATGCTCCGAATTTACGTCCCGTGATAAGTGACGTGCTCTTTATTCTGGTCAAAAGCAAAACCAGACTTCAGAAAAGTCTGTTTCACCTGGGAGTTATCCTGTTTGTTCATCTGAGAATTTGCCTGTGCCGTCTTTTCCAGAGTTAAGGTTCACTCTCCAGGGGAAAGGGTATAATTTTGAAATGTTGACAATCACTTGAGGACTCTGTTTCTACCTTTGTGAATATCTTGGGGCCCTGGGACCCCAAGAGTGAAAAGCATTGGTTTAACTACAAAAAAAAAAAAAAAGTCAGCATTGTGAGTGGCAGGAGAGACAGCTCCTGAATTGCCAATTGACAGAATCGCCAATCAGGGACTCTCTGGGGACACGAGCTGCTTTTCAGTTCAGAGAAGTCCCGCCACCAAGTACAGCCCCTGCTGCAAAGAGGAGCTTCATCCGCGTATGTTGAACCTAGATGAGCTGGGCCAGAGCTTGAGCTCAGGTTTTTTAAGGAGAAATTCTCTCCTCTTTGCAGTAAGCCAGGGGTAACACCATTCCTCCCTCCACCCACAAGTGTCCACCACACACATCTGTCCCCTTTCTCATTGTTTAAAGAATTCTGAATCTGATCAAATATCCTCCCTCCCAGTGACAGCACCTTAGTCTAAGCCAATCATGATAGTCTCATTCTCCTTGCCAAGTATTGGGTAAAACATGAATATAAGTTGGACCGATGGTATATATAAAGTTAAATCTGCTAAAAGAATTCCAAAAAGTTTTGAGGGTAGCCTAGTTCCACATCAATTTGTCGTCTCAGATTTGCTAACCATGTGGAGTCGTACGAAAATGTGAACTTGCTCTAACACAGGACGAAAAGAACTGAATAGAATAGCATCTTCTTCCTGAGCTTTTTCTATTGTTCTAGGTTTAGAGATAGAAGGATAAGCCACGGGCCCTAAGAAAGAAAACTAAGTTTCCAGAAAATCACAGCTGACCAGGAATTATCATAACACATTGGCCAAAAGATGTATTGGAGTGTTTCAGATCATGTTGCAGTTAAAAAAAGTTTTACTTTCGTTTAGTATTGAAACTCAGATTTTGTAGGAAACGCATTTTACAATCTACTTAAGATAGCTATGCAGCATTAGACGAAGTAGAGATTATACATTAAAAGAAGTAAATTGAACATGGTAATTAAAATATTGCCAAGTTATACTTTGAAAGCAGTATAATATCGACTGTAAATTTCTAGTCACATAGAGATAATATTGTATCCCCAGGATATTTGTGAAATATATGTGAAGACCTAGCAGTGTGTCTAGCTCTTTGATACTTAAAAGGCACTCCGTAAATCATGTGTGTATTCTAGACCTTCTTCCATAAAGCTAGGGGCATCTTTTCAAGGGCAGTTTGTTACATCTCCTGATGATCACATTTTACCAGTGACGAATCTCAGAAAGGATAGAATGCTGGGGGGACACCTGCTTTGGGGTCTTGGGTCTGTGAGAGCGCTGCAGACAGGCAAGGGAGCCTCAAAACGAAAACTAATCAGCATCGTGGACAGAAGGCTCAGCTTACCCATCACTGCTTCCACTCACAACAAAGGGATTACTCACCTGGCATTCGGCAAAGAGGACGCAGCGTGCAAGAAATGACGCAAGTTGTGAGAACCTAAGATTTTAATGAGAGAGAGAGAAAGAGAGAAAGACAGAGAGAGATGTCAATATAAAGGACTCCATTTTTTAAAAAATGCTGCATAAAATTGAGTTATTATTCATAGAAATATCTATAGCAGGTATAGAATTTCTCTGATCCTCTACAGCGAGGCATTAATTTGGTTGTTTCTGTTCCTCGATTTTCAGAGTTCAGTTTCAAATCACTAACCACACTGCCACTTCTCTGAATAAAACCCTGATAAATAAAGCCAGGGTTGTTTGGAAAATGCCTAGCGTGAATCGTGTCAAGCCACTGTCTTTTATGCATTTAGTTTTTTAATTGACTTTGCATGCATCAGCTCTGCCTTCCAGTAAGGAGATACAGTTCCCAGGGATTGTCAAAAGACGCCCGTCTGGAGAGCTGATCTAATCCAGTTGGTGCCATTGAAAACCTTAAATGGCAGCTTTCATCTTATGCGCAAAAAGTCTCTTGGTTCAGGTTACATTTTAATCCCAGTTGCTCTATCAGCTTTATGGCAGCAGGGGTGGGGGTGGACTTGGGGGCTGTTTTTGGCTCAGCTTTAGTTTTCCTCTTCTTTTCGGTAAATTATTAACTCAAACAGAATCCTATAATGGGGGCAGTATCCAAGTCTGGAGGGCAGGCCAGCTCTGGGCCCAAGCTCCTTGCCAGTTGTTCCTGAAAGCTAGCTGCAATATATATACATATACATATATATATGTATATGTACATATATGTATATATATGTATGTATGTATATATATACGTGTGTGTATATATATATATACACATATATATACACATACATATATGTGTGTGTGTCAAAAAATGTATACACATTTTTAGAAAGGAAAAAATTGTATTAAAATTGTAATACTCAATATATACTGATAACAAAAGATGAATACAAGTCACATGTATGCATATTTTTGGCACCCCCAGTGAGTGTGTGTGTGTGTGCGTGTGTATTTAAAGCTTACCATTCTTGCTTTGAAGACCAAAGGAGACTGCAGCCTCTGTTAGAGAAACAAGTTCAACTGTGCATCTTTTTCCAACACTGCTAGGCAAAATTTGATCCCTCAGACACATGTACAGACCTCTATGACCCAAAGCGAAATTATAACCATAGTGGTGATGCATTAGCCCTAAGTGACTTTCCAAAATAAACAATGTAGCTTTTTCACAATTTTCTTTTTCTTTTTTTTTTTTTGTATCCAAACCCACACTGGGCCTGTTATCCCTGGATAAAATCTCATTCAGAGTTTCAGCTTCCCATCCTGTCATATACACTGTATGTGCATCTGTCTGTATTCATGTTTAAGAAAATGAATGATGCCAGTTGCCTTGACTCTGGTTCCCATTCATTTTCCACGTATGACTTGGTCAGTCCATTTTTGCCTCTAAATGTGAAAAAAGGGGTAGATGAGGGGAAACACCGGTTATTATAGAGCATGGACCACGCTCTATAAATAGAACCTCAATGAATACCCACAAGAACCCAGGAAGTGGTGGCTGTTAGCTTCATCTTACAGGTGAGTAAACCTGAGGCCCAGATGGTCAAAGTGATTTTGTCAAGATCACACACCTTGGGAATGACCTGGCTGGGATTTGGTCAGAGGTTGCCTCCTCCCTCCGGCCACCTTGTTTCAGGGTCAGGCAGTTCATAGATCCATACAAGAGCGTGTCTCTTCCTTGTTGGCTTCCCTACCCGTCTGCACCCTCTGTGTCTGCGTTCCATCTGTGCGTGGCACACACAGGACATTTGCAGGGGACTTTAAAGATCAGGTACAAGAATCTGTTACTGTCATGTCTCAATGACATTCTACTCTTATACAAAGGCATCATTTGGTAACACATAGTGTGATCTCAAGGTTTCCTGGAGGCCCCTTGCTCCTCTGAATTTCCCAACCCCACCCACGGGCTGTCATTAGACATCTCTCTCTGCGTACTGATCATTACCCGTCTCAATGGCCTCTTTTGCAATGCTCTGGGTAGCAAGGTGATCAGGATTAGACTCTGAGTAATTACGTGCTGTCCTAACTACTGACTGCAATTTCATTGGTCAGAGCTTTACCCCAGGAAGAAGCTGCCATCTGGTCAGCCTGAGAACAAGGGAACACCTGAAGTGATGGGATGCAAGATAAAAAGCCAAATGAACCTAGTATTAGGACACAAGACAAGCAGGGTCCAAATCTCTGCCGTCTGGATGGGTGACATAATCTGTCAAAGCTCAGTGTCCTCCCCTATGAAGTGAAGATAAAAACATCTTCCCTCGCTGGGTGTGGCATGAGAGTAAAGGAAGCAACAGAGCTATGGCCTTGTAGGTTCCATAAATGACAGTGCTGATCAAATCAGCATTCAGACCAGGCTCTCCCCGAGGGGAGAGGTTGGTGAGCTGGGTTTAGGCTGGACAGAACCTGTTGTGCCTTAGTCCCTATGGGCTGTGATAACAGAAACGCCACATACAGGATGGTAGCAGAAATGCGTCTCTCACAGTTCTGAAGGCTGGAAGTTCAAGATCACAGACTTGGCCTGGTTAAGTTCTTGTGAAGACTCTCTTCTGAGTGGCAGACTGCTGACGTCTCGCTGTGTCTTCTTCACATAGTGGGAGGGGCAAGGGAACTCCCTGGAGCCCTTTGGGAATGGCCCTTATCCCATCATGAGGGCTCTGCCTTCGTGACCTAAGCACCTCCCAAAGGCGCCGCCTCCTAACTCCATCGTGTTGGGGGTTAGGATTTCAGCATAGGAATGGGGGGGCACAGGGCTCACTCTGTCAATCACCAGCCCTGTTGGCCAATGGCGCTTGGAGTTCTGGAGAAGTCTCATGCTTCCAGCCCTAAGTAGTTTCCAACATAAAAGGCATGACAGCTCACACACATGGAAGATTTAAGAAGCACTGAAAAGATATGTAATCAAGTACAGCAATTAACTCATTGCGGAGCTAAACACCTACATGCCAAGAAGGTGGCACTGATCTGACCCAAGCGGGATTTGGTCTAAAACGGACCAGACTTTAAGAGACAGGAGAGAGACTGAAGGGCCGGTGAACTTTTGGTACTGTCACTTGTGATGTGCAATGCTGAACTGCTGAAGTGTTGCACGACCCAATTCTCTGATTATACAGAGAATTCTAACATTTTCTACAGAAGAAAAACCAACACCATTAAAACATATATATATATATATATACATATATATGTATATAAATATATATATATATATATATATATACATAATGAAACTGAGATTCAGAGAAGTTATACAATTTGACTGAGGTCACAGAGCTAGTGATGGAGAGAACCACAAATCCAACCGAAGTCTGCTTGATCCAAAGTACATACTCTATCCACTCACGAGAATAACTCCGGACAGTCGTTCTGACATTTGAACCAGGCGCATGACTTCGGGTGCCCACATGTGAACTGTTGGCCTGATATTGGGCCACCTCGTTGAATTTCATAACGGAATTCTCCTTGAAACCTGCTTTATCCACCGAGGAGGTCTTCCCAACTGCTAGTAAGAGACGAGGACTCAGAATTCTGTAACCCGAGTGAAGAGAAGTGGCACAGCTGTAAAGAACGTGGTTGACATGCCCTGCTCCCCTTGCATTTCCTTTTTAACACAATGAGTACACCCCCGTTAATTATCATGGGAGTGGCTCACTGGGCCATTGGAAGGCACTCTGTGGTCCTCTGCACGGCCCAGATCCAGGCTTTTTCCTTTGTTTGGACAAAGTCGGTTTAAATTCTGCTTCCCAAATCCCTGCCAAGCCCAAGGAAAACCTTAAAAGGCTTTCTCTTCTGCCGTGACAATATTTAAATTAGTTAACAGCAGTGCTGGCTCCTGGCTGAGCATTGGGAGGATCCACGGTACCAGGAAGAGCCTCACAGGGCCCATCATAGAAACTATGCCTCCGCTGTTACAGGAGCATCTCAGGGTTTCAATAAGCCTTGCAGCTGTACGAGCCCGTAGCAGCTGAATACCATTTCTACCTTCCTCCCCACCTTAGAAATGAAATTAGAAATCCGTTGCCTTAGGAAGGTCTGTGCGGCTGTTTCCTGAGGCAGTCTGGGAATACCCAATGCTGTTAGGGTTGCTTTGAAAACAATCGTGCCTGGGCTTGACCTGTCCGTGAAGAATTTCCTAGTGTTCCTCAAACTGCTGGTAAATGGGTGGAGCTTGAGTAATAATCCAAAAACGAGGGCAGGAGTCTCCTGCCCTCTTCAGACTCTCATTTACGTATCTTGAGTAGCCTTGTCCCTTCAGACACCGTTAGCTAAAACTCATTCACACAACAACAGCCCCCAAAGCCAACAATCCTTCAAAAAAAGGAAAAAAAAAACCCAACCCCAAAAAAAAAACACACCATCAGTATAGCTTTCTGAGAAAATCCTTGTCATGAAGGCCTCTGAAAAGCGTTTCCTGTCCAGCATTCTCCTCTGCAGAAATGAACTGGGGTTTGTCAGTCTCACTTCTTATCACGGCCCCCACATAAACAGAAAGGCAAGTGTAAGATGGCCTCCTAGCCAAGCAGCCAAAGAGTGTGCGGTCGACCAGGACAGGCTGTGCTCACATTGCCTTTCTGCCAGGAATGGACTGACAGAAGTGAGCATTTTCTAGTGGACTGACAGAAGTAAGCAAGCCAGCTTGTGGAAGCCCCCAAAACAAATGAAAGCCACCCAGTTTACGAGGGAAGATGGCCATGGGATAGTAACTGGGATGCGACGAGGACACCTCTCCCCAATTAGTGCAACTCTTTCTAATCTTAGGTTAAAAGGAGTTGCCGCAGTGAAGCTATTTGTATAACCCACAAAGAGACCTCCCACCCCCACAGCCTTTAACTGCATTAGGTCTGGAAAAGTTAAAATGATTTTCAAGTGTTCCATCAAACCCAGGATGCTTATCACTCTGGTTTGGCTACATGCCTGCATTTAGCTCCTAGTTAATCTCAATGCAGCTGAGCCTCTCTCCAGGGGGGGAGGGGGGAGGGAGAAAAGGGGGAGGGGAGCCCTACTGGGGAAAGGGTGCTTCTCACTGCTGTGCAGGAAGGTGTGCAGGCAAACTGAGCAATGGACTCACCCCCAGTGTTCCAAAAGTGTCCAGGAAAATAACTAAATCCGTATCTTCAAATTCAAAGGAGGAAAAGCTCACAATCTTAGAAATGCCTCAAAGGCCCAAGTCTAAGGAACTAATTAAATAGGAAGAAATCTGTTGTCACCTGCCCACTGGACAAAAATGTGAGTGACGCATGAGGTGACGCGTGTCTTCAATGGCTGTTACCTAACGCTTGCAGTTGACTCTAATATCACTGAGATGAAAAGATGCTGGGCGGTCTCATACCATTTACATTTCTGGGTTCAGTTCATAGCAATTCTGTTTGGCCTGTATGTGACTTTGAGTGAGGCATTGGTCCTCTGAATCTCAGTTTCATCGTGGTGAAATAAAAATGCCTTTCCCATAGTCTTATAGGATGTTTCTTGAAGACTAAATATAGCCCTGTGATGTGTGTTAACAGCGCATGGCATATACAGTCAGACCTTTGAATCCCCAGGTTCCACATCCGTGGGTGCAACCAACTGGGGATCAAAAACATTTTTTAAAAGTTCCATCTTTGCTGACACACTAGGTAGTTCGACCTAAGGTGGTTGCATTAGTACTTTGAACATGTACAGACTTTGTTTCTTGTCGTTATTCCCTGAACAGTACAGTATAACAACGATTTACATAGTATTGTAATAAGTAGTATAAGTAATCTAGAGATGACTGAAAGTATGTGGGAGGATGTGCGTGGGTTATATGCAAATACGCCACCATTTTACACAAGAGATTTGAGCATGTGAGGACTTAGGTATCTGTGGGGGCATCCTGGAACCAGTCCCCCCATATATACGGAGGGACGACTACGGTAGGTTTTACATAATTGTTAGTTCCATTTTCTAATGGTATATATAATAGGCCATGCCCGTGGTGAGCATAAGATAAGTCTGAAGGCCTGCAGTACCAGAGCAGATAAAGGGGAGTCCATAAGTATGAATAGTAAGAATGTCAAGACATAGAAACTGAACGTGAGTCCTGGCTGAGTAGGGACAAAGGTAAGAGAAAGACCAGGGGGCTCCTAGTTCCTGCATTTATCTGTTATCAAGGAAGATTCTACCAGGATACATTTCCAATGCTTTCTCTGAGTATGTCCTGTAAGAGTTTAGGGAGAAAAGAATGTCCTCTGACAAAATAAAACAGAAAGGCTTTCCTAATACAGGGATTGAAAGGAAATATGTTTTCTTTCTGGGAAGGTCAAGTGTAACAGCTGTTACTACCTGCAGGCAGAGTAAAGGAGCAATTAGCCTACCTGTGCAGAGAATAGGTGATTTGTGTAAGAATGACATCAAGTGGGATATATAGAGCTGAGAAAGTTAACTAACCCAGAAAACTCACAGTGCAATAACGTGGTTTTGATTAGGACTTTTTGATGATGTGGCCAGTGGAGAATATGACTCATCCCTTATGAGGTGCAAAAATGGGTGAACCAAGAAATCATTTGTTAGAGAAAAGAAGTTTGTATAGATTGTCTACCAAGTAGCAAAACAGTTGAAACACAGTGAAAATCTTTGGTTAGAGGATGAAAGTCACCAGGTTAGGAAAGCAGTATCAACTGAGGGTGAATTGTGAGTTCCTCTTTCCCAATTCCCTTGTGAAAAATGCAGACGACAATATATAACAAAGATCCAGTAGTAGAAGAGAAATGATGACACTCATGATATCTGGTGTGAACATGGCCTTTCCTAAACATTTATGTGCAAACATGTGGTCGTAAGCCCTTCGAGGTAGGTATGTCTGAGGTTTACCTGAGTTCACTGTGGGCATATGTCTTGGTACAATTTGAACATGTGCTACATATTTTTAGACCGTGTAGACCCACAAGAAACAGATGCTTTTTGGAATCACAGACATGGAGATTTATTTTGTTCAAGTCAACAAGGTAAAATAAAAGAATACAGCATTTTGGGTGAAGTCTTTAAAATTTTCCATCACACCATCTGCATTCCCACTCAGTCCCCAGATTACTTGGGAAAGCAGTAAGACTTCACTTTCAAGCCAAAGATACTCAAAATCAATTACTTAAACACTTCCCTACTGGGATTATCTGAATTTGCAAGACCATGTGTGTCTTTTATACTCACAGTTTCTTTTCATTGAAAAACATTTGAAATAACTCAAACTTTTAGAAAAATACAAAGAATAATTTATTGAACAGAGTTGTCATTGCTCTCCAGCTTCATTAAAATTTCCTTTTTTGTCAAATTTATAATCACATCATCTAACATAAAAATGGCTGAAGGTATCTGATTGGTCCCTGACACTGAATAGGCATCTTAATTTTATATTTAAAAAAAAAAAAGTATGGAATGCGTAAGTTTGGGTTCAGCAATATCTTTGCCCTCTCTGTGATTCCCTTTTTCCTGAGCAATCACTGTGCGTTAATCCTGTTTTCTAACAAAGAAAGGAAGGAAAGCTTTACTGGGGATTTCTGTAATGTGGTTTCTTTGAATTAGATACTTAGTATTACATCCCCGTCTTCTTGATCCTCCCTACCCTATCTTCTTTTACTTAAAATGAGTCACTCATCATCTCCCACACCCTCCTCCCACCATGAGCTAGTCACTGCTAAGACGACTAAGAGCTATAATACATCCCCTCCCATCCTGACGCCTGTTGAAGAATAGTCTCCAGCCTCTCTGGCTTTCCTTTGCTATCTCCCTGTAACCAGCATTCCATCATGCTCTCCTTCTAACTGGAACCCACAGACAGATTCTCATTGTCCGTGAACCCACCAATTCCTGAAGAGCGTCTCCCTTCCACTCTCTGGATCCATTTTTTTTTTCCTTTTCTTATCTCCACCATTTCTGAGCACACTTTGAATTCTTTGTGCCAAAGAATATACAAGATAGATCTTTCACAACAACTAAGGGAATTAAGGCCTTTCTTGAATTAAGCTCGGGCATCCTCTGAGACGTGTCCACTACTGTTTGGGAATGGTTGCGTGTTTCCTATTCTGTGTAGGCATTTTACAAAGGAATGAAGTAGGTACCTGACACATCTATGAATTAAAAAAGAAACAAACAAACAAAAAAAGTTGGCTCAAAAATTAAACACCTTGTCCAGATTCACATAAGTGTAACCAGGAATTGACTCTCAGTCTAGCTGCCTCCGAGTGTGCTTTCTGCTGTGTGATATTAGCTCCCAAGTAGCTGGCAGTTGTGTGGTCTTTGTCACAATGAAAGGCTTGAATAGGTAGCAAGATTGCCCCTTGTCCGAGCTAGTAACCTTTCCTCTCTTCCACAGCCAGACAGGAACCACAGGCCACTTGTCTTACGGCTCAGGTTGAGACTTCCAGGCCAGATTGCAGGGAAAATAAAAATAATCCCTCCTTGGAAAACTTCAGGGACACCACCTATGTAGTTCTTGATTTCCTTATTTTGAGAGTAGTACATCTTCTATGGACATCTATGGTCAGTTCCAATGGCTTCTAGGATCACTTTGTTGCCTGAAAGAAATTGTTGTAACCTAAATCCATATTAAGATGGCTTGATTCCGAACATACCTTGGATCCACTGAGGTAAACTTCCCTGAAGGTTCATTTTTAACCAAATCTATGCTCATGACGAGTTTGATTAAACATTTCAGACATCATGGCTTCAGTGTTGGTTTAGAAGGAAAACATCGTCTCCGACTTCACGTTGGTCCCCCCAGGACTGTTGGCCAGGCCCAGAAAGAGGAAAGGAATCTGTTCTTTCTACCTCAAGCCACATTTGGAACAGGAATATGTACAACATAAAATCAGGATTTCCTTTTAAGAAAATTTCTATGACACAGTATTGTGAACTCGGTGAAAAGTTCAACCTGGAGTCATTTCTGTTCAGGCGACGAGTTGGGTCGTGTCTCCTTTTGCCCGAATTCGTTCCTCCCTCTCGGCCTCTGAAGCTGAAAGAATTGAATCCTGACCCACGTGGTTTTATTGCCATTTCTTTAGGACAGTGAAGGAGTCTTGGAGTTTAACATGTCCCTGATGCTGTGGAAGTGCAAGGCCCACTGTGTCCTCCAAAATCAAAGTCATCTGTTTAAGGAGGATTGAGACTTCCTGTGGAAAGTACACACTTTAAAGGTTTCCATTTTCACTGCTCATCTGAAATAATGTAGGATTTATGATTTCATACTACATGCAAGTAGGAAAGCTTCCCATTGGGTAGTAGGTTATTCCCATGGCTTCGGTGAGTGTCGGTCTAAGGGAGGAGCGGCAGGAAGTCGAGGTCCAGATGTGTGGAAACAGATGTGCTCGACTCTCCAGTGGAATCAGAGATTTGCAGTCGTGAGTGTGGAGTTTGCTTCTGCGTTCCAGTTCCCCTGAATTATTTTAAATGCTATTATTCAATGGTTGCTCTCCTTTTAACAGTCTTTGACGATTTCACTTTATGGGTGTTGCTTCTCTGCTATTTTGGATTATGCCTCATCATGATACAAAATAAGGTTTTACTTCAAGGATCATATATAAAATTGATCTTCATACTGTTGTTTGTTGGTACTTTTCCTTTTAAACTTTTTCTTTTCCTTTCTGTGTGTGGGGTGGAGTGGGGAACTAAGGCCATAATTATCTCTACCCCAAAGAATGTCAAATATATTACATAGCACTTGTCAACAAGAATACAACGAAAGTCAACAGCTAAGTTGTTCCCCTACCCTCATTGCACAAAAAACAATCTACAGAGCAAAATGAAAAGGCTGATAAAAGCAGTATTTCTGTCCACTTCCGACAAAGACCTAACTGGCAATCAACCTTAACCTGGTTCCTGATGTAATATCCCAATTTTTTTATTTTTATTTTTTGCATCTCTTAGCCTACATTTTCAAAGATACTAGAAAACTAAACTATAAATGTGGGATTAAAACTTTGTCCTCTCAATCATCTTTTCCATTTTTCAAGAGGAAATAGATATCTAGAAGAGTGGATGGTGGATAAATCCTGATTAAGAAGAGACAGACCTAGAATGCTACAATATCATTCTCAAGAATGCTTACAGAAGCACAAGAGAGCCTCTCATAGAATATGCTAACTGCCATTTACATTTATCTTATTTTTACATAATTCTAAAAATCACATTGAAATACATTAAAAATAACTTAGACTAAAAGAACTACACGACAGTAACTGCATCGTATCCTATAACTAACATATCGGTTATTTTATTTTTTTCTCCTTCCTAAACTAACATAGCTTAGGTCTACACTTTTAAAACGGCACTGATCGTTATGTGCATACGATATCAGAGTCGAACATTTAACTCCATTTGTAAGAATTTTGTATTTCTTTTGTTGTTGTTGTTGTTGGTATAATGGCCTTTAACAATAGTTCCATCAAGTGAATGTAACATAATTTACTTAACTATTGTTGAACATGTATGAGCCACATGACTTTGGACATGTTATGTTAACTGACGTGCCCCAGTTACCTCCTCTGTGAAATGGGAATCATAATAATTATATCATGGTGTTATTGTAGAAGATGAAGTGAGCTAATGTGTAGAAAGCATTTGAAGCCGTGTCTGGCCCTTGAGAAGAGCTCAATATATATTAGCTTTTAAAACTGTTTTTATTGGGCATTTATAAATTGTTTAGTGAACATCTTCATTCAAAACACTCTCTCTCTCTCTCTCTCCCTCTCTCTCTCTCTCTCTCTCTCTCTCTCCCCCCTATGTACTTAAAATAAGTTCCCAAGTATGAGAGATTCCCAGGTCAAGTGAATTTTTGTTCTCAAAGTTCTTACTGCAGATGGGATCATATGTTATAAAAATTGTCTAAAAGCATCTATGAAATATTTCTTTCTCCATGGCGTTGTGTAGAATACTGCACCAAACAAATTGACTTGGTTGGTGACTATTACATCCTAAACGAACACAATAGGAGCACTATGTAAGCATCCTGCTGGATTGAGGCAACCTGAGTTAGTACATTATAAGGCTGTGTATGACGTGTCACTGGAGCGTTGCTAGCTGCGGATCTTTAAAATTGTGAGTAAAAGACCATGTTATACAAAAACCATGTGTTATAAACAACTGACTCTGAGCAGTGAGTATCAGGAGAAAGTCTGGTGGTCAACAAGGAACAAGGAGGAGAAGAAATCAGCTCTTGTCTGAGTGGCCCCCAGGGGGACATCAGGATTTGCCTTGGTGGTTCAAAGTCAGCCACTCAGAGGTGCGAAAGACAATCAACGTGTAAAAGACGTGCGCATTGGTCAGGAACATTCATTTGTCCAGGCAGGTGTTTGGAGACAAAGAAACAAGGAAAGGAACAGGGAGGTGTAACAAGAAAATAAAATCACAGTTCTATGTTGTGGAATAGTTCCCAGAGTGAGTTTCCTGTCAAGCTAGCAATGCCCCCTCCCACACCCAGAACTTCTCCCCCTCTGTGTTTTAATTAATACTGTTCCCCTCATCTGAGATTTCCTTTCCCCTGTTCACATCCTCCCCACTGAAATCCATGCTATCTCTAAAAACCTGCCTCCTCCATGAAGTCTTCTCTGATTGTCCGAAGACCAATTGTCATGAGACCAATTTGACAAGTGTTTGTGCAGGTGTGAAAGTGAAAGAGCAGGTGAGATGTCATCCCTAAGAGATAAAGGAATAAAAAGCTGAGGAGAGGGCCTTGGGAAATGCTGACATGATAGGATAGAGCAAGGAAAGAAAACAGGCAAAGAAAGGACTGGGCCCAGATGGTACCGTATCTGAAAAGCTAACGGGGACACACATTGCTAAGGAAAGTATTTATAAATGGAATTGGGATTAGAGTTGAACTCAGTGTAGGTCCTTTACTCATTGTTCTTCTCCCAGTTGAGGATTTCTTTAGCCCCTACGGATATCCAAGTTTCCTTATAAAGTCAAAGACCACATCATGACTGCAACCAAAGTCACAACCCCTTCATATACCACAAACATAAATGTCTTTTCCGTGTTTCTTAGTTATTTTTCTCTCTTTACGTATCGAGATAAAAAAAAGAAGAAGAAAGCACTGATTCTGTTCTTTTAAAGTTGAGAAAATTAAAAATTTTCCAGAGTATTGTCAAGGGTCAGTGACCAGGATACTTTTAAAATGCCCTGAAAAAATTCCATTGTGGGCATTCCATAAGAAAATGGGCTTTTGTGTCTTTCATAGATTACAGTTCTTTACACAATGGACTTGTCTAAGGTTCTTCCTGTTTTCCAATCAGTTAAATTTAGAACGATTGTTTTCATCTCTTATGAGATATGATGTCTAGGAAAGTGAATGCCTAGATGTGATTCCAGGGCCCAGCAAGTCTGTGAAACCCACTCGTAGCTCTGGATATCACCCACCTCTTTCTCTAGGGTTTCCCGTGGGCACACAAAGGGCATTTTCCCTCATGGTTGCTCGTTTGCAATTCTGTAATATAAACTACGTTCTTCTGCCACCTTAACACAAAAGAACTCCATTTATTAAAAAAAAAAAAAAAGCCTAATTATTTTTAGAGACACCCTTTTTCTTTTTACTTTATCGAACTTTGAATTAAACAATTTGTGATTATTGTAGTTAATCTGGGAAATACATTTAAACAAAAAGGGGAAAAAACATACCCATTCTCCTATCACCCGCATGTAACCACTGTTAACATTCTGGTGCATGTCCTTCTAGATTTTTATCCAATTTTTATAAATTGGTTATACAGTTATATTTTCATGTAAATGTATTTTACAGAATTTTATGTATCTTTTTAATTAAGATTGGTGCATACTGTTATATGGCTTTGACACTTGCTTTTATTTTTCCATGTAGTAATCGTCTACATTATTTTATGGCAACATGGTTTTCAGTTGCATGGATGAGCCATAATGTCTGTACCCAGTGAAGGTAATTAAACAAGGAGGACATCAGACTGAGGTGGCTCAAATGCCATGGTAGCCTATGTATAAGCAAACCGTATTTCTAAGCCTGTAAATGCCTCAAGGTTATGAAATCAAAATGCTAAGGACAACCAGTCACAAACAGCCAACCTCTTCTGGGTTAGTGCTGCCCTAACGGAATTGATTTTTGATCGCATGAACTCTTAACATTTGTACTATGCCTCCGTTTATCCTCTAAGAGCCCCATTCGCTATTGTTGGAGATCTAGATTATAATAAGTCTTATAAATAATGCCACTGAGAATTACTAGCGTGCTTATTAATAAGCCCAGAGTCTGGATCCCATCTCTGCCACCTACTCAGCAGGAACCCTGAAGAAATTGATTTAACTTCTTTGATCTCATCTTTAGAATGGGGGTGATCCCAATACTTCCTTCGTGGGGTTTATTCTGAGGATTAAGTTTATTTTCAGAATATTTGCCATTATCTCATAAATCACAGATGTTGAAGTCAGGAAGGATTTCACAGGTTCGCTAAGTTGTCGGCTTTTGTCCAGTAAGGCAGGTCTGGCACATCAGAGACCAATCCCAGTTCTGGGAAATTCTTTAGTCTTAGAGCCTTGAGGTGTTATTTGTTTAATTCTCTTCTTCCAGGAATAATGACTTTCCAATCACCCCAGAGGATTGCCTAACTAACATTTTCTCAGTATCATTTCAGTTTTAGTATTTGTGTTACCACTTCAAGGATTTACCTTCTTGGTAATTCCCATGACCTTGCTTGAAAATACCTTCTAGGGTTTTATAAACATTCCTAAAGTCTATCCTAAAACCATCCTGCTATACTCTCATCTCATTTCCATATTTCTGGCTCACAATGCAATTGGAAAAATAACATTTTGTCACTCACATTATATCATCCTATACACTCAGAGAGTTTAAGTAATATACAACATTTTTATAAGTTTGCGTCCTGGTCTACAGACTATTAAAATGAAGTGGTGGTCCAGGTAATCTGATATAGGAGATGATTTTAAAAAAACAAAACCTCTATTTTTCCTTGGAACGCATGACATTTTTCCTCCTTCTCTGGCAGCAGGTTTACATTCCAAAT
The DNA here is from genome assembly GCF_004115265.2 of Rhinolophus ferrumequinum. Lineage (NCBI taxonomy): Eukaryota > Metazoa > Chordata > Mammalia > Chiroptera > Rhinolophidae > Rhinolophus > Rhinolophus ferrumequinum. Next base: position 9,976,679 of record NC_046310.1, on the reverse strand, counting down.
AATACATTTCTGAGGTTAGCATTAAACAAGTTTTCCTATGTGTTCACCAACTCATAGTGGAGAAAGCCAGCTCCAAGTTTTACAGATTGACAAAGGAAGATAATTTGGTGAAAGTTCTAGTAAATAAATAAATAAATAAACAAATAAACAAATAAATAATCAATCTATCAATCAATCAATAAGTAAATACTTTGTTTAATTTTGAATTAAAGTACAGCCTGGAAATGAATTTCTAGGTGTCTCCACTAGAAGGCTGACTGTGTACAAACTCAAAGAATTGCTTCTCATCAACTTATCACCTGTCCTCCCATGAAGTTTTCTTCTTCCAGAAGAAATGTCTTCCTTACCTGTTGTCGGTCGATCTACGTTAAGTTCAGACATGAGACTGTGTCTCTGTATCGACGCCGTAAAGCCTACTTTGAAATAAGTACCGGACTGGGTAGTACAAGTACTTGTAAATATCAATTGTATAATTGCTTGTCACCAAAGCCACTTAACTCAGTGTGGCTTGTCCCGAAAATGAAAACAGCATAGGTAAGAGTAAGGATGGGGTGGATAGAAGTTTCCAGGTGTGTTTACCTTTTTATTAGCTCCTCCTCCCAACCTGGGTGTGTGTGTGTGTCTATGTGTTTAACCAAATGTGTCACCTATTTTAGTCACAGAGAGTGCTTGAGAATGGCCTTTCTCTTTGCCATCCAATTGATTTTTTAAAACTGATTTTTAAAATTCTAGTTGACATACAATATTACAATGTTATATTAGTTTCAGGTGTACAACCTGATTATTAGATCTTTATCTACCTTACGGAATGATCACCATACTAAGTCGAGAAGCGATCTGTCCCCAAACAAAGTTATTACAACATTATTGACTGTATTCCCTACACTGTATATTACATCCCCATGACTTATTTGATAACTGGCAGTTTGTTCTTCTTAATCCCCTTCATCTTTTTCACTTATCTCCTCACTTTCCTCCCTCCGGCCACTATCACTTTGTTTTCTCTACATATTTGTTTCTGTTTTGTTCTTTAGATTCCACATATAAATGAAGTCGTGCAGTGTTTGTCTTTCTCGGTCCAACTTTTTTCACTTAGCCTAAAACCCTCTAGGTCCAGCCATGTTGTCGCAAATGGCAAGATTTCATTCTGTTTTTTGTGGATTGAGTAATATTCCGTTAGATACATATTCCACTTCTTTATCTGTTGATGGACACTTAGGTTGCTTCCACGTCTTGGCTCTTGTAAATCGTGCTACGATGACCATAAGGGTGCATATTCACTTTTAAACCTCATAGGTGACTGTGGAATTCTTATGCGTATCAAGATAAACAACATTCCTACGTGTCATCAGTCTTGGCGTATCGCTGATATAATCATGCTCTATCTAACTCCAATCATGGGTCTACAGAGTTCACTCCTGGGTCCTTGACCTTGACTGTCTTTGCTGATTGTATGTGGGGAAAACTTTTGATTCTGTGTAGGCCACACTCTTATGAAGGGAACTGTATTATGCTATCTGAATGCTCCCTGGCTAGATGTTCCACGTATGTTTACTCCTCCTAAACCATTGTGTAAAAGGAGGATACTAGAGTCTGGGTGTCTCTTTGGGCCTCATCTGAAGATGGAGTAGACTACACTTCTCATTTCCCCCAATCTGGGACTGATGGAGCAGAGGGGAAAAGCAGAACACATGGCTTCTTTTCAGGGACCATCCAAACTTCCAACCCTATTATTAATACTTTGCTTCCTTCCTCTCCTTTCTCAGCACACGAAACATTTATATATCCTAAGAGCGAGAAAAATGGCTGATTTTTTTAATGGGATCATTTTCGACCCTGTGTCTCCTCGAGCAAATGCTTTAGATATCCCTCAAACGCACACTTTAAGAACTCTCAAACTATACGTCTTGCCATGAGTTTGGAGATTTTTATTTTGAAGCTCAAAAGTCATGGATAGACTTTCTGCATTTGTTTCGTGCCATGTCTTCCCTGAGGAAATGAAGGCAGAAGGCTCATTTGCCGGATTTGGAGTAGAGTAGAGACTGAGGGGGCAGTGGGTGGATGTGGTGAGGTGAGAGAATACAATTATCAGAAAACACTGAAGAGAAATCACATTCTTTAGGAAAAAGACCAAACAAAAATTAAATGAAAAAAAAATTATCTCACTACACTGAGAGGACAAGAAATTATGACGTGCTTCTACACATTCTGCCAAGGAACTCTAATTCTTAAGACAATAGTAAGTAAAAGTTATGACATCACATAGATGCTACAAATTCAATCCATTGCACGTGACCATAGCCATGCAAGCACATGACAAAGAGGTTTTTTAAAATGTCGCCTGGACTTTGCTTTTGGATTCAACCCCTGTAAACTGAAGCTCACTAATTTCTGAGATGCTTTATTCTTTTCCACTGACAAAAAAAAAATAAAAAAAATTAAGTAGGCAAACCATGAAATCCAAACAGAAGTCAGAATGAGTACAGCAGGATGGCAAACCTCTTTATATACAGCTTTGAAGCCTCTTGCAATAATATTAGAGGAACTAATGAAAGGGGAATTGGGAAAGCTTGCAAAATGCACCTGGTGGGCAAGCACTCGATCTCCCTCTCACACTCTCTCTCTTATTATAAAAATGAACAGGCTTAGTTCTCTTGCCAAGGGCAGCTTCCCGCCACTTATCCTGTTACATTAACATTTGTGCTGGCATTCATTTTCTGCTTGTTCTCCCGAGTGGGGTTGCCACAGTGAAACTTTGAGGTGGTCTTTCCTCGGTCAGACTGCCCCCCTTGAGCTTCGCCTGGACTTGCCCCTACGTTGCCTTATTCCCACATCCATGGAAGGTAAGTTTGATCGGACACTTTGGCCCAACAGTGTGATTTTTTTTTTTTCAACTGATCATTTCTTTGGGGGGAAAAAAGTGAAATAAATGAGACACAGAGGGAGAGACTGTTATGGCACTCTCGCTACAGTATGTTTTCTTTCTTTCTTTCTTTCTTTTTTTACTCTAAATTTGAAAACCACAGTCTGGCTGCCTTGTAATGGAGCAGACTATTATCGTCAAAGAACCGACTCCCACCTCCTCCTTCTCTCCCTCCCCTGGAGTCCCCTGGGCCCCCTTCTTGTCACACTGGTTTCCATTCCAATAACTGGCAAAGAGCATGGAACAAGCAGGCACCACCTATGGTGTTTTGAACAAAATCAGTGTCTGGCAACTTACAAAGGGAGACAGGGTTTTATTGGCTCTCAATGCTTTCAGTACACTTCTTCAGGGGAGGAAGCATTGGCGAGTGGGATGGGCAGAGAAAGACAAGGAAAGTCCCGAGTATCTTCTAAAGCATCTCAGACCTTTTGGTAACTTTGTCCTGGCCTGGGAAATTACTCACTGGACTGTGGTCTGAATTGAAATCAACGCACTTTATGTCCTATGGTAAAAGAAATAAAGAAAAAGCAGGAGAAATAAATCTGTAGTTATTTCTTTCTCCTGGAACTTCAGTTCTGTTGTTAACATGAGTCAAAATGACTTAAATAGTAAAAATGAGATGGTTAGGATCAGTCCAATGGAAAGAGTAAAAATGATCTCAAGTCACTTCATTTCTTCACGTCAGTCCCTTTCTTCAGTACAAAGCCATGTAATAAACTGTCTCATCACTTGGTACAGCTGCATTTTCCTACCAATGACTTTTGTCCAAATTTCCCTGCAATGTCTGAATGGTCATACTCTTCCCATCTTAACCAGAATCTTAGATTTCACCTCTCCTTAATATCTTCCGGAGTAGAAGATGAATTGTTTAATTGCTCAGATCCAAATAGACTCTAAAGCAAGTAGACTATTGTTAAAAACCATCCTCTGCCTAGATTTTATAAATCTTGTTGTAGATTTATGGTGCTACGTTGCCCATGGTGATACTGCTCGTTTGACCTCAGAAAAAACTCAGGACTTCTGAACCCTTTCAAGGAGTATATTTCAACTTTTGATACTTTGCTATCATACTATTATACCACTTCCTGAAAATCAACAGTTAAAGGAAAGGAAAGAATTAGCACTTACTGTTATTTTTAATAAAACGAAGCTTCTTTATCATTGATAGAAGTAAGTGCTTCTTTATAAAAGATAACGTGAGTTTATAAATGTAGGTGGAATAATAATATTAGAAAATCACCAGTATGTGAGGATTATGACAGGCTACTAAAACATTAGATCGAGTGCTATTGGGGAACAAAACATTCTCATGATATCAAATCTTCTCCCACACATGATTTGTCAATCCAAAAGGAAAAAAAATGATGTATCTTTACTATAGAACTATCTCATGGTCCTATTTGATCATAGGATCAAATTAGCACTATTAATAATAGGACGCCTTGGCGTTGTGCAGTAGAAACCACACGGAGTCATCTGTGGGGTGTTTTTGTCAAAAAACGTTTAACTGGAACCTAAGGAAGCCCTTGGAGCTAACTAACACCCAGTTAATGGAAATATAGGGCTACTCCAAGTTGAATGTCACCAGAGGGAAAAAAGGAGACACATCTAGAATGCGTGACAGCTTGCAAGAAAATTGGCCTTGTTTCTTCAAAAAGTCAAAGTTACAGGAAAAAAAGAGGTAAGGGGAGACTTCTAATATAAAAGAGCTAAAGAAATGTAACAACCAAATCCAATGTGAAGTTTGGATAGTGTTTCCAGAAGGAAAAAAAAGCCACAAACAATATTTTGTGGACAATTTGAAATTTTTTTTGATATGGAGTGGATATTGGATGATATTGAAGAAATCTGAGATGTGATCAAGGTATTGTGATTGGGTAGGAAAATGTCTTTTCTAGAAATACAAGCTGTCATGTTTAGAAGTAAAATGTTATAATATCGGCAATGAACTTAACGAACAGTTCAACAAAAACATAGTGGGATACAGGCTATCACAATACTTTGAAATTCTCTACATTTCAAAATGATTTCCAAGTGAAAGTTTGGGGCAAGAGGCGAGGAGTTGGGCAAAGGAAAAATAATACTTTCAATAGAAAAATGTTCCTCCTTAGCCCTTAGTGTGGCACTTTTTCATTTCTACCTTATCTAAACTCTCCTAGAGAAAACCCTTAGCATCTTGCTGGTTTACAGAAAACAGTACCACTGGCTTTGTAATTTCTGTTGCTGTGGTTCTTTTTCAGTAGATATCCATACAAAGTCCATTTTGATGGACATACGTTCCAATCTGACAATCGAATAAGCATTGCAAGGAACAATGACCCGATTCTAAAATGAGCCTCCTTGCTCTGGCTTATTTACAGACCCACACCTACGCCAGGTAGATTCTTCCAGAATATTCCTCAGGATAAAAAAAGGTCTGTTCGTGACATCACTTACCCAGTGACACCTTTACTCTTTTAGTTCTAAACCTGGTATGACTTGGCTATGCTGTATCACCAAGACTCAGAGAACCTCAGTATTTTCATTACAAGATGGCAACAGCCCAGACCACCTGGCTACTGATCAAATGAGAGACGTTTGAGACTGCAATCTGAAATCTGCCCCCACCGACACACATTGAATGATTATTTAATCAGATGCCTCAGTAATAATAAGCAGAGTTTCTCATTTTACATTGGCACGTTTCTAATACCACATTCATCCTATTAAACTTTATTTTAAACGTTTCCTGGAATTTAGAACATATCTATATGAAATATTCATAACTTTTATTGTTTCTCATTTTTCTTTCATGACGGCGTTCTGCGTTTTCTTACCCCCTTCATATTCCTGGAGTGTTGTCACAATGTCCTCTAGAAATGAGAATAATTATTTTCGTGTCCATTTTGGAATTCAGTAAGAGCGACAGGGGTTTCATACCTCGCCCCGGGTCACAGAACACTGTAGTGTGCAGTTGGTCCTCAGAGGCCCCTGGTTCTCTTTTTTTTTTTTTTTTTTTTGCTGCAGGCAAAGCTGCCTGCGTGCGACACATGTGCACAAATCAGCAAGTTGGTCTTGTCACTTTTCCAGGACCACTTGTGATTTCGTCAGGGGCAGGGTGGGGACATACCATGAGATTCCTTTGACAGCAGCTGGATTGGATCTCTGGGGGCCCTGTTGCCAGAGCCTGTCCCTCTCTTGCTGGGTGGTGTTGTGCAATAGCCTCTCTTCAGACCCACACCCAAACACCAGCTGGGCAGCGAGAGGAGTGGGGAGCGGCTGGGGGTATGGACCCCAGCCAAGGCCAAGAGGGTGTCAAACAACAAAACCAAGTGGCCCAACCACTGTACCATAGAAAAGATCCATTTTGGCCTGCCTTTGACGTGACTGAATAGTATATATCATTTTAGAAGAAACATTTCTATTATTGTTCTGTGGGGCTAATCTTGGTTTGGATGTTATGGTATTTCCTATTCCTTCCTTCCTATTATTTCCAAACTGATTTATTTTTAAGAGAAAAACAGGTTTGCCATTATATAAGCAAAGCATATAAACTCTATTTACATTCAGATAAATGAAAGCCTATGTAGTTAGGCTTTCATTTATCTGAGTATATAGGGAGTTTCTTACTCATTGTTGGTGTTCAAGAAATGCTTCTTGACGATGATGATGATAACTACTTTTGTGAAATACTTTATTACTCCATGTGATTGTGGTGAAAATTTCCAAATTCAGTATTGCTTACGGGGTGGGCTTCTAAAAACTATACAGTTACAGTGACAAACCTGTGTCTTATGGTTGAGTTACCAACTGTGGCTGAACGTTCGAGTAGCCACATGTTCTTTATTAATCATATATTTGGAACTCGCACCAGAATTTACAAAGGATTATGTTATTCCTGTGAAGATCAATTTGTCCTCATGTCTGATTGATTTTATGTGCACCATGTTCTTCTCATGTCTCTCCCTCCTTCCAAATCCTGTACCAAGCACGTCATCATCTGACTGTAACTTAACCTTCAAAGATGAAAATGTCCTTCTTGTAACGATTTGTACTTTTCACAATATGACTCTCCGATTCCAATCAGTCTGCTTTATAAACATTTATAATATTGGCTTTTCATAAAGTCAAACACATTTGTATCATTGATTATATCTGACCACATGCAGTTTCATTTAAACTACATGCTTTACTTGCTGGTCTCAGAATTCTGAAGTATGAGCCAGATTATCTCTCAATGTAACAAATAATGAGCGGGAAAAGCATTATATGCCTTAGAAATCCAAGTCAAATAATAATCATGATCTCTTCTACTTGCCAAACAAATCTTATTTTTCTTTGTCATTTGTTAAATAGATGTTGTGATTTTCATGGACAGTCTCAGTTATGTCTCATTTAATTACTTTAATAAACTAAATGAGACTTAATCATTATAATTTTGTAAAATGTTAACATAAATTAATTTCTAATTAAAAAAAAATTCCCTGTCAAATATTGTCCCTGCTTTTTGGTCTAGGAAAGATGATCATATTAAAACAAAATTTGTTTGCAAAGCAGTTCCAACTCCATTTTAATCTCCAGGATAAAGATTATCTCTTTCTCCTCAGTCCTGGGGAACTTATGTCCCATTCCATGCACGTAACAGAGAAGGATATAAGTTTTTGTGCTTTAGATGAATAAGTTCAACTTTAAGTTTTCCCAGTAATATTTGAATGGATTCTTGGGGACATTGCAGCTCTCCTGGGACCTACTGTTTACATTGTGAAGAAAATCATGCTTTGTAGTGTGAGTCCAGCCCTGCTGGTCTAACAGAGTCCCTAGGCAGAGTGGTCCATCTCCTCACTTATGGCCAACGTAGCTCCTAATCAGACAGGGCCCTTTCCCACTGAGCCCAGACACACCCTTCAAATTCTTCTTAGCTTAGGGCTCTAGTCAGCATGACTGATCGAAGGTCACATGAAGACAAAACTTATTTTCCTCTTCATTTGTTTGGCTTAAATTTCTGATATTGGTCAAGAAAAACTACAGTAGCACCCAAAGAGATTTAGTGATTTTACTGAATATCCTTCTGAATGTGGGAAGAAAAGAGTGGTGAAGAATAGCGAAAGGTGAACCCCCATTCCTCAATGCAAATGGCAGGACTTCGTCCATTGGGCTAGCTTGGTGTTTCTATGACAGCACCTGGCGTCTGTCTGTCACCCAATGCATGTCAAACACTAAAAGTAAAATAAAACTTTGATAGTTTGGATCCTAACCCATTAGAATCCTCAATGAATTGGAAAGTTCCCATCTTTTGCTCCAAGAAGAAATGGGAGAGCCATTAGAAAACCAGTTGATGTCAGGAATTTGGTAACAAAACAAATGGCAATCAAAAATTACTTACTGGAGTTATAATATTTGTCCTCCCTTATCTTATATCAGAAGTTCTCAGCTATTTCTGCCTTTAGTTTCTCTAAGCTTCCCTTTCCTATCTCTCACACTCGATTGACCTTTCTAAGCATCATTCTACCTCCTTACTTCTATACTCAGAAAACTTACAAGAGCCTCGTTGAGAAAATCCAAACTCCTTAGCCTGAACTTCAAGGTCCTCCACAGTCTAATCTGAATGTCCTTTCTCAGTCTTTCCTCTAAACACTCCTCTACCTTGGCCCCTTCTGCCTGCATGTTCTGTCTGCTCCATCCTATTGTCTGCGAACTCATCATAATACACCCGTGTTGTCAACCATCACATTATTTCCTTGCAAGAATATCACATAACAAGATTAAGCTGGACACCTGTCTACCTGTTTGGTGTCGTTGGGGGACAAGCCACAGGGATGAACTCTGTCTAACTTAAGCAAAAGAGAATTTGTTGGGAAGATGGGGAGTGGGGCACAGACCTGGAGAGAAAACCACATAAACAAACTCAGAAAGGACAGAAACCAAGGCCACACTGTGGTTCTTTCTACATGGCGAAAGCTATTGCTAGTCTTCATTGGTCACCACCATTGGGTTGCGACAGCCTTCGATCATATTCTTAATCCTTGTTTCACTCCATTCTCCAACCCCCAAGAGAAAGAGTCCAGTTGCTTCACAACAGGTCACATGCTCAGCCCTGAATACTCTGTTTGACAGTCTCACCAAGACAGCACTCAATAGCGGAGAAATCATCCTCCAAAGTCAAATACGGATATTCCTGTCAGAAAAAGAAAGAGTGGATGCTGGGCAGGAAACATGATAGTAACAAATGATTATCACCACTTGGAAAATTTTTCCTAACTGAAGGAGCTGACAAACGACTAGAACACGTTAATAAGAAGAAAGACCCAAAAGCTCCTTTGAAAATTTTAATATATATATTTTTTCAATCGGCTGAGACGATAACTTTTCTTTGGGGTGAGAGAATGACCAGCTGACCTGTAGAATGGCTTTTTCTGGCCCTGTGTCTGGGCTCTTTGAAGCCTTTTCTAGTTATCTCTGCTTGCGTGTAACCCAACTAAACTTCCAGTTGCCTTTTCTTTCTCTGCATCAGGCTGGACTTACCATTCCCCTTGGATTAACCTTTTAGTTCATCTGCTTCTCGTGTCTGTCATCAGCTGCAGGAGATGCTGATTATGTGGGGAGCCTCTGGAAAAGGGGATGAGACAGAGAAGCACCAGAAGATAAGGAGACCTACAAGGAAAAGATTAAAAACCTCTCAGCACTAAGTACAGTTAAGGCAGGGTCCTGCTACAAACCTTCGCAGTTGTTGGCTCTGGATGGGGGAGGATGAATCAGTTTAGATAACTCAGGAATGGGCTTGAACCTTTGCCCAGACCTCAGAATGAACCACTGCAAAAGCCTCTGAGTTTTCCCAAATTAAGACATTGAGAAAAACATTAAAAGTGAGTTTCCCTTTCTCTCCCATCTCCGAATCTCTAGGGGATAGTTGGGACCACAAGGCAATTTATTCATAATAATGGATTAGATTTTCAGTACGAATTCCCCTCTGGCCATTTTGATGTGTCAGAAATGCATTACAAATGTTAAGTAGTGCAATTAATCTCCTGAAAAAGGAAGGGAGAAGAGGTTCGCCAGCTGTAGATTTCAGTGATTTCATTTGGTTTCGAGTTTGTTAGTATTTTCAGCTTTAGGATGTGTTTCCCCAGAAAGTCCGTCATCAAATATAAATTGAGTTCCTATTATTGGCCAAGCACTGAACTTGGCGCTGGGGATACAGGGTGAGACATATAAACCATAGGGTTGCTCTCCTAAAGCTTCTAGAGAAGTTCCAACACCAGCCTAAGTTAATATGGGAATATACCTGGATGCATTTACTTAAACATCTAGCCACTGAATGTAATCCAGAACGCTTTTCCCCTGTCGTATTTGTGATCCAATAGGCAGGGCAGTGCAATGAGGAAAATTATAAAACCTGAATAGTTATATTTTGCACTGATTCCTTTATGGCCCGATTCTTCGTCTTCCGTACCAGGAACTATTGTTTTTGTTGCTATGACCAGTATTAAAATTAATGCGAGTTTAATGAGGTGACGCTTTCAACTTTTCACCCTCGCTGGACTTGAGAATCAGCAAACCGACTATATCCATCCTGACCAGCCTTCCCAGAGCTAAAGTCGTAATGAATGATATCTGAAGGAGCTTGAAAAAGTGCCAGACCCCAGACGATGGCTTTTGGCAGTCGGTGCTTGCACCTCTCATTTCCTCATCCAAATGTTGGATGCAAACAACTATCTGTTGTTCGGATTAGGTCCAAGTCCTCACATTCTTCCGGACTCTGCTCAGACACTATTGCTATCACCAGCTATCTCATCTCATTCAAAAGAGGAAATGTCTCTATAAACTGCTACCAAATGGGAGGAAGCTAACATTCCTAGCCTAAGAAACTATTTTCTGTTACCTGATTTATATTCTTGGGCAATTATGCCTTGTGGCAATAGAGGGCATTTGAGAGGGGACTCAGTCTATCTCTACCTCTGTGAGGGAATACGGGCAGGTAAGGGATTCCCGAAAGTTTATGTGTTTGTTTTAAAAATTCTACAGAACTCTATCGTAGTTGGTATTTTGTGTTCCTCATGCAGATCTTAACCTGCAGTGCTTGAAAGAATGGCTCCGAAATGTCAAAGACAAAATCCACCCTTTGATTCGGTTAAATCGTCTACGTTTTATTTAAAGAATAATTATAGAATTTATTATTGATGCATCCCCTAATTTATTGAGCACCGGTTGTTTTACTCACTGGGCTATGGCTCCAGGATAGAGAGATGATCTTTTTGGCCCTCTAATAGCTTAGCGTCTGATGGAAATAAATATAAGCAGATATAGTATAATGCAAGGTACATAGAGCAATATAAATATGCACAGTATATAGTGGTGGTGTAGAAGGGACAGTGATGAATGCTGTTCAGGGAAAAAGATGTTAATGGAAACCTCTCAGAGTAGAGATAGTTGAAGCTGCTGTATTAATTTTCTGAGGCCACATAACAAAATCGCCCCCCAAACAACACCCATGTATTATCTCACAGTTTTCTAGGTCAGAAGTCCAGGCATGGCCCACCTGGATCCCCTGCTCAGGGTTTCACAAGCTAAAGTCAGGTGTTGGCCAGGGCTGAAGTCACATCGGAGGCTTTGCTGGCAGAATTCAGCTCCTGTGGTTAGAACACTGAGACCCTCAGCTACCAGAAGCTCGTGCTGTCCTTGTGACACGGCCCTCTCCACAACATGGCACTTTGCTTCTTCAAGGCCAGCTGGAGAACATTTGCTACTCTTTCTTCCATCTCTGACATTTAGACCGTTTCTGAAAGGGCTCACCTGATTAGACGAGGCCCACCCAGAAAAATCTCCCTTTCCATTAATTAACTTTCTATTAACATTCAGCTGATTGGAGACTCCAGCGACATCTAGAAAACCCCTTTCATCTTAGCCGTATATCTCAATTGAATCACAGGAATGATATTCCAGTATATTTACTAGTCCAACCAGCACGCCAAGGTAAAGGTTTATATAAGGCTGTGATTCTTTGAAATCATTTTGGAATTCTGCTTACCGCAAGTAGATTTTGTTAGACGAATAGGATTTTTCTAAGTGGACAATGGGTGAAAACACATTATAAGCTGATGCAACAGAGGAACAGAGGTAACATCATGATTCCTTCCTTACTCATATTGCTACAAGACTTTCCTGAGTTTAATTTGTCAGTTTCCAATTTCTCACCCCACTTCTCCGTCACTTCCTCCTTCACCCTTGCCATCAATCCATTGTGTTCTCGGCTCTCTTAGCAGAACTGCCTTTCTTACCTACACATGGATCTGCTCGTGACTATCTTTCCTCTCCTTCCAATGTCTTCATCTAGTTAGTGCTAGCTGACGCCTTGGCTCAGGTGTCACACAGTGAGGAAAATTGCTCTGACTACCCCCTCCATCTACCTGGAGAGGAAAATTAGTTGTCTGTATCATAGACATCTGTTTAAACTATGACTGGAAACTCCTTATGGACAGATGTCAAGTACGACGATTCTTCATATCCCTGACCATCTTATGTTTTTAATAAATATTAGATGTTTAATAGATATTTAACAAATAGGTAGATGAACGAATTGGTGGGAGACATTTTCGGGGAACTCCAATTCACCCAGAAGGACTGAGTACAAAGTATCAGGAAAGGTGAGTGTGAGGCAGAAATCTGGAAATGGAAGCATTTAGGAAGAGACACATTGCCTTCCTGGAAATCTGGACGTGGGCCCCCCACAAGGTTTTGAATAGGGGAGATGCAAATGATTACATTTGCCTTCAAATTTCTCTGACGATAGAGTGGGTGATCCATGAGAGTGGGAAGCACATCAAAGCAAAAGAGATGCCATGAATCCCCCCTTCACCTGTGGGTTTACTTTCTGAGGATTCAGTTACCTGCAGGAAACCGAGGTCCCAAAATATCAAATGGTGCGCATTCTGAGAGAGACAAACCACATTTACACAGTCACATAACTTTTATTATAGTATATTTTTATAATTGTTTTATTTTATTATTAGTTATTGTTGTTAATCTCTTGCTGTACCTAATTTAGAAGTTAAACTTTATCATCGGTATGTGTATATAGGGAAAAAACAGTACATACAGGGTTTGGTACTCTTCATGGTTTCAGGCAACCAGTGGGGGTCTGAGAACATGTCTCCCACAGATAAGAGGGACTACTGCATTGGAATAGTCCAAAAGAAAAACAGGGAAGACATAAAATCAAAGACTGGCCATGAGAATAAACCGAAGGGGCACGTGTGAGAAAGACTTGGGAAGATTCTATGTCTAGGGTATTAGTGTCAGACTCGGTTCCACCAGTGAGTTGCAGTGACATAAAATCTGACATGCAAAAGTGACATCAACGGCATCTTCTTGCTGCTTTGGTTGATTTGTGCTACAAAACAAGATCATGGAGATGTGTTTTCTGCAGCAGGGTTCTAGTGTCCAGACTCTAGCTTCATGTCTTTCAAGAGGCCATTGATGTGGCATCAATGGTCAGTGTTCCCGTGTCTAGTTGCCAGTTTCATGGCTGTCAAGAACCAGTTGTGGGAGCGATAGTGGTAACTTCCGACATTCTATCAGACTAAGGAATCTTCAACTGAATGGTCAGTCTCAATGGTCCACAGTGGTTATTTACTAAATGTGTTGGTTTGTTTCTCTTAGATAAAGAAGTTAGGTTTCTGCCCACAGGGTCTGTCACTGTGTCATGGGTCTTTCTCACATTTACTGATGTCCATCGGTCAATGTGCTTCCTCTCTGTGCTTCAGCATTGCTTTATTGGCAAGTGCTAGGTCATAAGACAGGCAGGACGTAATTAAGGCAAAACGTAAGCATTCTAGAATTTGTGACTAAACTCTGTTCGATCAGTTTCAGTTTTCTACAAAAGATGGAAGGAACCATTTATTTCATGTAGCTCCTGCTCTCTGTCCGGCAAAAACCCTGGAGACAAGGAAATAATCAGGGTTTCAGCTTAGAAAATGAAGACAATAGAGTCAGGAAAATATACCATGTCATCAAAGTGTCCTTTCGCACTGGCAGATGGTAGAGCATGTACCAGAACCCCTGTCTTCTGGTTGTAAGTCCGTTGGTCTCTGTTTAGCAAAGTATTTTTTCTTTGGTGATACAAAAGTAAACGTCTGTCACTCTCCTTTCTGAATTTTTAATCCAAGGAATCCAAAAGAAAGACGTTTTACTCTTTGGGGAGATCTATCCTGGAGAGAGCCAGGTTCAATCTGAAGCCCCATCAGGACTGTCAGATGTCTTGATGTAGGATTTGGAAAGTGGACTTCCCCTAACCTCATCTCACCGAATGTGTTTGTGTTCACTCACTGCTTCTGCTTGTTGACAGCTGAGGCTCCCACTGCCAAGATCTCTACAAATGGCCTGGAGTTTTGTCTCAAGGATGAGTTCAAACTAGAGAGCCCCAGGCTATCTTCAAAGACAAATGTGATTGGATAACTTTGGGTCACATTGGGCAGTGTGGGTTCAGCCTAAGGGTGAGAGGTTGATCTGCTTATGTGATAAGTGATCAAGGGACTGCCCCTCCGTTGTCAGTGCTTTCTTGTGTGAGTTGTTGTCCAGGTATCACTTGCCTCATGGCTTGCGCAGAGCTGGTCCTGGGAAAAGTGAATCTGAACGGGTAGGAAAAGAGCCAGGCTGACCATCATCACTTCTGAGAAAGGCAACAGAGCTTCAGATGCTAGAGAGGGTCTCTACTGCCTAGAACCTACTCATACTTTGAATTGGGGCTAAATGAATGCAGACGTGAAAATTAATTTATTTTGTGAAACAAAGGGAGACCCTGTTGCCTTGCCCTTGTTACAAACTGAGAGGTGAGTCCATTTTCAAAACTCAAATGATGGATTCTTGATTAGCCACAGGATCAGGCTCCCTTCTTAGGTACTGTGCTAAAAATTAGACAGAAGTTACCAACGTAGGCACTATGGGAAAGTCCTGTGGGCACCATTGGGCCCTACTCTCAATACTTACTCTGGTTTACCTTAAAACATAGAGTCCCCCATCTGTTTCACTTCCTGTTCTTTGCTCAGTGATAGCAATGCAGACCATATTTCTACCTTAGGCAATAATTTCTTGAAGAACTGAGTTACATGAAACCTGGCCAGGCCTCCATATACTCATACGGTTGCCAAAAAATGTTAACTCTACTCCAGTATAAGTACCTGTCTGCTGGATAGCCAAAAGACACTTCGAGATGACGGTAAATGAACTTGCTATCTTCCCCCTGCAAACCGGCACTTCCTCCATCTTAAAAAAAAAAATAAATAAATAAAAAGTAACATGGCCCTTGCTTGTCACTCATTCCCCACACTCACCCCGTTCTATTCACCAACCTGCTAAGTCAATGCAACCTCCTTCGTCTCTAAGCTGACGTCGTCTCTTCAGCGCCCCCACAATCTGAGTTCTGGTGCTTATCATTTCTCACTTTAATTTTGCAACCAGCTCCTTATAAGCTTGCCCTCTTCTAATCCATTCTTTAATTGCTATCAGAGGAAGACTTTTTACAAGACATCTGCTAGGCCTCTCCTTGAAATCCTTCCATGACTTCTCATTATCCTGTTACTAGTAAAAGTACTAATTTCCCAGCTTGGCATTGGTGCATGTCTGCCTCCTCTGTAGCTTCATGTATCACTATCCCCTGACTCATTTCGTACCCAACAGAGTCTCTCTTTCCCTCTCCCTCTCCATCTCCCTCTCCCTCTCTCTCTCTCTGTCATCTCTTTATTCTTTGAGACATAGTCACCAGATCATGTCTCGGGAGAATCTGCCGTGGTCTCCCTAAGCTAAATTAGGGAACATGGTTATGTGAGTCCAAAGCCCTCTGTCTCTATGATAGCATTGAAAAAATACTGTTGGCAGTCTATACTTTTTTCCAGTTTCTCCCACAAGATTGTAAGTGACTTGAAGGCAGATGAAAGGTCTTGTGTGTATAAAAATCTCCAAACCAAAGTAGTGAGCCTGGCATGAGCTATGTATTCAATTCATGTTAGTTCAATGAATAAATGCACGTTAGGCCAGCAGCCTCTGCCAGGTCCTGACTGCCAGACAGGCATACAACAAAATAAGCCACAATAGAAAGATTGCCGTTTTTTGACAATAGGTGATGGAAAGATTTTTTTCCTAAACCATCGCCTTATTGCACATAACCCTCATCCTCTCTGAACATTCACTCCTACGTCAAAATCCATTCATCTTCTCTCTTTCCAGGAGTTCCTTAAAGTGTGGCATTATTTTCTCAGATGGATGAATCTCACCTCCTTCTTACACCTTTAACATATTCAGGATTGGACTTGGGAAAGGAGGAGAAAGGCTCTGTTATTTTGCTATATTTTCTCCATATGGGAATCTTTATAACGCTTTTAGATGAAAGGTGTCTGAAATATCGGAAACCAGACCTACCAATCATAGTCATGACAATTGAGAGTCCTAAACCTTCGTTTAAGAAAAATTAATCTTTCAGCATCTCGTGTGATTGAAATTCCTTGGAAATTCATTGATAAATATGAGTTGAGTGGGTGAATGGTGTGTTTGGTTTTTTGTACCGGTGTGGGGCGGGGGGGGCAGTATTCTGAGTGTTCGTGTTATGCTATCACGTACTCGGGGATGTGACTGGCCAGTTTCATGTGTGACCACCAGCGGTGCTGAGAAAATCCCCCTAAGTATTGCTTTGAAAATATCATTCAAACTATAGTAAGAAGTCATTTAACTTTCGACATCATTTTGCACAAAAACAAGAGATGAAGAGTGATGGGAAACATGAAGATATTATATTCCTTTTACTTTATGAACATATGCATGTATGAAGTCACATGCTAACTTCATACACTGTACTGGACCCTAACATGACAGACATGGGCAATATATACTTAACTTACAGTTTAATATGATTCCGTAATTAAAATAAATGTAATCTGTACAACAAGAAAGGAAGGCTACCAAATGCTATGAGAGTAAATTAAAAAGAGTCCTCCTATCCTGCTACTGTAGTCACAAAGTGGCTGAACGTCTTCTCTGGAAATAGAGCTATGGAGCCATGTAAAAGCTCAGCTGTGTGGGGAATGGTGAGTCGTGTGATGTGACCAGAGTGCAAAGTGCATGAAAGGCCAGGAGCATGGGGGACACCAGCAACTCGGGAAGCTGAGACTTAGACTTGGGTCAGAGAACAAAGGTAGAGGCCGTCATAAGAAATTCATATGGAGCTTCTAGCCTCAGTCGCAGGAAGCCTTAAAAGTCTTTGAAGATAACTTTTGTTAGATGCCCTAAATACTCCAGATTATTCTAGTGCTGCTGTGAGGTCAATCTCTTTTAAAGCCTGTGAGGCACTTTGAAATTGTGAATTCCTTGAAGCAATCAGCATCCTGAAGAGGTTAGCATGGTGGGCATGATAAACATACCCTGTGCTGTCAGACAGGTCTGATTTGAATCCTGGATGGTTCGCCTCTTCAACAAGTTGTGTGACCTTGGACATGTGCTTAAAGACCTCTAAGTTTCAGTTACTTGTGTAGTGACATTTTATCTCATGTGATTGTTACGTGGTTTAAATGAGATAGTCCTACATGTGTTCAATAAATGTAAAAATATTAAAGTATATTTAAAATATATAAAGTATATAACGTATATTACTTGAGTATATTACTTATAAGGAATATAATTTAGCATTTACTTATAAGTAATTATAACATGTACTGTATTACTTTAGTATATTATTTGTATTAGTCTATTACTTTTAGCAATATACTAAAAGTATATTAATATTTCATGTAGTACCTCTCGTACAGTACTTGTATTATAAAATGATAGTTTAAAATCAGAGGGTTGGTTTTCTAGTCAGTTAAATTATTTATTCCCTATGCATCATATTTTTAGCAATGAGTTTCACACTTTGGAGATGCCCAGTAAACCCTTGCAGAATAAGCGAATATATATGTCTTTTTATAAAATACCAAGTTGTTCTCAACTAGAGGGTCAAGTCAATATGATGATGCTGAGTTAAATAATGTAAGTTATATCATTATTATTTCACTTTTTTTAAAAATTAAAGTTCATTGGGGTGACAATGGTTAGTAAAATTACATAGGTTTCAAGTGTACAATTCTGTTATATTAGGTTGGTGCAAAAGTAATTGCGGTTTAAAAGGTTAAAAAAAATTACAAAAACCGCACTTACTTTTGCACTAACCTAACATATCATCTATATATCACATTGTGTGTTCACCACCCAGTCAGTTCTCCTTCCGTCACCATATATTTGACCCCTTTACCCTTATGTACCACGTCCCTCCTCCCTAACCCTCTGCTAACCACTAAACTATTGTCTGTGTCTCTGAGTTTTTGTTTCTTTGTTTGTCTTGTTCCTTTGTTGCTTTCAGCATTTTCAAGATAGTGGCACTTTATTTCAATCCCTACAATTCCCCTCCCGCCCCCTGCCCAGAGGATAAAATGTGAATGTCTTCTTCCTTCTTGTATAACTGGATAGAGTTAGAATTTAAGGCAAGGTCTCCCCACACCCGGGTGAGTATATGTCCTCAACTGCGCTCTCTCTTGTGCTTCTTCCTTTTGAATATCTCCAGCCAGAAGGCTTTTTGTGGAAACGTACGAGCATCCTCTGGGTGGTTTGTGCATCTAGCGATGCAGGCTGTGTTGTCCTGGTTGCCTGACTTTCTGGAAGAGGAGCTGCTCTGTGAACAGAATGCGTGCAGCTGTCAGAGCAGTGTGCTGTGGAACAAGCCAACAATTTTACAGTTCAAGACCAGATGTGATGTGATCGAAAAGTGTCGACACACAGCACAGTCACCCGGTCAAGTGCTGACTTTCCAGATCAATTTTTCAACTGTCTCTGCTGATTACAGCCATGGACGTATCCATCCATACTTGGGGAGGTATTGATCAGGGAACAGAAGCTAACGTAATTTAGCCCAGCTTAGAAAAATTGTCCACAAGGTATTCTGCTTGATTCATCTTGCTTTTTCCCCTGCATATTTGAAAACATTTTGGAGGGGAACTGTGGGAATCATCTTCCCAAGAACACTGGCAGATCTTTCTTAATTCCATTAATGGAATCTGGATGCCAGGTCAAAATGCTTGGTTAAGTATTATCCTAACCGGTGCCTTTATTTCCAGCATTCCACTGGCACCGTGGAGAACACAGTTTTCTGGAAACACGTTTAAACATAAAAAGTCATTAGCTTTTCTTTCTCAGGGTTGTTATCTGGGAGGTTCTGAACTCAGAGGAGTTGCTGAGTCGTGCTGTCCTGCATGAAAGGATACAGGGAGGGGAGTTCCGGCTTCTTATTTCAGAGAATCGCAGCAAAGAGCTGCGGTTCTGGATAACTTCCCACGCTCATTCTTTTCAAAATGAGGAATCCTGAAATTCAGCCTATAGTGTAAACTTACCCAAATTCCAGTTTTCTTCCCAGAACGTTGACAGAACAAGATATATTTCGCATTGCTAAACAGGCAGATGCAATTGCTTCCTCCAAATCTTGAATGCACGTTGGCATCTATGTGCCATCCAATAGTCTCACGTGGCTTTCATCTCTGTGCGTGCCGACAGGGAGTGGTACAAAACATTGGATTCTCCAGTTGAGGACAGACTGGATGAGACCTGAACTAGCTCTCAGATGGATGAACCAGGTGCATTCAATGTGAATGCCTTCTATTTCTTTTGTGAAGGAACACCTCCCAGAGGAAAAAAACAATGAATAACGAATGGCCATGGTGAAGTTCCTATGCAGACGCCAGTGGCGCTCTTGATTAATTATTCCATTCCATTTATGAACACCACCAGCCTTACTCGTTGGGACAACCTATACGAAATAACTGTTAGAGGTTGAATTAAGAAAAAAAGTATACCTCTTCAGCATCTTCCCACTCATTTTGCTGAGAATGTCTTCTCATCCAATCTAGTTCTCTGTGAGCTAACGTGGATACAGAATGAACGTGAACAGCAGTTCTAGTCTTCTGTTGGAGTCCTGCATGGAGTGTCCATGGTCAAGGGACTTGGCATTAAGCCTCCACCTTAACCTAGGAATAAATTCCCTACTAGACAACTGGACAAACAATGTTAAACTGGGGCGAACAACATATAAAAAGGGTTTTAAACACACAGGACACAGTATCCACAGATGTGGGATCTGCAGTATGCAAAGTGAAACAGAATTCAGCAATATCCCCACTTCTTACATCTTAATTCAAACAGACACGTACTCAGGTAGTTATAATATAATGTGATAAATATAATCGTATTGGGATAGAGACCCACAGTGAGCACAGAGCCAGCACCCCAGCCTGAGGATGTCAGGATTACTTCACATGGGAGATGCATCTATGCTAGCTTCTGGGTGATAAATAGTAGTTTACCCAGCAGAGAAGGAAAGGAAGGTGGGGCAGAATTTGAAGGTGACCCTGATAATCTGTGCCCTTGTATAACCCACTCCCATTAAGTGTGGATAGAATTTGTGAATATAATGAGATATGACACCCATGATTGTATTACATGGCAAAAGCAATTTTGCAGATGTATTATAATCAAGGTCCCTATCAATTGCCTCATTCGAAAGGAGATTATCTGGTGGGCCTGATCTAAGCAGGTGAACCTTTAAAAGGGAATGGGACTTTTCTGAGGTCAAAGAGTTTGGAAGGGTCTGTGGAGGGGGCCATGTGTCAGGGATCGGAGAGGAGCCTCTAAGAGCCTCATACGACCCCAGACAACAGCTAGCAAGACCAAGGGACCCTGGGTCCTCTGGCCACAAGGAAGTTAAATCTGCCAATAGCATCAAGGAGCTTGAAAGCAGATCTTTCCCTAATTAAGCCTCTAGCTGAAGATACCACCTTGATTTCAGACTTATGAGACACAGAGCAAAGAACCCAGCTATGCTGGCCTGGACTTCTGACCTGCATGACATAATAAATGTGTTTTGTTCTACCCACTAAACCACTGAGTATTGTTTTAAGCCTCTACAGCAATAGAAAACAGAAGGAAATCCTACAGAGAGTAATAACATGGGTTACTTTGGAGGTGAAAAGGGATGTGGAATAGGGTGGGATGACCAGTGTCCCCTGTGGCCGGTCAGACATCTCATGTTGAGGCGACAGGAAATAAGATGAGAAAGTCACGTTTGAAGCTACTTTCAGAGAGGCGTATACTAACAAGCTTGAGCAAGGGTTAACACAGATGGGTAATTAGATCTATATTTAGAAAATATGGTTGAAGTATGAAATGAATTGGAGGGAGACAGTCCTAGACCAGGGAGCCTGGTAAGGGAGTTATTGTAATAATCAAGGCAAGAAATGCTGTACAAATGAAAAAGAGAGTCATTTTAGTGACGGACCTGACTTTTTGGCCCATTTGTTTTCACATTTAAGTTCTTTTGGGGGAAAAAAAAACCCACAATAGAACTGTGGACCTTCCAGTTGGATGAAAACTCAAGGAATCATCTGACGATATGAAGACCTCACCATAAACTGAGAAAATACCAAGTTGCTCACGTGAAAATAAGTGGGTGTAAGTCAAATTACTCGAGTTATAACATTTGTCTAATTCTTTTGGTGTGTGTATGCAAGTTGTGTGTTCACAACATAGCAATATGGTTGATTCTGTTGGTGGTACTATTTTAAGCAATAGTAGATAAAGTATACACGAAGTTGAGATACGTCATTCATCTTGTCTAACCTCCTGTCTGTAGACATGCAAACTATTATTATTCCTATGAAGTAATTAAGGTGGAGGAAGCCAACTAACCTGTCACCAGGTAATCAGCAGAGGGGAGAGGATGACTAGACTTCCATTCTTCAGACCCCTGTTTTTTCCATTATTCCATTGATAACAGGCCAGGCCAATGGTAGCATTGGGGAAGCTGAGAGACATTTTGGCTGCAAGACCAGCATCACAGGAGACATTATGAGGATAGAAATTCCCCTAGGTGAATCCAGGGACAACATGAGCAACAACAAGCATTTCATTCTGGGGTCTTTGTCTCATTGAGTTCAAGTGCTTATTGTATAATTTTATCAAATAACAGAACAGCTCACCTTTTAACATGGAACCGTTAGCCAGCTTTGTTTCTATCCCAAAAGTTTTATAAAACAGACTCAGATTCAAACGTAGAGAGCTATGTCCAGTGTTTTCCAGTAGCCCAGAGTTGAGATTTAATTGTGCCTCCGGCCCTAGCGTCACTCGGGTGCCTGTTGTCATAGTTCCTGGAAGCCCAGATGTTGCATGTTAATATCATGGTAGCCATTACTATCATGGCTTCCTGTAGCATTTTTCTTTCTTGTAGCTGATCTTAAAAAATGAAAAAAAAAGAGCTTGAATATTTCAGGTACTTACCTTGATGACACATTTGCTTTTGCACGTAAGCGCTGTCAGAAGCACTGGTTGGAACAGAGTAGGGTGGCCCATCTCCTGGGGCTCCTACCGGCTCCCTCTGAGTCACCAGGAACGTGGCCACAGCAGGGACACTCTCCACATGGGAGGGAGTGCTAAGGGTCAACATCCTGAAACTAGAGTGAAAAATATGTTCCCTTCTGAAAATAATACGTCTTAGGTTCCCATTTGTATGCAAGCCTTTGCGGATCTGGGAGAAGTAGCACAAGGGCATCGCTTCTGTTCCCTGATGAATCGAGCATTTGTTGCCCTGGGAAAAGAATCCGTCGTGTGGGGGCGTCAATGGCAGCTGAAGGAGCACCAGAAAAGGTGGAGGGTTACAACTGGGAACGTGGCCCCAGTTAGATGTGATTTCAACCCAGTGTGGTATTGTGTTTCCTTTATGTTGAGCCTCCTTTCGGTTTTCTTCTCTGTTAGGATGTGCGGTGGAGCTCATGCAACCCAGGCATGCACGCACCGTTGGTGTTTCTGAGAAGGGCCCTCCACTCTAGACGTGCGCCATTTTCCAATGTTGTTTGTGGTTTTTCCAAATGGTGCTAAGAAATGTCTCATTGAAACTCTAGAAACATTAGAAAGGCTTCTCTTTGGTGGATCATCCTATTCCTGGGAATGGCTATAAAAGGAATCAACATTTTGGACCAGATTCCAATATGAGGCAACGCAACCAGCGATTATCCAGCCTGACCCTCACAGAATGTGACATCACCATTCACTGGGGAACTTGCTGTTTACATGTTTAGGCTGAATCATATTTTAACCCCATCAAATTGGCCACCCAGGAAATGCTCCCAATCACTTCCCTGCAAGAAGAGTTTGCCGGATGCCAGCTCTGCCTTGAAGCCCGTGGACCTTTCTGGTGATTACTCCATCTTTCCCCAGTTCTGACCTTAGCACTGGGAGAGGTTCTGCCAAGATCCTGCAGAGCTACAGTCCCACAGGCTTCTTGCTGAGATCCTGCAAAGTCATACCACTGGCACAGCTCCAGAAAGGACCACACCCAGGAAACAGCAGACCCAGGGGGCTGGCTCTATTCCCCATCGTCCCTCCTCACCAAAAGAGGAAACATGAAATCAAGAATCCTCAAAGAGAAGAGGAAGGGACGCACACAATAGCCTAAGGGGCAGTGCGCTGGTCGTCCTTTAGTGTCCCAGCTGCATCAGCTCTTGGAAGCCTGAGCCACTCCTCCCACACCCCCACCTTCTGTTTGCTGTCACACAGTTCTACAGTTTCCTGTGTCCTTGAACTTACTGCACTACATTGTGTTTACATGTCTTCCTCCTCCACTGGACTTCAGGCTTCTTGAGGTCAGTGATTACACGGCTTTAGCCAGTCAAGTAATATTTATTGAGCTCCTACTATGTACCAGACATTTTTCCAGACACTCAATAGTGAGCAAGGCAGACAGGACCCCTGCTCTCGTGGAACTTACTTCCTGCGAGGGAGACACACCTGTATACACCTTTCTAAATACTTTTATGTCCCCAGTGTGCTTATCACATAATCAAGGTATAAGATATCTGTGTGGATATTTGGAATAAGAGACAGGACCTGTGACCTCAAGGTGTGTGAAGGATGAGATGCCTTCTTTAAATGTGGATTGAGTGCTTCCATTTTACTTTGTTTAAAATACTCTTTGGAAGCCTATGATCTTCACACCTGTCTGCTGACCGTCACGGGACCCACTGAGGAGTGCCATAAGGTGAAGATCAACCCACAGGGATGGCTGTGTCTTCAGCCCATCACCCTGACCAGAGGGCATATCAGGAAGGGGGGCACACCCTCTGTGTCCAGGCTAAGACAGTGGCATGCATGTCCACATGGGTGTGGAATGACCAAGTTCACAATGAAGCCCCCAGTGGGCACTATCCCACACCCTAGATCTGGACTTTCAGTGGAATTTTCCCAAACATGCTGGACCCCAGGCTCTCCCCCAATGGAATCTGAGGTTCTGCTTAATCTCAGGCCCTTCTCTTCATTGGGAGCAACCATTCTTACAGCCTTTCAGAAGCCCGGTACCATCATCTCCAGTCCCAGTAGACGTCTGGGTGCTGCCTGCATTCTCTCCTTTTAGAATCCGCCCCTGGCTTTCTGCACGTGACTCAATGGGGCTGTTCATAACCATATGACTCCCTTTCCACAGGTTGGGTGAGAGAGTGGGGGCACTGAGCCAAGAAGGGACACTCAGAGTCACATTTCATGTCATCAAATAAAATGATGTTTTGTGTCCCACTGCCCCTTCAAAATTGTATCTGACCTAGACAGAAATTCCTGTAGGCCAATTTTCTGATCATGATTAGATTCTGAAGTCACAGACACAGTCCCACTTTACACACTGCAATGTCGAATCCAAGATGCTAATGAAAACTTTGAGCATAAAGTAAAATACTCTCCCATTCCCTGACTTCGGACTGGGAGGCAGCAGGGAGACACGGGGGTGGGAAGGCATGAGGTGGTTGGCGTTTTCCGTATTTCTCTACGTTATACTTCTGCCAACCTACCAAGCTTGTTAATGAGTTTCGGATGACTCTGAGATCAGAGTTATGGGGGGAAGCAATGTTAAGGAGTGAGGAAAATTCTTATTTAAAATTATTGTCTGCTAAGCTTCACACCTGTCTGAACACTGCGTGCTCTCTGGGTAGCAAGTGTTTAAAACCATAGCTGCCTCTTATGGGTACTTTCGTGGGTTTTCTGGCTATCCCCCGTTCCAGGGGACCTATTTCCTGCCGTTCCCCTGACCTCTTTAGATGGAGTTCTCGCGAGTTTTTCTGCAGCCCCCAAGAACACATCATTCACCTGTAGTTTCATGCTACTGAGGTCCCCCTATCCGTCTCGGTGGCCTTATTGGGCAGGACCCAGGTGGAGCCCACACTGGTTTACTCCCAGCCAGCCTACCTCTAACCTATCAGAAACACTCACGCATCTTTTATCGGAACCAACTTAGGGCAAGTCGGCTGATCCCCAGGCAGCTCCTCTATCCTGCTGCCCCGATGCTTCAGCTTGCTCAGCTGTGACGCAGACGTCACTGGCCCACGTGCCCAGTTCACAATGGTCCCACAGAAGACTCCTCAGCAAGTCTGAACTCTAAGAGGAAGCTCAGGGGAGGAGCTCATGGTGTGGGGAGGACTTTGAAGAGGGGCTTTTTCCAAAGGTATTTCTTTACAAAAATCCTTCCTCCTACATTCAGAACCACCTCCACCCCCACTGCTGCCCCTTTGGAAATCTTCATTCTGCCAGGAGAAACCAAGAGTAGTGGAACTGCCTCTCTGTCCTTTACTTTGCAAATTCTGCATAGGATGACCTGTCTCTGGAATTTCACCTTCACTTCACCTTGGCAACTCTCTGGAAACCTAAACATTTCCCAGATAAAATATGGACTAGCGATGTCGGGGCCCCTGTGAAGAGAGCCTGTGTGGGAAGACAGAAGCCAAAGAGCTCAGAGATAGAAGCAAAGGCTTGATGACTCTTTTTGGAGCCCTGCTCTTGCCAAACTTGCAACGAGAACCACCTCTGGGAGCTCTCATGCAGTCATCCTTTTTAGCCTCTGCTGGTTTGTGTTTGGTTTCTGTTACTTCCGACTAGAAAGAGTCCTAATGCCCCCAATCCCTTTGCGTGTAATCAAGGAGCCAGGCAAAGTAGACCCGCCGATTACCCCTCACCTGAGTGTATGTTTTCCTCTTTCTACTGCTTTGCTTTAGGGTTTTCTCCTCAGCAAATACTCTCCCCCTTTACCCGCCATGCACTCAATCCCTCATGTAACCTGAAGGAACATCTGTTTACATGCTTGCACATGAGTAGGCACACATGTGCACACACACACACACACACAGTGAAACTCCAGCGTGGTGCCTGTGTTATAGGACCAGGGAGCACACCTCACAGAGGCAGCTGATTCTTTGGTGTAGAAAAAGAGCTTAACTGGCTGTTTTAACGTTAAAAATTCAGGCCACTGAGTGTTGTCTGGGAGGAAAGCATTAAAACACCAGGAACTGAAATGGTTTTCATTAAAATTGTGGCAGGGATCTAAAAGTTGGCTGCTGAGAAGTGGAGAAAAAAAAAATGATGGGTATAAGGGGAGAAGACTGGACAACAGGGCAAGGATGTGGCACAGACTGCCAGCTTTCCAACAACATTGTGCTCACCTCTTTGGTAGTACAGGAAATGGGACTGGGTGCATGGCTACCTGGGAGGTAACCACTTCCCAGGGGTAACTGTCCCCTGCAGTTAGCTTGGTGTTAGGACTCAATTCTCACATGTGGAACGTGAGCAGAAGTGATGTGCCACTCTTGGGCAAGAGCCGTAGGCAGCATTCTCTTCCGCTTTCCTGGCTGGCTGTAACCTCCCTCCCCCCGGGGAGTGGCAGCTTTGATCACGTGAGCAACACAAGGCCTGGATTCACCAACAACCAGGTCCCTGAATGGTTCTGTGGAGCAGAGCCAAAGACTAGCCTGAACATCTTACTTCAGACTGCTGTGTCAAGCAGAATGATTTTCAGTGCTTTGACTCATAATATCAGGGGATCTTTTTATCGTATTGGCCTTGCCTTACTCTAGCTGGGGACCAGGTTAACGACAAGTGACACCTCAAATAGGATGGCTGGTCAGATATTTCATACAGCTCAGAGGATCTGGGAAAATTGGGTGAGGGATAGCTGATACAAAATTTGAGATATTGCCACTTGTGTGCCATGCTGCAACTCTCCTTGGTTACTTTAAAATCCAGGCATCAAACAGCCTCATATCAGTGGTGTTTCAAGAAACTAAAGATAGGAGTGACGTAGGGCGGAGAGAGAGAGAGAGAGAGAGAGAGAGAGAGAGAGAGAGAGAGAGAGAGAGAGAGAGAAAGAAAGAGAAAGAGAGAGAGAGAGAGAGAGGCAGAGAGAGAGAGACAGAGAAAGAGAGAGAGAGAGAGGGAGAAGTAGCTTGAGAAGATGAGACTTAGAGAAAAGATGGAGAATTCAGTGGAAGCAAGAAATGGTAGGAAAGTGACCATGAGAAAGGCAAACCCCCACAAACGTCTGAGGTCTCCTGAGGTCATACATTGTAGAAAGAATGGGGCTTCAAACCAGTTTTCTCCAGTAACTGACAAATAATGTTAGAAGATGAGGTCAGGCAGACCTGACACCTAGATTATGTCCTTCACTCTTGTTCAAGTCCTTTGACTTTCAAGGTCAAGTTCAAAGGTCCTATCCCCCATACAGTCGTCTCTACCCCCGGGTCAGCCTGCCAGGGGACCCTTTGGGGGTATTCTGCCAAGTTCCATGGTCCCTGTGGGGAGTTTGTGGGCAGCCCTATACAATAAATATGACACTCAGCTTTGCATCCTCATCAACTAAAAAATATAATTTTATGAAAAGAGTCTTTCACTAAGGACAGGTTGGTTTATAAAGTGTCCTCATGACCTATCATTAGAAGGCCTTGAAGGGAGCAGGGATTCATTTTATTATTTCCTCCAAAGGGAAATGTGAACTCTTCCTGTGCCAAGGGGACAGTTCCCTCCCGTCTGAGAGAGCTCCCAACTTATATTAAAGCCTGAGAGATGACCCTGCTTTCCCACAGCCCCTCCCATCGATGCCCCAATATAAATATCACATGGCTCGCTTTGGTTTTTTTCCTTTGGGGAAAGAACTCCCCATTTCTCCTTCCTTAACAGTGGAATAAGTGGCTCAAAAGCAGCGACTGCGGATGAAAACTCAATTTCCAAATACATTCCATGGCTTATTTGTGGAGGGAAATGTTCTTTACCTTTTGACCTTTCAGATAGCTGGCGAAAGCAAATAGGTTCGCTTTTTATTTTTCCTTTTTTAATTAAACAGGGAAAAATACCATCCCCTAGCTTGGCTGGTAACCAAAGGTAGAGGTTTCATGGCTCTTCCTGAAGGACCCCAGCCCAAATGTGTGGCTTGGATGATGGGAACAAAGACCTGGCATGGTTATTGTGATGGTGACACTCTTGGTATGTTCCTGGAAGCCACAGCAGCCTGGGTTTGGGGTAGGGGAGTGATGAGGAGAACTGTACGTTGGGTTTTCTGTGTACCACACATAACCTTGCACCTTATTGTCTATAAATCAGGACGGTTTGAAAATTCACCATATCCTTTCTCTGTTGGGGCCTGTGAAACTGCATCCTTTCATCCAGCAGATAGATGCCTGTGGTTTCAGGGCTCTGGGATGTTCCATCCATGTGCCACAAGCATGCGGTTAGTTAATAACCTTGGTGTCTACTGAGGTTTGGGAGCAAGGATTGTTGCAAAGCTCTACCTGACTCCTTTCTTCTTCTGAAGAAGATGAGAACGTTCTTACCATCTTAGTCATGTTGAGTCTTCTCTTTCTCTCTTTCTTTTTTATAATACACAGGAAATGTTCCTCTCCAAGAGCACCCAATTTGGCCAATTGCATCTTCCTAGGTTCAAAACAACCTCACCACCTATTGTGAGTTCTCCAAGATAAAGTTTGCAATAGCACCGTTTGAGTGGTGGAAACGTCACCAAGTTGCATAAATGCAAGGCATGCTTTGGCATTCGGTCACTCTGCAAATATTTATTGAGCAGAGGTCATGGGGGTCAATAGGATGAACTGGATGGTTGTTAGGCCTCTTCCCTAGAATTGACCACGACAAAGTCACACAGGCACTGTTTTGTTTTCAAACAGGCATTTGAATATGGAATGAAGGACAACACACCCGGTAGTCCTACTCTTCTTGTATTAACGGGCTGACGATCGGTGTGGCAACAGAGTTGGGCCTCAGAGTGGCTGCTGTTTGGGGCTGACAGTCAGCCCCTGAGCATTGGAATATCCAGATGCAGAAGCCAGGCTCCCCAGTGCTAATGAGTTCACAAGCAAGACCATGTCCTGGCCTCCCAGTTCATGTGTCATTTGGACCCTGCCTACAGCCTGTCAGACAGGAAACGCAAATCGGAGGCTGTCTACATAATGCAAGAGAGTCAGTTAAAGTGGAGGCTGGCAGAGAATTGTCGCAATCTACACAGAGCCAGTCAATTTGTCAGTGGGTACAAACTGGTGAGTTATCTGCAGCGATCAGTCTTCTGTGTCGTGTCAACTTGGCTGTGCTATAGCAGCCAGTTATTCAATCAACCACTCATGGAGGTGTTGCTGTGAAGGTGTTTTGTAGGAGTGATTAGCATCTATAACCGGTTGACTTTACGTAAAGGAGTTGAGTTCCTGGAAAATCTGAGGGGCTTGGGTCCAAGTCATTGAAAAGCCTTAAGAGCAGAACTGAGGTTGAGCTTCGGGAGGAGAAATGCCACCTGCGGTTCGGAGTATCAGGTCCTGCCTAAAAGTGTCGACCTTGCACTTCCTGACAGCCACAGATTTTGGACTTGCCTAGGCAGTCCCACAACTGCAAAAGCCAGTTCTTTAAAATCTCTCTCTCTTTCTCTCTCCACGTAGATAGAGATAAACGTAGATATAGATATGTAATATAAATATATTATACTATGTATGATTACTAGTGTTAATATATAGTTCATATTAATATTATTTAAACAGAGCTATGTATTGATACATCTCCTACTGATACCAGTACAGCATGTCATCATTAGCCCAGAGGTAATAAACCGCCAGCTTGCTGAATTATTACTATTTCTTCTTCACTGAATCAAAGACCAGTGCCCAAGCATAGTATGTAAGATTAGCAGCGACCTTCAGGATACATCTACCCCACAACTATACAAAGTTTTCAATCTAGTCTCAACACAGAAGCCAGAGCGGTCCTACTAAAATCTAAGTGAGAGCATGACACTCCACGATTTAATACCCTGGCTGATTTCCTCTCACAGTGAATGGCCAGGTCTCTATGTCAGCCTCCAGACCTATGAGACCTGACCACTGCCTCCTTGGACCACGTCACCCTCTTTCTCCTCTGTTCCGGCTACACTGGGCATCTCTGTTCCTCAGAGATGCCAGGCACGCTCCTTATTCAGGGTCAAGACTCCGTTCCCTGTTACGTGCTTTTCCTTTCTTTATGGAACTTATAACCATTTAAAATAGTCTATACTTACTGCTAAGTTCAAAATCTATCTCCTCTAGACTGTAAAGCTCCACTAGAATAGGGACTTCTGTTTTGTTCACTGCTGTATGTGTCCCCAGTACATGCACAAATGAGGTAATCTGTTAACATCTATTGAACGAATGAATGAATGAATGAATGTGCTTCATGCAGTCGTGAAGTCAGCCAGATATGTGAGTTGGTGTTACTTAGATAAAACAATTGATTTACTGAATTTTAATTTTCTGCCAGGCGTTCTTCCCCCGCAGAGATACCATTTCAAAGGATGGTGACTCGCAATCAAACCTTTTTCAGTCGCTTTCCTCTTGACTTTTCTGCAGCTGTGGACATATTGCTCATCTGTTTTGTGTTGAGATCCTCTCTTCTCTTAACTTTCA
Organism: Rhinolophus ferrumequinum; assembly: GCF_004115265.2. Classification (NCBI taxonomy): domain Eukaryota; kingdom Metazoa; phylum Chordata; class Mammalia; order Chiroptera; family Rhinolophidae; genus Rhinolophus; species Rhinolophus ferrumequinum. Next base: position 9,945,980 of record NC_046310.1, on the reverse strand, counting down.
TAAGTTTACATGGTTCATTCAGCAAGATCGTCTCTAGAGCTACCTTTTCTGTGAATTCTTCCCTGATTATCTTCCTAGAAGTCACCTTGGCCTCTACTGAAATCCTCTAAGCAAGAGATGCCTCTTTGGCATCTCCCGAAATCCTTTGTTGTTTATATGACATGTGACATTTGCTGCCTCCTTCTACAGCTACATACCTATAGGCCCATGAATTCTGGGGGATCAGAACTGTGCCTTCCTCATCCTCACCTCCCTAGGCGACTAACCTAGTGTCCCCTAGTGATAGATGTGCAATTCCTTCTTATTGGAAAAAGGAATGGCTAGGCACTCTCAGTAATTTGGCTGGTCAATGAAATAAAGGAAGAAATCGGAAAGGAACCAAGATGCAGAGGAAAACCTGAGAAACAGGGAGAGCCGAGCAAAGAGAAACACGTTCTTCGCACTGTGACCAGCTCAGCCTCATCCTCACAGTACCCTAGCCTGTCACCCTGTGTGCCAGGGTGATGGCACAGCAAAGCGTGAGATCCAAGGGCTTATCTGGTGAATGGGATTTCCTTTTGAAAAAGTTCACCTTGTGTTTCTGGAATATTATGTGTGGGAACAAATAGGGAAAAAGGGACTCAAACTTGCTTTTATGTCTCTGCTCCATACTTACTGCCAGCACCTATTGTGCACCTGTCTGTGGACTGACTGCGTCTCCTACCGGAATCTAAGGCCTGAGGGAGCGAGGATTTCATCTTTATTCACCATGAATCCCTCACTGCCCGAACAGTGTCTAGTCCAAACCAGCGATCTTTAAGTATCTGTTGAATGAATGAATGAATGAATGAATGAATGAATGACATAGCTTAAGTTCAACACAGTGGTCAGTAGTATCAGATTCTGTCCTGTCATGCTTGTTTGTTTTCTCCAGAAGAGTCAGTAGTCTCCTTCCATAAGGCTGGTTGAACAGTTGTTTTATTCAGTCACAACTCATTTAGCTGGTAACAGTCAAACCCCATAGACACTTCGATTGCAGGACTGTGAGGCAGGATCATCCCAGCTCCTACAGATGCGGACGCAGATGCACCTTTTCAGCCTTTGGCTAAAGTGACCAAATAAATATTCCTAGGGAAATTTCAAAAGGGCATTATTTTTGTAATTTTTAGAAAACAATTAACAAAAGAACTTTCAGTCAATTCTACAGGTGGGTGGTGGTTTTATGCCACTGAGCTATATACTTAAAAATGGTCAGCTTGTTACGTATAATTTACCACAATTAAAAAGCAAATAATAAAAAAAATCATAAAATATGAAAATTAAGCCTACACATATTATGACTAGCTAGACGGTCGGTCTATAAAAGTTCTCTCATCCAGGTGAACAAGAAGCAAATCTCGCTTTGCGTTCCTCTCCCTATGCTGGAACTCAGGTGCCTTTCCCCATTTTGCTCCCAACCTGAGATGTAAACATATTAGTGGAGAATGATTTGAATTTTCACAAACAGCTTGATAAATTCCTACCATTACACTTCCCTCATTGGGTATGTTTATTTTCCAAAGACGCTTGAAGAAAGCACTGCTTCACCTCACGTTCATGTTCAATAAAACGAGTGCAGAGTAAACTTTCAAACAGCCCATAATTTTACGCTGAATGCTGCCATCTGAGGGAATCTCAGCATTCTTCCACCGTTATTTATTAGTTCCTACATTTATTGCTTTTTCAAAGCTCAGAAAGACAGGTGAAATTTAAAACAGCTTAATTAAACTTCAGATGTGTGGTTCTGATAAGGCTGGCATAGAGCCATGGCATTCCAAAATTCTCAAATAGCATAATCTAATTATTTTTTTTTTCTTCTAGAACACAGAGGTCATAAACACACAGTAATCTGAAACACTTAGTGTCCTGCCAGCTGGCATCTTCTTGTTTCCAGTTCCCCTGCACTGTAATTTTGCTCCCAGTTGTGAGAAACCCTGGGTTTCTCCACTTTGCTAGATTGTATTAAGTTACATGGTATTCAGCTGAGGTATTTTTTTAATGAACTAATTACATGTTAGTTAATAATAGAACATTGCGTCAACAGTCAACTGTCGAATATCAATTTTAAACAAATTACTTCAATCTTGCAGTAGGAATGTCTGGGAACAGGATTGACCTGTGAAAACAATTTGATTACTCAGCAGTGAGTTATTGAGTTATAAAGAAACGCATGTGTATCGGGCATCAGTATTATTAGAAATAACCACATCGACAATGCACACACCCCCTCGAAAACACAAATTTTAGTTTCCCTACCAAAAATAATGTTTTCTGTGACTGTTGTCCATGTGTAATGTTATCAGTGAACAGCAATGAACAGAGAGTGAGTCACACTGGGTACGCCCTTTGCTGAAATCGGACTCGGAGTTCTGGCTTTGAAGGTGGTAGAGGGGGTCACCTTCCTCAGTGCACAGCTAAAGTGAGCTCCTCATTCCTTCACATCTGATTTTGGGTCTGACGGATCGTCATCTCCTCTCTGTGCACGGATCGGTGATGGCTTCGCAGACAATGGTGGCCACCTTTGTAGGCAGCACCTGTCTTTCCAGATGGGCTGGTTGTGGACCTGTGTGTCCTTAGATTTAGTCTTTATCCTGCCCTGCTCTGCTTTGCTTTGCAGCATGATTGACCCCCTACAGGCTGGATTTCCCAGGCTCCTAAGTCAACTGGCTTCCCTCTGGTCTCAGCCCTTGAGAAATAAACACTGTTAGGAGACTGGAGGGTGCAAGAAAGGGGGAGGGAGGCCTGGGCACCTCTCTCTCCACTTCCGGTGGCATCTCTGGTAGCAGCAGCATCTCTTCTGCCCACCTAAGAGGTTCTTGTGCTCCCAGCATCCAGCTCAGAGGTGACAGGCTCTTCTTGCCTTTGCTAATTTCTGGGTTGCCTCACTGTCTCACTAAGCTTCTTAGCTCTTCTACTGCTACCATAGCCAGTTCCCTGCATCAAGGTCCTGCTGTTCTAAATATGCAGTGGTTTTTTATTTCCACAGACCGTGACTAAGATACCAGACTGAAAATCACAGTCTCCTGAGGCTAGAGCCATTTTTCATTCATCTCAGAGGCTTATTTCTCAACCTTTTTTATTACATCTTTTTGATGCAGGATTGCATAAAATATGTTTTTCTTCTTCCTTTAAAGAACATTTTGGATTTGAGAGAAGAGAGCGAGAAGAAGAATGGGGAAGGACAGCTGTTTATAAGGCTCCAGCTCACTGCCTGTATCCTGGAGTTCCACTTCTCCTACACAGCAGGGCACACATTCTTATGAGGTCACACACTCCCAGGGACATGATGTCATCTCGCTCATTGTGTTCCAAACAGGTTTAATAATGCATTGTTGCATCTTAAACCCCATGATGGAATGCTCTCCTCCAGCCGCCAAAACCCGGATCCATCTGGTAGACATGTTAGTCAACGACCCCAAGAGCTCAGCATATCTCTCCCTATTGAGATGGAACAAAAATGACTCTTACAGATTTAAGGCTCAGTTTTACAACACAAAAATGATGTCATCACTGCGAGTGGTTTTTCTTTGTCTCTTCTTTCTCTGCCTTTTTATTTCTCCTTCCTCCCTCTTCCTCCTCACCCCCGTGCTTCTCAAACCTTACCTGAGATCAAGTAGCTTAAAAGAGGGACATGTGCATACGTATGCTGGAAAATTGGTGGCAGTTTTCACAGGCCAAGCAATCTGGAACCTTCCTTACCACCATCAATCTAAGGGCTTAATAGCTACATAGAAGGATAGTGCATCATATGTTGAGGAAACGTAGCCCATCGTGGGAGAGACATACATGTATGACTAATGATGTGGCAAAAAATACTCCCCGAAGTTTTCATTAATTGCTGGACCCCCAGTTTTCCAATCTGGAAGCTGCAGAATCATCTTTGACTCTTCTCTGTTCTCCCCATCTCTATCCAATCACAGTGTGCTGTCACTCTCTGTTTCCAATCTTGCTCATTACTACCACAGCCAACCCCAAGCATCCAATGTCCTAGCCACATTCATTGAATTCTCCATAAAAGTTCTCACATCTCTTGTGTTGTTTTTGTTGTTCTTCCTTAGTGATTTCACGGCTTGCAAAAATCTGATTTATTGTTCAAAGTCTTTCACAAATGTCTCTTTCTCTGCAAACATCACAGATCATGCACAAAATTGATCCTAGACTTTATATGTATATATATATATATACATATATATATATATGTATATATATATATATACACACATACATACATACACACCTGGGTGCTAAAAAAATGTATACAAGTGGACACTTAGGTCAGTGTTGTTCAAGCAGTAGGTCACTGTGATCAGAAGTGTCTGGACACTGATGGTAACCACTTTGAGCACCTCTTGTAATTGCAGAAGTCAAATGTGACTTGGATTCGTCTTTTGTTATCAGTATATATTGAGTATTACAATTTTAATACAGTTTTCCTTTCCTAAAATGTGTATACATTTTTTGGCCATATATATATTCTCAAGGAATATATATATTCTCAAGGATTAGAACAAGAGAGAAGAAATCATTAGGAAGCTGGGAAGCAGATGGATGAACAGTAAATGAGTTAGATACCCAAAGACTAGAAGTACTAGGCCAGCAGGAGGAAAAACTGACAACATACTACATAATCCCCAAAGGCTCAAAATTTGGCCTTGTCAGGTACCTTGGGAAGTAGGAGTGCGGGGGCGGTAAATTTTAAAAATTGGTTGAGAGTATTTTTTTTTAAGACATGGGCAGCTCACCAGTTCCCTTGCTCACTGTGCTGGACTATTCCCCCCAGTTTATTGTCTAGAAAGCACAAAACAGGGTCTTAAGGAGCAGCCAGCACAGATGATGGTGCAGTGATCACACTGACAAAATAACTCGATGGAAACTAAAAGCAAATGCCCTCCGTTCTCTGTGTCCACTTGACTCTCAGAGCACTAGGTGCCAGGCCTGACATAAACAAAACAAAACAAAACAAAACAAAACAAAACAAAACAAAACAACTTCCATGGGAGATATTTCTTTGACAAACAGAAGGATGTGAAGATACTGACAGCAGAGATTCTCCATTAAAACCACGCAGCCAGATCCCTCTACAGTGAAACTGACAATTAACAGTCCCCGTTCATGCACGCAGAATAGCCAGTCAGCTTACAGGTGCCCTCCTCTGAAATATAAAAATGACCAGACCTTTGAAGAAAGTGTCCACCATGGAATATACAGAACAGAAAAGAACCATGCTCCTTCCCCAGTCCGTCACACAAAGCAACTCAGCTACAACAATGATTTGCAGAGAAGAAAACTTTAATATCTACAAGTTTTTATTAAGATCATCAGGGAGATGAAATACAGATGCAACCATGTAATAACAATAGATTTATTTTTAAAGGAAGGAAGAAGTTGTTAATAGAAGAGAACTGTATGAGCACAATAGCATCAGTAAAAGGAACCCAAAATCCAAAAAGCAGGAGTTTCAGAAAAGACTAGAGAAATGGAGAGGAGGAAAGCATCAATAAAATTATTCCAGAAAAGGTTCCAAAATGGAAGGACCATATTGAAACAGCCTACGAAGTACCCAGTAAAATAAACAAAAGCAGACTAATATGAAAGCAAATCTTTGTGAAATTTCACAAAAAGAAGATCCTACAAGTTTCCAAAGATGAAAAAGAAAACTAGGTTGTATACAAAGGATCAGGAATCAGACAGGCTTTGGACTTCTCATTTAGAGATGTTTAGATACACAAATACTTACCATGGTGTTACAGGTGCCCACGGGATTCAGTACAGTCGCACGCTGTACAGGTTTGCAGCCCAGGTGCACCAGGCTATACCATCCAGCCTAGGTGTGTAGCAGGCTGGACCATCTCGGTCTGTGCAAGTGCCTGTACGGATGTACCCCCAACGACGAAATCATCTAACAACGCATTCCTCAGAATATACCCCTGTCTTTAGACGATGCATGACTTTGTTTGAATACAGTTGTCATCCCTTCTCTTAAATCTTCATTTCACTAGACTAAAAATTCCTAATACGTCTATTGTCTGTCGACCCTTTTTAAAGTCTACTCATTGTTTTCGTCATAGACCTCCAGTTAGCTCGAATTAGTCTTCATCTCTCACAAGTACAAGATAAAATGTTACAACATGTGACCTCACCTGTGCAGGAGAGACAGAATTGCCACCTCCCTATACCCAGGTACCATATGTCTCCTGACACAACCTGAAATCACACTGCATTGTCTACACATGACCTAGTCCTATTGTCACATATTTAGCTTATAGTCCTCTATAAATCCTTAAGTCTTTTTCTAATTTATTCCTGGAAAAGTCCTCCTCTGCTATTTTTCCATGTGTCTACTTGATTTTAAGGTTCAAACACAAGACGTTATTTTTTCCTTTTTATGTATTTGTAGGCCGCCATTCAGTCCATCGAGACTATTGTTTAAGACTCTGCGAATCATTATACCTCTCTTTCCCAACTTTCCATGAGGTGCAGATTTGATTTGCACACTTTTGTGAGTTAACTCAAGTCATTAATTAATATGTGGACCAGGTGAAAGATGATTAAAGCATAACATGAAAGGCTCCCCTAGGGGTTAGCGGCATCTGTTAATGATCATTGTCCAAGCCTGGCCATTCAGCTAATTGCAAAGGTTTTTAACCTATTTACATCATTCAGATGATAGCTATTTACTTTGTCTACAAAGATATCATGAAAATCCTTGTCAAATGCCTTGTCTAAGTAGCAACCACTATAACAAAAACAATATTTATTGTCTATGTGCCAGGTACCATGTTGAAGAACAGATAATGTCAATTTGCATATTAAAGTTCATTAAGTCTCTACAACTCCTACAGCTACTATGTTTTTCTGACGCACCAATCAAGTAATGCACCACCTTTTATGCTGCACATGGTTGTCAAATGAACTAAATAAATATTGTCCTTTTATGCCTTCTCTTGGAAAGAAGTCTGTTCAGTGTTCCCAAAAATCCTGTAATTTTTCAGATTTCAGCGTTTTTGACACAAGACTTTCCTAGTAAATTTAATCATATAACTCTTTTGCTCAAGGATCATACATTACTCAGAGGAATACAGCTGGAAAGCATTGTGCTGACCTTTTATTCCAGCTTTTCCAGATTTTTCCACTAACTTGCTGTACGCTTCACTTCTTTAGGACTCTGACTGCAGTTATTCTATTCCACCTGAATGCTGTTGTCTCTTGTCACATGTATGACTGTAAACTTTACCCATCCTTTCTCATAAGCGCCATACGTTCCAAAAACATTATGGTGATTCTCAAAAGAGAAATTTCTTTCTCATCTAAAAAAATATCTAGATTTTCATAGATATCTTTCTTCCATGAGGTTCTAGCACACAGCCTCGGATGGTTACTGCCACAGAAGTCCCTCAGCTAGTTTCAGACTTCCTTAAGATAAAAAGACTGTCTCTAGCTCATATTTTTATTCAGAATTTTACGTATTATGATATCTTACTCATAGTAGATGCTTAATAAAAGCTGTGGATGGGTCCAGAACCCAAATCTGTTGTCTGCCCTAGTTGTCACTGTGGGTACTCTCTAGGAGATCTTGGTGGGGATAAAATGGAATGTGTGTCCTTCCCAATACATCCACTGATGTACAAAATCCTGACTGGGAGAAATTACACATCTGAAGACCAATCCATCCCAACAGGGGATTTCTGAAACTAGAAGTAGACTCGCTTTCTGAAACTAGAAGTAGACTGAGAGACGGGAAAATAGGAATCTGAGATTTGATAGATATATTGTTCCCTTCTGACAAAAACCAGCCATGCAATTGGCAGTGATGGGGAACATCACGTCTCCGACACAGGCCTTGAGCCCGAACACGAGTGAGCCGAGAGGCTGAGGTTCCTTCAATCACCAGTCCCTCTCTGTAGATGGGCTGTGTGTTCACGAGCGTTATTCCAATCAGTTCACAAAGATGAGTTTGCCTGCAAGAGTCACCAGCCCAGAGACGGAAGCGTAATCACATCCATGAGCCCTTTTAATAATGAATTGTTTGCTTGGATTTCAGCTGAGAGTGCTTGGACCTGTCTCCTCTCAGACTTAGCAAACCTCTCAAACTACGTTCCCAATGCTTTTTGATCTTCAGTAATCAAAGTTATGTTTAGCTAAGCACTAACCCCCTTAATTTGTAAAACCCACACATACTTTAGAGGAAATGTTGCTCATATTGTTTTGACTCATTTACATGTTAAATCATCAAAATGTTGTTTGGGAAGGGTGTTTTGATGTCCAAGAAGCCTTTTCAAGCATTTTTATAAGCTGTTTTTCTTAAAAACAGGAAGCTTCGTTTTGCCAAGAATAAACAAACTGAAAGCTCAAGAGGCAGGAGGTTGCTTGCAAACTCCAAACCCACAAGTTTGAGTGGGTTCTAAACTTGGCACCACACCTTTCCCCATCCTTTTGTTTAATGTGGTTTCTTGTCTTCCTCCCCAAACCAGACCCCTAAAGCCAGGCTAGGATGTAGGGTAAAGAGCAAACAGGAAGAGAAAAAAAAAAAAAGAAAAAACAACAATTGGAGGTAATATTTAAGCCATGCTTCAGTCCCCAGGCTTCTTTCAGAGAAACTAGTGACTGCACGCATTGGGAAACAGAAGCACTGCGATGCAAATTTGTCTCAAGGTCTCAGTGCGAATCCGGATTCAAGCCAAGAGGCCAAGTCAACGCTCTTCTGCCTGCTGTCTTAAACTCTTACCATCCCCCACCATCCCTCCCCGTTCCAGGCAGGACACAAAGTTTCTGCCCTCCATTCAAAAGAAGAGCCTGTTCTGGGTCTCAGATCGGCTGTAAATCACCAAACCTTGCAGCTTCCAAAAGCCAGAAAGCACCTCATCATGAGTTTTCCACTCTGCCAAAGCAAAGGGCCCTGCCCAGTTTTGATTCTGTTCAGGTCCCAACAAAGTGCGCAGGGGTGTGTGGGGGAGATGGCAATGTGGGTGGGCAGCGCCAAACCACCACCGCGCCCCAGGAACAGCGCTGCTGGCTCCGCTCACAGTGTGTCCCAAGTCCTGGCAGATTCCTTTGCCTGGTGCTTTGGTTCCCAGTGGTAGGCATCTCTGAAATTTAGGTCCACTTCCAAATATTCCGAACAAAATGCAAAGCACTCCCTGGCCTGTGTTTCTGAGGCAGCTGGTGCCAGAAACCTATCTGCATTTTTTCCCTTTTATATCCTAATTCTGAACTTAGTTTTCTTTTTACATTTGGCCCTGGAATCCTAGGAAAAGGAAGAAGGCAGAATCCAACAAAAAAGTTATTCAGCCCAAGTGAACCAACATTAAAAAAATGAAGAAAGAAAGAAAGAGAGAGAGAGAGAGAGAGAGAGAGAGAGAGAGAGAGAGAGAGAGAGAAAGAGAGAGAGAGAGAGAGAGAGAAAGAAAGAAAGAAAGAAAGAAAGAAAGAAAGAAAGAAAGAAAGAAAGAAAGAAAGAAAGAAAGAAAGAAAGAAAGAGGAAAAAAAAGAAAGAATCATTTTGGTAAGCTTGTAGAGTCGCATGGCATGGCATTTTTAAATAATAGGACCATACAGTTGAAAAAGACTTCATATTTTTCTCATCCCCAACCCTCCCTACAAATCAAATTAATACTAAATTCTATCTTAAAAAAAAAATCATAAGACACATAGTTTATCTGTTCTCTCAAGCTGTCTCTGAGCCAGTCAAAAATTCCACCACATTTAAAATGATCAAATATGCATATGGAATTTTCATTAGAAATTTAAGGGGCATGGATATACCCAGTTCAGTTGCTAGAGCATGCTTTCCACCTGTTACCACTTATAAAAAAACTCATTCCACCCCCCCAGTGCTAAAATTATTGGGTTATTTATACCCCAACTCTTGGAGAAGCTAAAGGGAAGAAAACAGAATGCAATGGATTCTCCTTCCTCTACATGTATGTGAGAATTCACGACAAAACTAAACGCTGCACAAGACTGAGGATTTTTAAAAAGCTGTTAAAATGCCTCTGAAAGGGATAAAGCTTTTTATTCCCTTCATCTCAATTTTCCTCCCTCCCTTTTAAAGAGGCATAATCTTCTAAGTTCAGACTGTTTCTATATTGGAAAAGTAATAACTGAACAATTCACCAGGCATGTGTAGAGGGTGAATTGCAGCCCAGGGAGTTTGGGCTAATAAAAAAAAAAACTGCAGTTTGGCAGAGTACAAACAGACAGAGGCCACGTATAGGGTGTGGAAACCACGCTGAAGGGTGAGCTGTAACCAGTTGAACGGGACATGGCTAGAAGGGAATTAATTCTGCCATTGAACTCATCTAGACTCAAAACAAATGCACGAACAAGCAAAACAACACACAAAACAAAACCACAAAATGCTAATGGGGGCCAGCACTTGATATTCAGGAAGAGTCCCTCCAACTTCCACGTGACCCTCAGTTTCCCTTTCCAGGGAATTTTTTTATTCGTTAATTAAATGTCTGCATGTTAAATCAAGTGTGGAACAAATAATTAAGTTCGCGAACTTGTTGCAGTGATGTCACTAACCTTTTTTGATATCGGAGGGATTATTCATTATGAATTTGTACCAACTAGACAAACAGTTAACTAAGTTTACTACTTGGAAGTGCTGAACAGGCTGCATGAAAAAGTTAGACGACCTGAACTTTCTACCAACAATTCATGGCTCTCACATCATGACAATGCACCAGCTCACACAGCACTGTCTGTGAGGGAGTTTTTAGCCAGGAAACAAATGACTGTATTGGGACACCCTCCCTACTCACCTGATCTGGCCCCCAGTGACTTCTTTCTTTACCCAAAGATAAAAGAAATATTGAAAGGAAGACATTATGATGACATTCAGGACATCAAGGGTAATACGATGACAGCTCTGATGGCCATTCCAGAAAAAGAGTTCCAAAATTGCTTTGAAGGGTGGACTAGACTTTGGCATCAGTGAACAGCTTCCCAAGGGGAGTACTTCAAAGGTGACCATAGTGATATTCAGCTATGAGGTACGTAACACTTTTTCTAGGATGAGTTCGCGAACTTAATTGTCAGACCTCATATCCTATTTGGGAAGATCTGAAATACAGAGGTGACCGTGAGAGGCAGGAGAGATTACCCATATCACAGGGGCATTTCTACAACTACTAATCGTCATCTAGGATGAGAATGGTTAGCTAACTTTGAGGAGCGGGAATTTGCTTTGAAAATAAACGTATTATTTTAAAATCATAAGTTTAAGTAATAATACAAATCCTGATTTTAATTTATAAGCCAGTCAAATAACATACGCATTATTTTCATTGTTAATTTGTAAGCCATTCTTTCCTACCTGTTTGAAAACATTCTACGTAAGGATAGAAAGAAAATTACTATCTACGACAGACAGCTATTACCTCAAAAAGGGTTCATCGTCTCCCTCTCCAAGCCAACTTTTCCTCCTACCTTCCTTTTTCCTGTTCATGGCATCATGATTCTCTCAGCCACTCAAACTGAGCACCTTGAAATCACCTCCAACACTCCTCTTCCTCTTTCCCACCCCATCCTTTCCTGCTCCGAGTCACGTCACTTCTTAGTGTTCAGTGCCTCTCACCCCTATTCTCTCTCTCTTTTTTTTTTATTTTAAAGAAGGCCACTGTTGGCTTCCTTGCTCAGCCCTAATCATTTCAAACCTCAGCTCTTCTCTTTTCGCCCTGACTAGGATCCCCATTTCCATTCTTTTCTCCATCCCATCAAACGGACATGTCATAGCCACATGAACCCCGCACGATGTCTCTTCGTATGATGGATGCAGACTTTTGAGCATGGCGGTTCCTTCATACATAGATGCTCTATAAATGATTATCAATCTTAAATTCACAAGCCTTTAATGGTTACCCTATTGCTCTTTAAGGAAAGTCTTTCATCTGGGATTAGATGCCGTCAGTAATCTGGTCCTTCTTATTTCTTGTCCACGGCTCCCTTCTTTCAAAACACAACTCCAGTCAAAGTAGTCTATTGTTTCCAAACAAGTCATCCACAATTTCCTCTCCACGTCTTGGTTCACTCAATGCCCTACATTTAAAAGGCCTCATGTTCCTTCTACTTCCTCAGTCCTGCCCATTTTTTCTGTCTGAGCCTGATTGGCCCCTTCTCTGGACTAGTGCATTAACTGTCACTTACTAGATGGTCTTTGGTGACATTGTCCACCATATTTCCCCGAAAATAAGACCTAGCCGGATCATCAGCTCTAATGCGTCTTTTGGAGTAAAAATTAATATAAGACCTGGTCTTAATATAATATAAGACCCGGTCTTATATAATATAATATAATACAATATAATATAATATAATACAATACAATATAATATAATATAATATAATACAATATAATATAATATAAGGCCGGGTCTAATATAATATAATATAATACCTGGTCTTAATATTAGATAATATAATATAATACTGGGTCTTATATTAATTATTGCTCCAAAAGACACATTAGATCTGATGGTCCAGCTAGGTCTTATTTTCGGGGAAACACGGTATCTTTTGTTTCTCAAACTATCCCATATATAATGAGGATGTTGAGAATTCATTTTCTATAATCATCTCTTTATTAATTAAAACGTATATATATGAAGAAACTTCATTTGAAACATAACCTTTGCTGAAAATAAGCTAGAGAATTAACATTTGAGGACCATAGATGAAGTGCCAGATTCTTTCCTGGGTGCTTTAGACCCAGCATCACGTACTGTTCTCACACCAATGAGAAGGGGATACATATTCCATCCACTTAAAAGTCCAGGAAGCTGAGATTTAACAAACAGGAAAATTTCCAAAAATCACAGAGCTGTAAGTGCCACTAGCAGAATCAATCAAGGGTTTACAGAGACAATTAAGTGAAATAATGCACAAGTCTGGAATGGAATACACCCTTAATACATTCTAAGTAATATTAATGTGTCTGGAGAACATTTTGAGTGATACACTTCATTTCCTCCAGAGAAGTTAAGAGGCAGGGCACTAGCCAAAGTCCCTAAAAGTCGTTCTGGACTTTTTCCCCAAAAGGTTTAAGCTCTTAGGAGTTCTTAGATGGTTTGTGGGGAAATAAATGGGAAATTTGTGAGGGGAGGCAGAATATATTGGAGGAACTCTTCCCCTCCTTTTCCCAACAGAGGGAGATACCTGAGCTGGAGGGATAGGTGATAGGAAGATGTAAAAAGAAGATGAGAGAGAGTTTGATGAGTTCTGGGCCTGTGAAGACCCAGGATCGGTCTTCTGGCAGCACTGGAAAAGTCTGTTAGAGACCTAAAAATGAACAATCCGTACGTTAGCCCCTGATTTTTCCTACCAACTTTTCTTTTGACTCTTCTCTTCAGCTCCCACTCCACACCCAATCAATTAGGTTATCTTTTCAGGTCTACTTTCAGACTCTGGCTAGATTTTTGCCATCTCCAAAAAGAATGTCAAGCCTGAATGATGACAATAACCTCCTGTTGTCTCTTTTCTGAATTGCTTCTGCCCTTGTCTTCCTATAATTTATTCCCAACCCATCAGCCAGAGTGAGCCTAGTGAAATGTAAATCCGGGCATTTCCTCTCCTCAACACCCTGCACTGGCTGCCACATCACTCTGAGTGGACGTCTGTAATAGCCACAAGGGCTTCCCTGCATGATCTGAGCCCACCTTGCTTCTGTGACATCGTCTTTTCATACCGACCCCCTCCCTGTCCTGCAGCCACCTTGGGCTGGCTCATCACTGTTCCTCAGACACACCAACGTGCTCCTGCCTCTGCCCTTGTCCCCTCGACCTGGAGCTCTCTTTCCCCTAGAGAAACACATAATTCATGCCTTATGTCATCCAGCTGACTACTCAAATGTTGCCTGTAACAGAGCCTTGTGTGTCTCACTGAGTTAAAATACTTACTCCTTCCCCTACTCACTGCTAAGGTGGTCATATGACATAGTGTCCAAACTAGGACACTTTTAAGAATGAACTGAGGTGGCATTAATATTTATGCCAGGACAATAAACATAAACTACCTGACAGTCACCCAAATGTTGCTCTCCACTTCCTTGACTGTATTACCCGTTGGTATATTAAACATTTATTTACTGATCTTTTGGTTCCAACCTTTGGATGGTAAGCTCTGTGAGGATAAAGGCTTCCTTTTGTTCATTCCTTTATTCCTAGAGCCTCAATAATAGCCACTTAATAAATATTCATTGAATAAATGAATGAATGAGCAAACGAACTGGAATTAGTGCTAAGACTCTAGTCTCCAGTATTTGATATAGCAGCATGAACTGAAGTCACTAGGGCTCAGTTGAGAGATCTGAAGTAAAGCTATAAATTTGAGAGAATTCATGACAATCAAAAGCATGGCTTAATCTAGGGAGGTATGATATAGAGTGAGAAGAAAAGAGGACCCAGGATTTGGCCTTGAGGAGCTCCAGTATTTAAAGACGTGAATGAGGCCATTCCATAAAGATAAGATAGGATGCTAAGAAAAGGCAGCCAGGGTAGGAGGAAGAAGGAAAGAACAGGGCGTCCCAGAAGCCAGGGGAGAGAGTTTCCAGAAGGTCGGCCGATTCAATCATGTCCACAAAAGTGTCAAATACTATTAAGAGATCAAGTAATACAATGAATAAAACATGTGAGTCAGATTTAATAACATACAAATATAGGTGCCTTTACTGAGTTGCTTTAAAGAATCTGAAAAAAAGATGGAGAAAGATAATAAATTTAAACAACTCCAAGTATTTCATATTACTGAAATTCAGGTCTGAGATGAGCTGTGGCTGGAGGCTGTGTGGAAACCAGTCAGGGAAGAGGTAAATGGGTTGTCAAGCGGAGCCAGCAGTTTGGCGTTTCATTCATCCCTTTTCCTTTCCCATGGCTCGTGTATTTAAGAATCTCAAACACTGACTTATGATGCATGTAGGTTTTGCTCAAGGTTTTTCTATGTTTGGAACTTTGGATAGAATGACTTGCGTATATTTTCATTTAGAAATATGATTTGCTTATTTTTCTATTTCTAGTTGGATAAACTTAACAATTGTAAGGGGTTTGTTTTCTTTTCTCATTTTCTCCCTTTCAACTCTTTTATTTTCTCACCGTCTCAATAAACATCCCTGTGTTTATGATGAAGAGGGTGATTCACTCCTCCAACACAGTGGGTGCCGAAAGCTTTCACATTATTTTTCTCTACACAGCACTAAAGAATTAACAAATTTCAGGCAATTTATTGAAACAATTGGTCAACACAGAGAGACAATTCATTAAACCAGTAGTATTCACACAGTCATGTAAGTTATTTGATGAAAAGGATAATCAGAATAGTTCAAGAAGATGGTGCTGGTACCTGCAGAAAGATAACTCTCTAGTACCCAACTAAAACCAACAACTATGTCTTCACGCAATAGGGCCCCATATATGGAGGTTCAAGGGTCTAACAGTTTCTAATGTCTTCTTTTCCCAATGCAATTAAAATATGCAACTCTGTGGGGTGTCAAATTTATTTTTACTGAAGTTCTGACAGAAGCTACATTTGTTTAAAATGATGATCATTTCAGGCCCAAGTTCTTACTCCGTGTTCCTCAAAATAGGCATATCAACAACCCAGAAATGTAGGAAAGTAAAAAGAAAAAGAACATTGCTCCTAGGCAGAGAAAATCATGCAGTGCTAGTAACAGCTTGTTCACGAATAATAATAGGCCAGCACCATCTCTTTTACAAAGGGGTACCGTCCCTGGTAACAGTGAGAAAAGACAGATGAGGCTACTACACGGGCGTGCCTGGAGACGAGTCCAGGAATGGCAGAAACCAGCTTTGCAAGACATGGCTTTGATTCGGCACCAATCCAGGAGCTAACAAACACAAGCAGCTAAGATCTGAGCGTTCTGTTGGAAGCACAGGGTTCCATCTGAAGCGCAGAAGGAACGGGTGGGCTTTCCCTATATCTACCTGCCATCCAAAAAAAGGAGTTCCAAAAATGCATTCCATGAGGTTAGACAGGAGTGTGCAGAGTCAGAATGAGCCACAAGAGTCAATCTGGTTTTCAGTACCCCATAATTCACTGAGGTAATGTTTTGGGGTGACTGCACAGCTATCTGCTATTGCCTGCCCTAAGAAAACAAAAACCGTGCAGGAGGGGTGGGTCTTTGTATTGGAACTGTGGGATCCCCTCAGACATTTCTGGTTAGTCTAAGTAGGTAGTGAAAACCAATGGGATTCTCATGTTGAAGAATTCAGTCTAGTGACACGTTGTAGGCAGACAATGGTAGGCACATAGACTGAAATAATATGTGGAGTTAAGGCTGAGAGTGTCCCTTTGGCTGTTTGCTACTGATGAGTGTGAAGAGAGAATCCTTCTGCAGAGAGAAGTAATGGTGGGGCCATACAGAGAGAAACAAAAATCGGGGTGGGGGGAGCAGAATACCCCTGATGTTTTTCTTATTGCAGTTGAATTTCAATGAGTCTTTATTTCCAGGAGATATCATTTGATTTTTTTTATTATATCCCTCTTTATTTAAGCCTCGATCAGAATCCTAGCTTGTGACATAATACAAAGGCACTAAACAGCGAAAACAACAATGATGGCTAACATTTACTTTGAGCCTTTACGTGAATTTTCTTATTTCCCTCTCAAACAGAATTAGGAGGTAGAGGCCATTATTTTCCCCCTTTATAGATGAAGGAGCTGTGGCATTGGTCCAATCAGTAAGTGAAGGAGCTAGGTTTCAATACAAGTAGTCTCACTCCAGGGCCCGCCCTCTTCACCACCAGCTGTGTCCATGTGCAAATTTCATCAAACCTCCCGTTCATCTATTACATGTGGATAATAATACTGACCTTATACGTTGTGCAGATTAAACATGATAACATACAGAAAGGTACTTTGTAAACGTTATAATCCTATGTGTTAAGATTTTGTTTTGCTTTGGCTTGATCCTGGCATAACCAGTTATTCATGCTGTTCATCCATCACCCCACCTATCCAAATAATTTACAAATATTTACAGAGCACAACATATGCAGGATATTGAGATATGATGAATAAATGCACTTATGATAGGCCACATCATGGAGAAGACAATGATGTATGTCTTGTCTATCACCACCAGGACCCCTGTCCCAGCTTTAAGATGATGATAAATAATATACTTATTACCAAATCACAGTTATAATAATGTGAGTCCTATTTATCAAATCACTAATACAATTGTTAAAGTTTACATTTCATAGGGATATGATAAATGCCTGGAAGTACGAGCTTGTGAATTGATGCCAAAATATTACCATTCCTCTAGTGCACTGGAACTAATTAGTATATATGAAACTACCCAATTGGAAAGAAAAAAAAAAAAAAGAACTGGCCTGATTTTAATACGCCTAAGTTTTAGCATTAATTTTATAGCTACTCTTCCAAAAGAAAAATTTACTCTGGAAGGTATTTCTTTCTAGAGAGTTTATACTTTTTTTTTTTTTTTCCAAAAAAATAGTTTGAGAAGTATAGAATCCAAGCAAAGCAAGATAGATTGGCTTGATGATTATTTGGAAATCCTAATACACCATTCTGGGGACCAGAGCACTCATGACCCAAAACTCAGTATTTCAGATCCATGGATAACACCGAATAAATACTGAAAATCCTTTCTTCTTAGGAACCAGGTCACATGCTGCTCATATCCTTTCGGGTAACACATTCTTTCTTTGTATATTTACAATTTGCTTGACTCAGTTTTAACTCAGCAAGTTTCAGATCATATTCTGGTCTTGCCTCATTGAAACCGTATCAGGAACCTATAACCTAAAATCTCTAACAGAACTTGTGGCTTGCAGACGTCCTCCACCACACATTTATAGTCTCCTGAGTTAGTACTAGACTCTGTAATGAACCATTTAGTATTTTATAACCCAGGCAAAATTATCCTCAGTGTTGACCCCAAAATGAGTATATTAACCAGGGTGTTTTTCAGGTATGAGGGAAGGAAAACCCAACTCAAACTTGTCTAAACAATAAAGAGAACTCATTACTTCATGTGAACTGTAGACTAGTTTTCAGGCAGTTTATTTAGGGCATCAACCATATTCTCACTGTTGTCCTTCTCTGTAAACTGACTTCACTCTCAGACTGTCTTCCTTCATGATTAACAAGGTGGTGGCCATAATGCCAGGCTTCACATCTGCAAAACACACAGTCTGGAAGAGTTCCCCACTGAACAAAAGTCTTGTACATTTGTTGTTAAGTTGGATTGGCGTGGACTTGGAACATTCCCGAGCCAGTCACTGTGGCCCCAAGAGTTGAGATAATGTTGGTGAGCTTATCCCAACTGGAGCTCATCCCTGGAAGAGGGTGTAAGGGTCAAGCCCACAGAAATTACACAGGCACTACGCAAGGGTGGGGGCCAGGGTAATAGTTACTAGGGAGGCAACTTCAGGCTACCTCTGGCTTACACAGCATCGTTTATACCCTGTTTCTGCACATATGCTTTCAAAAATTCTCAATTACATAAGCTATATGAAATCAAAAGAGAGATCAGACAAATTCTCAACTAGTTAGTGAACCCGACTCGGAGTCTAGGATTGCTGTGTAATAGATAGTCCCCTTCACCAGACCCAAGTATGTTCCTTACCATCCTGAAAGTATTCCAAGAGTATTTCAGACCCCTCTTGTATAGCACTTCAGATACACTCAGCTTCACTTGCCTCTTTTTTCTGTCCTGCCATCCTACCATACTGTAAGTGGCACTCTATCAACATCATGAAGTCATAACCACCTCACTTCTCCTGCTGCCCGGTGGCTTCCCTCTTGATGTGCCTGGGACACCGTGACTCTTGGTGCCCGTGTATGCACAACTCAGAATGCAAACGTGGTGAGCTCCTGAGGGTGAACTTCCGACTGCTGGAAGATAAGAGCTAATGAAAAAACCTTTCCTTCTGTCTCCTTCCATTCCTCCATCTCACCTATGTACGCCTATGACCCATACTTTACGTGGCTTCCCAAAGGACAGCCCAGAGTGATAAAATAAATACATGAACTTAGCAGAAGCCAACTCAGTACTACTACCCTAGGTTGGCTCTCCCTCCCTACCCAATTCACTCCCTTTGCCTCTCAACCCCGTTCCCATGATTCACACATCTTAATAAAGTAACAGCACATATGCTTTTGTTTTGGGTTCACTTTCTGGAGGAACACAGGCTCCCTGACACTTCCATTAACAAAAGTTAGTAGAGAACTGGATAAATGAAATAAAACTTCCATTTGGAGAAGTGGGCAATGTGAAGCATGCAGAAATTGCTGGTACATGGCACATATCATAATCCGCTGGCCATAAATAACAAGGACAACCTGTCCTGGCAATGGAAGGTGTTCCTTGGTCAACTAATGAGAACACCCCTGGTTCTAACCCATGAATGGATTTCCCTTGTCTATTGTCTTCCATGGAGATAGACTTTGGAAAGGATACAATTTCTGGGGCCTGACCATTCGAGCAGCCCACTTCCTGTTGATGTGATTCCTGGATCCTTGGGATTATCTTAGGGTTTGAGAAATACAGGCTCTTTTGGCCAGTTGTAGGGTTTTTTTGGCAGTACAGCTCACTTAAAAATTTAGTAGGCTGCTGGTCTATTTTCTTTGGGTCTATTTGCTAGTGATCAATTCCATGGCTAGCATCAAAGCCAACTCCCTGGTCAGTTCATGGCCATATGAATCTAGGCCATTTTATCTCCTAGAAACATATCTCTGGGCTCTTCCCATCTCTCACAGCTCCTCGTTTAATGGCTAGAACCATATTCTTGGCCTGTGACTTGAGGCAATTTGAAAAATTGCCTTAATGGACGGAGGCCCTAAGAATATATTCCTTGTATTTTGGCAACTCCCCATCTGTGTCTTCACAGCATGACTGTTCCCTTTGTCTGGCAAAGAATGCAAAGCAGGAGAAGCTTGGAAGAAGCCAGGTCTCACTCTTATTTCCTCCTAAATTCCGAGCTCTCTGCCTTTGTTGTCACCAACCTCGCCTTGAAGCGGAGATTGTGGCATTTCTGTCCCAGCAGGATGCCAGATCAAACTGGTGGGCTCTCTGGCAACATGTCCCTTTAGCTCTTCTTTGTCTCTTACATTCCATACCCAATTCTTAAGGCAATTTGTCCGCTCTGCCTTCAAAATAAATCGCAAGTGGAAAATCTGATCATCCTACCCCCAGCCCTGGGTGGTCTAATCATTCTAACACCATGTTCTCTGTATATGTCGTAATAGTCTCCTGATATAACTTGACTTACAACGTGCATGTGATCTGGCCCTCTTCCTCTGTTTCTGCCTCCCCTTGCTCACTATGCTTCTGTCAC
Source organism: Rhinolophus ferrumequinum (assembly GCF_004115265.2). NCBI lineage: Eukaryota > Metazoa > Chordata > Mammalia > Chiroptera > Rhinolophidae > Rhinolophus > Rhinolophus ferrumequinum. The sequence continues at coordinate 9,925,641 of NC_046310.1, read as the reverse complement.
AAGGGCCCCCGAGCTTCTGATTCCTTGAAATACCAGCCATGCTTCTCTCTTGAAGAACGTATGCCTCCTGACATCTCTGCCCAGGAACTTTCCCCCAGCTCTTCTGGTCCATCATCTTATCTATAATCACAGCACATATCTTTTCCTATCTCCTTCTCCTGCTTTCTTTTTCCTCAATAACTTCTCACTATCTCACTTTGTTTTTGGTAATTTTTTCTAATAGCCTCTCTCAGTGAATTAAAACATTAGATCCATGTGGACAGAGGCTTGTCAACCATGTGTCCCCTGATAAGCACAGCACTTAGCACAGTAGGCACTCGATTACTCCTCTTTGAGACACACTACCTGCAGCCCAGGCTGGTCTCTTTCACGCAGGATCTTTCTGCAGGCTGCTAGAAACAGCCTCTTTCTCCCCTCACGCCACAGCTTCATCAGGTCTGAGCAACAACATGTAACCTCACATTTCTGAGAGCCTCCAACACTTATCTGAGCTGCTTCAGCCACTGTGTATTCTCCCTCCATTTATCAGACAAATCATTGCAGCTGCCTGATGAAACCTTTGGCTGTTGCCCTTGAAACAGGGACACTCTGCAATTTGACCTTTCTGATTTTCCCAGGACGATTTGTACATGTGCACTGAACCCAAAGGGCTGTTTCAGTGATGACAAGGTCACAGCCACTGTGGCGGTCCTTTCCTCAATCTTGACCCCATGCCTAGCTGGCCAACCACACTCGCTGTTTCTTTAAACTGGGAAGACCCAATCTTTCATTTTGACAGGGGTCACCATTGGAGGTAGAATTATTCTATGTGGCTATTTGTGCCTATCCTGATCCCACCCCACTTTTCCTCTGAATTTACCGGGCCTTATTAGTTTGGAAGATCCAGCACAAAGAATTATCTTTAGGAAAGAGTTTGTGTGCTTCCACTTCAGCTCCAACTTGTTGAAACAAAATGACTTCAAGTGCAGGGGTGGGGGGGGAAACCCATTGTTACATTTGTCAAATTACCATTCATTTTACTTATATAATTTAATTAATGAAATAATTAGTATAGTTTATTCAAAATTATCTAATGAAATAAATAACAGAAGAAGTGATGTTTGACTAGTTAGGCGTGACGTGACTACCTCTGGTGCAGGATGGTCTAGTTAGTGCGACCACCAGAGGAGACGCTGTTCTTCCTTGGGGGACCGAGGACAAGAAACGGGAGGAATGTGTGGCGCACAGAGTCGTGTGCATGTGAGCTGCCATCTTTTTTCTCCTCTCAATACAGTGATGACCACTTTCCCCCTGGGACACATTTAAGATGGAAACCGAGTGCTACAAATCACTGTGCTCAAACAACCTGCAAAACTGGGGCTATCCCTGCCAAACTAGGAAATATGGTGTCTCTATTTCTTAGGCTCTGGGCCCACTTACCAATTCTTTGCTGCTGGTACCTGGTGGCATTCTCCCCACTCTGTTTTCCATCAAAAAACAAAGTCTTCCTAGTGGCCTAGACCACAGTTCAGCTTCCTAAAAGGAACAGGTTTATCTGCTCTGGCCAATGGAGGGATGGCTCTCTGAACACATTATTTAATCTATGAAGATCTAGTGGTGGCTATTTTAGTAAAATAACTTTCAATTTTATTACTTATATATTTTACAAAAAAAAAAAAAATAGGATCGAGGAGCTTAGTACCCAAACAGCTCACAAACAAGGTTCCTGCATTCTTCTTCGTCAGCTCTTCCAATTAATTATTGAACAGAGAACTCTCAGATAGATGGATATTTCTCCCATGTATTTGTCCTTTGTGGAGCTATAATTTAAAAAAAAGAAAAGAATACCAGGTCATTAAAATCAGATGGTGTGCAAAATATCTGACTAATTTTATTAAGTTGCTTGGTTGATTCAGTGGACTTTTAACAACACTTACTATGTGTCAGGCACTCTGCCAGAACTCACAGAATCAAAATACATATAGTATTATAAATATGGTTGAGTCAGGCTTGTAAATCAGCAATTACAGTTCAGCATGACAAGTGCCTTGGCAATGGTGTGCACAGAATGCTGGGAGGGTCCGTGGGGTCGGCCGAGGGTGGAGGGGTGCAGCATCTTCAGTTGATGGGGTTCTCAGGGACCCCAGATGGGTGATAGTTGACCTGACACTTAAGGAAGCAGAGGCAGTTAATTTGACTGAGGAAGAGGGTCATTCCAGGGGAAAGAGTAGGAGGTAGGGAGGAGTGAAAGTGGGAGGCCAGGAGATACTGTTAGGAAACTAAGAAGAATGATTATGGCAAAGGTGCTGTAGGGACGTAGAGGTGAATGGGGGTGGAGATGTAGAATTTTTTAAAAGGGAAAAAAAAAGAAAAGGAAAGAAAAGGCTTCTGAGAAAACAAATCCACAGAGAATGTTAGCACACTTCCTTTTGGCTGTGCTTCTAAATTCCTAAGGGAAAATAGGGTAGGACCAGGCATGCAGGTGGTATTATTGTCTCCATTGTACAGGTGAGGGGGCTGTGGGGCAGAGAAGCTGAGGCGGTCCATTTGCCACTAACAAATATAACTATTTGTTAAGTATCCAGTTAATGAAATGAAAAATATTTTATTTGGAGAGCATACCATCTGTCTTGACTTCCTCTGCCCTAATAAATCCTGAATAACTGAAAAATCTCCCCTTCATTTGCAACATTTAGACACAGAATAAATATACATATCACTCAAGTTTTAAATGCTTTCCCCCCAAACGCAAACATTTTCAACATCTCCTGCAAAACTATGACCCTGGGTTTTTAATTGTTGACTTGAAGACGTAGGGTATTTCATATCTGCAGCAACTGAAAGAATGCTTTTCATGTTAACCACAGAGGCATAAGAGAGTGCTAACTGTTGCATCCGCATTCTTGGGGGTGTCTGATAGCAAAAGAGGCCATTCTGTTGCTCGATGGCAGCGGGGTCTGTGGGCAGGGAGGTGAGTCACAGGGCAGCGCCAGGGCTCCTGGACTCATCCACAACTTCAGGAAAGAGGAACTCGGCGCCCACAGGGAATGAGATCAGCTGCTTTTAAGGACAATCTGGTTGTCAGGCTCAGTGAACACCCACATTAGGCATCACTGGACATGCAAGCAAAAGGACATGTGGTTCCTACGCTGTCTCTGAAATATTGGCTCCACGGGAATGCTTGGAGACAGATTTTCCCAAAGGCCTTCCAAGGAAACGACTAGGGCTTGTTTTCCACAAATTTGGTTAGTTTTAGGACACTCTAATTTCCAAATAATGTTACCTTCTTTCTGAATGTGAATTTATTCTAAGGCACTGTTTCATGTGTGCCTCAGACATGAAAATTGTCTTTAATGACAGTCACATTCTCTTGTTCAGATCTTTAGAGGAAACAAAATACTTTAGTGGGTTATTTTACTATCTTGAAAGAGCTGTACATTTTCAGAAATCACTTCTTTGGACAGAAACCACATGTCCTGGGTTCTTTGTTTCACACGATGGACATATTAGTGAATATCAAATGATTCATCAAATTGTGGGATATTCTTCTTCAGGTTGCAAAAGGAAAGGAAAACATAACCCATCAATTTTTTTTTTATCTATACAACATCAAAAAGCTTTGCTTATACAACTGCTGAATTTTATCAAACATGATATTAATAAAATTGATGAAAGCAATTTGTATTGTTTGAACACAACAAAAATTCAGGGCACCACAAATCGTGTCATTTATCCATGAAGTGACATTTGACCTGGATTTAGATCTATGTTTGGAGGTTGATCTTCGAAAACACAGCAAAGAAAACAAAATCACAGCCTCCTAATGTTACAATCATGTTTAATAATTGTATGAAGATTTTCCTTGTGAAAGAGTCATGAAATTGATCTCTTATTACTAGTACTAGGCTGTCCTTAATGTAAAATGAAGAGTTTCATTGGATGACAAAGTCACAGAAAAGGAAATAAATTAAATGCCCTTATCTTATCTCCTTTGCTCCCGAAAGAGGATATGATGTGCAGAATCCCTGTTCTGTTCTTGGCCACCGTAGTTTCCTTGACTCTGACCTTGCGCCTAAGATAAGTCACACCCCACCTTTGGCTGCAGGGTGTTCTACCAACATGCTCTGAGATCAGCCCTTGGAAGGCAGCCAGCCCACCAAACCAGTGGTAGTTACGGAAACCTGACTTCCATTCCCACTTTGGGGCTTACCAGTACTTGTGCTAAGTCTCAACTCCCATGGCTGTACAGGCCAGCAGGCCATAGATTGACAGCGGCAGCTTACAGATCCCAAGCCTCACACTCCCTGTATTCAGATGTAGTTATTAATCCTATCTGTACCACAAATAGCATTTAGTTGATTCATATTCAGAATCTCTGACTAATTACCTAGAGTAATTACATGACTCACAGTTAAGATAAACCTCTTAGTCTACTTCTTATCAATCACATGATATCTCTTAATGGTTATTTTGAGGATTAAATCATATGTCTTTACACACAGGGTGAGGGTGATGGTTAGAGGAGCTATTTAATAAAAGAGAACTGTAGAGCGTATTATATGCAACATACATGATGGTGAAAGATAGATGGTCTCATGTGAACTCGTATACTTTAATCGCACCTAAGTGATTATATTATTTTGTAACTTAGCATAGGTACCTTGTATTTTTTTTTTATTAGTAGGGTCCCTTGCATTTTTAATTAACTGTCTTTCAATTCTTTGTATTTTACTTGCCCCAATATATTGTCAGCTGCTAAAAGATGTCTCATTCTCTCCTGAGCCCTTAACCAAGTGTCTACCCAGAGGAAACCCTCAGTAAATGCCATGTGTGTGCTTTGCATCCACGAAAACCTGTTTGTAACAATCACTTGGGAAAACAGACATCACGACCTTTTTGGAGAATTTACTGTGAGAGGTGAAGTGATTGCCTCGAGTCCCGTGACTAGTGTAGGCAGAAGCAGGATTCAGAAGAAGGTCCACAGGCCTGTACTTCTTAGGGACCAACAGACCTTACACTCCCATCAGGAGCTCTCACCCCCAGTAACCTGGACCGTATCATCCACCAGAATGAGTCTGGAATATTGAAACATTTTTCAGACCTCTCACTTTCAAATGTTAAATTTTTGTTTATCATTTTTCATATATATTCAGTATAGTAACTGTATATTTGACACACGCATTTCCTTTATCAAGACTATGGATGGAGTTTAGTCCGTCCCCATGCATCTAGCTTATGAATAGAATGAATTAAAGTCTTTAAAAGTTATCAATACCATTTCTATCAATTAATCAGCAGAGCAGTAATGATGGCTGTATTAAAACTTCTTAAACTTCTCAGTCAGAATGTTTTTTTTTTTCGATTCAGAAACCATTTGCTCTGTGTATTAGTAGCATCCCTTAAAAGTGCTATCATTACATCAGTGTGTTAGAGGAGATAAATTTGAAAGCCATTAAAATGACCTTTTATTCATCCTGAGGTCACACTAATTGAAAGGTCACACTAATTGAAAGGTCAAATCCGTTTTGTGGAGGTTACATTTACAGCTAACAACTGTAATCGAATATGGCCATTCTCATGTGTAGGTTAACAACTGTATTTGGAGACACCAGTACTTGCAAACAGAATTTTTTTCAGGGGAAAATACCATTGGCCATTGCTTGGGGTTCCTAGCAAGTCAAAACTCTGCAACAGTTTTCTCTAAACAGTACATGGGGATGATGCCATCTGTCAACGATGATTTGTTCACCATAAACATAACCTTGTTTACAGGCTATCAGATGTCTTTTTGAAGCAGGGCTGCCCTGGGAGCACGTGCACGAGCTCAATGCTTCTGAGTTCTCTGATCATTGTTTGCTTTGCCCTTCAAGAGTATCTTATGGGGTACACAGACAAAGCCCCTAGCTTCCCTGCAAGGTTGTCAAGTCACCCTTTAGTCACAAGTCACAAACTGGCCACCTGAATGTGAATCTGGCTCCCAGATGGTTTTTGTTTAGCAAGAATAACATTTGAGCTTGCTCAGCCCTAGCTGCTCATTATTGCTTCTAAAATCTGGCTGCTCATGAAAATCAACGGAGAAGCTTTTAATAAATATTCCTTCCTGAGCCCTCTGTACCTAGATATTCTAATACAATTGGTCTGAGATAGGACCTGGGAATCTGAATGCTGTTTTTAAGCTCTCCAGTCGCCTGAATGCCAACCACAGTTGAGAACCACTGTGGCCTCTATTTAGGGACTGATAGCATCGTCAAGAGACTCTGACATAAGGAACAAGATAAAACTGGGAAACCTGGGAGGGAGAAAAGAGCAGAAGCTACCCTGGCCCAAATGAATGATGGGTTACTGATCCCACACGGGTCCCATGAGAGAGTCAAAAGCCAGAGCCAGGCTGTTGTTCAGACCAGATACTCAGAGGCAACATTTTAAAGGTGAGAACAGGCAACAAATCCAGAATTTTTCTGAGTCCAGCTTATACTGCCAAGGCAAACATGGCCAAATCTCTACCAATGGAGACAGCACTGAGAGAGAAAGGTCAGGGCCAAGTGAAACAGAGCAGGATGTTTGTTGAAGGTGACCTGGAAGATAGAAAGCCAGAATTAGGGAAACAGAGAAAAGAAAGGGACTTAAATGGTAAGAAGGAAAAAAGAGAAAGAAAGCCCCCAAAGGTAAGGAATCAGGTTGAGGGAAGAAGTGGTTCAGGACTGAGGTGTGAATGATGAGAATTTGCTAGTACCCTTCATTCCCCAGCCCCTGTGTGTGTTCTGGGCATGGTTGTTGCAGGTTAGACCTGGGTAGACTTCATGGAATCCATCTTGAATCAGAATCAAGGCCACAGACCTGGTGCAGCAAATCACTATCAGCAGCAACCACAACGAACAGAACATTTGTTTCCATTGGGGGCCTTGGCCTCCTAAATGCTGCCAGTGAGACTTGTATGTTGGGTGCCAGGACTGGCAGTTAATTGGGACAACATGGCAGAAGTGACACGTGTTTGAGTCGTTGGATACTGTAGCTGCAGACAGCGAGATGGTGAGTCAGAGAGATAATCATTCCATTGGACTCACTCTACCCAAACGTAGACCTTAGCAACACCATGTAGTTCTTTCTATGAAGAAGGAAAGGGACTTGATTGATTCATGATTATTGTTATTATAATGTGGCTGTGTTAATTATATATTGCAACATGACAAATTACGTCAAAACTTTGCCAGTTAAAATAACGTGTATTCTGTCACAAAGTGTGTGGGATTAGGGATCTGGGAGCAGTTTAGCCAGGTAGTTCTGGCTCAACGTATCTTATAATATCGACCGCCAAGGTGCTGACCAGGGCTGCAGACATCTGAAGATGTGACAGGGTTAGAGGATCTGCTTCCAAGTTTACTCTGCTGGCAGTCTCAGTGCCTCACCATATGGGCTCCAAAGGGTTGCTTACAACATGGCAGCTAGCTTTCCAGAGAGAGGGAAGAGAGAGAGAGAGAGAGAGAGAGAGAGAGAGAGAGAGAGAGAGAGAGAGAGCATAACAAAAAGCTTTTATAACCTAACCTCATACCACTACCTCTGCCATATTTGTCACTGACTGGCCCTGGTCCAATGTGGGAGGAGTGACACAAGAATATAAATACCAAGAGGTAGGAATCATTGGGGGTCATCTTGGAGACTGGCTACCACCGTGGCTATCGCTGTCATCTTTATTTATAATTTATTTGGTCTCTCCCAAACAGCCCCACTGTATAAATGAAGATGCGAGGATTTTGAGAGATTTAGTGATTTGAACGAGGTCACAGTGCTAGTAAGTTTTCCTTAATTGCTGGAGTTTTCCTGGTCATGGTGACTTGGAACCCACTGACTATCCATAAATCTTCTTTTATTACTCAGTGGCAGTTCTTCAAAATTTCAGTAGAGTAAGACATGGACTGAAAGGTTTTCTCAATCTCTTTGGACCTGGCCAACATACCTGGCTTAAGCCCAATTCCTTATAAGGAAATTTCCTTGGGCAATCAGGGATCAGCTTGACTAAATATTTTATTTATGTTCAAGTCTACTACATCAGTCAAATCCATACTTTCTCGCCACTGATTCTCTGAATAAGGCCTCCAGGTTTAAAACCTCGTTTAGTCTCCTGTGTGTCTAAAAGGAAGTTTACAAGTAGGGTTTAATTTTGTTTAAACTCTGAGTTAGCTCAATAGAATAATAAATACATAATTATAGGAGAAGGAAATTTAGGAGCAGAACATGTATTTAGAAAATTGATGATGAGAGAAAAAGAAAGGCGAAGTTTGAAAAGTGGAATACAAAAGAAGGCTTGTGTAAAGATGCTATGAACTATGTTTGCGTCCCCTCAAAATTCTTATGTTGAAATCCTAATGCCCAATGTGATGTTAGTTAAGTCATGAGGGTGGAGCCCTCATGAATAAGATTGGTGCCCTTATAATAAGAGACAGGATCTCTGTCCTCTCCTCTCCTCTTCTCTCCTCTCCTCTCCTCTCTTCTCCTCTACCAGTGAGGATGCAATGACAAAGTGGGCTGTTTGCAAACCAGGAAACAGGATTTCACCAGACACTGGATCTCCTGGTGCCTTGGCCTTGGAGTTCTGGCCTCCAGAACTGAGAAATAAATACCTGTTCTTTAAGTCACCTGTCTACGGTAGTGTGTTGCCCATCCCAAACGAAAACAAGGGATGAAGGATGATGCAGCCGGTTGTTCCAAGAGACCCACGCCATAGGACTCTTTGCAGGCATGGAGTCTCAGGTATTCCTGCCAGTCTTTTGTACTTGGCCCTTATTTTATAACACGTTCTTTCCTAATAACCTTTTTAATTAAAAATTTTTTTTTAGGAGAGACATTCACATAGCATACACATTTTTAAATGCGCCATCCATTTTTTTCCCTTCTTGTGGATTTTAGGTGTGCGTGTGTGCACATCCTGCCTCCAGAAAATCAATGCAAATATAAGCAAATCAATATTCTGTGTCAGTTTATCATGTTTCTTTCTATTTCTACAAATAAGAACATACTGTACATATTAATGTGCACCTCAGTTTTTCTTATTGATAATATCTTGGAGACCTTTCTATGTCAGTATACAAAGAGCTTCCTTATTCTTTTTTAACGTTTGGGTTGTCTAAAATCTTTTGCTATATAACTGCCTCAAGGAATGGCCCTATAGAGGTGCCATTTTACACACAAGGGTGAGTATATAAATAGGATAATTTTTAAAATTAGAATCGCTGAGTCAACAGGTGTGTGCATTTATAATTTTGATAGATTTTGCCAAATTTGTTCCTTACAAGTGGTAACAATTTGTATTTCCACCAGCACCGCACGGAAGTGTCTGGTCATTCAATTTTACCAGTGCAGTGGGACTCAAACTTTGTCCTTATCCAATCTGATAAGTAAAATATGGTATCTGTATTTAGTTTAAATTTGTATTTTCCATATTATGAATGGAATGAGCTTGAGCATCTTTTCATATGTTTAAAAGCCATTTTAATTCCATTTCCTTGAAGTTTCTATACATATAATTTTTAACTGAATTGTTGGACTGTTTCTTGATGATTTGCCAGAGCTTTTCATATATTAAAAAAAAATGAGTCCTTTGCCTATGAAATGAGTTTCAAACATCTTTCCTTATTTTGTCTTTACCTATGATGTTTTCTACTTTTTTCCTTTTTTATTTTTTGCTCTACAGTGATACTTTCATTTTTAGGTAGTCACATTTATCAATCTTTTTTTAATGGCTTCAGAGATTTGTGTCATACCATTTATTAACTAGTTGCCTTTCCTGCAACTACATAGAGTCTGAGAAGACAAAACTTTAAGTCAGACCCACAAAAAGCAAACTCTTGCTCAAAGCCCAAAATGTTCTCGGGGAAAAAAAAAAGTGAAGAAAATGTTAAAGAACCCCAAAACAGTTTTAAATAAGCAGCAGTCGTTTTTCTTATTTTGTGTGTTGGTGATGCATGGGTGTGGGTGCCTTCTCTAATTCCATTTTTGGCTGGGTCACTTGCCAGGTCCATAAAGAGAGAAAGAGAGAGAGAAGGAAAGAATAAGCAAGCAAGAAGTCCGGCAATCATACCTTCCACTCTGAAGGCGAGATGTGAACAAATGAATCAGGCAGATTGGGGGGGAGAGCAGGGGGCCAGGATTTATGGCCAAGGCTCTCCTCACCTAGGCAACAGTTGGTAGGCAGCATTTGTGGCAGTGGCTAAGAGCTGTTCCAGGGCCTTGGCTGGGACGGCATCTGCTGAATAACTGGGCCAGTCCCAGAGCCAAGATCCACAGCTCCGCTGCTGCTGAAGAAGCTCAAAACTCATTTTTGCTGAGTCAAATCTCTCTTCGGGGATTAGGGGGAAAAGAAATGAAGCTCTGAAAAGTGGAAACTCTTCTGGACAATTCTTTGGGAAACAATGCAGTGGGTCTTTTTATTTTATTCTTATGTAATAAATTCAGTCAAAGGTAGACACCCCACCTTCCTGTGTCGATTTAGGACTAATTCACCCTGGAAGAAACTTCCCTAGTTGTAGGCGGAAAAAAAAAAAAAGAAAAAAAAAAAAAAAACCCACAATGGGACTAGAGAAATAAAACACTGAGAAAAGAAATAATACAGGGAGAAGAAATACATATAGCAATATATTTCAATATGAAAGACAGATGCACAGAATTTTCCATGCCAGCGAGTCTGCCGTGTATAAATAGGAGGAGTTCAAGGTAAACTACCAAGAAAATGACTCATCTGGGCAAGAAAAAGGAAAGAGATCAAGTGTTCCTGAGTTATTAGTAACTTGAAATTACAGTCTTATGCAGAGAAGCTTCGAAGCTTCATTCTCCAAGGTTTGACCTCTGGTGAATGTATGATCCAGCAATGGCTTTAGGTGACAAGAGCCAGGATATTCGAGAGAATGTTTCATATGTCTAGTCCACATACATTTTTGTCAATTTTTTTAATATGTAGAAAATACCTTCAGCATTTCATATAGTACTTTAACTACGCTGTAGATATTTGCAAAACTCCATGCTGTCACCTCATCGTTACCTCAGCCTGTATTTATTGAGTACCTACTATGTGGGAGGCACCTTACCATGCTGTCAGTGGGAATTCAAAGAAGAATGTGTGATGGTTAGTGTGCTGTAGCCTAAAAAGACATGTGTGAGACACAACCACGCAGAAGGAAAAGGAGAAAGGAGGGGGCAGGAGGAGGAAGAGGAGAAACAGTGTGGAATAGCAAAGTTTTAGTGCTTACCATACAGAAGTGAGGCAACTGCATTTTAACTAACTCATGTCAAACTCCACTGAACTCAAGGTCAACTTTATAGGGCAGGTAAACTCTACGGACACCAACAGAGATATTGGATTAAGTTTCCTCATAGGCACAGAACTAACATTTTTTGACAAGGAATTACATTTAAGAAGAGCCCATTATTTTCTTCTACTAGTCTTTCATTCTTACTAAGGTGATGGAGCCCATAAAGTCATGACGATTTTACAACCTAAAAAAAATTGGTTTAGTACGTTTCCAAGGGTGTTTCTTTTCTGCATATGTCACTTGTGGCTAGACATGTGGTACTAAGCATTAATTGGTACTTGATGGGTGTCACCAGGCAGCAGCTTAACTGTCTGTCTCCTTGTACCTGCCCCCAAAGAAAGGAGAGTCTGTATGACAGACGGATCCTTTCAGGGACTTTGCTAAACCTTTGTGTTTGCACCTTATGCATCCCTGTTTGGTCCCAGAAAGATGACTGGACAGTCAATGACGAGTAAGATTCCTCATGGAAGGAACAACGCAAGAAGGCGCAGTTGCGTGGGGACCAACAGGAGAACCCACGGGGTTCACAGAGGTGGGCACAGCCCCCCACCTTCCTCAGGCTAAGGAAAGCCTCTGCCTCTGTGGCTGCATTCCTTCCCACAACCTGCAAGGGAAGTGATTCAATGAGGTGCTCTCCATCTATTCATATGCATATAGGTTTTTGTCCCTTGGGGAAGTTGAGACTTACAGTCCAGCTGCCTGCAGGCAAGGGTGCCTGACTTAAATCGGTTTCCTATTATGATATATGGAATTCACAGATCTTGAGATTGACAAGCTTTATCTCCTTTACTTCCACACCGAACTAATAAAAGCTGATGCGAGGCCGGATTCTGGGCTTCCAGTCCTTGAGATTGGGGGTCCCTTGGTCTGCTTAAACTCTATTCATGACTACTATCTTTTCTTAATCCTGTGCCGCCCTCCTTGCTCCCCACAACTCTCATCGTGTGTGCGGGACGGGACAGATGGTGTCTGCTTACTTGTAGCAAATATTGCCTCGGGTTTTTATTGCGCCATGGATTCTGTTTTCTTTATGGCGTCTGATGCCTCATCTCTGCTACTTATTGCCTTGTTCCTATGGTTCTCTTGGTTTTCCCAACATTCTGCTATCTGCTAACTTCCCCTCAAACCAAACTTCTCAATGTTGCCATTCACTTTGCAAAAGATGCACTTGGTAAAAGAGATACATAGTGGGGCCACTGGCCAACGTGTACATTCTTACCTTTGCATCAGGTGCTTCCTTGGCTCAAGATCGAATTACCTGTGATCAGGGCAATGACCTCACATGGCAAGAAGAATATCGCCATGTGTGGTAGGAGCCACCAGTGGCGGCTTTCTGAAACAGACCTACAAATATTCATACATCAGAAGTACTTCTTGGCATTTTTGCTAAGACACAGTTTACTATTTAATCAAGTGGCTACGTGTGCTCTGAATTTTAGACTTGTTTTCTATGTAATGTCAGTTATTGAACGAAGTGTTATTTTGACCAAATTATAGAATGATAGCATGGAAAAGGGATAGTGAGGTTCAGCCCATCCGTTTTTATAAATGAGTTACTGGACACTGAGAAGGTCTGAGTGAATTTAGTTAGTTCACATCTGGGAGTAAAAGCAGAATCTATAATTTCCCTTTCCACTGCACAGCTTTATTTACTGAGGCTGCCCCTAAACCAATTTATCAATTAAAATAATGTGCAGTGTAGCTTTCTATGGATATTTTACACTAGGCTTTCCTTACTTTTTTCTAGTTTCAATCAATCATCAAACAAACACTAACAATTTTAGTACTGATTAAAATTTCATCTGAATAGAATGCCAACACAAGCAAAATAATTTCTCGGTGCCAAGAATAGAAGAATATGTGGCTGAGAACTTTTCAGTTTGCCATGAACCATAAACATAGACTTCAAGTGACAGGAAGCTAGACTCATTTATTCTTCTGATTATGGAACCACCTTAGTTGGTTGTGGTGAGTGGAGTGACCTATTAATTTGGGGGACATCAGAAGGAAGCCATCATACGCAAATTATGACAAATCCATCTAGAGCATGAGAAGTGAGCAAGAAGTGGGATAACCCAGAAAACACTTATTGCATACACGTAGGGGAAAAAAATACACTATAAATCATTATTGGTTAATGTATATGATTATACATAAATTTAGATCTCTAAATTGAAGCCAGCCTTTTCCATTTGACAGAGGCAGATAACACTTCCTGAAAACTAAAGCAAGATTCAGAGTTTTAAATGATGTGAGGCTAAAACAAAATACTTTATTGAATTTAAAAAAAAAGAGAGAATTTTTAACTTTTAATTTTGAATTCAATAAGAACAAGACTTTTAAGTTCTTTTAAGTGAGTGTCATTTTTGTAAGCCTTGAACCTGGCATTCTCCACACCTGGCATCTGGCAACCCCTGGATTGGGAAAAGAAGCAGCTGTTCTGTAGACAGGCTGGTTTCTATGTATTCCTGCAAACTACTAAAAGCCTCTTAAATCAGTAAAAATATCAACTTGCTTTGGAGATGAATTTACTTTGGAAAATTCTCCTTTAGTCTTAGGAATGATACTAAACCATCTAAAGCTGCTTCTAATTTATATTTAATCTCTAGGATTAAATGCATGCATTTACCATCAGGAGGATTTAGTTAATCCCTCCATCTGTCCTTTACCGCTCAGCCAGCATCCTGGCCTCTTGAGAAGTATACTGGCCCCAGAAACCCAGATTATCTCAAGCACCAATCAGGCAGCTCAGAACACAGTAGGCACTCAAAGCTCCCTGGAATAAATGAGGCATGGAGAGACACTTCATAAGTTTGATTCTTTGAATGTCTCCTGTGATATCTTTCCAGACCGAACAATAGACCCTAAGGCTTTTATTCTAAACCAGGGTTTCTCAACCTTGACACTATTGACATTTGGTCCAGATGATTCTTTGTTGTGGGGGGTGGGGGGAGTGGGATTTGTCTTGTGCATAATAGAATTTTTATCGACATCCATGGCCTCTACTCACTAGATGCCAACAGTCATCACCACAACAAAGGTATAATAGCCATAAACAAATGTCTGCTGTGGGAGCAAAGTTGGCTCCATTGGAGAAGCACGGGTCTAGAGAGCTTGAATGACAGTTGTGTGTCGCAATCAAGAGAGGACAATATTCCTAATCACCGTGAGAGCAGTTTCATGCATGGAATTTTGGAATCTACCGATGGCTAGTTGATTCAATGGATTAGAAATGAGATCAAGGTTATACGTGTGTATCCAAAAGAAAAATAGTCTCTAGCTAGAAGGTGGTGAAGGACTTTTTCTAATTAGCTCTTATGCTTTATGTACTCCCGGCGTTTCCAACAGATAATACCTAGTGATCAAAAGTGTCTTCAACAAGGTGATAAAAACCTGAGAACTCGTAATTCAGTTCTCTGAATTCTGTTACAGTCATGGAGGACCTCTGATTCTAAGTGCAAGGCACGGGTCCAAATGTCCCCTGGTTAAGTATGAATGACTCAGTGACAATGCATTCCCATTACAGGAAAAACATTTCCAGGGCTATGATTTACTCAAGGTGAGTCATTAGACACAAACCATAAAGCAAGAACAAAATCTGTAATTTAGAGGGGCATGGAATACATTTCTGCAATGATTCCATTTGGGACTTCACGCCAGGTTAAGTAGGCTATCAGAAGAATAACATTGGGTGAGAATGGTCGGATAACAGTGGAACTTTCTCCAGGAGAAGGTGAACTAGAATCCGCAGGAAAAGCTCTGTCGCTTTCATGTTTCACACTCATAGACTGTGCTAAAGAAAACATTGCTGGCATATTTTTAGCCTTATTATGGAAAACGGACCCCGCTGGGCCACAGGAACGAGCTTCCAATCCAATAAGAGTCAGAAATGCAAAAGAAAAATACCCTGGGAAAGTTTTCTCCGGCTCATACAGAGCAGAGAATATACTGTGTTCCCTTGTCCAGCCTATAATTAAGATGAAAGGTATGTTCCCCTCCAAGTTGCCATCCGGTGGCATGGTTAACATTCCATCCTGGCTGCAGTCGCCTGATTGGTCTAATGCAACACATTTTTTAAGGAAAGAAAGTAAAAAAAGGAAAACACACATTTTACTCTTAAGTATTTCATAGGATGAGCTATTTCAGTTTCGGCTATTTTTAACACGGTGAAAAGAAAACATTTTTGAATTGACCATTTCTTACAGGAACTAAAGTATAAGGCTGCCTGTCTTTCGAGTCGAGCTGTCTTGTTTGCTTAAGGTGCTGCCTGTTTTGCTGAGCTCATTGCCTGTGATGGGTCAGCCTAAAAAGGTTTGGACAGTGTGGTATGTGCCCAGAAGGTCAGATGTTTTCCTCTGCCTCTTGGGGTATCCAAACTTGGCCAAGAAACCTTTGAGAAGAAGGCTGTTTGTGAAAACTCTGATACTTTTGAATTCCACCCAGACTGAAAACGACATAAGAAGAGCCTTTTTTCATAGACGCGCCCCCCCTTCCTACCTTTCCTTAAAGCCCAGGCAGTCAAATAATAATAAAGCATATCTAGATTGAGATCTCGGTTTTGACCTATGTAGATAAACACACAACTATATTTACCTACATATATTAATTTCTGGAATTTATACATATATTTATACATATATAAACTTCCGAGTTCCGAGTTTTGTGTTTTTTCTTGTTTTTCATCTTCTAGAAAGATCTCAGTGGATCTTTCTCATAGGGGAACATTTCTGAACAGAAATTCCTTCACTCACAGACTGACATAATTGTTTGGAATAACAGTTCTGGTAGAAGGATTCATACTAGAGTGCGATGGAGTCACAGCACACACTCGGAGACCATTCTGTGTCTAAAAAAATCACCTTTTGGGGGGCTCCGAAACTCATGGGGGTGACCAGATGAAATTATTTCCACAGTAGCCATGTCCCATCATCCCGACGAGAATTCACATCCAATGAATAATTGAATAGTTACAAATTTTCCCAACTGCAAAGTTAAGTCATGCGTTTTAAAGTTGGGACTTGCACAGAGGTGTGAAATGAAAAGGCGACTCTGTTCCACGTGTGCTAATGCCTTACTTACTCATTGCAGGCCCAGGTCACTCCATCTTCCAGATGGGTCCGATCCTGCACCTAAACCCAATGCCTGGGCCCTTTTGAACAAACAAGCCCCATTTTATGGAGGCAGGCGGGCAGTATGCAACAGGCAACTGGGTTTCCCAGCACCACAGAGCTTTGTTAGTCATTCGGCTGCAGGTTAGCTTCTCTTTAGGAGTTCTGGATCACCGCATTCCAGCTCACCCTTCAGTCGGCCATGGGGTTGCAGCTGCTCACAGCAGTGTTTCTGATTCTGCAAGGCCTGTGGTTCTGTGGTTGTGCTCAGGGGACCACCAGTTACTCTGCTGTGAGTAACTAAGAGTTCTCAGACTCAGTCCTCCCAAAGACGAAATCAGCGGCTGTTCATTAACCAGGGTTCTTCCTTCCAAATGCTGCCTCTTTGTAATTCTGACCAGTGAGACATAAAACAGCAAGAAAGGAAGAAGGGTTTGTTTCACACCAAAACATGTTTTGTAAATGCAAGCTTTTATTCCCAAAATGTCTGCCTCCAGTGACAAGTGAGGTTAGCTTTTCAATAAGTTAATGACATCAGCTACAAGAAAGTTTAAGAGAACATATGAGAATGCTATCTATTCCTTTTAGTAATTAACACAATAGGGCAAAGTTCTTTGTAATGGCAGTTATAGTGTATCAGCTATTGCTTAAGAAAGAAAAGAATTTATACCAGGGCTTATGGTTAATATTAGCGAAGGGTTAGTTCTAGGACACAGAAGGATTCAGGCCAGCACAGTAAGCACGAAGCTATGAGGGGACTTTCCCTGAAATCCAGTAAATTCCTTCTTCACAGGGAATGCACTGCAGCTCCTAAGTGCTTAGAGCAAACCACTGGAAGAAAATTCCTTTTTGTTTAGGTTCATTGCTTCTGAAGGATGCAGAGCTAGTATCGTACAACAGGAGAACAACTGGGGTTCCCCGGGCTTCTGCAGATAAGCTTCAAATTAAAAAAAAAAAAAAGGATCTCTGCAAATTGATTGTATGCAACTGGACTTGACCTGGTCTGTGTTACAGTTCTTACCTTCAACCCTTTTGGCGCCATCAGCCACCCACCACAGTTAAATCCAGCTGCCCCAGGAATGAAGTGAAAGCTGATCAGAAAGGGGACCTGCTCATGCTTCGGAGAACAGATCGTCCCCAAAGTGGTCCGTCAGAGGCCAGACCACCCTCTGGACACGAATGTTAGACCAGAACAATGGATGGTGGTTGTATGAGGTAAACATTAAAATCTCTTCCAAGCTTGCAATGCTAGGAAATGGCCACATTCCAAATGATTTTTCAACACTGGGAGAAAATTATGGCTTCTGAATTGAGTCAAAAAGGAATTCCAAAATGATGCCTGCCTCAGCTGGATGTCACAAAAAAGGAAAGGGTGGAATCTGCCTTTAAGTGTCATGTGACCACAAAATAATAGAAGCGGTGGTGGGGTGGTGGTGGTGGTAATTAATAATTAATAATAATAATAATAGATGATACAGAATTATTCCTCTCTGTTTCGTGTGGCTCTGTGGAATTCATTTTTCTGTAGAACAACCTGCCTAATTATGCTTTACTTCAGTTAATATTAGAGTTCATTTTCATTATCTTTGAGGAAAAAAAATGAACTGCAGGCGTTGACAATGCTTGGAGTTGTCCTGAAGTATGCTGGGTTTTGGGAAGGAAAGTCTGCAACAAACACTAGATGATCCAAACACATAATCAAGATCTGATTTTCCTCAGTAGACAGTGCCGTTGACTTGGATTCTTACGCTGGAGGCACACAAAGCAAACTTTTCTAAACTGTATACCACTGTACTGGAAATATTATCTTGTTGAAGAATATAGGCATTGGAGAGTTGGCCGAACAACAACAACAACAAAAAATGGAAATACAAATAGGCACCATCTCTAAGAAAATGACTGCTGTAAAAATCCAAGGACATCTTTTGATGTATACGCAGTTCATACTTGCCATTTTTTGCCACGCAGAAATGAAAAGATGACAACCCAGAAGTACTGGCAGAAGCTTCCTCGATTACCGTAGTTTTGTGCCCCACCCTGTGTACAACAACTCTTAACACAGAGAAAGTATGTGACAGGTCAGGTTCGCTTTTCAAGGAGCAGCGAGGCATTGGTGTTTGTCCTCAGACTGGCTGGATATATATCTGAAACACGCAAGATGTTTAATGAAACTGAAGATAAGAAAGGGAGAATTGAGGTTACCAAGAGAGGTATAAAAGAGCAAGAAGTTCAAGCATCCATAGACGTTCAAAAAACAAAGACAAATCTGGCAGTTGTAGAAAATAGATCATTCCAACCCAGGATAAGACCCATCATGGCTGACAGTGGGTAATTGTGTGTGTGTGAGGGGAGAAGGGGCTGGAGATGGAGGTGGGTTGAGGGTGAGAGCCCCCAGACCATGTCAAGATGGGGTTGTTCCCAGATATCTGTTCACAGAAGCTCAGTGCCAGGAAGGAGAATGCCCCTCAGAGTCTGGGAACCAACAGGAAGGTGCAGAGCCTAGAAAGCAGGTCACACCATGAGTCAGGCTGGAGAAGTGGAGCAGGAAATCAGCCCTAGAATGAGCAAAGGTGGGTGACCAGAGAGTCGGAGAGTAAATAGCATTTTGGTAGACATTGAAGAGGACAGCATAAGAACTCACCTCGCGATTCCCCACCAACCACAAGTCCTCACCTGCTGTTTCTCCACCAGGCAGGGCCTCAGCCAGTGGCATATGCTCAGTTGGATGTATTTTATACGATTTCATCAAAGGAGACACATGGCCAAAATCGTCCAATAAGTTTCATATGCTGTCCTCATTATTCATTGAACACATAGATATTGTGTTCCCACCATGTGCAAAGCACTGTGCTGGATGCTGGGTTCACAGACATGAGGAAAACCTGGCTTAGATTTACCCACTCATGACTGTGCATGGAAATCAGTCTGTAACCAACAGGCTATGGAGAAAACTATGTTATTAGTATGTTTAGAGGTTGCTTCTGAAAAAACATTGCTCAAGAAAATAGTCAAAGAACTTAAGAGACGAGTTTGATGGCAGCTGACAAGTTTAGAAGTCGCGGAACTTCCTGAAGTGTCAAATCACATGGTGTATAAAAACCTGGGATGAGGAGCAGTGGGAGAAAAATCATTCCACTACACCTCCACTATCTTAAAGAGTGTCTGACATGTCATCATACTTAATACATGTGTGCTAAATGTTGGGTGGAAAGATCCTAGCTCAGCCTAATTCTAGTTACATGATTTGAACGTGTCATTTGACATCTTAGGAACTTGCTATTTTCCTTGTAAAATACAAGCAATAATAACTTTCTTACCCAGCCCAATATATCAAATGTTAGCATTAAATGAGATAATACAGGCTTCTGTGCTTTCTAAATTACAAAGCACTATACACTATTTGAAAACTCCAAACTATGCTGAGAAAACAGTGTTACTAAATACCAGAATATAAATTAAGGCACTAGAATGATGTTAGGAAGAATAGAATTAAGATTCTAGACACAGAATTTCTAATTGTTTGGCCTTTACATCAATAAGAGTGGTACATGTGACTGGTTGATTGAACTGTGTGAACTCCTATAGAATAGTTTTATTTGCCTCCAATTGATGAGCTCAGCTGTACCATGGCGAGTCACCCCCAAATCTGATTTCCTTAACTCTTCATCTTTTGTTCAGGTAGGAGTGTTAGCAAATGTGGTGACATCTGGGAAGGTACAGAGCCAGTTTTGTCATTTCTTAATAAGCCATGGAGAACTTACATGGGAAAATATGTAACTCTCATTAGTTTCTTCTTTTCTCTTTCATGGCAGCATTATTTTTTCCAGTTCTATTGAGATATCATTGCCATATATCACTGCATGTGTTTCAGACACATAGCATACAGCTATATATTATACACACACACACACACACACACAAAGGGTGCCCAAAAAATGTATACACATTTTAAGAAAGGAAAAAATTGTATTAAAATTCTAATACTCGATAGATACTGATAACAAAAGATGAATACAAGTCTTGTGTATACATTTTTTGGCGCCTCTGGTGTATATATATATATATATATATATATATATACATATATGTATATATGTATATATATATATACATACACACACACACACACATATATATATACACATATATACACACACACATATACACACACATATATATATACATATATATGCACACACATATGTGTGTGTGTATATATGTGTGTGTATATATGTGTGTGTGTATTCTCTCTATATATAATATATATATAGTGAAAATTATTACCACAATAAATTTAGTTAATATCCATCATCTTTTTCATCTTAGGATGTGAATATTCCCAGATCTCCTCTCTTCAGCATTGAAACTTAAGATACAATCTCCAGAAAACATGAAAAGTAATTCTATTTTATTTACAGAATGGTTTCTAGGTGCTTAACAGTGTAATAAGTGATTGACATAAGTTATGTCATTTAGTCCTCACTTACCAATGAGGTAAGTGTTATTGCTCAAGGTCACATGACTTATTAATGGTAGAGTCACTTCATATGAAAGATGTCATTGGAATTGTGAGTCATGCAGGTGAATTGCAATAACAAAAATAACAGATCATATTATCACATTGAAGATCCCTAATGCAAATATGTATAGGTATTCTCAAACTTCAGGTTTAAGTCTAGTGCCATCAAAAAAACCCACCATTAATATCTAAGGGCAATTTACCCAAGATGTAGGCACATAATCCCTGGTATCTAGAGAGAATCGCTGTAGCTATAACAATTAGTCAGTCAGTAACTCATCAAGCCCTCCACTGAGTCCCTCCAATGAGGAACATACTAATAGCTGATAAAAAAAATATATGATAGTTCCTAGTCTTAGAAACTCATAGTGTTATTGAAGATATAAAACATAAGCTTATGAATGTGATACATTAAAAGCTTAAATCAAGAGGTCCATCTAATAATACGAAACAGACAATGTAAGCCAACTCTCATCATTGAAAACTAATTTTGCTGGGTACAAAATTCTAAGTTAAAGATTATTTTGCATCAGCACTTTTGAAGATATTATTTTACAATATTAATTTTACAATTGCTATCCAGACATCTGCTATAAATCTACTTTCTTCTCTTTGTACACAAGCTGACATTTCCTCTCCTGCTGCTTTAAGATCTTTTCATCTCTGTTGCTCTGCAATTTTATCACAATGTGCCTCTTGTGAATGTCTTTATATTTGTCGTTTGCTATAAATTGTGATTTCTTTTATCTGAAAATTAATACTTTTATCAGGACAAGAACATCATTTCATTGTCTCTTTAAAATCTTCTCTCTTCTATTCTCTCCTTCACTGAGATTTACTCTGATTAGATTTATGTTAGATCTTATTCTATTTTGCATATCTCTTAATTTTTCTCATGTTTCCATCGCTATATCTCCCTGAGTTTAATTCTGTTTTTGTTTTTTTTCATAGTTCTTCTCTAATTTACTTACTTTTCTCTTATGCTGGCCTAATCTGCTTTGAAGTCACCTGGGCCAATATTTTTCATTTCTAGAAGTTATATTTGCTTCTTATTCCGATTTACCTGATAACTTTATCATAATCTTTTATTTCATGTTTATTTCTGTGATTCCAACTTTTATTTCTCTAAGTAATTTACACACAATTATCTTATATTCTGCATCTGAAATCTTCAATATCTGAATTACTTTGGATATAAATCTATTTTTTGTTGTTTCTGATAATTCTCACACAGGGTGGCTTGTTTCCTCATGTGTTTGGTGATTCTGAACTATGTGTGCTCCTACTTGTTTGGTCTTATTATATGGTAATCACATTTCACTTACTCCAAAAATGAGAGCAGGTGTTTGTTTGTGTGTTTGTTTCCAGCATCATTTGCTTATGCTGGGAACCAATGGATATTATTGATCTGGGGCAATTTAACTGCCTTTTAAAGTCTATAGCTTTCTCTGTTTCAACTCCCCCGCCGGGCCACTGGCCTAAAGCTTAATATTCCAACATAGGCATTTTCCGTCAGAGTAAGCCCACTTTATATCTGCTTACTATTTATTGTCCAGTTCTTATTTGTTTGTTTGTTTAGTGTTGGGAGAAAATCATCCATGAGTCTCTCACATTTCTGTGTGTCCTCTGAGTAGAGGCATGGACAGTTTTTGTTCTGAACTATCTTTTCAAGGATTTTTATAGAGCCAACAGCTGTGGAAGATGTAAACGCTCTCTCTAGGGCAGCAGATGTACCCAGAATAGAAAACATAATTTCTCCCTCTACGGCAAAAGTTGAGCAAGTTTGCTAGTCATCCTTCTAAAAGATTGGGTTTTCCTAATCTGAGCATTCCTCCAACATAATATAAACCCACTGCATACACAGCACCCACCTGGGCTGCTCCACCAGCCCACAAGGTTTAGAGGACAAAGGAACTTATGAGAACACGGAGCTCATGCTGCCTGCTATGTTGTGAGTAATAACGTGCATTGTCTCTGACCTAGGTTTCTCATGTCTTCTACCTGCCTCCATGAAACTGTAGCAGGGACTTGTTAGTTTGAAAGCAGGATAATGTCTCAGACTCTTCCCAGTTCTTGACAGTGGGAAGGACATGTTGGGGTTTCCTCTTATTTTCTCTAAAAATAACAGTTTATTAAAAGATATGACTTGTTATTTTATAGCAAAGACCCTATTCATAGTATCTATTCCAGCATCTTCCCTTAAGTAAAAATGGAATCTGATTCATATTTATGTCCTCCATGCCCAACTATAAAATTGTGTTGAATGAATGGCTACATGAATGGAGGTAAAAATGTAAAACACTGAAGTCATAAAATGCTTAAAAAAAAGAACTATAACGTGTCAAATTTAATAAAACAACTAATTAACTAACTATGAACCCTTTATTCATTTAAGCATTTGCATTACAGTGGGGTAGCGTTTTGTTTACATTTAACTTATAATATTCAGCTACATATGTTTGGTCAAAGAGAAAAATTAACCTAGACAGTGCAAGTAATTTTATCAATTGTTCCAAGCTCAGAGTCCATACCCCAGAGGGAACCTGAGAAGAGAGACATTCGAAGCAATAGTCTCTCTCTTGGTCCAATTCACAAAAGTCAATTCTCTTCTATGAGTGAGATTTTTATAGCTCAAAGGACAAAATTTTAATAAAACAACAGGCCTTTACCTTATATTTGATGCCCAGGACAAGACTACAAATGGAGACCTGTAAACCATATAGCTAAATACTTAAAAGTTATAAATCGAGTTAACAAAAAGTTAAGTAAAAAAAAAAAGTTCTATCCTCTGAATATTGAAAATTATATCTTCATATTGACAAAGGTTAAAAAATAAATGTGAGTAACACTATGGTTTTATATGACTGAGGGTTTGCAAAACATCAAAGACAATGGAAGTTAATTATTATTATGCACATAAAGGTCTTCTGTTTATAGGCTGGATGACTAATAAAGCAAAAACATCCACAATTCATAAAGTATTATGTATTTATCCCATAAAAATTTATTATTGTTCCCTTTGTTTCAGTAAAATCACTATTTGTATTGTTACAGACAAGAGTTTCACAAAATTTTTGTTTTGATATAATATTGTTCTAGCAGAAAGTATACTATAAGTATATACAAAGTAGATTCAAATGTAAATTAAAACAAATGTAATAAAAGGAAAGTTATTTTTGTATATATGTTTTAAAAGATATCTTCTTAAAACATTAAAAGTTTCCCATTACAATTAAAAGGCAAGATATAAATTATAATTTACATGTATCTAAAATCTAAACCAAAATATGTAAATAAAGCTGAAAAGGTTTGAAAGTTTAATTGAACCATTAATTTTTTAAATAAAAAGACTTCTTACAGTTCTTGCATTCAGTGTTCATCTGGCTGCCTATGTAAAGAATCACGATCACATGTGATGCACGTTATATCTCTACCTACATTTTACAAATTTAAAAGCAAAATAAATGTTTAACAATGTGAATGTTGTCTCAGCTACCACGTGCATCTGTTGCAAATATCACACGATTTCTTAAATCTCTCCAGAACCATAATTTGGGACAGGAAGGGAAGTAAGACCACGGATGCTCAACTCTACAGGGAAACAATTCTTCTTTAAGCAAGACTCCCTTGCATCCATGCTATCTGAAAGGAAGACACTGCTCTCCCAACCAGTATCTCGCTACCAAGGGTTCTCTCTCCCTCAGCTGGCTCCAAGCCTGGGGGGGAATCCTGCCTTCCTTCCTCTCACCTCTCCACGTCTGGCTCGTATTTTGTCTTTCCTGGCCAGCTCCAATGATTGAGCAACAAAATGCAGATTATGTAATTTTGGTGATTCTGCATACAAGCAAAATGTGCCAACGTTTATATTTATAACCGGCATTGCACAATATAAAGATGAGTGGTAAGATGTATGCCAATGATTTAAAACTTTAACACAAAAGCAAATTTAAAAACACCTTTACAAGTCCAGAGAGGGAAAGAGAGAGAGAGAGGAAGAAGGAAAAAATATGTTTCTAAGTATCTTTCACAGCACTTTTCCTGTTTTTCATAAAAGGGATATTTTTATTTTGCACTTGGACTCACCAGTTACATAGCGAGCCCTGGATGGGGACCATGCAGGACCAGCACTGAACCCAAGTGACAGAGGCAGTCATGTATTTTTAATATTCATACATTTATTTTTCTTTTTTAAAAACATTAATATTTAAGGAGATGATCTAAAATAAATGACTTAGGACAGGGATTCCTCTCACTCAGATCCAAGGGCAGACCTGAGTAAGACCCCAACACACACACCAACTCCTTATTGCTGGATACAGCAATTGCTGGCAACTTTTTCCAACCTGGAAGAAAATCCGATTGTGTTGGTCATATTATGAGAAGGTAGGAAGATGCACAACTAGAGACAAAATGGGATTTTACCATTTTCGTTATTCTTCTGATTGAGAATCTAGACTCCTATAAAGTGGGCTCCTCTGTGGAAAAATTTATTTGACACATTGGGTGCTGTTAAGATTTTTGAAACCCAATGTATGTACAAAAACAGCCACTAAAGTTTTGTAAAAATGGTTCTTCAAAGGGGTTTTTGTTGTTGTTGTTGTTATTGTTGTTGTTGTTTTTTAAGACTGTTTGGGACATTAGTAAGAATGGTACTTCTCAAAAGATGTATATTATGTCCTTTATCATATACCCTATGGCACATAACATAGTGAGTCTTATTAGACTCTCAGCATATAATAGAAACTCATTGAATTGATTTTGTTTCTTTATTTTTGTGATTGCATTATTAATATATTCAGTTCTGGGAAGGTTTTGATTTTAGAACACATTACCTCTGACTAGGTCAGTTCAAATATTTCAAAATCATTGAAGTGTATATATCACAAACACTTGTGAATTTCTCTTTATCTTAACACCATACCACCCTTCCCACTCCTTTAAAAAAGTCCCTGAAAAAAAATCTCAAGTAGAAAAACAGCCCGTTCAGAAGGCAGTTGAGTTTTCGGGTTACAGGGCTCCATGGATAATCATAGAGCCCAGGAAATTAAATTTGACTCCCCTTGCTCTAAATGTCTCTGACACCTAAGACATTGCTGAAGTTAAATAACAGCATATAGTGCTGGTTGCATTTAAATATATATATATATGTCATTGTTCTTTTCTCAACTTCTCCATCAACATAGGAGAAAAGTCAGCTACTACTTCCTTTTCATTGCTTGAAAGTGTATTCTCTCACTTCTTTCACAGATGTTTTAGCCCCCTTGGCTCACCAGATTAATGTTGAGTTTACCTTTTTAGGATTCAAAGGGAATGTGTGAAAGGATCTGGCCCTACTCCTCTGGACATCTGTTCACATTCCAGGGAGCGTGGACAAAGAGCCTCCTTTCTAGAATGGTCAGTTTCCCGCACTTTATTTCAAAATATAGCAGTCCCTAGATAGATACGGAGTTGTGCCCTATTTTCCACCATCATTGCAATGCCGTACGCAACACAGAAGTGCTCCACCAGTTCAAACTCAAGTTCTTACTAAGCCTGCCTCAAGACTCTGTCATGCATCAGCCATTGTTGTCAAAGGAACTGGACTTCCCCACCCCTGTGTTCCCATCAGAGAAATAATGGAAGGCGTTTGACTGCTCGGCCATTTGCACTCCAGCTTTGCACAAGCTCTTAAGGGAAATGGGAGCAAATGATGGATGACATATTAAAGGAGATGGATGATGAGTAAATGAGAATGTCAGCTAGGTTTTCATACTCTATAGGGCATGGTAAATGTAGTGTTTTGTTTGCTTTTTTTTTTTTTAAAGCATATCCATCTGTTGAGGTTCAGAGACTGATGCATGAACATCCAGGCACCCTGCTGATGGTTTTGAGGTCAGCTGATGAAATTGAATGGGGCTTCAGATTTAGTGTTAAGAGCCATGAGGGCCAAACTTACACTCTTTAAATCTGTCACGTTTAGCAACTATCAGCAAAAAAAAGTGAACTTTTAGTTGTCTCGTTGAGACAATTAACTTATTTTCACTACCCTAGGATACCTTCCTCCCTCCAACTGGCCAAATCCTATCTACTCTTCAGTCTCCTGTCCCAAACCTCCCCAGAACACTGCAGCCCAGAGCGTCTTCCCCTCTTCTACACTTGTGTCTTTTCTTTTCTACAATATTCTAATAGAAATTAATCTTCGATGCCTTGTTTCCAGTTCTTATATTATTCCATTTAGGTTGCTTGACACTTTCAATCACTTAACTTTGTGTATATCCATGTCTTGTCTCCTCAAACAAATTGTTAGTTCTTCACGGAAACTAACAAGTTTCTTCTTCATAGTTCTTCCATAACTTATTGTTATCTGACATTAGTGTATTTTCCATGTATTTGTTTATAACCTTCCTCACTAAAATGTAAGTTCTAAGACACGGCATTGACTTTGTCTTTATCTTTGTATCTTCAGAAGCATAAAACACTGCCTAGCAAATAATAGGGGCTCAATCGATGTGTGAAACGAATGAATGAATGAATGAATGAATGAATGAATGAATGAGTGAATGAGTGAATAACTAACTTGTGTTCCCTCCTTTACTTCAAATTGTAACATTTTTAGCATTTGCTTTAACAAAGCTGACAACAGTCAGAAGTTGCATAGGGGTCAAAAGTCTAGGCTGTGCAGTCACACAGATATGGATTCAAATCCACTTTCCTGCTATCATTTTCTGGCTATTTGATATTGGACAAAATACTAAATGTCTCTGTGCCTCGGATTCATCTCCTTTAAAAGGAAAATAACAATATCTACTTCATAAAGTTGCTGTATTTAATAGGATATTGTAGAGGAGGAAAAACAAATTTCCCTCTAGCCTTCTAAGTTCTTGGCCAAGACCACCAGTAATCAAAAGACAGATGAATGAAAGACAAACAAATGTAATTATGTATATTTACGTATACATAATTGGGAGTCCGGCAAAGCTATGAGACTCAAGGAGTGACCAGTGTAGGAAACTTTCATACCTTTTAGATAAAGAAACTATACATTTGTGAAGAATTGACCAGACAGAGTTGTGAGCTGGGTTAGTAAATTGATGACGCAACTAGGGTTATTTGTACAGCCATCTTGTCCCTAAATTCCCTCCGGTGATAAGGATACCTTCTACCCTCCTGGTACAGGGAGGGTACCTTTCATCTTTGAGCTATATGTCCTGCTATCAGGGGGACAAAGGAGGTTCAGCGTGTCCTTCCTGCATCACCTTTTTCTCAAATCACTTTAATTCAAAATGCTCAGTTGACCAAAGCAGCGTATTTTGGAGTGACACATTCTGCACCCCTATAATATGGTATTCGGCATCGGCAGGTATAAGATTTGTTTCTTTTAGATGAGACAACTTCTAGGAAAAATTGATGGGTACGTAAAAAGTGAGAATTGAGAATCGAAATGTTCCCCATAAACTTAGGAAAAGATTTATCGTTCTGTAGCTTTGGTAATAAGCAGCCATCACAGCCAGGTTTTAACCTGTTCAATCCATCCATAACTCACCTCAGCGAACACACTTTTGCAACCCAAGCAGCCAGGGTCAGTCAGCATCTCCCTTCCAAAATCAACGATCAAGGGCAGACTCACTCCAACAAGCGTGCCTGTGAGTGCCAACAAGTCAACAGTCCCACCTAAGGAAGCGTGATTCCATAGGTGACGTCAGCCTACTTAGGTCTCTGGAAATCCACCAAACTCTGAGCCCCATACCTGGAAAAAAAAACAAAAAAAACCCTGCATGAGATGAGCAATCTGCTGAGTGGGGGCCTCACCATCCGGCGACCTGGTGATAACAGGCCTCATAACAAGTAACAACCACGTTTACATACATTATTATTTCACTTGAAGCTAATAACAACCATATGCAGTGGCTATTATTCCCTTAGGAAAGGAAAAATAAAATGCATATATATAACATTTATGGGGCACTGACTGATTTCCAGCCACCATCTTCAGCACTTTACCTAAGTTGTTGTTTTTTGTCTTTTTGTTTTTTCATTGAAGCCTCACCATTGCCTTATGAAATAAGTGCAGTCTCCTCATTTTACAGTTAAATATATGAAGCTTAGAAAGATTAGAGCCAGGACTGAAACAATGGCCAAGTGACAGTCCTTTCTCTCAGCAGAGTAACAGTGATGCAGACACCATCAGTAGGACCACGGAAGCTGGAGCTGGAAGTCCGTGCTGCTGTGTTTGCCTGGGTTGTCTCACATCAAGCTAGCTAAGAAGCTCACGCTAAATTTCCTTTCATGCCCAAGAAAATAACTAATGTGCTTTTCCTAAATTTGCAAAATTGATGATTTCCAAAAATTCTTGTACTAGATTCCAATACTCGTCTGAAATAAAGTAAAACAATGAACCTTGATGGGGAGAGTGCATTAGAGAAAAGCACTTGCTGTTGCAGTTTTTTGAAATTATGCTGGGTTTACCGACAATGAATTTCCATAGAGACCATGCTCTATGCTAGTGAAGGAAACAATACGTGAGCTTTTATTTTAAAATTGTCGGCTCTGATTTGATGGATGTTTTTCCTATTTTAGCTTGAAAATTTTCAAATTTATACAAAAGTAAAGAGAATAAGATAAGAACTCCCATGTATTCATCACCCAGCTCTAGTAATGACCGTCTTCTACTCCACATCACCTACTTCTCTAACCCTGCATTATTCGAAACAAATCTAAGCATCATATGATTTCATTTGTAAATGTTTTAGCATGTTTGTCCAGAAGATAATGACTCTTCTTAAATGTACTTGTAATATCACATCTAAAAACACTAATAATTATTTAATATCAAATATCCAATCATTGCTCAGTAACAATGTTAATAATGCTGACATCAAAAATATATCATAAAATGTTTAAGATTTTTTTTTTCCTAGCTCTATTTCATCTTTAAAGTATATGCCACCAGAATCTGCGGTAAAACTACTGTGCTTTAAAGTCACTTAGAGAGAGATTCCCTGTGAGGTTACGTCAGCAACTCTGTGCATAGTTAGGTCCATATGTGTCATTTTCTTTCCAATTTTAAGGGGTTGCTTTTTTATTTAATTTTATTTTAAAACTATGTGAAATCTGTCTATGGTTTCAGTGTCAGATCTACAAACCAGATATAAGGAGAAGGTGATTTTCTGACCCTATGACCTTCGCCTTTTCTCTGCCTCCCCTCTAAGTAATCATTTTTCAAAATTTTATGTTCTTCCATTGTTTTTTTAAATATAAGAAAATGTGTACGCATCCTTCTGTATGCCCCCATTTTGACTAAATGGTGAGTGCTTTACATACTTTTCTCCATTCTGCATATTTTACTTAACAATACTTCCTAGGGATCTCCCACAGTGATATCCAATTTCCAGCATAATACTGTTTGTATGGCTCTTTCATTATTAAAGAAGTCTCCTATTGCTATATAATGAATAATGATTTAAAAAAAAATAAATCACACAACTTACACACTTTTTTGAGGGTTCTTAATAAGGCATAACCTTTTCTTTGGAGCCATCCAAAATTTTATAGGTATAGTTCATGTTTACTAACATTACTGAAAAGACGTAGAAAGGTTTCAAACTTTGCTCATCTATTTGCGTGAGAGTGAGACTATATAGCGTCTCAACCTTTGGCTCCCAAACTCTTCTTGTTTCTCCAAAAGAAATCTGATTAGAGGCCTAAGAGTAATACCAACAAGAATAACATAAAATGGGAAATTTTAAAAAATATGATTAAATCTATTTGGGGACAAATGCATTTATTACTGTTTGAATATTTGTAATTGTTCTTATTGTCTTTTCTGGGCTAAGAAACTGCTACTACTACTACTACTACGTATATAGGCTTTGCAGTGTTTTGTGGCACTATTTACCTCTGTTCTCCTTCTCATGCTCATATAATTAAATTCATGGAAAAAATAGGTAATCAAACATAATACGTGTCAAACATTATCTACCATGTATGCATTTCTCAATGAATTACCAGTAATTTCAGCTGTAGTACTATGCATGTTCCTAGCTTCTTATATATATTGTTTTGCGGAAAGCTTTGGTTCCTTGCTCTTAGCAGAAATAAATACCTCCTTCTTAACAATACAGGGCTAGACCTTAAATTGAGTCCAGCACATGACTTTTCTTATTTTTTATTTTGAAATAGTTATATATTCACACCAAGTTGCAGGAAAATTGTACAGGGGAGTTCACCTATACCCTTCACCCAGTTTCTCTCAATGGTAACATCTTGCAAAATTCAAATACAGTATCACAACCAGGAAAATGACTGTGTCACAATCTAGGGAGCTTATGCAAAATTCACAAGTTTTACAGACACTCATACTCATTTGTGTGTGTGTGCACATGCATCTCGGCACAGTTATATCTACCTAGTCTATGCAATTTTATCACATATATAGATTCATGTAACCATCATCACAAATCAAGATAGAGAATCGTATTCTTTCCAAAGATCCCTTGTGTTAACCCTTTATAGCCACCTCTAGACCTCTCTCCCTTCCCTAACCTCTATCAACCGTGAATCTCTTCTCCTTCTCTCAAGTTGTTGTGATTTCAAGAATGTCGTGTGAATGGGATCATACAGTGTAGCATTTTGAGATTGGTTGTTTAAACTCAGCGTAATTCTCCTAAGACGGATCCTGGTTTTTGCCTGTATGAGCAGTTTTATTGCTATATCGCATGCCTGGGATGGATGTGTCATAGCTTGTTTAACCGTTCACCTGTTGAAGGCGTTTTGGGTTGCCTCCAGTTTGGGGCTATTACCAATAAAGCGTCTATGAGCATTCATGTACAGATTTTTGTGTGAACATAAGTTTTCATTTCTCTGGGTAAATGCCCAAGGCTACAATTGCTGAATTATATGGTTGAAGTGCATGTTGAGTTTTTAAAGAAACTGCCAAACTATTTTCCAGAGGGGCTGCACCACTTCCATTCTGACCAGCAACACAAGAGCCATCTCATTTCTCTGCATTCTCACCAGGACTTGGTGTAGCCACAAATTTTTATTTTCACCACTGGCAGGCATGGAATGATATCTCATGGTTTTAATTTGTGTTTCCCTAATAGTTAATCGTGGTGAACGTCTTTTCGTGTGCTTATATGCCATCTCTACGTCCTTTTTTTGTGACTTTTGCTCGCTCTCTAATTGGATTGTTTGTGTTGTTACTGTTGAGTTTTGAGAGTTCTTTATATACTCTAGATATAAGGTCTTTGTTGGTTATATCGTTTGCAAAGGTTTTCTCTAATCTGTACCTTGATCTTTGTATCCTCATAGGATCTTTTGCAGAGCAAAAGTTTTTAATTTTGATGAGGTCAAATTTATCAATTTTTTTTTATGGATTGTGCTTTTGGTGTCTAACCTAAAAATTCTTCACCTAGCCCTAGGTCCCAAAGATTTTCTTCTTTTTTTTTTCCTGAAAGTTGTATTGTTTTACTTTTTATATCAAAGTCCCCATGACTCATTTTGAGTTGATTTTTATTTAAGATGTAAAGTTTAGATTGAGGTTCATTTACAACTCTTTCTTTAATTCCCATGGAGGATGCCAATAAAAACTCAGAAATTGTATGCCTAGCGTCAGAAAATGGAAACTGAAGCATTTTCTTCTTCCGCTTGAACAACATGAATTGTTTCATTCTTCAAGAGCTTTGGTACTTTTTTTAAGGTCCAGAAATGAAGATATCATATCATAAACTTTTTATGAATTACTCAAAGCTTCTAGTTGTTTTATTTTTTGGTAGTTGTAGCCCTCATAGCATGGAGACATAAGGAGAAATATTTAAAGGAATTACTAGTTAAATATTTCAGTTTATAGCAATCTAGTCTAACCTGATGATTGGAAATGCTAAGAGTTAAAAAAGCATACGTCTCAGAAAATTGTGTTTTCCAAGTTCCCTATTCTTGATATCCAACCAAGCAGCTCTCGTTCCAAATTGTAACCCCAGGGATGCTGTCTCAATTCTGGATATTAACACCACACAGGGGATTTTCATAACAGGCCAAGGTCAATGCCATGGACCTCATGTAAAAGTCTCTTGGGCTTCCCTTGTGTAAACAACAGTTTGTGTTATAGGGATTGCCCCCTTGATAAAACACCAGCGGTCCCTCGTGTAGCACGGCCTTGCTGGAGAAGGGGTGAAGGCACTCCCGGGAAGTGTGCAAACATGACTTTGATTTTATGGCAGTTTCAGACAGTTGAGAAGCATTGAGAGAAGTACACGGGTTCGTTCAGTCCTGAGTGCCTTGTAAAATTGGGCTGCCTGCTAGTTAAGCATATGCAGTGGTAGGTGATGTCTACCTGGTGATGTCTCACCCACGAAAGAATGGAAAACAAGGCAAAGAGAGCCAAAGCAGAGATAAGAGAATATTTCTCTTTTTTTTGGGGGGGGATATATATATATATATATATATATATATATATATATATATATATATATATATATATATATTGCACTGGGGACTAAAGAGAAACTCTCATTCACATTGATGTGAGAGGATAATATTCAGTAATATCTTTTCTGGCTCATGTTTGAGAATTTCAAGGAGGATTGCCCTTTCTTCTGAAAGGACATAAATATTTTTGGAACATGAAGCTTCATGTTTAAAATAATAGCGATACCAACAACAATCATAAACAGGCTATTCTGTTTCAAAAGTCTATTTAACCCTTAGCTATGTGTGAAAATACATGAGCCCAAGTCTCAGGAATGCAGGTTACAGTTTAGATTACTCAATCTCATTAGCAAAAGACACCTCTCCAGCAATTAAATCCAGCCTAAAGAAAACTACTGTGAAATACGACGAGGCTGGGCTCCCATTCAAAGGAAGGATAGGTAAGAAAACAAAATATTAAAACCCTGTGAGGTGTTTGGAAGATGACTTTTCATTTCTATTATGAATGGAGCCAATCTCCAAATGTTTTCTTTTATAGACGAGTCGCCGCGAACTGAGGGTGGGTGACGTGTTTCAGTCATTGGTGTATGGGTGACCATGCAAGTATATAAACGAATGCCCGCCACTTTTCTGAGTGCATGTTATCTATACATTTCAGCGAAGAAACATAAGCACCGTTTGTTCGAGGCTTTTCTACTAATCTCCTACACCTCAAGGACAGCATTTGATCAAACAAAATGCCCAGAATGATCTATTGTGGCTGATTGTATTTCCCAAAATGGTTAGAACAGCAGCTTCCATCCCATGCCCTCTTCTTACGACAGAACTAACTCTGACATTGGGGCGAGGGGGGGGGGCGGCTCTGTCTCCTCCCCTTAAAACTGGACGCAGTGTGACTAAGTGATGGAACTGATGCTGTGTGACTCCCAGGGCTGGGTCATCAGAGGCAGGCACCAAAGCTTTGGGCTTAGACTTCTGACTTTTGTAGCCTTCGGCCTCCAGCCATGTGTACAGTCTCTGACTGTCCTCAGGCCAGTGTGACGTGAGAAAGCCCAAACTACCCTGTGTGGGAAGAGCACATGAAGAGGCTCTGAGAATCCTGAAAAGAGGTGCCTGGCCAACCCCCCACTTCTTTCGTGTCCTTCACCCTGTTTTTTCAGCTCCAGCCAACATATGCTGGTAATCACACGAGAGACCGTGACCTGGAACCACCCTGTG
The DNA here is from genome assembly GCF_004115265.2 of Rhinolophus ferrumequinum. Taxonomy (NCBI): domain Eukaryota; kingdom Metazoa; phylum Chordata; class Mammalia; order Chiroptera; family Rhinolophidae; genus Rhinolophus; species Rhinolophus ferrumequinum. The sequence continues at coordinate 9,891,109 of NC_046310.1, read as the reverse complement.
AAGCCTTTCCGAAATTCCTGACCCATAGAAACCATTACAGATTATAAATAGTATTGTTGTTTTAACCACTAAATTTGGGGGTGATTTATTACAAATCAATAGATAATCAGAGCGCCTGCTAACCTGTTAATCAAATAGGTGGTTAATTTGGTTAATGAAAAACATTAAATCAGTGTGTTAACAGGAAAAGCTTATGAATACTGTGGATTCAGAGACATCAAGTCACTTTTCTGACCTCTTATTAAAGCCTGTCCTTCTTTACTTTTCTAATATTGCTACACTGTTCCTCTGTGAGAGGAATAAGGACGCATTGTACAAGCCTCCCCCCTACCCCCATTGCATTTTCTTCTTCCGCTTCAACTACATGAATTGTTTCATTCTTCCAAACCCATTTTAAGTCCCTAGTCACCTTAGCCCCCTGGGACTATTTCTTCCACACGTCTCTGCATTTCTGACTCCAATATTTGCTTGTCATCTAGAGTGTATCCTGTCTATATACGTGTGTATGTCCATATGTCCTCCTCAAGTAGCTTATTCATATAAATTCTTTAATGTCAAAAACCACATTTCACAGTCTTTATATCCGTATATCCCATTGACCTATATAGCAGAGCATTTAACATAATTCCATGATTAATTTATTGGAAATACCATTTTGATAGCCAGTTGATTTTTCAAGCATCATAATGAGTGATTTTTTTTCCTCTGCACAGAATTTATCTCATTTAGGTTATAGATGACATAAAAAAATTAAGATTCGATTCAAATCAGTGACAACGCACTGTGGTTATTTGTGGTTATTTGAACTTGAGTCCATATACAAATTGTATTCGTCATTTTTCCACATGACTTTCTTAACCAGTCAAGCTAATCACAGCAAGTTTTGTTGTATAAGTTACAGCCTTAAACCAAGGTCATATTTTGGAGGGAAAAAAAAAAAAATCATTCAAACTGATTATTTGCTAGTCTGCAGACAAAAGTACCAGTTGACTGCCTGGATTTTTCATCTAGCTGATTTTATAGTTTGATCACATCTAAGACTGAGCCTCATAAAAGCAAATTTGTGAAAGTCCTCAGCGGACATGCTCAGACATTGACTCGGTGCCTGCACAGCAGCAGCTACCACTGGGCACGCCTACCCTCGTGATCGGGCCTCCCACACGGGACCCCTCACTGTACTGTGAGCCAGGAGTCAGCCTGGAGGTGCAGGGAGGACCCCAGCTTCTAGATGGAAAGCGAAAGTCAGTGACTAGGAAAATAGAAGATCCTCAGGGCCAAGACCTTGTCACCCTCAAGGTCAACAGTCTAGGAGCCAAAAACAAAGTCACGTTCAAAAATTAAAAAGGAAGTGAGCAGTAAGAGAGTTCCAACAGGCCTACCAGTTTGATCTCTGCTTCCACTGGACTCCATGTGATAGTTAATGAGCGTGGTTATTACAGCTATTTATAGATTCTGCTATGAAGCATTGTTTGAGTTTCTACGCACACACATAAATAAATACACAGTCATAATCACTTAGAATACATAGACTTTCAAAACAAGAACCAGAGGATCCATACTTCCATCTCCTGTTTGTATAGTCTTTCATTAATTGGAGTGTTGGCATGATGTGGAAAAGTTGTGCGACCACACAGGACTAGAAATATAAATGTAAATGATCATTTTTCCTTTAGGTGAATCTGTCAAGTATCAGCTTGTTATCACCGATCCCATCTTCTACTTCCCGAAGACCTCAGAGTTGCCTCAAAGGTTAAAAGCGAGGCAAGTCATTGATTTTTATCAATTTTCAACAGATGGACTTAAAAGACGTGCAGATTGTCTTACGAAATCCGAAATGGTTGCTCATGCTTTCCATACCCCTGCACGTGGAGGGTCTGCTGTACTGCAGAGTGCTATGTAAATGGTTTACTGCTTACCTTCGAAGAAAAGAACCTCATGGAGCGCCTAGTCCAGGTTAATTAAACTGAATTGAGTTGAATTGAATTGAATTGAATTGAATTGAATCATATTGAACACATCAACAAGAAATGGTGAAAAACATCACAGCTGCCTACCAGCAAATCACTGCAGGTTGCATTGTCAATATAGCATTATTATTCTAAAGTAATAGTAAAACAACATTACCAGGGTAGGGGAGAGGCAACAGGAATATGGTCCACCCAAAAGTATTTCTCTCAGTAATATCTTAAATCCTGCCAATTATGTGTCAGTTGGGATCCTTTTAATTCCAAGTAGAAAAACACTTGAAACAACCTGTCTCAAAACCCAGCCTTTATCCCCCCAAACAGTGGGATGAAAATCGGTAGTTTACTGTAACTGAGAGCTCAGCCATCCTGATTCACAGCCCATTGTTGGTACCACGTGGGTAAAGTGTGGCTCCACATGAGGAAGAAATTGTGGGAACAACATACACATACAACACACATGCTCAGAGAGAGAGAGAGAGAGAGAGAGAAAGAGAGTTAGAGACCATTTAAGCAGTACAGTTAAATGTAATTTCATGTATGACTAGACTGGCTTGAAGGAAATCACAATGACAGAGCTGACTCTCCATATCTTAGCTCTTCTTTCCGTGTACTGACTTAACTTTCTCACATTTTATAGGGGCGTCTTCCACCCGGCCAAACATGATTGCCCAGTACTTCATTTTCACTCTTACCTGTTTTGGCCACCCCAGCAGAAGGAACAATTCTCTTGGTCTCTATATTGATTCCAAGAAAGGACTTTGAGTTTATGTAGCTCAAGAACAGAAGACTTGAGCTAATCTCCAGTGCCAAGGACATGGATCATCCATAATTAACCCATTTTGCTCACATGCCCTTCCCTGGCATTGAGTGGGCGAAGTGTGTCTTCCCAAAGGGGGTATTCAAAAACACACGCACGTACACACACGCACACACGCACACACACACACGCACACACGCACACACACACGCACACACACACGCACACACACACGCACACACACACACACACAGCATTTGTCCATTATAATTAGTCCTTTATACTTTGAAATAATTATTGATCCTCTCTCTAGGTTTTTTTCTTTTAAAAAACTGCTGGAAAGTATACTATTAATTTAGGGATCCTTAAGTATGAATGAGTATATTGAACAGTTTATCCTGGATAGGAGATGGGGAAATATGACAGACACCATCAGCATTAGTGATAGAAACCGATTAGAAGACTGAGAATGGGGCTGGGGTGAGGCAGATTAGAATGGTGCCAAGAATAAACTTTACCTTTTTTACCGTTTTGCCCCTAGCATAATTTTGCCCTTCAACTAGGGGAAGACAATTCAAAGAAGCAACTCTTAGCAGTATAAACAATGCGTTGCAAACTTTTTCAGCACCAAAATAAACAAAGAAGTGTTCGAACATGTAGATTAAGAATACAAAGAAAAAAGCCAAAACTGAAATGCTCAGAGGTTGTGCATATCAGAACTTCCAAAATTCTTTCCTGAATCTTCCTGATTATTCAAAATTGGCATAGTTGATTTTTTTATTTTTAACCTTTTCCTTCAAGGCCACTTGAAAAATCCTATTTAGAACCTAAGAGCAAGGAATTTGCTCAGTAAGTATAGCATATAGTAGTGACAACTTTTAATGGGGTTCACAAATCCTTTCCTCGCAAGCACCTTACAAGCAGATGTCACATTTACTATTATCTGGAATCATGAGCTCACAGAGCAGCCTCTGAGCAGCACGACATTCAAACCATTCTTCCAAATTAGCTTTTACTTAAAAATGGACAAAAAAATAATAATAATCCTGAATGAAAGATTCTACAGCCTATTCTAAACTCATAACTACAGAAGAAAATAAATGAGACATAGTGAAGCAAATAACAACTAACGACAACTAACTTTTACCACTGGGGTGATTGACTGGATGTAACAGAAAACTGGGCTTTACATTGAGGCAGACCTAATTTAAACCCCACGTCCACTAAATATTACCTGTGTAATCTTATGCAAGGTACTTAAATTCTCTTTCAGATCCAATTGGTAAATGAGGTTGAAACCTTCCTCATTGAATTTGATACCATGTAAAACAGTGCCTGACACATAGTAGATGCTCATGAAAAACAGCTTTACTATTACAGGTAGAATTGCCCCAAATGTCTCCCTGGGACTTCAGTGGGCTTTAGGGGAAGCCAGAAAGTGTCAGGGAAACCATCATCATATGTAATCTACAAGCTGTGACCCCAAAAGCAGGCGTACAATCTCTTATCAGCAAATTCCAGGCTGAGATGGAGAGCTTGTTTCCATATGACTTGTAGAATAGTTGGGATAAGTGAGAGATTCTTGTGCATTTCCCTTAGTACCAATTACCAGGTCCTTCCTAGAGAACAAATTTTCTTTAGGCCACGCTCTGTGCTTTGAGAAAGGTAACTTCGCTGTGGTGTCCGGGAACTGAGCAAAAGTTACTCATCTCCCCCCAAAAGCATTATCGAAGATACTCTAAAGCACAAACTACTTCCAGAACATTTGAAGAACCCTTTAACCCTACCCCTGACATGCAATTTTGTCCAGCATGAAAGAGGGAGACTTAATGACAACTGTGATTAGGTAATACTTCTGATTACTGGAATGATGATGTGAAATTTGCTCCCTTTGGTGCTGCAGCAATTATATCTACCAGTCTAATAGCTGAGTGACTTAGGGCCTTCTTTTGGAATGTCTTCAGAGTCGTAGACTCACGGCTCAGACAATATTTCATTCCCTGTTACACAGGCCTACCACTGCAGCCTAATGTTTTCCAGGGCAGTAAAAAACACACATAAACAGACACCTCCAATTAAACGATTTAATTTTGCCAACTCTGGGTTTCTCATCCATTTATCTCTTTTTTTCTCCCATTGTCCTCTAAAACCTTTTTAAGAAGTATTTGTTTGATTTAATATGTGAAAGCGCAAGAGGCCTCCAGCATACAGTTTTAATAGTGCAATTACGTCGGGGGTAGCTTTTAACTGTGGGGGTGAAGAAAGGTAGTCAAACTTATGGTTTCATCTCCTCAACATTTTGGAGTTCAAGAAAACAATGCTCAGGCCACTGGGCTTCTCCCCACCCTCATCCCCAAGTGCAAGGTCAGTTTGACACTCTGAATGGTTAAATCATCCTTGGCAAAGAGTCTGAACTTGGCAGAAGCTCCATAATGAGAAATCCAGATGACTGGTATCATTTGTCACGTGAGTGCCCCCGCACTTAATCTAGCACGGGTTTGTTTTTGTAAGGAATAGCCATGACTTAAAAGCAGTCATTAGGGAGGTTTAAGATTTTAACTGCTTTGACACTAGATGTGGTCTTCACCTTTAATGGCACCTTTTAGCATTAAAGTCTACACATAAATAAGCAGTGTAGGCATTCTCAAGTCGGTTCACTTCTGCTGCGCCATACCAAAAGGATTCCATCAGCTTCCTGCAAGTTATGAAAACTTGCAGAGCTCTTTCTAAAGCATAGGCTGGATTTCACTGACAAATACGGAAAACCAAGGATTGAAGCTCGCTCTGCTCACTCTCTCTTGGATTTTTCTACCATCACTTAAAGGAAGCTGTAGAACCAGCTTATTAATATCAGATTGAGATTTCAAGACTCTCAAGCAATTTGCCTGCTGGGTCAATACTCACTAAAAATACTATCGTCAAAGCTCTGGTAAACCAGTCTTTATGTAATAAATCAATGAATTAACACAGGTTTATATGACTCTAAAGCTTGAGCTTTCACACACTATTTTATACTCATTTGCGTAAACATTTATCAGTTGGGGGTGGGGGTGGAGGTGGGACAGGCAAACCAGAATTTTTTTCTCAGTTGATCACTATATGAAAATTGCCCAGTGAATTCGAAGAAAATAGTACTCTCAATAATTCCCAGTGGACTCAAACGTAATTACATTCCTTCATTCTCCTCATTCTTCCAAATGTTCTCAACAAGAAAGAGAAATATAACAAACTATACAACATGATAAACAATTTTTGTAATGTATTAAGAACCTTTCATAAATAGAATATGTTTTTGGTTTTTTCATTTTCTTTTGAGTGCCAAACAGGGTATCAAAAGACCGGGGACTCTTGGTCTTAACTCTGCCACTATAAGGGAGGAAAACACTTTTCCTCTGCCCTCTTAGAGTCTGCCACTGGGGAATGTGAATTAAACTAACAAGAGATACATTAACAGAAGAAAAGGTATGTGTTTCTTTATTGGTGTCTATATTTTTATGTGCACAAGGACTTCACAAAAAAGAAGTAAAAATCCATAGAGGCTGTTAAACGTGGAAGCTTATATACCATTTTGATAAAGGGCAATAAATTGTGGAGAAGTGACTAGACAAACAAAAGGGGGTTTTGGGGGTTTGAGTGGTAGTACATTGTGGAAAGGTAACTATAAGGGAAACATAGAAAGTAAGAGTTATTTTAGTAAGGTTAATTTGTGCTGCCACATCTCAGTGCGGATTTTCCATCTTCACGGCCATAAAACTCCTCTGGAAAGAGAATTTATGGCTAGTCTCATTTCTCAGAAGTTTCTGCTTTTAATCAGATAAAGGAAGTTCCAACAATTGTTCTTTATACATTAGTTGATTCTCCATTGCCTTCAGCGCAAAAGAACTGATATGCCAAGGTGACATATTTTAGGGTGGCATATTTCGATCCCCTTCACTACCAATTTCCCCAGAGACATTTGTTAGTTATTTCAATTATCTGGGACTCAGTTTTTGCACCAGTGAAATAAAGGAATTGGAATATATTTCTGAATCTCACGTATTCTCTGGTATTCTATACTTCTTATATTTCTGTGGGCTCATTGTGGGATTTCCTTTATAAAGGCTGCATACTCGGGTAGTAAGCAAGATGACTTCTAGTCACTGTTACCAAGAAAAAACTGCAAATCTGACACCAACAAGAGTTAACTGACTTTTTCCCTCAATTGGCTTGTCTGTTCAAGAATGTATGGAGCACAGGGTGTTGGTAGAGATAGTTAGGTGGATCAGAAAAATGCAGTTTGACAGATGAGACTACTTCACACGTTTGTTTGTTTTTACCAAAGAGATCTAGCAAGAGTAAAGAGGACACAGCCTAAAAGCAAATTTGAAAATTGGAGGGTTTCTCAGGATCCCATGTAATGATTCTAGTCACACTGATATGCTGCATTTTCCCACGGTGCAGCGACACTTCCGGGGATGGTAGGAAGTCAAATTTATATTTACATCTGTGGGGACAGAATCCCAGAGAGCAGTTTCCAGGCTCTCGGCCTCACGTGGAAAGGTGCTGGCTCGGGTAGTAGATGGCCATCAGCTGTGACTAGTTGGCCATCAGCTGTGACTAGTTGACCATCAGCTGTAACCAGTTAGCCATTAGCTATAACTGCCATAGCTGAGCTGGCAAGCGTGGATTGCAGTTAGCAAGTGGGGTTGGTTGGCAGAGAAGCAGACAGCAGATTGCGGATTATGTGGCTCCTGCTTCCTGTGTCTCCAACCCAGCCGCCAGAGAGAAGATAGTGTGTGACTCCCCTAGCTATGGCTCCGTGGATGTTCCTTTTTGGCCTCACCGTGTCCTGTGTTCTTGTGCGAGGAGCGGGACCAGAGACCCTGCGTTATAACAGACATACTCAGACGGCATCCTTTGCTCAATTCCTACCCAATACCTCAGCTACTTTGACCTTCAACTACTTAATCATCCCAAATGGATCCAAGAGCGTCCCTCAGAAAGAATGTGTGCACAGTGACTCTCCAGTGTCTTATAAGCAAAAGTATGAAAGAGAAAACTGCCAGGCTGAGCGCTTTGGGAGAGAGAGAGGCAGATCCAAAAAGCATCTGGTGAATTTGCTTTCTTAATCAAAAGCAATGAATCTGTGAAATGTGGGCTCCTGTGATTCCCTGATCAAAATATCAAGCAAATCGGGGATGATCCTTTATGAAAGAACAAGGAAACATTTTCAGATTACTGGCAACCCATCAGGGAGGAACAGTTAACTGCAATGTCCTGTCATATGGGCATTCCCTGCTCTATTTATACCCCCACAGTGACAAAACTGTATCTGTGTAGCGTTGGAGAGACACTAGGGAACTTAATTATCTGAATCCCCTCTGTAATTGTTGACTAAGAAGGCCGGATCCTCACGTTACTACTCTCTGAACTCCAACCAAGATCTGGTCAGAAGGCAGTAAGTCTGCTCAGGGAGCAACAGGAAGCTTCACCCGACTTGTGCCATTTGGATGCTTCAGCTGGAAGTGATTTGTACTTTTCCTGGAACTAATCAGAATCAGTGGCTTAGAAGAGCACACCGAAGGTGATTTTGCTTTCTCTGGTCAGGTGAAGGCACTAAGTCCAGCTGCTAAAGTATTTAAGGGAAGTACCTGGATTCGTCAGGTTTGCTTTGATGGAGAACAGGGTCAGAAAGAAAGAACTGCCCACAGAATGGAAAAATGAGAATTTGAGGTGTGGTACGTTTACAAAAGTTCGTCAGTGCTTTCCAAAATTCCACTAGGAGATTTGGATAAATAGGGGTGGGGGTTCCACCACATCGGAAAATTGCCTTTGGGTTACCTAGTCAAACGGGTCTCACCGAAGTTGTGTCTACACAGCAAATACATTCGGAGGAGGGGGGAAATTGAGTTAGTCGAGCAACAGTTATTCCAAGTACAGGCAGTAACTCTGAATCATAAGAAGTTTAGAAATCACCAGATATTCAAGTGAAGTTATTGTTTGACAAAACGTACCTCTAAAAGGTGTTTTGTAAGGGGTGGGGTGTCCTTGTTTTCTACATGTCTCTCAAAGAGAGATATCCTCTTCGACCGTGTTTGAGTTGTCAGACACTTTTTGTACTTTTCCAGAGATTAAAAGTGGAAGGAATTACTGATGAGTGATAACCCATCCCTGGAAATCCTATCTCTGGTACTTCCAACAGCCTGACAACATGAAGATTTGCTCAGCCTTCCAGGAAAATGTAATCTAATGCTGGCTTTTATCTTTGATTGTTTATTTTTACCACAAACAGAATTGTCCCGCTTTGGTCCATAAAGTTTACCTGAAAACACTTACATATGCTAATAGTGATCATCTTAGAGTATAGAGGTGCCAAGTCTCAGCTGTGAGCGTCACAGGAGGGCATGCATTGCCCAACATCAGAAATCTCTGACCTGGGAGGTAGAAGGGAGTGAAAAGCGCAGAATCACACGCAGAGTCCCCTCTGTAATCAAACATGGCAGAATAGTACTCTTCATCTTAAATAAACCTTTGTGAATTTTCAAGAAAGTCTGCACTCTAGCATGCTGACTCAATGCAATGTTTTCGTGACTATATTAAAAAAAAATTTACAGAGTATCAACTTTGAGCCTGGTATATGTATTAGGTAAAATATACCTGCCATTGATGAGTTCAAGGAAAAAGAGATGCAGATATTCACTAAACGTGAAGCGTTCTGTAACTCAGATAGGACGGGAGGGTGCCGGGAATAAAAGAAGATAGCCTGAAAAATTATCTGGAGGAATCAAAGATTTTGTCTTTGGTGTCTTTGAAAGGCCTTGTTCTTCATACTCTGGGCTGTTTGATGGGGAAAAAAAAAAAAACTCAGTTCAATCCAGTTTCCATCAGGCTAGCCTTTTGTGTATATTCAGTCAGTAGTCCATGGAAGACTCCCTCTAACCCCAGGCCCGTGCCGTCCTGGGTCCCTCTGCTCACCCCTCGGCCAGGCCAAACAGCGTCCTGGCAGAGAAGCCAAAGCCTCTTGTGCAACACAAATGGAAACATGCAACATCCACCTAGGAACTGAGCAAGACAGGATTACCTTAGCCAAAATACCGGAGTTACTGCCGTGACTGAAAGGAGGAGAAGAGAAAGAGAAGCAAGAAGAAAGAGCAAGAGGAGGAGGAATATATATTCTATATTGTATATACACAGTACATATATGTAATACTTTTAACTAGGAATATTTATAGTATAGTATAGTATAGTACAGTATAGTATAGTATATCATACCATACCATATCATATCATATTATTATATCATATCATATTATATTACCTCCCAGGTCAGTGATTTCTGTTGTTGGGCTGGGCCAGGCTTACAAGCAGCTGCTAGAGGATAACCTACAAACCCTGAGAGGAATATAGATGTGGAGTACACGAGTCAATCTGACTGCTTTGTGCCCTATTTCTAACATTTCTGGTCTGTTTCCTGGTTGGAATTCTATTAAGAAGGATGTTTGATATACAATGAATTCCAATATACAGCTTATTCTAATTCCATTGTGTATTGCCCTGGGAAGTATCGCCGCCTACAATGTCTTTCCTTCATAAATATCCTTTGTCTTATCCATCTGGGGTGAGTTTCTGTCTTTGTGTAGACAACCGAAGCTATTTGGATGAGCTTTAGCAGATCTAGAACTTTCAGTGGTCTCTGTGGCTGCATTGAAAAATCACACCATCAATGGTATCAATTGCCATACAGTAAATGACATGGTGTGGCAGCTGTAGGAAGCAGAATGGCCCAAACAGGATTGCTGAACTAGAGGTCCACACTCTAAGCCTGAGTAGGCCGGTAAATAAATATCCGTATCAACCTATGGGATACAGTGGTCTCATTTATGCAATGGGACTCGTAACACCTGCCTTATCTTTAAACCAAATAAGATACCATATGTAAAGACTTGCAGTTTCACAGTTCTAATGTTAATGCGACTCTTAATTCTGAGACAACCTTACTGCAGAAAAGTAAACCAGCTGTTATATAATTTTCTTCCTGCAGAAGTTTTCTCAACATACAACCGTGTGTACCATTTGCATTGAGTGCCTCTATGTGGCAGATACGATGTTAAGCGCTGGAGTCACAAAGAGGAAAGACCCAAGTTGCCTTGAGGAGCTTACAGGCTGATAGGAAAACACACACACACACACACACACACAAACACACACACGACAGTGATTTTGAGCTATGTGAGGAACTATTATAGCAATAAAGCAGAATGTGCAGCAGAAACACAAAGAAAGGAGGGTCTAGCATCCTGACTTAACCCGTCCTTAGCAGAACATGTTAACGTGTGTCCTGATAACTCCAGAAAGCCCAATTTCATAGGCTGGTGTGCTGTCTTCATGGAGCTGGATGAGAATACACACAAGTTTCGTTCTGAGTTCTGATGGAGAGTGTTCAGTAGCTATACTAATAGCCAATATTGATCACAGCAGAGGTCATATAACAGCTTTTAAAAAACATGTATCCCTTTAAAGTCAAACTGGGCGACTCTATCTAGACTTCAAAGGTTTCGGATTTTAGATTTATTTACTGAACATTTACTATGTTCCAGACATGCAGCTGAATGCTTTCACGGCAGGATTACATTTAAAAGCTAACTAAAGATGGAGGTAACTTTAATTTAATCCCATTGTAAGCTTCTGTTCTCCATCATAAAGCCATTTCTATATCCTGGCTCACCGCCCGTACTCACACTACTTTGTTGGAATTCTGTTGAAGTAGAAATCTGTTCTAACCAAAATATTCCAAATAATTTCACTGCCAGCCTGTGGGGGAAAAAATTATATGTGTGTGTGTATATATATATATATATATATATATATATATACACACACACATATATATATATCTCTTTGGTAATAGATATATTTTTTCAATCACTGGCGTTGAATACCCATACAACATACTTTTCTTAATAAGCATTTAATTAACTTGCTCTTCAAAGTCTTCTGTTAGTTTGTCCAGCAAATTGGTAACTAGAAGGAGGGGATTTATTTGTATATTAGTTGACTAGGGCTGCCATAATAAAGTACCACAAGGAGAGTGGCATAAACAACAGAAATGTATCGTCTCACAGGTCTGTAAGGCTAGAAGTTCAAAGTGTCGGCAGGGTTGGTTCCATCTGAGGGCGGGGAGGGAGAAGCAGCTCTGTGCCCCTCGCCTAGTTCTGGTGGTTTGCTGGCCGTCGTCAGGGTTCCTGGGCTGGCAGACTCATCAGCCTTACCTCTGCTTTCCTCTGCATAGCGTTCTCCCTGTGTACCTGCCTGTCTCCAACTTTCCCTTTGTTTAATGAAGACGCCGATTGTGTTGGATTAGGACCTTCCCTAATGGATTTATGTAGCCCGATTTCCTCTGCAAAAACCCTAATCTCCAAATAAGGTCACCTGCTGAGATGCCGGGGTTAGGGCTTTAGGATATGAATTTCAGGGGGGCACACAATTCCACCTCTAAGAGTTTGTAAAGATGATACTTTCTAAATATTGATCCTGGATAGAATTATAAAATTAAAGGGCTCTGATCACTTCAAGAGAAACGTCAATCAAAGAGCTAGAAGGTGCTTCATAGAAAGGTCTGATGTTACTGACTTTCAAACTCCCTAAAGAAAACGTAAATCACTGCTAGTGACTTCTGAAGTTTCTGTTGATTGATTTACTTAAGATGGGCTATCATCATTCTATTACCTTCACATTTCACAACTGTTTGATTAGCAAGTGACAGCCAATACCAGGAAAAAGTATCTGCATAGTCAGGGAGAGAGAGAGAGAGACAGAGAGACAGAGAGACAGAGAGACAGAGACAGAGAGAGAGAGACTATTAATTCAAAATTGTGTCCAACCCTGAACTTCAAACAGCCAAACCAACTTTGTCTCATTCTGGGCCCCTAATGAATATGAGGCTTCCATGTCTCTGCTTTGTTTATCGCCCACTTCCTAATTGCTTTGATCTTTTCTCAACTTCCCTTTGATGTTACCATCCTGCCCCCTCCACTCTCGTCATCTTGAACTTGTTCTTTTGTGCTGATGCCTGAGATGGTCTTTCCACCTCAGTCTCCTACTGGGTTATGAGTTTTCCCCAGGCCCCCTGAGCTCATCTGCTTCTAACCTATTCCAGGCACCAAGCTAGAAAGCCTTTCCCCAGGGTTCACCCACCTGCCCCATCATTTCTTCCAGGTTCACTCTGGCATCTGTAGGAGGAAATCACAAAGTCTTGCTAGCTCTGACTGACTTCTGGCTGCAAACAAGCCACACTCTGCTTCTGACAGTGGCCAGTTCAGGAGAATTCCAGAGGCAAGACAAACTCCAACTAATTGTTTCGACGAAAAGGTCTGCAGGAATGCTTCTACCACGATTTTCTTTAGTTTGGTCCCCATTACCCCGCTCACTCCGTGAGCTTTGATTATTGCTTGTTGTTTGAGTAGCACGGTACCAACAGAACCTGTCATGGAGAGTAGGTAGGCAAAGCGATCAAGTGATGTTTCTTTCGATAGCCTGGGTGGGGTATCCTACTAAGTATATTACCTATTATATATGAAGGTTCCTGCTATTCTTCCATTTGAGATTCATTCTCTGAGTGAGTCCTGACCATTTCCTGTTCTGAGTGGACATAGAATAATACCACAGCAGGGGACACAGAAGCTGAGGACAAAGCTGGAAAGCCACCTAGATTAGGACAGAGGGAGCTATAAAACCACATATAAAGAGGATCAAAACTAGAGAAAAAAGCCTAGAGTCAGAGCTCGCAAGAAAATCTACCAATTTGTCAAATCTGATGGGTGAATACAATTCTGAAAATAGGATTCAAAACCACAATAATAATAACAACTAAAATTCATGTATTCTTTACCAGGCTAAGTCTTTTATGTGCATTATTTCAAGTACTTTTCTCAAGAACATAATACGCACAGGGTACTGTTATTATCCCCATTTTTCAGGTGAGGAAACTGAGGCTCAGATAGATTTAAGTCAAAAAGCTAATACATTCCAAAGCTAGAATTTGAAATCCGAATTCAAAGTCAATTCTGTCTGCCTCATGAGTCAGAGTTTGTACCCACACAACCCCCAGGAAGGTAAAGCGCAGAGCAGATTGAGCAGAGTTGGGCAGGGATGGAGAGAACAGCCCAGGACTTTGGCCATAGATAGGGCCTAATTGGGTGACATCGTGTGGATGGGATGGATCCAGTTAAAAGGTTAAGGTAAGGCTGGCTTATTTGGAGATTCTCCACGAAAATGCAAATTCTTAGGATTCTCCACACTCTAACCAGTTACAGGTTAATCGTTTAGTGGGAATGAGATCGTTAATTAGCAGAGTTCCGGTGGGAAGAGTAATCAAGATAGATATGGAGATAATCCTAGAAAGTGTTCCTAGAAAGGAAACTGAGATATTTCAAGAAGTGAAGTGTCCAAGCATTTGGCTGTAGGACTCAGATCAGCAGCCATCTTATATTTGGTTTAAATTACCAGCTCCTCCCACAAGTAGGTGTCTGTTAAATATGAAGAATGGAAAGAGGAAAGCCAGAGAGGAGAAAAGCTTGAGAATATGAGAGAACTTCTATTCAAAGAACAGGATTATTGCATTTGGATAGAGTTAGGGATGATGACTTCAAGAAACTGGATGTTGTTACGGACCTTGAAGAAAATGATGGATATGAATTCATGGGAAAAGAGTAGAAGGACATGTCAGGTTGGAGAGTGAAGGAGCAACGTTACAAGGGCAAACATAACAGAATCGTAAAACGTTGGTTGTGTGGTCAGTTTTGCTGAAGGAAAGAGACGCGGAGTCAAGATTCCCCAGGAGGCATCAACTATTGTCGTGAAATGATGGATGCCAGGCTAGGGGCGTAGACTGACCTATTTTGCGCTCTTGATCTGGGTGCATTGAAAACGGAGAGAGAAAGGGAAGCAGATGAGTAATTAATTCCAGGCTCATTCGTGAGCCTGCCATTGAGGCTGCCATTGTTTGGAGGAAGGGAAGTGTGTGTGTGTGTGTGTGTGTGTGTGTGTGTGTGTGTGTGTGTGTGTGTCAGGAAGAGATGATGGCTTGTTCCATCATGGACTTCTGGATGGATCGTGGCATATATCTTGATAGAGATCAGGGTCTGAGCGGTGTCCCCTTCACACAAAGGACTGCTCCCTTATCTGGGCTCCATCCACACGACCACACGGTCTATCGTGCCAGATGGAGTACATTTTTCACATAATGCACTTGGCAGTAAAAGAAAACCTATTTTAAGCTGACTGTTCATTTTTCATGATGTACATTACAAAAGCACTGGTATAGCCTAATTTATTTATAAGTGGACTTAAAACACTTTAAAATACAGTGAAGCCATTCGGCTAAATGCTGACTCCAGGGAGTTGGGTTCCCGTATGGAAGAGTGAGATTTACTCTCTCTATACCTATCTTAGAAATGTATAAAACAGGCAGAACTCAGGTTGAAGTATAACAGGCTTAGGGGGGTCCTAGCCCGCGGAATGGAAAGACCACACAGCAGAAGGATTGGAACTTATTAGTGGAGATGGATGAACCGCTCTGTGGTTTAGGCTGAAACGCCTGGGATTGCTTTTCAAATGTTTTAAATTTGATAATATATATACATATATAGACACACACACATATATTAAAAAAGCAAATGTGTTTGCCAAAATCTTTCCCCTGTCTCCATTCTTCAACCCATATGGATTTTAAATGTTTGTAATCCATATGTCTCTGATGTGTTCACAAAAGACCCTCTGAGGACTGGCTCATAAAAGATTGCCCTCTGAGGAAATTTCTGTACAAACCTTTTCTCTAAAAGTTGCCACATTTTGCTCAAGCTCATGCCCCAAAACTTTGCCCCACTTTTTCCCTGAGTACAGCAAGTCCTTGAATAACATCGTTTCATCCAACGCCGTTTCCTTATAATGTTGATGAGGAAAAAGCCACAGCCCTATCTGTGTGGCGTTTATATGTTCTCTCCATGTCTGTGTGGATTTTCTCTGGGGACCGCGGTTTCCTTCCACATCCCAAAGACATGCACGTTAGGGGAACTGGCATGTCTCCGTTGTCCCTGTCTGCACGACTGTGGGTGGGTGTGAGTGGCCCTGAAATGGAAGGACGGGCGTCCTGTCCAGTGTGGGTCCTGTCTGAGCCCTGAGCTGCCTAGAGAGGCTGGAATCAATGGGTTGGAAAAGAATTATCTTGTTTTTAGTCATCATTCTTAAATGTAGCATAATTCACAATGTTTACTAGTAGAAGTGTTTGGGGGCCTTTATTTAGAAATTTGGTGATGTTTCTGTGACCAGAAATAGGCCATAGGAAATTAACTTTGGTTTAAATCAATTACCTTGTGGTAGCATTGATTTCCTTATACGTCATTTTGCTTAAAGTCACAGTTTCCAAGAACTTATTGATGATGTTAAGTGAGAATTTACATGCAATTTGGAAAAAACAAACCAAAAAAACCGGGTGGACTTCAAAATCAAACCATAATTCATTCCTATTTCTCTACTTTAAGCAGTGGGACTTTGGACAGCAGCATAGCCTCTTTGGGTTTCCTTTTTTCTCAGTCTCGGAAGGGGCGAGGGGGAAGTAAAGACTCAAAGACTCTCTCTTGGCCCTTCTCTTGGTTCTAACACCCTCCCCATCCAGTTGGGACTCAGTGACTTCCAGGTTTGCTGACTGGGTTTCTAACTTGCTCCCAACCCAAAGCTTGCTTTTTATGAATGTAGGAAATTACTGAAAGAACCAACATAAGTAAGAAGCCTTAGGTTCTAGTTAAGCAACAGCATTATCTCTGGTTCATGGGGGAACTTGTCTCTAGTTAACGAGAGGGACGATACAGTCAACCAGGGGGCCAGTGAAAGGACAGGTAACTGAACTTTCTAACTCCTCCTTTCCCATCTCAGCCTGTTTGAAATTGAAAGCACCAAGGAAGAATGGCAGAGGAAGGACGTGGGAAATAAACGTGAACCCAATATCGTCCTTGACTTGGCTACACCAAGGAAACCTTACACAGAGCAGAAGGTTGACTCCAGAAATACAGAACTAAGAAACGCTGCTCTGCAGGCCACCTAGTTAAGGGAGAGCAAGTGCAAGGTACAGGGGTTTAAAGTTTGTTTGGGCTGGGAGATCAGATAGGTTTGGGTTCAAATCCATTTCCTTCTCTCCCTGCTTGCTAGAAGGACTTAGGATTATAGCTAAGGATGCTTTGGAAACCTGAAGTTGGGAAACTGAAACATGGAGGCCAGTTCATGGGGTTAGTTTAATGTTTAATGTATCCTCTAGGGGAAACCATGGTGCTGCCTGAACTTCCTAAATCTTCAGGGCCGGGGCTGGACTCGGTATGCACTTCTCCATGCTTCTGTGCACGCCTAGCAAAACCAAGTTGTAACGTGCATTTGGGGCAGACTTAAAGTTACAAAACACAACGTGCAAGAGAGGAGAAATGAGAAAGGGGGAGCAGGCACTGCCGCCCACATCCCTTTGGTGGCAGGGAAAGCGTTGGTGAGGGTCGGATGTAATCAACACAAAATACATGTCCTCGTTAGCACCAGTTTTCCAGTTTTCCTCTCCTGTTCCCTTCTCCAATCGCTGTTCAGCCACCGGCAGCTTGAGAGGTTGGGGAAGTAGAAGAGGGAAAGGAGAGAATATATAATTAAGGCCTAGAGCACATGCTTCATTTCACCGGGCTCTGTAAGGCCTGGAATTGCAGCTTTTGCTTCATTCGCCTTTTGTGGATTTAACTGACTATAAAATGGCAAGAAAGCACATATACAGGCCCAGAGAAGTGGTTTGGAGTATGTGTCTGACAGTGGCTTCTGTGCGTTCCTCTCTGAAGCCTCAGGAAAGGAGGAAGAGGCAGGGTCATGGCAAGAAGAAAAGTTCTTGTGGGTCTTGGGTCCCCCTCCCTATTGAATCCAAAGAAGTTCTGCTTTGATCAGTTTTAGGTGTTCTCCTAAAATTGTATTTGGAAAAAAATAAAAGGTATAGCTAATGCTAATAATACTGTTAAGAAAACACTCTGGGACTTGTGTCAGCTGACTGTCCTGAAGCGGTGCTTCTGAACACTGAATTCCCTGGCAGGGACAGGAGAGGAGACAACCTTCCACAGACGCAGTTGAAGGAAGTGGGTGGGCCCACCAAGCCCGAGGGGCAGCGTCACAGATGACAAGGCAGTGGAAAAATTTCTGTCCCCTGCGCAGGGACAAGAACTCAATTACTCACCACCCTCCACTCCTGACTGGTGTCTGCCTTCATTTCTGATATTTAATTGATTACAAACACACCAGAAATCCCCAAGGAGCCCTCAGCCTCTGCTGAGGTAGTCGTTTAGCTGGGGTACAGTCAGAATCTGAGGGTTTTGTGGCTGAAATGTATAGCAAATGACCCAGGTCTGGCCGGCTGTGTGACGCACAACAGCATACATTGGATGACTCATAGAAATCAGGGATGGAAAAGACCTATTAGGTCATTTTTTCCATCTTCCAGCCATTGCAGGTTTACTCTCTGCCAAGGTGGGATTATATTCAAATATTTGGTCCAGTCTGGTTTGAACTGATTGAAGTAATAGGGCTCCTCCAACCTCCCCTGGGGTCTTCATTCCACAGGATCATTGATCTCAATCTTCGGAAAATGTTCCTGGGGTTCGCTTTCAATTTTCCTTTGCTCAATTTCATCCCATTAATCCTACTTATTACCCCTCAGGCCACCCTAAATAATATCCCTTCTTCTTTCATGTTGACGTTCCTCCAGTACTGGAAGGGAGGAGACAGGGAAAAACGTCTTCTTGGCTTGGCTCACGGTCCTAAGTATAAAATGAAGAATAGAAATGTTCTGAATAATAGCTTAAGATGCGGGGAAACTACATGTATCAGATGAGAAAGGGTTTTCCAGATTGCCCACGAATAGTTCAGACAATCAGTGGCAGGTGTTTTTGAGTTTAACTTTACATTCTAAATATTCTCAGTCAGAGAGTAGCAAAGACAGAATGTCACATAATCCACCATATTGCCACCTAACAGGGATAATGGGCTATGTCCTCATAGCCTTTGGGGGAGATAATTCTATATAATCCTCTGATTATTTTTCCCCAGAGGGCAGGGATCACTTCAAAGAGCCAAAAACCACACTAGTTAAACTCTCAGTGAGTAACGTCCCTTCCCTGGGTATGAGGCAGAGCAGACCTGAAAGCCAGTAAAATCAGCCACTGCCAGAGCATGAGGTCCCAGGGTGCGAGCCTGGTAGGATATCCTGCATACTCCTCAAAGTGTTTTTCGGCTGCTGGGATGCTTACTAAAAATATAGATTCTTGGAGTTCATCTCAGACCAACTGTGATTGAGAGTCTCAGGCCAAAGACTAGAAACGTACATTTTATCAAGCTTGCTAATCTCTGATGAGCCCCAACCCGTGGGGTAAATCTAATCCAATACCATATGAGAACACCTTGTATTACATTAAACTGGGGAAACTAAGCTAGAGTGCAAAAGAGCAAGAGTGTGGCTGGTGATGGGACAGAAGTCAGGAGTCAGAGCTGAAGTAGGCTCCAGGGCAGAGCAAGGAAGCTGAGCTGTGTGATCGTTAGAAACAAAGGTGCAGAGTCAGTGGGCTGCATTTACTGGCTATCAGAGCATGGTGCGTGGAAGTGGAGTTAAAGTAACTAAATAGAAGGTCTGGCTAGACTCTGGTCTATGTGAACAAGGGCTGAGCTAAACATGCCAATTTTTAACTAGTTTTTTTTGTATGCCGTGCAAATTAATAGTGAAAGGGAAACCCAATGGTGAAGAAGAGAAAGAGGAAGGAGCAATAACACTGGATTTCAAATTTGTAAACACGCCCACATATAATTTCAAGGAGTCTCAAGCCTGACTTTGACCTCCAGTTATTGTAAGTTTGCAGCAGACCAGTGCTTTAGCCCAGAAGAACTAGAAAAGCCCAATTAAATAGAATTTGTGTATTTGTTTGAGGTCACTCATGAGTTACAAAGGAAAGCGAGATTTGGGGAGTTCAGATCCTGGAGACAAAGGCATCTCAGACAGATCAGCTGATATTCTTTAAGGTGTTTTTCTCTCTGGAGTATTTGCTGATTCTCAGTAGAAAAGTAGAGGCTGAGAATTTTGGCAAATGGCTACTGTTAGGAAACAGAGGAGTTAGGAGTCTTTAGCAATATCATGGGGCCAGAGACACAAATATTAGACTCTGGGTCTACCAAGGCAGCCAGGAACCTAGAGGCCAAGATCTAATGAGAATGAGGACACAGATGGTTTTTCCCCTCAAGACATTTGCTGCCTTCTCATGCTCCTCTACGCTAAGTAGCTAAACAAACCAACAAACAAAGGTGATAAAAACAGAGTTTCCTAGAGTCACATGGTAAAAATTAGATAAATTCTGTGGATTTACCAAGAAAGAGTGGCCTTAGCAAACACCCTAGGCTTTCAGTTGGGACCCCTGTAGGACTATAGTCTAGAAGCAAGGATAAACAACATATAAAACTTTATAAAAACTGCAGCCCAACCACAAACCAGCTCACTCCCTGATTGGAGTAAGGCAGTCTGCTGCATTTACCCTGTCCACAATTGAGCCAAAGTAATAGGCCCATGGGAACAGTGTAAAGAGAAAAACAAAATAAAAACAGACATGCGTATGACCTAATTTTTGGACTTATCAAACATAGATAAGGTTGAGAATTTCATTTGAGAACTAGACTCTAAATTTAAAAAGCAATAATAAAAAGAATAAAATGCAAATGCTAGCATGAAAAAAAGGCAATAATTGAAATTAAGACCTTGATATGGGGTTTAGAAGCAGATTTGACACAGCAGAAGAGAGGGTAAGTGACTGGAAGATAGATCGATGGAAAATAAAATATCCAGGTAAAAGCAGGAAACCAAAAAGAATAGAAAATACAGAAACGAAAATAAGCAATCTATGGAACACAGTAAAATAGACCTAAAACGCATCATTTGAATCCGGAAGGAGAGAAGAAAGAGTGTACATAAGAAGCTATATTATGGAAATAATAGTCATATGGTTTCCAAAACCAAAGATATCAAGTCAAAGTATATCTTTTCGTCACAAGCTTATGATTTCATTTTTGTAGGTGTCTTTATGTGGCTTGGCTTTGGTAGTTTCTCAGTGTTAAAGATACAGATTTATCACAATAAGATCCTGCTGAATGACAATTGTTACTGGAGCTCAAAATGAGTTCTGAGTGCCTCAGTGTTTCCAATGTGACTGAGCCAGACGGATTCAAAATGGAAGTGACTCTAATGGGTCCTGTCCCTTCTCTCTGTGGTCCTGCACAAACCACACACCCCCCCCCCCCTCCCCAGCTCCTCATTCCAGAAGACCAGCTAGGTACTCAGAGAAGGATGATATTGTTCTATCATAAATTGTCCTCTTTTCAGTTAGGCATTGTGACAAGGGACGAAGGGTCTTCTGATCCTCCTAATAACCTCTGCCTCGGCGACGTGTCCACAGTTTGTATAGCACAGGTGTTGTTCACGAATCCTAGTCAAAGCTCTGGTGTTCCTGAAGCTAAAGGGACTCTCGCTCAGTTGTTGCTGATACCTTTGTTGCCAAGGCCTGATGCAGCTCCCATTTGTTTTGGGCTTGGCTGGTCCACCCCATGTACCCTGCCCACAGAGTCACCTCTCACTTGCTGTGACCACCCTGGAGCTCACACATTTTATTAATCCTCTGAGCCATAGCTATCTTCTGTGCCTCTTGTTGGAAACTTCTGGGTCTCTTTTATTCCTTGTCCAGGCTCTGGGGAACTTGGAGATGGCTCTATGTCAAGCCCAACCACCCAGGCATTTTTCTCAGAAACTTCTACTCCTAGAGCCATGCCAGCTGTGGGTGTCTTTCAGAGGTAGACATCTTTTTAGGCTGAACTGGGAGATGGCTTCTGCAAAACAAAGGGTTCCCACCTCTCGGAGACTTTCCGATCCAAAATGACACCACAAGATGGGACAAAAACAAAGACACGATGCTGACAGGAAATAAACTACATGCCCACGAAGGAAAAACGTACATCAAGTGGCACTGTTGGATTTTTGGCTTCCTTTCCCTCATTCCCCATGCCCTCCTCTGCATATACACAAACCAAAATATAGAGCAGAGCTGAATACCTGAAAGTTAATGCAGCATATTGAACAGAACAAAAGAATTCGTTCTAAAATGCCATTTGGTAATACAAGTTCGTCGGACTTGGTATTTATTTTTAGTCAGTGTTATGTTCCAGGAATTATGCTACGTAGGTGCTTTCCCACACATCATCTCTTAACAATCCATTGAGGTAGGAAGGAGCTTCCTCATAAGGGTGAGGAAACTGAGCCTCACCGAGATGAAAAGACATGCACGTCACCAGAGTCAGTAAATAATAAAATCAGGCCTGAAAGTCTACCCTTCTTTCTGACTCTGAGAGGTAATTGCCTCAAACTTCTCTTACATCATTCCTTCAAGAAAAGATGGTTGTGCTCTTTAAGGGAACAAAGGCATTTTATAATCACTAGGGTACTATTTACAGAATACCCAAACAATGTGTATGTTTGTTGAAGAGGAAATGCCAAATTTAGCAAAGCTGGGGAGCGGAACCCTTAAGGTAGCAGACTTCACTATGACATAAATGGAGCTATCAATCCCTTGTGAGGGTCCATTCAACCTCCTCCCTATTTCAACTTGTTGGTTCAAGCCCCGCTCTCTACCAAGGCACCCTCCCTGAATAGTCATCTGTGCACCAAAGAGATGAAACCTCACTCTGGTGGTGATGGTGGCTCAAAGTGCCCAGCATATCCAGGTAGGAGGGTTGTGTAGGTAAAGCAATGCTTAACGTGTAGTCCTACTTCTGCGGTGAACCTGGGGACTGGCAGGGGTTTGGATTGACTTCCCAGACCCAAGGGAAAACTGGCACTGCAGAAATCTCCTCCTACTGGAGAAGATTTTCCTCAACCTAGGGAGGGCTTGAGACTAGGAAAGCAGTGCTGGAACAAATCAGAGTTTTCGTGATGTTTTTATTGCTCTGGGAACACAATCTCCTTATAATATGTAAGTTCTTGTTTGGCTTGGTTTGTCTTTCAAACATTTGAATTTCAATTACATTTTTAGGAACAACTTGCTTCAAGGGCTTTGTAGCTGACTCCATAAACAATGGCTAATAGCAATTGATCCATCATAGATGTGTTTCTGAACAGTTTTCTAGACATCAGATTCAGAGAAATTAAGTATTAAAGGAGTGTATTATTAAGGGAACCAGTTGTTACTCTACTAATAAAATAAAAACTCTTCAAGAAAGAAATTTATATTCCACCTAATTCATCATATTTGTAAATGTGAATTCCTTTTATATCCTGTATATAGGATATCCTTTATATCCTATATCACCATCGTAAAGTGAGGATATCACAGAAGATGGGTTGTACCTTGGAGAAAACTATACCAGAGGTCCTCTGGAGAGTCTGTCGTGGCTGGATATGAAGAAGTAGCGTGGATGATTCTGAGTTGGCGAACAACACCAAGACAGAAAACATGCCCCAAACCAGAGCTAAACATTCATTCACAAGGGACAGGAGAAGGTACAAGTGTTGAACACATATACTAAGACCTGCCAACATTTTTTACTTACAAGTTTCTGAAAGGATGGGATTTCATCCTGGACTGGGTAAAGAGGAAAAGGCTAAGCCAAATTGTTTTCTCTGATGTAAATGTGTGGCTTCCAGTAATTCCAACAGGAGCCGCCCCTATGATTCCAGGATCAGAATCCACAACTCAGGGGATTTCTGTTCAAGCAAAGCCAGCTGAGAGTGGGTGTTTTCTAAGGGGACAAGTTTACTTTCCGGAAGTTGTTAGAGTTACGGAAGGAAACGCATCCACAGACAACATTGGGGCTATTGAGACTCTCAAGAAAACAAGTTAACCGTCTCAATTTCAACTTTCATCCAATTACATATCATGTGAAATAGATCCAAGAGATGTTGCATTTTCCCCCACTCTTCTTTCTGGCATCCTAGGATGCCAGAAGTTTCAAGAATTTCATCTATAAGTGAAGATTCTTCCAGTCTCCCTCTCTGGACTGTAACCTGAAAGACAATTTCTTGTTCCATGCCCCATGCTACTTCTTACTTCTCCCTGCAGGCTGTTGATTTCACTCTGGTATGGCATTTAATGACACAGCCCTTTCAGTTTGAGGTCACCATCTGCAAATGGCTTGCATTAAGATCCAAACCAGCCACCTGGAATCCAGAACACACTCTCCTATAGGACTTCTCCTTGTAGGCTGGACCTGCCCTGAACTTGAGAAACAAGGTCAATTATGTGAGTGTTGTTTCAGCCCAGATTATCCTCTGCTCTGGAAAGTTCAGAGAATTGAAGGCAACCTCCCCCATTGACTGTCAATGATAGCATGGACTCAAGAGTGTCTGAACTGGGACTAACACACACTAATGTATGATGGGCAAATGTGGTCCAAATTCAATAGATGCAATTTATGAAAAGGAGGGGCCATTAGGGAGGGGCAAGCCTGAAGAGTCCCCGCATCTGAGCAGAGTTTGAACTTTTCCCTTTCAAAAGGATCTGTTTTTCTAAAAACCCAGCTCTCTCAGATGAGTTGGGTCATTGTTCCTCGGGAGTTTTATTTCTCTGTGAGGAGGATTTCCAACACACAGCATTACTTCTCTTCATCTCTCACTGTGATGCCTCTTGCTAATTGAAAGCTAGCCCTTGTGGTTTCCAGCCCACTAATTTGTGAGGGTAAAACCTTTACCCATCATAAATTATTTCGTTGTTCAACAAGGATGTAAAACAATTAATTGGCTCTTTGGCAGATAAGTTCAGCATTTGTAGGATCTGTTTTATAAGAAATTTTATTGATGAAAATGTGTCTAAAGCTTTAGCAATGCACTTGGCTTTCACATTTGGCACCAAGGACACAAAAGCTTAGAGCCAAAAACTTCCCCAGGGCACGAGGCAAAGTACAACCTTGCCTCTCTATTCTTGCTATAGGTCATTGGGGGTCTCCTTTTACAGACAATTGGCAAAAGGTTTCAGTGGCTGTTTTATGATCCGTTTTGATTTTGTATATAAGCAAATCTCACATTTCAGTGGGGAGACATACCCTTGTTTTACCGCATTTGCCCTTAGTCGATTTTTTCAAGAAGTTGCATTAACTCTTAAAACGGACAAAAGTAAAGAGAGGCACCGTAAAGTTTTAAAGTTGAAGCCATAAGCATCACATGCTAACTCACTTATTGTTAGGCTGGTGGAAATGGGGATGTCGGGCGGTGGGGAGGGTAGATACAGAAAAAATAAATGTTCAAATTCATTATCAGCAAATATGTCCACTCAGCGGCCCTGACACTTTCACTTTTCGGAAATGAAACTGGGTCTCTGCGACACCCATCCAACCAGCTCAATCCAACAAATGTCGCAAAACAAAATCCCGGAAATGGATTGATTAGTGATGAATGGACACAAAGAACCAACCTGGTAATTAAGTTGACACTAGACGAATGGCCCGCAACTGGCGTCTTCTTTTGTGAGCCCCTCTGTGTCCTGTACAGAGCTGAGTCACAGAGCCACCACGGAAGTGGTACTTTATTAGATTTGTACTTTCAATGAGCACTCCTTTCTGTTTCAGACAGAACATCAAGAAAGGCAGGGGCGCTTGCTTCTTGAATGTGGGTCGTTTGCTGAAACAATGTGTGTTTCTAATAAGTGCTTCTAGAGTACAATGTCTATTCCCACATTCAAATGTCCTCTTCAAAATTAGCCTGATTTGGGGGGAAATGCTGCTGGAAAAGACTAGCATATTCAAAAACTGCAAACAAGGAGGTTACACATTTGTGTGAATAATTTCCAGTGTGTTGTAACTAAGACCAGAAGAACAACTCAAAAAGTGGACTAGCAAGCTGAGTGTTGACATCTCTTTCTTGCTAATACAACAGAGCTCTGAATACATTTTTATATAATCTCTTCTTTTCAAGAATTCATGACTTGGCTTCGTGGAGTTGTCTTGAGACCAAGCAGTTTATTTCGAGAGCTTGAAAAATAATGACTATTTAAAAAAAAATCTCAGGAAAGTAAAAAATCAATAAGGAAAAGTACTGTGGTTTCTCCTTTTTTTTTTTTTTTTCCACAGCACAGTCTTTGCAGGCATAAAAGCACCTTAAATCTTGCTGATGTAACATCAAAAGCAAAGGCTTAGCTCCTTCTATTCTCACTGGTCAGATATTAGAATCCTTTGATAGTTCTCATTACCTGTGAAATGCTTGTGGTCTTACTGTCTCACACTTTGTAAACTATAACATTGTGTGTGTACTTTTTTCTCTCTTTATCAGGATGTTATACGCTTGAGAGAATTCTCCCAAAGGGATGAGTCAGACATCCTGTATTTTCAGGTTGATGCTGTGAAATAGTGATGTTGGGGACGGGACGGGGGATGTCTATCAAAATATGAGTGACTTCCCAACCCCACTCCAAGGCCTTAAATGTATTTACCTAAATCTACACATCATACAAATGAATAAAGAAATTTTTTGTTTTTAAGGTAGAATTGCATTGCATAACTTTTTGGTGGCAAAGGCAAAGGGTTTTTTGTTTTTGTGTCGGCTAGAAAGAGATAGCAAATTTTAAAAAAGAAGCTTTTAATGAGGTATATTAGTCAGGATTCTCCAGAGAAACAAAACTGACAGGAGAGAGAGAGAGGGGTGGAGGAAAGAGAAATGATAGATGGCAGAGAGATGATAGATAGAGATAGATAGATATAGATAGATAGATAGATAGATAGATAGATAGATAGATAGATAGATAGATAGATAGATAGATAGATAGATTTATCTATTTATTTATTAACCTATCTATCTATATCTAAGATAGATAGATATTTATTTTAAGGGAAAAGATGTTAGGGAATTGGCTTACACAACTACTATATTATGTAGGCTGGCAAGTCTGAAATCCCTCTGAGCAGGCCAGCGAGCTGAGAACTCAGGCAGGATTTCAATGTTGTTGGGCTGAGGCAGAATTTCTTTTCCTGGAAATTTGCAGGGTTTCTGCTTTTACAGCCTTTGTCTGATTGGCTAAGGCCAACCACCTTGCAGACAACACCCTCTCTTGCTTACCATCAACTGATTGTACATGTTAATCTCATCTACAAACTACCTTCCCGGCACCGTCTAAACCAGTGTTTGACCAAACAACGGGTGACGTAGCCTGACCCACTTGACAGGGGAAATCAAAAGTATTGTGTGAGCTTTGTAAATGGCGCTGAAGAAGAGGAAAGAATGCAAAAGGAGTACAGGAAATCTGCCCTTCTTTCACAATTAAAGAGTGACAAGTTTCAGAAACGTTAGTCAACCATGTGGTAACCTTTACATACAGTCAGTCTGGTTTGGGACATTGAGAGGAATGGATCTAAATTTGTCATTAAGATTTTGCTCCAGGAAACCCTCAGCCAAGAACTGGGGGTTCTGGAAATCACTGTCATTTCCATCCATCGTGAAGAAAGATTCTCTTTTCTGTAGTTGGTGCCTCCAACTAGGGCTATTTTCTAGGGTGTATTGACTGCCTCTGACCAAAGCGTCCCCCATCCAAGGGACGGGAACAACGGTGCCATGACTGCCCGGACCCACACACATTAATCATTTTAATGATGTAAAGCCAGTCATCTCCGTCAAATCGTTGGTCAGTCAACTTCAAAACAGCAGAACAAAGTGTTGGATGGAGTTGATCATATTTTGATGAGTAAATTGACTTGACTTGTTCATTTAGGAAAAAAGTTTGAAATGTGTTCAGTCTTACTCATGGGCTACTTAGACTATTTTCCTTTGAAACCACTCCTCCCAAAGGACCACCTCTTTCCACAAATGCAGGAGACATGTGGGCAGTGACACCATTCACTGAATAAATTGCTGTGCTGATTTTTCTATGAGTAAAATAGTATAAATTCGAATCACCTCTTCAGAGCATTTAAGGTACAGGAAGTGAGTCATAGAAAGATCCTCCTGCAGCCTCTGGATTTGGGCAAAAATAAAAAGTAAACCTCATTAATTAGTGGGAAGGTAAACTTGAAAAATCTGAGTTAATATTATTTTTAAAAGAAATATCATTTATGACCTCAAGTTCTTTCAAGTATAATAACTTCAAAGTGTTTCTTAATCCAGTTCTTTTGTGAATGTGTTATTATTTTTTAATACGTGAGAATAAAATGAAGTCATGTGCACGGAAAGGAAAGCTGCTATGGCAAAGCAATATATTATAGTTTAATTGCTTCATATTTTGCTAATGTTTGCTTATTAGCAAAAAGGTGAACAGGAAAGTTTCTACTAAAGCAAATATTAACATTTTTAGTTGGATGTTTGTGTATTATTCTCTTTCCATTGCTCATATTAGACTGTATTCTGTAATTTTAAATTAAATTAAAATTTGTAATTAATTTTCTTCATGAGGACAGCTTGGTATTCCAGAACTGACCCCCCAGGGAGTGGTTGATAGACTTGTTTTAGTTTCATAGAGGCAAAGACCACCATGTAAACCTCCCCTATATTGGTATGGGTTCTCCAGAGGAATAGAACCAATAAGATGTGTGTGTGTGTGTGTGTGTGTGTGTGTAACCAAATATATATATTTGTTTTATATATATATATATATATATATTTGTTATATATATTTGTTATATATATTTGTTATATATATATACACACACACATACATGTATATAATTCCCATGAGCCCCATGAAGCTGACAAGGAAGACTTTCTGCACCCCAGGAGGTGCAGCAAACATATGCTAACCAAACCTCAGAAGGAGCTCTGCTCTAAGTGCCCCAGGCCTGACCAAATTTGTGGGATCAGCACACACAGCATGTGGCAGAAGGACTGTCAGTCCATAGCAAACAGATAAACTGCATAAGCCTTGGGTTTCTGGTATAATCCAAGGGAGAGAGAGAACACCAGAAATAAAAGATTGTTGTTAGTTTCCCCACACTTTGGCAAGTGACAGGTACCTGGAAGGATTTGTTTCAATTTAGAAATGAATGGACAGACATTTCAACACCTTGAATATCACGTTTCATTTCATAACTGTTACGCCTATAATAGACTTGAATGTGTTTGCAAACAGTTGCTTGCTTCCACAATAATCTGGTTGCTAAGACAACCCTTTTTGTCTCTGCTGTTAACCTACCTACAGACTTTATTTGGATTTCTCTTTCCACTCATATCATTGTTTCTGTGCCAGAACCCAAGATCCAAGATTGCATTAAGTTGTCATGTTTTCTTAGTTTCCTCTAATCTGTGACTCTCTCTTAGTCTTTTCCTTTTCTTTTAGGACACTGGCACTTTTGAAAAGTATTTGCTCCATTTTTGCTCCGTTGTTTTGTAGACTGTCCTTCACTTTCTGTTCTATATTTTCTCATTGTTAGATTAGGTTATGCACTTTTAACAAAAAATACCACCCAGGTCTTGTTTTGTGCTCCTAAGTGTATCATATCAGGGGTACACAATACCCATATCGCTTCTTACTGGTTGTGTTAACCTCAATCCTTTCGTGGGGCTGGTGTCCGCCAGGTTTCTCAACTATAAAATCATGACTTTTTCCTTTGTCATTATTAAATGTCTTGGAGAAGATATTGTGAGGCCTTACAAATATTCTGTTCCTCCTCAAATATTTGCCCATTGATTTCAGATCTCGTTGATTTGTTACCTGTAACAACTCTTACTGCAGTGTTTACCTAATGGTGATTTTCTATTTCCCTCGTTCCCTCAAACTTTACTAATTAGAATTCTTCTGTAAGAATTCTTCTATAAAAGGTCTTCTCCCCATGTTTTTGTTTATTCGATTCATTTATATCAGTATGGACTTGTGGCTATTTATTTTATTCTTTGGACTATAGTTTGATACTGTTTATTTTGTTGCTCGAATTGTTCCAGCTTTGGCCAATGGGATTGCTTTCAGTTGGCTCCAGTGTCCTTTCAACATGACCTCATTTAAAGAATTATTTTTCATCTTTTTCAATTACAGTTGACATACACTATTATATTAGTTTCACTTGTACAACATAATGACTAGACATTATATACCTTATGAAGTAATCAACCTAAGTCTAGTACCCATCTGACACCATACATAGTTATTATAATATTAGTGACTATATTCCCTATGCTATCGTTTACATCCCCGTGACTATTTTTATAACTGCCAGTTTATACTTCTTAATCCCTTCACCTCAATTTTTTTTTTTTTTTGAGAATGTTCTTGCATTCAGGCTTCATAAGATATTTCATGCTCACTTATATTTTCCTGCCCCAACCCTGGAATCAACCCCTTCTCCAAGGAGCCCTGGTTCCTTTTATTGGAAAATGGTATTTAGAAAATAAGACCTGGACACTGACCATGTGTGTGTGTGTGTATATATATATATATATATATTTTTTTTAACAGGAAGTTCAGAAAGTCACTCCTCAACTACTAACACCATCCTGAGATAGTAACCCCTAAGGTTGGCATTACACAGTTCGTGCCATTTAGAACAATCACTACTATTTTCTAAAATGCCCCTTTTCTCCTCCCACTGAAACTATGTTGTCCATTCATTCAATCAAAATTCTACCGTGTCGCAGACACTGTGGCGGGTGGGCCCTAGCTAAGAAAACAGTGACCAAGACAGATTCAGACCCTGCTTTGTGAGGCTCACAGTCTGCTAGAGGAGCTGAACTTGACCCAAGAAATTACAAAGCCATAGGCTAAGTGCAGAGACTGAAGCGGGTATGAGGTATGGCGAGTTTACCGAAAAGGAACATCTAAGCTAGACTGGGGTGAAGTGAGGGTTGGTGGGGTAAAAAAAGCTTCTCGGAATAAATCCCATCTAAGCTAAGGCCTGAAGTATGAAAAGGGTTCAATGTCAAAATGAGAGTAGTGGGACAGGAAGTGTAGAAAGTGAAACTATTCGAGACATGGGTAAAAAGCCTGCACGAAGCAGAACATACCTCAACCTGAAAATCAAGGGAAGTGGCGAATGGAAAGAAAATGGTGCTGGCAGTGAAGAAGTATCAAGGGATACAGCTTAGAGGGCAAAGCAGGAGCCGGATCAGGACAGGCTTTGGGAAACAGACTGCAGAGTCTGCCTTTATTCCAACAGCCACTGAAAGCCACAGAAACCTTTTAGGCAGGAAAGTGACGTGATCAGATTTATACCGTAGACAGATTACTCGAGCTAACCTGTGAAGCATGGATTCCCAGGGACCATGGCCAGCAACTGTTTTAACAATTAGGTGGCATGATGTAACTAAGCGAATGGGGAGAAGGGAATGAATTCTAGCGATATTTAGGAGGTGAAATCCGCAGAACAAGATGATTTATTGAATGGGAGAGATGAGAAGGAAGCCGAATTCACAGGAGGCTGCAGTCTAATTGTGGTGTTGAATGTCCCTCCATTTGCCTTGTCTGGTTGGTTCCCCTCGGCTGGTTTCAGGTTATGCTTTTTCGGCAGGAATATGACATAAGTCATCTGTGTCCTTCATCAAGAGGCACATGATGTCAATTGGTCTCACTTTTAGAGATGTTAGCTTTGATCACTTGTTATGGTGGTGTTTTCTGAATTTCTCCAGACTAACGGTATCTTATATAACTTTCTAATGAGTGAATAATTTGTGGGAAGATGCTCTGAGACTAAGGATGTGATTACCCAACAAACTTTCACTCAGTAGCTTTAGTCTCTATCCATTGATGATTCTCACCCAAAGCGGTTATTCTTATGATGGTTACAAAATAGTGATTTTCTGATTCTGTCCTTCTTCCTGCATTTGTTGTCTGACAGTGAAGAGAATACAAAAAATGAACAAAATTAAATAAAGCTTCTTCTATATTTTATTTGCATTTCATATTTTTCAGCATCGACAGGAACTCTAGATTCTTATTCAGTGTACTATAATTTATTGCTGTGAATAATCATTTTGATGCTCAAATTTTTCCTGACTTAACTGGTGGAAGCCACTTTAAGCTGGCTTCAGAGACCTTTTCATATGGACCACTTTCTGATTTTTAATTTTTTTTTTTCACATAAAAAAATGTTGTAGACTCCATGTTTACTTTCCCTGCTCCAGGCTTAGTACCAGCTATTTCCCCACAGGACCCTGTTTCCTTTAAAGAAAGGAAGCATATTTAGAAACCCAGATCTGAGCCCTAGGTATGCTTAGTCATTTTTGACTGAGATGCCCAGTCTCTTTGACAAATTATGTTTCAGAATCTACTGAGGCCTAGAGAAAAGGTGCCTACTTCCAGAGAGGATTTACATTGGTTTTTGTTAAGACTCCAGAGAGATTACCAATCAAGAATACTTTAGACTAAATTCCTGGTTTGAATATTTTGGGGCTACCCAACTAGTAAAAATCAGGAACGGTCTCTTTCTGATCTCTGTTAATCTCTCTCATTGAGTATCACATGAAGCTGTGAGGTGTCACTCATTGCTAGCTGATGACTCTCCTTTCCTACAATGCCTTGGGGGCACCAATTGCTCTGTGGCCTGATCCAGTTATATTCGGGTAAGGGAAGTGTTTTATGCCCGTCTCTGAGACTTCTGGGCCCAAGAGGGCTCTCTCCTTTGCTGTCTTCCTTCCTTGGTTCTTTCTGGAGAACTAGCTGACCTGTGGTTTTGCTTCTTCATTAAGAGGAGCTGTTGTTTTCAAGAGTTCCCAAAGGCTTGAACTTCCCAACACTCTGTTGTAAATAAAAATCAGTTCCTCTGGGGAGAGCTTCAAAGCTGTGTGCTGCCTCTCCCCCTTGGGAAAATTCCTGAGCCCCTGTCATGGGCAGTGGCTTGGATGGTAGCCTGTGATCTTGTTGGCTTCGTCTCCTGTTCCATCTCCTTGCATCTGCTGGGGAGCTGAGGTGAGGGCAGCCGAGGCCTCAGTATTCTCCTCTGGCCACATCTGAGATAGAGCCTCCATCGTGTGAGTAGGGTTTGAGTGGAGGATGAATTTCTCCCAAACTCTCAGACTCACCTGGACTTTAGCCTCTTGATCTCAGGGTTGAAGGGAGGGAGAAATGCTGCAACCTGCTCTACTTGCTAAAATACTTTCTTCCACACTGGGAGCTCAGGGAGAGGGACTCATTTGTATTTGGCCACATCTGCCCAGAGTGAAGCCTCCATCAGTCTGAGCTGGGGAAGTAGAGGTGAGAGAGTGGGTTATGGACCAAACCCCACACACTCTTGCTGATCTTACTAAGATTAGTACATGCTCTTGAATAAATACTTCTTCACTTGTGTATGTTTTTAGGACAATTGCCAGAGACTTTAAATGGTTGTGTGTTTTTTATTGAATGTATAATTTTTTTTGTTAGTTCTTCTTCTTTTTTTTTTTTTTTTAGTAGTTTCAGGCATACAGAATAACATAGTGATCAGACATTTACATAACTCACGAAGTGATAACCCCAACTATAGGTATAATTTTCAGCAGTTACACTTGTTTCACTGGCGAGTGGGTCCATAAGGGCTTTTCCTCATGCTGCCAGTCTGGAATCGAAACTCCCATTTTCCTTTCAATTTTATTATGTTTGTTTGACAGAGAAAACTCAAATTTTTGTAGAGTCAAAACTATTCAGTTTTACTTATGTTATTTGTTTCACTGCTTTGGTGCTTAGAAATTCATCTTCATCCAGAATCTTGACATACATTCACCTATATTTATGTTTTCCCAATTTGACACCAAATTCTTAGTAAGTGCAGTATTTATGTGAATATAAGATGTATGATTATCAAAATTAACTTTTTTCCAAATAGCCAATCTCCTAATTTGTTGAATAATCTATTACTCCCTCAATTGTTTTTATTACCTCTATCATTTATTGAGTTGTTACATATATTTTTATATATCTCACACTGCATGAATAATTTTATTTTTCTAATATAGATTAAAATCTAAATCCCTTATTATTCTGAATGTTCAAAATTATCTTTGCTGTTTTCATTAATTTATTATGCCAGGTGAACATTAGAATTATTTTTCTCTCATAAAATTCCAATACAATTTTGATCAGAATGACATAAATAACCTATAAACCTATAAATTTAATTAATAAATTAAAACCCAATACTTTTGCCACCTCCTCTTGTCCCATAGAAGAATGTAATATATCTTTTCATTATTTTAGGTCATCCTTTCAAGCTCTCAGGAGATCTCAAAGTTTTCTTTCTAAAAGACCAGTATATTTATTGCTGTGGTTACTGTTAAGGTCACTTGCTTTGTGTTGTTTTGTTTTTTATTGCTCACATGAATAAATGTTTTACTGTCATATGATTGTGTCTATTATGCAGGAAACTACCAATATTTCTAACTGTATAATATCTGTCCACCTTATCAACTCTTAATGAATTGACTTGCTTTTCAATTAGTTCCTTTGGGATGTTGAGCCATGAAATGAAATTCTCTATAAATAATGTCTAAGTTTCTGTCTTCTCTGCTACCATCATCTTCAAGGAGAAAGTCTAGTTCATTACCACCTCACTTAACGATGTTGAGTGTAAGACTGAGGTATTTTGCAGATAACTGAAATCCGACATCCATTTACTTAAAATAGCCAAAGAAATGTACAGTGGCTTTCTTGTTGAAATTACGTGGGCAGCACCATGGAGCCCCAGCTTCCGTGAGCAGAAACAGACCCCAGCATGTCCCAGAGCAGCCTTTCAGCTCCCTTCATACAAGTAAAGAAAGCACATGGAAATCATTCTTATGCAAATCTAATTTTTCAAGCGCTTTGGTGTGCATTATCTACTTTGTCTACAACAAAAATTTAAGGTCAAACTGGCCTTTCCCTTGCCAAAAACTCTGTATATGTGCTCAGGGTATAGAACTCAATTGAATATCAGCCAGTCAAATGGAATTAGAAAGACAGACGAACTGGAAACAAAATAATCACCTTGATCCAAGATCAAGTATACCTGTTTTAAATATCTAACATTACAGAGTGAAGGGCCTCATTGTAAGGTTAACGTAACACTGTGGTAATGCACTTTCCTCCTCTCTAAGTCAGGCAAACGAGGGTTTGAAACCCAGCCCTGCCCCTCACGAGCTGTGTCACTGTGGGCAGTATACTCATGTTAGTGAAGGGTGGGTTTGATTCTAACCCAAAATATCTGTGGCATGAACTAGACAACTTTCTTTCTCTCTCGTCTAAAAGTCTGGAGTGAGTTAGGAAGGGAACAGCAGAGAGTCTCTGCGTCATGGTAACCCCGGAGACTGCACTGCCATCCCCAGGCCGTGGCATCCAGCGCCTCAGACATCATGTCTGCATTTCCAGCAGGATAGAAAAACAGAGAAGAAAGAGGACACAGGGCGAGCATGGCTGGCTTTAAGGAAGGTTCTCGAAAGCTGCCACACATTTGCATTTGTAGCCCACTTGTCAGAACATTGTCATATGATAAAACCTATAGCAAGGAGAGCCGGGAAGAGGTTTTTTTTGTTGGTTGGTTAGTTTTTTGTGTTTTTTGAAGTGGTCAGCTGTAACTCAGAGATTCTATTTGGAATTAAGGAAATCATGGATCCTGGTAGACAGCTATTTGTTTGGTTTTGGTTCTTTTTTCATTATATTTCACTTCTAGTTATCTCAATTTCCTTGTCTATAAGGTGAGCAAATAATAATCTCACAGTATTGTTGTAAGGATTAATTTAACTGAGGTCATATTTGTAACATGCTTAACCTAATATCCTACACAAGAAGCATTCAATACATTTTGGCTATAATTGCTTTTAAAAAAAATCGCATCAGTAATGTAGTTGGCGCTTGAACAACATGGGTTTGAACTGCGCAGGTCCACGTACAGGCAGATTTTCTTTCGATAAATACTGTAAATTTATCTTTTCTTCCTTATGATTTTCTTAATAGCATGTTCTTTTCTCTAGAATACTTTATTGTAAGAATACAGCCTTAGTACAAATAATGTGCAAAATATGTGTTAATCAATTGTTTATGTTGTCAGTAAGGATTCTAATCAATAGAAGGCTATATTTCAGAAAGTTTTAGGGGAGTCAAAAGTTATGCACAGATTTTCAACTGCATGAGATCAGTGCCCCCGACCCCCAAGTTGTTCAAGGGTCAACTATACATTCTTATTTATCTCTACTACAAATATAATGATTTTCTTAGTAAGTAAGGGGTGGCATTGCCTAAATTCACAATTGCATACAGTGGGCAAACTAAAATCTAGAAAAGCAGAACCATTTGCCTTTGGTCACAGAGATTTTCCAAGGGAGCAGCAAACAGGATCCAGAATCCCAAGCCTCCTGATTCATATTCCACACCTCTTGATCCTTGATCCAGCTCCTTTTCCTTTCATTGTGGCAGATACCGTGTTACCCCGAAAATAAGCCCCAGTTAAGATCGTCAGCCAGACGGATGCAGTTAGTACATTATGACGATGTTCCAGGAGAAGATGACATGACTGGATTTGAGTAAATGTAGATTGTTGTACATGAAAAAATAAGACATCCCCTGAAAATATGCCCTAATACGTCTTTTGGAGCAAAAATTAATATGAGACTCGGTCTTATTTTCAGGGAAACACGGTACTTGAGTGTTGGCCGAAAAACTGGAACTCACTGGAATACAAAAATTTCCCACTGAAATCCTAAATGCAACAAGGGGACCAGGGAATTCTGCATGTATAGCACACAAATTCAAACTCTTAAATAAGATATGCTTGCTTATCTTATTTAATTGAATCTAAGAAGAAGCAGCAATTGAATTTAACAGACTTGGATTTTTAAACTCCATCTTATCTCCATAGTTTGTGTATTCAGTCTTCATGCTATTCCAGTAAAAAATATAAGAAAAAAGCCAGTGTAATCAAGTTAAATGCATACATATTCATTTGGCCATTCTACTGTAGGAAAAAATGTTCGTTTTGTTGTCCAAGAGAAAAAGGTTTTTAAATATAATTATTTTATTGAATCTAAAATATAATGATTAAGACCTTAGATTTTGAGTTTCTTTAAGAAATGCAATCCTTTTAGAGAATCACAGAGCTAGATTCTCCTAGTAGAGGAACAAGCTTGCTTTGTCATACAGACCAGTTTCAACGAGAGTCTCAAGTTCTGGTCCAAGCACAAATTGCATTTGAGATTCACATTTTCCTAGGTTTCATTATTAAATATAATAATAAAGTAATAGTTCTAGTAGTGGTAATAGTAGTAGTAGCTACCGTTTACTGAAAGCTATTCCATTCCTGATATTCAGTCAGGTACTTTTCATACCTTAATGTATTCATTTAATCCTCAGAAGAACTCTATGAGGAAAGTCTTATTGTGATGTTCATTTAACAAATATGCGAACTGAGGCACAGGGAGAATAGGGGACTTTTCTAATGTCACATAGCAGGTCAATAGCAGAATGGGAGTTTAAACCTGGATGATTCTGAATGCTCTGAATCACTCCATTACAATATCTTCCTTGTATTCTTTACTTTTTTCTCCACTATTCTCACCAGTTAAATGTGCTTTCCTGGTTTCATAATAAACTTCACTTGTTAGTCTGCTCTATTTTTCAATGCATATTTTATTCCTAGGATTGATTCTCTCTTTGTGATTTTTGATACAAGGGAAAAGACTGAGTATAGGACAACCTAGAGTAGTATATTGTCTTGCACATAGCAAATATTTAAAGTATTTGGCTGAATGACTGATGACCATTTGAAGCACAATATTTGCCTTTTGAATTTTATGCCTAAGGGAAAACAGGATAGCAATCTGCCTCATTCATACGAGGAAATTCTCTGGGTGACCTGCACTGCTTAGGTTTCAGTGGCCCTAGAACTAATCTTCACATTTAAGAACTAATACAGATATGCTCAAGCGATGAAAACAGTTTTCTATCTAGGAAAAAAGTTCTTCGTTAATTTTGCATCTCTATAGCTCTCCCTGAAGAATTTTCTGGATCTTTTAATCTTGCTTTTAGTCATAAACATAGGCCTCTTGGAGAGGCACCTGATGAACAGCAGTAATATATATATATATATATATATTGTTCTGGACACTTTGGTCAGTGTTGCTCAAGCAGTAGTTCGCCATCATCAGAAGTATCTGGACGCTGATGGTAACCTCTTTGAGCACCTCTTATAATTGCAGAAGTCAAATGTGACTTGTATTCATCTTTTATTATTGGTATATATTGAATATTACAATTTTAATACAGTTTTCCTTTATTAAAATGTGTATACATTTTTTGGCACCCTTTGTGTGTGTGTGTGTGTGTGTGTGTGTGTGTGTGTGTGTGTGTGTGTAGTATATGTACATATGTATATATATAGAGAGAGAGAGAGAGAGTACATGTACATATGTATATACACACACACACACATATGTATTCAAAAGAAAATTTATTTCTGAAAGACAAATAGCATTTTATGAAAAACTAGTCAAACAGTAGCTTTAGAACATTAAGGATAAAAAAATGTGAATGTTAAAATATTGAATACAAAAAATAGTGACTGTTTTAAGATTTTTCCCCCCTTGGGGGTGATGTCTCCCCTGTTGAGAATGCCAGCTGGATGGTGAGGCCTGCCTTTGTATTATACTAAACTTACAAACTGGTTTTAGAACGCACCCTTCTCTCCCTTTTCTTGTTTAATCCTCACTGCAACACAATTAACATATAGTAAGTTATAGAGCTTAATATTTCCTCAGAATGAAGTAATACTGAAAGAAAACAGGATCAATTAAGTATTGTCCACCCACCCTTCATTCACCACGAGGAATTTGATCATTACCTTAAAAGCAGAATGTTTTTAATGCTCAGGCATCTGACTATCAACTTTCCTTTTGTTCCTTCTTCAGTCGACCACAATGGTTCTCAAATTTTAGTGAACAGAAGAATTTCTGTACAGGATTGTACACACAGTATCACATGTACGTTCCATTGTGAGTTAGTGAAGGGCTTTTTCAAGGGTAGTTTTGCCTGTACTCAGTTTTCTCCTCGCATGCTGATTTGAGAACCTAACCATTGTGTCATTCCACACAATCCTGCGTGTTAGTCAGACCGTAACTGAGTTCTGTATTCAGTTGTGGGCACTAATATTAAGAAGGACATTGACAAACTAAATGATGTTTTTCCAGAAGATCACAACCATGGCATGAGAAAAATGGTTACATTAACTGAAAACAGGTAGCTTGGGAAAGGAATGCTGAGGAAAGCCCAAGTAACTGTCCTCAAATATTTGAATAACTAGTAAGAAGGATTAAGCATTAAAGCAAAGCAGTTATGAGCTCAGGTACTGAGTTCAAACCCTCTGACCTTAGGCATACTGATCAATGCCTTAATTTCTTCATCTAAAAATATGGCTATTAATTGCATTTACTTTAGTACGTGGCCACATTATCCATGGGGTTAAAGAGATTAAATGAGTATATACTGGCGGTACCAAAAAAAGGTATACGCATGACTTGTATTCATCTTTTGTTATCGGTATATATTGAGTATGACAATTTTAATACAGTTGTTTCCTTTCTTAACATGTGCATAGATGATTTTGGCACCCTCTGTGTATATTGCTAGGAACCATGGGTAGTAGATATCAGATAGTAAGCATTATCCCAGTGTTAGTTTTAGGGAATTGTCAACAGTTCTAAGATACAGATTACTAATTTCAGAAAGGACTTCTTCACAGGTAGTGAGTGACCCTTGGCCAGAAGCAATCAAGCAGACGATGTCTGAGGAGCTCTGTCAGTGATATTGCAAAGCAGGAGAGGTCATAGGCTGGGAGCCAGCAGATCTCTCAGACCCTGTCAAGTCCAGAACTCAGTGTGGAAGCAGAACCACCCACCTAATTATCTCCAAGCTTAAGCTACTTGAATATTTGGTCTGAGGGCAGTTGTTTGCAAAATTGACCCGTAAACAAAATCCCACACAGCAGTGGCCTGAAAATCTTCCCGGTGTGGTTAGTGCTGTGTCTTCACTCCTGTTCAGCCACCGCCGAGCCCACTGGCTAGCCGAACATGGGAATCCGGGGACCATCCCCCTCCTTGGTCCTTACACTGAAAATGCTTTGTTACCCACCCAATGAGTGAACTGCCAGTTCCTTTCTGAAAATATGTCCCGACCTTAGATGGACTGTGTTTTCCTTGATGCTAACAATAAGTCGCCTTCACCACCAAGAAAGGGACTGTAGATCGCAATTCTTGTTGTGATCGAGCTACTCAGTGTCAATACAGCTTTATTTAAAATATATGTACATAGCTCCAAATAACTAAGGGGCAGGCCGTTATTTCTATTTCACGTGTAAAACTAATCTGACTAGTTATAAATAACTCACATATGCATGGCCACAGACGTAAATTTTAGAAGTCCAGTTTGTAAAGTATTAATCCAATGGTCTTTGCTTGATTATTTTTCTCTTGCACCTTTAGTTAGTACTTGACAGTTCTTACCACCTCCTTGTTAAAACTCTCTTTTCCACTGACTCAGTGACTTGCAAATCTTCTTATACCCTCAATCCTTCAAATGTGTCATGTCTGTTTGGTCCATTTCCCTCATTTCCTACCCTTCACTTGGTGTGGTTCTCTGTTCTTCACACTCTTCTCCAGGTGAGGTCATCAATTTTCCTTAACTCCAAATGTCATTCTCCTCAAGCTGTCTATAGAAGCTCCTTGGGGGATGGTAATTTAAAAAAGATCTAGAAACACTTAAGTATGGTGTTGACCTTGATTGGGACACCATATGAAGACAGGAGAAAATTGAGTTTGTTGGTGTAGCAGTCATATTAGTATATGTACTCTGGGTTTAGATAAAAATGCACCAGATTATGGGGTTATGATGAAACAGACAGTTTTTCCTGTTTGTTTTGTTTTGTTTCACCTAATATGGTTGATTTTGCATTATAACATGTCAATCTAACTGAATGACTGACATGTGTACTTCCGTTGATGGATCGGTTGAGGATATTTTTTAGCCTCTGCCCGAGACACCAGTTGGAGCATTCTACTCACAGGAGGTCTCCAGGCAAAGGTTTCTGCCATGACCCCAAACAAATCTCTTCACAGAACATAGTATTTCTGCTCACTCCCATTTGACTACTCCTTCTACTGGGTTGTAAATACCCAACTCTCTGTGACTCTTTTCTTCTCCTTCATCTTCATAATTTCCCTACAGCCACTGAGCTTCAATGTACCACTGAATCCCCAAGGAGTATCACTCCCCTACCCTTTCGTTTGTATTCCCAATTAAGCCTACACAGTCAAAGGCCTGGATTGCAACAAAAGTTCGTCTATTCTCCTGCTTCTGGCCTCCTTCCTTTCAAATCCAGCAAATTAGACTCCTAAAGCGCTAGTTTTCACCAATTCATTAATTCTTCATCCAATATTTATTGAGCACCAACTTACTTGCCAGGAAGACACTCGAGAGTGCTCGCCACTCAAGAGGTACCCAATAAATCTTAGTGGAAAATTTGTAAAATTCTCGTATTTGTTTAGATTTAGTGAATATTCTTTGAGCAACTTGACACTGCCGATTCTTTCTAGAGAGGGACTCAGTCAAATGATCTGGGTTGAAAACTTTCTTAACATAACAGTGTAACATATTGAAAATTGTTCCTCAGAGGCCATGGTGAGTGCCTCACACAGCCATATTAATGCTTCAATGTCCCTTTGCAGTTTGCCATGGTACAAAGGACAAAGTCAAGGGAATGTGAGAGGAATAAAGACGTTCTTATTCTTGTTATTTATTTGCCTGGCCCATACCTCCCCATGGGGTCAAGCTTACAAATGAAAGAAGTATGGAGTTGTTGTTTCTTAAGGCTCATCAAAAAAGCCTTTGACCAGAAATATATCACCTCCTGGGCCAACCTCATCGTGAAACTCACAGGTTAGTTTTTGGAATTAAAACATCAAGAGCTCAACCTAAAATGTTATTAGGGAAATGACATATGAAGCCATGGTTGGCCTTTAATTTCTTACTACCAATTAAGCTATGTTTGACAACACTTCGATTCTTTCAGTCTCTCACGCAGCGTCTCTTCTTTTGCATTCCTGATGCTGTCACTTCAGGTCAGGCTGTTTGGGACGACCATGTAGGTTTGTACAGATTGTGCACTGAATGTCTCCAGACATCCCATTGTTATACCTTCCACAGCAGTCTGCATTTCCCAATTAGCTTTCCCTTTTCCTCTGTCCCATGCTATTAAAAAAAAAAAAGAAGAAAGAAAGAAATTCACCCTTCCAGTATAATCCCTACACAGTACAGCATAAAGTATACGGTCCTGCCTTTGCAAACAGAATTTCTATACTATTGCTCACCTACTGGCCTCACATTGAGCAGGGTGACACTTGATCACTCTCTCCCTCCAACGAAAACGTTTTCTTTCTTCCTTTCCCAGTTCATAGCCATTCTCTACGTCCTAGCTGAAATTCTGTCATCCACAAAATCTTCCCAGACTATTCCGGCGCAGGCTTTACTCTCCTCTGAATTATTCCAGCAAATATTGTTTGGCCCATTCATTTGGCACTTGTTATTTGCAGAACTAATTTTCTTTATGTATGCATTTTATTTTAAAGAGATTGTAAACTTCCCAATGATTGGAACGTGATCTAGGGTTTTTGTACTTTTTTAATTAAAAACCAGATAATATTCATTTTGAGAAAACTTAGGAAGCTTATGCATGGAGGAACATCTTTCTGTGTATATATTTCAATAAATGATTTGACAAAACAGAGCAATGCATACAACTGATACACTGGCCCAGTCATGAGAAGAAATATGAAGGCATAGACCACAGTGGGGAAGAACCAGCTGAAGGGGGGGAACTGACCACAGAAACATTTTGAATACGAGTTGCTGGTAGGAGGACAATATCACTTGAGCTGATAAATTGGACAAGTTAGATAGACAGAGGGAAGAATTGGTGGGAAAAAAAAAAATTTGTCGAGTACCTACTATGTCCAGATACTCTGCTATGCCCTAAAGGAGGGCAGCCATAGTTAATTGTCCTCATGGAAATCACAATCTAATGGGGGCCTTTGACAATGTCCGTCCTAGAATTTGATGGGCTCTCAATCAATGACCCTTTCTGAGTTTAGCCACACGAGGTATTCAGATAATCACAGTCATCACTGAGAAAGTTAGAGAGATTTTAAGCCAGTTTTATAAACTTCGTAAGGGTTGAGACTTGTAATATAACAACGTAAAGAACCAAAAGTAACAACTTGATTGCAATTCAGAACTTTTCTAATTTATGAGGACCAAAAGAAACCATCAGTCTCCAAGGACAGATTCGAAGCTGCCAAGCATGGAAAAACCTAGGCTCAAATCCTAGTTCAGACCCACACTGGCTGTGAGACCAGGAGCAAGTCACCCAATTTCTCTGAACCACATTTATTTTTTACTATATAAAATGCAGATACTGGACTAGAGAATCCAAAGACAACTTCTACTTCGCATAGTCTGTGATTCTCTAGTTTGCTGCAGGCTGGAATTTAATCCAAGGCTGCTTTGTCTTGGACCCTTCCTATTGGAAGTGAATGGGGAGCCCAAAGGTTTTCCTTTAAGATGAGATTTCCCGGAAGTCAGGGCCCAAGACTGTTTTGTCTCCTCTGTAATATGCTCCGCTCTATTGAGTTTGCAGAAAGAGCTTGAATAAGCAGAGGTAAGAATAAGCACACATCTTTCTACAACCTCTTGCGATAGTCCCAAGGTACCCCTCTGGCTAGAATTTGACAAAGACCAAAAAGAGCTTATAACACTTGCAGCATTCCTTTAAGGTGACTTCTTTGAGTCCTCAGCAGCAAAGACATACACTGCTTGGCACATCTCTGGTGGTAGACACGCTGGTGCCTGAGCTCTCGCAGATGTCCAGCCCTCTGGGAGCT
Organism: Rhinolophus ferrumequinum; assembly: GCF_004115265.2. NCBI lineage: Eukaryota > Metazoa > Chordata > Mammalia > Chiroptera > Rhinolophidae > Rhinolophus > Rhinolophus ferrumequinum. The sequence goes on along the minus strand of NC_046310.1, from coordinate 9,847,545 downwards.
CATTGAACCGAAGGGAACCACATGGCCCAACAAGGCTATAGGGAATGTCCCCATATAACTTTCCTGTATTTGAAAAACAGTGATGCAAAAATTGAAACTTCTGCTCTTGAGTTGGCAGCCGAATTGTGGGAAAAGTTTCAGACGAAAGGCAAGTTAGTGAAGATTAGTCTTTTGGCTCTGCCTTTTCATAAAAGGCAAAAATGACTCTTCCCTTAATGAAGGATGGCTGGGGGAAGCTTAGAAGATTCACTGATTTGGTTTCATTCTAGTCGGCTTATCTAAGCCAGATCCAAATGATCTAAGACTTTTTGGGTTATAAAATGGGACTGGAATTCTTAGGGCAGACATGTAACATTTCCAAGGCTCCCTATTTCTTGTCATCCTTTCAGCAGTGTGGTGCCAGCAAAAACCAGCTAATAGAATCTCATGATCCAAAATTAATTTGGAAAAAAAAATAACCAGCCAGAATTTTTTAACCTAAAAAACAGGGTGGCAATTTAGATTGGATTTGCATTTTCGGCAAAGGTTCATGTGAGTCTTGCTTTAATGTTTGTAGATTTGCTCGGGTCTAATTTATTTTTTTTGGGGGGGGACAAGAAAAATTGTATATATTTAAGGAGTTTAACATCAACATGTTTTGATATATGTATACATTGTGAAATGATTACCACAATCAAATGAATTCAGATATCTATCATCAGGTTTAATTTTAATGAGGACAGTTTTGGAGGCCCAAAGATGTCACCTGACTGATGGGTACGAAAAAAAGCTGGCTCAGAGCTAGGGTCCAATGAATGCCCCCTGAGGATCACGCAGGTTTCAGTCTCAAAATGGATAGTTTCCTCCTTAATTACACTTTCTCTGGGGGAGATAGGAAGGAAATATTGAGAAGAAAAGGCTATTTTTAAAAAGTAGTATTTAGTTTTTATCTATAAGAGGCTTAATTGCTACCTTGTAGCCTTTCCTGACACCAATCCACTCTCTTCTTTTCCTTCTCTAAACTATATTTGCCAGAAATTTTACTTCTAAAATTGGTAGTATAACTCTTTGTGTTTCCTTATAGTCACACAAGAGGCAGTCTAACAGGAACCAATCAATGCACATTTGTTTTCAGCAAGATGAAACTTAGATGGTTGAAATTCACGTACAATTTGAAATTCATATTCAACTGACCTACAACGCAGTACATTATATTTACTACGATTTACATAATAGTGAAATTCTTAACTTTTAAATTACATTATAACCAACATTTATCAATTCTATTGTTAATGTTTGTAAATGACTAAAGAGAGGCATGGGTTTATTTTTGTGTTTTGAAGTAACAACAATTTAAAGCCAAAAATTATATTAATTTCCAATTTCATTTCTTACAAAATATTTCAGCTCTAATAACAAATTAGGGCATGCAAATTTGGTAACATTGTGGTTTCTTATTTTTAAAAGCTTACATGTGAAATACTTTGATTTATATCAGCAAAAAATACAGGGGAAATGTAATTTTTTTGTTGACATACATAGTATCTAGTTTATTTTTTATCACATATAAACAGTATTTAAATTATGAATATTTAAATTAATCTTGAAATAATCATTCTGATTTACCTAGAACGATCTACATTTTAATTACATCTTAATTATTATTCAGATTAAATATGTTGTTTCCTTTAGTAGAATAAATAAAACTATGCTTTTGTCTAGTCCATACAAAATCTAGTTCTATCAACAAATTCGTACTTATACCTTTAACACATACACACATTCATTCACAAGTGAGCGCACACACACACACACACACACACACACACACACACAGACACACATCAATCAATAAACCTCACACAAGAGAACAGTGCCTTTTTAACTGGCTTATAGTTAATATCCCATAATCTAGAAAGGCCATGATAGAAAGCAATATTCTCAAGATATTATTCTAAAATATATAAAGAAAAAAATATAAGAATAAAACAAAAATTATAAATCTGCTCAAATATTGAAACCTCAGCATTTTGTGGTATGAAATATGGAAGAACTAATTTACCACATATTTCTTTAGTTTAGTTCCCATTTTAACTCATCCTTTCGTTATCTGGGCTATATTTTTGAGCAGTATTTGTGGTAGTCAGCGGATAAATTTTATAAAACTTTGCAGATAGGAGAAGGTCCATTCAGCTATTTGTAAAATTGAAGATCAGTTTCCTTTGGGAAAAAGCACTGTAGCTATTGTCCCGTATTTGGTTGTTTCAAAAAAAGATGGCTGAAGTTACTTAAGACCCACTGTGTTTTGTTTTGTTTTATGATAAATACTGAGTCCTCCTTATGGAAGTTAGTTTCCCTTTATACTTGAAGCTTTTGAATATTTATCAACATATTTTACCATGTGAATCTCTGTTTACTAATACAATACTCTGTATTAGTATTAGTTTACTAATACTAATACTCTGTTTACTGGAAAAGGGCAAATCTATTAATGTCAGATAATTTTTTATATCTGGAGTTTTCTTTTTGTCTCAATGAGAATACTTATTATTCAGGGCTTGAATACCCATGAAATTGGCCTTCATCTTTGCTAACAATTCTCTAATATTTTTATCTTGATACTAATTTCCCCTGAATTCTATGATTGCTTGTCAGTTTATTGTCTATTTCATTCTTTAATATTTATTTGTAGTCCCGAGCCTGCTCTTCAGTATTCTAAAATACAATTTACTTTGATCACTCTACTTGTTTTGAAAAATTCTTATTTCTGCCTGCTTTAAAAGAGAAATAATGTCCCCATTGAGAACAAGATGTTCTCTAAATATTTCTTATACTTCACGAAATAAAACTTTTCATTTTCTCTCAGTAACTAATGCTTTGTTCTTTTCTCATGCTGCAAAAGATTTTCAAGTGCTCATATTTATTTTTCAGTTTCCTCATTCTTGAGTATGTAATAAACACGCTCTGAAATACTGGTTTATAACCCATGTTTAAGATCCTTCTCATACACAGAAAGACAGCCATGGCTGGTATTAGAAATAGTAACTTTAAAGGAATTATCCTCACCGATGCCTAGATAATAGCCATTTCCTCCCCAATAATCTCTGATAGGAGAGTCACTTGTCCAATGGGTTCTAAACAAATGCAAATTCCTTCAGCAGGACAGAGGTCTCCCTTCTTATCTTACAAGCAGTACAACTAGAATCTATTTAACAGACCCACTTAGAATCCCAGGAGTAAGTAAAGAAGGAGGGAGAAGAGAAGGACCCATGAAAGGAGTGTCTGTTCCCATAGAAGGAGAGAGAGTTCCATCCTTCTCATCGGCCCCTAAGTTTTACTACAGAGATGATTGTTCCATGAAGCCGTGTGTGAAACTTAAACTTCAAGACCTCTCACTTGCCCGAGGCTCTTTCAAAGCTTGTGATGGTCTCTAACACAGTGGTTGCTATGGTGAAATATTTTTATAAAGTGTACGAAACTAAGGTATTTCATCTACTCTGTCTTCTCCGTGTGTCAGGTGACTATGAGATGGCTCTAGGCACTTTTGAGATCCTGATCAGAAGTTGAATTTGAGATCAATTTAGTTTGCTGTTAGTGGAATATATTGGTGTGGCTCACAGACACTCCCATACACAGTGAAATGATTGCTCGGCTTCCAAGACTATTTCTGTAGGCCACATTAATGACTCACCCCAAGTTGTGACGAAAAAAAAAGAGGCAGGACCACAATATAAACACATTCTATAGCACCCAGTTGCAAACAAGAAGTGTGTGGGTAGCAGAGGAGAAGTGAGGTTTAAAATGGATGGACTGCAAAATTCCTCTCTGGAAAATTCTTCTGAATCTTACAGCTCAAATAGACAAGTTGATAAGTGTTTTCCCCAATTTGGCAACAATTCTACAAGCTTACAACATCATGAATGAGTTCTGAATCTGAAAGGCACATCATTAAATAATTTTGGATCAACCCTGAAAGAGGAAAGACTGAATTATCTTTCCATGTCTGGCAGAGAAAAAATATATATATTACAAAATCATTATGTGAAGAGGTAATTAATGATTATGTAGCCAAAAATTAATTTCAATGAATATCAGTTAATTTTTAAAATCATGTTCTTTATTAATTTTTTCATTGTGATTATTTTTCAAAATTTAATTTGTGTTCATTTCTTTTCTCATTTAAGCATTCATAGTCACACCAAATTTTGTGTTTGTAATTTTGTATTATTTTTATTTGAGAATCCCTAATATTTTAAAAACCTTCAGGCCCCACAAGACTTGGATTCATGTCTGATTTCTGAACCCAACGGTCCTGTTTCCCTTCAACTACACTTTATGGTCCATCGTCTACTCAGCTTTCCTTCTCACCCCCGTCATATCTCCAACCACATTCCCATCAAACATCTCCCAACCTGAACTCATCATCTTTCTTCCCAAGTCTGCTCTTTCTTCCGTGTTTTGTTTTAGGTGATGACATCACACTCCTTTGAGCATCCTTAAATCATAAATAGGCGGGATATTGTCAATTCGCTGTCTCTTTGTCACTGCTGTCTCATCAATCACCAAGCCCTGTTAATTTTTACGTGGAACTATGTCCTTTCCAGCCATTGCTTCTGCAGGCAGCTTCAATGACTGTTATTGAAATAATACATGTTTTCACCTGGTCACCTGCAGCCCTTCCTCCACATTGGCTTCCAATTATTTCAATCACAGTCATTGAAGCTGCCTGCAGAATATAAGGTCTTCCATGTTATGAACTGAAATGCATGAGTTCCTAGTCTTTAATCGTGCCCTTTTGAATTCAAAATAAATGCCAAACTCCTTAAGATGGAATATAGGGTCTTCCATGTTATGAACTTGTCTACCCACCAGTCTCATCTTCAACCACAACCCCGTTCCCACAAGGGGGACCCCTGCCAGTTGCACGATAAGCAGTGGCAATGTTAAACGACCCCCAGCACAATGTTTTGTTTCATGTCTCCATACCTTGAGCATGCTTTTCTCTCGGCCTAAAAGTTCTTCTACTCTCACCTTAGGTCATGGCATCCGTCCAGTCGCCCAAGTTCAGCTCAGGCATCAGTCATCTGATCCTCCCTGACTACTCCAGAGAAAAGTAAGTGATCACTGCTGCTTCTACACTCACTCTGGACTTTCAGTCCAACAGTTTTAGTATTGCCTACATTATTGTGATCATTTGTGAGCATGCATTTCTCTCTCAGTAGACTATGGGATCTTCAGAGTTACAACATGTGGTTTATTCATCTTTATGTATCCAAATCTCAGTTGATATTGACAAGAATCAGTGTATGCCACCCCAAAATATGACACTTTGACATAAAGATCACTTTGAGCTGAGAGCAGTTAAGAACAAGTGTACAAAGAGCTCTGTGCTCTCCCTCTGTCTGCCTAAAAGCAGGACATAAATTTCCCTTTGTGACGGTATTGCCCCTTCCCTCTCTGGGACCAGGAAGAGAAAAACCCTTCTCACTGGAGACAGAAAGTCAGCACTGAGATAGGTCTGCACAAATGAACCTTACTAAAAACAACCCTGTCTTCCATTAGTTTCCCCTATATGTTTACCTTGCCACAATACACCACCCCTAGAGGCTCAAACCCTTTTGTTAAAATGGTATATAAGCCCCCAGGTCTGACTGCCTCTTTGGGTATTAATTTCCATTTTTGTGAAGGTCTCCTTGCACATAAACATATTAAAATATTAGTATCAAATAAAATGTGCATGCCTTTTCTCCTGTTAATCTTCTGTCAGTCAGTTTAATTCACAAGCTCCAGTTACTGCACCTAAGAGGGTAGAGAAAAGTATTTTTCTCCCCTACAACATTAAGCTAACTGTAGTGAATTATGTAAATGTGGTTAAGTACATAGTTTGTGATGTGCAAAGTAAGGTTAAGCACAGGGTGTATGATCGTGGATTAGAACAAATCTAATGGGCTCAGACCTGAGTGTGATTGTAGTCTGTAATCCCATTAACCTCAGAGGTAACTCATTTAACTGGACCAAGCAAGGATTGCTAATTATGTATGTTAATATATTTGGCTTGTGATCTAAAATTCACTACTATACTATCTTGACCACAGATTACATCACCATGTCGCTGGCTATAACACTTGATTGAGTAGGTTGAAAACAAACCTCCTATTTCTCCTACACGCAGGCCAAACTTCTGTTAGCTCAGGAAAGACAGAGTCCTTTTTTGTAACCTGAAGTTAGTAACTTCCTCAAACTCTTAGGGATTTAGAGGAGCCAACACTCATGTTGCCATTGGTTCTTCCTGAATATTAACAATCTCTGTTTACATTAAAAGAAAATGTACTCCATATGTTCCAGAATCATTTGTACCTAAATCACCACATGGGAGACATAAATAAATATTATATATACATATGTATAAACGTTTTTAGATGTGGAAGAGACTACTTTTATCTTTAAACTGAGCAATTCTCATTTTGCTCTCTGAGAAGGGAAAAAGAAGCTGTGGGCTTTTCTCGCTGGTTTGGCTGCACATCCATATGTAATCTCAGGCGTGGGGAAGGTGTCCTCCCATTGAACTTCAGTCACAGCAACTCCTGCTGGGTGTAACTGAACCACAAGCTAAGGACTTCAGCCTCCTAGTCTCGTGCTCTTTAATTCCAGGGACGACCAAGGTTATCCAATGTTTTGCACCCTCATTCAAGGGCCAGAACCATACATGTGGCTCAATACCTAGCACAGGCCTGATGGGTTTTCAAAAGTATCTGATAAAACGATCCGTGATTGAATTAATAGACTTTCATCTTGGACATCAATACAGTGAAACTGGCAGGTCTTGACTCATTGCCTTGACCATGCAATCCTGGTGGCAAAAAAAGAAACATGCTCAGTCCTGGGCCCTGTCTTGTATATTTTACAAAATGATACGGATAGAAGCAAAGGCAAAATGTCTGTCACTTTTACAGGGGACAAAGCTGATTGGTGTGGGAGGAGCTCATAGAGTAGGTGCCAGAAAACTGACTCACAGTGATCAGCAATGATGACATAAAGCAATTACCTAAAAACAAAAAAACGGCTAGATTTAAATGACCACTGGCTGCCCTTTGGTGCCTTCCAGTTTTTATTGCTATTATTCCTACCTATGTATCTCTCTACTTTTATGTAAATATATATGTGTATAGAGAGAGACACGCAGGTATACACTTTTATTTTTTAGAGAATAGGGCTCACTCTATACATATTGTTGGATAACCTACTTTTGTCCACGTAACATCAAATCATTAAATATTCTTCTGAAATATCATTTTCCAATACCACAGTAGGCATTCTGGAATTTTCTTAACTACTATTAGATTGTTTTCAATTTTGTTATTTTGGACTTGTTACCATGAACGTGCTGTTCAACTAAATGTTTGCCCCAAACCAATAATTCTTTAAGATAATATCTAAAGTATAATTGTTGACCTCGATATTGCTGATTTGCCTTCCAAAAAAGCTGTATCAATTTAGTTTCCCAGTGGTGTGTGAAGATCCCTGTTTCTCTCCTTTGCCAAGTTCTTGGTTTCATCTTGTGGAAATCTTGGTCCCTGTATAGGTTACAAGTGGCATCTCAATTGTTTTACTTTTTTGTGACTTATGAGATTGAATTATTTCTTACATTTTGTCAGCTATTTGTAATTCCTCTGACAAACTGAAATTTTAAAAATATAAGTTCCACCACATTTGCTTCCCCTAAATTCAATAATAGACTTGTAAAATGGAGAAACTTGGTTTGATAGCAGACTGCATGAAAAGGAAAAGGAAAATATAAAGGGGAATGTGATAGAGGTCTTCAAATATTTGGACAGTTAGCATATAGAAAACGACTCGTGTTTACTTTGTATTTTTCCAAGAGGAAAAAGTAGGGCAAGCAGGCCGAAGTTACAGGTTTGCAGGCTTTAGCTCATCTTAAGAAAGAACTTTTTAATGGTCTCAGCTAGCCCAAGATGAACTGGATTATCTAAGGGCTTCCTATAGTGGGTTAACTGGATGCCTTTGAATGTCTCTTCAAACTCTGATTCTTTGCTTCTGTGATCATAGGCTCACCCTAATTTCTTTAATGAGTGTATTACTATCTACTTACGATCAACTACCATATAAAGGAGAATGGAAGTATCTTTAAAAGTAACGTTTTTGTATCACTTAATCAGAGATTGTGACGCTTTGAGGATTTTTTTTTCATCTACTCAGTTTAGAACTATGTTTATCTTATATTATCAATAAGATTACTGGGGTTATTAAAAATGAAAGGAAATCATTTTTAAAAACATGAACATTTTAATAATAGACTAACAGAAATTGAAAGAATTGGCTAGTTAGCAGGTGTGCTGGAATTTGGGAGCACTTCACTGGCATTTATTTAAGTAATATATGTCCTTATAAGTAATAAAACTAGGGAGGTGGTGTGGGGGAAATAGATAAAGGTGGTAAAAGGTAAAACTTCCAGTTTTAAAATAAATACGTCCTAGGGATATAATATATGCCATGGTGGCTATACTTAATAATACTGTGTTGCATATTTGAAAGTTGATAATAGTTCTTAAGTTGAGAGTAGATTTTTGAAGTTCTCATCAAAAGAAAAAAAATTATCACTGTGTATGGTGACTAGACTTACTGTGGTGATCAGTTTGCAATGTACACAAATATCAAATCATTACATTTTACACCTGAAACTAATATAGTATTATATGTCAATTATACCTAATAAAAAACGGAAAAGTCATAAAATTATTTTGCATTTAACCGATAGATTTTCATGAAATGACATGTGCCCCCACCATTCCCAAAAGTGAGTTCAAAATTTCTAGCTATGGAAGTTTGGCTCTATTTAAAAATTGACAATAGATCAAAATCATGAAACATTTTCACCTTTTATTTAGTATGTTTCTTCTCCTTTCTTCTTTTGGTTTACCTGGTGAAGTCACTTTACCTGTACTTCTTTCACTCTTTCTCAAGTTCTAAAGAAAGAGGACTGTTGAACACATCTTACGCCAACCCAGAGGAGTCTAATCATTCCACAAGGGCAGCCCTTTTTGCTGCATTAAGCTGTAGAAACCAGCCTCCAAATTTGGTTTATAAGAGAGGGCATCACATTGCAGAGCATGGGGATTCTGAATCAATTAGTCAGATCTAAAGCTTTAATTCATCATAATACGGTAATGAGTTAGACATGCTGTGGTATGCATTAGCGCCCGATGTTTTCCAATATTCCACTATGGGTTTTTTGTGTGTTTTGGTTTTTTTTAAGCCCAGCTTGTTAAGTGATACCAGCCTACGTTGTGTTATACAATCTTGCTGATACTGCAGATAAAATATAGCTGCTATTTATTTTGGTAATTTAATATGGTAGAAGGACTTTGAGAAAATTCTGCTGTTCATATGCTATTTCAGGGTAACACTCACCCACCCTGATCCAGAGAAATTGAGTTAAACTGGGCTTGGTGTTTTCCATTCTGTTTGGTAGCAACGTGTTTCTGGGCTATGTTTAACCCCAAGAAAGCTGACAACAGTGACCTGGTCAGGGAGAAAAGCCCATAGCTTGGCTGTAATGTAAGAGTAAGTCTCACTTCCAGCGTCCTGTATTTGTACAGCCCATATTTTTGGCAAGTCATTTATGGTTTTCCTACTCCCATTTCCAATTTAGGGAACTAATAGCTTCTCTTAGGAATGCTTTCTTTCTAAAGTTATGTGGGGGGAAGGAGACTGTATCTGGCCTTCTTCATTTGGCTTAGAATGGAAGTGTACCTAACCACAATCAAGAAATTCCAGGTGATAGAAAAAACTAGATGCCACCTAGAAGACCTTTTCTACCTTGTTCTGGCAGAATCAATCTAATGAACATAACTAAGAGATCAGGAGTGAAAACTGACAAAGCGACAGGCAAACCAGGCTACTTGAAGTTTTCCCAGAATGCTATATTTTCCCCCACCCATGCCTTTGGATATGCTATTCTCTTTGCCAGAAACATCCATCAATATCTTTTGGGAGTGGGTTGGGGTGTGACACTGGTTCTTATCTATGGAGAGAAAAGTCATACCATAATCACCTGGATAGTTTTCCATATGCATGTGCCTCTCTCCTCTGTACTTCCTGCCCACCCCTATTGGGGACCCTGGTTTATAAAGTACCAAGTAACTACTGACAGGGTTGATGTTTTTACACCTTCAATGGAAAGAAAGATAAGTGAAATAATAAATACTTGCAGCCACCAGCTAACTCCTAGCTTCTTTTTTATACCGTCTACCCTCTTCGTTCTGGTATTTTTGAAGGAATGCTATATGTCAGGACCTCTGCTGGGTGCTAGAGATGGAGAAATAAATCAACCTTCATTCCTGTGGAGTTTGTGGAGGTCTAGTTAGGGAAACAAAAACATATATAAATAATTCATTTAGTGGGAAAAAATAGAGTGCTTCACTGGAATGGCCTTGGTAGTATGAGCCAGAGGACCCAAAGAGAAAGGACAGATGCATGGTGGTAGTCTTTTGTTAATATCCCTTGATTGGTTGATTGGTGTGTTAAACACAGACCTCATACATCTTCTCAGAGTCCCTCCTCTGCCTCCTTCATCCTTTCTTAGTCACACGTGCCAAGCTGCCCTTCCTAACTTGGTTATGGAGCATGGAATCTGACATCCCGAGAGGTTGCAAAGAGGCAGATGTTGCAATCTGAAATGTCAGAAAAATTAACTCCCCAGAGGTTGAATCTTGACCAATAGGAAACAAGACACCAGAGGGAACTCAACACATAATTTCTCTCTCCGTTATCCTCTCCGTGGACGGCTCTGAGATGTGATCCTCCTTGCAAACCCACCAGAAATGTCTTCCCCACGACGCGAGTGAACACATTTCCTGCGTAACCTACTATGTATTTTTGCAACTTATTGGAAAGCGATGGCCACTGAAGTGACCCATCACATCACATTGCTGCCCATCTTCCATCGGCTCAGGGCACCTTTCCCCTCAATCTGCTGTCCTTAACTTGCACCTTCCAAATCAATTTTTAGCATTTTAATCCTTGCCTCAGTCTCTGCTTTCTAAAAGATCCAGAATATAACAGCTAGATTTGTGAATATTCAATGATTCTTCTTCCACGATGATTAAAAAAAAAAAATTTAAGAAAAGAAACTGGATTAATTGCTCTTTGAAATCTTCTTTGTTTATTCTATATATTAAAACCAAAATTATTTGAATACTGACAAACCATTGCCTAGTGATTGTACAACGACAGATGAGCAAACATTTATCCATATTAGTCTATTCATGATGTGTGTCTTCACAGACCAGTCCTAGCTCTGCAGATTATATAGAAACTGTTACTAGCCATCTGTTTTTCCACAATTGATCTCCTTCCTGGGTGTAAGAAAAATAACTTGAAAGTTATTTGCGAAGTATCAAGAGACTAATTCAAAGTATCGAGAGACTAGTTCATTGTAAATTGGCCATCAGGAGCATTTTTCTCCCAAATCTAACCTTCTACTTTTTGAACTAATCCCATACATTTGTGAACTATTCCAATACATTTCATACTTCTTCAGCTCTATATCCTACTTACAAATGATGTGGACCACTTCTTTTCTGTTGCTGTCATTCTTATCCTTTATCTCTAGTAGAAGCAAAGTTCTCTTAGCCTCTATCATTTACCTTTCTCCTCAACTTCTTTCCAATTTGTGCCCAATCTATATCACTTTTCAAAATATTCTTTTGGGGGAAATGCACAATACTTCTCTAATTTTTGTTTGAAGTTTTGTGTATGCGTACGTGAACCTTATCTCAGTATCTTTCCTGACATCTGTCTAAAGTCTCCCAATACCCACCAACTGATTTGCTGGAAAGACAAATTTTCTCAACTTGCATCAAATACCAGTAGTGCAACGACAACAAATGTTCCAAGAAAATAACATGTTCCAACACAACCACCGCCACCGCCCCAATCCTGCCAGATTACCATTTCCATGGGGGACCATTGGCTGGTTCCCTGCTCTCTCCCCAGAAACTAGAACACCTACAGCACAACACACACTTGTCAAATGAATGAATGAGTCAAGAAACGTGCAGAGCTCTGTGTAAAATTCACGTAAACCTATTCAGAATCATGTCTCAATTCTATCCCACTTTAAAAAGACAGTGTAAATGCTGCCCCTCTCAGCAGACTTTCTTGGACATCATTCCACCCCTAAGTCACCGTTCACCCTTTGAACGTCTATAAAGTTTTCTCTGCCCATCCCTTATGACATTTATCACTTTCTACCCAGAAGCACACTTACATCGGACTTACTTCTTTTGAGTTCTAGTGCATTTTCCTCTTCTCCACTGTCCTTAGCCAGTGTCTGGCCAGCCTTCATGCAGTTGAATAGGTAATATGTAGGTGTGTAGATCATGGCTTATGAAATCAATTTAAACCACTACCTTTGGAAATGCCCTAATTATCTCAATCAAAATAATATGCATAGATAGGAAATTAATCCTGATAATACCCTGTCTAAGCAAGAGAACAATTTTTTTTTTCTTGTATGTTCAGCAATAGCTTTCCTAAGTCATGTCATCCATCCTCGAGGTTTGAGGCAGGCGGGAGGGGGAACAAGGAAAAAATAACGTCAATATCATGTTTCCCCAGGGTAAGTGCCTTAGGCATTCATCTTCTGATTTATCTTCTACCATGCACATACTTCAGACAAATTGTATTATTATTATTACTTATTAAAGGGAAACACAGGATTTCCCTCTCCCACATTTCTTCTGGTTGACCCCAAATTTGCTTTGAGGCCATTGCTCTAACACTCACTCTGATTTTCCTCTAAACTTCTGGACCTTAATTCACCTAGATCATTAGCAATTTTCTTTCCTCATTGCATGATTTCTGTCTGCCCCTGGGTGGCTCTATTTTAATTAGAAGGGAAAAAAAAATAGAATGGAAAAGTTTCAATTGTAAACACACCGAAGTTCTATTGGCAAATATGAGTTTGGCAAAAGAAAGGCCCGTGGTCAGCTTAGCTGTAGTTTATTGGCTCAAAAACAAGAACAATTTTGAAGGAAATTAGGATAGTTTTTTTAAAGTGACAATTTTCTCCATCAGGTAGATTACACTATTTCCTGTTATTTTATGATACTGATATTTCACTTATACATTTTCTCCAGCTCCCATAAAATTTTCCATCTGGAGTGTACTTTTCTAATCCCCTTGTAAGCCTTTGGATTCAGTTTCTCTCTCTCTCTTTCTCTCTCTCTTTTTCTTTCTTTCTTTCTTTCTTTCTTTCTTTCTTTCTTTCTTTCTTTCTTTCTTTCTTTCTTTCTTCCTTTCCTTTTTTTCTTTTTCTTTCTTTTTTTTTTAGTGTTGGTTTCCAGCAACCTTTATCAGATATGAGAAAACATAAGTTTACATCTTAGCTAAGGAGCTTATCCACTCACAGAAAACTACCCATATAGCCCTGGAGGGCACAGGGTGGGGGTAAAAATCAGGCTTAACGACTAAAGTTACCTTCACCTGAAACCTTAGCTCATGCCTTGAACAGCTTACAACTAAAATCCTTGAAAATTAAGACTCACAGGGCTTCCAGCCGATAGACATTTTTCCACACAGGAGATGAAAGAGCTGAGGTTTCTTTCAAAGGGAAGAACTAGCAATTGGCTGTGGTCTGTAGGAAAAGAAAAATAAAGTAAATGTTCTTTAAAAGCTTAAAGAGGACCAAGCGGATCTTTTTCTCCCCCTCTCTCCCAGTGGAACTGTAAAGTCTTCCCAGGCAGAGACCATGCAGAGGAAAAGAAAGAGACAGAACAAAGGCTGAAGCATCGTGTGGATAAAGTTACAGGCTGATTACCACTCATGTGATGAGATTTTATTACTGATGGAACAAAACGGGAAGCATTTCTTTCTTTATGGACATTACTTCCTGTTTCTGGAATACAGTGGGTTATTTCTTTCATTTGTAAAACATGGAAGGTCAGTTGGCTTCCCCTTGTTCGTCTTTGTTTATTGGCCATGAGTGATTTGACTTTTCCCACACTGGACCTATCCTTGTTTTCCCTCCCATTCCTGGCGGCTCTATTCCAGTAGTTTTGCCATGACTTCCAGAATCTTAATAGCATCCCAGGAAAGTTTGTTTAGAGGAAAATATGGGAATGATAATAAACATGTTTACCAGAATTGTCAAGTAGGGAAGCTGGGAATGAATTTTGAATTCTAAAAGGGGAAGTGTTTCCTCTGTCCAGACGGAAAAAAAAGAAAGAATGGACAGACTTCAGATTGTGACCATATCTGGGATCTACAGCAAGCTCCGTGCACAGCAGAGACCCTGGAAAGGGCTTGGCTAGACAGTGAGATAGGAAATGGAAGCAGTGCCCAAGAACCTCTTGTGGGCAGGAAGCTACGGCATTAAGAACCAGTAGCAGTGCCCTCTTCCTTCTCAGTGTTCTGGAGTCAAATCCCCGCGCCATGGCTCAGGCTGTCTGCTTCATGCCACAGGCAAAGTTAATGCAAAACTTTCAACAACTATCTAGATCATTTATACTGAAGAAAAACTACTGGAGAAACAAAAAGCTTCACTGTGTTTCCATTCAAAGCATGCCTTGATTACTCATCTACCTAAATCATCTGGAATACTTCCTGACATATTAAAGACTTCGTTTATATTTATGCAGTGAATGAATGAACGTGTGAATGAGTAAACAGGGCAAATTGCAGGGTTCTTCTTTAATCTCCACTCTGCCTAAACTAATTCAGCACCCAAGTGGAAACATTTTATATTGAACAATTTACATATCTTCCCCAAATATTTTACACGAAAGCCCAAACGTTCTCAGCCATTTGGAGACACATGGCCTGCTTGTATGACATTGAATTCTTGCAAATGCAAAACCGCTTCTTGAAATTGTGAGGCTAGCCAAGGAATCACCCCATCTTTGGTAGCAAAAACTATCAAAAGTGAGCTTTTTTTCTGGGCACTAAAATGATCTCTTAGAGAAAAATATCAGATGGGAATTATCTGGAGAACAGTTTACTGAAAGGGGATGGTTAACTACATGTTAAAGACAACACTTAGGGAGATGCAGAGTAACTGCTTAAAATTCCAATCATGATTTATTCCAACAAAATTTAAATTAACATTTTATCGTTGCTCTGAACGGGGGTTAGAGTTGGAATCCGATTCTTCCCATCTCTTCTTTCCCCTCATCTAGAAGTTATCTGTTGCCTGGCTGTGGGTTGCAGAAATGATCATGTCAGCAAAATCTGTGAAGGTGGAAGGAACGGGGGCCGGTTTCATTCCCTGCAGCTCCTTCTAAGACGCATGGTCTCATTCCTGTTCCCTAATGCTTTCAGGAATTCTTAGCCACACATTTCCCTTATTACTCTAATTTGTCAACCTTTCACTTCAAAATGATGTGTAAATAAGGGGAAAACCTTTTTCCTCTCTCTGCATCCAAACTGTCGAAGTAGCATGTTTGCAGTTACTGACACTGAGATGAGATTAAATCCAACCACCAAAGAAAGGGGGGTAAAAGTGCAGTAGGAAGGAATAGAAAGGTCCCCATTCGACTGATTTTCTGATGTCATTGAGTAATCTGAGGGACTTACTTGGCCAAATAAATTTTAAGCAGAGAGTTAATAATGCTTTTAGATAGTATTAGGGAGAAAAAAATCAAGAAGCTGGAGTTTTTCGTTTGTTTGTTTCAAATTGTGGTAAAATACACATAACATAAAATTTACCATCTTAACCATTTTAAGTGTACAGTTTAATAGTGTAAAGTATATTTACATTGTTGTACAATAGATCTCCAAAACGTATTCCTACCCATCAAACAACTCGTCTCCTCTTAGCCCCCGGCACCCACCATTCTACTTTCTGTCTCTCTGAATTTGACCGCTCTAGATACCTCATACAAGTGGAATCATACAGTTGTTTTTTTTTTCCATTGCGATTTTGCTAAATCTGACAGTAGCAGGCGATTCCCAATCCTCATTTGTAGGAACTTGAACCTCAAGAGGCAGATGGGAGACAATCAAGTGAAAGCGCGGTAACACTAGGGGGCGCTGTAAGAAACTGAGAGCGAGGTCCTTCCGGGAGGAAGGCGGGTCAGTGTCTGTGATCCCGTGAGGACCACGTAAGGACAGGCATGACGGGCGGTGGCATAACCATCAGAGCCTCACAAGCCAACCCCACCAGGGACAGGGCACACTCACGCGGGCCAGATCACTGGTGACTAAAGAGGCCCCAATGCTACCAGCCAGAGCTTCAGAAGCAACGGTATGTTCCATGCAATATGGTGACCAAGCAGCCTCAGCAACCACAAGGAAAGAATTTCACTAGCTTCCAAGAAGGACATCTGAGCCTCCCAGGTATCCTGACACAGAGGGGGCAGTCGATATTTGGGAACTGAAGTTCTAATGATTTTGCTGATAGGGGCTCAATTCAAAACCTCTTTTTAATCCCGTTGCCCTGGCCCCTTTGTTGCCACCTTCCCCCGCCATACACATACTCGGACACACGTACACATTCCCAGAGTGACATTCTCAAAATCCAAAGCTAACCAGACCCCATAAGAGAAGAAAATGTATCATTTGCGTCCTCTCCCAACTTCCCAAAGTAGCTGCCGCCAGTACTGCATTTCTCTTCCCAACTTGCCTTCCAATACAGATACCTCCACACACTCAGACACCTCACTGAGCTCCCCAGTCTTTCAGGCATAAAGGGAAACACTTCAAAGTTAAAGAGACCTTAGTGATCCCAAAATAATAAAGCCAGTCAGTGCCCCAAAATACAGTACAGTAAGCCTTACCAAATACCAGAGTATCAGTCATGAGCATAATGTTTTATTTTTCAGGCACTTCCCTTTCTGTATCCTTAAGAGAAAAATGGGAATTGTCAGCAACAGAGTTGAAAAGCCAATAATCTCTTCTCAACAGCCCCCTGACATTGGACTTTGCTCACATTCTCTATTCAAGAAGCTTGACAGCTTGGAAACCAAGTAGTGAAAGATGTCATGCACACAACACATACCTTTCTTTAGAAAACACAAAATCCACCTGAAGTTAGAGTGAAGCATTTATCTAGGCTCTGAACACTTACCTGTCCTGGGTCTCACTTATCAAAGGAAGAAAACATGAAAATAAAGAACCGTAGGCTTCCCCAGTGACATGAGGCACGTGCTGGGTGCAAAATTCTAGTCTTTGGGTTTATCCAACAGAGGAGAAATACTAGCTGGCTGTTCTGAAGAAAACTGCTCACAACATGTTACTGAATTGTATTCTTCTTGGGAACAAGACCAGAAAGCACTAATGGAATTAGGTCTTTAAAAAACATTTAATTCTGATCCACCTCTCCATAGAGAGGGCCTAGGATTTCCCGTGACAGCAGAGAGCCATTGCACCTCTATGTGAGATGATTGTCTCTTTGCTGTGATTTGAGGATTCTCTCTTAGGGAAATGCCTCGTAGGTTGGTCTGGGGGACCCACTGTTGCCGATATTAATTAGCAAAGACATCTATGAAACTGTAGAAGGAGGTTGAAAACAAATTCACCAATAGACTATCTCACTGGCAATTTGCAACTTTGGTCAAAAAGGCCATCGCTGCACATAGCTGGGCAAAAGTATTCAGCTCCTGGAAAAGTAGACCAAAATCTATAGCCAACACACTAGTCACGAGGATCTTGTGTCTGTACAAAACTGTTTTGTGTACCTGTTCTCTGATTCTCAGAGTTCATGTGTGAGGTAGGCACTACTCTTGGGATTGTGTGTTTAAAGAAACCAAGGATTTTACCTACCTCTCCAGACTCATTGCTCACCACATTCACTGCCCCCAGGCTCCCACCTGCCTTCCCACACTCCAGGGTCCCCACACACTGAAATTCTCTGAATTTAGCGTGCCATGCTAGCAGCTGTCTCATCTCTCTGACTAATAAGATGCAGTTCCTTTGCAAAACATGCTTTCCTGAAATATTCATCGAACCTTTGAAGTCTCCGCGTAAAGCATGAGAAAGCTTTTTTTGACCCTTTAGGGCAGATGTATCTTCTTCCCTGTGCTGCCACAGGCTCCTGCCTGCCCCCCAAAATAGCACTTATTGCATGTGATTGGAATGATTTGTTTAATGGTCTGTCTTCTCCACTCAGATTTAAATTCCATGAAGGCAGAAATCACGCCCAGTGCCGAAAACAGTGCCTGATGTAGGTGCCAAAAAATAGTTGTTGAAAGAACCAATGAAGTGACTCCTTTAGATTCACAGAGGTGAATGTCAGACCTGAAACTAGAATCCAGTCTCTGATTCCAGTAAAGGGCCAGTGGTTCGTGTGGTTGGGCTGATTTATGTGTTTTCAGGATGAAAGAGAATAGTTACCAGGTCAGAGGATGTTCGGAAGAACTACGAGTACGAGAAGAACTCTCAGTAAATATTAATCAACAAAATGTCAAAATTCACTAGACAAATCTTGGATATATCACCAGACTGTTCACAATATATTAAAATCACACTCTTGACCTTATCCCAGTGCAAACCGCAGCTCCAACATGAAAAACATACCATGTAATTTAAATATGAGCCATAATGTTCTTTAGAAAGTATCTCGCTAGCACTCTACCATTATCTACCTCTTCCTCCAGTAAAGCAAAGTTTGTGTGATAAATATAAAGATGACACGGCTGGCTCACTCCCAGTGTTCTGTGCAATCTGAACATAGAAGCTCATCCCTGAGCATGGTAAAAAAGCGTTTCTGATGTGGTCTCATCAAGGACTCAACCCAATTAGTCAACATTCTTCACCTGTAGCAGTCATCTTTGATGCGTGTCTCCGTCTTCAGCTCTTACACCATCTTTTAAAATATGTCTTTCTCCTTTGCTATCCCTTTGTGTTCACCTAAAGGAACATTCAGACTCTCATGCTCCACCAAAGGGTCTTGACTGATGACTTTTTTCCACCTAGGAACAGAAGCAAATGACTTACATATGAAATCTATTCTGCTCCTGTCTTTTTAAGTCAATCCCGTCAAATAATTGGCTTCACTGCTTTCCTCCACCGAGATGACCGGCCGTTTCACTTGATGCCCAAAGTGGGCAGTGACCTCACTTTGAGCAGATGCACTAACATTAACTTTTCCAAGTCGGAAGCTAGAGCGTGGCTAATTATCACGGTGTGTATCGGCTTGAAAATCAACTCAGCTCAACCAGAAACCATCTTGAATCTTTCCTTCAAATTCAAACCGGACACATCTAAAAACAGAGTCTCATTAATTGTAGGGGGAACATTTAAAGCCCTAACTCTTCCTGTTTCCTTGGAAGGGAGGAAAATACCATTTCACGCCCAAGTAAAGAAAAATGAGGGAAATGTTTTTGTTCTTTCTTTCATTCACTCCCTAAGAGCGAAAGAATGAATTATCAGATTGGCAATAAGGACAGAAGGAACCGAACACACGTTACCCAGCCCTTTCCCACAGATTCAAACACGCTCTCCATCTCTCGTCCTCCATGTGGCAAGCACATGTGGGCAGAATTTGCTCTGCCAGGCACAGGCCTGCAGCTTGGTAAATCATTTCAATTTGCAGGGGAAGCAGTTAGGACCCCTGATTATAGCTTCTCCTTTAAGCCATGTTTCCCATCCATTTTTTACTCCAAAAGCTGATATTCATTTATCTTATCCCACTGTCTATCTGGTTTAGAATATAGAGGAAGACAAGGGACTGATTAATTACCAAATCTCAACAAGTGTCTAATTTTCTGTTTCTTCTTGGAGCCTTTGGCTGATTACGCTGCTTACATCTCAGTGCCACCAGGAAAAACGCAGGCATCTCTGTAATCTTAGATACCACAGTACGAATCCTGCTGCTGAGAAGATGTGTGACCTTGGGCTAAACAAATTAACTTCTTTTTGCTTCAGTTCTCTCACTTCAAAACAGGACCAAACATATATAGCTACCTCCTTCTGTTTTAATGAGAAGGTAATGAGTAAATTATATACAGCTTCCAGCACCGTGTCTGAGGTACATAGGTCTTGGTTTGAATCCTAGCTCTGTCGTTTACAAACATTAAGATGTTTCCCCAAAGTACCCATGAAGATAAAGCTCACCAGCAAGTAGAGGATGTTTCTGAGGAGAAAGTGCATTTTCTCAAATAAATACCCGGATGGTTTATTTATTTGAAACCATCATAGAGATTGAATCTATCCCCGTCCTTCCCCCGATCACTCCCCATAATTGTGCTGAAAACAAGTGTGTATAAGCAACTCCTTTTGACTGTAAAGCTAGAGGGAATAGTACCTGGGCACCCATTCCGGCAGTCACCAAACAACAAACTGTGAGTTTCCCCTCAAGCCTGCAGCAGAGCCTTTGAAACCCCCCCAGGAATGCCTCTGAGACTTTCAGCTCTCACGAGCAAATCCGAGTGGGTTAGATAGCTGAGATAAAGGGCTCACATTGGCTAAGTGGGGTCATTGTGTTTGAACAAACACCTTTGAAAGGTAGGGGTAGTCTTTGAATTTTTTTCTCTCTTAGAAACTGAAACTAGGGGTATTCAGGATTTCTTTCCCCTGCCCTCTTGTGCAATTTCCTTTTCACTCTCAACTACGTTTTCCTCTGCTTGTCATCACTTCATATTCTATGGACTGTATAAGCTCGCCTTTGTTCCTCCTATTTTAAGCTTCCTCCTTATCATGGGATTGATACTGGTTCCTTGCTTGCGCAGTGGTCTTCGCATCAGGTTTGAAATCCCCAGACATTCTGGAGCCATGCTGTGGAATCCCAGGAGAGCTGAAGGGGTCCCTTCTCTTTCCTGAGATAGTTGCAGTTTCTTCTCTGAGGTTCACAGGGTTAAAAACAAAGACGTCATTTCGTCTGAGTTGAAGAGCATTTTTCTCCTGACAAAATGTTATGTCCAAGTAAAGGAGGCGTGGCCTGGAGCTTTCTCTAGTGAGAAAAATTGGTTTCAAATGGAAGTTGTGTGTGTGTGTGTGTGTGATTTTTCTGGTGCCACATGTCAACAGAAAGTAGCAACATGTTCAGTAGTAATTTGAACCCAGAACCAATGTTATCCACATGTGGGTGGGGTAGCTGCCCAAGGTACTTGTTTCCCCGAAAATAAGCCCCAGTTAAGATCGTCAGCCAGATGGACGCGTTTAGTACGTTATGACGATGTTCCAGAAGAAGACGACATGACTGTATTTGAATAAAAGTAGATGGTTGTAGATGGAAAAATAAGACATCTCCTGAAAATATGCCCTAATGCATCTTTTGGAGCAAAAATGAATATAAGACCTGGTCTTGTTTTCGGGGAAACATGGTACTTCATTCTTCGTTACCTGCTTGTTGATGCTGGAAGTTACCTGTAGAGGACACAGCCTTTTGATCACCGTCTGGGGATCAGGATAAATATGAAAATGGAACTGAATATAGTGACCCTCTGATTAAGACAATGGTTCTCCCAGAAGCAGACACCTGTTCTATTTCCACCTCAGGGCGCCTGAAGGATGTGACAATGCACAACAGGGGCTCTTGGCGACTGTCATTCTTCCCAGGCTGAGGTTAGAGGAGCAGAGGGCTAACAGCAACTCCTTTTCACTGCATGAGATTTGACAGAGAGATAGACACTGGGAGAAAGGAGCCATAGAGTGGGGAGGTCAAGGGCACTGCAGATAAATTTGGAGGACTTTTTAATCCTGCCAAGGCTGGTCCTGTCTTAGCCACAAGCAGCACCTCTTCAGTGCAGTGCTCGTGCACTCTTGGTGCCCAGTTGCTATGCCGTGGAGACTCTCAGGTAGTACTTCTATACAGTGGTTCACATCACCGACCTCCTCAGATCTACTGTTGAGAGGATCTGATGAAGCCCAGCGTGTGTAGCCACCACTGCCTTTTCAGATGCATAACAAGTGCAGCTGTGTCTGCAGAGTGGCCAGAGACCCTATGGAAGTACCAGGCAGAATATAGAGTGGATAGACAGAAAGTTACAAAGATACGAACCAAATGACCAGTCATTAAGAAATACTGTGTGTCTCATACAAAAAGAGGAAGTTTATGCGCAATTATTTCTCTCACCTGCTCCATGAGGTGTTGTATACTGTTTTCAAGAAGAGGAAACAGAAACTTAGAGTGTTTAAATAACTTGATCACAAGGCTGCTGACTCCAAAAACCTTTGGCCTTTCTACAATATCATGCTCTCCTCTTCCTTCACATCCTGCAAAAATGTTTAAAGCCGACAGGTAAATTTTCCAGCCATTGAATAGATGGACAATCCTAGCCCAACTGCCGGCGTTGGCACTTTTTCAGTGGTGACATATTTGGAAGCATTCTTGGAGCTTAGAGCTGGGTGTTTCTGGCTAACGTAATAATCAAGTATATTAAGCATGACTCAGAGGTGAACTAATAAAAGTGCTCACGAAGGAGACCAAACAACTTGTTCATTCCCACAAACATGTGGAAGGAAGATTGGACCACCACTCTCTGTGCATGAATTATGGCCAGAATCTTGAAGCTAGACAAGATCCCACTCTGCCTTTTTCCAAAGGAACCGCTGGACTCGTGGTATAGTCTTGGGCACTGGTTCTTAAAGTATGGCCCCGGGGGCAGCAGCAGCAATAGCACCTGGAAACTTGCTAGAAAATGCAAATTCTCCAGCCAACCCCAACCCTAACAGGACTAGTGAATCCAAAACTCTGAGGGTGGAGCCTGGCAATCTGCGTTGCAACAAAAAGCCCTCCAGCTGATTCTAAGACATTAAAATATGAGAACCACTGAGTGAGCTTTCCCTCCGATACCTGGATAATTCCATCGCTCGTTGGTCCAGTCCGTCAGCGAAACCATAAAGATTGAGTGATCACCAGCCATACCAGACGTGGTAGGACTATAAAAGAATCTTTTCCACCCTCCAGGAGTTACATACAGACATGAAGCAAGTACCAAACAATTTGAGTTAGCTCACAATTCCATGCTGCATTGTACAGTTCAGACTCAGAGAGAGAACCATGTGGCTGTGACATATGGTTAGCAGAGATCAGCCAATTAGAATTCAGGTGAGCAGAGAAAATGCATACTTAAACACCACTTCAAACAATGCAAAAGATCTGTGGTTTGGTAAACATCTATAGTGGCCAACGGCTGACCTGATGCTAATCCCTTAGAAATAGGGTGACTCTTGGAGAAAAGCATAAAGGACATGAAACTTAGAATCACAAACAGTTCCAGATTCTACACATAATTGCCTTTGGCTGCAAACCAAAGGCTTGCGTGCTCAGCGTGGGAAGTACTTTTGGTCATGCATCTAGCCATACTTGTGCCCGCACGTAGTGATCTCCACATTAAAGAATTCCAACGGCAGGGCCTGGGCAGGTGGCTCGGCACACCAGTCAGTGTAGCAGGGAAGAGCGTTGTATTTGGACTTGGCCTGGGCAGAAAGGATTGAGACCTGCTTATCAATTAGCAACTAGCAATTCACTGAGTGCCTTCTGTAAAGGGAAGACTTACTGGGTATAGGAGGTGAAATGGTACCCACTTTTGAGACATTCAAAAACCATCATAGAAATGCCCCCAAACAACTGAAAAACGCAAAAGCAGAACCATGTCAATACAGACTGTCTTAACTGAGCGGCCGCTCTGGCCCCAGCTGCCACCATCCTGCGCCTGGATTACTGCAGCAGCCCTTGGAGCCACCCAGTGTCACCCTGTCTTCCTGCTGGATCTTCTCTACACACTGCTTTTCAAACAAGTCATGCAGCTCCTGTCTCTCTTGCCTTCCTATATGGAAGTGTCTTTCCCCAAAGAGACACATTTCCCTCCCTAAGTTCCTTCAGGTCTCTGCTCAAATGTCCCCTTATCAGAGAGAGACTCTCCCTAATTAGCCTGCCTTAAATAGCACCCTACCCCCAGCTCTCTCAGTTCCCTCACCTGCTTTATTTTACTTCTGAACACTTAGCATTATCGGGGGGTGTGTGTGTGTGTGTGTGTGTGTGTGTGTGTGTGTACTTAGTCACTAATAGTCTGGCTCTTCTCACCAGAGTGGAAGCAGGGACTTGCTCTTTGTCCACTGCTGTATTCACAGCATATAACATAACACTAGGCACGTGGCAGGCCCTCAATGCTTATTTGTGGCATGAATAAATGAGGAAATGAACAGATCACCTGACATTTGTATTACAATGTCATCTTTCAAACTGTGCTCACACTTCAGTTCGCGTTGACTGACCTCAAGCACACCTCTAAATGCGGGCTTGATTCACACACCCTCCAGAGGGAGATGCATCTATTGCAAACGGACAGGTTTCCACATGGGTTGTCACAGAGACCTTTTGTGCATGTCTTAATGCAAAACATTCATTGTGCTGTGCATATTTCTGTCAGAAGCAAGGCTTAGCAGCTTTATAACCAACATAATCAAAAGTAAGGAGCAATTCACGTGGCAGCAGCCCAATGTCTGGAAGATTTTCATCCGGGCCCTCGTGGGTGATAGTCTCATTTCCACTTCTCTTTTCTGGACTCCTGACCAGCCCAGAGCTTTCATTCTTCCTCTTGTACAATTCTAGCTCATGGTCATTTCATTTTAAAAAAATAACATTCTGCAATTCAATACAACATTCTGCAGTTGTAAAGATGATGATGATGGTGGTGGTGGTGGTGATGATGATGATGGTGAAAGCTGAAATTACACCATTTTTCTGCCCATTTAAATCCCCTGGTACATGCAGTTTTGTCAGTCAGCAACATTTATTGACCATCACATATCGTACAGTATGCCAGGTGCCGAGGGAAATAATAAAGGTTTGTGTTATAAAGTAATTACCTTGGCCATGAGAAACACTCAATAAATATGTGTTGAGTGATTCATTATTGAACTCTTTGGTTTCTGTATTCAACTTGTATTCAGTTCTTCTTCTGTTAATTTATATTCTAAATCCAAGGCATATTTTATAAAAAAAAACTTTTATTACAACCCAGTGCAAATAACTAATGGCACAAATTTGGAATAAAAGAAGAACCAGATAATATGAGAATCATAGTAATATTTCACTTGAAAACATAAAATAACTAGGACACTGGTTCGCTTTCACCAAAAATAAACTTTTGATGCTGTGGCAACACAAGCAACCTAAAAAGATACCTGTTCCCTTTGTCCAGTCAACTGTAATTTAGACTCAACTAATTTTGACTGTGTGATCTTCAAACAAGCCTAGATTGAATGGTATTCTTACCCTGTATATATTTTTAAGGAGTGTTGCAAGAGAACAAATGGTTTAAAACAAGTGTTTAAGCAAATAGTTAACCTACTTGAGGGGAAGTAGCAGACAGTGCTGGCTGTTTACTCACATGCATTCTTTCTTTCTTCGTTACTACCACAGCCTGGATTTTGTGTAGGGCAGCAGTTTAGTTAAAAAAAAAAAAAAAAAAAAAAAAGCTTCACCTTTCCAAAATCTTTACAGCTCAAAGGGGTTGTGTTTCCCAGCAGGGGACCATGAGAAGTGGAAGGTGATGGGCTTGTTTTCCTAATGAAAAGGGCCAAGCTCACTGGCAGGGGTGCCCTCCTCCCAGCTCCCTTTTCCTCAGTCTGGCAGGTAGATGCAATATCCATGGTTACACGGTCATCTTGCCACCAGGAGCATGCAAAGCACCTGGTAAACATGGTGGGCTAGGAAGCTAGAAAAAGCCAGTGCTCTCGATGGCTTCCTTGAGTGGCTCCACCAGCCCTGAACGGCTACTTGTTGAAGCGTCTGCAGTCTGGTTTCTGTTACGTGCAGCCTAACGGAATCCTAACTGACAAGAAACTCTGAAGGTCCCGTTTCTATGCAATTTGGTACAGACATTACGGACGCATAAAGAATTCTTCTTTTCCATCTGGTTGTATGTTTCAGCCCTCACCACTCTATTAGCCTGGTTCCAATCACTACTACTCACTGTAAAATTGTCTGTCTTAAAAATAATGTGTAATTTAAAATTTTTTCACTGACATAACCCACCTTAACATGATTATAGAATTATTTGCCTCTCAGAATCGATCAGGTATGAGGCATGTATCAAAATCTATGATGTGGGCCACAGAAGGATGTGGCATATATCTTAGTGTCAGGTTTCAGAGTCCTAGAAACTGGCTCAAATCCCATTTCTACCCCTCACAAGCTTCGTGAATGACCCCGGGTATGTCACTAGCCTCTCCTGTCTCTGCCTGCCACCCCACTAAACCTGTCCTAGCTTCCATTCTGGCAGTCTCCACACCACACTGAGATCACCCATTTACTGGTCTTTCTCCTCTGCTGAAACGTGAACATCTTAAAGACCCTCTTTTCTCAGTATTTAGCACAGCACCTACCACCTGGGGGGTGTCACATGAGTACTTGTTGAAGGTTTAAGTAAACCATCCTGAAACCATAACTGACGAATCAGCTTTCGGAATGTGACATTTCCCCCCAAAGGGAATTTAGAAAACAGAATTTGAAGATATGAGAGGGAGCTGGAAAGTGATTGTCCCGGGCAGCCAGAGGGAATACCCCACCAGGACGTACTTCACCCCAGCACCATGGGAAGGGAACCATGGGTGGAAAGCAGTGTACCTTCTCGGTCTCTGTCTTACTGCTGTCTGCAACACATGGGGACATTAGAAGCTACTCAATGCAATTCAAAGTCAGTTTGAAACCAAATGAGCCCTTGGACCCAGAGTCCGTTGCATTCCTTAGACTTGGCTTCCTTCCTTCCCATCTGGGGAGGACTCTCTGTGCCTTGGACCGGATGGTGTGTTGGGAGGTGGGATCCCCTTCTCCTCACAGACAAGTTCAGGGTTAGCATGACCGAGCTGTGTGCCATGTGCACCTGGGGCCATCGGATGGGAAGTGGTGCAGACAGAACCGGGAGGGGGACCGTGCCTCTCCCAACAGAGCAAGCGGACGGCTCCTCGGAGACAAGAATCCACATGCTGCTGTGACTCAGAGAATCCACAACACAGAACTCCCACTTTATTGAAAAACAAAAAACAAAACCACCACTCCTCCAAGAACGGTGAAGGAAGGCGAGAGCCCACAAATGATACCTAAGGTTGCTACTGAGGACTTTTACATCCGTCATGGGGCACATCACCTTTCATGGACCATCTCACAGCAACCTTAGGAGACGGGCGCTTCTGCTCACTCCATTCGCAGATATAGAAACAGAGGCCCAGAAAGATGAAGCAACCCGTGAGAAGTTGCACAGCCGGGACACGATGGCACCTGCACTTCACCCTTGGTCTGTGATTCCAAAGCTTATGCCTTTAAGCCTTCTGATAAACCACCTCACAGAGCCTCGTGTCTAAGGGGAAACACTCACATTCACACGTGCACACACACTGTATCCAGCCGAGGGCTGCCCTTCTCCCTGCCCTCCAGCTTCTCATAAAGGTTCTCGTAGTTAGCCAAGGACGAAAGCACAATGGGCTTAAAGGTTCTGCAAAGAAGCCTAAAAAGACTTTTCAGAGTATGAGGTGTTGCTTCCAGGGGGGAGCTTTGGAAATGATGGACGAGGATACCTCAGTATCGACCTCTTGAAAAATACTTCTGGATCCGAGGAACTTGTCTGTCTCTGGTTAGTTTTGTTAAGTCTAGAGGATGAATGCAGAGACCTGACCTTCTATTTCAGGCTTCAGAAAAATCCCATCTGCTGTTGTGGGATTTTTTTTTTTCTCCCCTCTCTTTTTGATACAAAGAGGACTTACTTCTTTCATGACACGTGATGTCACCAACAGTGAGAAGATGGTCCTTAGAGAGTTTCTGTTTGAAGTGGTTCAATTCAAATGTGAGTCGCATTCTCAATACTGTTCTCCAGGTTCTGAGACAGTTTCCACTTTTTTTTCTTTCCCACAGCCAACACCAGGAAAACGGACTGTGTGTCAGGTAATGTAAGCAGCAGACCGCGCGAGATTATTGCCAACAATGTAACCACTCCATCGGCTCCAAAGGAAAATATTCATTAAAGTGACACATGTTAATAGTATCGAATTCAAAACCACTTGTTTGGACATCCAGATGTCGGAAAGTGCCACATCCTGATGAGCTGCCACAGTCTCCGTTCTTTCAGATCTTCCTTCCTTATTTTTATTGCAAGTCAAGTTTCAGGGAAATTTTTTTTTTCCCACTACTGTCTACTGATCACATCCCTAAAGCATTTAAAAATCTCACTTGTTTCCTATAAGAAGAAATGGAAAGCACAGCCACAAATATTTGTGTAAATGTCACCATGTATTATTGGAAGCTTTGTTCAGTCAGTGAGAGAATTATTGCAGGAAGGAGGGCTGGACTCCACTCAAACGCTTCCTACACGGAACACGCACACCCAGACACACCCACACACTCACTCACTCCCCGCTTTTCAAAAGTGGGGATGAGTGTCCTTTTCTTTTACCCTCTCTGTGTAGTCTTCAGGTAAGAGGTACACCTTCATTAGGAGTGGTTTCGAGCCAAGGAAAAGAGGAAAGGGAGAGAGCTCTTCTCATCCACAGGAAGCAGAAAACAAACCTCAGAGAAAGGAGAAAGAGCACCTTCTAGCAGCCAGTTTAGCACCCTCACTTATCATTCACCAAAAAGGAAGGGGGGGGGAGGGGCGGGGCCAGAAGATTCGGCTTTAACTCTTTCCTGGGTGCTCTGAAGCCGGTGCCCAGAGTTTCATTTTTATGGAATTAGATCATAAGTGAGACCAAGCTCGCTGTTCAGTCATTTGTCACCAAAGAGCAAGAATGCAGTGTCCTAACGTGGAAAGAATGTCATGCCCTGAACATTTATTTCTGGCCGTGTCTTTCCCAGCCCTGACATCAAAACTTCAGCTGATAGATAAGCAGAGGTCATGGACCCCTTCTCCGGCCCACCCCTCACCTCCCCTGATAGACAGCTCTCTGCCTGCCCAGCCTGGCACATTCATCTTCTCCATATTTTAGCCTGGCTGGGGCTGCGATGATCTTTGACCTCAGTTATGTTTATTCAAGAAGTCTCCCTCGCATTTTCTCACACCCATTCCTCCCTCTGGTAGGACCAGGACCCCTTTCTCTGTCTTCCTTTGCCCTGCTGGTGTTTCTAGGAAAATGATTCTCTATTTTATGAACTGAATACATATTGGTCATGTCTCCCGGTCTGTCACTATTCATAGCTGTTTCCATACGAGGTATGTGTATATTGGAGAGTATGTGGGCCGTGAGAGGGATCCGAAGAATTGCCCCAGTCCTCAGGTACTGGACTGAATTATCCTTGGGCCACGTGGCAAAATTCTGGAATCTGCCTCCTTCTCTAAGATACGTGCATGAGGGCTGGTTCACCACAACAAAATCAACAAGTTTCTTGCCCAACAGTTAAAAGCTCTGGTCCCTGCACATTCTGTATTAGTGGAACTGTACTTATACAGAGAAAAATCTAGATTGGCAGTTTCTCCACATTCTATCTTTTAACACTGCATCTGTCTTTCCATGCCCAGGACTAGCACTGGACACATGGTTACACAGCATGAATTCAATGAATTTGTTTGACATCAGATTTTCCCAAACTTCAAACAAACAAACACACAAAAAAACCTAAAAGCCAAATCCTTAATGATGGAAAGGAAAACATTAGCCAAAATGAATGACCATTGGATCCAAACCGAGGATTAATATTTTCATTTCTAGTCACACTTTAGTTGTGTGCACTGTTTTGTCTCAAGTGGTCTGTGCAGGTGTGTCACTTTACATAAGAGCCATGATACCCCAAAATATAGAAATGCTATTGGAAAAGGTGGGTACAGGCTCTCGGATTAGACTGTCTCAGATCAAATCCCAGCTACACCTCTTATTAATGGTGTGACTGGAAAAGTTACTAAACTTTCTAAACTTTAATTTCTAAAATGCAGGGAATAGTAAGGATTATCATTACAGTACTTTGCCTCCTAGGGTGATTGGGACATTTAAATGAACTATTTCATATAAAGTTCTTATCTCAGTACCTGGCACAAGAGAAAAGGTTTATAGATGCTTTTATAATAATAATGTTATTATTATTACTGCTACTATAGCAAATCCTATTTCAAAGACCTACGGGATCTCACCAGTTCATTCATTTATAACCTTAAAAGGAATCATTTTTTGAAGGAAAAATTATTTTGCCTAGTGAAATATTGTGTCCTGATGAATTGTGGTATATATATGGATTTTGTTTTGCCCAAAAGATAATGACATCAATTTCATTACTAAGTTTTGCCAAAGATATTTACACATACATACGTATGTGTGTGTATGTGTGCATATATCGTATATAACCTGGGCATTAAGTGTGTGTGTGTATATATGTGTGTGTGTATATATGTGTGTGTGTGTATGTATGTATGTATGTGTGTGTGTGTGTGTTTGTGTGTATATATATATATATATTTATATATATATATACTTTTTTTTTTTCCTTTCTCTTAAATCAAATATCAGAGCTATACAAATTGGAGGATCTATCGAAGACACACACCAGTGTTTTCTTCTTCTCCAAAGATCCCAAGAGGGAAAAATCACTTAATAATCAACAGCTGCCCATACTGCCACACTCCGGGCTCATTTCAGAGGACAGAGTTTAGTGATTCATATGTGTCTTCAACATTAGTCCTCTGCATTCTCAGCCGAGATCTGCCCTAACAGGTACTGTCCCTGGGAACACTGCCTTCTAAGGTTTCCACCAGGACTGTGCGGGCTTCCCACCTCCTCTAAATGCTTAGCGCATAAGTCATCACTTACAC
Source organism: Rhinolophus ferrumequinum (assembly GCF_004115265.2). NCBI lineage: Eukaryota > Metazoa > Chordata > Mammalia > Chiroptera > Rhinolophidae > Rhinolophus > Rhinolophus ferrumequinum. The sequence continues at coordinate 9,816,874 of NC_046310.1, read as the reverse complement.
TGAATTGGACCGATTGGCACTGATCAGGATTTCTTCCTGACCGAGTAGCAGTCCTTCGACGGATTGAATGAGATTCTCTCTCTCTCTCTCTCTGTCTAATAGGGACAGGAAAAATTTAAAGTGCTTTTAAATCTCCCAGTTTCTGTAATGTCTCCAACATCGTAACACTTCCATTTGTCCATTCCACTCTATTCTAACCAACTCCTATCAAAATTGTGTTCTAAAATCTAAAGGGGAGATTTTCTCTTTTCAAAAAAAAAGGGGGGAAAAAAAGAAACAGAAACTGTAGACAAAACAACGTAACAGTCCATCTAAGACCTTTACCTCTTTGGCCAGGATACAGCTCAACCACTCTGGATGACAAATATGCTGTCTGCTTTGGGTTTTGTTTTAATTTTATCATACTTTTAGAGTTTTTTGTTTGTTTAATACCTACAAAAACAGAGATACCATTTTGCCTCTCCTTTGACTTCCTTACCTACCTTGTAATTTCCCGAACTTACTTGTGTCTAATTTTTACCATTCAGTTCCCATTTTCTTGTCAAAATGTTTCCCCAGTAAAAAAATGCTCAAGAGGATAGATAGATAGATACATACATAGATAGATTGATAGATAGATACATAGATAGATACATAGATAGATAGATAGATAGATAGATAGATAGATAGATAGATAGATAGACAGACACATAGATGAGAACCCATCCCAGTTGATACATATTACATATTCAAATCTGTGTAGATCACTTATCATCAGTGAGCAGGCATTTTGTTCTGGAACTCCCATCACTGCTTTTATGTAGGACTTGAGATGGGGAGGAAAATGAGAACTACGGTCGCTGTTCTCCATCCTCCAATTCAGGATCCACTTAACCTTTAGGATAGAGAGAGGAGAAACATGCAAGAGGCATGGATGGGAAAGAGAATAAGAGGACGATAGGAGGAGAAATAGCTCTCTTGTTGCTATTAATCAGCAAAATTTTAAAATACTAAAAGAATCAAAGCCATGCCTACCTCCAATTTCAAATCCCATCTGAAGCAGGCCCACCTGCTCCCCAAACCATCCACTTTGAGTCGGCTACGGAGCATACATATGCATTGCCTGATCTGGCCAATACTGGTGAAAATTGAGACTGTTTCATCCCCAGTATAAATGTGTTCATCCTTTAAATAAATGTTCTCACCCACTAAGTTCAGTGGGCTACAGTCACCTTTCCAGCTCCTTCTATTTTCCTTCCCATGGATGATGGCTTCAGTCGTTGAAATAACAATTAAAAACACTCTGGTCTTGTTATTTGGGGCCTTAGCAACAGCCTCCTCTGGTTTGTTTAAGGGTGGGAACGTCTAGGGAAAGGAGGAGAGAAAGGCGAAACCTGCTGGGCATTATTGTAATCAGGGTTCTCCGTCTGGCAGCAGGCACAGACCCGCTCCTGTGTTGCAGAGCACTTATCCCCAGGGTGCTGGAGAGGAGAATTGGGAGGCAGAGCAGGTCAGGTGCTGTGGTTTCCCGGCTCACCATTCAGGGAGGTTTCATTTGTTTTGTGCCAGAAGCTCTGAACTCTCTGTGGGGCAAGCTCAGCTCAAGTAGGAAAGGAAAGTCAAGGACCTGGGACCTGGCAGTGTCTCCAGTCCAGGCCGAGGGTAGCAACTTGAGAAAAAGCTCCGAGAAACAAAATCAACTTGGTCTGGAGAATAGAATGGCTATTTTAGTCAGCGAGCTGGGCTGAGAAATGTCTTTCCCTCCCTCGGCCAACCTCATGTGTGTGGAGGCATGTCTCCAAATGGATGATGTCAGAGATATGGAAATGGACATTGATATTCATCAATCATGATACACCAGGCAATCAACAGCTCCATGGGGTCTTCGTTCTCTCAGAGAAATGTCACAAAGGAGCAATCTGCAATGCCGTCCGCTTTCTCTAAATCATGTGAAAGAGCCTCATTGCAGGAAAGCACAGAGGGGAGTTTTCACAGCCCCTTTCTTTTCTTCTTTTTGGTCAAAGGTCTACTCTTGAGAGAAAAGAGGAAACCTGTCCCTTCCTAAAGATGATGAAAAGTAATACGATGACATGGAATAAAATGGAAATGCCATGAAATGGGAATCAGGAGGTCAGGGATCTTCCAGCCTCAGAAGACACATGACCTAACTTCAACAGGCCTTAGTTTTCTCATCTGCGAAATACTAGGATTTAACAATAATCAAAATATATATATATATATATATATATATATATATATATATATATATATATATATATATATATATATTAGGATTAGATTGTCCCCAAGTCTCCTGCTACTGTGAAAGTCTGTGACTTATGAGACTTTATTATCAGATATCAGCACCCTTCTGCAATGGAGCGGTGATGGGGGTTCAGATTCGATGGTTTCTCTCCTCTATCTATAACAACAGTCAACACACCAAAACAAGCAAACAGAAATGGAAATCAAATTAACTACCATTCGTTAAAAGCTGTTCGTCTGATTGAATTGTTCATGTCTTAACAGTATGATAGTCCGAGAGGGAAAGTTAAGCATACTTACTATGCACAGAAATTGAACAGGAATCATCAAACCGATAAAACTCAGAATTCATAATGTATCGAGTCAATGGATTAGTAAAATGTGGATAATGAGAAAAGAGCAGCAAGATTGCTGGCATTTGACATGAGACGACTGGCGATGTGGAGAGAAGATAGATATAAACCAATTAGAAAAATTCCAGAAAATCTTGCATACAAAGCTATTAATTGGCTGCAGTAACTTTGAGGGGTACCTGATATGGAACCTCAGCTTGGTGAACTCAATACCTTCTCACTAATAACCATATTGGGATACCATGATAGGGGATGAGAGACAAAAACAGGAGGGAGTCACTTTCCCTCCTTTTAAGAAAGCCAGGCCTAGGCTCACCCTTGTGGTCCATTGGATGATGCACAGATATAGGGTACAAAGTTATCTATTTGAACCTCACCTCTGCTCTCCCCTGCCTTGTTCTCTGCTGCATCCCCAATATTTAGCACTATGCTGACACATCGAGGAGATTCAGCAAAAATCTATTGAATATATTTGCATGCTAAACAGGAGTGTAATCATCCCTTTATCTTTTCCATCTCTGTCTGTTATTCACCACTCAGTCATTCAAAATCTAGGAGTCAATCACGCCACGAGATTCTGGCCATAAAATGTGATTTAAGCAGACATTGTTCTTTGATATGGAGAAATCAGTCTAGTAGAGAGGTAGATGTTAACCAGATAACCATATAAAAAAAAAATGCCATACATGATTGTAAATGACCAGGAAGGTAAAACTAGAGCCATAAAAAAAGAGGCCCCAACTTAGTCCTGGTCAAGGGTGAGAAGTCCTGTTCCAGAAACTTCCTTGCATCATGACTATTGAAGTAATATCTGAAAGATGAGTAGCAGTCAGCCAAACATAAGGAAAGAGCAATGTGCGTATAAGGAATAGCATGAGGTGGAAAAGAACATGGCAAGTGGAAGGCATTTAGAAAGAAGATCATGGGGGCAGGAGCAGAGAAAGAAAACAGCAGATCCAGAAGACACTGGCGACGTCAGCAGCAGTTCTTTCCTGCAGCCCTTCAGAAGCAATATTGAGAAGTACCATCCGTAAGAGCCCACGGCAGAGCAGATATTCCATGTAGAGAACCATTCTGTGCACTGAGTATACCAAGATGGTAAGGCTCAATCCCTCGCCTCAATGACACAGAGCTGCAGTTTGTGAAAATAGGATGTTTTCATGCAATTTTTTTTTTTTAAGAAGTTAACAATTGTCTTCTGCTAGGAACCGAGTGGGTCACAGACATTCAAAGAATGGAGAACTCACTGGACCTGGGAAGTTGGGAGTGCCGGGAAGCCGTCCCAGAAGAAGAGGAACTTGAGCTGGACACCCAAGAGAGGGAAAAATTACATAGAGATTTCAAGTATGAAAACCGGAGGAGGAAATTTGGAAGGAGGCTTGGGGAGTCGTCCTAAGATTCCTTTGACATGGTCCACCTGACAGTGGGAAAACACCTAAAAACACATCCTCATAGAAACACCCACATGAAATGTCTGTGAGACTGATTTCAAATGAGGCTTCTCGTGAATGCCATCAAAACATAGAGGAGATGGCACACATCAATCGATTTGCTTTGTGTATGTAACCCACAAAGATGAGTTTAGCAAAAACACACAGTCTGCACGTAAATTTTTCCATCTGCAACAGAAGGAAAGTGCATCTACTCATAACCAACTAACCCAAAATTCAAGAGAATGAACCAGTGAAGACGGGAAATGTACTTAGTCATTTGTACTGTCCTTTGGGATAAATTAAACACACATCCTTCCCCTTAGACGTGTGTCTTTCAACTACATTCTCACCACACAGTAACATTCATGAGTGTGTTTCCAGAAGACGATAAGTACTTCACACATATGAACTCATCTTCTTTTCACAACTACCCTGTGGGTCTAGTGTTGGTATTATCTCCACTTCGCAGTTGAGAAAACTGAGGCACAGAAAGGACATGTGACTTAGCCAAGGCCACAGCTGGTTGGGGAGGAACTGGGATTTGAACCCAGGACATCTGGCTCCAGAGCTACACTCTTACTCTTTACATTATGTTTCCTCCCTAATGTACATAAACATTTTCTACAAAGGCCCGGAGAGTACGTGTTTTCAGCTTTGCAGGCCCTACTTCACCTCTGTCTCTCTTACTCCATTGTTGCACTGTAGTCTTTTTCAGTCCCCACTTGTACATATTCATTTATTTATTCAGCAAATATGTATTGAGTCCATACTCTGGGCTGGGCACGTTTTTAGATACTAAAGATACATTAGTGAACTGGACTAATAGTTTCTATCCTCCTAGAGCTACATTCTAGAGGAAGACACAGGAGACACTAAATGAATAATAGAGATGTGCTAGATAACTAATAGGGTATCCGATCAGTAAAATGAAGAACAACAATGCAGGACAAGGGACTAAAGACGGACAGTGGCTGCTACTGCAGAGAGCAGGGTCAGGGCAAGTCTCCTGATGGGGAGACTTGTGTAAAAATAGTCCATGAAGTCTGGAAGCCAAGATCACCCAGAGAGTATGTACAGTTTGAACCGAGAAGAGGCCCCAGGAGTGAGCCCAGAAGTTCTCCAACCTTCCAAAGCGAAAAAGTTGGAGGATTCAGAAAATACTAGGACGGGATGGCGAGTAGGGTTGGAGCAGCAAGAGACAGTCATGTCAAGGAGCCGAGTAAGGGAAGCGTTTCAAGAAGGAGAATGAAACCACCTGCACCAACGAGGGTCAACATTCACCCAAAGAGGTCTGACAGGAGCCCATCCGTTTCGGCAATTACCATATCCTGGGTGACCGTGACAAGAGCATTTTCAGAAGCGGGAAGAAAGCGTGACTGAAGGGGACTGAAGAGCAAATGAAGGCAGACAAAACTATGAATGTGGGGAAAACTAGGATATTCTGCTGCAATGAAAAGAAATAGAACGGGCTGGATAGAGAATAGTACAGCATAAAGGACAGGTGTTTGTTTTGTTTAACTAGGAAGATCTAACGCACTATGCCTTCGTACCGATTAGAAATCATCTATTAGAGAAGGAAAAACTGACAAAGTGAGACAGAATACATTTGTGTTTGAAATGTATATCCATCTGTACAAGGAGCATTGGTATCTTTGGATTTCTATATAATGTTGATCTCCACGTGCACAAGATACGCAGGTACAATTTAAGTGTCATTTCCATGCAGCAGCTCAGTACATGCGACACAGAAGCAGGGCTGATGTGTAACCGATAACCACCACTGCAAACATAGCCGCTGTCTCTGGTCACTACCTATCCTGATTGTTTGATGCAGTTCTAGTTGTGAAATGTGGAAGGATCACTCCTGCTCAGAATTCTTCATTATAATCGTGAGTTTTACCCAGGGTCATTGCATACATAATCAAAATTTCCTGAGAATCTTTGCTTTTGTATAGAGGTCATCAACAATGAAATAAAAAGCCACTAGATTTAGAACATTAGGCATAGATTAGTGATTTTCTGATTATTGATTAATTTTAACTAAAACACATCCCTCTCTCACTCTGGCTACACGCAGGGTAGTCATTCAGAGTTCCTTGATGTGGCATTTTTAAAAACCGTAGGCCACTCCAAGTATTAGGTTGGTACAAAAGTAATTGCGGCTTAAAGGTTAAAAATAATTGCAAGAACTGCAATTACTTTTGCACCAACCTCATAGAATAATATCTCATCGCCAAACCATTGTGTTTGTGGGTTTCCTTAACTAATCTGTGGGTGACGCAGGCACAGAACAAACACAATTCTGCCCACGGAAGGGCTGACTGAGGGCCGGGATTGTGCCCGACCACACCGAGGGTTACTGCTGGGTTTAAATGACATTAGGCCTGCTGGAAGTCCAACCACACGACTTGCTGCATTCCTAAGAGGCACAAGATACTCTGATGGAACAGTATCTTGTTTGGAGAAAATTCCAGAATCATTTTCAAATCCCCAGGTCTGGGGACTAAATCAAAAATTAGATAGACAGCATCTTCAAAGTCTAAGTAAGAACACATAATAATAATTCATGCCAAACTTCTTTTAAGATGTTTTTCATTCAGCATGTTCCCACTTTATTTTATATTATAGAATGTACAATTTTGGTGTCAGAAGAGAAAAAATTGGAGTAGATTTCTGAACTCCTTACGGGCAGTCAGCTTGACATTTTTGTATCCCACCAAAGGGCACTTATGAAGGTAATGGATGGATGGATGGATGGATGGATGGATGGATGGATGGATGGATGGATGAGCAAACATACCTGACAGGACATCTTTGGGTAGATCATATCTAATCTTTCACATACTGTTTCTGTGGTTTCTACTGTATGATTTATTTATCTTCCCCTTGTTTTTCATACCTAAGTAAATTGAAGTCCAATTGCTCAAACAAGATTTAGTTAACAAAACTTTTAATAAAAGCTTAAGTGTTTACAACCCAGTACCAGAGATATATTTGGGGTATTTTTGAATTGTGTTATTATTTTGTTTGGTTGGTTTCTTTTCTTTTTTTAACAACAGACCTACACTTAGCCATCCCAGTCTCATCAGGCCATTCATTCATCCAACACTAATTCACTAAGTTGAACTAGACCAGTGTCCTAAATGCTGGAGATAAAGGGAAAGAAGGTGCCAGACATCTGTGAGCTCACTGGCTGGAGGGTGTGGCCATGACAAAGCTTGGGTTATTTTAATAACAGCTCACTCTCCAGCGTCACCCCCTTCATGTCTCTAACACTCATCTTTGAATCATCCAGCTCAAGCCAGTGTCTGAATCTTACTTGTTTGAACTTTGGAAATCCCTTTTCTATGCTCATGAGCGAATGAGTTGTTCACTAGCTGTCACATTATTATATAACCCCCATGAGGGCAAGACATAGGTGTGCTTTAGTTTCTTCAGCCTTTACACAAAGAGAATGATAATTGCATGTTGTCTTCCAAAGACTTCTGGTCCTGGTCCTGACTGCTAGGGGAGAGGATCTTCAAAAAGTCAGGACCTCTCTAAACTTCAGTTTCCCAGAATATAAAATATGATCATTGGAGCTGATTGTCTTAAGATCCTTTCTAACTGATCCAATGACTGATTATTTAACACAAAAGAAATGTTCATTACTCAGTTAGAAGGAATCTCTGGCACCTAAAAGTCTATTTTGAAGGAAGTGTAGTTTAGTAGTGAAATTTGACCTCTGAAGTGCCCTGAAGAAGCAGGGACATGCTTTCTCATGCAAATACCCACTTCACAATACCAGTGACAGAAAATTAAGAGCTCTTGGAGAGTTGCAACTAAAAGACAAGGAAACTACTTTTGCTGAAAGCTGACTGCTTTCCCAAGCCAGATGCAAACAAGTACTTAAATCTGGCCAGAGACTTCTTGTTTTCTAATCTGATCTTCCTGTTCTGGAAAAGTCGAGGCAGCAAGCTAAAACAAATGAGCCCTGAATTCAGCCTGAAGACAGGCCCCCGGGTCCCTGCTCTAACAGTAATGGCTGATGTTACTAGGCACCCCTGGCCCTTTTCTCTAATCCATAAAATTAAACAGTCAAATCCAGAGGCTGCAAAAATCCGACACTGTTCTGTCATTACATGGTTGTAGGAAGTCAGTAACATTAGCATGGTCTATGCTTCAGAAAATACCCTAGTATTTCAGAAATCCTATACGGCATCTATTGGGCAACACTAGATGCTCAGTAATCCAAAAACCTGTCATTCTCATTTTAGCCTACATTACAACACACACATAGTTTCCTGTACTCAAGGAAATCCAGGAGGCCCAGATCAATTCATGTGAGGATAATTAAGTGCCTATATATGCATGGAACTTGCTAGGCCCTCTGTAGGAGATGCAGATAAATATATCGTAGACTCTGTCCTCAGGAAACATGATGTTTCTTCTGATACCTACTTTTCCTTATTTTCCATATTTTTACAATGAGTTTAGAATAATTTTATAATAGCGAGAAATAGTAGTTTTCAAAGAAGTTCAAGTAAGAGGTGATGGCTACTTGAACTCTAGCATTAACAACGGGAACGAAAAGCAGGAACTTGGTGGCATGTGCAAGGTTAGCTTTTGGAATCTGCAGTTCCCTCAATGCCTTTCTCCATTTAACCAATAACATCCATCTGCTCTGACACAAAACATTTCAAGTTCTGGTGTGAGGGGCTGTGTAGAGTCGTGTTTAAGAGCATCGGCTCTGGAGTCACAGGGCTTGGGTTTGAAACTCTGTTCTGCCACTGCCTAGCTTAGTGACCTTGGCAAGTCTCTCTCTAAACCTCAGTTTCCTCATCTTTAAAATGGGATTCATAATACCACGTTCATAAGATGGTAGAAAGTACTCAATGAGATAATATTAATACATTTAACCCTTGAGTAGAATGCTTTCCACATAGCAAGGGCCCAGGAAAAGCTGACGGCTATTTTTATGATTGCTATTTGTCTTGCCCACCCTTTAAGCAAAGATCAAGAGGAAATGGGCGCTAATAAATTAGGTTCTTCAGCCTCTGGATTATTGGACCTAGAGAGGCAGCACCTTGTAAATGGAACAGTGAGAATCACTAATGGTCAGAGAGCTACCTTCAAATGCACCATTGACAACTGCAGCTCCTCACCTGTCTCCAGCACTGACAAGATATCCTCTTCTGTGCTTGACTGGTATCGTGACTGCACGTCAGCTCTCTAACATCTCCTGAAACGTGGATTGTGCTGCTACCCAGCTCGCCAACCCATCCTCCCACGCTACGAACTAAATGTGATTTCTGCCTGTGTGTACATGGCACCAACCAGAGACTCCTGGGCCCTGTTCTTCCTCAGCCTTAACCCACAAAGTAGTTCATGGATGGCTGTTCACCATGAAATGGTGGGGCCACATCACTGTCTTAGAGAACTTCTGACAGATGCCAAAAGGAAGCATAATTCCTTCCTCTTGGGACCATCTTGCGTGACCATGTGTGCTTAAGAATTAAAATAGAAGCTTTGTTTATTGCAAACGAAAATGTGGCCAAAAGGAAGCAGTGCCTTTGGACTGTGACTTTCTGTGACTTTTCTGTGTCATAAAATCTTCTTCATTATCCACAACTACCAGAGGTATTTCTGTTGTTAGTGTTGAAGAATTATGTAGCTATCTTCCAAGATATGTTATGGACCTTCATTTACCCAAAAGAGCAAGTCTATTACTTTTCATCTGCTGTTTCAAATTCTTCTTTTCCATTCTGCTGTCCTTCCTCCTTTGCTCCTCTCCATGTTCATATGGATTAGAGAGACAGGAGGACTATTAAATGGGATATCAAGTGATAAATCCATTCATAAGTGTTTAAATAAGACCCCATGTCTGCATATAAGTCCACATAGGCAAATAGTTAGACTACTTATGAAGCTGCATGGTTAAATTCTGCTTTCCTGAGTGAATAGATAAAAAAAACTTATAGAGGGCTGGCCTGATGCCTCAGTGGGTTAGAGCGCAGACTCTCAACAACAAGGTTTCTGGTTCAATTCCCGCATAAGACGGTGGGCTGCGCCCCTGCAACTAAGACCGAAAAACGGCAACTGGGCTTGGAGCTGAGCTGCACCCTCCACAACTAGATTGAAGAACAATGATTTGGAGCTGATGGGACCTGGAGAAACACCTTGTTTTAAAAAATAAATTAATTAATTAAAAATAAAAGAAACTTACAGAGACAGAGAAACCAGAAAAAACTATCCATGGTACAGGAGCAGCTTGACCGTTGAAGAGCCAGAAGCGGAATACAGGAGCCCTCCCTGCTTATTCCATTTAATTACTTTTCCACACTATCCTCTTCAGAGCAAAGATAACACCCAACCTTTCTTGGAAAGCACCACATTTTTCAGGCTATGTTTCTCTTGCAGTTGTTCAGGAGACAACATCATTAAAATTGAGGTAAGGGCAGACATCATGGCTGTCTGATTGCTGTGAATGTTTTGGAAATGTCACCTGAAGTGCTGCTTTCTAGTTAGCAACTAGAGGTATTGATCAAACAATAGTTTCGCAGCCACCCTGGACATACCCAGATGACTGTGCACTCAAGCCCTGGAATTGGATGAGGGTAAACCTTGACTAGTTATTGTATTGACCTGAGTAAAGCCAGGGAGGATTTCAAATTACTGTGCTGAGGGGCACGAGACAGGTATGACCAAAAACCTTCTGTACTGAGTTATGGCATGCCAGAGACAGCCACTCCACGTGACATTACCAACTTCACAGTCTAAAGCCACTTTGTTCCAATACCCTACTCCACTAGAGTTGGTGGTAATCTGTTAAATAGTTTATCTTGCATCTATTCTTACGCTCCATTTTACAAACTGAGAATCTGCACCAGGCATGAAATACGGAAAGCATTCAGATATGAATTGCTGAAATAGCTACAAGGAAATCTCACTGCGCACATACAAGCAATGTTGACATGAAAGAATATCTCCTCATCAGTCTGAGTAAACTATTACATAACAGCTAAGCTATAATAAAATCCTGATTCCAAATCAAATAAGTCTCCCAGACTTCTAAAATGAGTCACCAACAGCTTTATAAACATACAAAATACTTGACAAGGAAGTCTCTGATAATTTTTTAGTAATTATGTCTGCAAATTGTTCCTTGCTGACATCACCGTTAGAAATGGTTTCCCACAACTTTGCATTGCCTCTTCACATCTGTTCATTAATCACCAATGCTTTGAATAGTTCTATCATTATTAGGTAATTCACAGGGTTTACATGATTCCACAGCACTCTCCTCAGTGGAATTTTTAATTAGTGGAATCAGTGTGATCAAAGCCGATGTAATCACGCTCGCATGTTCCTTGCAGTATTTTCTTAATGTAGATTCACAGTATTGACATACTTTATCCTAAAATTATAATTCACAAAGATGACACCACTTCGAAACATCTCCAAAAAAATACAAGGAAGGAAAAGGGGGCAGGGTTGGGAAGGGGGGGTCACTAAATTGACATATTTTGTGTTAAAAGACATTTCAAAGCACTGGCGTCATCTCTTTTTGCGTTGGACATGAGATTTAAAGTTCTGCTCTGACATGTGATGCACAAACCAGCCCTGAGCAAAATATGAGTGTGAGATACTGGGTTCCACATACTGTATTGTCTGGCAACGAGGGCAGGAGAGAGCTAGCTATGCCACCCAGCACTGCTGGTCGCGAATAAAGAGAGAGCAGGCCCAACCTGGGCACGTGGGCTCATCCCAGGCAGACGGGCAACCTGGCAGAAAATTTCATTCTGAGACCCAGGAAAGTGGTTGGGAACAAGAAGCCTCCTTGGCTTAAAACAGGCCGTTTTAATGGACATGACCCAGAATAAACGAAATCCTTGATCTTTCTGTAACTGTACTCATCCAGTGATAAACACTGGCTCCCTGGAAGCCTGAGAAAGTACAATATTTAGAGGAGTTCAAAATCTGTCTAGATGGAATTTGGATTTCTCCCTAAATGACCTGTGTGGTTGGCATGCCAGAAGCTTGCCACTGGAATGCCACTGGAATGAAGATGGGTGAACAAGCAAAGGAATGAGCACAGGACTTCCTGCTGAAAACAAAACTGCTATCTTCATCAGGCCCGAAGCCTTCATTTTCATATTTAAAATAAATACATGGGAAAGATGCTTTCTGTGGGAAAATGGAAGTTCTGAGGGTAGGTTTTAGTTTAATACAAAAGAAAAGCTTTTTATCATTAAAGCTACCCAACATAGTAATGGATTGACTAGCCAAGTAGTATTTCATAACAGGAAGCATGCCAGTAGAAGTCCCATATAAGTATCATGTAAGAGATTCATTCACTATTTTTTCCACTTTTGGCATGGTTTTTATGGAATACCTATTAAGCCTAAGGTTCTGATAATGCAAATATTTATAGAATAGAGTCCTTCACATCCAGGAATTCACAGAACAGATGATCCATACCCACAAAACAAAATTAAAACATAACATAGTCAATGAGTGGACAACCTATCCCAGCTTTGGGCCAAACGTAGGACCTGAATTTAGAAGGAGCTGGCGAAATATATTTGCTTCCACTCGGCCTCTGCTTGGTTGCTTTTCTGTGCTTTTGAAAAAACAAACCTTCAGATCCATTGGTCATATTACTGGAAAAGAAAATGATGCTTACCATTTTAGTGTAAGGAAAAGCAACAAGTTGGAATAGCAAAAAACTGAAGAGAATTGTAGAACAAGCAGTGCTGCCAAAAAAAAGAAGTGAATCAGTGGTGGGTGGGAGGAAGATAAAAAAGAAAGTAATATCAGTGGACCCTTGAAAATCATGCTTTCTATGGCAAAAAGCTTGTTCTCTCTCTTCCTCAGATAGAAAAAGTAAATATCTCCTCATCACCCTAATTAGGAGACATTCTGACTTCAGAAACTTGCACCACCAGGAAAATTCTCTCTCTCTCTCTCTCTCTCTCTCTCTCTCTCTCTCTCTCTCTCTCTCTCTCTCTCTCTCTCACACACACACACACACACACACACACACACACACACCGAGTCATACATGCATATGAGCCTGTTTCAGTAGGCTAACCATAAAAGTGATTTAAAAGTCACATAACCTATGCCAGAATATTTGAAAATAATTTTTAGACCTGAAGGACAGAATAAATAGTAATAGGCAAGCATTCATGTTGAAAATGAATAAAGACCAACTACTTTTTTTTTTAATATAAGATCCCTGGGATGAGGAAACCAAAAGATGAGAACCATAAACCATTATCAATTATTTTGAGGAACTATGCAGAACACGAAAGGTGACAGAAGCCTAGAGGGAGAAAAATGGTGTCTGGACCCTGCTCCCCGTGGGTTACCTGAATGAAGCAAGAAGTATTCATGTCTTTCCTGTACTGACAGCTAAGGACTTTGTCTGGAGAGGACACTTGGCAAAGTGAGTCATGATATCCGTGTGGGGAAGATGAAGAAATGTGAACTGAAATGACCAGTTGGTTGGTGACCTCATAACTGCTCAAATGACTGTAACTTAAGTGGGCGACTTTGGAGAGCACTTAACCTGGAAGGATTCTCCCAGCAAGCCATAGATGCCTTGTCCGAGTTCGCATATCTGCCACTGAGTTGTTAGTTGAGAGAGCTCTGTTCCAAAAGAGATTTTCTGTCAATCGGGAACAATGGGCCAAGTAGCAAGGTGAAATGTCCTAACTCTAAGTAGAAAATTCTATAGCAGATTTAAAGTCAATCCCACTTCAAAAGTGAAAAATGGGGACATGTGCTTTCCGGAGGAGGAAACTTGAAAATAAGCAGGATTACATCATGACACGTGTATATTACCACTACGGAAAGCCAGTGTGAAATTTCAGTCGGACACATTCACAATGTGATTGAGGAGGGAGAACAATGACAGAGGGTAGAAACTGAAAGGATGCAGAAAGTATCAGTACGACACAAGAAAGCTTTCTGACACCCAGAGCTGTTCACACATGTAATGTGTTTCTGGGGGAGGGTCGAGGGTATTGGAGTGAATTTTTTCCTTGTGACTCTATAGATAGATTTATGCTGCCCTAAACAGTCATCACAAAACCACATGAGAATAGTGAGCATTTCGAGTGTGGCTGATCCAAATTAAGATGTGCTCTAATTGGAAAATACACTGAGCTTTGAAGACATGGTATGAAAAAAAAAGTGAACGTAAAATATCTCATTAATAACTTGTATAATGATTACGTGCTGACGTGGTGATATGTTGGACATTATTGAGTTAAATAAAACATAGTATTAAAATTAATTTCACATTTTCCCTTTTTTAAAGTGACCATTAGAAAACCTTACATGATATAGGTGGCTTCATTGTTTGGCTCATATTCTATCTCAAGTGGACAGCACTGGTGTGTTCACAGAGAATGGATCATCATAGCCAGTGTGGAGCGAGATTACGCATTGGATACAGACAGAGCCCAGTCTCTAAGTCCTCCAGACACAAATTCATGCCTTAGGCTAAAGAATTGCCAATAGAAAAAATATATATCAAGACTTCATTGCTAAATTGCAAATGTCTTTCTAGCAACTATCCTTTGCTGATTTAAGAGTCCTGATTTAAGACCATTTGTGGAAAAAGCTCAATGACAGTGACTCATCCCACAAGTGTCCTTGCATTCTTGGCATTTTCTAAGAGGATCATCATGGTGACATCTGTAATCAGAGAATCTTAAACTACCAAATCACTATCCTTTAAAATAGGCACTTATCACAATGGTATTCAGTAATTTTCTAATTCTTATTTCCTACAACATCTTATGATGTTTAGGAATTTAATAAATGAATAAAGAAAAAAGCTTCAGAAAAGAGCAAAACAAAACAAAACAAACAAAAAAAAAAAAGCGGCCTGGAGTCTTTACTCCATGTGTTAAGGAAAATTGAGGGGACTGAGTACCGCCTGTGTTCATAAATTGCTTTCTTTTTTTTTTCAATTGATGTTTATTGGTGTGACAATTGTTAGTAAAGTTATGTAGGTCTCACGTGTACAATTCTATAATACATTAGCTATACATCACATTGTGTGTTCACCACCCAGAGTCAGTTCTCCTTCCTCACCATATATTTGATCCCTTTTACCCTCACCTACCACCGCCCTCCCCCCTTACCCTCTGGTAACCATAAATTGCTTCTAATGGGTGCTCTTCATGTTTCACGATCGAATTGTGTGTCTCCTTAATTAGTTTATTATAATCACCTTGAAATCAGTATGCAAGTCCTTTACATGAAGCGTGCGCTTTGCACGAGGGCTCTGTGAGACACTAGATAGCAGCTTGTTACGTGTAGAGATTACAGTAAGGCTCACTATTGGGGGAGACCAGTTCGCTTTCAGAGAGGAGTGGAATTTTCCGATAAGCCCAGGAAGCAATATATGAATTGATTCTAGTTCAGGTCACAGTAAATTCTAACCCCCACCTCCTCCCTCCGGAAGTCAATAATCCCTTCCAGGAGGTCGTGGATCACAGGATACTCGGGCCGGAAGAGCCAACTCTGAAACATACATCTCCTGACTCTACATGTACGTTACTATCTCGGTGTCTCTATGACTGTAAACACTCAGCATTCATGGCAGGGGAGAGATGACGGTTCGTGTTGAAGATAATCCTAGACTCAGAATGCTCATCAGTGGCCTTGATCATTGATGCTCTAGAAATCCTGACAGTTTCAGGATCCCAAATCTCTGCAGAGACTGTTCCTGCAATAGTTATTCCTATTGTTTGACAGTCACTGGGCTCGAGAGAAAGAGCATAACGGCCACTTAAAAGTCAAATGACAAGCATAATTAAGACTAGTCAGGAAGGATGATGTAAAGGCATCTCCATTTCAGGCTGGGGAAAGCACAGAAATGTTCTACCTACTGGATCATAGCTAAAAATAGCTGCCATCAGCGGGTGCCAGGTACTTTTCAAGATGCTCTCATTGAGTCCTTGCAGCCACTTGATGAGCTGGGTGCTCTATTATTGTTGTTTAATACATGAGGAATCTAAGACCGGGGGAGATTTGGCTACTGGGCAGATGCCACAATGGTTGGAGCTGGCACTCCAGCCTACATTCCTCTGATTCCAAAGCCTGCTGTCTGTGCTGGTTTGGGGGAGACTGCCCCGCCCAGCAGGGAGCTGAGACTGTCTCAGATGAACCCTTGTTTTGACCTTAGTAAACTAAAGAGTTGTTTACTCTGAGATATGAGGGGTGCTCCCAAGAAAGTAGGAGAAAGGGAAGGTGAACTGCCAAGGAACAGCTCAGACCTTTGGAGAAGGCTGTGCCTAGACAGTGCTTGATGTTAAAGGACCTTGCTCTGAAGAATCCCAGAGACCTCATAACCCTATGCCTCACTCAGTCAGGCAACTAAAAAAAAAAATCACCTAATTGGCAGCATAACTTCAGTAATAGCTCACTCCCTCAACCCCCTAGAAAGAGACCAACCAATGCCTCTTATTTCCCATCGCAACTTGTATCTTTTGCACCTTTAACCATTACGTTGTGCCGCGGACTTTTGTCCAGATTAACACCCCTTATGGACAAGCTATCTTTGTTTCCTGATCCAAATTCAGTCAGCAAATGATGGACTCTGGTCACAGTCAGAGGCCAAGGGTGAGAGGGCAGCGTGGAAACTCATTACCATGAACCCTTAGAGTCCTTACCTAATAATGTTGGGTCAGAAATGTTATCTTGGGGTGAGAGAAACCAAGCAAAAAAGAAAAAAAGTAAAAAAAAAAAAGATGCCTGTGTTTCTCTCAAAGACACAAGCAGGAAATCTTCCAGAAAGGTGGGGTGACCCCATGTCATTGCCTGTGTAGACAGATCCTTTACTGAATCAAGTTCTGAAAGCAGTCCTGTGGAAAAGAGGAAGGAGGAAGAAAAGAGGGCAAAGATGGGTTCCTCTCAGAAGGAAGTTTGGGAAAGAATGTGCCATAACTAAGGGAGCCAGAGAGAGTAAGAGCTGGGCTGAGGAAATGTCAGAGAGCAGTGAAGCTCAGCTTTGCTCTTCTCTTAGGCCCAAGAGCTGACCAAATTTAGAAGTAAACAACAGCTGGGAAGGAAGAGAAAGGAAAGAGAGAAGAGACACATTATTCAGGTGCTGTGAAATGTGAGGGGGAGTCCGAGATGCAGGAAAGTGGCTTCTTATGTCCCTGAGAAGACAGGACATCAGTGGGAAGTCTTGCAAGCAGCCAAGTGTCACATGAGAAACTGTCTGTAGACCCTTTCAAGGCCAAAAGAATATGGACCGATTGTGTGCAAAGCCCAGTTCTAGGCACTGTTAAGGGAAAAGTGCCAGAAAAGGAGGCAGAAGAGAAGTCCGGGAGGATTAAAGGCAGAAAGGCTGAAGGGACAGTCAGCTGGAAGGAAGGAAAACAGAATTCCTGACTTTGAAGAGTTTATGTTTGCATCTTTATGCAGCCCTTACCACCTGGCTTACGTGCAACTACCAGATAATCAAAGTTGTGATAGGGATATGACGCTGTTATCCATGGCTGAATTAGCCAGTGGTTAAAGGGGAGAAGTGAGAAAGGGTGTGGGCCACTCCACAAAATTCATCTTCAGCAATAAAATAATAGCTCAAAAGCACAGGACCTCAGAAGAGGACAATTTGAATAAAGATAGAAACTTGCTTAAAAGGAAGGACACAGTAGTTGGGCAGTCAAAGAAGAGTTCAATGCAAGGGACAGATACCTTTTTTTTTTTTTTAAGTCTAGGTCATTTATTTATTTTATTTTTAAAATTTTTTATTGGGAAATATTGGGGAACAGTGTGTTTTTCCAGGACCCATCGGCTCCAAGTCAAGTCATTGTTTTCAGTCTAGTTGTGGAGGGCACAGCTCACTGGCCCATGCAGGAATCGAACCGGCGACCTGGGTGTTATGAGCACTGTGCTCTAACCAACTAAGCCAACCGGCCGCCGGCCGATATCTTAATTATCTAATTTAACTGAGTTAAATTTTGTGTTTGCCCTTGCCAGGAAGAAACAGAAATCTAACCTATAGCCAGTTGGTAAGAAAATACGATTTAGAAAAAGGAGGAAAAAAAAAATCCACATTTAATATCAAGTACAGGTAATGGCCTCATTACGTGTGCATCAAAATGATGCATCACCAGTACCATTATTATTATTATTTATTAATGACAGTGGTATGGGACCCAATTTCACAGTGGCTGAGGTCAGCTCCAAATGGATGACTCACACACAGGCTGATCTACATAAATAGCATGTGCTAAGATTACCATCTGGTATAACAATCTACATCACAAGACTCACATTTCCTGTTACCCAGGGTAAGTAAATTTCAAGCATGAGGGAAAATTTTAGCAAGCTTCTCCAAGTACCTGGACTGAGAGACGAATGTGGCTTGCACAGAGAGGACGGGAAGGAAAACGATGAGGTAAAGGTTATTTCTCTCTTTCATCTCTCCCTGACTGCCCCTTCACAGGAGATGAGAAACACCACCTTTGCAATTCTGGCTCATCGGTTAGAAAATCAGATGGGCCTAATTAGCCTCTAACCAAGGCGCTCTAGGTGTGTATGTGCTATGTGCCCACTTACAGGCATACTGTGGGACAAATATTTGAAACAACACTTAAAAAGAATGGTATATACATTTCAAAATCTTTTTTCCCTTCCTTTCTCTCCCTGTTTTGTTTTTCTTTCTTTTTTGCCTTGAATCAAGATATCAACCCGTGTCATGAAACGACATAAGGGAAGCTGGGGCCCCTGCGATTACTTTGATTTTTTTTCCAATAAAGACATCAGCATCTGAAATCATTCCCATACAAAGTAATTTGGAGGCGTTTTTAAGATTATTTTTCCCCATAAAGACGTTATTACTGCCATAAGTTCCCATCTGAGGCAAGTAAGGGACCTCCTACTCTCACACCTGAGTGCGTTTTCTCAAATCCATCTCTTTTTCAGAGGGAACCCCAGAAACCCCCAATCACAGAAACCCTCAAGAGACCTTTGGGGCATGGGACAAGCCGACATCCCCACTCTGGATTTGGTTCTTCAGATTTTGTTGTTGTTGCTGCTGTTATTTAATTTTTTTATTTTTCTTCAAGTTTTCACAAATTTTGTATTTTGATATTTTATAATTCAAATTATAAAAATTTAGTTAATAATTCAGCTAGTCAACAGATCTCTCTCTCTCTCTCTCTCTCTCTCTCTCTCTCTGTCTCTCTCTTTCTCCTATCTGGAAGAGTGCTGTGTTATACAATTTTAAAGCATAAACAGAGAGATTTAATATAACCAGGAGGAAAGAAAATATTTTGCAGCAAACTTTGTAAGCAATGACTATGCTTATTATTAATAATTCATATTCTTTTGCATAATACTTTATAGCAGGGATCAGCAAGCTTTTTCTGTGAAAATCAGATAGTAAACCTTTTAGGCCAAGAAAATCATGGGCCAAGCAGCAAAATAGAAGACATTATGTAGGTATTTATATAACAAAAGTGAAGATAATTTCCACAAAATCTTTGTTGATGAAATTCAAAATATAATATCAATTGAGTGCAACTTTTTGTAATATAGATCTACTAATGAGAATAAAGGAATTCTTGGTGGGGTGGTAGCATTTTTCATCGTTGGGGTTCAAATTAGTTTTCCCTACCAGCAAACTGGTGCAAATGTTCATTAGCATCATTCTTAGCTCACTGGCTAAAAACAGGCAACAGGCTGAACCTGATCTATAGGTCATACCCTGTGCTTTATAGTCTCAGGTGCTTTCAAATGAACAAAGCATTTTCACATCTACTATCTCATTTGTGCTTCATAATAATAATTCTGTGACACATCTAGATAGGTACATGGTTCCCATATTGTCGATGAAGTTCCTAAAACTTCCTCAAATAAAATGGCTTCCTGACAAAAGACAGCGAGTGAGTGCTGGAGCTAGAACTTAAACTTGTACTTCCTATCTCCTCACACATTACAGTTGAGAGCACATACGAAATCTCTGCTTCCTCTGATTTGCCAATGTAAATTGTCAAATTAGATCCTACTAATATCTCTACTAATATCCTAAGATAATGTTAATATTACCCTAAAGATTTTTGTGATCCCGTTTTGAAGTGGCCATCAGAGTATCTTCAACAGTGGGACATCTCGGTCCTTCAAAAATAGATTTGGCCTTTGGAAAGAGCCCCAAATCCTTTGATGCCGAGGCTCATAGCGCAAGCTTAGTCTGAGTGGCAAACAAGGTTTGACTATAATGTAATGATTTTTTCTCGGGACTGACCTCAGACGCCAATTCTGAAGTCAATGTCCAAGCAGTAACACCTACCCTTCCCCGCAAAAGCAAAGGAATCTTTACTGGAATAGCCTCCCCGTTGACTAACGCTTATAACATTTTAGAATCAGAAGGGACTTTGCAGATCAATTTTTTTCATTTCCCTCAGTCACAGAAGAAGAAGGAAAAACAGACTCAGAAAGATTACTTTGAAGAATAGCATGCATCTGACTTATAAAATTGAATATTTCATTTTAAAACCCCTCTCTGAGCAGTAATAAACATTGAAGGCATTTCTCTCTATTATATGCTTTATAAATAACACTGAGTATAGTGACACAAAACTAGCAAGACCTCTACCCTTAAAAGGTTGGGAAATCTGGTCTTTCTAGGGCAAACTACTGGTTCAGGGGACTTCTCAAAATCTCTTCCAGCCTACAAGCTCCAGGATACTGTGTAAAATCATCTGGAATCAAAGTCAAGTTTTGTCGGCCATCGTAACCATTTATTGAGTACTTCCTGTATGCCTTGCAGAGTGCTCAGCTCTGAACTGATATTATCCTTACAACAATCCTCTATGACAGTTAATATTCCCCCGCATTTTATAGATGAGAACACCTGCTTAGAGAGGTTTGCCTGAGATCAAACGTATAGCTCGAGGCAGATATTAGATTCTAACTGAATCAGTTGGTTAGGATTAGATCAGAGAAGCAAAATCACCAGAGTGATATATATTTGTCCTGAACAATTATAAGAACTAGCTAAATGTTCTGCTGGGCCTGAAGTTGGAAGGAAGGCTTTCAGGAAAGGAAAAGTGGACACTGAGTAAGGGAGAGCAAGGACAAACTAAATCCATGAGGGTAGGCTGGAATCTACGAGGATGAACTGAAACCAGGGTTAGTCTCTGACTGCCTCCAACTCTCCAAGAGCAATGACGCATGTCACCTGCAGGAGAACTGGCACACTGTGTCACACCGCTGCACATGCGCCTGTCCAGGTTCTCAAGCTCTAGGTCAACAAAATCATGACTATGTCCACTCTCTTGGGAACTAAGACTGCTAGACCAACAAACCAAGGACAAGGAGCAAAAATCTCATTAGATTCTCACCGGGATTGATAATAAGAAAAACCATTCATATTTCCACTTCTTGATTCTTAGAATGGTAAATCTTACCTGGCAGAGAAAGAGTACCATACATCGATCACCTGTTTAGAGCAGTGACGGCATCTTGGAGCATATTACTGCAGTCTTCCAAGCTGTTTACATCCGGTGGGCACTGTAACAAGTCTTCCAAAGGCATCCTACTACTCTATCAGGCCAACTGCTTCAGAGAGATGAGGAACCTAGTAAGACCGGTGAATTACATGAGAATCAGCCCCTTGCTGCCCTTAATTTGCTGTACGATGAAGTTCCTTTGTCAAAATCAGTGTTGCGTAGTGATCGTGGCACCCTGTACGTCCATAGGTGGTAGTACTGGCAAGAGCACATGGAAATGTCCAATCCTGTGAGAACGAAGTCCAGGTGCTGTCCCTCACCTGACCCAATATAATCAACCTCCACCAAGTGACTGGTTACCCCACCGGGGAATGCTGCCATCTTGGGGGCTCAGTTTCATCCTCTGCTGTTGGCAGAACACATCTTCAGCAGTGCCTGACGCCGACTCAGCCCTAGTGAGTAGAAGTCCATGCTGCAGAGCCCATACCTGACCTCCGCCCCTACTTCCAAGCCCACTTTGTTCATAGAGCTCTATGGGCAAGAACAGGGGTAGCTGGAGAGAGAAACTGACTGGTGTCCATAAGACAGGTCATCGTGTACACCTGGTCACTAAGGTCCTCCTCTACTTGGGTTTGCTATTTACTAAGGTCCATCCACATGCTTTTTCCCAGAACTCTTTGTCACTAATTTCCCAAGGCAAACCAGTAGCCATAGCTCATGAATCATTGTACGTCCACATCTCTTACCCGCTCTCCTTCTAAGCAAAATGAACGGCCAAGGACACTGCTTGAAGTTCTGTACACTGGTAGGCTTACCACCATCCTTAGGGCGACCCTGGAGTGGCACTAGAGGACTGTATCTGCCTACGTTGGGTAGTGCCAGCATACCATCTATCTGCCAGCATGAGAACTATCTATAAACCAAGCCTAAGTGATTCCTTTCTCAGTCAACTGATAACAGGGAACCCCCATGAGGCCATGCATTTGTGTTGAGAGGGAAGAAGCAATGAAGCAGGAAGATGTCCCAAAAGCATCTGTGCCTGTACATTGGCGACTGACCTTTGCCTTCAGGTCCTGCTTTAATCTGATCTCATTTACACCACGTCCATTGAATGATAGAGTGCTTCTATGCACACACAACTTTTTCACAAAAATAGTGTCTTCATAACCCTTCATCTTCACTATTGTGCTGTACTGCTATTAAAGTTCCCAACAAACAGGAACCATTATATTTCGTATAGAAGGCAGTAGCAGGTAACCACCATTCTTTTCAACATCACTGCAGACATTTACTGTGGCAACACTGCTGATTTCAAATAGGAAGCAGATTTAATGGAAGAGCTATAACCCCAGCAACTCCTGAGAAAATGATAATGAAAGATGCCTGATTTACACTCTTGGAGATAATGACCTGTGACTAGTAACTATACAGGAGAACAAGATCTCCCAAATTATATATAATTTAAATTCTAAATATCTTTTTAAGTAAATAGCTTCTCCAACCATCTCTGTTAATGATGCATTCCCATTGCAAAAGAACAAAGTATTCAACCTCCTCTTAACTCTTTAATTTTCTTCTCAGGCTGTTTAAAATAAAACATTATACAAACTATGGTAATTGCTCAAAAATATAAGTTATTCCACCATGAACCTTAAAACATTCTGCATCAAATTTTGACAAATGTTATAAACTGTAACTATCTGATATACTTGGTTGTCCCTTTGGGTGATTTTAATTGGATTCAGGCAGATTTGGTTTCTGAATCTACAAAAAGGGAGAAAGTAAAAGGAAAGAGAAGCATTTCCTTTGTAAAGGATGATAGCGGAGGAGGGGGGGGAGCGTATCTTAGAAAACAGAGTAGAAATATGGCATTGTAAAAGCACAGTTTTCCTGTTACTGTTACTACTTCACCAATCATGGACCAAAGGGAGACTCCATGGAAGCAGAAAAAGGGTGTGTCTAAGAATAAAGAGATATAGGCATGTCAACATTTCACAAATAATAATAATAAGATATAATGATTTTCTTTCAAAGAGCTCTCCAAGCATTGCATTTCCAAAGATTGGACTGTTGAACGCAGAGAGATTTGAGCAAGAATTTTCCCTCTGGTCTTTGGTTGACATTTACTCTCTGAGCTTCACAATGGGGGCCAAGGCTCCAAATGCTGGCACTACTACCTTCTTTTGTCACCCTGGGCATGTCTCCGGTTTTTCCTGTGGTGACTGCCCCTCCCTCTCTCGTATTCAACATAGTTGAGAAATGAAGTTGGAAATGCAGTCACTGTCAAGGCTTTTAAAAAAAGACAGAGAGAAGTGGTGACAAGGATAATCCAAGAATTACAGTTACTGTCGAATGTAAGGATAATCTTAGAATTGCAGTTAAGCCAAAGAACATTAATGCTTGGTTTTGGAATGGATCATCAAATTTAGGGAGCCTTCTTACTGAACTCTAACAAATACTAAAATGAGTCTATGCCCTGGGGATTTCCAACAACTCATACTTTGGGGAGGTCAGCCTTCATTTAACATTTCTCTTCATTTGAGGTGCAAAGTGGACAATCCACATAAATTACCGGAGAATTGATTTTATATGTTGAGTCGTGAGAAATACCAGTGGGGTGAGGAAAAGGAAGAAGAGATGGAGCAAGAAGGAGGCACAGCTCCCATGTATTCAGGCCCATGTTGCCTCCAATCAAATCTGTAATTCTATCCCCCATACTGAAGGAGATACTTGCAATAGCCACGGGTCACCAGATGAAATCTTTTATTCCCACGGCAAATAGCATTTGAAAATGATGCTCTGTGCAATTAAGGTTTGTTGGGAATTTTTTTTTTCTTTTCACATATGGCAATATTTATCTTCAAAGTTTTTCTCTTTGGCTCACGGCTCCTTTGTAAAGCAGCTGGTCTTGTGTGGCCTAATTGTGAGATGATTTGTTGTGTGATTCAGTAGCATTGTTTATTTGTACCGTGGTTCAGTGGAATTTAAAAACTGCATAATATTGTTCTAGACTGTTTTCTTTTTATTAAGGAGCCACATTTTCTCCAGCATTCATGACTGTGATTATAATTAGCTGGAGCATTCAAAATATGTTCATCCCAACTTCCTCTGCTAATTAATGACATTACACAAGAAACCCTTGCATGTAAATGAAAAGATGGAAGCCGAACATGAAAAGAGAACTGGAGTGATGAATCAACTGAAATCTATCTTTGTTGTGCACACAAGAACTTGTTAACAAATACTCAGATGTAACTAATACAAGCTGTAAGTTATTTCTAATTAGTCCTAGCTGTTCTCAGGAAAATCAAGTCAAACCATGGAGTCTGTTTGAAAAGATCCATTTTTCTATTCTCGGTCTGTCCCTGAGAAACCCTCAGTAAATGGTCCCAGTGACTTGTCACACGTTCTTTAATGATGAAATGTTTCCAGTGCTGCCAGGCCTATAAAAAGTTCTAAGAGCAATTTGACCTTCCTATTTAGTTTCCTTTATTAAAAAGAAGCTGCATGTGGGTTTTTTTTCCAATCAGAATATTTCTAAATAAAGTATGGATGAAATTTTCAAGGGACTTTGGGGATAAAAAAAAAAAAAAAGGAGGGGGGCACAATTCCAGAATCTGGATGGGACTTGAAATCTTGCAATGTTAAGATATGTTGAAACTGGAAAGAGGAGCTTGAGGCAAAATAGGGATGTCACAGGGGAAAAGCCAGTTAGCTATTGGTCAAGCATTTTCCAACATGGTGTTGCTTTGGTAAACGAGCCACAGGACAGACTCTGGCCCTCTGCCTTTTCAGTACCACAGTTGGACCTTATCAATAATCCCAGCCGTAGTCAGAATCTTGGGGAGAGACTCACACGTTAAATTCATCACAGGAGATTAATGTGTGAACCAAAAGGTCAGTTTACTCATTTATTATGGGGGATATCTATGTCCAGTGTCCTGAATGCTTGGCTCTCCCATCTAAGACATCACTTTCCAAGTATTGAGTAGCTAGGAAGCTGGGTTATTAATATGAATGTTGCTTGGTTGACGTGAGACCAAAACACATGGGTGGAAAATGTCTTGAAGATCATCATGGCATCGAAGCAAAGATTATCTCAGGAGACATCTAAATAACCTACGGAACAAATATGATTATAGTCATGACACCAGAACAAGAGGTTTCTAGGGGCAGAGAGCTCCCTCCTTACTATATAGGTTTTGCTTGAGACCTTGAAATCTCAACAGAGTGCCAAAATGTGTTATTGTCACAGAACACATTTCAAAATAACGATCTCCATAAGCAATGTCATTACAACCCATTATATACTCCCTTTTTTCCAATTAGGGCTGCATATGAACCAAAGTCTCAATCATTATCAATAGCCACTAGTCATCCCAAAAATACCTAATGTAGCAAGCCGGCTTGGAGGAAGAATTGTGATCTATGCAGTTTGTGACTTTGCTGGTGACTCTGGAGGGGCACCAAGGAAAGGCCCACCGACAAAGAGGCACCTAAGAATATAGTAGGCCTGTCAATATTCCATGAACTCTTCAACAGGCTCATTGTCTCCCAGATTCATTTTGTAATAATTCTGGCAGGAAGTGAGAAGGCCCAGTGAGTCATACAGAAATACATCCTTTAAAAAAAAAAATAACAAAAACAAAACCTAGTTGACCTTTCCAACTTGTTCAGATGTATACTGTTCTAAAATTTTGCTTGTTTTTAATTCACCACAAAAACAGGTACTGTGAAGAAATACAGTCGGGTGTTGGTCAGAGGTGATCCGTCAGCTCAGGGGGAGGTGGCTGGAAGCATAAAGGGGCATGGAGAAGGGCAGGGAATTCAGAGAGGAAACCGGGATCTATCTGAAACTTTTACCAGGCTTGTTGAGTTAGTTTCATTTCTTTTTATTTTACTCTTTGTCTGGACCCTAGCATGTCAGGAGCAGTCGTGCAGAAACAACACTAATTCAGAGAGTCTGGTTGCCAGACGTTCTGCTGGAAACAGAAAGACGAAAAGGATTCTGTGTTGAGAGGGCAAGCTGGACATGGCGAGGGCCTGTTATCCTTGCATGCAGAGGAAATAATAAGAATCTCTTGAGTCCAAAAAATCAGAGGAGAAAGCAGCCTTAATTTTTTTTTTTTTTAAATACTCCCTTTCCTCTGGAGTTTTTTCCAGAGTTTCCAGGTTAGTCTTCAGATGGAAATGCCACAGTGGAGGGGAGTGTTCTCCTACAATTTTTTTTTCCCTCTACTCTCAGACAAAACTATTTCTGGGCAATGATTCCTTTAAGCTATAGACAGATGTTAAGGATAATTTTTATTTGGTCCCAAACCTTTTATTCATCTCTTTCTTCGAATCTACCCCTTCTCCATCCATTGCTATTTGCTTCCTTTAAAAAAAAAGAAGAAACCACACTCCTATCATGACGTGCACGAGAATAGCTCTCAGACCTATTCTTGGATTGATATATAAAGAATTTACTCACCACTCCCTTCAGGATTAAGCAGCATTAACCTTTGGAACACAGTCTTTATATGCATGTCAGGGTATTTTTAAGAATGGGAAAGCCCAGGATACAGATAAACAACAACGATTCCAAATAGAGGTTATTTTTAGACCTGAGATTCCGAAGTATATAAAGCTACAGATACCAAAATGGTCTCATCTGAGTAGACATGCCCCTTATGTCACCTTCACAGATCGCTCTCTCCTTGGTCTGTTGCTTTTATGGACACACACACACACAAACACGCCTCACATCTCTTTATTGATCATAACCCAACTATGAGGAGGAGGAGAAATATCAAACTGCTTCCTGTAGATAAAAGACCATTGCTGCTAAGGTGTTCTCCCCAAACTTTTCTAACAAACGCTGGAGTGGTTGCAAGTTTGTTCTATGCACATTGAAATGCTAGTCATTTCGCCAGAGCGGTCTTGAACTCTTGAGGGTGGAATGGGAAAATGTCGTAGATGTTATCCTTCCTGTTCTTCCTACCAACAACCAGCCTCGGAAAAATGGACAGAGAGGCCATTGAAAAGAATGGAAAAAGCTCCCTTACGTGATAGGGCATGTAAAATTCGCAATGGAAAAGAAAGTAGTAACCCTTGAAAGTTTATTTCATGTGTGCTAACTTAAGGCACTCTTTTCAGGCTCCACAGGAGACAAGTAGAATAACATGCTTGCTCCCAACGGTGACTCCATCTAAAATATGGAGTACACTTTAATGGAGCTTTTGTTTTTCACTAATCTAGGACACATGTCACCCCCCTAAAGGATTAACGGGATCTGAGGACAAGGGGAACTCTTTGCCCTATTCTTTAGGAAAGAAAAGCAGCCAGGTGGGTCTGAAACCGAGAGAGAATCAGTTTCTCTAGTCGGTTTTACTCAAATTGTCCGAGTCTGTTTATATTCCAAGAAAGGAGTAATCATGATGCTAATGATTTTTAAAATCTTAGTCCGGTGGGTGGGAGAGGTGAGTAGAAATGTAGATCAAACAGTTATGGCTGAATAGAGACTACCTGAGAGTTTATTGTACTATTCTTGCTACTTTTGTGTGTGTTTGAAATTGTCCGTAATACAAAGCTTTTTGAAATTGTAGGTAGTCATTCATGTCTCTTCATATCAACTCTTTGAGTGACTCTTTTGAAAAAGCACATTTTCCTAGTTTAATTTGCAGTTAATGCTTGCAACCTAGTGTGGAGCAGGAGGTGAGAGGGTCATTATAGAGCAGTGTAAACAGTGAAACAGCCAGTGGCCCAATGTATGGCTTCACCACTGACCAACAGAGATTTTAGGCCAAATTACTTAATCTCTTTGAACTCAGTAATTTCACATGTAAATTGGAGATAATACTTGATCACAGAGTTGTTGTGAAGGTTAAAGAAGTTACTATATCTCAAAAGTTCCGGACACAGTAAGTGATTAATAAGTGTTCGTTTTATTTTGTAACAAAACTGTTGATGGCATGCAAGATGCTGAGTTTATTGCAAAGTCCAAAATAAATAGAACAAGTATTCATTTCAGGATGTATCTGACCAACCGATATTAAGCACTTTTTGTATGATTTGAACTGCTAGACACAAACAGAATAATATGTGATCATTGCTTTAGAGATTTTCATAGCCTAGTGGTAGGCAGATATATAAATTCATAGAACCAGTTGAGGGAAAGCCAAAATAGGTGTATGTATGCAGAACTCAGTGTGCTCTGGAGTGAGCTCAGAAGGGGTCATTGAACAGTTCATCAGGCCCTCAATTTGAAGGTCACCATCCTACTGACCAATAAGCCCTGCTCCACAGCATGCCAGAGAATCCATCCAAACTCCCAGCCAATCCACTGAGTTCCCAACCATATCCTAGGTAACCAACTGACAGCCATGAAACGGAGCCTACACAGTGGAAGGAAACCAGAACAAATAACCTCTGCATTTCCACTCATGTCAAGACAATCCATCTGAACTGGTAACAAACAGAGAACAGAACTGTTGAAAGGAACAAAGCAGATCAGGGGGTCCAGTGTGAGGGGCTGAAATGGGAGCGTTTGAGTACTTGAGAGACTGTTTATTGCTGGTGGGGCAGTTGCAGAATCCCGAGGGCATCAGAAAGGGCAGTCTCTTGTAGACTCTGCCTTTGGGCAGAGGAAAAAGAAGACTTGAAAATGGAACAAGGAGAAGTAGCTGAGGTGGTGGTGGTGCACAGAAAGAGTCCATGTCCAAGTACTATAAATACCATTCTACAATGTGACCATAATTTAATGAGTCTCTTTTAGGAAACATTTGGTACTGAGTCATCTCAAAAGTATGTATGAAGCTGAACACCCTGCTGTGATTCTGTGAAGCTCCTCAACTGCCTTTTATTGGGTCTGGTTTGGACTCCCATTTCTGTGACAAGGAAGGACCCGTGCCTTGTACAGACAAGGGCACCTTTGTTGCCATGTTCTCACAAGCTGCAGTGACTCCTGTCTTGCCCAGGGGACCTCCAGGAGAAGACAGAGAGAGACTCAGAAACCTGGATGACACCGATCCAGTTTTAGGAAGAGTAGGCAGGGGTTACTATTAATGAATAAAACATTTTCAGAACAAGACCCTTGCCAGACTCCAGGCAACAGACAAATGAGAAATAGACCCATTGATCAATAGAAGGGACACAGAGAGACTGGACCTTATCCCCAAATATCCTAGATCCACTTTCCTCTGGTGTCATTGCTGCAATACTGGCCAAGCCGCCATTTTGGCCACCTGCCTAAGTAAGCTCCACAAAATTGCCTTTCAGGTCTCATGCCCTCTGCCTCATGGCTCTTCAGAGAGTCAGCAACAAAAATCAAGAGCCCATACTGACAACAATTCAAGCAAAATTGTTACATTTCCTTACAAAAAATGAGAGCCTTTCAGGTTGTACTTAATTCTCACCGAACTCTATGAAATACGTACTACTTAATTAGCTTTCGGTTGTTGATGTTGTTTGATGATTTTGCCTTTTGAATGAAAATTATTTCTCAGTATTATGGTAATATTGTAACCACAGAACCAGCTCAAAATGGTTCTATCCAGTTTAATGAAATACTGAGTTGCTTTTCAGAGAAAACAGACCAAAACCACAAGTCATGCAGCAGAAGCAAGAGCAGAGGAGAGAACTTTGACTTCCAGCTGCACCTGGAACCAAAATCTCACCTACACACACACACACACACACACACACACACACACACACACACTCACACACGCGCACGTACACACACGGAACCAAAGGCCCAGGACATAACCAAAACTTGAATGCCAGAACCCTCTCAGAAGCCAAGAGTCCATTGTCCAGGAAGATCCGGTGTTGATGCCCCTTTCCCATAAATGGCCAAGTTCCAAGGTTCTCTATTTAAAATTTACCCCACCAGTATTTCTCCATATCTCTTCCCCAAACCCCTTAAAACCCTTAACCTAATCCAGCAAGTGAAATGAATTTGAGGCTCCACTAGGTCTCCCATCTTTTCAGTTTTTGTGCCAACTGAAAAGGTGCCAACTGAAGGTGAAGGAGAATTGCACCTTCTCCATCAATAAACCTATTCTTACTCCAAACTCTGGTATTTTGATTTTGGGACTTTCAAAGCACCAGACACACAAACCAGAGATTGGTAACAACATATGCTTACTATATGAAGATTATAAGACAAAAAAAAAAAAAAAAAACAAAAAAACAAAAAAACACACACACAAGAACTACTCTCTCCCCCTCGGACATATTAGCATTTGGGTATGTTGCTCCCTGAATTGCACAGTGATTAAGAGCACAGACTGGGAGACAGTGCTTGCTTTTATATCAGCTTCTCCACTTGAGACCTCTGTGCCTGTGGCTAATCTAATTAACCTCACCTCAGAAAAAGAAGGGCTGTAATAGAATCAGTCTCATAGGGTTGTTGGAAAGGCTAATCTCCAGAAAGGACGCGCCACAGCAGAAAGAGAGGTAACTGGTAGGGATTCAGTAATAAAGAGCAGAGCAGAAGGAGGGGGAAATTCAACCTGGCAACCTAAGCTAAGGAAACGCCTGTGATTGATTATACAATTTAGCTCTGAGCTCACTGGCAGCCAGAATAAAAATAGATAATTGATGCAATGTATTTTCTCTCTCATAATCTCATTAAAGAAATCTTCCTGTTACATCCAGAAAGACGTATAGTCTGTTAACAGTTGTCTATAAGAGGAATTATTGAATAGTCTTTCACATATGGGACCATAAAAAATATAGTAAGAGTTATATTTTATATTTTGACCCAAAACTCAAATGTTTCTCATCTTCTCTTGGTTCTCCCCAAGTACTTAATCATTGGCTGCTAAATTGAATCCTATTTGTAAAAACAAACTCGAATCACCCCACATACAGCAAATTGTCCTTGATTTGGTAGCACCTACTTGCTTTATCCTGAGTCTGTGTGGTTTTTTTGACTGCTATAGATAATTCCTACTTACACTGTCTTTTTTTTCTGATTAGTTTGTTCATTTATTCTATTCTTTAGATTACACATGTAAGTGAGATCAATGGTATTTGTCTTTTTCCGTCTGACTTATTTCATTTAGCGTAATGTTCTCTAGGTCCGTCCATATCATTGCAAATGGTAAGATTTCATTCTTCTTTATGGCTAATACTCCATTGTATAAACGTACCACAGTTTGTTAATCCAGTCATCTACCAATGGGCATTTCGGTTGTTTCCATGTCTTGGCTAGTGTGAATAGCGCTGCCATAAACATAGGGGTGCATAAATTTTTTTGAATTAGTGTTTTGGATTTCTCTGGATAGACACCGAAGAGTGGAATTGCTGGGTCATAAGGTAGTTCCATTTCCAGTTCCTTGAGATATCGCCATACTGATTTCCATAGGGGCTGCACCAGTCTGCAATCCCACCAGCAGTGCACGAGGGATCCCTTTTCTCCACATCCTCACTGGCACTTGTTGTTTGTTGATTTATTGATGATAGCCATTCTGACTGGGGTGAGGTGGTATCTCATTGTGGTTTTTATTTGCATTTCTCTAATGATTATTGATGTTGAGCATTTTTTATGTCTGTTTGCCATCTGTATGTCCTTTTTAGAAAAATGTTTCTTCATGTTTTCTGCCCATTTTTTAATTGGGTTGTTTGTTTTTTTTGGTGTTGAGCTAAATGAGTTTTTTATAAATTTTGGATATTAATCCCTTATCAGATGTATTATTGACAAATATCTTCTCCCATTCAGTGGGATGCCTTTTTGTTTTATTGATGGTTTCCTTTGCTGTGAGAAAACTTTAGTTTAATGTAGTCCCATACGTTTATTTTTTTTTCTTACTTCCCTTGCCCAAGGGGATATATCAGTAAAAATATTACTAAGGGTAATGTCTGCAAATTTTCTTCCTATAGTTTCTTCTAGGAGTTTTATGGTTTCAGATCTTACATTTAAGTCTTTGATCCAATTTTAATTTATTCTTGTGTATGGTGTAAGAAGGTGGTCCAGCTTCATTTTTTTAGCATGTGTCTGTCCAGGTTTCCCAGCACCATTTATTGAATGATTGTCTTTACCCCAAAGTAAATTCTTGCTTCCATTGTCGTTGATTAAATGACCATATAGGCATGGGTTTATTTCCGAGCTCTCTATTCTGTTCCATTGATCTGTGTCTGTTTTTATGCCAGGACCATGCTGTTTTGATTACTATAGCCTTATAGTATGATTTGATGTCAGGTATCATGATACCTCCCACTTTGTTCTTATTTCTCAAGATTGCCTTGGCTATTCAGGAGTCTTTTATGGTTCCATATAAATTTTAGGATTATATATTCTATTTATGTAAAAAAATGTCCTTGGTAGTTTGATAAGAATTGCATTCAATTTGTATATTGCCTTAGGCAGTATGGACATTTTAACTATGTTAATTATTCCTATCCATGAGCATGATATGTGTTTCCATTTATTTGTATCTTCTTTAATTTCTCTCTTCAGTGTCTTATAATTTTCTGAGTACAGGTCTTTTACTTCTTTGGTTAAATTTATTCCTAAGTATTTTATAGTTTTTGAAGCAGTTGCAAATGGAACTGTTTTCTTAATATCTCCTTCTGATAGTTCATTATTGGTATATACAAATGCAACTGATTTCTGAATATTAATTTTGCATCCTGCTACTTTACTAAATTCATCTATCAACTCTAATAGATTTTTGGTGGAGTCTTTGGGGTTCTGTCTATATAGTATCATGTTGTCTGCATATATTGACAATTTTACTTTCTCCTTACCAATTTGGATGTCTTTTATTTCTTTTTCTTTTCTGATTGTTGTGGCTAGAACTTCCAGAACTATGTTGAATAAAAGTGGAGAAAGTGGGCAACCTTGCCTTGTTCCTGATCTTAAGGGGAATGGTTTTAGCTTTTCCCCATTGAGTATGATGTTAGCTGTGGGTTTATCATATATGGCCTTTATTATGTTGAGATATGATCCCTCTATTTCCACTTTCTTAAAAGTTTTTATCATACATGTCTGCTGGATTTTGTCAAATGCTTTTTCTCCATCTATTGATATGACCATATGATTTCTATTTTTCATTTTATTTGGTGTATCACATTAATTGATTTGCAGATATTGAACCAAACTTGCATACCAGGAATGAATCCCACTTGATTGTGGTGTATGATCTTTTTAATGTATTGCTGAATTCTGTTTGCTATTATTTTGTTGAGGATTTTTGCATCTATGTTCATTAAGGATATCAGCCAGTAGTTTTCTTTTTTTGTAATGCCTTTGTCTGATTTAGGGATCAGGGTGATAGTGGTCTCATAAAAAGAGTTTGGGAGCCTTCCCTCCTTCTGGATTTTTTGGAATAGTTTGAGAAAAATAGGTGATAGTTCTTTTTTGAATGTTTTGTAAAATTCACCTTTAAAGCCATCTGGTCCAGGGCTTTTGTTTGTTGGGAGCTTGTTGATTACCGATTCAATTTCCCTAGTAGTAATCAGTCTACTCAGAGTTTCTGTTTCTTCTTGAGTTAGCCTTGGAAGGTTGTATGCTCCTAGAAAATTATCCATTTCTTCCAGATTGTCAAATTTGTTGGCGGATTGTTGATCATAGTTAACTTGTCTCTTGATAGGGAGGTTAAAAAACAAAATCCAACTGAGTACATTGCAAAGATCTTATTAGTTTTATTCAGTAACTCATGAATGGGGCAGCAGATGGACAGTTACACAGTTGGAGAACGTTTTGTAGACCCAAGTGAACAGGAACAAGGAAATTTTGTTGGGCAAAAGCAGATTGGTTATTGCGAGGTTACTGCCTTATAAGGAGAAAGGGAAGTCTTGGAGCCCAGACAAGCATAATGGTTGAACTAGGCCTTCCTTTTCTTGGAGAGCTGAGCATGGAAACTTCGTTAAGTTTTGGTTTGCTGACATGGGGACTGAACATGAGGGATTCCATCTTGGGCCCAATCTGTTTACTTTAACAGATGCAATGCATGAATTCATTGCCCTTTAGAAGAGAACATCAATGTAAAAATCATGCCAACATCATAAGTTGATTATAGTATCAGAAACAATAACTCTTTACAAAGCTTAAAAAAGTAAATGAGAGACAAGGTTGCATTGAGCTTATTAAAAAAGCTTGAAGAATAATTTAATGCACTTCATAAACTATGTACATACCAAACACTGACAACAATTAAAATTTGCACTTCTGTGTCTTGTCTATATTATGCTTGTATTAAGTCCCCCAGAGCTTCTATCATATAACACTTTATTTATCCTAAAGTCACTGCACTTTGAATACTTGAAAACATGAATGGTGCATTTTAAATGATATCTCACATTTAGATTTTTCTATTAATTCAAATGACTCCATTAATAAATTCCCATAATTAAAGGTGCATACTCGTAGATTCTGAGAGGATAAAAATAGGTCGGTGATCAGAATCGGACCCCGAACCCAACCATGGAACAGACTTCCTTTTTGAAGAGCTAGTTTATGGTGCAAAAGGTCACAGAAACCTCAAGGTAGCATTTTCTTTGTGAGACTTGTCGAGTAAGATTTAACAGGATTTCTAATTAGGAAATGACATCACAAGCTTTCCAAGAGTGGTTATAGTTTACTCCAGAACTTGTGCACTTAGCAGTGTATCTGATGACAGCCATGGTCCCATCGTGCAGGCGGGAGCAGTGAGATCCTTTTTACAGCACCCGCTGTCCACGTCCATGGTGTGACGGCTGCTTTCAGGTGGCTGTGACCTCCCTGGAGATAGCTTCCAGTTTTAAACTACTCTTCAGAAACTATCACAAATGAGCTTTGCAGGTTCAGCCTCAGGTGGGTC
The DNA here is from genome assembly GCF_004115265.2 of Rhinolophus ferrumequinum. Classification (NCBI taxonomy): domain Eukaryota; kingdom Metazoa; phylum Chordata; class Mammalia; order Chiroptera; family Rhinolophidae; genus Rhinolophus; species Rhinolophus ferrumequinum. The sequence goes on along the minus strand of NC_046310.1, from coordinate 9,781,592 downwards.
ACGTCCAAGTACTGCCCACCACTGTCAGCCACGTTACGTAGCACCCAACACACCCAGCCTTGGGGGGAATTTCGGCAGGAGAAACGGTGAGATAGTAAGTAGCCCAGCATACGACGTGATGAAGAAATTTCGACTCTATGGTTCCATGCATGACTCCAATTGGTTCCCTTTATTGGTAAAGTTTTCCTTTGTGGGTTTTCTTTCTGGTCCATTGAGGACTTGACCAATAGCCCATGGAATGTGTCAGCTCTAATTGCCTGTGTGGATTGGCACAAGTCATGCCTCAAAATTGGAAGGTTGTCACATATAACATAGTCCTGCAGAGGGGTAAATGTGGCCTGGAAAATGTTCTATCCAAACATTCCTTAAAAGCAATTGTGTTCTGCTGTGGTAAGGGGCAGACACCCTTTATAGGACCAGCTAAGTGAATTCCCAGGGTGCCGAAGTTTCAACACGTGTCAAGACACTGCTACCTCCTCCAGCCCCTAAAAGAGCATATTTCCTCTCCCCTCCAAGGACATGAGACAATGGTCAATTGCACCCTGGGGGTACTCTGGCACAGTTGTAGCCAGGGCAGCTTTCCAAAAGAAGTGGGTAATTGGAGAGTTGTGAAGAGACGAGGGATCTGTGGACCTGGACTTGCTTTGGGGTGAGCCTCCTAATTGATGAGCGACTTACACAAGTGTTGCCTGACGGGCAGGTAATAGCTGTCAAGCAAGCCATGTTGAAACAGGTTTGAACAAAGCATGGAAGCTGTTGTGGGGGGGGTGGGGGGGGGGGGGGGTAGAGATTTGCCACTAAGAACGATGCTATGAAATAAGGATATAAATGCATTTGGAGACATGAAGAAAGGACACTGAAATTTATTGAGCATCTATGATACGCCAAGGCCTGTGACTTGTCATTTTTGCCAATTTTTTTCTCAGGACTCCAAAGGTCAAGCACTCCCATTCTCACACAGGGTCTGTTTTCTTTAGAAATAAATTGTGGCAACCTGGTTTCTGTGAACCAATTAGCAGTAAATATTGAGCCACACAGACAATTCAGTTCTTTGCTTATTCGCTCCACTTCCCTCTGCACCCGGCAGACAGGTGCTAAGGGAGGAAAACAGATGCTTAAACCGCATAGTAGAACACTGTTGGGAAAACATTCATTTCATATGCCATGAAGTCAGATAATGTTTGTCTTGCCTCAGAAACATTCCTCATTAAAGGAGCCTATGCAGCCCCCAAAATGTTACTGGAAAAAAACAAAAAAGAAAAACAGAAAAAAATAAACAAAAACAAAAACTAGTTACTTTGGCCACCTAAGGCTAATCAACTAGTTGGCTGATTTAATTTTGGGGGGAAAAAATAGCAAAACTGAGTTGCTCCTCTTCTCATGAGAGATTGAGCTGCCTGGGGAGTAATAGAAAAGCCAAAACTCTGTATCAGCTAGGGACAGACAAGAAAGCCATGTCACCAGGGAAGGACTCTCTATATAAGAGAAACTATTAAGAAAGTTCCCATAGACAAAGTCAGGCCCACAGGAAATGCCTAGTTGGGATGACGGATCACAGACCGCTCCACTTACCAAACTTCCATTTCAACCTCCTGCAGCCATCGTCATGTGAAGAAACAATTCTCCTTTTTGTCCTGGGATCTGTTTGGAGAAATGACAAACTGTGGTCTTCTAAACAATTTATGTTGGATTTTTGACATTTTCCCGAGAGACCCAACCCTACCCTCACCAGGCAATAGAACAGAGATAAAGATGCTTCTTTTTTTCAGAGACAGATGGCATTGCTTTTGGAGATCTAGACAGATATACAAGCATCTCCTAGGAGAGAGGGAAGCCAAGACAGTCAAGGTCCCTGGAGATGTGAGTGTGAGTCTAACATCTCTCATCAGAATGGTCTTATTTTTGTGAACATTTGCTCATAAATTTATATCCTTTTGTTTAGACAGTAATTGACAAGTGCTGGCATTGGAGTGCATCAGATTTATCTGGAAGAATTTTTTTGCCTATAAAATCCCCTTCCCAGCTCCAAAAATGACAGTATTTAGTAGGTCTGGGGTGGACATAGGAATCTAATTTGAAAAAGTTCTCCTACAAAGAGGAAAAACTGAGGGTTGATAGATGGGTGGGGGGGGGGTAAGGGGGAAGGTGAGGGGATTAGAAAACAATCAGTAACCACAAGATGGCCACGGGGTTTTGAAAATTAATCTGGGGAACGTAATTTAGTGGTTACCAGAGGGTAAGGGGGTGGGAGATGAGGGTAAGGGGGATCAAATATATGGTGATGGAAGGAGAACTGACTCTGGGTGGTGAACACACAATGGGATTTATAGATGATGTGATACAGAATTGTACGCCTGAAATCTATGTAATTTTACTAACAATTGTCACCCCAATAAATTAAAAAAAAAAATCCCACAAAAAAGTAGATCCTGCCAAATTAACAATCACTATAAAAAACACTGCTCAAATGGAAGCTGAAGCTCACTTTTTGAATCTGACTGCCACATGTAAATTATCAGGAATGACAGACTATATTCATATATAACTGTAATGTTCAATAGGAATATCTTAAGTTATATTGTTTTGTTTTATGAATCACTATTTTTGAATCACTAGTTGTTCACCACTGTGTATAAATAAATATATGAATGATATTAAAAAAAGAAAAAAAAGAAAAAGTTCTCCTGAGGTGACTCAGTAGTGTACCCTGCCTTGGGACCACTGAGGAGAGGTAGAAGGCCCATCCATATGGGAGTGTGAGAGCTCTGCTCCATCCTACAACTGCACACTTCTCAAAATGTCTTACCAAGGAGACTGGACAACAGAGTTTGGTCTAACTGGCCCAAATCTTTCTCTTATTTTTGGCCAAAATATCTCGCCATTAGCAGAATGGTAAAGTTTATTTTATGTATAGTTTATCATTCCTTGAACTTCCCCAGGAATAATTAGTCATTATGCTCTGTACTTCTGAGTTAAATTGCTATGGGTTGAACTATGTTCCCCCAGAAAAATAAGGTGGGATCTTAACTCCCAGGACCTCAGAACACGAATTTATTCAGATGTAGGGTCTTTACAGAAGTCATTAAGTACAAATGAAGTCATTAGAGAGGACCCTAATCAATGCGATGGTGGTATGTGTCAAAAGGGGAAATTTGGACTCAGAAGTAGACATGCATAGAGGGCAGAGATTAATGAGAGACTCAGGGAGAAGATGGCATCTATAACCCAGGGAGGGAGGCCCAGAATAGATCCTTCCTTCACAACCATCAGAAGAAACCAATCCTGCCCACACCTTCATTTTGTAATTCTAGCTTCCAGAACTATGAGACAATAAATTTATGTTGTCAGCCACTGAGTTTGTGGTGCTTTGTTATAGCCACCCTAGTAAACTAATACATAAGCTAGTCAATATTTGGTGGCCCGGCCACCACCTACCTTCGTAGGAAACCTAACTTTTCTCCTGTGTAACTATGTTTCCCAAGTGTAAGCAGTCTAGCTGGGAGGAGTACTTGCTACTGCTACTCCCACCACAGAGCCAAGGGAAGTGCATTCTTCCTCTAAAATCGCATATTCTACTGTAGCAAAGGAATTGGCACATGGCCTAAGCCCAGCCAATTGGATGCTCTCTTCTGAACTTTCCAACCAGAATGAGGGAGGCACAGACGGAGGAAACATTAGGAGGCCATCCTCTTAACTCCTGCAGCCACAGTGGTTGGTGGCTGGCTCAGTAGCATCTCTACTGGCTATTTCTGCACTAGGAGCTGGATGCCCCCTCCTGCCTCACGGCCCTCCATGGCTTCCTTCATCCATGCTAATCCCCAAGCCTGTCACCCTGGATCCCTTTGGGAGCCTTTGTGAGCCTCATACAAAATAATTGATAGTCAATCACTTTGACCTACAAAAGAAACAATTTCATATGGTTCAACCTAATAATTTTGCCAGAATCATTTTCTGTTGTTACTAAGAACCTCGATACACTTCCAGAGCAGCTCATGCATGTATTAGTACGACATATTAGTGTCATTTCCATGTGTCCTTCTTCCCAGCACCACTGTATCCCCAATACCTGTAGAGTGCCTTTCACATGGTAGGTGCTCAGTCAATATTTGATGAATTAATTGTTCTCGACTGTCAGCTTGTATCTGATATTTATTTATATGTGTATCTTAGAAGACTGTGAGAACCTTGTGGCCAGAGATGGTGGATTTCTCATCTCTGAATCGCCAGCAAGTTATATTGGGTGGAGCAAGTAGAAAACTGACGGAGCTGAGTGGTTCCTGGTAATATAAGAAGTTAATGAATGACTGTACTCACAAAAGAAAGATTATTTTTGAGTGAAAGGGTCCGTGCAGATGATCTAATTAAATTTTTTTATTTGCAAGGGCTCTTAGTTTCATTAGTAACTCATATGTCATGCAGCTAACTTCTTAATTACAAAGGCAAACGTAGTCATTATTCTAGCTTTCGTTATGTAATCAATCTCCCCAAATTTGGTGGCTTACGATAGCAATAATTATTTTTAAAATTTTTATTATTACCTTGTGTGGTTTGGGGTATTAATTGAACTGAGCCAAGCAGTTCTTGAAGTTATTTGTGCAGAAGTTATTTGTGCAGAAAGTCAACGCTGGGCCTAGAGCCGTCTGAAGGCTCCCCACACTCACGTGCTTGAGAGTTGATATTGACAGTCAGCTAGGATTTCGGCTGAGGCTGTTGGCCGGAACGCTTAAACATGGTCTCTCCACGTGGCCTGGGTTTTGACACAGCTTCAAGGTGCAGCGCCCCACAGACAGGTTCACTTTAACACCAGTCCCTGTTAACACTCTGCCTTAAGGGTGGTGCTAGCTTCAGTTGTTGCCAATCTTTAGAGTGCCTTAAAGTCCCCTGTTTGGTTCCTCTGCTCTCTCATCACCTGGATAATCAGTTTCGTATATCAAATTCCTATTTCAAATGCTAGTGGTTTTTACTTTCCTGTTTGGACCCTATCTGATGTAAAAGGCCACCTCTACGATCTGATGGGGGTATGGTATACCCCAGAGAACAATGAAAAGAGGACAGCCCCCCAGACCAAATATGTGCCTCCTGTAGGTCCCAGAAGATAAGGAGGCCTCTCCCTGGGACCCACCTGCTACTCAGAGAACAGGGAACGAGGAGGCATGGGCAGAGCAAATCGAAAATGACTGAGCTGAGTAGTTAGCCAAAAGAGACAGCTTTTAGAGGGAGGTGACATACTTACCTTGGCTTAATAGTTCTGCTACCCAAATGAAATGAGAGGCTCATAAGTTAAGTGGATTCAGTTATAGAAAGGTAAAATTCCTTTTTTCATATCTGCGTGCACAGCCTTAAAATTAAGCTAAGGATTAACATTGACTGTCTATACAATGGGAACGTATTGGTGGCTTTTAAGCAGGGGCTGACATGGGAGCCTTGCTTGAGAAAGATCCTCTTGTTGATCTGTAAAGAATGTGCTGGAGGGACCGGATAAAAGGCTGGCAGACCTGTTTGTCTTTTCAGAACAGCATCAATTGAGTCCAGACGTAGCCTTTTCTAAGGGTTTAAGCAATATCCCGTCCCAGAGGAGGACAGCTTTATGTCCTCCAATACATTTTCTTCCTCATAAAGATGACAATACACTTCCCTTTCCCTAGTTGTCAAACACAGGTCCCACAACCAATTTCCTTAAAGACTGTGAGAAAAATACATAAAGATGAACCCAGAATGTAAAACATGGAAGCCTACTTTCCCTCAGAGACCTAAGACTTCTGCCTTAGAACAGACACAAACTAATGCAGCATTTGCTTTAAGAGACCCTCAGGTTGAAGTAAATGCTTGTGGAAATATGCTCACTTCTGCTTCTGTGTGACTAGAGGGTTATTTCAGAAACTCGTCAGTTAGTCATACTTTATTTCCACAAATGTGTCCATAATTCTTCACTGTCTCGTGAAATACTTGGTACCCGCCAAACTTAGAAGTTTTGGTCTAGATTGGAGTTTCTCAGTCTCACCAATATTGACATTTTAGGACAGATCATTCTTTATCAGCATGATAACAACGTCCCTGACCTCTATCCACTTGACACAGTAGCACTTCCTGAGTGGTTACAACCAGAAATGTCTCCAGATCTTGTCACATGTCCCACAGCAGGCAAAATCGCTCCCGATTCAGAATCAGTGGTCTAAACAGAACACGTGAGCGGTGGGATGCAAATCGAGATACACACACTGAGTAAGTTATAGTGATGATTTGGAGAAAGCTGGTAATGCTGGCAGCAAAGATGGTGATGATGATGATGATGGTGATGGTAATTTGGTTATTGTTTCTTTCACTCTAAGCCAGGGGTGTCCGAACTGCGGCCCGCGGGCCAACTGCGGCCCACAATCCATTGTTAATTGGCCCGCAGCAAATTCCAAACATATATTTAGTTTACTTAAATAAACCAGGTGAGGCAATACGTACTTCACCTCGAGTGAGTGGCCCGGCTATTTGTGTATTTTACCGCATATGGCCCTTGGTAAAAAACGTTGAAAAAAGTTTGGACCCCCCTGCTCTAAGCTATGAGCTCCTAGTGGGGCGGGGCGCAGAACTATTAGATTGGTGCAAAAGTAATTGCAGTTTTTGCAATTATTTTTAACCTCTTAAATCGCAATTACTTTCGCACCAACCTAATAGTGACTACTGACTGTTAAGGAGGAGTGTAAGTGGTAGAACGGGCACCAGAAGCCCCGTTAGCAAGTACTGAGTCTACAGAGACAGCGTTATTCAGCCTTTCTTCCCCACCAGTTCTTTTGTGTGAACTGGCGGAGTTGAGTTCTCCCCCCACAAGGATTTGTGTGCCAGCTTCACTGATCTCTGATTGGGGAGTGAAAGCCCTTGTCCATTTACAGCCTCTGATGGAGAGAGCATTTGGGGAAGTAATGGCTCTTCCTTCTCCACTCTCCCTAAAATCGTCCCCAAAGTGTGACCTGCTGATTCTGCCTCCCCCAGAGACAGCAAACCAAGCCTCTGTGTATCAGAGCTGTTACAGAATCCTCTTTCAGGTTTTCACTGGACTGAAATCCTCCCTCCAACATAATCTACTGAGGGCAGAGATTTGGCCTGTTTGGTTCACTTTTGTGAACCTAGAACCTAAAACCCAAAACAAAATCTGGTTTATAGGGTGTGCTCAGTAATTATTTGTTGAATAAATGAATTGATGATTAGCTGCTTCTTGCTGCCTGGTCCCTGGTACAATCATGGAAAAATATGTGAGGCCAACACATGAATCAGAAAAAAAAAAAAATTACGAAAGACATTATAGGTCCCTAACCCAACGCTTTTGTTTTATTGAGACACTGAGAACGTAAGGGATTTATGTCTCTGGGTCCCAGACAGTGTGTCAGTGTCATTGTTGGGGCTATAATCCCATGCTTTGTCTTTCTTCACTTTACCAAATACTTGTCAAGTTGCCATGAGCGAAATTATGTACTAGGTGCTGGGAACACAAGATACGTAAGGACTGGTCCAGAATAGGAAACAGGATTGGGATGGCGCACTGTTCTGAGAAAGACCCCTGGGGATAGGACGTGAGCAATTCCCAAAACCCAGCACAGCAGGGCAGACAGAGGACAAAGAGGCATTTCTTCCAGTCACATCATTTATGCAACCAGTCCGTTGGCTTTCAAAGACTCCTATGGAAAGACAATGCGCAGTGGGATTCCTCCTTTGAATCTTTTCCTTGAATTTAAGCCACGTTGACCAATTGGTTCTGTACTTTCTCACTCCATTGTTTAGTTGCTTTGGCGTTATATACAGGCATCAAACTCTTGACTAAATGTGCCATGCACAAAAAGTAGGCACTCAATGTTCCCCATTCCCTTCTGACCTCTCCTCCCTTTCACTTCCATGGTGCCCTGAAACATTCAGTCACTATTCCAGACCCCTGTTCGAGAGTAAACCAACCAAAATCAATCTTACTGCCTTTGGGTTTGAATTGTTTCCTGTGCTACACCACTAAGGATGCTGAAATTAAGAAATTACACACACACACCTCATTTTATTGCACTTCACAGATATCATGTTTCTTTTTTACAAATTAAAAGTTTGTGGCAACCATGCATCAGATCTATGAGTGCCATTTTCCAACAGCATTTGCTCACTGCGTGTCCCTGTGTCATGTACTGATCCAGGTTTGTGTAAATGCATCTATGATGGTATCACCTCACAATGCATTTCTCGGCGCATATCCCTGTCATTACGCAATGCATGGCTATATACCCGCATGTGTGTGTACCCATCTCCTTAGGGAAAGTCCCTATGAATAATTCCTCACTGTTGACTGTCAGAGCTTATAACAAGCAGGCCACATTCACGGGGTAGCCAGACCTCCCTGGGGTCCTTTAGCCAACCACACCAGCTTCTCTAGTTCATCTTTGTAGGACTGACTGTTTCTTAGAACACCAGGATGTGAGCAAGGAGAAGATGTACACGCGTGGTGATGTGAAATTTGATATTTCACTAAATGAACAACCACCCCTTGATTTCAAGGTCTCCTCAGTTTTTTGTCCTGTTTCATTTAATTTTGTTTCAAGTGAAGAAATTAGTGTTACACCCCTCTTGGAGGACAAGCCAAATGGCACGACTTTGCCCTTCAAGCAGTATTGGATTATGTAATTTCTTAGCCTCTTTTCTCCCAACACCCTGAGACTTGGAACTTTCTATATGATTCTGAATGGAGATTTGGGCCTGAGGAGAAGGTGGCCATCACCAGGACTGGCCAGACCTTTATGATGTCACCAGAATAACTCCTCTGTGTTCCTTTAGTTGGGTTGGCATCTACAGGAGAGAGAATCCCACTTGAGGGGAAAAGCTAAAAATTATGTTAAGCCTTTTTCTTTACCACTATTTTTTTTTTTTTTTTTTGCCTCGCTGTTTAATTATGTCTGTTCTCTTACGCTGAATGATTTTCCTCGTTTTGAGCACACAGCAGTCTCCTTCAGTACATTCTGTTCCTTTTACTAGTTCTCTGGCCCGTTACAGGAACACACTCAGCTCTCCTCCAAACAGCCATTACTTGCTGAAATGAACACACCAACTACAAAGTATTTCAGGGAAATAAAGACATAATCAGGAAAAATTGCAAAGGGAAGGCTTTTCATTTACCATTTTTAATTTGCAATTTCACATACAGGTAATCATATCTATGGATACAATATCTGATATTCATATTAACGATTTCTCCAATCTCATAGGGTCTAGTTATATTTCAAAAGAGGGATAAAAATAACGTTTGCTCTGTTGCTTCTGACCTGGAATGTTAGCAAAACTGGGACCGTATTTTCCTTTGTTCGGCTCAGATGTGGTCGCAGAGATGAGCAGAGGATAGAGACCAGGAACAACCGATTTAGTCGATTAGCAATCAAGAGATGGGAACTAGATTTTGCTAAAACTACAACGTAACAGTCTGTTACAAACACAGGCACACGTTTGCTTAAAGCCCAGAGGCAGCTTTGTAGAGAAGCTCTTGAAACTTAACACGTTTCAGCTTTTCGCTTTTATGGGCTTTTTCTAAGACTCTGACTCGAATTATGTATTTGGAATTTTGATTCTTTAAAAACAACAACAACAGCACAAACCCTCCCTTACATACGTGAGCCACATAGATAATTTTAAATTTTCTGGTAATTGTATTAAACAAGTAAAAAGACAAAGGTGAAAATAATTTTAATCGTATACTTTATTTAATCCCATATGTCCAAAATAGTCTTATTTAGATGTGTAACCAATATAAACTGATTCATGAGATATTTTACATTTTTTGGTAGAAAGTGTTCAAAGCTTGGTGTGTATTTCATACCTGGACATACCTCAGTTCGGCCATATTTCAATGTCTTGAAGGCCACGTATGGCTGGGAGCTAGTATGTCGGACAAGGAAGTTCTAGATGCACCTCTTACAAATAGAAATGATCTTGGGCATGCATTCTAACCAATCTGAGTCTGCTCTCTTCTTGTAAAATGGAGATCTATACATTAAAAAAAAACAAACACCTACATCACAGGGTGAAATGTGAGGTTAGCTAGGTTAACAGAGAACTAGCCACCTTGTCTCTTTTACTTTGCATTTCAGTTGGTAGACTTAAGCAAAGCTTAACATGAACACTTCCCCACTATTGTAAACAATTTCTGGTCAGTCATGTCACCAACAGGTTTACAAATAGCGTTACAGAATATTCTCGGGGATAATTTATGGCTTGATGAGATTAGGGTCTGGAGAATTTACACATTCAGTAACAAGATGGAGAAGGGGGGGCCCAGGTCACAGGCTGAATACCAAAAGCTCATGGCAAACAGGATTGCCAAGAAGCCAAAAACAGACCAGCCTGGGAAATCGTGTGAAGACAATCATATACTGATCAACTCTAGGCCGAACACCGAGCAAAGTCCTTTTCATATGTCCATTCACTTAACAGCAAGGGCACAAAAACAAACACACAAAACCCTGTAAAGCAGGTCCTCTGATCCTCATTTTAAAGACTAAAGAAACGGAGGCTGAGAGTAGCTGACAATTTGCCAAAGCTGACGCAGATGTCAGGCGACTCTTTTCATTACCCTGTGACAGCCTCCTATTCTCAGCACTAAGGTGAGGTGGCTGAGGTGACAGGCTGGGTCCCGGCCCTCTGCAGAGAAGCGTGAACTAATTATTGTAAAGTGGAACACTTCCTCTATCTTCGAGCGGGAGTATAAACACTAAAATACAGATGGTAGAAAAGGGAACCATTTTCTGTGCTACCTAAACACTTGCGTTAACGGTTTGTTTCTCTGTGATGTTTACAAAACAGGCACAAACTCCTCCTTTCATTAGATAAATCAGGACAACCAGATGGAGCCACAACTACTTTTTTATTAGTCCCATTTATTAAGAGTTTGGCAACTCGTGTGCGAAATCTAGTCTTACAGGGAACAGCCAAGGAAATTTGTGGAAATAGGATTTTTTTTTTTGGTGCAGTGGTATGGGTGAAATAGAGAGAGGAGTAGCAGCTCCCAAAGACCAACCCCAGAGAGCACGTGGCTCTTGTTATATCTGGCTGGCTCAGCAACTATCCAAGTTATGGGGCTACAGGGGATGCTGTCTAGACCAGTTCTTTGGCCCTGGGGTTGGCAGAACATAGAACCAGAAAGCCAAAGCATGGTCCAAACATCTCACTGCATTTTTTTCTGGTAGACAGTCAAGCTGGATGGAAACTAAATCTCAAACAATTACCAAATAGCAATAAACAAGAGACTAAAAAGACTGCACAGGACTTTCCTCCGTTTTTGACAGATACACCCCGGCTCTTGAGCTATAAAGCATGACATTTCTGGAGTGAGTATCCTTGTGAGAAAAAGCACAAACTTAACAAAGATGGCCGTATTTCCCAGTTTGAGATCACTGCCACTGTGTCAGAGGTGTTCTCTAGTCTCAAGGATGATGCCACGAGAGGAAAAACACATCGACGTAGAATTGAAATAATTTATTTACCACTAGAGCACCACAAGACAGACATACATCGTGTTAAAATACAGCGTAATCAGTCATCAAAATACAAAACAGCTATTCTTATACTCCATCTTTTAAACCATGCCAACCATAAAATTGTACTGCTGCTTAACACATAAAAGCTGCTGCACCCCCCACCCCCATCCTAACATTTCCCCCAGCCTCCTTTCCCTCCCCTTCCTCCCCTCCCATGGCAATATTTACTTATGGAAAATAAAGACCTTATAGAACCCCAAACTGAAAAAAAAAAAAAACAGATTCAAGAGATCTTAAAATAGAGCATTTAAAATATTATCAGTGCATTCATGAGGAAAGACAAAATAGTACAAAACAAATGTCATTTCTATCTGAGAGGAACATACCTGCAGAAATAAAGTGATTTACATAGACTTACTAGAATGAATAGAAAAGTGGGAGAGCAAAAAAGTCAACACACTCAAATCTGGGATTGGGTTATATCCAGTACAAGGGCTGTTTGCTATTGTGGCATTCCATCTTTTGCCTTTCCAGTTTTCCAACTTGCAAATCCAATTCCTCACTTTAATGAATGATCAGGAAATTCCAGAAAAAATAAGTTTGTTATATTAAACAACTTCATCTGAGGTTCACACCTCACGGTGCTGCTCTTTTTAGGGGGAACTGCAAATATTCCATTGTTTGACCTTTGACCTATGAATTTTTATCTTGAAGCTAAATAAGAGACAACTGACAAACTGCCAACTGAAACAGCCTACAAACCCTGACATAAAGTCACCTCCTCGGCAGTGATAGGGCAAATCATTTTTTGAAGCAATGGACCTTCTAGCCTCAGATCTAAGTAACTCTCATTCAGAGAAAAAAAAAAGAATTTTTTGGTCATAGGAGAGTTTGGCTTGTGCCTTTTCAAACTTCAAAGAACGTCTATCGAAACCTTAACTTCAGTGAAATAAACTAAATGACTTACGCTCCAAAAATCAAATAAAAGGTAAATCTTTCCTTTCCCCCGAACACTAAAAACCTGATTAAAGAAAAACGCGGTTCCTATGAACTGTCTGCTTTTGAGTAACAATCGTATCCTGTAAAAATACTGATTAAACCAAGTGAGAGAAACCTTTCTTAACTCAGTCACTAATAATTCTGAGTTTCAGTCAAATCCTTAAGCCCTTACTAAAACTAATACATTTCACCTCAATTATCTATGTGTCTATAATATTCCCCAATTTTCCTAAAATAGAAGCTTTTTAATGTTTGAATTGATTAGTAATGATGCTTAGAAGATGAATTAAGACAACTGAACTCAAATCTATCCTTTTTGTAAAAGAAAAAAAGGACACATGGGCTCAGGTAGCTTATGTCATAATAAGGGACAAGTCATGACGCACAGGTGGAACAAATACTATAAAACATGTATTTTTAGTGCAAGTCAAAAATCTAGGGGCTTTACTCAAAAGTACTGGCCAGCGAAAGGAAACACACAATTCCTAGTGATCATTAAAAAGAGCCCAAATTTAAGTCCAATCTAAATCATAGTTGACATTATTACAGAACATTAAAAATATGGTAAAAATTTACACATTACACATAAAGTAGTTAATGTTTTGATTTAATAGTTTGCAAAAAAAAAAAAAAAAAGATCTGCAGATGTGTTTCCAATTATACTGGCTTCTATACCCATGTATTGTAATAATATAGGCATGGTTACATATAGCGAAACTAAGGAAAAACCTATAGCATAACTATACCACAATATTTTAAGGTCTGAAGTTTGACCAGTACATATCAAAACATTGCCACATTTCACTGGTTGACTACATTGACAAAGAACCATGTACAATTAAAAAGAAAAAAAAAATCTTACAGACTTATTCTGACTGAAAGTTTCCTTTATTAACAGGCTTTTCCGTTTTGAAACTTAACAAGAAGCTTCCTTAGGCAGTTGGTACATAGCATGTGTTTTCAGGGTCTTTATCTTAACGCAGACTTGCTTGGTCATATAATAACTCACTTGGGTTTTCATCCCATTAATATGACCTCTTTTTTTCTGGCTCGTTTGAATTCAAGTTCCTTAAACCATCCATGAGTTTCTGGCAAAGGATTTGGTCTCCACTTTATACACCTGTTTTATTTTCCAAGGGCAATGAAATGTTCATTTTATAGTAACACACAATAAATAACTCGTGGTTAACTCTAAGAGTAAGAATGGGAAGGGTGCCTATTGCATAGCAATACAGAAAAATCAAGTGAGGCAAGGCATAGAAACGTATGTACAGCAACTCCACTTAACGGGATTTTCCTGTTTTGTTTTGTTTTTCTTTCACATAATTAACACTAACAAATTCTTCCAGTGTTTATTTTTTTCTTAAAATAAAAAGGTTTTGCTTCTTGTCTCTTTCACTTACAGAGTAGGCGAAATGTAGAATAAAGCCTTCAACGTGTTTTTTTTTTTGTTTTTTTTCAGATGCCAGTTTTAACAAACAGAACACAAACTTCCAAAGTGTTTGAACTAGTACCGCTTTTTCAATTTTTTTTTTTTTTTAACACTGATGAAGCAAGGCTCTTATGTTTCTTGTTACAAACATTGTCATTTTTGGTGTCACATCATCATCATCATCGCGTGATTATCGTCTTGCCACCTTTCCAAGGATCTTAGCTGCATTTGCAAGACTTTACAATCATATTAGAAAGCTGTTCAATCTTGGGTGTTTTGCCAATGTAGTAAAGAATGGTTAGCGGTTCTAAATCCTGGGACACGCAGCAAGGAGAAGCAGATGCTTCTGGATTTATGGTATTATATAAGCTGAGAACCTGAAAGGACACAGAAGAGAAAAGACAACATAGGAAAAGACAAAAAAAAAAAAAAAAGCAATTATTTTTTTAAAGAACCATTCCATATTGTTGTCTTAACAGAATAATTTTTTTTACTAAAACTCCCATCAGAGCCTGAATCTACCCTTAGGTACAGAGAAAGAGAGAAAGACACCTGTCTTCAGTGTGAAATCTTTCTATGCTAAGGGTCTTCTCAGGGCGATTTCATGTCACCTAGATTTTTATTTAAAAGAGAAACAGATTAAAGAATCTTTTCATTTTATCATTGCTTCACGAATACAATCATACTAGGAATGACATGAACAGCAATCTATATTCTTAACTGTTCACTTCCTTATGTTTTGCTTAAAACAACAATAGAAATAATAATAATAATAATAATAATCAGCCTTCCATTTAGCTTTCCACGTGGTAAATGGTAATGGCTGAGTTGGAACAGTACCAGAGCTCAATGAGCAGGAAGTTCTATAATTAGTCCTGTACCTTTAACCCCATTCATTCTCTGTCAAAGGGGAATGTGACTTTTACCAATCGAAGTGTGTAGGTTCCCCAGTGATGATAAAGAGACATTTCCAAGGATGGCATTAATGTGTTAGTCAAGCAGTAAGTGACCTTTTCCTCGAGATTCACTGCGATTTTTTCAGCCTAAGACAGAAGATCTGTTCAGCGCAGCAACACTGAGTACTTTATTAGCGGGCTCCGGCTTCTTGGGGAACTGTCCAAACCACATATTTGTGACCATGACAGTTATTCTTCCTCTCTCCTTGAAAAACAAGCATGGTCTCAGCCTTCACACACTCCCTCTGTGTATCAGGGAGGGGAATTATGTTTCTACTTGGCAACTGGGCCTTGCCCACATTACAGCTACTGTTGCCACAGCCCAGATGAAGTCGCCTGGCCAAAGAGCTCCGACAAAGGGACAAGCATGAGCAAGCTTCCCTCACATGGCCAAGCACGTGGTCAGCTCCGAGTGCCAAAATCTACAGGGGAGTTGGGAAAACAGCTGAAGGAAGGGGAGCCATATTTGTCAATTTAAAGGCTAGCATATGTAGGCATTTATAAATAAATAGACTTCACGTTCCACTAACACACGATTTTTCATAGGAATTAAAGAGGAATTGGATAATACAGATTGTCTAAAATAATTGATAACCCCGAAACTCTTTTATTCAGCTGAAGGCATTATGTGATCTTGTTGGCAGCAGATTCATTTTCCTACCCCGCAGTGAAGGCAATTTTTCTAATGCCTCTTTAATAAGGAGATTTACGGAGGCGTAACCCCAATGAGTAGCTACATTTCAGGAATGAAACACAGTAAGACGAGCAAACAGAGGCCTAGCTGTAAAACGCAGAGGCCTGCCTTCCAAGTTTTCATTTGTCACCGAGCAGTTCAAGCTCGGGCAAGTCACCTACATAACCTAGACTCCCATTTCTTTAGAAAAGGAAAAGGTTTGGACAAGATAACGTATGAAGTCCTTTCCATCATGAGGCACCAGGAAGAAGCATTTGGACAAATATCATTATGACATAGACAAAGGCTTTGCTAATCTGGCCTGGGAACCTATCTAGGACCTGCCTCCGGACTTAGCCTTCTCTCCTCACTGAAGTAACTTGACGAAATATTCAGTCTTGTTTACTTTGGGCTCGGTTCAAAAAGACTTGGAGATACGAATTTTTAAGTCATCTTCACATACATCATCTCTCTGTTCTTCACATCGATTCTCAAGTTGGGCATTATTTATTGTAAAGATAATTTTTAACAGAGACATTCCTTTTTACTGATAAGACAATGAGGTTCAGCGAGGTGAAATGATTTTCTAATTGTCACACACTCCTGACTCACTAGGACAAAGCACCTCCTGACGTCCTCAGTGTTCTCTCTAATATGATAGTCCCTGAATGTAGGTGATAACAGGTCCTTTTTTCTAGATGGGGACCTGGGTCCCTGCACATCTTCACTGTACATGACACTAAGAGATACATTGACTCCAAAAGTTTTTCCTAGCTACCAATTTATGCTTCCAGCGCTTAAGCATATAGAACAAAGCAAAAAATAAACCAAACGGTTCTCAAGGTGCTTGTAATCTAATTGGGAAGGGAAGACTTACTGTTCAAACTGATCAGGGTTACTTTCTGATTCCACCTACAGCCTACATTTTTCCTCATCACTCAAAAGGATTTCTCCTGCACCCATCATGTGTGATGACAAAAGGGCACCAGGCCAACTAGAATTCATTTAGAAATACAGTTGACCCTTAAACAACATGCATTTGAACTGTGTGGGTCCACTTATATGCAAATTTTTTTTCAGTATGTCTACAGTCAGCCTTCTGTTTTCCCATCCCTGGATTCAACCAACTGCCGATCAAAAGCAGTATTTTCCATCAGTGACTATAGGCTTTGTTCTGCAGCATTTCATAGAAGGGGTTTGAGCACCTGAGGATTTGGGTATCTGTGGAGGGTCTTGGAATCACTACCCCACAGACATGGAGTGAAAAACTGTAGTTAAGTTTTGAGGGAGTCAAAAGTTACATGTGGATTTTCGATTGAGTGTCAGGGCAAGGGGGGTTAGTGCTTCCAACACCCTGCATTGTTCAAGGGTCAACTGTACTATCAGCAGTACACATTGACAACCCAAGAATAGAAGAAACGAGTTAGCCAAACGCTTACCCTACTGTGTTGAGTGTCCGAACTCCACAGGTACGGGCATGCCCCAGCACAGAAGTTAGCATTGTACCCTTTGGGTTCGTGTATCCATTTCCACCCAAGGTCCCTCTTGAAATCAATGTACAGAGGACGTAGGCAGCAATTATCCTGCACGTTTCTGTTAAAAGAAGAGCAGTGGCGATTTTAAAGCTGACTTCCCCCCCACCCCTCATCCCAAACCAGAAAAATGACTCATTCATTTATTCAACAAATATCTATAAGCAAATGTCACGGCCAGGTTTTGATGGTTTTACTGCAATCTAAGTGACTTTCATGAGGGGGTGTATGGTGACTCACTGGACTACTTTCCCTTTTCACCCCCTGTATGTGACCTGAAAAATCAAGGCTTTCCCTTGAATGACTAGATACAAGCAGAGAGGTGGCTGCTAGAGACCAAGTTCTTTCCCCCAACACTGTGCAGTGTTGCCCTCCAGCCTCTACCGCCCTTTCAAATACAAAATGATGAAACACAACAGCTATTTTCAAAGCATCTTCTAAGGCTTTTTGGGCTGAAAATGAATCCTTTATTTCATCTCACGTTTCTTGATCTAGGAAGGAACCAGAGATCAAGAATCACGGAGCCTTGCTTCGTGTAACCACTGGCTCTGGCAAACCAAAAAACACCATTGTACCTGTGAACTCTGACACTTTGAGCTCTTTATGAGTGAGGACCCCTCACTGCCTCATAGCTCTCGAAAAAAAGAGAGAGGCTTCCTGTTAGCAGGCTTGATGAGAAACCGTGGAAGAGCAGTCCCACTCTCCCTCCCTGAACTCACATGGCAATGGGAAATAAATTCTTGTCACCCTTACTTCTCTCCTATTCTATAGCTGAAGACATGACAAATAGCCTCCTTCTTCCATCTCTCTCACCTGTGTTACTGCGAAAGAGCTATGGCCGTGGGCACTCTGCCGTGAGGAAGGCCTCATACAGATGGTGAGTCTCCCTAATCAGGGAGGCCCCTCAGGTAAACCTCATCTGCTCTGGGGAGCAGGTAGCTCAAAGGGCTTCAGAGGGAAATGGGGGAAAACTTCAGGGGGCTAGTTTTCTGCCTTCACATTTGATTCATTGCTAAAGAGATGACGAACACAACACAAATAACGATATTAAGCTCACGGAAAAAAGATGCTATGAGATGCAGTAGCTACTCTGTACTAGACCTGGCCCCACACACTGAGTGCACTTCCAGCCAATTTGTAGTCAAAGAAAAGCGCAAAGGCAGTACAAGAAGTTACCAGACGCAATGACTCTGTTTTGTGTTTAAGTCCTTTACCTAAAGCAATAGGCTGCATCCAAAGCACGCTTCTTCCGCCGGCTGGACTGCTGTAACTCAAGTCTGTAGGAGGGCAACAACATTAGCAGGAGATGTGGGGTCTTCCCACTGGCTTTTTTCCTAGTGGACTTTATAGTTTTCTGATCACCACTGGTATATGTAGAGGTGCCATCAATACCTTGAAAAAATGCATTTGGGTAATAAACATTTAGCTTCACCTTCATCAGAGATAATCAGCCATATTTTTTTTCTCTCGTTTGTCTATCGTCACAAACAGCAGTGATGAGCAAATGGCAGTATCTATAGGCAGCAGGCTATAGTCATTCCCCCACGGAAATAGATATGGCAAATAGGTGACAAGGAATACTTCTAAATGGGGCTCTTGTCAGAAGGCAGTTCAGGGTCCAAGGCAGGGCTTGTTGGTTATGAAAGTCACTACAGAAGAAGTCTTTGACCTCTAGTCCAAGGGCAATCCGGGCAGTTAATTTTAGTCAGGCCTCAGTTTAGGCTGTATTCAACCCCTCCACAACTGAACACACAGCAATAGAACTCGCCTTGTCACCCGCTGGTTCCCTCTCTTCTTAGGACTACTAAACTCAAAAGACTTTCCTAATGAACATAAACTGAGACTTACACTAAACTGCAGTGAATTAGGTTCAAGTGAAACAGAAGTCACCCTTACCTAATGCTATTTTGGGAAGCTGGGAAGAAAGGGCTTTTTCATTTATTTTATGGCATCCTCAACACTTTCCTGATTCCATCTGAGATTTAGAAACCCGAGCTCCCCAAAGCACGCTCAAGAGACTGCCAGTTTAAGCATTTAATCTGCACACTCTAGAGAATCGTGACGAGGTTAGAGACTGAAATAAATCGCTCGACCTCTGGGAGTATTTTTCCATGAGCAAAGGCCACTGTTGGCCTTCCGCAAGTGGATGGAGGTCCAAGGCGGTGTTAGTGAGGGCAGGAGAATCAACTCCTGGACCTGGTGGTGTGGGGCCAATGCTTCTCCAGCACATGGGGCAGAGCTGCTCTCACTCCCATCATTCAATGACTTGTTATCTAACTCGTGAAGGACTAGAACCCTGGGTGTCTCCTCATTCTCCTTGACTTTTGGCTAATTCACTAACAGGTGAGCAAGAACACAGGGAAACTAAAAACTAAAAACTTTCATTTATGAACTACCATAAAAGTTTGATAAGGAACACATTCAAAATATCGGGCACCGGCTATAAAAGGCGAAGTGTCCCCATACATGGAAGTTTAGTGAAAGAGGTTGCAGAGCAAGGGAACCCCGTTCTACTGTGAAATAAAGTTATGGGTTCCTGGAGTTGGCTTGGGGGGTTATCAATATATTTCCTTGAATGCATGCTATCTTCTTCTTCTGTAATATTAGCATGGATGGAAAGTTGGCTGGCTTATTCTTATAAAGGGCTTGACTCTCTAATAGTTTGGAGGTTTGTTGAGTTACTGCCAAATCATCACTGGGCATCGAGCACTTTAAACCAATCCCTTTCTTCCCATACTTTCTGCCTTCATATATCTTTCTCCAACAATATCTTTGCCCAGATAAATGAAACTCCCCAGTCCTCCCCAAACGATCCCATTTTCACATGCAACCTGACTTCATCCCCCACGAAACCATCAACACAGGCCCTCCCCTCCCCCACCCCCGCAGGACCAAGTTTCAATTACCTGCAAATCTTGCTTCTAGTTCTTCGCTTTTGTTGGGGATGATGTAATTATTAGACGGTACAAAGGTGCAGCAGGGGCAGTGTAAGCTTATTTTAAATCCCAGGTTCCTGTCTGGAAAACATTAAGTCAAGGAGGTCATTTGTATGTGTGTCTATGCTCTTAAATCTGCAGTCAACTTGCAATAACTTAGGGTCACTGAGCATGTAGGGAGGAAAAGAGAGGGTGGCTGTAACCTTTATGGTGGAGCCATTCATGCACAGCGTCGGTCACGTCAAAGGAGAGCCATTCCCCTTCCGCTCTGGTCTTCACGACTTTGCTGTCGATGTAGCGCTGGGTTGGAGACGTTAAATCTTTGGATTTAAGAATCTAGAGAAGGAAAGAGCAAGCGAAGAGCTCAGTTGGCACACGGAACAGTGCAGCTAACCCAAAACCATGAACTATATTCCGACTCATTATCTAAATTTAGCCCCGTTCTACTCTATCCATGTATTGTCCTCTCAATAGCATGGCCACATGCATAAAAACATAACACCAGGCCATTTGCCATGAAAAATAGAGCTACTAAATCAGCTGTGTGTTATGATAAAGGTGACAGGAACCATAAAGCCAAGTGTCTAAAAGAAAGTGACAGTAATTATTTTACTTTGCTGACATAAGCTTTGCAAGATTGCAGCCATAAATTCTATGCTATTAACTTAATGGTTTTGTTGTTCTGCTTCCCCACTTATTTAATCTGGGGAGTTGGGATGGGGGAGGGGTCCAGTTCTGAGGACCCGTGCTCAACCTCTGTAGACCCTGAATTATAAATCTCCTTCTAATAAAGAGAGAAGGGTCTTAACCCTGGTTCCTAAATCCACTGACATTAAAAAATGAGGCATGCCTCCGATTTTGAGGTAAGTCTCTAGCTGGGATTTTTTACTCTCGATGTGACTTGTTATGATTTATAAAGATGTTCCATACCCCACAGACTAACAATGGATTTGGGCAGGAGAAGTCTGGCACGATGTGTAGTGAGAATCTAAAAGCAAATCATCCTGAATGCTGAGATTGAAAAGGATGCATTCATTTCAAATAAATAAAGAGAATTGCAGTACGTGCTTGGGTTTCTGTAGGAAGTGAATATTTGGGGTAGTTTTTAAAAGTTCTGTCTGTCTTTAAATGGCCGTGTCTTCTGAACCAGTCAAACCAAGATTCTAAGTCTCCCAGAGCTTTATCAACTCTCTACCCAAACCCATATCCTGCCTTTCCTCGGGGCTTTGGGGCTCTAGCCGTCATATTATACGGCCCTTCCTGACACTGGGTCTCACACGTCTGTGCTCGTTTCATACATATGGGTTTGGTCTCTCCAACAACTTCATAAGCTTTCCCAGGGATCATGTCTTCAATCTGATATCCTTTCAAAGCACAGTGCTTGATTGAATCAATGTCTGTTGAATGACTATCGGAATATCTAGATTTATTTACTCTCATTTAAAGTTTGAAAAACAAAAATGCACAATCTTCCCATTTATTTTAAAATGAACTTCTCTCCCACGTGTACATGATTTGTTGCAGGTCATTTGGCAACAACCGTGTCCTAGAATATTTGGCATTATAGTAGAACTTTGTTTTTTCCTGGATTAAGTCAGTTTAGAAAAGGAAAGCAATTCATACAGCTGGACTTTGAGGTGCCCTTGTGAATTTTAGATGAACCCTAGTCTACAGACCTGCCCCTAAGGTCCAACAAACCCCGCTAAGCGGAGAGAATCTAATCATGGTTCTTCCAATAGGCAAGTGATGCTCTTTGTGAATTAAAGGAAGCGAATAAACATGATGTGAGAGCTGGTACACTGGATTCTGGACTGGGCACGTGTTATTTCATTGAATTTAGTCGTCAAAATATTCCTGTAAGGTCGATGAAGAAAACTAAGCTCAGGGAGGTTAAGTAATGTGCCCAAGGCCTCACAGGAAACAAGTGTAGAGAGGATTCTAAGCAATCCCCTCCTTCTCCCACTTCAGTGCTGGAGTTTGAAGGCCATAATGTTGGGGGACTCAGGCTTGGAACCCTTACTCCCTTCCAGATGACAGAGAAAATTCAATGATAGAGGCGAAGATTTTTAATACGATGATAATGAATGTTGGTACAAGATGAAAATACAAAACGTGGAATGCATACACAGTAAATGCTGACGTGAACTCATAACTTTAAAGGTAGCGCTTAACAGTAGCCAGTCCTCTAGAAATCAAACCTCACCTGGAAAACACTCCCAGGTGGGCAAATGAGACACCAGTTATCCAATTCAGGATAAGTCGTATAATTAACCTAACCTAGGATAACAATGGTAGGAGAACAGGGAAGAAATTTTCAGGCATTTCCATCAGCCTCATGGTCTAAAAACTACTAATATACCCAGAACTCATTTTTCTACCATATCGTGAAATTTCTTCCCCTAGCTGACCTCCTATAGTTATGCATTATTTCACAATTATTTATATGTTCACTTTATTCCTAATTAGTAAGAAGATGAATCTTATTCATCTTCATATCCTTAACACTTAGACACACTGTCTAGAACAACGCATTGCTTTCTTTGTTGACTTAAGTAGATATGCTATTTATGTACTATATATATAGAATGATATATCAAAAGCCTATGATATCTATCTATGAGATATACGTGTATGTATAATATATATTTAAAATATGTTTGCAGTTTCAGTGGAGACACAGAATTTTTAAAAAATCATGACTATCTTGGCCAAATGGACAGAAAACACACTTGTAAATCTATGGAAATTCTTTACCTCACAGAATAAGTAAATCTTGATGATCTTACTTTGAAAGCAGACCAAAGGGGAGCAAACATATTCTGAAACTTCTTTCTTTTTTAAATCTCAAAGATTAATGCTTCCTCAGTCACAGGACAAACACTAGTAGGTTCTGACAAAGGACAATTTCATATCGTCACATGGGTGAAAATGCCCTCAATATCTTTTTACTAGTTCAAGAGCAGGCCAAATTAAACCACCCAAGATAGCTAGCTAGCTAGCTACAGAATTCTGAGACACAGAAGTGCCTTTGGTCTTGGGGGTTTGCTGTTTCGAACTTTCTCGCCAAGGAGTTCTTAAACCCACTTGTTGCAATTTAACTCCATTCTTTCTTATCCAGTCTTCAGTGGAAACAGGAAACAGCTGCTTTCCATCACTCATAGAATATCCCTCATATTCTTGAAGACTATTATTAAGTCCCCTCAGCATGCTCGCGCTCTCTCTCTCTAAGCTAAATAAACCCAGTTCCTTTAGCCCGTATTTAGTGGGGCAGTTTCTCAAACCTTTAATCACGTGGGTCGCTAACAAGAATCAATGATGCTACAGAAGAAGAACTCTTCCCACAGCTTCGTGACTCTGCTTCAGACCTGCCTAAAAAATCTACTACCGTGTTTCCCTGAAAATAAGATCTAGACGGACAATCAGCTCTAATGCATCTTTTGGAGCAAAAATTAATATAAGACCAGTATTACATTATATTATATCATATTATATTATATTACATTAAAGACCTGGTCTTATATTATAGTAAAATAAGACCGGGTCTTATATTAATTTTTGTTCCAAAAGACCCATTAGAGCTGATGGTCCGGGTAGATCTTATTGTCGGGAAAAACGGTAATCACATTTTAAAGTCTCAAATCTTAACTTAAAAGGTATCTTCTTTCCAAGAATAAGCACAACCTCCTTCTGTCCTGTTTACCTTCCATTTATCACTCACGCTAAATTAAACTGTAAGGGAAGAAAATCAACTTGCTGTTATTACCAATTAGTACTTTCTTAAATTCAAGAGTTTATACAACATGACCAGATCGGTCCATTTCCCATTCTCTTTTAGCCTTTGCTGTCTGCCTTCCTCTAATCTCCCCACAATAAGTGTATTGAGTGTTCACAGTCGTGAATGTGCAGCTGTTGTCGTTGTTGTTGTTTTTTTCGAGAGCCACAGTCGCTTTTAAATTCCTTTATACATCTTATCATGACAAAGATAAATTAGTTGAACAGTGGACACTCTCTTAACTGGCCTCCATTTAACCGGCCAGATTAACCAGTGCTGTCCATTTGTTCTGCGGTCCATAGAATAGATAAATTCATGGAGATAAAAAGTACAAGGTTAGCAGGGGCTGGGGGCAGGGTAAATGGGGAGTAATTATTTAATAGGTACAGAATTTCTGTTTGCCATAATTGAAAGTCCTGGAAATGGATAGTGGTGATGGTTGTACAACATAGTACATGTACTTAATGCCAATGAATTGTACACTTAAGAAAAATGGCTAAAAAGTAAATTGTATGTTATGGTATTTTACTATAATATTGTTTTTCTAATTTTAGATGTGGTATAGACAGCTGTAAAAAGAAAATAACAATAAGAATAATACGATAAAAAACTAGAAGGATCGTGCACTCAGGTTGCACAGCAGTTGTGCTGAAATTTCCCTCTTCTTCAAAGAGACTGAAAAATAGAAATTGCAGATGATGCAGTATGGTGTGGTTCTTGGAAAACATATGACAGGATTTGGCAGGAGGTAGAGCCATGGACAAAGACAAATCCTTGGCCTTTTGTTAAAAACTCAGCATGTAAATGGTGTGAGTGTGTGTGTGTGTGTGTGTGTGTGTGTGTGTGTACATATGTAAACACATATTTTTAAGTTAAAATATTTAAGGTTTGCATTCTCTCTCTCTCTCTCTCTCTCTCTCTCTCTCATTTCTATAATCCTCTGCCTTAACTTTTTCTTTAAATAATAGACCAACAACCATTCCTACAACTGAATTAGAAAAGAGGGCTTCTAAAATATTGAAAATGAGATTTAGCTCTCTATATTTAGCTACTACCCACAAAGGTGTTTCAATATTACCTTCGTTATATTACTGATATATACACATTATCTATAATGCAAAATACCCACATATTACCTCTGGCAAGTCTCTAAGCTCTTTGGTGAGTTACAAAACTCCCTACACAAAAGGATCCATTCATCTCTCTGCCACTGGAAAGCAGCCAATCAGGGAGTGGATAGAGGTGAAAATCACTGATGTTACCCAATAGTTTGGGGGCAAAAAAAACTGAATAAAAGAAATAGAAGTCTAGATGCAAAATTATAGCCAGAGGAAATCTTAGTCTTAAAGGAATAATGCTGTCAATCAACCCAGGATTTGGCATAAACATGAAGAGCGACATCTTCCACTCCTACCGTGTTTCCCTGAAAATAAGACCTAGCCAGACAATCAGCTCTAATGCATCTTTTGGAACAAAAATTAATATAAGACCCAGTCTTATATTATATAAAACCCAGCATTATATTATATTATATCATAAAGACCTGGTTATATTATATTATATTATATTATATTATATTATATTAGAACCGGTCTTATATTACAGTGAATTAAGACCAGGTCTTATATTAATTTTTGCTCCAAAAGACACATTAGAGTTGATGGTCCGGCTAGGTCTTATTTTCGGGAAACACAGTAGGAGATACTGCAGAGTCATAAGAAAGCATTTGAAAACTCCATCCTATTTTGCGTATTCAGACTTCAACAGGCCTGCAGCAGAGCCAAGCGGCCAATTCAGTCAGACTTCTATGGAAAGAGCAAGAGTTATAGACAAAAATTGACACCAGCTTAACTAGTGTGGGCCCATCTTGTCACTGTCTTTAAATGCATTTAATGTTTTTAATGTATTTACTATTCAAATGTATTTAAATGTTGGCGGTGACTTGCAGGGATTAACAAATGCCTAATTAGACATTCACTCTGCTAGTTAGGAGCACCATTCTCTCAGATCTGCCTGACCTTGAGTCATTAACTTCAGTATCATAAAATACTAGCATTAGGCTTAGGGGTCATCTGCTCCAAACCAATATAATTCGTTCTCTAACATCTCTGTCTTTGAAGATGTCTCACGACAGGGATCTCCCTAGCTGAGAAAGGCCATCCCGTGTACAGACAACGTGTGTGTTGGAATTCTTCTTTATCTTGGACTTAAAATTCCCATCAACCAGTCTTCGTTAATAAAGTACTGTTGCCTCATATCCATACAGTCATTGTAGTTTTGGGAATCTTTTAACACTGTCACGTGTTTTCGTCTTCACTAAAACCCTGGGAGGTGGACACCATGGCGTTTATTATCTACCTTCCACAGCTGATGGAAAAGAAGCCTGAGGGACTAACCTGGGTGATTAAAGCCCTACAGGGAAAGCTTGGATTAACATCTTGCCCTGTCGATACCAGTGGAGAGGGCTTTCCAATATTGTACTTTGCTGCCAGGAATAAGATGGGAAATTCTCTTTCTTCTTTATGTCAGCCCCAAGCCTAAGAAGTGGCTTCCGTAACTGCTTCCTTCAGGACAGAGTTAGAGGTGCTTTACCATGCGTGTCAAGCCCCGACTCACTGTCCCTTTTAAAATCAATTCTCCACAAACTCCAGATACCGTCTAGAAGAATATGGAGAATCCAAAGAATATGCCACATGTGGAAAAGAGGGGATCTTGCTTCTCTTGTTCTGGTCACTATTTTTAACGCAAACTATTTGTTTTTGGCAGTAGCCACATCATAGTAAACTTTTTATGAAACAAAAACCTCCGGCTTACACAAAATGCTAAGTCAGATTTTTCACTCCAAATCTTTTCTAGGAAGACATGGAATAAAAAGAAAGGAAGAAGAGAGGGAGGGAGGGAGGGTAGGAGGGAGGAGCCCGAGAATTTGCATTTCTAATGCATCCCTAAGTGATGCACAAGCTGCTGATCCAGGGACCACTGTGAGAACCGTTGCTCCAGTCTGTGTTTATGCAATTCATTTTTTGAACCTAAGTGTAAAGTACACATATATCTTTACAAATTTTGTACTTCTTAATTTGACCTTCACTTTTAGCCTTTTGGAATCTCTCTGAAGTTTGCTATTCAACAAGCAAGCTATCCTTCCCAGCTACACGGTACCCAGCAACTGTGCACCCAATGTCTTCATCCAGTTGATGGTAACAATATTAAAGAACAAAAGCCAAAGGCATAACCTGTCGTTGAACCCTTAGGTACTTCTTTCCTGGTTGGCCCTGTTTCTTTAATCAACGCTCTGTGTTATGCTGTATATAGCAGGGAAGAAAATAGAACTTTGCTAGTGTACGTGAGGTGTGAGGCCCCGTTGAGTCCAGGAGGGCTGCCCATCTTTGCCAACTGACAATCCATTTCATTTCCTCTGTGGTCCCTTAGGCTTCTTTGAAGGACCCATAGAGTTTGCCAAGTGCATTTGAAATCATTAGTATAGTGAAAAGATTCATAGGCTTTGAAGTCAGGCAAACATAAACTATCACGTCCTGGATCTGTGATTTTCTTATTTATGAAAGGGTTGATAAAACCCACCTTGTATGTTTTTTAGAGAATTAAATGACACAGAGCAGGCAAAGTGCCTATCGCATTACCTGGTATTCAATAAATGTGAGTTATTATTATAATCATGTTCCTTACCTTGTCAAAATCTTCCAGAGGCTTCTGCTGGCTGGTGAATAAACTCTAGATTTCTTAGATTAGTATTTAAGACACAATTTGCCACCAACCTATCATCTTAGACTCACCTCCTGGAAGCCCAATCTAAATACTATCCCTAAAACATATATTACATGTCTCAAACTGTGTGTTTAGACTACGATCCCCATCAGAATGCCTTCCCCACTCCTCTGATTTTTACCTCAAAACAAGACACACCGAAAACAAGACTTTCTATTCTTACTTCTTCAGTCCAGCCTTTCAATAAATTGTCACTTTCACTCTAAAGTCAGTGTTCTTGTCCTGGTTCCCCAAGCGATTACTGGGTATGCTGAGCGGTTAGCTCTTTGCACACAGTGGGATCAAGGGTCACCCCGTGTGTGTGTGTGTGTACAAATGTAAATGTCGGTTTCTTCCAATGGGATAGGAAGCTCCTCAAAGACAGAGGGAAACACACGTATTTAAACCTCCACAAACCCTGAAGCCGACACTAGCACCTTCAAGAATACATATTCATCAATTTCATTTTGGAGGAGTCTGACTCTGAGTTGGAATCTTGATAATGCTACCATGTGCTCTCAGGCCGACAAACGGAGCACACTCATGAAGGTATGTCTTGGCTTATCCACAGGAGAAACAACTGGTTCTCCCACATACCACTGCAACGTTCAGACTCTGAAACCCTTTCATCGACTGTGAAGGAGGCTTTTGCCCTCAAGACAAAACAACAACAACAACAACAACAAAACCCTACATGTACTAAAATATTTAATACGATCAGTTCATTTCTTTAGTCGTCATTCATTCACTGAAGAATTGCTGAGCGTCTTATAGGCACCGGAGTCCTCATTTATTCATGTGTTGGAATTTAGTTTATAGCTCACTGCCTCCAGTGTAGTCCAACAAATATTAAGCCCCAGTGGTGAACAAGGCATCCCCATATATCCCAGGACACTCACATGGGCCCTGTTCTTAACCCTTTCACTGTGTTAATTTATTTCAAGTTTTGGTTTCAAAATGTGTCAAAAATCCACAAAAAATCAAAAGTTGGTATTTTGACTATTTTATGCATATATATACTTGAACTCCACAGTAGAGGGAAATGTTTTTTGAGCACATGGGATAAACTCGAATGCCGCAGTCAGTGGATGTAACTATTCACTGATATAGCTGAACATCACAGCAAAGGAGTTTTAAAGGAGTTAATTCTATAGTAAAGGAATACAGACATCTCAACAGAAATTTAAAACAATGTCTTCCCAGGGCACAATTGAGTTCACCGAGGCTGGGTGTCTAGCCTAGCCTTGTGAGATCAGGGAAGGTTTCCAGGAGCAAGAAGAAGATAAAAAGATAATTATCAACAACCCAAAACTGGCGAGGATGTGAGGCACAAACAGAGCAGTCCAGGTATAGAGAGGTGCTGGGTCATTAGAAAGAGAACCAACACAAGCATCCTCTTTTCTCTTCAGGGTCCTCTGATCCTTTCTAAGTTCTCTAGGCTTGAATTGATGGAGATTTTGCCTGATGGGCGTATTAGCTCCCAGGGCTGCCTTAACAAAGCAGCCCATGCTGGGTGGCTTAAAACAATTGAAACTCACTCTCTCGGAGTTGTGGAGACCAGAAGCCAGAAATGAAGGTGTTGGCTGGGCCACGCTCCCTCCGATACCTCCGGGGAGCAGGCTTCTGCCGCTTCTTCTAGCACCTGGTGATTTGCGGGCAACCTTGGGTATTCCTCAGCCTCCAGCAGCACAACTTCAGTCTCTGCCTCTTTTGTCTTCACACAGCATCCTCCCCGAGCATCTCTGTCTTCACATGGCCATCTTATGAGGACACTGGTCATAGAGGATGAGGAGCCTACCCTACTTCAGTATGGCCTCCTTTTAACGTAACTAGTTACACCTGCAACTACCCTACGTTCAAAGAAGGTTGCGTTCTGAGGTATTGGGGATCGAGCCTTCGATGTGCCCTTTTTGAGGAGACACAATGCAACCTATATGACTCGGTGTTCACACGTTATATTGGGGAGAGTATGTTCTAAATGTTCGATGCCACCGTGAAGTTCTCAGAGAATGTTCTGACTCTTCCTTAGTCTCCCAGAGACTTTTCTACTGCTATTTGCACAGCCCCTGCTTGGTAAATCCTGATTGGCTAGAAGACTTCAGTAGAAAGAAACACATGATCAAGTGACAAGCCCCTGAACAGTCAGTTTTTCAGAGTGATAGACAGAAACTACTTCTTGGAATTTTACACACACACACACACACACACACACACACACACACACACACACAGCAAGGAGAACAAAAAGAATCATCAGATAGTGTAAGTAATTTTATTCTGTATTTTACCCTTTCTATTAGGTTGGTGCAGAAGTAACTGCAGTTTAAAAGGTTAAAAATAATTGCAAAAACCGCAATTACTTTTGCACCAACCTAATAGTTACTATATTTCATTGCGGAATGAAGGTAAGGGAGAAACAAACAAGAAAGAGAATTTCCAAGTACTAGAAAATGGGGCTTTACAGGGAATCAAACCTGGGGGAAATGGCTTTCCTTCCACTGGGGCATAAATGCAGCCCTGTGTTCTTCTTTAATGGCAACCTCTTTGAACAATGCAGGGTCACCTTGGGGCTGCAGAACAAGCTGACACACTGCCTGATTATCCTTCAGAAGTAGCTGAGCAGACCTGGGACTTATCTTGCTTGTCCCGTCGCCATGTCCTGTAATTGCCATGGCTCTTTTGTAATTGCATCCCTCTGAGAGGTCGTAAGTAATGGATACTTCACAAGAGCTTTGCGAGAGCCTGCAGAGTAGACTCCCATAGAATGCACACCAGCTTCAAAAGAAAGACCCACAAAATACTGTCTTTCTGGAGCTCAGATAGCTTCTTTATTATGTCACTGTATTAACTCTTTCTCTTTATGGTACACAGTTCCTCTATGACACCTATCTATGTGCAATTAAGATAAAGTATGGCATATAGAGAGCTTGATGACAATATAACCAGATATGTCTTCAAGACACACACACACACACACACACACACACACACACACACACACAGGAAAACCTCTCCTCTGAGATGAAAACACCTTATAATCCTCTATTGTTTCCTTCCTTTTTTTTCTTTTTCTACAGATGGGCCTTTGTGCTGACTGCACATGTGTAAACAAGTAAATTCATTTCTCCAGGTGGATGGATGAAGGAGTTCTTTGTGTGAACAGAAGCCTCTTGGATGCTACAGTTCCGTTCAGTGTATAACACCATCATGTATAAATCACACAGCAGAGAAAAAGATTCGACTGGATAAAAGTCACATCATCCCAGGCAAGGAATGAGAGGGGTGCGGTACAACAGTGATAGAAGATGAAGGGAAACTAAGTCAGATTCAGTAATCAGGTCAGTCCCCCAGGCTGAACTACACAGACTGGTATGCGTTTTGATAATTCTAGTTGTTTCTTATCACGAGGGGAACCAGTGTCCCCAACAAGACTTCAAGCTTTTAGGGGTCATATCCTCTGATTTTCTTATTTGATCTTCCTTTCCAATTCCTCTCTGACTTGACACTAACACACCGTTACTTGGGGAACAAACTTCCAATTTCCTATTTCCTGGCTACCAATAACACATGTGGCCTCTACTGCAATTTAAGTCCATGCTTATATTCAGTAGAGCACTTTAATTTATGGGGTGTAACTATAAAGTAATGAGTCTAAAACAAATGATAAAGTGATGTGCCTGGTTTTTCTACAAACATACAGAGTTTCTGGGTTACCCAAGAATAGCAGTTGCACTAACTTATTATGTAATTTCTATTTTTTTTACCTACATAGTTATTACCCACTTAAGCAGTATTAGCTCTGATTAAATAATAGAAAATAGTTAGATGGATGGCTTTAAAATAAATGTTGCAGAATTTCCAAATCCAAATAAATGAATAATGTTTCTCAAAAGAGGCGCCTCATCACGTTCCATACTTATTTCAACAATGTTCCTTGCACTTGAACCTTATCTTGAAATATTTCTTACATTCATTCAAAGACATGTATTGGGCATCCACAATATACCAGACCGTGTTCCAGAAAATTATCTCTAGAGTTGGAGATAAGATTATCGACAAGGAAAAGATGGAGGAGAAGGTCAAGTGTAGCAAATGATGAAGAGTGGTGATCACGAAGGAGAAACGTCCAGGGTAGAATGGGGATAGGAAGTGTTTGCGGGGAAGAGGGACCCTGAGCTGTTGGACAGGGTGGCCTGGAAGGTCTCTCTTGAGCAGGTGACATTCGAGGAAAGACCTGAAGGAATGAAGGAAGGAAGTCTTCTAGACAGAGGGACCAGCACTGTGAGCAGAGGGCACAGCGGCCCCAAGCCCTCCGAGGGGATAAGCACAGGGTGTTTGAGAATCAAAAAGGCCAGTATGGGGGAGCTGCCTGATTGAGGGAAGACATGGCGGGGGGACCAGTGAGAGACGGATGAGGGACAGCCTCCTCCGGCACAAGAAGGACTTTGGCTCTCACACAGAGTGAGGTAACATGGCTCTGCAGGTCTCTGAACGGGGGGTTTTGATCTGACCAACATCTCAGCAGGGAACCACGCTACCTGCTATGATGCAAAAGCCCCGAAGGGGCCCTGGGTTTCTTGGGTAACCCAGAAACTGTATGTTTGTAGAAAAAACAGGCACATCACTTGATCATTTTTTTTAGACTCCTTACTTTATAGTTAACACCCCATAAATTAGCCACGAAGGGGACCTCATCCAACCAACCAGCTAAGAGGCCACTGCAAGAGCCCCAACAAGAGAAAAGGAATAGGGGTGGTAGAGGCTGAGATGTGAGAAGTGGCTGGATTTTGGATCTGTCTTTTACAAACTGCCATCGCCTAGGAAAATCAACTGAATCACTTTGCATTTTCCTCTTCTCTAGAACTTCGGCAGCCTTCAAAAATCGACACTACCTTTCAAAAATCCAGATTTGTCCACTCAAGGCATTCTCTGTCCACTATGGTATTGGTAGGCTCTGAACACAGTTCTAGAACAGAAGATCCAAAAAATATTCTGAGCACTGTTGGTATCGGGAAATAAACATATATATCCTCCCTCGAAATGATGTTTGCCCTGGTGGAGGTTATAGAAGAGCTGAATATGAAAAGGTAATAACAGGATAGGGGTTGAGGTAAAAAGACACCCCCACTGGGGTCAGTCACTCTATATGCTTCAAAAAGGAAAGCAAGACATCACAGTCCCCAGTCCGCCACTGCTGCCCTTCGAGTTTTAATAAAGGAAATGTACGAAGCACCGAAACCATGGCTGCCCCCACCTCCTCCACCATAACCCTGTTCTGCTCCACTGATAATAGGAAATGGGTCACAGGAGACCTCATCCAACCAGACTGCCTGAGACCATCACGGAGTCGTTTTATAATCACAAGCCAGCTGTCAGGGAAATACAAACTCTCTCCTAGATGACAAGCCAATCCCCAGAAATAATCCACTCCTTACACATCTCCAACGTGCCAGCCACTTTACCTATGTGCTCCTTCACGGAACCATTAGACAAGAAATGTTATCACCATTTTATGAGGCCAAACTGAAGCTCAGAGAGATGAGTGATTTGTAAGACCCGGAAACTAATCCATAAAAAAGGTGGAAGGTGACCCCAGGGCCGCCTGGCAACAAAGTTCTCCTCTTTCCTGTTTTGGGCTGTTCATCACCAATGAGGCTGCCACAAGCAGAGTGAGTTGAAAATATGAATGAAGGAAAGTCCTGGGACAGCCGCTCGGAACCCAGACCCTGCAGAATTATGGGCCAAGGTGAGTTGCCCTTTTTAAGAAATGTGAAGCAGATGGTAAATTTAAGAGACTGTTTCTCATAAAAGCTCAAACTCCATGGTTTAGAAACTGTAATGATAATAATAGTAACTACTGAGCCGACTGATACTGGCCTAGGAGTTTCCATGCATTCCATGGGATCCTTGCCAAGCAGGTGCTTTTATCCACATTTCACCGATGTGAAAATCTTCTCAGTGATGTGACTTCCTCAGACCACCCCCCGCCCCCGAAAAGGGGCAAAGTCACACCTTGAACCCACACAGCCCCAACTCCAAAACCTGTGTTCTTTCCACTAGTTTGGTAAAGTGGTCAAGAGCACAGCCTCTGGGCCCAGGTGGCCTAGGTTCAAATCCTGGTTCTGCCTCTTTTGAACTGCAAGGCCTGGACAAATTTCCTGAACTTCTCTGGGCCTCAGTTTCCTCTTTTGTAAAATGAACATAACCATAGTACCTTATAGGTATGATAATAAACTTTATAGGGTTATTGTAAGGATTAAATGAATCAATCTATACAAAGCACTTAAAATAGTGCCTCGCACAGAATAAGCTGTGTTAGCAATAATTATCAGCACTGCTAGAGTTACATTATGCAAAGGAACATAGAATTATCAGTTTTGCAAGATTATTAACATTTCTTTGAATTCAGCGTGGCACGACTACTGTTCACGGGACTCTGTCTGCTCACAAGGTTACCAGACCCTGGGTGATGTCATACCTCTTACACATGATAATGATCCGATTTCCTCACGAGGCAAGCATGTCATTCGATCAGATTGAAAAAAACTGAGATATTAATAGCCTTGTGCAAACAAAGTGTTTATTATACCTCGAGGCTTTTTTTTTTTTTTTCAAGTGGGTTACTATACTCTGTGTGTCTCCAACGTGGCGCCGGAGTGAGGGTCAGTATTGAGATTGTACGCCGTAAAATTCTGTACAACAGGAGCACAGTATAACTTTTTTTTTTTCAGTAGCATTTTTAGCAAGTCTAATTGAACAGACAGTCAGTTTTTTTGGCTGACCTCTTTTATTTTACACACCCTTGGGCAATATGAGAAATGAAAGCTGAACTGTGTGTGTGTGTGTGTGTGTGTGTGTGTGTGTGTGTGTGCATGCACACACGCATGCTTTTGGGGTTAGAAAGAGGGGGCATCTTTAATTAACCCCATCAGTGCTGTGCTTCCCAAAATGTGAGGATCTTCAAGCTTCATTTGGCAGCAAGAGAGTCCCTTAAAAACAGGCCTCCATCATCCCTATTGCATTTTCATGGTAAAGCCTCAGGGCCATGTATAGTTTAAAATCTTTTGCAGAGACGATACATACGTACCTAAAATGTCCGTTAAAATGACTGGTGATTCACGCTTCCCCACTAAAATCTTTGTTTACTTCTTTTGCTCCATCAACATCAATTCACCCTGTCATCCTCTAATCTGAAAAATCATTTAACATTTACCATACAGCTTTGCAGCCAAAAATTTGAAATGGATATAAATGGCTTTGGATTTAGCCACTGTTTTTGTAGATCCTTGTAACTGGTCTCTAAAAGTGAGACTTCATCACACTTGACAAACTAGTGACTGTCTACACGCAAATTCAAATAGGCCTTAAAATGTAAGTATTAAAGAAAGAGGTCAGAGAAAGCAGGAGGACAGGATTTTATTTTTCTCTCCTTTGTCCAAGTTCTTATATCCTATAGAGGGGGGAATTCTCTTGTCAGGCAAAAGTGTCAACTGAAGGTGGATGACTATCTCTCTACAAAAAGGAACAGCTCCGTTGCTCCTCCTAAAGCCACAGCCAGGAAATCTAAGGTTCCTTTCAAATTCCCTGAGTTTATTTCATCTCAGTACATTCATCTTCTATTGATTAACAGGAACCCATCAGCAGATTGTATTCTACCAAGCTACGGGACACCGACATTTGCGGCCTTACACCAGCGCCATGCAAGAATTTTTTCCCTTGATGCTTTATGATACGTTAACCCAGTACATCCCATGGCCTCCCAGTGAACTATCTTTGCATGATTTTATTAGTGTTCTGAAGCTAATAAGTTACTCTTAACCTAACAACTGACTTGGGTAGGTAATTCAATAGAGGGCTCTTCCTCTTGAAGTAATCAAAGACTTAGACGTCAAAATCTAAGAAACGACATGGAAGGAAGGGAACTGACATTCACTGAGTTTCCACTCTCCACCGGGCAGCTATAGACATTGTTTTATTTTGCCCCCACAATAAATACCAAGTGGATCAGGAATTATTAAGAAAGTTTAGATCACAATGCCTGTGCAATTAAACACTACACCAAGCTGCCTCACAAAGGGTAAACAGACGACAGATATAACTCTGAATTCCCAGGGTGTCAGTGAAACATGGTTAAGACAGTTCAAACAGAGATTCAAGAAAATACTATGCCTATTAATTATCTAAGCCTGCTCCTATCTCAATCTGATTTAATCAGGTATGTCTGCTGTAAATGTTGTTGGGCTCAAAGGAATCTCTTGATTTAGGTAGAAGGCTCAGCCCCTTGGAATTATGGGCCTGCCCACCCAAGCAGTGCAACCAAGATGACTGACTGCCCCCAAATTCTCACTACTCTCTTTCTGGAAAGAATGAGTTCTGAGGCATTTCTCC
Organism: Rhinolophus ferrumequinum; assembly: GCF_004115265.2. NCBI lineage: Eukaryota > Metazoa > Chordata > Mammalia > Chiroptera > Rhinolophidae > Rhinolophus > Rhinolophus ferrumequinum. Next base: position 9,745,656 of record NC_046310.1, on the reverse strand, counting down.
AGATCCTCCAGATTTTGCTCTAAGAGTGCCCTGGGTATATCTTGATTAGTAGAAAGACCACATGGCTGAGATACCATTCCCAAGTCTGTTCCTCCACCAGATATTGAGCAATTGGAAAATGGAGGCTGAGTCTGATTTATCTCTAGATGGGGCACCAGTTATGGTGCTGGCACTAGGAGACACTCAGAGTGTGCTGACTACTACTCCACACAGTGGGTTAGTACAGCAAAGATGGCTGCAACTACTTTGACGGTTTTTCCATCAAGAAGTGGGGCCTATTTCCTTTCCCTTTGAATCTGGGCTGGCCTATAGCTCATTTGATCAATAGAATAAGGTGGAAGTGACGCTCTGCCAGTTCTGAATTTAGTCTTTAAGTGGAATGGTAGCTTCTGCCTTTGACATTTGGTCTCTTGAGTTTCATGTAAAAAGCCTGACTCTGGGAAGACCCCATGGAGACACCTGAGATTACCTGGAGAGGAGGAGGAGCTCAGCTGAGCCCAGCCTGTCAATCATGCCATCCAAGTTCCAAGCATATGAGCAAAATCTTCACAAATCTTCCAAACCAATTGTCACCTGAATACTACCAACTGACCCCCCAGAGCCACATGGAGCAGAAAAAGTCTAGCCAAGCCCTGCCCAAGTTTCTGAAATGTAATATCATGAGATGGAATAAATCATGAGATATAATGAAACGATTGTTATTTGAGACCACCAAATTTTGGTGTAGCTTGTTATTCAGCAAACAGATCATTGAAATAGTTACAAAGGTACAAATCTTATTATTCTAGAGCTGGTAAAGTTTGAAACGAGCAATACGTGTGAAAAGGGTATGAGTGGGTGAGAGGAAGCTAAAAATACGAGAGCTCCAAGGTCCTCTGAGGTCAACACATCTAAACATAAGTATTCTTTGGTGGTTCCATAGGGCCATGGGGTTATGGGTGTCCTTAAATAAGTTATTAATTCCTCAGGACTTCATTTCTTCACTTGTAAAATTGGGTGCTTGCCCCACTCCCAGATGGTGGGTGCCCTTACTCATGTTGGTGATACTCAATTTGAAGAAGATCTCCCTTCTCTGTTTTTTCTCTTTCAAAACTCTGGGCATGCTTTTAACCATAAATACAGGAGCAACTCAATCCAAGAAAGATGTATTCAAATTTCCACATAGGCTGAGACTTATACTAGATATTGTAGGTGCAAAGGTATTCCCAGAGCACTGAAGCTTTATTTGAGTATATTCCAATAAAGGCTGCCTTTGGCATAAAGCTTTAAAAACCTAACTGTCATTCCTGTTTGGAAAAAGTTCCTTTTCATCTTTTTCCCCCTCATGTACCAGAGGGCTTTATCCCTCTCCAGTTCCATCCAATATGGGTACATATTTGAAGTCGTGCCATGATCACACCAGTATAGGCTATTTAGAGTCTATTAATATAACAGAAGTCAGAGATAGCAGGAGACAGTAAGGTTTTATTTTACTACCATTCTTTGAAGTTCTGACAGACTATTCTGTAGAGAGGAGAAAGTGGTGAGAACCCTGAGGTTCCCTTGCCAAGTTAAATATGAAGTCAGGTGTCCTAATTCTCCCAAGCAGGAAGGATGGATAGTCGCACACTTCTAGACAAGACAAACGCTGAACTCACTCACAGAAATGCTGTCTTAGGTCCTTCCAGACCAGTATTCTGACTCTAGAAAGAGCACCTTTATATTTTATGGGACAAAATGGCTGCCAAAGCTTGGGATACACCTTAAATCTATGATTCCCAGTGGAGAATGTTTTGCAGCTTAAATTAATACAACGTCATGTGTCAATTATGTCTCTGGAAAAAAAATAAGAAGACCTCCTCATACAAACTTCATAGTATACTCGTAGCTGTGAGTATTCCCTGGAACAATACCTATGGCGTGCTTAGCAGAGGGTCTGGTACACGGGAAGCCAACTCTACCTGACACTCCACTAGGTGACAGAAAGCAGTGGTGGGTTTGCCAGTCACTCAAGGTGCTCACTTTAAGATTTAAAGGTCTCCAAGGAGAGGTCCTCAAGGACTCATTTTAATAAGTGAGAATTATTTTTCATGACCTCACATATAAACCAGTCTTTGAAAACTGTTTCTAAAACTTTAATCTAAAAAGTAATGATTGGAAAGGAGGAAAAACACACAACTTTAAATGTATTCTCTGAGATCTCATATACAATGTTTATTTCTACGGTAATTCCCCATTTTCATAATAAATACAAAGACAATTCTTATCCAAACTGATAAAATTTCCAAATGTTTAGAATCCAGGACAACTACAGGTTTCCACATACAATGTCGATTCCTTTCTTTTCTTAAGTCAGCCCACTCGTTAGTCATATTGTCATATGTGCCTCCTTCTGAAATGGGGTCCTCAGGGATCCTCTTCAGTCTGCCTGGAGGGCGATATTTTCGCCAGTCTCTCCTCACCTCCAGTCACTGGGCACCACCTGCCCGGTACCCTCAACCAGCTCCTTCAAGACCCTATCTTTGCACAAGCTGCTCCTTCCGCCAAGAATGACCGTCCCTCATCCTGTCTTAACAGATACTTCTCAAGGCCCCAACCAAATACCAACTCCCTGGTGAACTCCGTCCAAGCTCTTCTCTCTGTGCTCGCACACCTTGCTCCTATGACACGATGACACATTAAAGTGACCTGCTTATAGGTCTACCTCCCTCACAGACTCAGGGCTCCTACAGCAGTGCTTGCATATGCCTGAGAATCACCTGGAGATCTTGTTAGTTAAAAATGTAGGTCTGATTCACTGAGTCTGGGGTGGGGCCTGAGAGTCAGCCTTTCTCACAGCTTCTAGGTGACGCTGACGCTACTACCTGTAGACTCCACTTCAGTAAAAAGCTTATAAGAACACCTCTGGAATCTCAATCACTTGGCACTTCTTCATCACCACCACCACCATCATCATCATCACCATCGTCTTTTGACACAACTACCCAGTGACTTAGGGAAATGAGAGTAATGGTTGGGCTGCCTGAAACAATGGGAGACAGGGATGACAAAGGATGTATATGCTGAGGTCGAGAGGTAGAGTGCACTGGAAAGAGAAGATAGAATCAGAGAGCCAAAGGAGACAGGATGAAGTCAATGAAGATACAGGAGGCAGCAAAGAGGAAGAAAACAGAATAAAAAAGAGGGAAAGAGACGACAGTAGAAAGGAAAACAAGAGAAAAGAAGAGGAGAAAGGGACAACAGCCATAGGATGAGAAAACGAAGGTCAACTGTCTTCTCTCCTTAGGGTGGAATTGGACCTACGTAATCTGACTTTCCAGATTAGAGGGTGGACTTCTGGACTAAAGCCCATCCAAGGTTGGGTCCGCCAGCCATGCATGCCACTGAAGTGTGCTCAGAGCTTCGCCACTTCATTCTAAAGGTTCTAACTACCTGAGTGATGGAGGAATGAGCTCTCCCTGTAGGAGGCATGACAAATGAGGGCCTATGTCATGATTGTGAACGTACAGCATGGTTTACGTCATCAGCTTAAGAAATCTAAGACAGTAGAAAGACTTTTACCCTGAGACTTCAAGCTGATTGTCCATTAAAAACAACCCAAGCAAAACTTACCTGATACAGTTCGATCCGTTGTTCAGGCACTCTGGCTTTTGGGTTCTGTAAACGAAAGACTCTGAACTCTGCTTTCACCAAATTGGAAGCATTCTTCTCCATCGCAGAGACGTCAAATCGGACAATTCTGAAGTAGGGTCTGTAGAAAGTGGGCGGGATGGCATCTGTAAAAAGTTAGGGCAATCATTGAAATTGATAAAAATCCATTGTTCTCTCAAAAAAGACCGGGCAGCATGAGACAGTCTCAAGAAACCATAAGGAAAATATCTACAGAATGATTTCATTTTCAATGGCCAATTTAATACCATTAACAATTTAACCAGGGAAAAAAAATAAAATAAACATGTGCATTTGGTTACAGGAGTAGCAGATTAATAGAGATTAACAAACCACTTCCAACTCCATTTGCGGGCATGCAGTTAACCCTATCCTTTGAAAGCTGACATAGCAGTGGAAAATCCTAGATGGTTATGCATTGGAACACGTTCATGACAGTTGATGCCTGGAGAGAACTGTCGGACTTGCATACACTTTAATCATATGTGCCAAGAAAATAGCTTCTAATGGCAAACAGTTTGCCTGTATATTTTTTTTCCTTGAAATGTTGGCATCCAAATGTCCTACTCTCTCCAGGTTCGTGTATTGCATCTTTTTTTTGGCTTCGATCATTGGGTTTTTCACACACATGTGACCAAATACACCCTCTAGTGAAGTTATGGTGAAGAAATTTGAATTAAAAAAAGAAACAAAAACTATACCCCTATCCTGGCGATACCAAGTACAGTCTTAAAATCCTTTACTCAGAATAATGTCCATTGGTGTGAGGGAATCTTGCCTAATGAAGGGAAAGAATCAGCCCCAATTCCTTCAATTCTGAGCCATGTAAAAATACGTAGATGTAGCGCACACAACAATGTCATGGGTTGCTAGAGTTTTGTTGTTACTTTGCAGTCATCTGCCACTGCCTTTGAAGATGCCCCTAAGGCGACACCAAAAACAAAGCAGGTCCTAATTCTGTCCCCATGCCTCCTCTACAATACCCATTTATTGAGCACCTACGCTGGGCAGGCCACTTGGTACAGATATGTCTACACTCCTCTTCCAAACCCTCCTGAAAACTCGCTTTCCTTGCAGCATCCACCTCAGGTGATTCCGTGACTTTCTTCGACCCCTTCCTCAGTGAAATAGCTTCATGATTCACAGTTGTTGATGGCTCTTGACAAAGGTTTTTATTACTTCTGCATTATGTTGGTTTATTTTGTTTTCCCCCATGAAATCTGAAGAATCTTGAGGGCAGAGAGAGAGACTATATTTGCCAAGTCTTTCTTTTCCCCACATACCTACGACTGTGCTCTCCCATGTGGAGTTCACCACATACCCACTGTTTGCATAACTGGTTATCAACGGAGCCTTGACAGACTCAGGCATCTGCTGATTGGCAAGACTAACTTCTTATTAAATAAGTGAGCCATCTTGCTGATCTTAAACAGAAATAAATACCTTTCGTGATTTCTTGGGAAATCCATGCCCTGATGGTTACATGGAAAAAAATGCTAGAAACATATCAAGATTTCCTCATCTTAAGAGTTCTGCACTTTTTTATCCTCAGAGCTAGAGAGTTGGGCCCCATCCCTTTCCCCAGGTCCTAGAGTCTCAGAAAGCAGCTTATGGGGATGCAGTGAATTCTGATCCATCTCGGCTCGATGGCTGCTTCACAAACAACTGTGTGAAGTGAGGCTTTGTAGCACGTGAACCAGAAGGCTCAGAAACAAACAAGCAAACAAAACCCCAAAATCTAAAGCATCGAGGTTTCGGAGAAAAGAAAGTATTTGTGCCAACACAGTAATAGCCCAGGGCATTACTACCGTGAAATAATTGGTGGACAGTTTTCAGGCCGGCAAACATTCATACAAGCTGGAAGGTTTCTGGAGCCCCCTAGCATAGCAATTTGAAAAGGTAGCTGCTAGGAAGAAAACGATCTTTCCTCCGTACATGCACACCCCCAGGTGATTGGATGGGCTGGTACCAGCCTAACCAGCTCAGCTGAAAACAGGCGGGACACCCAAGCAGGAAAGCCTGGGAAAGGCCAGGCCATGCTCTCTGGCTTTTCACACCCTCTAGTTTGGCCCGAACCTTTCACAGGCCTAGTGGCTGCATTCATCTCCCCATGGCCTCCCCATTAGACAGCAGAAGCTGCAAAGATGCTTTGAAAGAACCTACTGGAAGTGCAAAGCTCAGTCAGTGTGTTTCCTGTCATTAGGAAGGGTAAACATCTAGTTCCCTGCCCCCTTCCCCTTTCTGTGGAACCCCCACAGGCCTTTCCACGAACACCCACTTTCACACCCACCGGCCCCAATCTTATCCTTCCATCAAGTGTGTAAATAAGTGCTCTTGAGATTTATTTTTATTCTCTTTTGTGTTTATTAAACTGTGAGCCACTTTTTCCCCCCTTCTGGTCTTCTGCCCATACACACTCTCTTTTTATGGCTGTCACGGATCATGAGGTCAATTTTGTTTCTTCTTCTTCTAAGCAAATCGTCCAATGATCCTGTCCTAGGCTTTCGAGCTTTGAAGGGACGTTTGCAAATATTTACAGGAGTAGCTTGATAGTGAAGTGTGGTTATTCTGCTCTGCTCCCTACACATGGGCACAGAGCCCACCTCCCCTCTGGCTAGCATAACCATTTCGGCTGTTTCTATTTCAACTGCCTGATAACACAAATCCGCATTTTTGGTCCTTGTTTTATAAGTAGAAGCAGTGACTGCACGAGGTGAAATAATGGCTGAGCAACCCCCCTGCCCCCGCCAGCCACTCTGCTTTGGTCTTGTCACCCTAGTGAAGCAACCGGGCCAGCAGGAAAGAACAGCTGCCATCCACACATCTCTGCTCCAGCTCACTTTATAAAGACTGTCGACCAAAGAACTGACCACCACTTCCAAAGGTCGGTCCCGGCTGTCCCCTGCTGTCACCCGCTATGGGTCACGAGCCCCCTGCCCAGTTGAGGAACTTGAATGATTTGCCAAATGTGTCTGTGTTTGGGGAGGCGTGGGGGAGGGGAATCACAGCAAAGTGCTCTAGCCTGGTCTGTGGCCCTGCCCTTCCTTCATAAAAGCTTCTGGATGCCTGGTGTGGGGAGAAGCGAAAGCAGTCCATGTACACCCAGCCGGGACGCAGCAGGCTCGCTCGCCGGCTCAGGGCACCAGAGCGGCAGGGTAGGTTTTAATGGCTTGTGCAGCCCGATCCACCCACTTCGCCTTGGAAGAATGGAGCTTTTTCCTCTGCCTTCTCCAAGAACTCATTTAGAGGGAAGGGGAGTTCTCTCTCAAGTCCTCTGTGATTCCCATCCCGGTGCCTACCCCATCGCCAGGTGGTCGGGTACTTGTACTTGACTTTGGCCAGCTTGCCCACACTCACGTCCTGGCTGGCTCTGTCCTCTCCATTTCTGACCCACTTTTTCTGGTTCAATCAAATCGATTTTCCTTCCTTGCCACTTTGGACTGATTCAGACCAGGAGGCTGATTCTGCTCCTCCTCCCATGTTCTCCCCTGTGCCTTCCTCTCAGGGAAAATCTTACACAGAGAAGACTCCAGAACGTCGTCAAAAGAATGGTGATCCCCTCACCTCAACACTGGCCACACATCCCTGTTGAATCAAACTTTGGGGAAACGGACAGAGGGGAGAACATGAGGAAATCTAACTGGTTACTTATTTGCAAAGTCGCAGTATGCAGAAAGCCTAATTATACGACTTCATCACAAGCTACTTTATATGCATTATATGTTGACTTATCTGTTCCAAATCATTTATTAGCTCATTGTATATTATCTTCTCCCAGTGTAAGCACCTTGAGCAGTTTATAAATGGCTCCATATACTCTAATTCCTCTCCCCTGCAGAAAGAAATTACAGTCACCAACATATTCTCACTGACTCTCTACCACCATCCTGTAATATTTCATCTTTCTATTAAACCCTGTTCATCACAAAGGACGACAAGAGAATCCTACTGTCCCCCAAATGTCTCTGCATCAAGCAATTCCACCTCCCACTACGATACTTGTATGACCATTACTTAAAAAAAAAGAAGAAGAAGAAGAAGTTAGTGAAGAGCAAAAACTGAAGCAAGGTCTTACAACCTCATCAATATGTGATGAGCTCCGACAGAGAACATAGATGTGGGGCCTGAAAGAAATCCCCCCAGGATGCCTAAAGAGGAGAGGCCTCAACCATCTAACTGTTGTTTATTCTTGACTAGGTTGGTAACACCCAAAAAAATGGCAGAAAAGAAAGGGTGACAGATGTTGGGATCGTGGGTCCAGGATCTCTGGGTATTTGTTGCCTTTGCTAAAGCAGTGGTTCTCAAAGTATGGTCCCGGACCTACTGCGTCAGCCTCTCCTGGGAACCTGTGACAAATACCGATTATCCAGGGGAGTCTGACACACCGTCAGAGTGTGAGAACCACAGTGCTAAAAATACTGGTTGACGCCTAGCTGGTGAGAGTAGTGCCAGTTCTCATAACAAGCTGATAGGTAGAGGCCAGGGAATGAGAAGAAACAGCATTTAGCATCTACCAGTAGCTTCCTTGGAGCAAGCACCGAGCAGAACCCACAAGGGAAACTGGGCACTGGTCTCAGTGTCCTTGGGGAATTTCCTGGATAAGGCAGAAGGTCAGTAGTTCAAAGTGAAAGGCAAAAGGTGTGGGTATGAAAGGAATCACTAGAGACTTGGAGGTTTTGTTTGTCTTCCTGGCCACACACTCAGCATGTACCTGAACTTTAAATACAAGCTCGTCTCCCTGCTAGGGGAAAAGTTGCAAGAGGCTTACCACGCAGCCCAGGCTCCTGTTATTACAGGATGGGTGCTATACAGGCGTTCCCAAAGCGTGGGCATGGGATAGGGCCTGGGTATCTGCATTTTATCAAACTCCTTGGGCGATTCCTACGTACCCTAAAGTTTGAGAACCCCTGAAATAAAGGACAGAACAAAAGAAATCCACAAAGAAAGCTAGAAATATGAAGGGACATCTGTGATATACTATTTTACTTTTTGAAAGCACTGATCACCTTCCAACATATTATAAAATTGACTTATCTAATTAGTCTTCTATTTATTATTGTCTATCTTCTGCTGATAGAATATAAACTCCATAGAGGGATCTTTGTCTCTTTTGGTAAATGAAGTAGCCAAAGTCTTTAGGAAAATCCATAGAGCATAGTAGGAGCTCAATAAATACTTTTGGAATACGTTTTTTTTAAAAAAAAAAAAAAAAGCATCTAAACTTTTGATCAGACATTCCACATAGAAAAAAAGAGTAAGACAGAGAAGAATTGGAAGCAGCACAAGAGTGTATTATAATTAAAAGAGCTCTTATAACAGAAAAATAAAATCAGTTACAGTCGACATAATATTATATTAGTTTCAGGTGTGCAACCTAGTGATCAGACAGACGTTTACATACCTTACGAAGTGATTCCCCCCCATAAGTCTAGTACCCACCTGGCACCATACACAGTTACTACAATATTATTGACCATATTCCCTATGCTGTACTTTGCATCCCTGTGACTATTTTTATGGCTGGCAATTTGTACTTCTTAATCCCTTTCACCTTTTTCAAACGGAAGAACTTTTTAAAATACTGATGCCTGGGACCCAGCTCCTGAGAGTCTGTTTGCCTGGACCAGGTTATATTTTCCTAGGTTCCTCAGATGATTCTCACGCACAGGCAGGAAATGGTAATACTCAACTTGAACAACAGGTGAGCCATCAAATCCCTTCGGAGTTTCCAAATACTTCATATAGAAGTTGTTACTTTCCCTAGAGCAAGAGGGTCATATTTTGCCTTACCATATAAAGAAGTTGTCTATGAATTTTTACAAAGAGAAAAAAATAAGGAAGGCAAAAAAAACAAAAAAAACATTGGAAGCCCTTAACTCTCTGGAAGAACTTGTGTTGTCGAGATACACCTGCCCCCCCACCATCCTGAAAGTGGGGTGTCCTGAATCCGGGGGCACGTTGCGCTAGCCGGCCACCCATCTCACTCACGCCTCTGTCAATTACATCATTCTCATTCTGACGCTTCCCATGGGTAAGCCTCCCCAAACTGTTTTCTCCCCTACATCCTCTGTGATTATCACTCACCACCTAGTCAGGCTCACCTGGGGAGCTTGTTAACATTCGTATTACCTGGCTCCATCCCAGACCTACTGGGTGAATCCCACGTGATTCTGTTTTAGCCTCAGGTTTGGTAATGAACTGCCCTAGACTATGGTCTAACTACAACGAACTTGGCCAGGCTTCCCTTCCCGTGTTACTCCCTGTCATCAACTGGCTAGGGATGAATAAAATACCTCTAGCCTACCATCCACACCCTAAAAAGTGTGGCCTGCAGCCTCAGAATTCTACTCTATGCCTCCCTCCCCTGTGATAACAGCTTCACCTACTGTACTTGTGCTAAGCAGGTGTTTTTGAGCCTCATTTCACAGATAAAACAATTAAGAGCAAGGAGAGTGAGGTTGGCCTCTCAATCAAAACTGTGGCTTTTCACCATAAAGCCTTGCCTTCTGCACAGAGGACTCCCCCCACCTCCACCCCCACCCCAGCAGAGGACATGAATACTACCCCAAGCAGAAGTACCAACACCTGCGTTGGAGCATTGCTGCAAAAACAGGCACCACAAAGTGGCTCCTTCTGAACTAGAGGTCACCTTGACGTTGCACTAAAGCTCAAGAGACTTGAATACAAAGCCCGGCATTTTCACTGATGCGCCTTAAAAGAATGGCCCTGGTTACGACCTCTGGGGGAGAAGTCAGTGTGAAAGTTCCCCCAGCAGAGGCACTTGGCTGATACCAGTATTCCTCAGAATATTTTGCACCCCCATTCAGAAGTGCCTAGTGCCCCTGGCCCCCGTGGGACCCACTGGCTCTTATCCGCAAGCTCCACGAATGAACAAACTCCCCATTTCCCTTTCCAGAAATGACGGCACTTTTCCTGTAATTCTACAGTAATTGGTGTGGACTTTTGACATGCTTAATGAGCGTAGTGGCCCCCAGTTCCTAACATCCCCAACTTTAAGGGGAGTAGTTTGGGGTTCATTAGACATCCCCCAGTGGGCGGTAAGACAAGCAACCCACCAATGGTCGGAGGGCGACAAACCAGCTTCTATTTGTGTGCGCGCAGAGCCAGCAAGAAACCAAGACAATTGTGTTTTGGGGTTTCCTGAAATTTGTCTTGGCACACTGGAGATGGATTCTGTTTCACTACCACATCCCAAACACTGCTGACATTCAAGTCACAGCAATTTCACACAAAATGACTGAGAAATAAACAGGCATCAGCAGTGGTTTCTGATGTTCTCTCCGGCCATCCTCCCTATTAAATGTAACACAGCACCAGAGCATCTGCGACTAGAAATGGGCGTCTCCACGAGGGGGACGGTGTCAGACTTGATGTGCTGTTGGCAGCTGGGAGTCTGATTGTGTCAGCATCAGCGTGTGCTACTTGGCCTTCATCGAGCTGCTATTTGAGACCGTGGGGACTGTCGGCATGAGCGTTTGGGCCCCTTCTTCCACAGGGCAACCGAAGCAAAATAACAGTGGTGCTGGCCCAGGGTGGTTTGGTTTCCTTGAACTGTGACAGACTCGAGGTTTCTAGTTTCTGCTGCAACATGTCCATCACCCTCGTAACCCCCCCACCTACAAAGGGACAGCTACTTGGTCCCAATGCCTCTACACTTCTCCTCAGGCTCAGGATGTAGGGAATTTGTGTCGGGACTGCTGGGCTTTCTCTGTGCATCTTTGGTTGTGGAAAGGGGCGGGCCAACTCTTGTGCTGGGAGGCCAGTGGGTCACTTACAGGCGAGTCAGGGACAATGAACATGGACGGGGCTCCTGCCCACTCAGTGCCTAGGTGGACCACAAATGTGACCTATCTCTTGGGAATGGCCTCACCGTGGCAGGCTGCCCTCACGGTTAGAACAGGCAATTGAGGAACGAAATAGAACATTGTTTCGTTCCTCAAAGCACATAGAGCTCTCTTGGTTTTGGGGGTGCTTGGGTTCTTTTCTTTTCTTTTCTTTTTCTCTTATCCTCTCCCCTCCCTTTGCTCTACATCCTTTCTCTCCTCTTTTTCTTACTTCTCTTCAAACTTTGCTTTCTTAAAAAAAAAAACAACAAAAAAAAAACTTTGCTTTCTTTTTTCCTTCTCTGCAATATCCAGGGGGCAAAATAGTCAAAATAGTCATGGTTTGGGTCCCCTAGGGGCGTGTCAAGGGGTCAATGACAACAAGGGGTCATTGTTAGCCATACTTCTAGTCCAGAATTTAGCAATGGCTCCCTACAAGGTCAACAGAAGGAAGGCAAGACGTATTGATTCCACTAATGAATTAAACTTGGAAATTTAGAATATCATCTTTAATCTCCTAACGGATGAGAAGCACATGTAATTTTTAATCTCTTTTTACAGACTGGAAAACTGAGGAGTAAAATCTTTTCAGGATGATGCAAAATGTTGGCAAACTAAGGATTAAAATACCCAATCGTGGACATTTTCACTCTGCAAAGAGAGCACTCTTATCCCAGACCAAACAAACTTCAACCTTCCCTGTCCCAGAAACTACTGCGTTTTCCTTGCAGCTCTACGATGATTGGGGTGGACATTTGACGTGTTTAATGGGGGTAGTGGCTCCTTACCAGCCCGAAAATCTTTCTCTAATCTTTCCAAAATTATAGCAGTGAGGCATATAATGGCCAATGCCTGTCTTGCACTGTGAGTTTTGCTCTGTGTTTTCCATGAGCTTCTTGCCTGTGGCCTGACTTCTTTGTAAGGTAACCGCCTAATTACATTGAGGCACTATGCTGATTTGTGACTCTGCCCTAAAGCTAAGCTAAGAAGCAGCAGGGCACACCCTGCTAGGATTGCAAGCTATTTACCAATTTAACCAAGTGGCATGGGCTATTACATTAAATTCATGACTTGGGAGTAACTAACTAGGAAGAGAAATACACGGTCTGCATTAACCAGTTTGAGGGAGAAAAAAATCAAATGCAGTCAACATTCATTCTCTCTGAAGCTCTTCATCGCACTTAGAAATGAGAACCCAAGAGGGGACTACCTGGCACCTGTTTGGTGCTCTCTCAATGTTTTGGTATCTAATTCCTCCTACTGCAATTTTATTGACAAGACAAGACAAGACAGGCTCTCCCAGAACTACTTCAATGATAGAGAACTCAGAACTCAGGTAAGATGGTGTACTATGGTCTCTGACGCCGCACTGTACAAGAATTCTTCCCTGTCTTGGGCTCAGATCTGCTTACCTATAAGTCTTCCCAGAGGGGCTAGTTCTGCCACGCAAGATGATTTAGTCCCTTTCCTCTTGACCTTACTTAGAAATTCTGAAGCCAGTTCTCATGTCCCCCAGCCCCATCTTTTTTTTTCTTTTCTAAGCAAACATGCCTATTTCCTTTCTTTACTTTTCCTGAAAACCTTTTACTTTTGTGGATGTTCTCTGCTCCAATCTTAAATCTGAACCTTTCAATATGAACTTAAGTCTCATAGCAGAATAGAGTAGAACTATTACCTTCTTTATTGTGGAACTTTTATTCATGCCTCCCAACAATTATTTTCTCTCTCTCGTTTTTTAACCTTTGCACTTATATCTTATTTTCCATGTGTTTTGAATACATAATAAATTACAAGTCTTGGGTCATTCCACACAAACTATTTTACAGATGCCATTATCTTATGTTTTCTACTCTGAGGCTTTTTTTGTGCAAATGTTACAACGTAGCCCTATTCCATGTGTACTTATGTGACTTGAGTCCTCGTTTCAAATATGCTAAGATGGATTTAAAGTTTAATTTGGTAAACCTGTGCATTCATTTGTTAAATGATTTTGCAGAGGACAGTCTTAAAATCAGAAAGATATTTAGCACCAATTTCATTCAATTCTCTAGATTCACAGATCATGAACAAAGTTTCTAAGATTAGTTAGGTGAACACAGACCTGAATCCATACCAGAACTACTTCCTTCCGAGGTGCTTTCTCTATGCTGGTCTCCAAGGGGGACGGCCAACTCTCTAGGCCAAGAGCCCCTGGAGCTGTGAAATCACACTACTACCACGACAAAACTGTTTGCCCAGGCGTAGGCACATTTCCTTCGAGGTGAATGAGCAGACCAGCTGTGTCTTACTGCATATCACCAAGGAAAACGGTCAACGGGACAGGACTGAGGAAGGATCCAGAAGCCCCCCACCCCAAAATGCCCATTAATCCCCTATTAACCAGCACTCTGAGGGTTCGTGTCCAAATATACTGCCTGGAAAAGCTGAATGAAAGGTCTGCGTTGTTCTTTATGCTGAATGATAGCTTTGAAATTTGAACGGAAAGATGGTAGGGAATAAGAGTTGCTCTGACGGAATTTTTAGTTATTAGGTATCTTTACCAGCATTTCAGTAGAAGGTCATGCAGACCCTGACAAACACAATTCGAGTTTCACAGGATGGTGCTTTCTTAGGGTTGGTCGATGTATTCCTTAAGAGCGTGTGCTCGTCCCCTATCCTGTTTGTACTGGCAACACGGTTATGGGCAATTAAGACATAGGAACGTACAGGAATTATAGGAATCCAGATGAACTGTGGCATTAACGAGTTCTGGAACGGAGCTGCGCGAGTTAGGCTTGTTTTAAGAAACTGTGTTCATTTGGGTGCTAAGCAGCTTTCTGTTCAAGGTCAGGCCACCGTTTGGGGAGGAAGAGTCTTTAAGAATCTCCACTGCAGAACTGGACCATGGCTTACAGACTTTAAAATGTTTCAATAAAATGTGTTACTTTTATGTAATTGTCTCAGAGCAAGCCCTGCAGTTGAACTTCACTCTTGTGATTTTTGTGTATCGAGGCTATACAACGTACAAATGTTGATCTGTTCTCAGGGACACTGGGAAAGAAAACGGATTAAATGATAACAGCCAGGATGTCCAAAGAGTTACTCCAACCAGTTCCAATTTATTTTATACCCCAGCGAAGATGGAAGCACTGTAATTTGGACAAAGAAGAATTCTTAAGGGAAAAAAGAAATGAGTTTCTTCTCTTTAGGGAAGTTTAAGCTCTGTCTTAAAGCTCTCTCTGTTTTCCTTAGAAGCCTTCAGAAGTCTTTCCTGCTGACAGGGGTCAAAACTCGGGTGGTTTCTGGAGCTCTCTGCACTGTCTTCTGCCAGGCGGTTGTGTAGATGGGGCAGGATAAGTGCCTGTATTAAGTTCCAAGTCCACGGCTCTCCTACACTTCTTAAAAAGCATTTCCTAAGTCGTCCTTAAAGAAGAAAAGCTCTTTGAATAAAGCCAGTGCTTCTTAACGTGTTAGGGAAAAAGCATAGAGTTCCCCGAGCACCACAGTGGTGTATGCACACATGCAAATCCAGAATCAAATAAGGAGCAAACGAAGGTACAGACTTGGACCATTTACACATACCCAGCAGAAGGCTTACCTCCATGTAATACCCTCAGAATACCCTGAAGTCACAGGAATAGCATTGACCATGTCAGGATTTGCGACTTATGTCACTGAAGACGCCCATTTCTTGCCCTAGTACCTTGATTTCATCAGACTATTTCTTTATGCAGCTATAACGGACGCATCATGTTACATTAGTTTCAGGTGTATCATTAGGTTCTTTTTTAAAGGCTAGCTAACATGTCTGAAAGATTTTCCTGCGTCAGGAAAGTGAGAAAGTGAGAAAATAGCCAGGTCCATAATGTCATAGGAATACACTAAGTTAGCTTTCGTGTGTGCAAGTGAATGAAAGTTTACCGATAAAGAGCAAAATACATTGGACCCAGGTGACACTGTCCTCGGTACACTGATTGCCAGAGGACTTCTGACCAGGGAACCTTGGTAACAGCTCTCAATTCTGTGGAAGTGCACTTAGATAGCACAAGAATTCTCTTGAGCAGGGAGTGGGTTATGTCCCTGGTAAGGGTTGGAGATCACTGAGGGCGAGGGAGCAGTCTGCACACATCTATTGCACCTCCCTGGAGAGCTCCGTTTTAGACCTTCCTGACAAGGCTGCACATGGGACCGGTACTGGAAGCACCGGCTCTATCTGGGGGAGGAGGGACCTTTATAAATTTCACCAAGTGCTGGAGCTGCAGCTGTGCTAGATCCAGCCCTAGGACAGAGCCTCCTAGCACACAATAGATGCTCAATAAATACCACAAAACCAAAGGAAGTGAATCCTGTTCTCAAACAACTAAGTCACACGATGAGGACGACTTAGAGTCACAGTCCCTTGCCTCTTCATAGGCCTTAGTGTTTCACAACGCTCTGTCACATACGTCATTTCATCGGAGCCTGATAGCCCCGACAACTCGGTAGTGCCATTCCTATCACACTGTTGAGGACACCACAGCTCAGAGGCCCAATGCTTTGATTTAACTGATTGCCTGGACTTCTCAGTGCGTAGGCAATGCTCGTCCTCTGACACCAGTTCAGGAATCGCCTCCCTGTAAGATAGAAAGCAGCTGGTGGAGCAACCCGGTCCTCACAGGATGCATTCTAAAGTGAAGGCACAGCAGCCTGGGGAAGACCAATTGTGAGACCTCTGTGATGCTGCCCCTTGAAGAGAGACAACACCACTGAAATGAACGTGCTGCCTTTTCCCCTGGCTCTGGCGCTCTGGGGAGAGCGGCTTTCTCTTCCTCGTTGTGAATAGCCATCCTAGTGCCAAGAGCGGAAGCATCTTCCTCTAAATGCACAGCAGCCTGAGGATGAGCATACCTAGAAGGGACCAAGATGGAGAAAGTGACTTCTGTTCAGGCAGCCACCTCGGGGATCATGACATACAATCCCTCTCTGTGACTGGTTCGTTGGGAATGACCTAGAGATGAGAGAAGCGGGGAGAGGCCAGGTTCCCTGCGGTTCAGCAGGGATATAAGCGGTCTTCAGAACAGTCTGTTCTTTCTTCCATGGTGGGTGAGGGGAGACTGGACCACAGGCTACTGTGGCAGGGGGCATAGTAAAGACTCCGAGATGCTGTTTGACCATCACCCTTAATGACAAAATCAGTTTTCGGTGTCCAAAGAGACTCCACAATTGCCCAGGAGTTTACAGAACTTTTAAAATTTCCCTCTGGATGTGGGGAACCATCTGTGACCTCTCTTCCCCCACGATGGCCTCAGAGAGTCAGAGATGCCTTGTCCGTAGCTCTACTTAATTATACACTGTCTGACCTCACACCCTGTCCTCTCCACTGTTCTGTGGGTACCCAGGGTCCTCTGACTACAGCTTCTGATCTTGCAGAGGACATGGGGGCATGGTCTGGTTCTCAGTGGGCCTTCCAAGCTGTGCTCATTTCTATGAAGAATAACAGCAATGGGGAGAGTGTCAGCGGGAAGGGGACACAGACAGAGACACGCACTTCATGGCATGTTCAGCACCTTAAAAGGGATCCCAGAATCCCGAGAGCCCTTTATGCATCTACTATGTACATAGACCGTCAACACGAGTCAGTCCTGGGTCCCCAGCCCTCAGTCAGACCACCTTTGCTCACAAGTCTAGTGTGAGTAAAGGGAAGTGAGAAGATCAAGAGGGAACGGGTCTTGGACAGTGGCCATTTAGGCTTTGAAGGGCTTTGAAGTGCACCACACGGGAGGGGCTTTTGAGAAGTGAGCAGGGGACAGGGCGGTATAATTTCTCTGTAGATCTCTCTATGGACTATCAGCAACTTTCCAGGCCTCTCAGTTCCCTCACATCTAAAAAGATATTGGGCTTGGACCAGACTCTCCCACCTAAGGCTTGGAGAGTCAATGCCTACCGCTGGGGTCGTGGGGGTTCCAGATGAGACATCACTGACTCTGCTAGAGCTTGGCGCGCCTTTTCGACAGTATAAGCATCCGGGTGCTAAACAAGCCCATTTCCTTCTCAGTCATCCTTAACTCTCTCTCAGCCTCTCACCAGTGAAAGTCTCGATGACGACTTTCAAATACCTCGGAGACACAACTTCATGACGTGCCTTACTTTGTACCCTGTGACCCCAGCCTAATTTTCAGTAACATGGGCATGCTGCCGTCTCCCTTCCCGCCCCTGCCACAGCGGACTTTGCCGCAAACCCTAAATGCACCGTATTACTTCCAATCTCCAAACGCGACAGGGACTGACTGGTACCACTCTGCCTAGGCCACGTTAGTCCTTCACCTAGAAACCCCGCACATGTTGGCAAACTCTACTCATCCAGCCGTTGTATCGCATCTTTTCAGAAGACTTTCCAGCTCTCCCAGAATCCACTGCACCCTTCTTTGTGCCCCAACACTTAATCATATTGTGTATTATATAAAAACCTTTAGATTTTTACCTGATAGAGGTGAGCACCATGAAAGCAAGGATTCGGACTCATTTCTGTACCTTTCAACTGTGATAATACTAACTCTTGCTTCTAAGAATGGCTTGGGAGGGGGAAACAAGGTAATGGATCTGAACACAGTGAGTGCTCAATAAATGTAAGGTTATGTTATCAACGAGCACTGGCCGCCGAGCGGGAAAGGCTGCACCTACTCTCAGAGTCTGATGCCAATACAACCTCCCAACCAGGAACAAAGAAAAGGTCACGTATGTCAAAATGGCAGCAATGCCCAAAATCCTGTGATGGGAGCCAGCCTTTTCTCTGCCTCACGGATTCAAACAAACCAGTACTGTCCCGGGTCTCCTCTACTCCTCAGTTTATAACTAGCAGGAATGTGAGCCTGACTCAGTAGGACACGTCTTGGAAAATGACTCTTGCATTCCCTCGATTTGTTGACCCATCAGATGACACGCATATAAACAAGCCATCCAAGGAGACCTCTAGTGATTTCGCTGTTACACGTACCCAGATTCACATACAATTTGCAGAGCGCTTCCTTGGACATAATCTCATTTATAACATAAGTGTTACCTCATTGGCAGTGCTTATGTTCGATAAGTCACACACGCCACCACTCCCAGTGTGCAAATGAAAACACTGAGGTTTCGTGCAGGCGAGTGACTTGTGCAAGAAGTAGAACAGAAAAGTGGCTGGAAAACGCAAGCCAAGTCTGTCCTACCCCACGTCCACACTCTTTACACGGCCCTATGTCCGCTCCCCTCCCCTTGTTCTGTAGTATTTCAAGGACCAGGGGTGGAAAGTCCCAGAAGAACAACCCAAGCTCAGTAAATAAAGAGCCTTCTAAGGGTCAGAACTGTGCACAGAAAAAGCTCGTAAGTTCCCTCGGGGCAGTCAGAGTCTTCTACATGATTCAAGGAGACGAGCTTTAAAATGTGACCACCCTGACGACCTGTGACACTGTGCTTTCTAGACAAGTCTGGTTCTAGCAGTTTGATTCTTCAATTTTCTTCCCATTGAGAATTCAGAGACTGAGCTCATGGTGAGCCTGATGTAGGTTTTCAAGCAGCTGACATGAGGCCAGTGTTACTACTCCTTCTCACCAGGCAAGGACATTTCGTGTGATTTTCTAGCTCCTGATCCAACGCTGTCTGTTGCAGCTGAGGAAGGAGACTTTGGTCTCAGTGTTGACATGTGGTTGTATTAAAACCCTTCAGTAAAAAATTCCCAGACCTCCTGGTTTAAGGGATGAATGGTTTATTCCCAGGACTATCTCTTCTTAGTAATAGTTCCCACTTGCCTCTAAAGCTGTGCTGCCTTGGGGAAGACCCCTTAACCTCTCTGTGCCTTGTGAACTGGTGACCAGGGCACAGGGCTCTTATCAGGCTCAAATGTGATGACGTACGTGAACGTGCTTTGTTACATGTGAGGTGACAAACATGTACAAGGCCCATAACTATACTTGAACTTATTCTTGGTTGTCACTGAAGAAGCACATGCTATCCTCAAATCCCCAGAGCTCATCCAAAGAGAACACGCATTTGCTCACATTACTTGATCTGATCCAGATATAACTTTGGAGGGAGATCTCCCACTTTGCAAATAAGGAAACTGAGGCTCAGAGCTTGTAACCAGAAAGTACTTGTAAGCGACTATCGAACCCAGGTCCTTCCCACTCACCACGTCACCTCAAACTCAGTTTTCAAATATCCCACAATACCGGCAACGCTTTTTCCACCTCAAGTGGAACACTCCAACGCACATAGCTATCTTACTTATCGACGTTGAAAATTCGGATTCTAACGCCGAGACCAGAGCCCCTCTCAGGGTGGTCACGTCAGTCACAATATCATCAGCCTCTTGCATGATACACTCACAGAGCCTCCATTACCATCACCCGGTCAGCCTCTGAAGCACCTGCTGCCAGCCCTCAGTTGTTCTAGCTTCGCTGAAACACCGTCACCTGCCCCAAGCCCAGGTCACCCTCCACGTTTCCTTTTATCCATTCATTCTCAATACCTTTGAGTTTAGCCTTCTGTCCCTTGGGGGCCAGACCCGAGGGAAGTGAATGACGGAAGATGGCCCTTGAGCTTAAGGAAGAGTGAGGTGAGCCAAGAGCCAGGTGAGTCTACTGCCTGGAAAGTCAGCCTCCCAATATACAAGGGGCCAACAGCAACTGTGAGCCATGCCTGGATTCTCTCCATTAAGACTCACAAGGACCCTACAAGGGGCACACTGTTTGCATTTCCGTTTTGTAGATGGGGAAGCCAAGGCTTAGAAGGATTAAATCATTTATCTACAGTCACAGAACTAAAAAGTATGGAGCCGGAGTGGAAGTGACTTACAGTGGACTGTTTTTAGAACTTCACTTGAAAAGGTAAGAGAGACCCCTGTTACACCCAATCTCATTGATACTCCATAGAACATTTGGCATACTTGGTTCTCTCAGTTTTCAAATATCCCACGTACCTTTTTTCCATCTCAAGTTATTCTCATTCCATTCCAACATACATAGCTATCTTAATTATCTACATGAAAAAGACTGTGACTTCTAGTCCTATAAAATAGTGAATGATAGGATACAGTCATTAAAAATAAAACACGTACCCAGTGCATTCAAAACACTTATAGTTCTTAATTCCATATATATATTCCATTTTATATATATATTAAATGAATCAAGATGTTCTGGAAGAGAAGGGGGAAAAATACCCAGTAAATGACTTTATATTATTTAAAAAAACTTTCTCTGTATCTCATCTGTATGGAACAATCACACCACCACAAAATCACCATGCGTGACAAACTCTGCGATGTCGAAATGAAGGAAAAAGTGAAGGGAAGGCATTCTTGTGTCATTTCACAATTAGGGGGAGGCTCCAAAATGTGGTCCTTTTTTGTTGGTAAGTGTTTATTTTCTACCTTTGTAGGTGGGAAAAGTCCACAGGCAGCATTTTATTTATTTTTTTTTTAACTCCAAAAATGCTTTTCATGGGGAGTTCTTCAGAAGCTTGTGGTTCGTTTTGTTGAAACTTCTAACTCCATGGGACATACGACCACATCTCACAAGTCTTCTGGCATGTAGCTGTGTTAAAATTCTTCAGTACGAAAACCTCCCAAATACCGTGGTTAAGGGGATGAACGGCTCATGCAAGGACGGCCACTCTTGGGTAAGAATTCCTATTTGTTTGTGAAGCTAAGAGGAGCCTGTGGGACACGGAAGGCCTGTGCCCACCCTCCCCCCATGTCACCTTCTGTCCCATCAGAAAGAAAAGGAATCACTACAGGGCAAATCAGCAGTCTTGTTACTGCCTCTCAAAATGTTCTTGTGTTTTTCTTAATGTAGGTTCATATTTACAATAGATGATACATTAAAAAAAAAGACCCTTGCTTTCCCCTGCATTTTGGTCCCTTCTAAGATCAGTTAGAAATCCACGGAAGATGGATTTCTATTTCAGTGACAACACAGAGGTTTCAGATCCTGTCTAAACGTGGGTTCATTTTTTGCTCAGTCTCCCAATTAAACCTCTATTTACATCAGAAATCCAATTCTACAGCTTTCCTATAATAATCCCTGGGCAGCATCCAAAAGTGTCAGGCTCTGTCACATCGTTTTCTTTCCTCCTGCTTGGGAATTGCCTTTCCTTCTGCTTCCTAATCATCCTTAAAACCTCTCCTTAGCAGCTAGTGTTGAATTAAAAAACCCAGTTATTTCCAAGAAGACTCTAAAAATAATTTACAGCCAGCTTGTGCCATATCACAACCTCCTGCCCCCATAAACATTTATTTTCAAAAGCTGAGATGAGTGACCAAAAGAGACACCGCACACCACACCTCCATACAGGACGGATGCTCGGCGGATGAGGGGCAGGACTCTGGAGGAAACCAGAGGTGGTATTTGAAGATGGCCTTAGCATCGCGTGGGGAGCAGGAGTTGGTCACTTTGGTCCTCCTTGACTTAACCCGTATTCCTTTCCCTAAACCCTGGCTGTTTCACTACAGGCAAGTTACTCCACTCTCTTCTGCTTCAAGGTTTGAAATGATGGAAAAACATTCTTTGGATTCCATTCCTGTGCCCAAATGTCCAACAGGACACAGTGGTGCTACGAAGCCAGTAGAGGAAAAAAAAAAAAGATCTGAATTTCCACAAAGAAATAACCTGATTACCTATGTTAATTTGGAAGTGAAACCAAGTGCTTCCACGCGGCACCTTACCTGTTTCTCAGGTTGATGAATCAGTGCCCCACCCGCCTTGTCTGAAAGGAAGGTGTGTCTTGGAGTACACTCTCCCTACATGGGGGGTTTTATTCTTCCACTGGCAACGCTAACCAGAGAGCTTTATTTCACACCTTTGCTTTTATAATTTTCCACCTTCAGCTAAAAATACTGCATTTGGGGTGATATTCAACCAAAGCATCATCCCCTGAAACAAAGGGAACAGTAGCAGAATGAGGGCTTATGGCAAGGGGCCTCGGGCGAGAAGGTTCTTCTGTTTTTATTTCCAGCCTTGTTGGAAGGCAGCCCTGAGCACTCAGGGGCGGGAGTGAGGGGCTGTTTCCAATGCCCCCGCCCCCCCAAAAAAGTACAGCTATGTTGAGGGTCCTAATGGCAGCCCCCACCTGGAACGAGCAGAAAGAACTAGAACCAGCTTTCACCATCTCCTTTTGCTGACCTTGGTTGTCTTATCACCATTTGCTCATCAGATCAAGTGATGATAAATCTAAAATATGGGACATGACGCATGTGCTTCTCTGGCAACGGCTGATCTCTTCAAGTTGAAAATAATTCTCGCCAGCTTTAGCTTATAATTTCTCCACTGTGTGTACACACACACACACACACACACACACACACACACACACACCCCTAATAACATTATCTCATTTACTAGCTCTGTTTATTGACATACGGAGCTCGGTACAGACTGTCTGGAACTCTGCCTCAAGCCCCTTCTCTTTGGGGGACATGACAGATAGCTGTGCTTGTCCAGAGGTTTAGGGTTTGGTTTTGTTTGTAATCTTGGCACTGGGGCCTAATGAAGACGCCGTGCTGTAACTCAGAGATTTAAGGTTTGGGATTTCAGCAGACCCAGATGCTATACTCCTGACTTTGCCACTTAAAAGCTGGCCTTGGGCAAAATGCTCTTCACCGCTTCAGGCCTCAGTTTCCTCCTTTGTAAAATGTGAATGACACTTGCCTTGCAGGGCGGTTGGGAAAATTAGAGGAAGTGAGAATATAGGGAGGGTGAAGGGAGTGTCTTGGCTCCTTCTGGCTCCTCTTCTCCCTTCTCTATACCACTTTTACTAAAAGTAAAAATCAAGACAGACCTTGGAACTGGAGCTTGGGCAATCCCCTTAACTCTCGAAACTGTCCTTTTCCCATCTATAAAATGGGGATGAGGTAGCAGGTACCTCGAGTAGTGAGGATGAAACAGGACTGTGAAAGAAATGGCACGTGGTAAGCATCCCAGCATGTTAGCCTCTATTATTTTTTCCTAGATTCCCAGTTGCCAGCAAAAAGAGCTGTTTCTGGCAAATCTCCGTTCACCTTCCCAGCTACCTACTTGCTCAGGGGCTCCTCCAAACACTGAGCTCCCTTCCCGACAGCCCGCCCCACCCCCACTCTGCTCAGCTCTGCTCTTCATCTCCAGATGAAGCAAAAATCTGGTAAATATTACACTTACAAGGTAACAGGTCTGGAATGCTTGGCACCCGGACACGTACACACTGCAGCTCAGGGCCAAACTACATTTGGCTGCTTTGTGCAATTCAAATAAAGATATTAAAAATCCTCCAACTCTATAAACATTTGTACTGTTTGCTAATCAAAGGGTTTTTTTTTTTTATGCTATCGAAAGAGAACTTGGCGTGCTGATGGCTCTTTTCAGTTTAGACCCTACAAAGCACTACGTATATACGCACATCAGTTTCCAATATAGAAATGATTTATATTTTAGGCCAGGTGGACTCCACGTCCGGAGTAGACTGCTTTCCCCCCAGACCAAGAGACTTAAGCTATTTTATTCTGGAGTGTGTGTCCTTAACAATTCCATCATACTGCTGCTTCTGTGTCTCGTAATTGGGGATGGACTTGAGCTTCCAGTTCCTGGGAGTGAGTCATGATGACAGTGGCAGCTATGGTGGGTGACTGTCTTGGCTATACCACTTCATAGCTATTGATCTTGGGCAAGTTCTTTCATCTCTCACTCTGTGCCTTGGTTTCCTCGTACGCAAAACAGAAATTAATAATACCTATCTACGTATCTACGATTGCCAGGATCAGTGAATCAATATCTCTAACATGCTGAGATGACTTGGAGGATAACAAGACCTACAGAAATTGAAGCAATTAATATTATTCTTATAGTCATTGCTATTATTGAGCAAATATCAGGAGTGAATAAAAGACGCTAGCTAGATACGGGTCCTTAACAAACGATGACTTGTTTCTTAAGTAAGTAAAAGAAGTTAAATGCAATTGGACTGATCTAGGGCCCCACCTTGCTCCATTAATGAAAAGCAAGTAGAGAAAAATGATGAAATTAGATCATATCACAGCCAGGGACTTAAATGTTGGTTTTCATTGATTCAGATGTCAGGACCCAACATCTGTCCGTCACAAGAACAGAAAAAGGATACCATTTTCAACTGGCTTCATCTTATCTTCCAGATACCTAACCTTCGAACTTTCAAATAAAACCTCCTCCCAAGGGCAACGTTGAGGGAAAAACAAGATGAAAGCTGACTTTGAGCATTAGGGAGGAACAAAGAAAGGTTCAACGTTTTCCTAAGAATAAAGAAAATATAGCACATTCTCTTGGTCTGCTTTTACAATTAAGGGTAATAGTGAGGCCAGATTTCCCCTGTGGGTGACAGAAGGTCATGTTTCAAGGATGCTGCATGACAACTAGAGTCAGCAGTCACTCTTCTGGCTTCGCTGGCCTGGGAAGGTGCCGCTCAACTGGGTTCTGGCCACAGGCCCCGACGGCGAGCAGGTCAAGGCCACTTTTGTGCCCTTTTCACACTTGCTCTACATCCTCCTTTCCTGTCCTCCCCCCTTTTCACTTCCAGCCTTCACAGCTCGTGATCTTCCCTCAGGTCCTTTCTGCGTAAGAAAAGGAAGGAAAAGGCACTACAACACACACAATGAATGAACCCTAAGGCGGTGCCGGCTAAGGAGTAGCCTCTCAGGAATCCCTTCACAGACGCTACAGGAAGAAGCCAGAGTTACACGTAGTAGGGAGAGAGAAAAAAAGATGTTTTACTCAGTAAGGCCTTCGGGGACCTGAGACTGCCTCCTTTGGTGGCATCTATCCTGCATCCCCCATGACACCGAGCAGAGTTTGCCCCTGCCCACAGCCACCCAAGGTACGGACAGGACTGGGTCAGAAGTAGGGTGAGCTATACAACACAGGGATGGCAACCCATCCAAGAGCAGGACTTCTGCTCTTTGTCCTTGAAGAAGCATAAGTCTCCCTTAGTATAAAGTATATTAGGAGAAGGAGCCCTGAAATGAATGAATCACACTGCTGAAAAGGGGGTGGAGCTGTTGGGGAGGGGTGTCCTTGTGGTTGACCGCATTTTATTGGGTTTTTTATTGACTGCAGTTGTATTGAAAGAGACATGACTCAGACATACCATATCCGAAGCCACGTAAAGCACTGGGTTTTAATGGGATTTCAATGTATGAGAATATCATGAACTGTACACCATGAAATGTGAAAAGCTTTCCTATTAACTCCTGTCCTTTAAGAGCTGAGGAAGACGCTGACTTTTCTATGTCTCTCTCCTGTAAGGCTGCTGCTACTCACTGCTCAGGTACACACCCTGTTCCAGGTACAGAAGGCACTGCTTCTCTCAACTTTATTAATCAGCCACCTAGCCTTTGAGTTCCCACTGCCCTTGGCTTGTAAATATCCTTCAGCAATGTGTTTTTTTTCATTATTCTGCTTTGTGTGGGGTAGTTCACTTACAAATCAGTCTCCACAAATAGGGCTATCAGCTACTTGAGGGAAAGGATCACATAATAATAACAATAGAAAAGAATAAGATCGATCTAGGTTTGAGGGGCATGTACCCACCGAGATTATCCCAAGATTAGAAACTGAGGTTTAAAAAGGAAACATGCCCAATCCCATGCTACATAACTGGAACTAGTGGCGCCTCCATCTGCACCTATGTGTGTGATCCTCGTGACTTCCTGTGGGCTGTCCCAGTTGCCTCTTCCAGGAGGGATCCATCCCTACTTATCTCATTTTGTATCCACCTGTGTGATTTAGGTACCACACCCCGGAGGCAATGTATACTCGGTGCATATTTATTAAATTAAACTGAATAAAACAACACTTTTCCACATCATTGTTTTTAGGGACAATCCAGGCGGGGCTTAGAGTGACATCACAAGGCAGTGAGATGTACCACTTGGTTGCAATAGTTACTAACACACACAGTCTTTTTAGGCAATTTCTGAGAGTTTTGAGCCCTCCTGATCAGACAATGAATGTCGTTCTGCCTTATTTACTTCTACCACTTTTTAAACACTAGCTCTGATATTACTTCCTTCTCACAGAAATTGGTACCACTTCCGATTTTTTTCCTTAGACTTTTAAAGAAAATAGATCCCTTGCTTTTCTCCGGGTATGCCAACTTGATGTTAAAAACGTGAGTTGGGATTTCTAGCATTCCTATGTTTCTCACAATAAGAAAGCAAAAAAGGTATAGACCTCTCTGGTCACCTTTCAGTGAATGAATGAACAACAGTTTGTTCAGTCCCTACCACATGGAAGGCATTCTTATGTGTTAGATCATTTCTTTTTTAAAAGTACCATAACGACGTAGATTTTTAAAAATTAATTCTCTTTTTAGAGAAGAGAAAAATGTAGTTCAGAGAGGGTAACTGACTTGCCCCATGTTACCCAGGTCTGTTTTATGCAACGCCTGTATTTTCTTTCTCCTGTATCACAGATTAATTGTCACACTCAGAGTCTTCTTTGGCTCATGCGTGAGTCACTTTCTTGGCTTATCGACAGTAGGTTGGGATCAAAAAAACCAAACATTGACATCTTCACAAAGTTTAAAGGAAGGGACCACCGTCTGCTATAACAAAGCAAAAGAAACAGAGAGGCCCATTATATGAACTCGTCTGTCTAGACAGATGACTAAACAGGGGTCCCTCCAGGGTTAGACTTGAATTTCCTCTGTTCAGCCTGTTGGATATTTAGCAATAAAAAAAAAAGAAAAAAAGAAAAGAAATTGCTTAAAGGCTGTACTACTAATCCAACTCCTCCTACACTACCCAGAGAGTAGTTTAAAAGTCATTTCGGTGCAGCCTGCATGTGTTAAAAGTTTCAAGCAGAAATCGGATTGAAACAAGGAGAGTCCTAAAAATACTTGTGTTGTCTGGCTAAGAACCCAAGAACACAGGCCTAACTGTCCCTTTATAACTCCAATGACAGCGGCTTGAACTCACAGAGGGAACAGGGTCTAATCCGGGTGTCCCCGCAGGACTATCCATGGCAAGAATGGGTCAGAGTTGGGCGTCTCCACTTTCACACGGGCTGGCAAATGGCTTTTCTCCAGCCTCTCACATGCCCTGGGGGCTCTGAACTTTTTCCTCACTTATCTTATAAAAATGCTACTGAGAGTCAAGAGAAAGTCAGTATCCTTTCATCAAGGCTGAGAGAAAGAAACAGAGGCTGGTGATGATAGGATTTTTCTTAAAGTCCGTTAGTACTGCTAGGCTTCGTGTACAAAAAGTTCCCCCAGTTAGGCAGTGGGGAGTTGGCTAACAGGCCATGTGGCCCCACGGAGAAACTGGGAACATAACGAAGGACTATGGCCTCTCTCATTTCCCACAAAGTCCTTAGCAATATGCAAAGCACTATTTCTGTGATGGCCCATATTTGCAAAATTCATTCCCTCCCTCATTTCACGAATATTTATTGGGGGCTTCAATCGGCACCATTTCTTCATACCGGGGGGTGCCAAAAAATGGATACAAGTAGACACGTTGGTCAGTGTTGCTCAAGCAGTAGTTCTCCATCATCAGAAGTGTCTGGACTCTGATGGGAACCACTTTGAGCACCTCTTGTCATTGAGGAAGTCAAATGTGACTTGTGTTCATCTTTTGTTATTAGTATATATTGAATATTACAATTTTAATACAGTTTTCCTTTCTTAAAGTGGGTGTACATTTTTTTTGGCACCCTCTTTATATACGAGGGGTGCCAAAAAAATGTATACACATGACTTGTAGTCATCTTTTGTTATCGGTATATATTGAGTATTACAATTTTAACAGTTTTCCTTTCTTAAAATGTGTATACATTTTTTGGGGCACCCTCTGTATATGGGAATAGGTAGGACTGCCAGGAACTGAAGATGGAATTTCTTAGGGTTTCCGTAGGATTTTATGTTGCACACTCCAATAATTACCCAGTCTCGACAAAAGAATAACTGTAAGGATGCGCCCTACTTCGTGTAAGTTCAAATAAGAAGAAACCATGTCCACCTCTCAGGTGGGGAATACAGAGAATATTGATGAGCTAGACACAAAGCCACTGCCTAATTCCAACCCCAGCATTCAGGCCCTTGGGTTCTGCTGCCTGCCTTAACTTTCCAGAGGTTTTTAGGAGAGACATACTGGATTGGAAGAAGAAAACAAAGACATCCAAACATCTCTTTGTTTTTCCTTTTTCAGAAAAGAAGGATTTTCCAACAATATACATACAAGTTATTCTCACTCAGTGGATTCTCCTTGCCTGACGTCTCATCCTTTCATCCAAAACCTTATTTATATTGAAGTTTATCATCTTAAGGGAGTGATAGGTAGAACGAACTTTAGAGTCAGACAGACCAAGTTCAAGTTCTGGCTCTGTTACTTATTAGCTGTGTGACTGTGGGAAAATTATATATCTGTAAGCCTCAGTTTCCTTATCTATAACACTGAGAATAATAATAGTGTTATCTTGTAGGGATAATATGGAGATTAGCACAGTGTCTAACATAAATAGTTAATAACAGATGGCCATCACTATCATTATTATTCATCTTATTATTTTTAAAGACAAATTCCATCCTCTTCATCTATCAACACCCCCACCCAAATATAGACCTTTACTTCGTGTAGAAATTCACTTATATTCCTAGCATGGATAGTCAGACAGAAAATCAGTTCCAGCAAAAGCTACGTAAACCCCCAAAACAGAAGGTCTCAACTCTGGCTGCAGATTGGAATCACCCAGGGAGCTTTTTCAAACTAAAGATGCCAGCTCTTACCCCAGACCAGCAGAGTCAGCATTTCTGGAGGTGGACCCCAGCATGAATGCATGTTAAATGTCCCCCAGAGGTGCTTCCATGCACCGTGAGGTTGAGACTCTCTGGGTTGGAGCTACCGCACAGAGACCACAGCCACGATGGTGAACACTTCTAATAAGAGACCCATGTGCTTTGATACCTGATGCCGCACTACCAATGCACCCAGTAGGTTAGCTGTTCTTGGTGCTTCACCTGCTTAGTTTCTGAAAAACAGTCTCTCCCTAACAATTACACTCCAGTAAACAATCCTTGAAGCCACAGTAGCCCTATTCCCCCGGGGAGCTGTCCTCTTACTCTCCTCCATATGGATAATGGAGGAGGCAAGTAGCAGCCTTGGGGAAAGAAGCAACACAGCCCAGGAAAATAAAGAAGCAACCCCCACTGTGGATATGAATACATACAAGTCAGATCCACTTTGCTCCATCAGAGCAAAGATACACTCCAACCGCATATTAGAAAAATATGGTCTGACCATTTCGATTTCAGGAGGATCCAAAACCAATTTAGACTCCATCCGGTGGTCAAAGTTCACAGTCAGCATAACAGCTCCAACAGTCGCATCATACACACAACAGGGCAATTCAGAAATACAGATGTCCAGCCATGAGCAAGACAATGCTTTCATTTCTTCCTGCTCTTTCCCACTACTGACCCCAAGAGCAGGATGGGAAAGCTGAGTATCTGCTGTTCCTAAGAATAGGCTGCGGGCATGATTACGAACTTGTAAACACCAAACTACGTTCAGGGGCTGTCAGGGCCAATGGATGGCTGTCACTGTTTTGAGAGTTACGCGGGGGATGCGCCATGACAGGCAGCGTTACTCTCCAGTTTGCTCACCCGGTGTAGCAAGGAAGGAGCAGAGTCTAAGCAGTCTCCTGGTAGGTCAATGTCAGGAGACCCAGGTTCAGGTTAGATGGGATTCTAGGGAAGGACATGCATGGTGCGTGATGTTTAAATCGGTACGTTGGCATGGGACTCACACAGAGAGATAAGAAATAGGAAAGCCATGCTCCCTCCAACAAACAGGGAAGCACTACAGACTTACACTCTCATGGCAACTTAGCCTGGATGCTCACTGTGGAAAACAGCTACCAGCTCCAGCTGGGCATGCCAGGACTGTGGTGGCAACCCGAGACCCTAAGGCTAAGGGATGTCCCTACATGTTATGGAGGTGAGTCTGTGTTCCAGAGTTTCCCTGACATACATACATTTCATATGACACATCAGGATTTGCTTCAGAAACCTAGCACTACCCGGTGTGCCTTTTATACCAGATAAATGTGTCTCAGTTGGAGCAAGTCATGTATAGAAATGGAGGAGAATGACATTTATTTCTGTCTTATAAAGTCAACCTACTAATTATTCAGTAAATAGGCATTATAAAGCTCCTTATAATTCTATAGATAAAGCAAACAGTGTGAATTCAATCATGTCACATCCACAATACAGTCGTGCCCCCCTTATCTGTGGAAAATATGTTCCAAGACCCACAGTGGATGCCTGAAACCATGGATAGTATCAAATTCTACACAAACTGTTTTTTTCCTATCCATACATGCCTTTGATAACCTTTATGAATTAGGCAGAGTAAAAGATCAACAACAATAACTGGTGATAGAATAAAATAATTATAGCAATGGACTGTAAAATTTATGTGAATGCGGTCTCTCTCTCTCTCTCAAAATATCTCACTGTACTGTACTCATCGTGCCACTTAAAGGAAGCACTTTACAGCTTCTCTTTGGCATATCCTAATTGCCAGCATCACTACCCTTGCGCTTCGGAGCCATTTTGAAGTAAAATAAGGATGAGTTGAACACAGGCACTGAAATTCCGTGACAGTCGCGCTGATAACCCAGCTGGTTACTGAGTGACAAGCAGGTAGGGACCCTCTACAGAGTGGAGATGCTGGACAAAGGGAAAATTCACATCATGGGCACAACAGAGCGGGACATCAAGACATCATCATGTTCCTCAGAACGGCACGCAACGTAAAACTGATGCATTATTTATTTCTGGAATTTTCCATTTCCTATTTTTGGACCACGGTTGGGTGTGAGTAACTAAAACCTCGATAGATGAAACTATGGGTAAGGGGGGACTCCTGTATAGAACGTTCTGAGCATGGGCGAACCCTTTCTTCCTTCCCCGACCCCTCCCCCTATACGGTGGTAGACTGTCATATTTGTTTAGAGTGTTGTTTGTCCCTCTTCCCTGGACCCAGCAACACAAGGCCCCCTCCTTGTGTCCCGTTCCTGTGCTAGTGACTTCAGGCTTGGCCACTGGAATGCAGGTGGGCTAACTGCCACATCTCATGGTGCGACCACGAGGCAAGAGGCTATTCCCTCAGCCTGGGTCCCGGAATGAAGCTGTCATGGAGCAGGGCCACAGCCAACCCCCAAATCCATACACTATGAGTGAGCGATCAATCTTTGTGAAATGCCATTGGGATGAAGGGAAAAGCTCTAGATAATGACCTTGAGCGTGTACAACAATGCCATGTTCTACAAGGTGCCATTATACCTCAGAACATCATGCTATAATGGGTTTTATATGTGACAGGTCACATCTGTCTTCTGAATGTATCTGCTCCGAATAACTCGTACTCAGTATAACAATTGTGCCCTCTTCTCCAGCCTCAGTATTTCAAAGTGCGTCTCCTGCAGGAACCCATCAATTTTTCCAAAGGCCACACTAAGCGCTTCTGTTGTTGCATGGTCCCTTAAGATGGTAGTCACGCAAGCTCATGGAGGAAGAAAACAACATTTCTCCTCCCAGGAAACATAAGCAGCTTCCTATTGCTGCTTGATGTCAGCCAAACTATAATTTTAAAGGTTGTCTTTCAAAGAGCAAATATCACCTCCTCCGAGAAGGCTTTCTTGATCTCTCTAGACCAAGGTAAGCAATTCTTCTTCTGACCTCTTGAACCCCTTCCTTACAATCAACCGCACGGTCTTGGCTTCTTGGTTTTCTTTAGTTTGTTTGGTCTGCCTGGCTTCCTCACTAATTGCAGGCTCCTGAAGGCAGGGTCTCTACTATATTCCTCCATCTATGGGCAGACCTAGCATAGCAGCTGGCACACGGTACTGTAGACTCAATAGATAGTTCTCGTATAGATGGAGGAAGGCATAAAATCAACATCTCCATGGAAAGCCTTCATATTTAAAACTTAAACATTAGAAAGCAAACCCTGGTCCAACAGAAATGCTTTCTAACTGATAAGAGACATAGTTGTACAAATTCCTTGGCTGGCGACCTCATTTCAAAGTGTAGGCAAAGGCACTAGACAGAGCTGGACAGATCCAAAGACCTTCCTAAGCCCGACTCTCTACTTCACACAGGGACAGGTAGTTTGTCCTTCTCCCAGGCCAATGCGTGGTCACCTATGAGTTTAACGCCATGTGCTGTGTAGGCATGAACTCCAACAGCTGTCATTCCACACTTGTCAGCACAAGGCAGGAGACCCAAGAGGTTATTTTCATACACACAAGGGTGCAAAGATAGCTTCTTTCCAGAAAGAACGGGGATGAGTTGCCAATCACTCAGGAGTATTAATGAAAGACAATCGAAACCAAACAAAGCAAAACACACCATAGTCTATATATACATAACCCACTGTAACCTGCCGATCCAATTATTTGCTAAAGCGAAAACTCAGGACCAGGGAGGCCTGTTTGAAATTCTTGGTATAGTACAGTTTCGCCTAGAAACAGGTTGCAAAGTGCCACTCAAGTGCATTACAAACACCTCCTGCAAGGCTTTTTGCTCCTGCCTTGGTCATCCTGTACATTATGCCCAACTTAACAGTCACAGGAACCCGTTGGCGAAAACTACCCTTTTCTCTATTTTTGTCGGAGTAAAACCCCAGAATTCACAATGGCTTACAAGGCCTTACGTGACCTGCCTATCATGGTCTTTCTAATCTCATCTCCCAGGACACTTCTGATAATCCTCGAACATGTCAGGAACAGCACCAGCTGTCCCGTCTGCCAGAAATGCTCTCCCCCAGATAGCCCCAGGCTGTTCTCCGCCCTCCTTCAAGTCTCTGCTTAAAGGCCACCCTCTGAATAAACCCTTCCATGCCCGTTTATTTAAAACTGCAATTCACCTCCCATCCCCTAACCCTGCTCTACTTTTCTCCCCTGCCACATGGATGGAGTTCTACCATCCTTCATCTTTTTAACTAATTGTCTATCTTCTTCCTCCAGAATGTGAAGCTCCCCAAGAGCAAAGTTCTTTGCTGTTTTACTCACTGATGGTATCACCAGGGTCCAGATTGGTGCCTGACACACAGCAGATCCTCAATACATACTGTTGAATGAACAAATCTATCGTAAGAGTGTCGTCTCTTTAGCTTTGTATGCCCAAGATCTCTCTGCATGCATTTGACGTCTATCTTAGAATTCTGTATTTGTAGTTAATGTCGAGACAACTTAATTGCAGGCTTGTTGGGAAGCGGACTTAATGCCACCAGTCATTCTTTTCATTGTTCAATAGCCACGTGGGCTGCTATGTCATAGAGTAGGAGGCATGGATATTTCTCCAACAGTTTGATGCCCCAAAACACTACATCCACCCTGTATGGTTGGTTCAGAAGAGTGGATGATTCCAAAATGCCATCAGAATAACAGGAGATGTAGGGTCGCACAAAGAAAATACCACATAATTTATCATTAACTTTTCCCTTGAATAGCTAGCTCCGATTTTCACCTACTATAAATCTCTGGTTGAGAAAAAAATACTGTTTGGAAAGAGAAAGCTGCAGTTATTCGAAGCGGAGTTTGGCTGAGATAGGAGAGTTTACATTCCATTGTTGGCTAGATCCTTACTCCATGGAATGTCCCAGAACAGGATTCAGGCCATGGAGAGGTCTGCAGTGCTTTGACCAAACACGACCTCAGGGAATGAGACCTTCTGCACTGACTTATGCATCATAAAATATATGTCACTTAGACATGAAACGTGAGGTTTGAAAATCCCCTTCTCACTCCACCATTGCCCCGTTGAAGACACTTAGAGGAGGCATTCAGCCCCGGGAGTAAACTCCCAAACCCACTCAGTCTCCACATGATGCATTTACTTCCTTGCACACTCAGTGTCCCCTCTGTGGTGAACAGTGAGCAGGGGATATGTGTGATGGATGTGACTGACAAGTCTACTGGATTTGGGACAATGCACCGTGCAGGGTGGCAGCTTGGCTGCACTGTGGGTGCCACACTCGCAGGGCCAGCTGATTAAACAGAGGCCCCACTGGATCTGAGTCCTTCCGCCCTGGAGGACGACGAGGAAACAGACCTGCATCAGCAGAGTGTCCACTGCCTGGGGCAGCAGCAAACTCTAGTGACACAGGAAGTACCTGCAGTGCCACTTATGTAAATGTGCAGATTCCTTGCTCCATTCCACCCCACCCCCCAGAGAGTCCACCTCTGCAGGTCTGAGATAGGCCAGGGAATTTGCTTCTGATAACACCTCAGGACACACAAATGCAAGCCACACTTTAAGAAGCACCATCTTTAAATCTTAACCAAGATACTGGGGGGTGAGGGGGGTGGCAGGGAAACAAAACAAAACACCCTGAATTCGCCTTCCATTTGTTCCTGGACAGACCATCGCTGTTGTTTATCGGCTGGATTCTTATATCTTACTAGGACAAGCTTCAGTCGGGCTAAGATCATCCTAAGCACTATTTGTGGGGGATAATGAATTTGAAACCAGAAAAATGATTTCGCAGCCATGTGGCCTCTGAGGAGCAAGAACTATTGCGTCCTCCAGCTGATGAAGCCTCAGAGCGGCCAGTCCAATCCTCAGGGTCAGAACACGCAGTGAGCAACGACACCCAGGTGAGAGAGCCAGTGAGCAAAGCAAGAGGCGCCACAGGCCCCGAGCTCCCTCCAACCAGTCCCAACATCTCCTTGGAATGAGAGGCGGTTCATACAAGGTGACAGGGATGGCCCTCGAGCTGCTTGGCACAGGCCAGCCTCCACTTAACGAGTGTTCAGAATCACACTCGGCATGGAGAAATTCACCCTGACCCTGGATGCTTGCCGCCTGGCATCTGCTCACTTACATTTTTACTCAATTACTATTTCTAAGAACAGAGACAAAAAAAAAAAAAAAAAAAAAATGCAGGGCCCCACTGCTCAGCAGACTTGCAAGGAAGGTCTGAGAGGGGTCCGCAGGGTTTCCCCAGGGGACTGGAAGCCTGTGCAAAAGCCTCCCCACCTCCTATGGAAATCTAGGTGCAGCTTCCACCTCGGTCCCCTTCCACGCCCTCTGGGACACTCCTGACTTTCCCAGACTCGCTCGCTGGGAGCAGTGTGGGTTTCCAGGGTTTTTTCACCAAAGAAAGAGGGAAGCTTGCAGCAAGGAAATGACCCAAAGTAACCCCAAGTTGAGAAGGAGCGTCTGAGAAGCAAAACCACACAAAGACCCAGGGTAGGCCTTTCCATTACTTTACTATGGGAGGAAAAGGTGAAAAGGAAATGAATTCAAAGTAGTAGGTAAGAAATTACAAAATTAAGGGGACAGGATTCCAAAGGCAGAGCAAAAGGAAGGCCAAACAAAGTTTGGCGTCTCTGCAGTACAGTGGAGAACTTCAAGGCCAGATCCAAACTCAGATTTTGGCTCTGCCACCAGGTAACTCAAAGAGCGAGGACGAGGTATTTACCTGTCCAAGTCACAGATTCCTGAAAAAGGGGGATCACCACCCTGTCCCTTCCCCACCAACCAACATGGACAGGAGTAAGATGATGTGTCTTAAGTACCAGGAACACAGGGGCTGTTCAACAAATGTTTTCCTTCTCTCAGTCCCTTCCTTTGTCTTTTCCGAAAAGCTAGTGGGGAAAAACATCAGACAATTAACTCCTTGATTAAGACAGTGAAATAAAACACACAATTTAGAGATTGAATACAACATATACAGAGAATTTTAAAAGCATGGATAAAACCTTCCGTTCTTTTTATTCACATGGCAGCTTCTAGCCACTGTGAGGGTTTCTACCCTAACCTATATGTATATTTTCAATAAAATCAGTTCTTTCTGAGGAAACCCCCGCTTAGGCCACTGTGAATTTTATGCCTTGATTCCTAAGAAGCAAGATTCGGCATGATAAATCGCAGGGCCAGGAAATCAGACATCTATGGAGGGTCAGCAAAGCATTTCTTTTGTCCCTCTCTGGGACCTTTGCCCATGTTTAGAACCAATATATTATCATCCAAACCTTCTGAGGGCCTTGAACATGCAAAGCGGACCAAGGCCAGCACCGCAGGTCCAACCCCTCTCTTCCTGAGCCTGGGCCAGGAGCGACTTGGGCCGCTGAGTTCTTGAGTGTCAACATCAGTGAAGTGCTGTTCTTCACTGTGGTCTCAGCGCCCGGCACACAGGAGGCACTCAATAAAAGCCAGCTGAATGGACTAATGTTCCAAATTAATCCATCAGAAAGGAGTGAGACCACTGGCTTCCGTGCCCCGCAGCCTGACACATGACACTGGCTCTGAAGGTCAGGGCTATGTGGCTTGAGCAAGTGGCAAGTTCCCAGGTCCAGGGAGCCGGAGTCTCAACCCACGACAACGCCTTTTTCTCATGCAACCCAGAAACGATAGCATGAGGGTCACCAATAAGGACACCGGCACACGTCTCCCACAGACCTCCCTCTGGAATTTTAAAGGAGAAAAAAAAAATATATATATATATCTCCTCGTTAATTGAGCAACTATGTGCCAGAAATAAAAACATAGATATAAATAAGATACTTTAAAAAAACAAACAAGAGGACCCTGACATTCTGACCATACTGTTCAACCCTCCAGAGTATATCCTCCATGGAGGTCAGGAGGTCAATGTGTTCAATCAGACTGTAACCCCTGGAACACATCTCAGGCACCCCACAATCCGTCCTCTCAGATACTGCAATCAAGTCATCATATGACTTCAAAGCTATTCATGAGTGTTTCTCACAGAAACGCTGACTAAAACATTGGGGGCACCTTCGTGACTACCGGTCAGCAACAAGGCTGCATTTCAGAATTCTATGTGGCCGCCGCCGAGTGCCCCACAGGAGACAAACACTAAAGATAAACTGGACATCACTACGTCAAACGAGGTATAAAGCAGACAAATGTACTCACCAAGGTACCCACAGAGCACCTGGGATTGTCTGGAGCACCAGCTGCCCACTGAGCCAGAAGGTGTTGTAAGAACTGGGCAGACAGCTAGGAGTTTTAAAAAGCACAGTCATTAGCTATTTGACTGACGAGACGCCTTCCACAGAGCTATACAAAGATTCATCGCAGAAGA
Source organism: Rhinolophus ferrumequinum (assembly GCF_004115265.2). NCBI lineage: Eukaryota > Metazoa > Chordata > Mammalia > Chiroptera > Rhinolophidae > Rhinolophus > Rhinolophus ferrumequinum. The sequence goes on along the minus strand of NC_046310.1, from coordinate 9,708,108 downwards.
GGGTCCCACTGAATGCACTGTTCATTCCCCCAGAAACCTAAGGTCCCTGCTAGTCAGGGCCAGGGGATAAGACCCTAAACATCTAGGGAGATTCTGGATTCTGCTCCCAGATCTTTTGTCACGCCTTAACCAGCAGTCAGCCTCCTGAATTCAGTTCTCCCTTGAACAAGCTCGAGTATTAAAATAACAATGTGCAATTTATACACCGAACGGTTCAAATAAATAGCTTGACTTCTATTAAAGATGAATTGGAAAGGACTCGACCTCCTTTGACAAAAGACAGCCTACCTATTAAGAATAAAACTCTGTTTTTCATTTCGTTGGCCTAGATTGTCGTTGTTGTGTTTTTTTTTTAAAACCACCTGTCATCATTTCTCACCCACACATGAAAACTCCTTCTCGAATGAGTCAAAAATACAAGTGTACGTTGGTTTGGTGCTGCTTAGCTAGAGTTGAGATATCTGGGGCTCCTTGGGATGGCTTAAACATATCTTCTGTGATAGTTATTACATCCTAAAATTTTGAACTTCCCTTTCTTTAAAGTAACAGCAACTAGATCTTACATGTTGCCCGTGATATTCTTATTAAAAATACACCAAAAATTGAAGAGGAAACATTGCTAAGTGTTCAAAGGCTATCCTATCTGTGGTAGAGTCAATAAGTATAGGATTTCTGCACGAGGAGATGTAGACTGAAAGTTCTGGTCTGTCGGTGGTTTCTTGGGAACCTTCGCACAAGTCCCTTAATTTGCCCAGGCCTGTTTCTACAAAGATGAAGTAGACATAATGCCACCCCTGAGAGTTCTTAGAAGATTGAAATGAGAGAATACATGTAAAAGAGACTGACAAATAAAAGGAAATCAAGTGATGCAATAATACGAGTTACCCATTTGACCGATGAATCCCTGGCTGCCTTCTACACCTGGCATGAATATGCTTCTCTTCGTGCACCTTACACAGATTTAAAATCTAGGCCCTTTTCATTTGCCGAGGTCATATTTTCTAAAAGTAGCACTGTCGCTATTCAGGCCTGACCCAAAAATTTCTTTTGACAAAAGACAGCGGCCTTATGGAGTCCTCTCTCATTTTTTTCCTAGATTTGTGCCTTTTATCTCTCAATTTTAAAATCGATAGGGAAGACTTTTTTCCATACCCTGGGACTGACTGTCGCCAACATGCAGCCCACTAACAAGATCCCAGCGACATCTTTTCACACGTGTGAGGATTACGCCTCCCAGTCGGAACACCTCTGTAACTGAGATGTGGACTCTGGATGGCCCACGTGTACGGAAGGGCCCACACCCGGGGTTCTGGGACATGCTGCTATCATGTTGCCACCATATGCTGTTACCAACTGACATCCTCTCACACATGTTTTCACCAATAAGCAACCACGTTGTTTATTTTGAGAGCCTTCTCCCCAGACTTACAGGGAGAAAATTCCCTCAGATAACCAGTTGGCAAAGACAGGAAGCCACACCGGGCATAAACGGTTTTGTCACAAGATTAGCAAGTCAAACAAAGTCTTCTCACACACATCTGACCTCTAAAAAGAGATGCTGAAAGTTATCTTCAATAAAAACCTCCAAGATTATTGCCAGAGAAGGCAGAGTGGTGGGCAGCGTAAGTCGCTTGGTTAGGAATACTTCATCCTCAAATTCTATAGGGCCTTCTGCGTTTCTTGGGGGGGATTTAACTACTTTCCCTGGGAAACAGCACCTTCTTCAGGCCACTGGATGCTGTGGTGCAAACCAGGGCCAATTCTATCAACGGCATCCAGATCCTTGAAATTGTCCCAGGTCACACAGGTCAAAACACGTCTGTGCAGGAACAAGGCAAAGTAACTACTGTCATTTGCAATTTCCAACAAGCGGTCCTCAAGTGTGCACCTCTGATTTCCTTTCACTGTGCTATAAAGTTGCAGTATTAACATCCGTTCTTTCCTTTCTTTTTTTGTTCGCATGCTGTTTGTTTTTAAGCCAGTCCAAAGGACAGGGTGCCGAGGACCTGATCCAGTGCCTCAGAAGTTAAAACCGTAAATGGGATGGAAATCTAACTGATGCTAATAGTGATTATTTAGGTCAAAGAAAGCAATTATTAGTTTTTTTAAGAACATATATATATTCTGTATGATTGACGTGGTCTTGCGGTATGGATACATTTTTTCAGGTCAGTGGGGCTTGGGGTATATGTGAAATGCTTTTTAAAATGTAAAAACCTAATGGGGAAAATGTGAGACATTAATTGTTTGAGAGAAATAATACTTTCTAAAAGTACTGGGGCACTCACTAATTCATCATGGGGAACTATGGTTCACCTAAATCATAAGATAGAAATAGTCCCGGAATTAAAAGGTTGCAGGGGTAATTAACAAAATAACTAAAAGACGAAGTTAACCACAAAAGTGTTGGGGTTCATGTCAGCCTGTGATGACACCGCTAAGAAATAAGTAACAGCCACAAAAATACACAGTGCTTCCAGAATGTGTTTCTGAACTACCTGCCATAGCATCACCTGGCCATCTTATCAAGATGCAGGTCTCTGGAGTCCACCTTAAAACAACTGAATAATCTGGAAGGAGGGGAGGGGACAAAGGTTTGGGAATCTGCATTTAGAATACGCACTACAGGTGATTCGTCTGCTTGGTAAAAATTGAGAACCACTGGTGCAGGCCCGTGTGACTTCTAGGTTAGAAAGGCCTCTTACTAACTCTCACTTGACCTCAAAATAGTCCAACCAGGTGGATCAAGAAAAAATTATCCCCTCACAAGGATGGTAAGTAATTTGTGCTGAGTAAGTAGCGGTTCTATGTTGTGTACAAGTGTCTACATGACAGAGATAGAGCCCTTCTTGCTGCAATAATATCTTAAGCAGAATTAAATGTCATTAAAAGTGCTCACGAAACTCCATGTCAAATTAAATTCCTGCCCCACCCCTCCCAAACCTTCCGCACAGACATTTCTCTTGTGATTATAGCAATTCCATAAGCGGGTACTATCATTTCTTCCCAACACTACGCTGCAATGAATTTTTACTCCACTTAGAGAATTCCCAGCAAATATTACTGAGAAAGGGCAAACTTCTGATCCCAAATGTATAATGCCTCGGGTTCAGTGTGGCTCAAGACCCTCCTTCTAGAATCTGAGCGCTAGTGCCAAAGAATTAATGAAGTTAGACATGACTCTATACACATAGTTTCATTATTGATGGTGATATGTTCTGACAGTGGAATTCTTCTGAAATCTATCTCTCTCTCAGACAAACTAGCACCAGTTGCCTCATTCTGTGGAGGGGAAAAGCATGAGATTGGGGGGTGACGCAGTGGCTGTTCAGGATTTAGTTCATAGATTTGACCAGTGATTTCCTTTAACACACTTACCCTAAGGCTTATTCCTATGAGGAGATACAAATGACCGACTGAATCGCTATTCAAATCAACAGACACTTCTAAGGATGACAACCTGAGATGACAGCCATCATTCAGCTTTGGTTCTGCCTGGCTGCTTTGGGGTACCAGGCCGGCACTCTGGTACACCCCCACCTCTGTTCTCCCCTTAACTTCCAAAGCCCCCAGTGTCAAGCTATGAGCTTGTAGAACATTTCCCCGCGGAACGCCCGGACAGACCTCCAACGGGGTGCCTTTACCAGTCATCCATCTTCCCCAAACAAACGTCCTCAGTCTGTGATCATTTATAATTCTCCTTCTGAAGTAGAATCAGAATAAGTCATTCACCTTTTTGGGCTTTTCTCTGCCAGCCACTGAATTCTAAGAGTTTATGATAAAGAAATACAACTTCAATGAGTATTGTCATTAAGATGTGAAAGCAGAAGTGAAAATGAGATTAAGTCAATGGATAGGAGAAATACATGACGGAATAAGAATAAAACTCAAAATGGAAAGCATGACAGTTACTGCTACGCATGGTCTAGATCCCTAATGCATTTGGTCTAAGAAGCGGCGAATTAACAATACTGAAATGAATCCAAAGCTTAAAAACTAAGTTATAGTTCCCAGAAAAATTCCCATTTATGTTTTGGCAACAATAAAAAAGTGTAGTGCTCTTAAAAGGCATGAATAAGTACTGTCTTCTTTTTTGGATGGTGTTTCCTCAGAGATTTGCAAAGACCAGTGGACTTGCGGTCCTTTCAGTGTCTTTCTCGAAAACAAGCGCTGCATTTCTCGTTCATGAGATGAAGTAACAAATAAGATGCTGAAGTTATGGATGAGCCGTTCTTTGTGAACCAGCTTGTCAAGACAGATGTGGTATCTGTCAATGTGCTGTGGGGTAAAGTCACAACGTTTTTCTTTTTTTTCCACAAGACTGGAACGAGGTTACAGTATTTCCTGAAACAAAATGATGCAGTCTTATTCTCCAACAGCCATTCCATGACTCTTCCTTCAGAAACGGATCTCTTCTGCAGCAATGGCCTGCTTCGTAATGACGAACAGGCAGACAGCAAGGAAGGTCTGAAGGAAGAGTGACACTCTCCCTATAAACAGGGACGTGTAGGACATGTTGGCCTGACAGCCAACAGCTGGAAATGCATGCGAACTATTTCCGGAAGGTTTGGGCCTCTCAATATCCAAAAAGCTTTTTTCATTTGCATTAAATTCCTCAAGTCATGGTGGCTAAAGGGACAGGGAAGCCCCACATTTCTGACTTATTCGGCAGGAGCAAATCGAGGTGGTCATTTGAGAGAATGAAGGAAGGGTCCTGGTCCACACAGAACAGTTTCCTCAGCACCGTGAGTCTTTCTCTCCGTCTAACAGATGCTAAATCCAGTAAACTCCTCCTGGACAGCGATGTTTTCTCACAGCAGTGAAGTGGCTTTCCTGGGTGGCTCCATGAAAGCCAGGACACTACCTCACCCAAGGCCTAGTGTGGCCTCTCCTCCCTGACATCACCTGCCAAGGTTGTCATGGCCTCTTCAAACCCTTTGCGGTGACTGCGGACCGTCTTCACCCCTTCCTCTCATCCATCTTCCTCTTTGAGACTGCTAATCCTTAATGTCATTTCGCTGCTAAAATCTGTTTTCAAATGAAGGACCTGACAGCTCAGAAACTGCTGTGACTGGTGCGTGGTTGTGGAAGTGAAATGAGGTCTACCCTAGTCTAAGCGCAGCTGCCTGAGCTGCCTCACCTTGTCTCCAATGTCCTGGCTTCCTTCTCAACAGAGACCATCACCAGGGGAGGGGAGGGCCGGGGACGAGGGGCGGCACCAGGCTCTGAAGCACGTCACACAGAAGCACCCTCTGCATGTGAGTCTTGGCGCAACATCCCGCATCCCTGTGTTGGATTACAGATTGTATGGCCCAGAAAGACGAAGAGGTGACAGCTCCGTGGCTCTAATGCATCGTCAGAGAGATCAGCTGAAATAATTTACCCACTTTTCCCCCTAAAAAGGTATATACCTTTGAAACAACTGGTAACCTCTTGGGATGCCCCCTCCCCCATAAAAAAAAAAGCAAAACTGGAAATGAACGCATAGCAAGACGCTGCCTGGGAGGAATACATGACGTGGACTTCCTGCTTTGAGTCCCAGAGGTGGAGATTATCAGAGGCCAGCTCTCAACATTCACTACATGGAAGAGTTTCCTGAGGGCAGCTCTCATGCCTCCACTTCATTTTATTTTCAATGTGCTTCTCGGACAGACTCTATAATGTGCACACGGGCTTTCGTTTCACAAACATGTATGTGATTTCACTGGTTTTCCATATTTTTCGTAGTTTAATATCGCTAAAATCCCAGGTCTCTTTTATGCCCAGTAGCATGTTATAATTCACTAGCAGCGATATCTCTTTCTTGGTGGCATATAAAATAACGGTGCATCTTAACATCAGTGGTGTTTGAGATTCAATGCATAACAGCTGCTGTGCAACGCAGGCCTACTAAGTGCTGGAAGCAGCTCAGATACAGGTATTTCTTTGCTCATGTCATCCTCAATTCTTTACAACCCTAGGATTGAACCCTAGGGAGCAGGTGTTCTCTTCTTCATCTTTACAAGTGAAGAACCTGAGGTCGGGTTAAGTGAAACTGCGTCAACCTCGCCTCAAAGACATTAATGGCAGAGACAAGATTTGAATTCAGCAGGAAGCAACTTAAATGTCAACAAGGCATTTTAATAACTTGCACTGAGAGAGCCAAGTTGCTAACCAAAACAAGACCACATTTTAACAACTGCCACAGGCCTGGAGTTGGACTTCTTGTCTCTGATGCCATCTCTTCCCGTTCAGCCTCTGAGATTCCTTTTTCTTTATTCTCCTTCTTTTACTCATTGGGTCCTTCTGGCTCCACAGTCTGTGCTCACTGCACGACACCATCTTGCGTTCCAAAAATCAAAGAATTCTCCAAAAGAGACAAGGTGGATCCCCTATCAATCAAATTTATGAAAACTTTTGGGAAGAAAATGGTTACAGTTAAAGACCAAGACCAAGAGACTTGATGAATTCCAATGTTTGAGTCAACCAAGTGCAGAGATAAAAGGCAAATGTGTTAGAGGCAAGAAAAAAAAGACCCAGCGTTGGATGCAAGGCTTCAGAGATATTTCCTGTTGTAGAGAAAGACTCTAGAGCTGATGGATGTAATTTCTAGGAAGAGAGGACAGTCACAACTTTCATGAAGATGCTACATCACTTTGCAAAAGGGCAAGAAAGTCATGCTCTCCATTTCCTGGTCTGTACTTTAGGGCCTCTATTATTTGTGGTAACTAAATGCCTTACTTTCAATAAGACATCACTGATCAAAATAGCTATACCCATGTCCTCATATATCACAGGGAAAATACTAGTATGGACCTTATAGGGTTGCTTGTGAGGATTAAATAAGTATATACATGTAAAATGTTTCAAACTATGCTTGGCACATAGCAGGTACCCAATGAAGGTGGGCTTTTGTCATCATCATCATCACCACCATTTTCATTATTGTCTATAAAACTGGAAACAACAAATGTGTGGTTATGAGAAGCCTCGTGTTGCCTTCAGCATAATGATATGATCGATCAGACACATTTTCCCTGACAACGATGGTGAGTCGATTTCCTTTCTACACATCTCCTGGTCCTGATGCTTTGAACGCATAGATCCTTCTCCAGGTGGCTCAGTCTCATTCTCTAAAGAGAAACGCTCATTCATTTATTAAGCATTTACCGAGCAGACACGATGTGCCAGTTTCTGTTAGAACACGGATAAGGCAGAGCTGACTCCTGTTCTCAGGCAGTTTACAAGCCAATGAAGACAGGTCAGAGTGCCGCGAGATTCTACAGCAGCAAAAGAAAAGAGGCTGAGATGCAGATGAATACGTGTATCGTGAGAGTGCAGAAGAAGATCTAATTCAATATGACTAGGAAAATCAAAGAAAGTTTCAGTAGGAGGTGGCATCTGATTAAACCTTGAAGGATGCATGTTCAAAAGTGTTGAAAGATGGACCTCCATGTGGAAGAAATAGCATAAACAGAGGGCCAAAGGCATGAAAATAAATGACTCATTTGGTGAAGGCAGAGAGGTTGGTGTGGTTAGAGTGGACAGGTATCATGCAAAGATTCAGGGAGAGGTAGGGCTGAGCAAGGAGGCGGGGCCAGACCCTGAAAATTCCTAGACGTTATCTAAGAATTCTGAACTCTTACCTAAGAAGGCTAAATTCTCAAGGCTTTCTTAGAGGAACACTAGACAGTGCTAGACGTGGTGGATTACTAGCCTTCCCAGTCTGTTCCCAGACCCGCAAGTGGCAAAAGTCACCAAAGGAACAATCCCAGTGTGCAAGGAAAATAGATCCACTGAGTGGAAGCTACAAAGAAAACAATGAGATAGAGGTCCCCAGACATCCCAGGCTAGCAAGAATGGATTCTGAAGCATCCGGTTTTGGATCATAATTTAATACCTCTAAAATATCTCTTTGTAATATCACTTATAGTCAACGGCATGCTATAGTTAATTATCAGTGACGTTTCTTTCTTAGTGGCACCTAAAATAATGGGGGATCTTAAAATTAATGGTGTTTGAGATGCAATGAATAATGGCTGGTGTGCAAAGCAGGCCTGTTGAGTGCCAGAAGCGGAATTAGACGCTTCTGCAGACCCATCATCCTCCATCTTTCACAACCCTAGGAAGCGGTACCTTCTTCATCTTTACAAGGGAAGAAACTGAGGCCTGGTTCAGTGAAGTTAACTGCCATCCATGCAGATGTTCCAGAATAGTGAAGAACAAGACGGCATTCAGAGATTGTGGGGGAGAGGTCAAAGGGGTGTTTTATGCAGAGTCCAGGCCACCAAGCCAACCCAGGAAGCAAGGGGGTGGTCACCCTGAGGTGCAGTTCAACACCCACTTCCGGATATCAGAAGTTAGAAAAGAAGCAAAACAAAGGACAACAGCAAAAAAAAACCCATTTCTGGTTACAGCTTGATGAAGACCGCTGGAATTCCTCCTGAACAATTGAGAGAAACAAGCTTTTCAGTCTAAACAAACCCCCATCAAAAAATTCCTGGCATGTTATTTAACTTAAAATACCTGGAGAACGCTGAATTCCTAGGTTAAAAAAAAAAAAAAAAAAAGATCTCTTTAAAGAATATTGAAAAACAAAAACACACCATATGGTTTCAAAATGACAATGGAAACATTTGTTTATCTCGGCCAGAGGCACATTTCATCAAGCTGTTCAGAATCTGAAAAATGGAATCCACCCCCCAGCAGAAGGGCTGCGTAAGGCGAGCAAGCACATCTGGCAAGTCCAGGATCCCTTAGCTACGGAAATGCTACATCAAGATAGCTCCAAGGGCTCTTTCCAGACTCTTCCATTCAGTCTCTTTGCTCACCTTACTACTGAATCTACAAAGCGGGTGGCAGTGGTGGGACCAGAGTCCCACCTCGCTAGTCAGCCTGCACATCTCTCTCTCTCAGGGCCAGGTCCCTCCACTCTATTTTCCCTAATCTTCTAAAAATGCAGCCTGAAGTGTGTTGTCATCTCTGGGCGAAGGCCTAGGAGTCAGTGACCTCCTCGGTTCTAACCCAGATTTGACATGGGATCAACAGTGAGTCATGAGCCCTTTTTTTACATCTCCATTTCCTCTAGGAAAAATGATCTGTCATTGTTTCATATCTTTATATGAAAGAATCCCGGGACTAAGTTACATCACCGTGTTTTCACCAGGGAGGTCAGTTCAAAAAGTGCAGCTCCTGGAGTCGACCCTAGGGGTCGCTGTGGAGACACAGAGGGCTCCCGGTCCCTCTGGGAGGTCAAGTGGTCCCCACCTGCCTCTCCAGCTTCAGAAAGCCCAGCCTCCATGGGGGTGGGACGTCCTCAAGACAGGCTCCCGGCAGGCTGGCCTCACTTGGCAACAAAGACTGCCCAACTGCTTCAGTTATAAACAGTATATTTCTTTGAGGGTTTTTCCTAGTCCTTGAAAAGTAAAAGAAAGGAGAGGAAATCCTGACAGAGAATGTGGCCTAGGTTACACGTAACCACAATTAGGTGCTAGAGTTAGTACAAGCAATGATGCAATAAAAGGGCAGGAATTAAACTGGGTCTGTTGCGTATTAATAACTCAATCACTGTGGAAGTCAAGAGGTTCCCCCGTTCGTCTTTGATCTCTCTCGGTTTCTCTTTCTCACACACCCACACACAGAATCTTAAAAAATCAAATTCCTGAACATCAAGCAAAATACTAGCCGTTGCTGGAACTGCTAGGTTCCAGCAACGGCTAATATTTTCTTTCATTGGGCAATTGGCCAACAGTCCAGCAATTCGTAAGCAGAACGATGTACCCATGAACAGAATCTCAAGTCACATTCCCCCCAGACACAGTGCTATTGATATTCTTTCTACATTCTACGATTTCACTTGGAAAATGACAGAGGAAATCGAAAAGGACATTGTTTGGTATTAAACGTTTAACATTCGTGTGAAGCAACGACAAAGGAAACCTCACCGTGAGGTTTCAGGCTGTATATTTTAGTTTATCTAATTCAATACGATAGAATAAACCAACACGATTATTTACCAACACGATTATTTACTTTCTTCGGCTGCCTAGAGAGTGCACTCCTCATCAACATGAATTGCTTATTTTCTTTGCAAAGAAAACCCAAGATAATCCCTCACTTCTGATTCTCTTTGTTCTGACTTACATCCCATTGCTGCTGACAGAAGTTACTGATGGGTGGGGCCACCTTACTTAGGCTCAATGAATGGGACATTTGGATGCCTCTAATTGATTGACATGCTTGCAGATCATCATAATAAAGTACATACTATCTAGAGAGGTCCAATTCATACTCCCAATTAATTGAGATAACTTTCTGATTATCTTTCTGTTCAATGCTATTTTAATGTCCTTTTGATCACAAAGGTATTTTATTGTTAGGGGATGACTTTTGAAATGCTACGCCTAGCAGAATTCAGTAACCCCAAATAAATACCAGGGTCAACAGGGCATCTGAACATGGGTATTACTGACATTCTAGGCTGGATAATTCTTTGATGGGGGCGGAGGGGGGGTCTCTATCCTGTGCATTCTAGGCTGGTCAGCAGTATCCCTGGTCCCCACTCACTGAATGCTGGTAGCATCCCTCCACTCCCAGACAGGACTGCCAGAAACCTCTCAGGGCATTCCCTGGGGGTGGGGGCAGGGTGTGTGTGAAACCACCACACATAGAACCGCTAGGAGTGCCCAATTTGTTGCAACAAGAAAAGCAGAGGAAAGAGAGAAAATGAAACTTTTCGTCTCTTCCTTTTTTTGATTGTTCAAGCCGCTACAGATGTTAATGGTCAATTATTTGGCATCTTACTCTAGTTGAGGGAATTACTCTTTCTAAATTTCTAAAGTCCTTGCGCAGTATCTTTTAAATAGATGTGCCTTGACATTCACATGGATTGTCAAAAGGAATAGAAATCCACCAATTCCCACTGGGCAAACTACCCGTAAACCTTAGCATAACTTCACTTTGAGCCTTAAACTAACAGCATGTGAAAAGATCAATATGAATAAACTCAGAACTCATCAAACCTCTTCTTTAAATGTTGACACAGTATTATTTATATCCCATAAATACCTTTCTTGACTAAAATTCATCCTAGGAGATTGGCAATGGGCCAATTCTATTCATATTTACTGTATTTATATAGTACGCTGGGCCAAGGATAATATTTAAGACAAAATATGCCTGAAGGCATATACAATATCTCTTATATTTTTACTTTTAAATCTCCACAGTGCTAAAAACTAGTTAGTCTGAACTGTAGAAAATGTCCCATAAAGGCCTATCAGCAATATGTAATGATACATAACTCACTGACTATAATTAGAGCATTTCTGCAATATTTGAGCTGCAGTCACTCCCTGAACGCTAGTAAGTTGGTGGTCAAAAAAATGAACCAGTGATCTTTCCCATGCCTTCATTTCTGAGGCTTATGCCCCTCGCCGGATTCACTACAAGAAATGCCGGGCATACTCCCTCCCCACTGCCACTGTAAAGTCCGCAAGAAGGAAAGTGGGTGTAGAAGCCAGTGCTGTACTTTCTAATTTGCACTTTAAAAATACGGCAGGGTGATTTTTCTCTTTTCTTCCTTTTATTTATTTGTATCTGGGGGGAAGGATTTCCTATATCCCAGTATAACTAGAAAGTGCTGGAAAAATCAGTTAACCTACGTTCTATCAAAGTATCCACAGTCCTTGCACAGTGGGATCAACTCTGCTATTGCTATGGCTTTCTGCTCCTGCTAAACATCCATACCCAATACAGTCTTGAAGAAGCCTGTATTCTTTGCATGAACACTGATGTATATATTTTTTATATTGGACTTATTAGAAGTTTTCATTTATTTGGAGGTGGGATGGGGAAGAGAAGCCACACACTGATCTTAGGTGCCGTCCTCTGAAATCCTAACACGCTGAGCATGTTTCCAGCTTGGTAATGGCCATGAACCTGGGTTTGATCATCTCAGCCCTTTAGACTAAAATATGCTTGAAAGAACAAAGAATGAATGCCTTCTTTGGTAACTTGCTCTCTCCCTAGCTACCTAATGATGAAACCAGACCTCCTGTCTGTTCAAAAGTTCTGGCCATTCACTAGCTCTTTTGCAGGTAAACACTAAAGGGGTGACTTGTTCGGTTCCCCCGTAACACACTTGCCTGTCTACTCAAATACCAGTAGAATAGTTTGCACTTGCTAGAGAAAGCAAACTGACTCAACCCCACTTGGTCTCAATGGTTTTGTAATGACAATGAACTTTCTTGCCTAATATATCCTTGGCTCCACCCCAGGTAAAAAGCTTTACTTCCCGCAGGGAATAACCAGGGTGGAGTGTATTTATCACCACTGTGGTAGTCGGTGCTATAATTACAATAATAAAAGCATCTTGCTTGCCAGGATCTCCTGCATCTGCTCTGCTCTTGAACTTGAAGAGGAGAAGCTGCAGCAAAAGGTAGCTAGGAAGACCGGGGTCAGCTACTACCTGGGCTGACATGCTGAGACCATGAAGTAGGAGACATGGCAAGCCACACAGCTGCAACTTGCAGAACTAAAAATAAGTATTAAAAAAGAAAAGCTCTACCCTACAATTAGAACCTGTAGGATAAAATTATCGAGATGGCCATGTTATCTATTTAGGCAAGACAGAGACTCTGTGAAAGCAGTGAGCAAGTATATAAGGCATGGAAAGGGGAGGAGAGATAGGGGCGACCAATGAAAAGTTTACAACTTGGGGTTTGGACTCGCAAATGTTGAAGCTTTTTTTTCTTCCTCTTCCTGGTATTTAACCCTCGCAGGTATCACTGGATGCTTCTTTCTTTCTTTCTTTTTTTTTTTTTTAAGAACTTGGAAAGAATTCTAAGCTAACTGTCCTCTTCCATCCCTCCCCCTACCCAGCTCCTCAATAAATCATTTCACTCCTTTCGCTGCTGTATGCCAACTGGTTTTGAGGACACTGCCCTCGGAGAAGCCAGTTTTGTTTTTGTTTTTTGTTTGTGTGTTTGTTTGTTTGGTTTTGTTTGTTTTGTTTTTAATCGGCTGTCTTCTACTCTGTGGTTTAGGAATGCACGGAAGCAACTGCAGGATCACAGGGCTCAAGGGGGAAAAAGATAAACGCAGGAGAAAAATGATCTGCTGCACCGGCCAGTTTAAGAAGGCAGGTTTGAGTGAATTCTGAAAAATAACGTGAACTCAAACCCCTTTACACATCGTCAGAAACGAAGTTGTCCTTTCCACCAGTCCAGGTGGAATCAAAAGAGGACGTGGTTACAAGAGCTGGCCTCTGGGGAATGTAAACACCCATCTGTGGCAATAGGTTCAAGAATTGGGGGTCTGGAGGTAGGTTTTTCTAGGGGTCTCTCCAAATCGGGTTGTCTTGGCGATGCTGACATTTTTCGGGGAGTTCAAGACAATAGAGAAGGCTGGGGGAACCAGCTGATAGGTCGGCCCGGCAAGGGGCGCCTTCCGGAGAGGCTAGTTTTGAGCCACTTTTTTTAACCCTTCGTGCACCAGCTGGGCTGGGTCCACGCCAATCCGGGCCGAGAAAACAATCCCAGCAAGATTTCCCAGTTGAATTCAGACCCAGGGAGCGCCTCTCCTGTGACAGAGAAGGGCTGACTTCTAGCTGGTGGCCGATCAAAGAATTTCAGGCGATTGAAAAACGAGAATAACGCCTTAGAAAGGACAGAGGAGTTGGGGGGAAGGGAGAAATGGAGAAAATACAGTGGAAAGGCAACGTTTTCAAGCCTAATGTTCTCAAGCACACAAGTGGAAAGGAGGTGGGTGGGACGAGGGACAGGAGAAGGGAAAGAGGGAGCGGGGACGCGGAGAGGGAAGGGCGGTCCCTGGAGTGGTGGCCGTTTGGAGAGCCTAGGGCAGCGCTAAGCCTGGGGGAATGGAAGCATAAAACAGTACTTACTTTCCGAGGGGTAGAAGGGCGGCATGTCTATCTTGTAAACCTCCTTGGCGTAATACTCCTCGTCGCTCCGCTCGCGTTCGCAGGCGGCCGCCCTCCGGCTGGCCTTCTCCTTGAGCAAATCCCTGGTGCTGTTGTAGATGGAAATCACCTCCGGTGGGACGTCCTCGGGTTCGGGGTAGTCTTCTGGGGGGCTGGTGAGCTTCAGCTTGCTCAGGATCTGCCCGCGGATTGCCTCGATCCTCTTGCGCATGAACTGGTCCATATCGAGCGTGCTGCAGGTAGACAGGCAGAGCGCGGCGGTGACCAGATGCAGGAGCAGAAAAGCGCTCAGCACACAGTAGTGCATTTTTTTTTTTTTAAGATGGAAAAAGTTTAAAAAAAAAATTGTAAAAAAAAAACCAAAAAAACAACAGTACAAAAAAAAAAAAAGAAAGAAATCAACCACTCTCAAAGTACAAATCAGGTAGTTTGGTTTTTTGTTTTTGGTTGTTTTTTTTTTAATGTGAAACTTTTTGCAAACAATAGAGTCAATGTCCAATAGAAAAAGGTATCTTGCTCGAATTCCTTTAAAAAGAAAATGCCAGTAGTTCCCAAAGTGGAAATATTGAATACACGATGGGCAGGGGGAACCCTCACTTGGGGGAGTAAGAAAAAGGTTTCTTGGAGCGACGAGATGAGGGGGAAAAGAGACGAGTGGCTATTAAGCAGAAATAAATTTAAGAGGAGGAAACTGAGTTCAGTGTGTCAGTTTCGGGTGCGGAGTGGCGGATCTGAACTCGGCTCCTCCGGCCAAAAGGGAAGAGATGAAAAGGTCCCGGGGCTGGCAGCTGGCGGGCGGACGGGAGGGGCGCCGGGAGCGCAGCGAGGGGGCCGCGCGGCTGTAATTTATATGTTTAAAGCAGGAGCGGCGGGGCCCTGCGGTCCACTGCGGCGCTGAGAGCAGGAGCAGCCGCAGCTGGGGAGCGGAGGAGCGCACACGTGTGTGAGTGTGTGAGTGTGTGCGCGCGTGTGCGCGCGCTGGGGGCGAGCCCGGCGCGCCGCGGGGAGGCGGCTGCGCTGCGCTCGGCGCTCGGGACGCGCTCGGCTCCGGCGGCGAGGATCCTGCTCCGGGAGCCGCGCGCGGTGGCCTGCACCCCGGCCGGAGCGCGCCGACCCGCCCGGTTACTCCACGTTGCTGCCGCCGTCGCTGGCCAACGCGTCCAGCCTCCAGCTCCCTCCTTCTCCTGCTCCTCCTTCTGCTCTCGCTCCAAACGCCAACCCGGCAACAGACGACCGGCGGCCGCCGCCGTGGCTTTCACCCCCTGGGACCGCTGGCGGGGGAGTTTTATTCCTAAGGGGGATGCGAAGGGCTTTCCTTGGACTCCTACCCTTTTCCCACCTCTCCTGGTCTCTCCCCCACTTAGACTCTCTCGCTTGGGGTAGGTCGGCACTTGGCGCTCTGAAATAGACCCTCTTTCTTTCTCCCTTCTGCAGCCAGGCAGCCCCTCGGCTTGATTCCGAATGGCTCCCTAGACCGTTATACTAGGTTGTCCATCCCTTTCCCCAGCCCTTCACTGGCGCTCTGGCTCTTCTCTCCTCTCTCTCTCTCTCTCTCTCTCTCTCTCTCTCTCTCTCTCTCTCTCTCTCTCTCTCTCTCTCTCTCTCTCGCTGGGAGCTTCCGGAGCTCCCCTCGGAGCGAACCTTCTGCTGCCAGCAGATAACATCACGATCTTGCCTGGGAGGAGAGATTTATAAGTTCCCTCTGAACCACGTGTTTGCCTTCAACAAAGTGACGTGCTGGGATTAGAGTCAGAAGTCCTCTCGTTTACTTAGACCACGAGCTCGCCCTGAACCGTTAAGGGGGTGTGGAGATGAGAACGGCTGTGGGGAAGGAGGGGCCGGTGGAGTGTGGCCCTGACAACAGTGATTTACGGTATTTACTTTATATAGTCGTTTTGGACCCTCTGTTGAAGGACAAGCTATCAAGCCTCCCGTTCTGATTTAGTGGGGCTCACTCACAGCCTCCCCAATTGAATCACTTGCTCTAGAATAGAAGTCTCCCTTCCAGTATTGTGTACACACACACACACACACACACACGCACACACACGCATCAGTGTACTGTGGGCCAGCCCAGCCTTGAAACAGGCCTTCCCCTCTAAGAGTCACCTCCTATCTTTTTAGTGGATTCATTTTCTGCTATGCTAGTGCCTCTTTCCTAAAGCTTATTATAGTTGGTTGTTTTCACTCTAGTCCTTCATTTGAATGTGAACTGCTCAAAATAGAGCTCCATCTTTTTAACCTAGAAAAGAAACATTATTTGTTTGTTTTACTGTTTGAATGAATGGATTATCTTCTTAATTTGCTGCCTAAGCCATTTCTTGATACGGCTTTCTCTTCCCTTTCTTCCCCAGCTACCCATTGGCCACCAGCTTCATTTTTTCCATAGCATACATCCAGGAAGCTGGAATTTTAAGTGTTCGATGTCTACTGGTATACATTACACATAACTTGATATTTTCTTTTTCAACCTAGTCCAAATTAGATGAATAGAAGAATAATTCTTGGCACTGTTCACTTTTCCTTCTTTTATTTTACCTCCAGTTACTCAAAGTGAACTTTCCCACTGGATCATAACTGGCCATACAGAGTAGACAGATTATTTAAACTGGAAACTCTGCTGAGTTTCCCCCCAAATTCAAAGCCTCTATTTGACTATTCCTTTTATTATAGAAAGGTCATGGGAACTTTCTCTAACTTTTGGAATTTACACTTCACGTGTCTATAGGACCCATATGATTAGTCAACAGAGGATTGAATAGTTATAACAACAGCTAACAGTTATTACACTTAGTGAGAGAGACAGATATATGTGGTCATTCGCTCAATAAAGGAGGTATTATTATTATTATCATCACAATGTCTATTTTGCAGAGGAGGAGACACATCATGTAGGTTAAGTACCTTGTTCAAGACTATAGGAAGTAGTAGAGCTGGATTTAGCAGTCAGGGTGCCCTCTCTATGTTCCCACCCACTATGGCACACTGATATCAAAATATGTCTGACAAAGAGGGATTCTGTGGTGAAGTAAGTTTGGGAGATACTGGGTCCTCTATTACAGAACCACAGTCCCCATCATCACGTTAAAGGCTCTGAAAATTTTGCAGAAAAACTCAGCATATTCCAAACTCCCTTGAACACAGAATTTTTCCCCCCTATTAATACACTTCAGAAAACTCTGGAATAAAGGCACTGTTCCAACTCACTTCTGAATAATTCTGAAAATTGTGCGTAAATCAGCACCGGCAGGTTCCTTTCCTTGAGGCCAGTTTCAAATCGAAGCAACTGGAAAGGCGTTCGACAAGGGCTACCACTCCAATAGCCAAAGCGGAACTCAGGAGGAGGGAGTGTGGGGCTAGGAGATGCGTGAAGTTTTTACCCCTCTGAGTTCGGTTTTGAGAAATGCAATAATCCAGGTATACACAGAAGGGCAAGGTGAATATTCTCACAGCTGGGGCAATGACAGAACATAGAGCAGGAGCTGCAAATGGGAGCCACTGAGTGACGATGCCACTTTGGGGGTATGGCTGGTTATCTGAGCCACCCTGGGCTACTGAGGATGTAGGTTCAGCCTCCCCTCAAACCAGGGAGCCTACCTTCGAGGCACAGACACAAACACACCTGAGCTTAAGTGGATTCAGTTAGAGTGGACAGAGCCACCAAAGTCCATCTACGTCCCTTCTAGAAAAACAACTTAGGCCATAAATTCTTCTGACAATTAACCCCCCTCCCAACATAAACACACACCCTTTTGTCCGTGCTACTTAGTTTGTTGAACACTCAGTGCTTCCTTTTCAACCCCTTAGACTCCCAGACCTATTCATAAGGTCCTTTTTTAAGTTTCCCAAAGCCCAGGAAGGCAGGACAGGGGAGTGGTTAGTGAAATCTGCTGGTGTGTGTGTGCCCCTCTCTACAGCTCAGGTGAGCAATCCTTTGAGGATATAACAGGTAAGACTGTAAGAGCTGTCTCCTTGGCAACCATAAAAGGATACTTGCTTAAATAACTCTTTTGGAGTCTTTTCATCTTGGTGTTCAAGAAGTAAACATTCACTGCATTTGTTGAGATCTTAGTATGTGCTAGGGACTTCATACAGTCTTCATGGTAAAAGGCTTTTTACCGTGTTTCCCCGAAAATAAGACCTAGCCAGTCCATCAGCTCTAATGCGTCTTTTGGAGCAAAAAGTAATGTAAGATCCGGTATTATTATATTATATTATATCATATCATATATCATCATATCATATCATATATTATATATTATAAAGACCTGGTCTTCTATTTTAGTAAAATAAGACCGGGTCTTATATTAATTTTTGCTCCAAAAAATGCCTTGGAGCTGATGGTCCGGCTAGGTCTTATTTTCGGGGAAACACGGTAATCTAGATAGACCATCTTCAGCAGGCAGGGGACCATATTGGTTAAAAGGGCAGGCTCCAGAGGCAAGGTTTCTTGGTTCCAGTTTCTGTCACTTTCTGGCTTTGTGATCCTGCCCAAGTTACTCAGACACACTGTGCTCGTTTCTCCATCTATGAAATGGGGATAACATAGTACCAACGATGAAAGATTATGGTGAGGATGAAATTACACAAGGGTCAGAAAGCACTTCTCACACAGCCTGGCGCCGAGTATATGCTCATTACATATTACCTACCATTTTCTTATCCTCTCATTCCTTCATTTTTGTTGGAGGATGTATAATATTATAGAACACATGTGGCCTCCACTCTTCTTCAGATATAAATAGAATAGAAAAGCCAAGGAAAATGCCAGTAAGAATTTGCTTCATGGTTATACCTCCAAGTAGTTTCTATAAGTACATGGTCCTTAACTTCCTTTACCCTTATGGTATTTTGGAAAAAAAATTATGGCATTTTGACCCCAGGAATTGTAGGAAGAAAGGAGAAGAAAATACAGTTTTGGTGACTAGAACTCTAAATGACTATCAAAGTCAAGTTATGTCCAAATTCCAGATTAAAGTCTCATTATTTAACACCCCAAAATGGAATTCTTTGTTTTCCAGATCAGAGAGGTAGAGGGTGCAGCTGTTTCGACCACTGGCCCCTCTTTGCTCATTAATGGGTCTATTCATTTAAGTGATGGGGAATTCCTGCAAAGGGCTAAACAAATGTTTGCTATCAAAACAACTGTTCATCCCTGTCCTAGACCCCTCTGGATCACAGGCAAGAGTTAATGATCTAACAGGTCCTTCCTGATTCTGATGCAAGCATAACTTTGTTTATAACAATTTTGCAAGTATTCCCCAGTACTTTCAAACATTAAGAACCAGGAGGTGGGGATAAAGAAATATATGAACCTACTGTACTTTGATTACATCGTACTCTACATAGTGACACTTGATAAATGCAACATAACTCTTTAATGTGAAAATACCCCCAAAAGCCTTTAAGGTTCTCACTTCTAAGTTTATGTTTGATACCACAACTCAAAAACAGTATTTGGTCTATACCAATTTTTGTCTCATGTTCTATGTTCATTTCTCTAGAGAAATAAGTTTCTGCTCTCAGAACAAGGAAGTAGAAAGGTTAGTGACTTTTCCAAGAAAAGTGATCCAATTGTTATTTTCGTTCTGTATCTATCTGTTAACCTAAGAAAGAAGTGATAAGGAGAAAGCAGGGGACGATGGGCAGGGAGAGGGGCTTAAGGAGAAGATCAGAGGTGGTAAAAGATAAAGGGACCAACTAGAGAGACGGGACAAGAAAAAGCAGAGGTATCAGTAGGTTTTGAGGTTTTCGAGATATACTCCTCACGCTTTAATGAAACACTGTGGGAACATTTATCTGGCCCTCTGGCGTTGTGATTAGCTGATGGATTATTGCTTTGGGCTTTTGGGCCTTGATGTCTCTATAGGTCTCTACACTTCAGCTCTGTGAGTTCCAAAAGGAGGAAGACTTTCTCTATGAGGCAATCTCTCAGTGACCTGGGCTTTGTCAGCCCCAGGGCTACTGAAATCAGCTGCAGCCGCTGGTTTCTTGCCCCTGGTGAAACCCATCCACTCAAATCACATTAGTGACTGATATAAATAAACAGCATTTAGTGACTGATAATAAATGAACGTTATGGGGACAGCTGTCACACAGTATAATATGGATACATGCTTTATAACACACTAATGTTTATAAGAAGAAGCCAGCAGCAGAATTTTCCTTAGTTTTGTATTCGACACTCACCCTTACAGAATCTCTACTCCTATGTCACTTAGCTGGCCACCCCATGAATCCACAGACACACTTCACAAAGCAAGAAGCCGGAATTAGGTTGATGGGGAGAAAGAAGTGTGCACATAGTAAAAATAAAAATAAAATTGAGGAAGGAAAAGACAGGGTAAATGATAAGAAAAACATGATAATGTTCTCACAATTGAGAAGGACAACGTGAAGCGGAAGATTTATTTTTACGACAAAGCCTTTAAATGAATTTATTTGTCTGTCATCATTTCAGTGGACTTCATAAAGTACGTAAAATTCCGAATGTGCAAATCTCCATTAGCAAAGTTATCAATCTATATTTCAAACAACCTTTCCTTTCAGCTGCCTCAATTATTCCGCAATTTTTAAAAAATGATAACAAAATAAAAACTAACAAGCAACAGTAACTACACATAAAATGAAACCCTGGAGGCAGTTTTTCATGTTAGAAAGAAACACTAATAAATAAGTATTTAAAAAAGCAAAGTGTAAGTATACTTTAATAAACATTTTTAAAAGCAAAGCTACATGAATAGTTCTGATTTGTAAACCTGGAGACTTATGGCTGCAGACTTTCCTTGATGTTCGTTTCAAGTCTTAGGAAAGAAAGTTCTTATAACTGGGTTGATGGTATAATTACCACGCATACCTGGGCACTTTTAAGAGTGAAGGGGATACCATTCATGAACACCTCAAGACAAAAGGGGTGAACAAGTACTGTCCCTCAGAGTCACTCAGTGTAAAATGAAGCCACTTTAAAATTGGAATCTGTAAAATACATCAGATTTTCACCTTTTCTTGGTTACAACAGTGATATATTTTCCAAGCCTTTCTCTTCTTTGCCTATGCTGCAGATTCTAATAATCACTCTCAGAGCTCTAATTTAAAAATGCTTACTTGTACAATTCCAGCATTTATATAAACATACACCACCCCAAAACAGAAGCCCCTAAAAGATGCTCCATCAAGATTCTTTTGAGCTCTATGAAAGCCAATTTGCCACATGGAAAGAAAGGATAAAGATAATAATGACTGGGGATTAAGAAGCATTTCATGTAGCCAAATTCACTCTTAAATTTTGGAAAATGAACAATCGATAAAGAATCTAAAAAGTGAGAATGAATTCTGTCCCCTTCCTATTTCAGTGAACAGAAAAAAAAGAACAGAATGTTTTCTATTTGCCATTTGGTGCTTATGGGTCACCCAATATTGACTTTCTCCACGTTGATCTTTCCTATTTAATATACAATAAAAGCTGCACAAAACCAGGGACACCTGGAAAGTTAACTTCAGCTGCCTGAAAGGTTGTGTTTCCTGTTAACTTGAAAATTTTTGTGATCAGCATCCCTACAAGTTCTGGTTTCATTTTAGATTATGTTCATTATATCGATGTGTCCTTTTAAGTACAAAGGCAATTATCTTTACAGTTGCTATCCAATGGCAAGCAATGTGCTATAAACCAAAGAAATACATCTCCAAATAGGTATGTGCTATGACCTAAAGAGACGTCAGCGATACACACAAATTATTTTGGCTGCGTGATTATTAGAGATGTTTCTGGCTTTTGTTGAGCAGATCCGTGATGTTCATTAAGGTCACTAAACAACAAACTATTATAAGGTCAGTCTGCTCCTCTGGCCAATTGCAACAAATCTGATCAATGCTGTGGTTGTACTAATTGTTCAGAAACTAGCTTCTCATCTGGACGTGGGGGGAAAAATGGTATCAATCCGTTAGTGCAATGACAGCCTAAATCCTGCCACCTAGAGGACAGCAGTGGTATGTCTCACCACTTCCTATTTGGAGAAAACCAACATGCTCAGTTTTCTCCAGCTTATTCAACAATCATGCAACGCCATTTTGCTTCTATAAGACCGGCTCTTATATTAATTTTTGTTCCAAAAGACGTATTAGAGCTGATGGTCCGGCTACGTCTTATTTTCGGGGAAACACGGTACGATCTGCTAGACTTTCAACTTTTGTGGGGGGGATTCAATCTAGAAAAGGAACATTTACAATTACATGGATCAGAAATGAAGGACAAACCTATTAACCACCTAATAGTCTAAATGCATAAAAGAGAACATTTCCTGAGCTCCTCAGACATTCTGCATACTGTTCAAACCCTTGCAATATGAACAAATGTATCCCTGTCTGATTTCCATGCTAGCTTCAAAAAGTTTAAGAAATTTGGGCAAGGACACAGCTCACACAGAGGCCAAACTGAACTCTGAACTCAGTTCTGATTCCAAAATTATGCCTTCTGTCATCTAACAATACTATTTCCGAAAATGGTTGATGTAAAATAATTTCACAGAGTTCTCCTAAGGACCCAAATATGGCAATCTTGTATGATGCAATCTAGTGATTCCCAAGGTTCCTTCCACTTGTAGAGACGGATAATATCACCTTGAACCTTTTGGACTATGAGCTTTTATATTTATAATACACTTCAGAGAGCCCAGTGTTATTGTACAAAGACAAATATTATGTAGAAACAGCCCTGATGTTATGCTTGGTACTCTTCAGTATTTAGGATAACTGCTGTGTCTGGCTGCCTCGCTGATGTTTGCAGAGCTGATGTCAAACCATTGTTTATGTCCATTCAGTGGGAGGGAACACATTTTTACCTAAGATTGAAGTCTGGATCTACAGGCGCAAAGAAGCAACTGTCTAGTAGCCCGAGGGTGAATCAACAGCTGCAACACCCCCCACGCTTGAGGACACAGCTCTCAGCTGTCTCTACATTTGAGCCCCAGTTGGTCCTGACCCCACACAAATTTGGTGTTCTCGCTTTGATGTTTATGAACCGATTGCATTAAAAATGCAGGATAATGATTCAGGGGTTAGAGAAACTGTTATTTATACAAATGTGGTTAACACCTCATCATTTTAAGCTGGCTGTGCTAATCATGCTCATTGTTTTTTTGTTTTGTTTTTCCCCAAATCTGCAACCTACATTTGGTCTGGCAGGATGCCGAGTGTGTGCTGGAATAGAGACTTGAGCTGCTGGACAACTCTGAGGCCTGCACGGACGGCACCTCTTCGGGAAACCTCCTAAATAAGTGGGCTCACCGGTGTTAAGTCCAAAGCATGGGAGTTACGTTACAATTCATTACAACTCTTAGCATTTTCTTCAACGTCAGTCGCTATTCTAAGTCTCTCAGCACCTATCTGAAACACCATTCCACTTCCAAATCTATTGATTAATATGTTGAATCAAGTTTCAGAAAAGCTCCCCCAGTGAGCAACTTCACTGGGTCTACCTTTGCTGCAAGAGTCAGTGAGAGTTGTCTATCCAGCTGGCCAAAATTCAGAGTCCTGTTTTCTTGGGGAAGGAATGAGAGAGCTTTTTGTAGGCACGGAGTAGTTCTCTCTCCCGTTTCCAAAATTTGTTCCTGCCAGTTCACCTCAAATAGTCTTCGGACTCAGAATATGTGCAGGGCTCAACACTCTCTCTCCCCATCACTAACACGCCGAGTGGAGACAAATACCCGTCACACTGACGGACCCTAATCCTAACAGATGAATTTAAGGGAAGCACAGAGCAAATTCCCCCCAAGGTAGTGTTCCCAGTGAAAAGGAAGTGAACGTATCAATACAGGAGCGAGCAGGTACCCTCCTCACAATTCTAGACAAGCTTCATTATTCTATGAAGAATTATTCTGCGAATGCACAACGGAGCTTTTTAACAGTTTATCTGTTAACAAATATTTTTTAAGTCATGGTAGTTCACCGATTTATTTCAGGTTATCACTTCATCCAAATGGCCCCACGATTCAAATCACAGTGAGAACCGACTGTAGTAATTTAACTTAAAAAAGACAGAGGAGATTCAACGTTTTGGTCTTTACAGGAGTAAAAGTATGCCTTATTTTGCCATAAGGAGCAGCGTCACTCAGATACTTCTAGCACAGTTCCTGGAATGAGTGCTCAATGAATGCTGTATAAACACTCCACTTTGTAATTCTATTAAGAAATTTAAGTCAAGAAACAATTGTAGCTGAAGTTATTCTACATCCAAATGAAAAAGGTACAATTTGCTGTTATCCATTGCTGTGGACTGAATGTTTGCGTCCCCCCCGATCTGTATGTTGACGCCCCAATCCCCAATGTGATGGTCTTTGGAGGTGGAGCCCTCTGACAGGGTCATGAGGGTGGAGCCCTCCTGAATGGGATTAGTGCCCATAAGAGACACTGAGAAAGATGAGATCACTCTTCCCCAAGTGAAGACAGAGCAAGAAGTCAGCTGTCTGCAAACCAGGAAAAAGGGTCCTCACCACACACCAAGTCTGCTGGCCCCTTGGTTTTGGCCTTCCAGACGGTAGGAACTAAATATCTGCTGTTTTAGCCACCCAGTCTGTGGTATTGTTATAGCAGCCCGGACTAACACTAACACACACACACACACACACACACACTTCCTTAATAAACTACAAATGTTAAAAAAAATTATATGTGTGTGTGTATACACATTTATATGTACTGATTTTTCAAATGTTTGTTTTAAAAGTAAAATTTGTGTGGCACAAATGTATCAATATATTAAGCACAAAGTACAATAACGGTACTCTGTAGTCATTAAAAAGGCTGAAAATACAGCTTCAGTTTCACTTATGACTCACATATGTACTAATGAAAATCTGTAACAAAAGTAACAAAAAAGAATACATAGAGGGAGGAAAAAGTTGTCCAAAGGATGCGAAAGTTATCAGTTTATTTGTTGGCTCACCTGTCTCTTCTCCAGAAACATTTATGCTCTTTGAAGACTCCTTTACAGGCATTTTCTTGGGCATTATACCTTTAATTCCTTAGCGACACAATTTATGTCTTTCGTTTCTTCCATGTTCTGTTCACTTCGACTTGAGGAATTCTCTGCTGTTGTGTGTTTAACGAGGACACCTCTTAACTGTAATCAATTGGCTTTATAATTAAGTACTGGAGTCACCTGTCCAGCCTAGGTGGCAGGATTAGTGTAGTTGGTGGCCACTATTAAGTGTATTCATATGTGCAAAAACAGTGATTAAAAAGCCCTACGAGGTTTTCCAGAATTTAAACATTCCCTTTTCACCCACTGGTTGTAAAAGACACAAAATACTTGGAAGAACTTGGAATTACCCTCAAGTAAACCTTCTGGAACCTCCCACTGAGTTAGTTCAGGTTCTAAGTACTGAAGGTGAGCCTTTGAACTATTCTATTCAAAGGGCTTCCGTGGTGTATTTTTCAGTAAATATATTCAGAATGGTCTATGCAGAATGCTAGGTAACTTGAAAATAAATTCGGTACTCCAACTCCCAAGTTAAAATGCTAACCTACTAAGATGATTCTACATTACTGTCCGTCTAACAAAGGTATTATCTTTGACTTTTGAGTTTTCAATGCTGAAAAACAATTAATAACCAATACTAAACTATGTGAAATACTGAGAACATTCACCCAGACACCTAAGTATCCAGATAAGAAATAAGGTAATAAATAGCTAGTTACCTGGTCACTAATTTCCATAGTTCTTTTTAAATAACTTTTTATTACTATATTAGTCTAAATTGTTAACAGAGATAAAATCCAGATATTGTTATAGTTAGATAAATGGGTGCAGGGGGAGGGGGGAACGGGGTGGAGAGTAACAGAAAGGCAGTTTTTTTTAGTTCCCTCTTTAAAAAGTTCAAAGACAATGTAGGGAGATGGAATGGATGCAGAATTATTTACCCAATTGATGTCAGAAGAATTTAGATGTGGGTACAATATTTAGGGTAGAGGTGACAGAACGACATTATCTAAACCGGGGGTGTCCAAACTTTTTTCAATGTTTTTCACCAAGGGCCCTATGCGGTCAAATACACAAATAGCCGGGCCACTCACTCGAGGTGAAGTACGTATTGCCTCACCCGGTTTATTTAAGTAAACTAAATATATTTTTGGAATTTGCTGCGGGCCAATTAACAATGGATTGCGGACCGCAGTTGGCCTGCGGGCTACAGTTTGGACACCCCTGATTTAAACCATTCATCTAAAGATACACTTAGATTCTAAAAGAACATGCTCACCTTTAGATTCACATTCATATAAGATAGTATTTTGCTTATATATTCTCCAGACAAGATGTAGAAATATTAGTACATATAAAACATCCCATCTTTATGATAAAAATGATTTCATTTAATTTATATATGCTTTATAGCCTTCTAACGTAAGTGATATATATTTTTTTACAGTGGTAACTCAACTTTATTTTGGAATACAATAATTTCCGAAAGAAGAAAATCTGCAAATATTCTCTTCCTTTCAGTTTGAAAATCTTGTTCAATTTTTCTAAATTAACCCAAGGACTATGAGTGTATGTTTCAACAACTTTTTAGTAAATGAGAAATTATTTACCCATTTCTATCACCCAAATGTACTATTCAGAAGAATTTTCTCAAAGCTTTAGTATGGTGCAGAAAGAGATTGATAACAAAAAATAGAGCCTAATCTTTAATTCTGGGGAGAAAAAGTTTTTAAGTGCTTTAAGTATTTTTTTTTCAAAATTACCTATATGTTAGGTTATATTGAAATATTTACCTGTGTCAAGTTATAATGGGATATTTAGCCCTCTTGTATTACTAATGAGAAATATTTGTCCACATTTATGTTACACTGACAAAATGGCAGTTCTATAATTTAATAAGACACTAAAGTTCAAAAGCTGGAATAGGTATAAAACTGCATTTTGAGCTTTGCTGGTTTAATCACTTGATATCTTAGGTGTAGACCTTTCTTTATGATAACAAATACCAGACTACGGACGAATTTAACATTAGCTACGTATGTAATACTTACAACACTCCAATGGGTTTGAGAATATAAACATCTCTGTTCCAGCTAGTTTGGGAGGAGGATTATCTTTCGATATATAACAGATGCTAGTATGTACACGTGGGTAGTAAGAGGGAACTATTTTTATTATGGAAAGATGGAGAAAGAGATGGAGCCTTAGAAAAAACCAGATCACATTTATTAAATAATTCCCCTACAAACTTTAGATCCTAGACCCAGTTTCACAGAAATTTTGGAATAAAACTAGCCTTTCTTTCTCTTCTTTTTATTTAACAGCTAGATACTAAAACTCCATTAATTTAGTAATCTTTAAGGCAACAAGAAGGAATCAAGTCTCAAATCAGATGCAATATTCTCATGTAGACCACCTGTTGTCTAATTCTACTATTTCACTGGCCAGTCAGACCATAAAAGAATTTAAGGTAACTTAAATGTTAGAAGAGGAAGGGGAAGAGAAAGAGGAAGAAAAAGATGATGATGAAGAACAACAACAACAACTATTACTACTAAAATCTGTCAAATATGCTTCCTAAGAAATTACCTCACTGCGTAAGTTAAACATGGGAATTTCCATCTCAGTAAATTTCTCATACAAAAATAACCTAACACTTAAAAATAAATCTAAGTCATTATTTATGTACATTACTTAGTGTGGAAAAGGAAGTAATAGAAAAGTAGAGATTCGGTTTGTTTCTTATATCGTATTTGCCAGAATATCTAAAAATTAAAATTATCACCCCAAATCAGAAATACTGTAATTTAAATTTTTCTACAGAAGTTTTCTCAATAGCTCACCAAAACAAACACCAACTTTTCCCCAAAAAACTATAAACACATAGGTCTGTAAGTTGGAAGGCTGAAAAATACTAATTTCAAGGAGTTCCTTTTAATTATGCAGAGTATTGCGTTTCTAGAAACAGTGAAACAAAACACCAATATCCACGACCAATAATGTAAACCTAAAATGATCCTGGCAAAATGTGCATCTCATTGGACAAGGAGAAATATTTCTTTTTACAAATATCTTGAGGAACAATGCTTAAAATTACACCAAGTCTGAAAACACAATTTTTTTAATGTGGAAAATCAAAGTTCGTTATCGTAAAAAGTCTTTTGGTTTGCTCAGAAACAGTATCCTTGTAATTCCCCAACTTTCAGAGCATGAGGATTTTGCTGGGAAAAACAAAATGGCTGTACGCTGTGTGTTCTGTGGAGCTTTGTGTGTCAAGAGTCGCTTGCCGCTCCATCACTTTCTTTGTCCCAGTCTTTCATGGAGGCTCCCATCATGAAATCATCACGTAGGATGGTCCATCCGGGGCCCTCTTCTTTCACTTCAGTCTGAAGACAGGTACAGAGTCAAAATATTAAAAAGTCAATTTAATCACAGGAAAATTAAAAGTCCAAGCGACGTAACAAACTTGGCAACACTTAGTTTTACAAAAGGAGTAAAACCAAGACAAAATATAGACTAGCTTTATTTATACACTATGATCGTACATGCACACATATGTAGAAGAGCTGTATGTTAATAAAATATTTTTACCCCATAAAAGAATCATGAAAGCAATTTTGTTGTTGTTGTTTTTGCAGTGGGAGAAAATATAGTAAAATCTAGGTTTGGTATCAATTTTTAAAATCTTTTGATAATCAAAACAGTCTTACATTATTATTTTAAGTTCACTGATAAATTATTAGAAAAGTTGGCAAACTATTTAAAGACAAACAGAAATTTAACAAAGGCTTTTAACCCAAAATAAAAGAGAGAAAAGGAAACTAACCGGGTACTGTGCTAGGGTTTTATAAATGCTATCTCATTTAACATTTGATAAAGATTTGAACCAAATGTTCTCTATTTAGGTTATGACTCACTGCCTGACTTAATCACAAAATCAAAAGACTAATCACAGGATAAAATTATAAATAACTGAAGCAGGCAATAAACATAATAGGTAGACAATTCATTTTGTTTATTCATAGGATTTATGTAAAACTATAAATTTATATGAGAGCCTAAGAATTACAGCCTCTCATTTCATGGTACAACAGTACCACCTTGTGGTCGTAACTAGGTAATACAGCATATATAGAACTACCAGCTGGGTGATTTCTTCCCTTCATTGCACAAGTATTAACTGAGCATTGTGTATTAAGCACCATTGTGAGTGTTGGAAATTCAGTGATAAACAAAACAAAGTCCCTATCTTCATGGAGCGAACAGTTAATGTTTTTCTATTTATTCCAGTCATATAAATACACAATGTTAGAAAAATCTCTAAATATGCAAGAACCCATGACGTTTGGTTAGAAAACAGTATTATTTTTATGGGGGCTGTTAACCATATAAAAAAAAGCAATTTTTAAGAGAAAAGATATTAAAGATATTTGCTGGGTTACAAGAGATTATTTATTTAATTCTGCTGAAGCTACCTTTTAATTAAACAAATACAGCTCTGAAACAGCTGTTCCACTTAGAAAAACAGGACGCTACTGCCAACAGGACATGTGTCCTACTGTGTGCACTCCTGTCTTTCTGGGATAAAGAAGGAAGCCGGGCTTGTGCCCAAATGTCATCTGAAAACCGGGCAGCATATAAATGTGAGTGAAGATTTCAGAACTGACCCAGCAAGTCACAGAGCGCACTTTGTACTCTAATATAACAGATATAAAGGAATAAACAACATCTGTGCCAGTTATAAACCACCAGTGACACAGGCCCAGCGCTCCCCGTCACCCGGGGGAGCCAGCCGGACAGCAGGAAGGTGCTTTGTGACCTGTCATGGGGGTGCACCCCGCTCCATCCCTCATTCCTACAACTTCAAACCCACCTTCCTAATACCACTTCTGCTCGGATCACAGTAAGTCACCTAACTGGAGAAAATGCCCCTCTCCCTGACTCGAACCAAGTTTTCTTCGCCAGTCTTCTCACCTTCAAAGAGAAAGAGCTGCTCCCCGTGGACAGAGATCTACTTGGAAGCAATACTTGTAACAGCTCTCCTGCCAAATTATTCACTCCAAGCTTTCAATTAAATCCTAAAAAGCACACGCTTTCTGGGAGAGCCCTATCCAAATTACTGACAAGTGAAGACTTGTCCTGACATTGTGTGTTCACATGTGACGATGCACAACCTCAAGCACCCGCCTCCGCGTTTAGATAACTGCCCCCGGCATGCTCTCCACATGTACCTGCCTGGAGCAGGCAGACCCCACCTGCTGGCCCTGCTGCCGCGTGTCTACTCGAGAGCTCAGCAGACAGCCAACTTCTACGGGACTGAACTGCGCTTCTACTCGGTGGCACCTGAAGAAAGGAGGAAGGGCAGAACAGGGACGAAACCCTAAACAAGTTCCAAGACCCGCAGTGGAGGCCTGAAGCCAAAGAGAGGACCGAACCCTGTATGTACTATGTTTTTTCCTATATATACACACACCTATAATCAAGTTTAATTTATAAATTAGGCACAGTAAGAGAATAACAACTAACCGCTGTTCTCACCCTTCTTTTGCTTCTTGTGATGACGCGAGATGATACAACGCCTATGTGATGAGGTGAACGGAGGTGGAATTTTCCATTGAACCTTCCCAGA
Source organism: Rhinolophus ferrumequinum (assembly GCF_004115265.2). Classification (NCBI taxonomy): domain Eukaryota; kingdom Metazoa; phylum Chordata; class Mammalia; order Chiroptera; family Rhinolophidae; genus Rhinolophus; species Rhinolophus ferrumequinum. Next base: position 9,677,583 of record NC_046310.1, on the reverse strand, counting down.
CCTCAGTTACTGTGGGTAAACGAAACCGCAGAAAGCCCAACGGGGCATGGGGGTGCGGGAGAACTAAGGTAGTTCAGAAAGAAAGGAACAACGGTGGGCCAGAGGAAAGAATTCACTCATTAAAAGTTGACACCAACTGTGTCACACGCTTGTCTTGTCTTGAAAACCGTCCTGTAAACAGGCACTTCAGACATGCACGGAGAGCAGCAAGAATCAATCCACAGCTTCTCTTAGCTGTCCAATCTGAAGACTAGCAGTGAAGTACAGCTTTACTGTGGGATTTTGGTGGGGGTGCTTCTGTTTATTGAGCCACCCCAATGTAGTCTGTGTCCCGCTGTCTCTACGTGTGGTCCGCAGATCAGGCTCAGCACCAGCATCACCTGTTAGAAATTCCAAGTCTTGGACCCCATCCCAGACCCGCTGAGCCAGAAGCTCTGGGGGCGGAGGCCAGCAATCTGCGTGACTAAGCCGTCCAGTGACCCCGAGGCAGGCGAAAGCCTGAGCACCCCCCGGTGTGAATGTAGGGTCAGGTACAGTTAGCCACACTGGACATGGTAGGCACAGGTATTTCCTACCTACCGTCAGGTGGAAGCTGTGCTAACATCTGAGCATAGACTCGAACGGCCCCAGTTGAGCAGCTATGAGGTCTGTCGGGGGCCGCTGCACTGACCTGACCACCGAACGCAATCTGCAAGGTAACTCCATGAGCCTACCCCGCCTGAAAACGAAGGCCGATTAAACGCAAAACCTTAATGCAAACCACATGAGGCAAGGAAACAAAACAGTCCCCACCCTCGCCGGCCTGGTTTTACACAAATATTTAATCAAGATCATACAGAAGCGGTCTGTGTCAATTCTGAAGATGAAGACAACCCTTCAAAATGTTAATCAGCTTCCATTTCAACGTTCAAACATACCTTGGCAGCTACTGAAAAGAAAACTGGAAACAGAGGTTTGGAACGACTTATTAATATTAGTCTAACACCAGATAATGAAGAGCTTAACCTCATTTCAATTTTGAAGGTGGAAAATTAAAGTCAAATCCTAAAAAAATAAACAGTATAATCACATCTATACTTAGCAATCAGCAATACTAGGTTTCTTTGCTTTCCCCAAGAAGAATGTTCCGTTTTTACTTTAATTTAGTTTCACCTAAGTTAAAAAAAAAAACACAAAAGAACGTTCCTTATCTCTGGCTACATTCAACTTAATGCCTGTTTTGCAAATTGTCAGGAAGCTGTTTGCAGTCGTAGTTAGTAATCTCCCCTACAACTGATTAAAACTCATCTCACAGGTCTGCCCATAAAATGAAGAATACATGGGAAATCCCTTTATATAAAACATGTATTCCAGTAGAAATCAACGTAAATACATCTGAATAAGATCATCAATGCCTTCATAACCATGCAAGACATGACAACTTCCCAATAATCATACAGGATTGAAAAATTTTCAACGTGAAATGCACAAGCGTTCCAAGGAACCTACAGATTCAAGATTATATGGAAGATCCCACATCAATACAAACTCAACTTTTCTCTGATTCTGAATAGGCCATTCCTAATTGCTTTGCCCACTTTTTGCCTTCGCTATTCCTTCACAAACTTTTTTTATTAAAAGTTCGTTTTAACTGTTTTACTAGGATGGTGTCCCAGGCAACAAGCCCACTTGGGCTTCGGTTTTGTTCACTCGGTGTATGGTTTCCAGATTCGTATATAGTTTCCAAATTCAAATGGGCAATTTGTAAGATCCAAGCAAACTAGAAAAGCATTTGGTAGGATTTCCTAGGAAAAAAGACCAAGACGTTGAAATTATGTCACCTTTAATTATAGTCTGAGCACAGGTTAAATGCACAGACTTCTCTAAGAAAACCTAATTCTGTGTAGCGTTCCCCGGATTCGGGCTCATTACCCCTGGGGAACACACTGCTTTGATGCATTATGTTTTCATCCACTGCGTTGGTTCTTGTTATGATTTCATTTGGGCCCTAGAGTTTACTATGCGCTCAACACTTAAGTCCTTGCTCAAAGCAGCTCTATTTGGGGGTTCCTATTCCAACTCACTCTTCTATACGTCTAACTGCACAGAGTGAAGTTTTAGGAAACATCAGGCATCTCTGATTCTCCTCGCTGTTTACATTCTCTTAAGATTTATTTATTAATAAGGTAGTTGACTGCACTGCCTAAAAAGACAAATGTAACATCTCACGGAGTCTTTTGACACAAGTGCTCAGTTAGGAGCTTGAGATACTTAGAATACAGTCTGCCAGGTAGTCTCTTAAAGCACAATCTTGTTCTTTTATCTGCCACAGCAGTATAGCACTTATATGAGAATTCAGATTTATAAACAAATCAGCAGCAGAGCTGTGAATTCATCTAGAAAATAGACACCAATGTTTTAATAACATTTGTTAATAAGCTTAAAGGAGAAAACGTTATGTACGAGTTCTTTGTCAGACTAAGAAATCCTATATAAACAAAACGAAGTTGTATCTAGTAAAGAATATGTATATTATCAATCTACTGACATCAACAAGGGATTTAAAAACAAGTGGAGTGCCCTCGGCAGAGCTCCTGGGAGAAATGGGTGACTCCAGGTCTGGGACACGGCAAGGACGAGGTTTGGTCTGGGACATTTTGTTATCCCCAAAAGCAAGCAATACTCAAAGAAAAAGGGGGTCATGTGAAAAGGGCACGAGAGCCAGGCTGCACTGGTTCCCGTTGCCACATTTGCAAATTCCAAAAGCTAATGATTATAAAATACTGAACAAATAAAAGTTCCTATGTCCATGAATTTAAAATTGAACATGAGAAAACCATCATTCTGTAAACTCTCACGGCATAACTGTGTTAGGCAAGGATCATTAATTGATGCTAAAGACAACAGAGAAACGGGGAAAGGTACATTTGCACCTTCCCAAATATTCCTCCCAGAAGTTCCTTTCTAACTGTAGGGGGGAAATGTATCTTTAATTAGGAAACATTTATTATCACTTTGAACAACAGAAAAACTACCATCCCTAAAACAAGACATTCTGATCATGTGTCTCCTGATACGACGCAATAGCAAGTACACAGCGTCTAAGGGTCACACCTATGAAAGTTATGCCAAGAAAGTTTCACTTAAAACCTAACCTTTAGTCCTAACTTCCAGCTTACAGGAAAAGGGCACAAAGGAACAAATTAAAAGACGTCAGGATGAAACAATCAGATAAATTCAGAACAAGGGACTGGTCTAGAAGAAACCAAAATACAACCAAATGTAAGGTATGAACCCTGACTGGATTCTGGTTCCCACAGTTAAAAAGAATCTTTTGTATTGTACAGTATGTGAATTAACCCTAATAAAGCTGTTCTAAAAACAAGAATCTCTGGGACAAGGGTGGCTTATTACCTTCAAATAATCACCCCTCACAAACAAAAACTAGATGGAGACAAAGATAGGCAGAGCTACATAAAACAAACTCACTTGGACAAGTGTTCGTTTTAGAATCGAGGTGAGAAACACAGGTCCATGTAAGACCAGAAATATTGGCCTTTCTTACTTCCTGCTTGAAAAATTTCATCAAGTAACTAAAAAATAAAAAGGATTCTAAAATGTCTATTAGGCAAACAATGATCAAATATAGGACACATCTGATATCCAGTATATTTTAATTCCTTGATAACTGAAGAGAAAGTCAATTCTAACAATAAATTTTCTTGAATGTTTCAGAATTCTGCAATGTGTTACTCGGGTGAGATTTTATTTTACGTCCTTAACAGTTGTGAGAAACAAGACTTTAAAACGGATCAGTCTCCATGTGCTGCTATGCATCCCATGAAGGGGTCGTAAGACCGAGGAAAACTCAGACTGCAAACTCAGGCGCTCATCGTTCTCTTTCTTGTCTGGGTGGGTGACACGATGGCTCACTAGCCAGCGCCACTTCTAGCTCATCTCAGTGAGGGAAGGGAGATAGTTTTCTGTTCTGCTTCTAATGAAGTGCCTCAGACGTTGTAAGCAGCAGGTGCCAACGGCTGAAACAGTTTGAGAACCACACAGACCGGGTTTGAGTCCAGATGCTACCAATTACGATTAGTGTGGCCAGAGGGCAGTCACTTCATCTTTCTGACTTTGGGTTTCTTACGTCTAAAATAAGAGTTCTGGTGTTTCTTAAAATGATGATTATGTAATAAAACACCTTCCATAGTACCTGGCACAAAGAAAACAATAATAAGCCCCCTTCCGGCCCCTCTACCGCTATCCCTACTTACTGAGCTGTGTGTACCCACAGAATCCCCAAATGGGGACATCTGTCATCTTCTAATGATGCTCTGTACATTTTTCACAAAGATGAGCACATTCAAACAGAAAAACAGCATCCATTTAAAACTTAACTTTCCTTGGAAAGTAACATCTTGTAAAGAATCTAGTTAGTTCACCCGTAGCTTGAAATGGGGAGTAAGAGAATACGGACACATTCCAGACCCTCAAAACCTAGCTTTATTATTTTGTAAGAATTATGCATTACCAGACCAGACACACCTACATTGAGAGGGAACTTTCTAAATCTAAACACAATTCGTACTAAATGACGGGGTCATTTTTGGGGTTATCCAGTAATTCAGAAGCAGTAAGAGTTTCCTTTCAAACTGGTTTCCCACTACAGATTCATCTTTGACTCCTATCTGTCAGGAAAAAAAAATATGAGCTAAATGTGAGGAACTCATCCGAATGACATGCCACCCAGAACAAAAGTAACTGCAAACATTTATATAGCCTTTCGTGACATGCCGTTGTTCTTAGATCACTGTTCTAAGAACGGTACGTGGATTGACTCACTTGACTGTCACAGTTGGTGTGAGGAGGTTGTTACCGTTAGAATGATTACCTGCCAACAGGGAAGAAACCTGAGGCGCGATGTGGGGCAGGCACCCACACACAGTAAGTGGCACCCGGGGCTTCTGCACCCAGGCAGCCTGGTTCCCGAGTCTGTGGTCTCTGCTGCTCTGTTTAACACATCAACATTCTCAACTGCCTCCCGCTCCAAGGTAATTTTTTTTTTTTTTTAGCAGGAAACAAAATATTATTTTGAATTTTAAAAATGGACCATAAGTGTAAGTGTGCGTGCAGGACAATTCAATCTTTAAAAAGGGCCCCCACCTCACTGATGAAAACCTGTGCAGGCAGCCACTTCAAATGGAGAGCGAGTCTTCAAAGAGGGCCAGCTGTATGGCGCCGTTACTAATTTTTACTGCAACCACAGATTTCTGCAGCAGCTCTGTAATTAGTGCTTTTTCTTCACTGTACCCATATCCCCCGTGTCTGCACGTACCAAACACAGGTTCTGTGACTGCAAGAGCTGTTCAGATCAGAAGCCACCTACATTAAGAACTAAACAGTCTATTTCCAAAGAAGTGACTACAATGAGAAACTGGCTTTCAACCGTTCCCATCGCCAGCATGTATACAACCACGCTCGTTCTCATTTCAAACTTGGCGTCTCTCTTTTGTCTAAACTAATCTATTTAGGCATTTGCAGTAAACAAACACCAGGCTGAATTATTTACAGAGTTAGGATTCCACACATTCCTCGCAGAGCAGTTTTTATGTGAAAGGAAAACCACTGCTGCCCATCATGCGGGGGCAACTTGGGGGCAGCGTCTGCCTCCAGCCCCCTGCCCGTCCCCCACACCCCCAGCTCCATGTAAAAGCCAAGTCCTGAAACTGCTGGGGGACCGCGTTGGGCCTGCGTGAGCAGCCCCTCCGTTCCCAGGCTCCTGCCTTGGGAGCAGGAATGCAGGCCGTCTGGGAGCCAGAAGGAATACACACTTTCAAAAGCCTTCAGCAAGTGGAGTCTAGGTCTGTTACTCAGATACCAAAGAAGCCAGGTGTTTCACAAGCATTTCCGCCACTAATACCTAGAGATGCAAAAAGTACATGGTTGCCATTGGTGAGACATGTATGAGAACGCAGCCCCCTCACTTATTTCTCTGTTTGACATTTAATTTAAAGTGCTCAGATCACAAAATCAGAAAATAAATAAATACCTAGTCTCTCCCAGTAACTTTTCTCCCTGGGGATTTTTTTATTGAAATTTGTTGCCTTGTAGTCGCGAAAGAAATACTTTCTAACAGAAAGTAGCTATCGTCTTCCTTTACTACAAAGTTATTATTGTGGGTTTATCATAAGAAAACAAAAGCTGAAACTGATACAGTGGCATTTTCAAATAAATGAAAACCCTGCAGGGAGCTGTAATTCAAGAGCGTAAGTAACATATTCGGAGTTTCCCTGTCAGCAGACATTCTCCTCCAGGACTCACAGGTTTAAAATGCATCATAACTGCTTCAGGCCCACCTGTAAGGAAAGAGACGCTTACATTCCAAGAACTGTGATGATTTTAGCCAGCTTTCCAAGAAAAGAGCAGAAGGAATAGTCACAACTTGGAAACATAAGGAAAAAAATTAAAATCCGATTATTCCGTAAGGTAGTGGGAAAATAAACCACCGTAGTTAGGTACGTTCTGATGGGAAAGGAAGATACTAGTATTCCTTTAAGGACTAAAGCTTAAATTTTTCATGAAAACCTTTCTTATACAAAATGTAAGTTTTTGTTGCTTCCTTAAACGGAGTGTCCTAAACACAATTTCATCTTTTGGAAAAGTCACTCAGGTCAATGTGCCTGAGGACTCGGTCGATGTGTCTGCCACACGCGGCCCGCGGTGGGCACGGTGCCGCAGGTTCAAGGGAGGGATTCACAGGTTCTGGATGAAAGAATTCCCTCCCAATATCTGATAATTAACCCTTTAAACGTAGAAACATGTCAATTTAATCATGTGAAAAACTCTCAAGTACACTATCCACCTGCCCCGCTGGGTAACAGCTTGATCGTTCTTAAGGTTTTGGGGACCCCACAGAGACACCCCAGGTGACCTCAACAAACACTGCTTTCCATTCTGGTTGCCGGCTCGTCTGGGCTGCTTCCTGTACAACCACGTGCCTGTCCGAGCCACTGCTTTTCACCAGAGTTTTCCTGTCATCCTCCTCGCTGCTGACTCCAATCTGGCGCAGACGTTACCTCCGAAAGCCTGCGCCTCTCAAACGTGTCCCACCACTGAGTCTTGACTTTGGGAAAGCTGCCACCATGTCTGAATCTCCCAAGCTGTAAACCTCACGGTCATCCACAAGTCCTCCCTCTCCCTTGTCCTTCCAAATCCTGTTATTCCCAAATCAAGTCCATTTGGATGTGAAAACTGCCTCCCAAGTCTGGTTCCTCTTTTCTCTTCACCCCCCACCCTCACACAACCTAAGTCCGGGGTCTCCCCTCGTGATGACTACGGCATTCGCTTCCCTCTCTCCTGACACAGTCCTTCCACCCTACAGCCAGCCTTCTTTTCCTTAAGAATAACCGAATTAATCAGATCACTTACCTGACGAAAAATTACAACTGGGCCCTGACTACCTGAGGAATACAATCCAAATTCCTTACCAGAAGACACGAATGAGACACAGACCTGATCACAACCTACTTCCTCAGTATCCCTTTTTCCAGCTCCCTCGCATCAGCAAAAACCCTAATATTCCAATGTCCACGGAAGAAGAAAATCATAAAGAACACGAAAAATTAGATGCACCTCCTCCTTTCCCAATTATGACTAATGGGAATGTCTGTCCCTTATGGCTTCATTCTCTGATGCTCATTTCTTCTCACTGTTTTCAAAGACTTTGTTTTGATATAGGTTAGTTTCAACAGCACTGAACACGTGCTCTATTTATGACTTCCTTGATGAGATTTTTTTTAGCTTGAAGGCAGACATTCAACAGAAGCACCACTCACGGGGGCTTCCTGTCCTGTTATTATCTGAGTCCACGGGACTCAGTGAAAAATGCTTCCTCAGACACTCAGAGCCCCACCCGCAGACGAGGAGAGGCCAGTGCAGGAATCAGTGCCTCCCCTGCATCTGCTTCCTGACATTTGGAAATCAAAGTGAAGTTTCGGGTATTCTTCTGAAGCACATGCCCCGAGAGTCACATCTTCACAGCATAATTTTTTCCCAACTGTAAGACTTTCTAATTTCATGGGCGACATCTGTATTACCTGGAACATTTACTAAAACAATCTTGCAAATGCTTTCTCGTTTTGTCTCCACACAAAATATTGGGTGGATGGATGTAGTCCAAAGAACCAAACCTCCACTGAATTCGACATTCAATCCTTTACCCCAAAATTTCTGTTTTCTGGCTAAGAATCATCCTGTTTTTAGGCTTTTCACTATCAGGATTCCTTTTCATGACTCTATCTCACAAAAATACAAATCAAAAAATAAAAATAAACTAAGTCCCTAATAACAAGATTTACTGTGACATAATGAAACTAGTGACTCAAATGGAATATATCAGTTTGGCATCTTTAAAAATACGTACGTCTTTTCAAAATCTCTTTCCCGAAAAATGATCTTTAAAAAGCAATTACACCCTTTGGCCTCTAAGGAAGGCTTTCTAACATGAGTTCCCAAGCACTTTACTACAGAAATAATGACTGCATACAATAGAATTGGGGAAAAAAGAAAAAAATAAATAAAAATTTTAAGGGCAACAATATTATTCAGGTCAGCAGGATCAGAGGATTAAAAACATCTTGAAAAACAGCCAATAATATGAAAGGTAGTCTTTGGAACATAGAAAAAAAAAAATCACTCCGATCTGGGCACCAAATGCCTTGAAGATGATCCTGGTTTTAAAAGGAACAAGCACTGTTAACAGTTGAAGTTGCAGATCACAAAAGTAGTAAATATAAAAATATAACATGAAATAAATGAAAGGTAGATGTGTAGTGCACGGTTACCTACTGCCCTTAAAACAGACTTATAAATCAGAGATGTGTGACTTGTAAAGAAATGAGGCAATGAGGGCAGGTGGAGTGAAGTGTGTGACAAAAATAGAAACTGGCTAACAGTCTGTGTAAGCAGCAGTTCGGCTCCAGGTCCCCTCTCCCGCTTCTTGGGGACATGGGCAGGTCATGTAGTTCCTGAGGGTATTAAGCACAGAGGCCTTGGGCTCTGGACACTGGTTCACGCCAACAGCTTGTAATGACTAGTCTAACACTAAGGTGGGGTCCCCACAGACGGGTCCTACATCTGCCCCAAGAATGCTGGCAGCAGTGTTCTACCTCACACACAGGCAGCAGACTGTAGGATTCTTTTCCAGAAGAGACAGGGCTCCAGAAGAAAGACTATAGAAACTGACAGTTGGGCATTCCCCAAGGAAAGAACCAACTTCACGCAATTATTCTGTAGCGGGGCTCACCAACCAGAATCTAGTCCCACCTTTGCCTGCCTTCCTTCTCTTCAATATCCTTAAAAGTCCTCCTATTTCAAGTAACTACACAGATTTACTGATCTAAACAAGTATTATCAGTTACTTTCCCCCACAAACAGCAACAGCCACTTAATTTATTTTTTATTGTACCTACTGTAACTAATGATAACATGTAGTCTAGACATGCTAATTTAGAACTTCTATGTTTTCACATTAATCTTGTTTACTTATTTACTTTAAGTCATTTGCCTATCTGAATTGTAAGACTTAAAGATATAAGGATAGCACCTGGTACAAATAGGTATTTAAATATTTTTGATATTAATAAGTGACCCAATCACAAATATTATAATACTTTTATAGTTATTCAGATGTAAAATCCAGCACAATTGAAAAAATAAAACAAGTCTGGTTTTTCCATAAATATGAAACAAAACATTTTTAAAAGCAAGTAATATGCCAGGGTGTTGTTGGTGTGGCATGGAATTCTAGAAACAAATTACTTTTAGAGCAAAGCCACTTTTTGACTCTCAGGCAATTTTTCACCTATGCCCGTGATCACTGAAGTAGAAAGAAAGGATAAAAGTGCAAATGACAGGAAAGAAAATGCAATGATGCTATTGCAAAGAAGCCTTCGTGTACTTTCATAACTCATGATAAAAAATGACCCCAAGGCAAAAACAAATGTTTCTATTGAAAGTTATTTTGAAACCAACAGGAAAAAGAAAAAAAGTAAGTTGTTTCTTTTCCAACTTCTCACTAGCTCCTTCTCATCTAATGCTGCTGGACCTCTTTCCAATTCTTGCAGTAAAATAACACGAGTGAGAACACAGCCTGTTAGCCTTTCTAACTAAAAAGTATAAACCCAAACACAGTATTCATGTGTTTATAATTATTTCTGACAAACACTTCGAAACAGCAGGCCCAGTGAGCACTATTATTATATAAATATACAATTCGGGTCCTTTAATATTCAAGAGATAGACAAATAGCTCAGAAAACGTTTGTCAAAATCAGGTAAAATAGCAACTGAGTCAGGAAACTTGAGAAACACTTCAAACCGAGGCGAGCATGAAATTCGTAAATGCTCTTCTTGCCAGGCTTTCGATTGTTTCCCAAAACACAAACAAAAAAGTTATGACAGAAACTCGTTTCCTGGTTGAAGTATTTTTTTGTTGGCAACAGAAACCAAGCCATCAAATACAACGACGTACTTTGCTTTCATTATCTAAAAAAGACAAAAAACAGCTCTTTTGAAATGAAAGCACATTTCAGAACCTTTCACCTGGTACACCAAAAAGAAAACTACTGGGGTCCATGGGCCAAAACTGCTGGAGAAGCATAGTTTTCATGTCACAGACCAGGAAAAGTATTTACGGTCTTCGTCTCCCAGCCAAGCATCCCCAAGCTGCCTCAGCACAAGGATGACCTTCCACCTTACTTCCCAAAGCTCTGGTTCTTCATATTTTAGAAGTTACACACCAGCACAATTACCTCTGTGCGTAAAAGTCCTGCACTGAAGCTGCCCTCCTCCCTTAGGTTCCTAGTCTCTAAAATGCACAAAAGGCAGGATTTCAGAGAGGTGAGATACAGCTGGATCTCTAAGAAATGTACCTGAACCTACTGGCTCCTGGGTTCTAACGGCAGGGGTATGACATCTGTAACTGGCAACTTTCATACTGAACAAAGGGTCATGAAACCTGAGAATCCAAACCTTTAAATTAGGCAGTATGCATGTCGAACTTTTAATAAAATCTGAAAAAAAAACACCTGTCACCCTATATCCTGTGCTTTTTCACCCCAAAACTCTTCAGTGTAAGAGCTAAGCGTCTGCTGCGCGGAATCCTGTATGAAAGTCTTACCTGTCTGGCTTTTGAGTTCTTTCCCGTCGAACTTGTCGCGTTTGTGCTTCCGTCCATCCCTCTCAGAACGCTGATGAAGTCTTTCTTGGAAACCGTTGATATCAGCTTAGCATGCTTTCTAATGGAGCCTCCCGCCTCCTTAACCTTTTCATCAACGTTCTTCTGATGCTTCTGAACAGCATTAAATAACTGCACCACACCCCTACAGATGAATCGACCAGAACAACGCAGTCAAAGAACAGTGACACTAGGAACAATGTACTTTTTTTTTTACTGCTTAGCAAAGAGGGAAGCATTCAGCAGGCACTCAAATGAAAAAGAGTTGAATGAATGGTGAGATACTTCTGAAAAATGAATCATTATCAATTTCTGAATAGAGAACAAATATATGTGGATTAAGACGCACTTTCTTTTCAGCTTTGGTCTTTCTAAATGAACATCTGTGCAATTAGAACTAACAATTACCTTTAACACAAACATCTATTTCTCGAAATGTAATTATAGTACTGGTTGAAGGCATTAGCGTGTAATGGAAAGAACACAGCCATCACAGCTCTCTAAACATTTGACTCTAGGAAAGACTTTCAGGATCTTAATTGCATCTGTAAATGGGAAAAATAATACCCGAGGATCTTAAAAAGGCTTCAGGTATATTATCTGCAACACTTATGATGTAAAACTAATTTTAAAATCCTCTTTTCAAAAACATTTACTTAAAATCCTTTGTTCTGCAGCTAAGTTCATTCAGACAAATCCTGAAGCGGAAGACTCGTGGTATCCACTACAGTAGCCACAGCCACGCAGCTCGTGCCCACATGAAACACGGTCCGTGCAACCAGCAACGCGCGCCACGGTAAGAGACACACTGGACTTGGAAGACTTAGTATAAAACAGAGAATTTCAGAATCTCATTAATAATTGTTTATATTGATAACATGTCGAAATAATCATTTGATCATATTGGGTTAAATAAAAGATGATATTGAAATTAACTTCACGTCTTTCTTGTCACTGTCTTCAGTGTGGCTACAAGAAACACTTGAATTACACACGTGGCTCACATATTTCTACTGGGCAGCACTGACTTAGACCATTACTCTCCCGTCCAGCTCTAACATTCTATCACCTGTTAACTGTCCTGCTAAGAACAACGGAGAGGCAATCGCCGTGGGCCCTGAGCACCCTGCCTGTTCCTGCGGGTTTCTCAAGAACTGCAGGCCCTGACCGCTCTGCCCGGGGCATTCCTCAGGGCTGTGCTCGCAGTGTGCAACCTGGAGGAATGAGGTAACGTCTCCCCCCAGACAAAGAGCAGGCTTGTTACCATTCACCGCGAAAGCAGCAGAGTCCCAAGGTCAGGGTTCCCCTCCTGTAACATGACCCACTGCACGCGCAGGCGTATGTCTAGGGACAAAGGGAGCCAGCTCTGGCCACTGCTGTTGCCACAAGCAATCGAGTCCTTTGTCTCTGACCCAGCAGTCTCTTGTCTTCGGCCGCCTCCCAAGACACCTTAACAGGCCCGCTTACTAGGCTCTAAACAGGGTAAGATTCCACCCCCTTCACAGCAGGGCTGGCACCACGGGGAGGGAAGTGAGGAGCCTCAGGGATAAAAGTTAAGAGGCACTTCCTCTCCTGCACCAGCCCTGCACTTTGCTGAACTCTCTATATGTCTTAATTCATTTAATTCTCAGAGAAAGCCTATGGGGAGGGATAATGTCCTCCTGGCTTTACAGATAAATAAACTGAGACAGAGAGAAATGCAGGAGCATGCCCAAGGACACAGTGAATACGGCAGTGCTGGAATCTGAACCTGGCAGTCAGGCTCTGCTGCTCGCTCTTAACCATCACCCCTCACTACCTCACTAGACAACACCCAGGTGACTTCGAAAATGACCAAAGTCATCCAGGTAACCAGGACGTGAAAAGTAACTTCCCTGCATATAACTGCTGTATCCTTAAGTAGGAAGCCCAATGCGATCTCCTCTGTGAACCTTCCCCAACTTCCCCAACACATAACACGCACCTCTATTCTCAGGGAGATTATAATTCCTCCGGAGGAGTGGGCTAGGACCACCCAGCAGCCACCATAGTCTACTTATCTGGACAGAGAGGGCGTCGGATAAATGTTTGGTGCCACTGATAAAAAATGCAGTGTGAAAGGACAGCATGAAGCTGCTCGCGTGCAATGTTATGCCATAAATATAATGCAAGATAACAAAAATAATCATCTAAGGCCATAAATTTAGGCAACTTTCATGAGAGAAATGCAGCCCACGGTCTGATTACACTGCTCTTGTGACTATAAAAACAAGATGATCTGAAATAGGTTCACAGCAAATACACACTTAGCACAATAATGTCTTGCCTCACAAGACCTGCAGAATCTTAGGTTGAACTCGGTATTAAATAGGCTTAGATAAAAATCACTTGGCTCTGAGAAGGCAGAGCTTACAAATCAAATCTAGTCAGAAGTGGATCACTATCAAAGCTTCAATATACATATTTTTTTAAAGGGCAAACACACAGTCTTACCTCGTTGCAATTCTCTGAAGATTTCTCTCCGTTTCTTTGTCTTTGACAACATCTGGCTTTACTCTGCACATCATTTCCCACTCCCGCTTCTTATCAAGCTGTGTTACAAATATTGTTATGTGAGAGAACATTAGGCATTTCTGAAAGTGCAGCACACTTTGATATGATCCTCTGTGAAAGGACAAAGGTAATAAATCATTCTGGCTTAGTTTGTCATGAGGTCTTTAAAAAACAGCCCTGCTTTTAGGGGTTCAGCTCGGGGAGCCTGCGGTTAGCACTCAGCGTGTCATGTGAGAGGCACCAAGTGAGTTTCTGTCAGGCTGTCTGACAGCAGGGAGCTGGAGCGCTGCCAGCACGCTGAGCCAGGCAGCACAAGGTGGGGTGTGGGACAGCCACATTCCCGACCTGCCATCACCAGGCCGCCAGAGGTGGGCGTCAGGAAGACCCCAACTACCCTCTTTGGTAACCACAACCTAACGCACGGTTTCTCTTTATTTTCAGAAACTGATTTCCTCAGCAGTCAGAATCACTGCTTTTGTATCAGCTTTAAAACAAGGAGCTTCAGATCTAGATATGTTGTGTTTATATAGTGACTATTTTTCTTTTCCCACAATCATTTAAATCTACTTCCCCTTACTGCACATCTGACCACTGTCCTGGCCACAAATGGCACTTCAGTCACAAAGTACAGCCAACTGATTCTTTGCTAGCATGCAGAGGTGTAAGGGGAGCCAGGAAAGAGGAAAGCCCACAGACAACATCATCTAACGCCAAATTGTCTTTGAGGAGTATCCTGCTCTCAGACACGTGATTAGATACCCGGCTTCTCCAGGTTCCCTTCTCAGGCCAGCAAATCACCAAGTATCAAATATACCGATTATGGTGAACTAATCACCAAGAAGCTGGAGAGCATCAAAACTAGTGATAAGAACAAGTGAAAAGTCTCTCCTTTATATGTTCCTTTTCTCCATTCACCTGATCTCTCATTTTGTATTAATAAAAAGGTCTAATCACAGTAAAACCAAATGCCTACTCTTCCTAAGCTAATCTTTATAGATTAGCTTTTCTACGCACTTTCTAAAGGAATAGATTCTTCTCCAAATCAGATCATTTAATTGTTATGAAATCCACTACCAGATTATGCCAGAAATAAAAAAAAAAAAATCCTTAAGTAAGTTTAAAGCCATCAATTCTGAATTATCTACAGAACCCAAGGGATTAACAGGCATGCATTATCCCCAAATATTTTTTAACTTTGAAATATATTTTCATACTTATGATTAGAAATAAGTACTCAATATCCTGGAAACCAATAATTATTAACATTAAGGAACTATGATAATTTGCATCGACTCTAATCAGAAATGTATATTGCAGATGCCTGCAGCTGTTGTGTTGTGTTTCTGGGGGCAACACGCGTGCTTTCATGCATTATGTGGGCAGTATCAGCTCAGCAAAGCTCTGGCCCAGAGTGGAGTTCGAGACCCGTTTCTCTTGGCTTCAAACATGGTTCTTACTCACTGCCACACTGGGATGAGGTCCTTAGGGATTCTTCTAGCTTTTGCCAGATAATAAACAGATTCAATTTTTCAACTGAAAAGTTATCAGTACGATTTAGAGACAAGATTTATCTTAAAAAACAATGAGAATATTAAGTTAATAACAGAGTACATTCTGCTTCTAAGAGCAACACTGGAAAAGTTCCATCTTTACATAGCCTTTCACACAGAGCAACCACCATCAGGCACAAGGAAAACATCCATCCTGAAACAAGATAAAGGGATGAGGAACTTAAAAGGAAATACAAGCCAATTCAAACCTGTTTTGTTTTTCCTTTTCACTTTCACTAAAAAGTACCTCTCGGAAATTAGTACTTTTATGTTGGCGGTACAACTGTAGAGAGTTATTTTTCTTTCATTAAAAAACAATACTTATTTAATAACCAAGTATTTTAGACATAGAAATATTTCATCAAGGACAAAGGATGCAAAAAACCTTATTGTTCCTTAATCTTTATAATATGCAACAACAAACTTAAGTCTAGCTTCTGGCCTTTAACGAGCAGACTGTACTAGTCTAACTTCTACCACCAGAGGTTTAACAAGAGGCATAATGGATTCAGGGGTATCTCACAGTGAAATAGTTGGTTTTCAGAACTACAACCAACCCGAGGGTATCTTCACAGCTTTATACTATAAAAAAGGTTTTAGGAAAAAGCAACTATTGTGACTGTTAGTTAAGTACCTTATAAAGTTAATGTATGAACAGCTGAAATGAATAAAATTAGTAGGCGTCGTTACTACATGTGTAATTACTTGATTTGAAAAGGATAAACTTCCTTGGAGTTCCTATTTCTATTGCTTTGTTTAGGTGACTAAAACGTGAACAGGTTCAACGGAGTAATTTTGACTAGGTTCCTGAACAGCCTGTACAGAGCAAGTTAAAACACTGAACTGTTAATTGAACAAACACTGCAAGCAACAATTTGGTACAGACAAGCAGATAAGACACACAGTCTAACCTACAAAACAACTGGGGACATACCTGTTTTCTTTTCTCTAGTCTTTCTTGCTTTAACTTTTCTTTTTCCTTATCCAGCTCTTTGTTTTTGACCAAAATGGCAGGTTTACTTTTAGGGGTCTTTTTGTTAAGGATTTTAGCCATGGCATCTGCCCAGCCCGCACTGGATCCAACACTAGCTTCTGCGGCATTTTCATTGTTATTGTCGTGGGGGTCAAGTTCATCTTCATTATCAGCTTCTATGGCTTCATCATCAGAAGAAAAGTGATCCTTCTCTGATCTACAGATTCCTACCGGACCTATGAGAGGAAACAAATTAAACTTTAACACAAGAGGCAGAGGAGTCCAAGGCCATTGCCGGACGTCTTCATAAAGCTAATCTGTTGTCAATCTGTCTCCATTCTTGCAAGAGGGGACTTTTCCAAGTCTCATGGCTGCAGTGACAGCAGAGCAGCAATGGTGGGACGCTCCATCCCACTGCCTCTAAAGCCCTGGCCCAGCCATGGTGACAGTGGAGGCTGCAGTGGCTCCACAAAGAAACCCAACAGCGCACACCATGCCCTGTTGTCAAGGTGGTCATAGATGCTGACACGGGGCCAATTCAGGGCCATTCAAGTGCACGGGCCGTACCTGTGTCAGTCAACTATCTGAAGAGAATAATTTAGAAATAATAGTGAATTATTTTAAAAACAAACAACAAAAACCTATCTTAATCTAGCAAGAAAGTGGTACAGTGTTTCCATAGGAAAGAGAAGTCAGAATAACTTCTCTGAGGGATTTGGCCCAGATATGTCAAAATTTTGAATTTGCATGCAGAAAAATCTAAAAAAAAAAAAAAAAAAACACAACCCAGGCTCCTTTTATAACATTTGCATGTAACTGTATAAAATGGGTGTTTTAACATCTTTGAAAAATAATCTAATGAAGCAACATGTTCCCAAGATACAGAAGATTCAGTTGCCCTCCTGGATGAAAATTCCAAGTTTGGAGTTGAAGATGCAGAAGTATATGGTGTGAATTTTATCACACAAAACCACCTCAAAAAAGCCCATGCAGGTTACCAGCAAACTAGTTCATCACGTAAGACTCAAATGGCAGGGCTCAGAGGAATGGCAGAAACAGAGGCCAGTGGGTGGCTTTCCTTGAAAACCAGCTTGTTGAGAAGCTCTGGGTACTTTTAAGTTGTGAACTGTGCTTGATCAACAAGACTCAAGCAGCCAGCGTAGTCTGCATGCAGCTGTGTGGCCCAGAGCATTCGGACGGCTTCTGTTTTCTGTTCTTCAGAAACCTGTGGGGCTTATTAGGAAATACTTCAAAGGAGCAAGGCATCCAACCGCTGAGCAACTGGGAACGTTTCTTAATAAGCAGGAGAAGAGCTAGCAAAGAAGGCTGAGGAGTTAGCAGAGAGCAGGATGCCTGGGCGACGTGCCTACAACTGCCACTCAGCAGTAGCGTCCTGGGGAACAGACGTGCTTTCTTCGGTCAGCTCCACAACTAGCAGAGTCTCACAGATCAATACTGACAATGCCATTAACTTCACCTTTTTCTATCAAAATGTCTCCACTAAAAATCAATATTAGTAATTTAGGAAAAATTTTAAATACTGACTTAGGTGATGAAGAAAAAAAGACCTAGGGCACAAACAGGGTTCCTGCCGCCCCCTGCTTCACTGAATTCTGACATCTCCCCGTCCAGATCAGAAATGTCACCTCAACCTATGGGACTGAAAAGGAATCCACAGCCTAGAGCACCTCATTTCCAGGATTCTACTCCAGGTCCACTCAGCCTTCCCAAAGCTTTGCATCCCAACCAGAACCTCTGCTGCTACCTGAGCCCACCCACTGCTTCTTGATGTTACTTCAAAATGTTTTATCTATTCTTCACCTCCAATCCCCCCATGTCTTTCAAATTATTTCAACTAATGTGCATATTTTGCTTCTAAATATCCGTTCAGCTTTTCTTCTAAAAAAAACAAACAAACAAACAAACAAACAAAAAAAAAAACGAGCTTATTCCCAGGATCAAAGTGAAAGGAGTGACTGTATGGTCAGCTGTTAACTTCTGAGTGATCCTCTCTAATCTCTTGACTTTAAACCATGAATTAAGAGAGAACTGCTGGAAAGAGGCTAACTTTTAGCGAGTCATTACAATACTTGCAATTTTGGTATTACTTTTGCATAATCCCTTGATTTTTTAAGTGCTGAGAATTCATAAAATAAGAAGAATAAAACTACGTAATATATTTCAAAAAAATGTGTGAAAATAACCAATAAAAACATGTAAAACATTTTATACATATACATAAAAATAAAGCTCAAGCATGAGTAAAACTAAAGTAGCTTCAAAAAGTACACAGAACATGACACAAAATTGAGCTAAACATAGAAAGCAAAATACTTCATATTTTTAAAAAGCACAATCGTAAAACAGTATGTCGATGGTTTAAAGAAGAATGATAAAAGCAAGAAATCACTAATAATTCTACTGCCCTAATACACTGCATATTTCTTAGTAAAGATGGATTTTCTTTTTAAATTCATTGGCCACATATTTAATTTGAAGTCTTCTCTCTGCATCCTGTAAGCTGGGTAAATTTAACAAATCTGAGGATATATGACTTTAGGCTTTGATATGCAAACATAGGTGATATAAGAACTATATTATTGCCCACAATACAAAAAAAGTACCTAAATTTTGCCAAACAAAAGCTGATAGCACCATCATTCGATTCAATGAGTTGGAGTATGTACCATATACCAGACTCCACAGTCACACAATTTCACCCCAGAAGTATCTTCCTACTCCTAGCATGAGGGTTCCCTGTAAAGTATGTTGAGAAACGAAATTTGGAGAGACTGTAGTTAGCTGAAAAATAAGTATATTAATAGCCCAGACACTTTATCCCACAGGGTCAGTAGCACTGCCCAGGTACTAGTAACAAAATCAACAATTCTTTGAAAGGTGCTTCTCCTAGTAAGCAAGCATTTATGGAAATGTCAAGAGGCACCGTGGCTCAGAGTCTGTGGCAGTGAAGACTATCTTCCCCAGCTCCTGGTAAAATGTCAAAATGACAACACTGACATGCCGTGTTTTGTCCTGATGAATTCACTCCCAACTGCAGCACGTTCCACGTGTTTCAGCTGCACTGTGAAGGCAGCCAAAAGGCTTCACGGCTGTAAAAGCCACTCAGACAGTCCTTCGCGATGTTCCTTTGGGGTGTTTCACACCCAGCTTGACCACAACATGCATATGATGAGAACACACCAAATCCGTGAGAAGTTTTCTAACACCATTTTATACAACCAGCACTCACCCCTTCAATTAAAAATAAATCCCAGAATTCATTAAAGTCATAGTTTTTATTTTATTTTTTTAAGACGTTCTAGCCCAGAAGTTTTCAGACACTCACTGCCAATGGAAATGATGATGTTTTACATAAACAAATTAAAAATGCCAATGTAATGAGGTCTTCCAGCATACTGAAACACAGGATTTACTTCGAAGATACCAAAGATAATCACGACGCAAAGCAGAAAGACGAACTGGTTTTTAAAAACGTACTGTGTCCTATAAAGATGAGGCTTTTTCCTGCATTTTCCACTGATGGATCTTTAACAGAAGTGAATACACCCAGAGGTCAAAGGGCACCAGATAACTGAAAAACTCCTTTGCAAGTCCTGCGTGTTATTTTACCATTAACTCTAATGGCACATTCTATTTTAAAACTCTAGAAATAAGGAAGGGCTACAAAGAATGCTTACTGAAAGTAATGACTAAAGGTTCCAACAGAGCTTTCTGCATCATCGAAAGGTTCTATAGCAGAGCTGTCCACTCGAGGGCTTCAAAGATGGCTAGAAATGAACCACTGAAGTTTAAAACGAATTTTAATTACTATAAAAAGCCACACGTGGCTAGTGGGTCCCGTACCGGATAGGGCAGGGTTGGACCTTGAGGCACCGAGGTAGACCGAGGCATTTCTCATCTCCTGTTGCCTTTTCCCCCAAGTTCAGCTTCCTTTCAAACTTGCCACCTGCCCGACCCCACATATGGTTATCTGCTAGCAAGAAAGGACGACACTTTCTTGAGCCTTTGGAACTGGGATAAAGTTTTAAGAAGGCTCACAGTCCCTCAGTATTTACTAACTACTCATGAGTGATGAGGAAAGAAGGGGAAAATGAAAACTCTCAGTCTAGGCTTCTCTGTCTACAGAAATCAAATGTTTAGTAGCATAGACCCATCAGTTAACCCACTGAAGAGCTGGGTTTTGCGATTTGTAAAATTTGTCAGTGCTCTTCTCACAGAAAAGCAATTTTTAAAAAAAGAGTGACTATTTGGGGGTATCTTTTACAAAGATGATACTCAAGTTGTTTCTTAAAGGGTAAAGCAAAGGTTTGAATGAAAGAAGGGAGGAGGCCAAAGAAGCAAGATTCCACAACCCAGGCCCGCTGAAAGGGGCAGCGCGAGATCACTGAATCTAGAACCCAAACCGCCTCGATTTGAGTCAATGCTCTGCATGAAATTTAAAATGACTACTGTCATCATCACGATTGGCAATCCAGGCAGAAGACACCGTGGGAATGTTAAAGGAGGTTAGATTTATAATGACAATTAGTTCCCAGGGGCTAAAAACAGAAATTTGGGGGTTGGATGGTTAAGAATTAAGTATAAAAAAACTGGCTGGTTTTTTTAAAAAGCTGGTCTGATTTATGAACCAAGAAATAAAATATATATTAACTGCCAACCTAAAACCAAATAGTTTAAAAGCTGTGCACTACAGTTGTGTGCTTCTAGCAGGAGGCCAAACTGCTCGTACGTTTTCCTCTTGGTCCTTACCTTATGTCTGTACTTTTCAGAAGTTTCTCTACTGGATTAAGAAGGTTGTCCTTTCAAAATACAGATACCATCTGGGAAGGCTATTGGTTAACTTTTAACTTACTTGACACCTTTAGAATTTACTCTAAGTCAAATAGAATATTTTATAAAAATCTGACTGAGATCAGCTAATAACGAGTTCAAAGGAAGTGGAAGTCAGGCTGCCTGAATTCAATCTCAACTCCAGACACAAATCTATGAGTTTTCTAAAGGTTTCCAACTTCTGTGCCTTAGTTTCCTCATCTGTAAAAATGGCCATAAAAGAGTGTTTACTTCACTGCGGTTTTGTAACAATTAAATGAGTTAATATATATAAAGTTCTTAAAATAGTGTCCAGCCCATAGTAAACATTTAAGTGTCGATTACATACATATACAGTAGTCCCCCCATTATTCTTGAGGGATACGTTCCAAGACCCCTACTGGATGCCTGAAACCATGGATAGTAACGAACCCTATATATATACCACGTTTTTCCTATATACACATACATACCTGTGATCAAGTTTAATTTGTAAACTGGGCACAGTGAGAAATCAACAAGAACTACTAATAAAATAGAACAATTATAACAATACACTGTAATAAAAGTTATGGAAATGTGGTCTCTCTCTCTCTCTCTCAAAATATTTTTGGACCACAGTTCACTGTGGGTAACTGAAACAACAGAAAGCAAAACCGCGGATAAGGGGGAACCACTATAGACACACGTGACGAGAATTTTAATATGGTTATGGAGCAGGAGAAAGGAACACGGAAGGAATACCTCTGGTAGCGGGAATCTGCAAAACGTGAGAAGCTGAATAGGACCCTTTAGATGACCAGAAGGTACAGCACAGGGGTTAAGAGGTCCAATTATAAAAGCAGACAGACCTGCCATTGTATGCTGACTGCATTATTTTCCAACACCATAACCTTGGGCAAGCTACCTAATTTCTCTATGTCTGTTTCTTTTGTAAATGGGGATAAAAATAGTACCTACCTCACTTAGTTGTTATGATGATTAAATGAGATGACACATGGAAAGCACTTAGTCAGACCCAGTACACAGTAGGCATGAAATAAATGACAGTAAGTAACCAGAGGACAGACCAGGAGCCTAGGAATCTGGAGACAGGAGAGGACCCCAAATGCTTAAAAAAGGATGTCAAAGAACAGCGGAGTAAAATGAATGGTACATCCACTGTCATTCCACCTACGATCTTGGTTAAAATAAGGCTGATACTAACTAGCTAACATGTTATTTAGAGCTAGCTACCACTTAAAACATTTTTTATGCGTTATCATTTGATCTCACGACACTCTATGAGTTGCCCTTATTATTCTATTTACAAAGGGAATGATTCTGAAACTTAGAAAAGTTAAAAACATACCCGAAGTCGTGAAGTTAACGGAGCAGAGTAATAGGGCTGTTGGACAACTGAGGTACCAGAAGCTTTGAATCAAAGATTCAACTCAGACTAATGGACGTTGAACTAATACAGAAAATATTCATGAACTGGTTTGACAAAACTTGAATTAAAAAGGAATTTCTATCTAAGCCTCAGTTCACCGCCACAGCCCGTTTCTCGTCCCCATTCTGATTTTGCCTGAAATGCACATTTCCCTACTTATTAAGAGGGCTCAGGGGAAGCGGGGGAGCTCTCTGAAACTACTGCCCCCCACGCCAGTTGTAAATCATCTGTCTGCTCATGTCACGTGAACTTGCCTACCAATTGTTACTAAATTTAGAATATTCAAAATTGATGCTTTAAAACTTAAGAAGCACTTACCTCTGGAAAAAAATTAGTAATCCCAGGTTTCCATGAAAATAACCAAAAATAAAATAAATTGCTCCCGTGGGACCAACTGTCAGACGTGATTACATGTGCTCTTTGGGCAAGCCAAAGCAGACAGAGGCTGGAAGCAGCCTGCTTCCTGAGCCCGTCCTATAAATTGCTAAACCACTCAAGTAGGACTATGATATACTTCATTTCTTAGGCATGTTCCTTTGCTATTTTAAGTAACTTAAATGATGAAGGAGGCTATAAGCTACAGTTTGATGAAAAGCACATTTATCTGCTAGGTTATTATATCTTAAATACAGCTTCGTAGTTTATCAAAAATGAAGGGAGAGCTCCTAGGACCTTGTAAACTAGATTGTTATCAAGCCGTGTGTAAGAAGTATACGGCCATTTTTCATATATGTGACCAGAACAATTCTGAAAACATGAACTTACCGTTCCTCCCTACTAGCTTACAGTCCTGTGGACACATTCTATGCGGGAGGGGTCATCTCATCATGGCACAAGATAATGATTATCGCGGTTGTTCACCTGGGTTGATAGATATACTGACTACAAAAGCTTAAAGACTACAAGCTTATGAATCAAGTTAGCATCTGTCTAAACCTCTGACAATGCATCAGATCAATAAACCTGAGCAGCTCAGGCTAACTCAGCGATAGAGGGCATCAGCCTCCCCTTTGTGGTACTGGGTTTCACCACTTACTGTTTGTATTTCTTCACCAGAGTTAATTTACTGACGAGGGAGGCTGTGTGCGCCTGGTTTGTTCTTCAGGCCACAACCATAACAGCCAAGTGCATACACACTGCATCTCAACCTGGAACAAGGTATCAGTTCGGTAAATCTGAGCACTTCAAGGTTAACCATGTGCGGGTGGCCTTCTCCCCTTTACAACACTTGATATCTACCTATTACTTAAAATGCTGACCGGGATTTTACCTTCGGTGTATCTCTGATCCATGATCACCTACGATTTCACTATGACCAAATTTCAAACTCTCCTGAAGAGTATTACAACTTACCAATAATTCAGTCTGAATCGTTTTGCTATCATTCAACTTTATATTATATACAAGTTCTGTTAATTTTACCCTCAATGATATCTGGTACATGAGAAAACAGTGTAAAAACCACATTATGAGAAGTTTCCAACTTATTCAATGGATAAATGGATATTGAGTACTATGCAATGTAACAGTCTCAATGCCAAGTTCTGAGAACTAGCCATTACCAAAGCTGGTTAAGGCCTCTCCTCACAGAACTAGGAAATGTCTGCAAAGTCTGACAAACAATACTTAAGAGTTTTATACCCATAAAAGCACAATTTCTACCTTTCTCAGACAAGTGTCAAAAGAAATTAAAGCCTAACGATAAAAAACAAACCACACATGGGTTATACCTGTGTGTTTTCTATGAAATTCAAGTAGCGTCTTGCTAAAGGAAGTTGCTTTCAAATATTGATATAAGGCATATCCATGTCAATTTTTAGGATCCAATTAATATTCAAAGATAAGTGATTCATTTTCCTGATAAAATGAGCAGGTACACAATAAGCTTATAATTTGCATACTGAGTCCTCTTGTGTCTGAAGCCAAATTCAATTGTCTGCTTTTATAGTTTCTTAGTATTGTAGCTGAAAATCTTTGGTAACTTTAAACAGTTCTGCCAAGTCCATATGTACACCAATATCTGAACTAGAAAAGCTGTTTCCATGGGTCACCTTTCCAGAAATATCTGATTTTATGAGAGGAAAAGAGCAATTTCTTATATTAAACAGCAAATCCTGAGTTAAACAAAGGAGAATGTTCCGTTTTATAACCAACGAATCTACAATACTGAATTTACTTAAAAGGTCCTTTATTATTGATGTCTACTGCAGAGCTACAGTCTAATCTTGAAAGAAAAAGTGGATGGAGACAACTAAGTTGAAACCTAAAGGATACAAGGAAGCTGGTTAAGAGAAAGTGAAGAAAAAAAAGAGTATGTTAGAACAGCAACAGCACTGCTAGAAGGAGAGAGAGCATACTGTGTTTAAGAAACAGGGAGCTCAGAATACTCTGACACCAGTAAGCTAGGGAACTTTATAAGGAGAAAGACATGTTCAAGTAAAATACTATATAGTACACTATGAGTTATACGTGTAAACTAGAAGGAAGCAATGCCTAGTTCTATCGGATATGGATTTCTCTGTCTCCATCCTTACCATTTCTTATTGGATCATGATAGCAACCTTTATAACCATATAACTACCTCTTAATAATACTTAGTATATTGTATTACAGTCCTGTGTAATACAAGTCCTGTGTCATTAGTCTTTTTAAGACTAATTCTAGGGTAGGAATTTATTTACCCTTTGTATCCTCAACACCTACAGGATGACCAGAATATAAGAGAACACAAGTAAGTATTCACCGAACTGAACTGGATTAGGTTTCCAGGTTAGCAAAAAGCCTTAACCCACAATGTAATTGATCTGTATTATATTAGCAAGAAAACCTTAGAATCTAATTACCTAATCAGTATTTACAATAATGCAGTGAGAAGTCAGAACAGTTCTAACTTGGAATTGTCTAGAACTTGAAAAGGGAAATCTAATTTCCACCTAAATTTGTAAACAGCATTGATATTTTGCTCCAAATGTAGTAGTGATTCTTTCTCTGACAAGTCTATTGAGTTAAAAATACATATATATCAGAACCAGAATTCTAATTCTTGTTCAACAAATAGGCTTGTTTTCCTTAACTCCTTTAACAAGTAATGAGGACTCTAAGTACCTAGGGACAGCAGTAGCATATGACAGTTTCTTCTTCTTGGTCCTGGAAGTCCAACTTTATTCACTCACTTACTTAAACATCTGTGAACTGTCCACTATTAAACAAGCAATGGACATACAGCAATCTCTACCCTTATAGAACTTACATTCCAGCTGGAAGAGAGACGGAGCAAATATATGTCAGGTAGTTTGGGAAATCCTGAGAAAAATAAAGCAGGGTAATAAGTCAAAAAGTGAAGGCAGGGAGGCAAGGAGAAGAGTTGTGCTAGTACATCAGACAGGGTTATCAGGGACAAGTCTTGCTGATAAGCGACTGGATCAGAGATTCAAGGAACTGAGGGAGAAAGCGATACAAGCATCTGAAAAGTATTCTAGGCAGTAAAGCCAGTAAGTGCAGAAACCCTGGTGTGGGAGCATGTTTGATGTGTTAAACAAATCACAGGACATCAATATGGCTAGATGACAGTACGTGGTTAGTAAGGGGCAGAGTGGCAGATGCGAATGCTAGATCACACAGGCTAAGGATTTGGGATGTAATTCTGACATGGGAAGCCACTGGATCAGCTTGAGCAGATAACTGACACGAGCCTTCTTCATGGTACCTTATGAAAGAATCGCTCTGGCTGTTACAAAGCTCCAGCTAGTACAAAAGAGCAATATCTGGGCAGTAGGAAGTCAAGGACCGTCTGCACGTCCTTATAACCTAAGAAGCTAGTAGTGCAAGAATGACGATAAAGAGGAAGCAGGACGGGCACAGCGTGGCCGAAGGCCTCAAAACATCTTTCTTTCCTTTCAACATCACGCGTCTCTGAAAGACAGTTATCAACTGCTACTTTTATTTATTCTACTTTAGCCACCTACTCTTCTTCCATTCACTGCTATCTGGTCTCTAATTCCGAAACAAGTACGCACCTGTCACACAAGAAAAGTCTGCGTATCATCTATCTTCCACTTACCTCTTTTGGTCTTTTGCTCCTCAGTCCCTATGAGACCTATCCCATTCTTGTAATTTCAGAAATTCCCCCTTTCGCGTTTTGCTACCTTAAGCTTCTTTTTTGCTGCTGTAGGCAGCAGCAGTTTGGTGAATCACAGTGACCCTGAAAAGGTCTAGCGAAAGAATGTGTAAGCTGACAGCGTCCCTTCCTTGAACACCATTTCCCCAAGGCTTCTCACCGAGCCAAAGCCGCCCCTACGATGCCACGCCGAGATAAAACTCGGGCGGCAGGCAGCAAACCCACTCGCATCCCCTGCTTCCCGCAAACTCAGGGTGGCCGTTCCTCAAAGCAGCCAAAGTTCAGCCTTAGTCCGTTACCTCCAACGTCAGCAGCGTCTTTGTCCTCATCCTCCAGCTCCGATGCTACGGACCTGGCTACCATTTTCATCTTCTTCTTCTTCTTTAGTGAATTTTTCAGCTTTTTCCCCGCACTCACACGTGGGTCGCAGCCAGTCGCGGCCATGTTTCCTCACCGGAAGCATCCCTGAGAGTTGCGTCCGGTGGGAATGAGAGGAACGTCGGTATTATTAGTTCCGGCAACACAAGGTTCCGGGGCGGGGCCATCTAGCCCTGAGTTCTGGCCTGGAGCCTCAGACTGTGACTTGGGGACAAGTCAGCTCCAGTTAATAAAAAAGTCAGTGAAAATGGACGTTCTCAGCCGACCCCTCAGCCGATTCGCCTTAGTCCTGATCCGCCGGCCCACTCCATCCCGGTCCATTTTCATTTCCAACCCACGGCCGCTTCCCTGAACTGCTGCCTTATTTAATATTGGCTCCAGGTGTTCCACAAATGTCCCTTCAGTACCTACCAATCGCGCTGGAAGCTAGGAAGCGAGGAAGGAGCGTTCGGGTCGATAATTGACGATGTGAGAATACCATCCCGTGTCCCCCGATCACCACCACCAAAGATTCACAACGCATCACGCGAGATCTCTCTTAAAGCTTCATCAGACCATCTCCCTCTGGGTAACCCTGTCCGTGGCTTCCAATTGCAAACCGAACGGCCTCTCGCTTTCTTCCCCTGGGTCCCAGGTGTTCGGGGATCCAGCCCCACCCTTCTCCCGAGGCGCCCGACCGCGCGGTGCAGACCGAGGGTGCAGCTCCCTTCTGCACGGGATGCTCCTGCCTCCCTCCTGGGCTAGCGTCTCCTCCTGGGCTGCCTTCCTCCTGGGCCAGCCTGTCACCTGCTTTCGCGGACCTGCGTTCCCTTAAGCAGCAACCACAATCTGTCCCTATTCCCTCCCCCAATTCGCACCCCACCCCCCAAATTGTTGGCACTTTGAAAGTACTTAGGGACCCTGTCTCATTCCCCGTTTTACCTACTCCCCACCCCCGCCACCACTGTGGCTAGCAATAGGGCCTGGCCTGTATTAGGAGCCCAAAAAATATTTTGGGAAGGAAGGAAGGAATGAATGAATGAATGAATGAATGAATACAACTATCGACAAGGTTAATGAGTCAGACCCATGAAATAGTCTTACATCGTGTGCTATAAGCCAGGCATATTCTAAAGGCTTTCCCTAAGCTTAGAGTTTTCCCGATAGAGAGGGTTTCTTGGTCTTTAATACCCAAACTTTCTAAAGGAGTATGAACCTCTCAGTTTGACACATTCCAGTTGTTCATACAAAGAAAAAAAATTTGCCTCCCCCAAACTCAATACGTTTTAAAGTAAAATTGTGTGAAAAGGAACCAGAATGAGGGACCAGGATAGAGAGTTAAAACAAGAGCAGAGCTAAATCCCTAAACACTAGTGGAATAAATTCCCCAAAAGAAAAGACTGTCATCG
Source organism: Rhinolophus ferrumequinum (assembly GCF_004115265.2). Classification (NCBI taxonomy): domain Eukaryota; kingdom Metazoa; phylum Chordata; class Mammalia; order Chiroptera; family Rhinolophidae; genus Rhinolophus; species Rhinolophus ferrumequinum. The sequence goes on along the minus strand of NC_046310.1, from coordinate 9,649,169 downwards.
ATGTTAAACTCTACTGTGGTCTCAAAGGAAAAGAAATAACAAACATTTAATTGACTTGTCACTTTCATGAGAGATGTAAAGGAAAACTTCTTGAAAATGAAATGATGTACCATATTCCTGAGAGATCAAATATTCTAGAGATATTTATTTATTCCAACCAAAATCCCATTGGAATTAATCTTGGGAGGAGGGAAGCAGAGAATGAAGTCTTAATAAAATAATTCTAAAGTTCAAAATAAGTAAATGAGAATAATATTTTTTTAAACAGAGGAGACTTGAGGCAAAGCTTACCTGTTCAGATATTAGAATATGCTCTAAAGCTGCAATAATTAAAATGTACAGCTCAAAACAAAAAATAAGTGGAGATGAAACAAATTTTAGAATATGTAAAAACCTAAAGTATTATGTAGGAAATTTCATGAGTAAAAGAGAGAAGGGGTATATTATGCAAAACTTATTTTAGTAAAATTAACAACTTAGGGAGAAAAAGAAATGGGAGGCTCACATCTTATCCTAACATTAATTCCAAAACTAAATTATGAAACAAAACGTAAGGGAAACAAAACAAAACATAACAGAAAAATAAGTGAATATCTAATTTATTGGGATTGTAGGAACAACTTTCCAAATTTAAAATCAATGGAAGTAATTTCTAAAAAAAGAAACAATACATCTAATCATATAAAAACTATATATCTAAGATGACCAAAATTTAAACGCAAATAGAATGTAGAAAATTTAGTTTAAGATGACTACATAAAGATTTCGTATGACTGCCATTTTTCCTTGCATCAGAAACAACCAAAAAAAAAAAATAGACATAATAAAATGAGCAATAGTTTTCAAGAACTGGACACTAGATAATGATGTCTCATGACCACTAAAAGATGGGAAAGAAACTAGGTGACCCCCACACTTACCCCAGATACTGCTTTGAGAAAGTTTCTAGACCAAGGCACATGGGGGGAGTAATCTAAGCTATGCCTGGAACACTTTCCGAGTTGAAAAGATGTAGCTGAGACTCAGGGGAGACCAGCAGGAGACAGCAGGGCAGAGTACCAGAGAGGAGAGAGCACTCAGGAGATCTGCAAAGAAGGTCCCTCAAGAATTTAGGGGAGTGCTGATCAGAGCGTGTTTGTGAGACACTCCCCAAGACCAGAAAGCCTCAGAGCATTAGCATATCTTAAATGCCTAATCAGCAAAACATAACACAATATTCTTTTATGAAAATGAGGTCGTTCCCAGAAGAAACAGACACCATTCTCACATGATAAAGAAAGGTACGTAGTTTGATAGGAAAAGAATATTGAGATGAATATGAGGAAAGCTGCTTTCCAGCCCTATTTGCATTCTTACAAGATATGCAAAGTGGACAGTAGGATGCCTACCCAACATCCATTCCTCCTTTCACCTTAGTAGGACCCTATTTATTTCTCTCTGGTTAATTCCTCCCCTTCCCAGCTGTGTGCCTCACAAGAAGTGGATCCCACCCCACTAGCCAATTTCCAGGGCTGAGCCTGATTGGTTTAAGGGTTAACCCATGAACTTTGCTACTGATTGGCTCAAGAAGAGAAATGGGACCCAACAGGACATGACAGGAAGCCAAACGACAGTTTCCTGACTCCAAGGCTGGAACCACGGGTAAGGATGATCTCTCCTTCTCCCCTGGACAACGTCAGTGACTGAAGGTGAAACCTGAAACTGCTGTAGTTACCTTCTTGTCACCCGAGGTCAAAACCAACACAGAGAGTACACTGCACAGTGGAAAGAACCTGGACCTTTAACAATATCATTGAGCTGCTACATCAACTGAGGCACAAACCCACTGTTACAGACTGAATTTGTTCCCCAAAGTTCATATATTAAAGCCCTATCCGCCAACGTGATTCTATTTGCAGATGGGGCCTTTAAAGAAATAACTAAAGTTAACGGAGGGCAGAGGGGTGGGCCTCGATCCAATAGGACTGGTGTCCTTAAGAGGAGAGGAACAACGGGGAAGCACACAGAGAAAAGGCCATGTGAGGACACATGAGGAGGTGACCATCTGTGAGCCAAAGAGAGAGGCCTCAGGAGAAACCACGCCTGCTGAACTTGCAGCCTCCAGAACTGTGAAAAATAAATGTACATTGTCTAAGCAGGCCAGTCTGTGATATGTTGTGAAGGCAGACCAGAAAACGAATGCTTCCACCCTATATCTGTGCTTCCTCTTAGTAAGATAAATTGAGTCATTGTGTAGGTCAGTTTGTAATAAGTCAGGCTTTCTGTTCCTTGCATCCCCAAATCTTTGCTCTCAATACACGATGAGACCATGGTCAAATGGCTTTCCCTTGAAAAAAGGAAAGGTGTTTAATTTCCTCATGTTTAGAAATGAGGGGGCTGGCCTAAATACACTTGAAAAATCTTTTCAGCTTACATTTCTATGGTTTTATGGAATGAATTTCCACATGTACTTTGTTTCCCCAAACCCTTCCTCTGAAATCCATTATCCAGGACTAAAATGCAGACCTCTACAAAGATATTGTGGGGACAGAGTCCCAAAAAGCAGTTTCCAGGCTCTCGGCCTCACATAGAAAGGTGCTGGCTCAGGTAGTAAATGGCCGTCGACTGTGATCAAATGGCCATCAGCTGTGGCTAGTTGGCCATCAGCTGTAACCAGTGAGCCATTGGCCACTAATATAACTGCCGTGGCTAGGCTAGCAAAAAAAGGGGGAGCTAGCAAGAAGATGGTGGCTGAGCCTGCAAGTGGCACAGTGAGGGTTGAGAATTGTGTTGCTCCTGTTTCCTGTGTCTCCAACCCAGCCGCCAGCGAGAATATAGAGATATGACTCCCCTACTTATGGCTCCGTGGGTGTTCCTTTTTGGCCTCACCATGTCCTGCGTTCTTGTGTGGGGAGTGGGACCAGAGACCCTGCCGGGCGCCCCGCACGACAGATATTCAATAGCAGTAATCTAAATTCATAATTTGTTTGGTTTGTTCTGAGCGCTGCGATTTTTAATCTTTTTTAGGTAGTATCAGGGTGGAGAGAATATAAAGATGAACATAAATTCTGTGTAGAAAGGCTCTGAACACAGCAAAGTTGAAAACCTTCCTTCCTGGAAACGAGGACTCACAGAACTGAGTTACCTGTGAATGTATGGCTTCTGTGTCTTTTCTGGATATTGACCTCTAGGACACAAGAAATTACTAGTAATAATCTTTCATGTGTGTCACCTTAAGGCTTTTGAAATTCATTAAGGAGCAAGTAGCTAGAACTCCATTTTCTCCCAGACCAGGTAATTTTGCTCTCTTAAAGAACATTCCAGACTCTGTGTGTTCCTATGGTTGTTTCTGAGTCTTATAATCTTTATTTTTAAGGATACGTGTTTCTGAATCCTTTGAAACATCTTTTTAAAAAAGGATAGTTTCCCTCTTTCTCTTTCCTTCCCTCTAACACTGAACTCCTGCTTGGGGTATAATTAAGACGCAGGGAGTGGCCTCATTATTCCTACCCAGACTGAGGCAATGTTTGATTGCCTCTTTAGAAACATCGCTGTAAACAAGAAAGGGACAGATTACATCATCTGGTTGGTGTTAAACAACGGAGCAGGTGAATACTGGCAAGACTAATAGGCTTTATTTCATTTGAACAAATGACTCGTGGACTCCTGGTCTCAGAGCCTGCATTAGTGAGACGGGAAGTATCATGCATCAAGGAGACATATTCCGCCTTGCATAAAACCTTCCCATTAAAAACTCACCTCACGATGGGAGTTAATTGTCTCTTAGGCAGTATTAATCAGCAATGACAAGATTTGCCCAGGATTTCTGAATGATCAGGAAAACAGAAGAGCAAAGTGGGCTATCTTGATCCTTCCAGACTTTCAGATTCTTGTTTCTGTTAGTAGAAAGTGCATTCCCAGTGCATACAAGGAACTGTCACTTCCTTCCCATTGTGACAGTGAGAACCCAATCTATTGAAATCCTGACTTTCCAGTTTCTTGGACTCCACTACCTTGGGGAGTGGCTGTGGTATGGATGGAGAGAACTTTCGATCAAACCTAATGAGAACCATCATCACACCAAATGAAAATATGGCCATTACTACAGCAAATACTTTCAAAATAAACTACAGCACGTTGCTTTTCTAATTTCCTTTCAAGCTTTGTTTGTTTTATCATTACAAATGAACTCGTTCATGTGAAAGTCGTAAGCATGAAATTTAATTTCCTTAAGACAGAAACTGGACAACATTTGGCTTTGATATCATCAAGTACATTGCATTAGGGCCTTATCATTGTCCAGGAGAAAAGAGCAAGGGATGGAAAATGTTAGGATTTGCAGTAGAGTTTGGTCGCTAGCTTTACCTCCAAAAAGATGTCTCCATAAAGCATCTGATTCTCTCAGGAACTTGAGGCCAGATTTGGAGGCACTAAACCAGGTAAGTACATATAGCCCTGGGTGGAAATGGGTACCACTGACTTTGTTTCCATGCATACGGGTATAGACCCACAGATGTTTTTTGAAGGGTTCATATTAAATTGTTCCTGGAACATTGTTGCCTTTAAGAAAACCTTGGTGTCTTTGCTGAAGAAATTAGTTTTCAGTGTCAATATTCCTGTGCTTGCTATTAAATAATGTTCACAACTGTGAAAACTGATATTTAGAATGGCTTTGGACAAGAAGCAGGTCCCAAATGGCTGCCCGTCCATTTTGGTTCTTTAATATGAGGGATATTAGTCAAGTCCCTGGAGTTGGGATTTCACACTTACACAACCCACCAGTGATATCCATTTTGAACAGCCATTGATGCTCTGTGTCTCACTTCCAGGAAAGCCAACGAGAATGCAACTGTATTTTTTATTTTGTAGTAGGATTTGGTAATGGCCCAAATATGCTCAGCCTCACAAAGTAGAGGGTCTCCTTAATTAGTGGATAGAGGCTTCAGGGAAACTCTGACCTTCTGCTCCTTCTTGTACTAATGGAAAAGGAAGGGCTTGTATAGTGTGAGGGTGGTCTTAATGAGATCATTACTGAAATCCACCAAATATGGTAATAAATACATTCTGACTACTGTTGATTTTTCTGTGAAATAACCTGAAGACCATTCTGTTGACGTCAGCAGATGCTCAGACCCATCCATGATATTTTCCCTTTAAACTTGGGATTGCTCCCTGAGTTTTCCTTGTGAAATGGAAATCAGTGGGAGGATGGGAGCCGCTTTGACAGGCTTCTAGTAATCCTGCCTCCAGGAAAAACAGGTAGGTCATCAAAGGGGGCATGTGTGGCCCGAGTGTCACTTCCAGAGGAAATGAAAACAATTATCCTTCGTATCTCAGACAGTTCCAAGGTCAACCTTAATAATACAAAGTGCTCAGTTAGAAATTACAATGATGAGCTCAAAGTAACAAGCAAAGAAAGCACTGAATCTGAGAAAGAATGTAACCAATTGAAATCAGATAGGTAATAACTCTGCTCTGCTGATTCTCCCCCGGGCCTTGGAGGGGAGAGGGGTTGTAGAACAGTGAAAATGGTCGTAAAAAAGACACATGGCAAGATATTGATACTAGTTACATTTCATTTCACTCTTGAATGTATCAGCTTCTTTCCATCCTATTGCCACCATGTTGGTCCAAACCTCCATATTCTTCTAGTGGTCTTTTTGCAGAGGCCTCCCCGTTAGTCCCCATGGGTCTCTATCTACTCAGCAGATAGGGAGACTTTTTGACAATGCAATTCGGATCTCCTATACTTCCTTCCTGTACGTGGCTTGCCAGGCCCTGCATGATATAATGGCCCAGTGGTGCTCTATCCCAGTGAATTTGTCCCCCAAGGAGCCTTTGGGCAGTGTAGAGGTAACAATCTCTACAATTAATATAGTCCCAATGGGACAGTTACTGTGATTCCTGTGTTTTCATGTTTTTGATACAATTCAAGGAGGGATCCTATACCAATAGGCGGATCCCTGTAAACATGAGTAACTATACCAATGCCACAAATCATATGCTTTTTCTAAGTGATTTAATGTAATAAAGCCATAATTTATAGTTTACAGCGTAATCTGAACTTTATTTTTGTGGAATAATAAAGTTCACATTTTGAAGAAAATGTTTTTATCTGCTGACATGGGAATAATGGGAACTAAAATAGAAGACAATTATGCTCCCAAAACTCAATCAAAATAGCAAGAAGCAGATACAATACTTCCAGCGTTGTTAGAGATCCTTTCCTTGTTATTGCAGCTGAAATATTGTTAAAGAGAGTCATTTATAAGAACTTTCCTTAAGCACAAAATAAATTTCTAGGCATTGAAAAAGCTTTCCTTCAGCCCTCTTTGCTAAAATAGAGATCTTAAGGAGGAAAAAGAAAACCAGGAAAACCACATTACAATTGACATGGGAAACACCAGATCCCATGAAAACACTCCCATCTTGCCAGCCTCCTGGTCTCATGTCACATTTTCTGCATGACAGTCTCCTGAGTGTTTCAATGGACAGACATACAAACCTATCTGCATGAACAAGCTCAAATACTAATGCCATTCAGTCGAAAGGAGTGGTCTTTGCTAAGTTAAGGACTTAACACCTCTGTCCCTTAAAGCCATTCGGGGACATGCTGCAAAGCACAGCCATGTCTGAAATCTGAAAGTGTTCCGTGTCCCCTTGTGCTGTGGTCAGCCTTCCCGAGGAGCTTGTTTCTCCCTCTCTAGGGGAATGCCATCCACTGGCCTCCCTTTCGCATTCTTTATTTGCATGTGCTAGCCTTTTTATTGCAAATAGGGCTCTAAATCTTACTTTACAAATGGATATTGCACTGTGTGAGTGCATGTGCGAGAGAAGCTATCAATAATGTTAGTTATGAAAACCTGATCATAAGTGTTTTTAGTCCATTAGCCATTTCGCTTTATTTATGTCCCCTTTCAGGCAGGATTTGAAGCCAATATTTGAAAGATGAAGTTTGGATGAAGAGCAACACAGGAGGGTATAAAACACTGTCACGTTTTTTTCAGGCTGGAAAATATGTCTTATGTTATTTCTTTAAACAATTCCTGACAATCCAGTAACCTCTAGGTTACTAGGAGTGCAGAATGAGGAACTGGATCAAGAATAGGTATTTCTATCTATCTATCTATCTATCTATCTATCTATCTATCTATCTATCTATCTATCTATCTATCTTTTATCCATCTATCATCCATATCTATCATCTAGCTAGCTAGCTAGCTATCTCTTTTCTATCATTACATTTAATTACTTTTAATGAACATTACCAAATTTTTAAAATGACTCATTATACACTCAATAAATGTACCTATAGGTAATTTTGCCATATTTCGCTCCATTTCAGCTCCTAACAGAAATCCAGCTCATGATTTATTAATAAAAGCCTGTTTGCTCTTATTTGCTGATTTTTCTTCCAAATTGCATGCAGTCTGAACCTGCAGGGAGAGAATGTTTTTTTCAGCGCTTTTCCTGGTGTACAGTGGCTGTCAACTGCTGAGACTGCTGGTGTGTGGGTACTGATTTCATGTATTCCCCAAAGCCAGTCCTTGCTCCTGTCGGTGAGAAATGCATGGAAATGTCACCCACGGACTTCCCTCCGTGCACCACCCCAGCGTTAGATAGCAGGGCTGTGGCCGACACCCCCAGAGCCCAAGGAAAGCCAGGAGAGAGAACAGGCTGGCTAGGAACAGGATGCTTTGAATAATCTACTTTTCTTTTATAGCACATTAAAACCCATAATAATATAAATGCAAAGGAGAACGCATTTATACTCCAGTAGGTTAATGGGCATTTGGGGTCTTTTAAGAAAAGAATCAAATGTTTGGTCTAACGTCCCAAAACAACAAGCAATATTCGAGCTCAGTGTTGGGCCAAATGACTCATTTGAGCTCTGGCCACTTAATAAGTCTGGTGACTTATTTGCATTAATTTCCACCAGTGACAATGCAGATGCAACGTTTTAAATCCTCATGCAGACCCAAAGGAAAGCGAACTGGAGCTCCTGGAGTCACCTAGTCCTTCTCTGTGGAATCATCTCTAATTGAATGTTAAGATCAAAGTTTAAGTTTATAAGAAAGAAAAACAAGTTCAGATAAATAGTTATTATCTGACATCCTTATGAAAATTCATGACCTGCAGTTTCATCAGAGACCTTATAAGAATTCTAATTGTGAAGTGTGCAGAGCTATTAAATGGCTAGTCCGCTCCCGTCTCTTGATAAGAAGTGAGTTAAATAATTGTCCTGCTTAACTTGTGCTTGTTAACCTTTAAGGTCAACTAGTTTGAACATACGTTTAATGAAATCCTGGAGCTAGAATTTATGACACTGCTGCTGAATGTTAAATTGGACAATTTACATAAGCAGGACATTAACCTTCCGAGCACTAAATAGCATTTTAGCACTTAGCCGCTGGGGACAATAAGGGACATATTCTATATATTTGTGATTAGCTTGCCTGGAAACTCTCATGATGACCAATTGGCCTACCAAGTTTAGCAGCATAATTAAATGAATGGACTCAGCCTAAGTAAATTATCGGTGCTGTGTACGGTATATCATTATAGTCTGAAGGAAAAAAACGATGCGAATAATTTAATAATACATTACGAATTTATCAATGCTAAGTGGCTTTGAGGAGGCTCTTCGTAGTTCATTGTTTTAGATTTGATATTTGATTTACTGCTCATGGGATGAAAATTGCACTGATCTCATTTCTTACCAGAAATATATAGAAACTGAGGCTTTTATTTTATTTTTTTGAGGTGAGAGGCATGGCATTTTCTGCTTTGGGGATATAAAAAAAAAAATACCTACTACTGTGCACTGATTACCAGGTAAACTAGTCATGTGTCACGATCAGAAGTATGCAGTCCCTAAGACTTGGGAGCCTTCCTGAGGGGACGGCAGGAACCCCTGAGTTGTTGATAAGCCCAGCTTGCCATGCAGTAGCAATTATTATTATGGTTTGGAAGGGTCAAGCAGCAAGGAAAGCAATTTGCAGTTCACCTAAGAACGCTCCTACTGATCGTGGATAATCGGTTCACTGGGCTGCCTGTCTTGGAGTTGCATATTGAACTGCAATGGCTAACTACCTATTTGGGGGAATAGTATGTCACCCTGAAGTCAGCTGAGGCCCCTGCCCCTTAGACTTCTAAGGAAACCTGGCCCAGATCTCAACCCAGGTACGTGATGGTCCAAGACTCTTCCTTTTATTCCCAAGAAGACCTGAGTTTTTATGCCCTTGTGCATCTCTCTCTCAGGCTCCCTTTTATTCTCCTTTTGTCTCAAGAGACCCTACCAGTGCTGTTCTCAGCCTTGTTACTAGCTTCCCCTGACCTTGACTCACCTCTGCCATTTTGTGGTTTTAAGGGCAGGTGGTGTGGCGGGTGCCCGTGGCTGAGCCCCTGATCTTTTGCTGGTCTCAGTCTTCTTCCTTTCGTCTCTCCTCTTCACCTCCATTTTCAAAGGGATGAGACCATGTCTCTCTATCTCACCAAGGCCACTCTCAGGTTTACCTTCTGCTCCAAAGAATCACCCAAGTGTTTCTCCAAACAAACAAACATTGTCCCCTTTCTTAGAGGAAAATGGCATTTTCACATCTAGTTGCAAAGCGATAGGAATATGGTACTAAGTGAAGTGGATATTTGGAAAATATTTAGTTCATCTGCTTGATGTAGCAAGTCGAACTATGCATGGTAAGCCTGAACCCGAGCCTGCCTCATCAATAAACAACAACAAGGACAATTCCTTGCAATTTTACACTTTAGAGGATGCTTTGCTGTAGATAATCTCATCCAATCCTCATGAACCTGTGAGAAGTAGGGAAGATACTGTTATACCAATTCCCCATGAATGAAATTGTGACTGAAAGATTAAGTACCTTACATAAAGAAACCCTGTTCTGCTAGTCTATGACAGAGCCAAATTTAAAATTTATATTTGTTCCCAAGTCCAGTGCTTCTGGATTAGAATAACCCATGTGTTCTATTGTTCTAATCAACAAACATTAACTGAGCACCTATTATGTTTTATCAATGTTAAAATGTTTTAAGTAATGCATGCACATGATAAAAATAATTAGATCAATAGAAAATTACACAATCAAAAGTGGTCTTTCTGTTTTCTCTGATTCAGTTATCTACTCCAGAGACAATTAGTGCCAGTAGTTTACAGATCTTTCTAATGATATTCTATTTTGTATAAATTTGTATGTCTATCTTTTAAGATACAGTTGGTAACATGATAGATATGCTTGTCAGCACCTTGATTTTTCACTTACCATGTCTTGGCCATTGAACTATATTAGCATGCATTAATCTATTTAATTTTTTAATGGTCACACAGTACTTTATTGCATGTATTTGCTATGATTTATGTATTCCTTTGGTTCCATCTAAATTTCTTTGTTTTCCTGTTACAAACAATATTAAAATCTTTATAATACATCTTTGTATCCAAATTCAAGTTCATCTGGAAGATGACTTTCTTTTTTGAAAAGAACCACACTGGTTCTATTCCTGGCCGGGCACTGGTTACTCAACTTGGCACCAAGTTTTCTCATTGATAAGAAAGGGGGCTTTCCTGTTCATATGTATTCCATTTTGCTCCCAGTTGGGTCACCTTCATTCCATCTGTCCATATCCAGCTATCCTTGGGTTAGACAACCAGAATTATTAATATAACAGAGCATTAGGAAGTTGATAGAGAAACAGGATGGAGCTAAGATATAGTTAAGCCAGTGTAGAGAAGAGTCTGGAATAAAACAGATCTGCACTCAGATGACGGCTCTACTGATTACTAGCTGTGCAATGTGGGCAAATCACCTAGGCTCTCAGTCTGCGTTTGTCATCTACTCTTTGTGACTAATAACAGCACTGACACCTGTAGAATCATGAGGGTATAACATTACATAATGCTTGTAAATGCACAGTTTCAGAGTAAGCAGCCAAAAAGTCTGAGCTATTATCAACTATTAGTATTGAAACTTTCCAAAATAATTGATTGGATGGTTGAGTCAATCCTAGGACAAAATTCACTTGTTTATTTTTAATTTTAAAACTATCTACACCAAACTATTACTTGCCAGTTGAGTTGGTCAGAGTAATAGACAGACAACCCTTTCGATCTCACACTGTTTAGAACTACTTTCTAAGTAGATAATGCCCAAGATTTAGCAGCTACCGTTACACACATTGTTGGGTGAGAAAAATACTACTGTTCAGGTGAGTATTTTCAGGTGAGACCTTCTAGAAAGATATATTATAGGTATGAATTCTTAATTCTTAAAGCTAGTTTGCTTTTATTGTTATTTTTGTATTGTTTTGTAATGTGAAAAAACTCAAAAAGAATGGTTGGCCTCCACTACTTTGCAAACCCCCTCTGCCACCATTTGTTACACAGTTGGGGAAAAGTAAAGGAAAGATAGACTAAAGCTACTTGTCTCCCTGAGACCCCGTCTGACTGTGGAGAGCTGGAATCCTTCCTCTAGGGTTCTCTACGAGGACTACTCAGATCAAATGTCCCCTGGGATATTTGATTCCCACTGGGACAGTACCAGCGCTCCTCAGAGTCTGCAACTTTTCCACCAGATGTTCCAGCAATTGACATTTGGGGATAGTTGAGCACAGTGAATAAAGTACTTAGAGGACCTGAGCTTGTGTCTTCATTGGCTGCTTTTGTGTCCTGAGTGGGCAGTTGCTGAAGTCAGCTTCTTTGTATATCAAGTGTTATAAAAATACTGACCGTACTTTCCTCACAGGAGCAAAGAAGTGATGAAAGATTTTTTGTGTGTGAATAAAAGAGCATGGGCAAATTTTAGTAATTATTGTCCTTATGATTGTTATTGAGACTGGAAGTCAGATTGAGAGTCAGAGATAGTATCTGAGGCCAGTAAAAGAAGTCTTGTTGGCATAGAGTCCACACCTCTCAGCTCCGGAATCAGCTGGACTTTCTGTAATTAATTGACCCTTGAACAACTTGTGGGGGTGGGGTTACCAACCTCCCACGCAGTCGAAAATCGACATATACCTTTCGACTCTTCCCAAAAACTTAACTATTAATTCTGATTTTGTTAGTGAAACACCTTGTCACTGTTGTCAGACCTCCCAGAGCTTTTCTATTGGAAAAACCTCTCCCTTTCTCCAGGGTCGAGCTTGAAACTCTACATTATGTATGTGTTGACAATATCACTGAGTGGTTTTCTCTCCTTTGTTACCTACGACTCAGGTAACCTACCTTGAGCTGTTAAAGTTCAGTTTCTTTCTAAGTCTTCCTGCCATCTCCTTCCTAGCCTGTCTCCCAGGGGCCTCCACCAAATCACTGTGTATTCTGGAAATGCAAAATCACTAGAATGACAGGGATATCAAGATGAAATGACAAAGGTAACTTGCTACAAAGAAACCCCGTAAAGCTTATTCTGCTTTCAAAGCTAAATAGGTATGGTTTATGGATTAGCTGATGATTTGGATTAACTAACCGAACAATCCCCTCTAGTATGTTTGACACTCAAGAGTTAAAGGTGTCACAACTGTGTTGATTCTTTTTTTCTTTTAATTCTTCTAAAATGTTCAGCTGATTAGGGGAATTTCTGGCCAATAGATGCGGTAAGATAGTATTTCCATCTTTGCTCCCACCTTTCTTTTGTGCAACACCTTCTCTTGAGGATACATCTATAAATTAAAATTTTTAGAATGATTAGGTACGGAGAATAACTATTGAAACAAGCAGATCTTGGAATCCCTATAGTATCTATTTTGGAATCTGTAGCGCCCCCTAATGGTTATCATGTTCATTCATTTAGGTAGAGTTAATCTGCTTTCTCTCAGCCATATTGCCAGCCAGACACTGGAGGAACATTGTTAGTTGAACATATTTTTCAAAGGATGCAAATGATTGCATGGCCCTCTTCTTATTGGGCAGTATAATCTTAGCTAGAAATGATTGTGAATAAGTATTTGATGTCTTAATAAGCATATTTCCTTGTCTTCCTTTTACCGCTCTTCCATGTTCCCTAGATCTTTTTTTTCTTGGCATGGAATAAATTATTCAGTTGGGCAAGGATAATCTTACTTTATTCCCAGTCAACACCTGATTAGCAATATATACGGACAGATTTTTTTTTTCATCCGAAAGGTCAAACACAAAGAATTTGAAAAATGAAAGTGTTGGTGTAGCCATCTGAAAAGATCTGAAACATTCTTTCAACTTTATTGTGACTATCAACCACTTTGCAAGGAACACTCTTCCTGTTAAATGGAAGGAAAAGAAATTTCTGTGACATATTTTCTACGCAGCCCTCTGCAAGATAATTTCTTTCATTGCTTTGGTAAGTCAATCACACTAACACGTACCAGTTATTCTGTGCCTGCCTTGGGCTAAATAGAGCAGGTGACAAAAACCCTTTCAGGTTGTCAGGTATGAATGTAAAATACCCCTAGACCTCACTGCTTATTCATCTTCATCTAGTTGACTAATGCTTTTCCCAGGTTGTTACATGTTGGTAAATTAAAGAAACCTTCCAGACAGTTCTGTCAACAGTTTACTGAAATGTACCTCATTAGTGGGGTTGAGCTGTCACACGAGTGTAATTTAATCCTATTGAATTATCACTCAAAAATGCCTAAGTGCTTGGTTTTTATACACTGGATAGAAGGTGTGCTACTAACACTGTCACATTTCCAGTTGATGAGGGAGGAAACAAGCAAAAAATATGCAGGGTCTCCTCTGTCCCCACCTGACCCCCTCAATGCAGTGATACTTATGTCAACTCCTGAACAGAATATTACATTTCACTGTGGATCAAAACCAACCCCGTGGATCATTTTCCTTTGAAATCTAAGAAGTAAAGGATGAATGCTGACTGCTACCTCCTTTATCTGCCTGTCCACTAACAAAAGAACTCATTGATACAAAGGCCAATTTGAATCAGGAGTTCAGTTTTCAGAATCTATGTGCAGCATTTCTCTAATGTGAGTGGAACACCTTACTGGGGGATGCTATTTGTGAACGGCTGTAAGTGGCATCGTGTTTCACAAATGGCAAGACGGCACGTGAGATTACTTTTCTTCAGTTGTATCTTCCTCGTGGTTTTTACTCTATTCGGAGGTGAGCTGTGTCAAGGGGAAGGTAAGAACTGATTATCAGAAAAGAATGCAGACTGTGTGGTGCACGGCAGGGACATTTTGTTAAGCTCTCCTTTTCAGGACACATTTGTAACTATGTCCTTAGGTATTCAGATAATTATGACAATATGGCCAAGGCGTGAATTTTTATTTGTTGTGACTTGCCAAATTCATCAGCTTAACCTGTAGCTATTGGGGACAGTCTCTTCAGTAGCTAAAGACAAATGGTGATATATATATATTCTGAAAATTTGGATTAACTAACCCGACAATCCCCTCTAATATGTGTGTGTGTATCTAAATATATATATATATATATATATATATATATATATATATATATATATATATATATATTTAGATACACACACACATATGCTGACCTGAAGAAATTAGCCTGATATGTCAAAGATATGCTGGTGAGGTACTATCACAATTATAAAAGCTAGTATTTAGTATATGCTTACTATGGGCCATGCCCTGTACTGTGCATTTTTACATGGATTAGTTTTGTTTCATTTCTCCTAACAACCCTAAGCGTTTGACTCTGTTCTGATGACCATTTTTATGGTTAAGGAAGCTAAAACTCAGATGTAGAAGTTCAGGTTATCCCACCCACCAATGGCAGAATCAGAATTTGAACCCAGAGCCCCATACATTTAACAGCTCTGCAGCATTGTGTAAAGCTACAAAGTCACAGAACCAGAGCCTGATCACAGGTCCTGGATATTCTACCTTGTCATTGCCGGTCTCCAAAAGAAGGTTGGCCACCAGGGCACGCTAGTCCTTCCGTTTGCACTTGGCCTCCCAGAGATTGGGAAGCGAAGCTGCGGAGTTCTCTGGTTGTTTTCCTATCTGTCATAGTACATTAGCTATGGTCCTGGAGTGGGACGCTTGTGCACGGCGATGCAGGTTATGGGATAATGAAATAAGATGCTGTAGCGTTTGGAGGCCTGGCTAGTGCCCCTGTGACTGTGCACTCGACCTTACCTGCTTGTTGTGCTTTTATGGACATGAGGATTGTAAATTATACGGCTGCTGTCTGAGACCCTTTCCCTTCTTCCAACCCGCCTCCCCCAACCGTCCATGTACCTGTCAGGCTTCACCAAAGATGCACTAAATTCTAAATGGTGGAATTGACTGACTCTGCATAGCATGTGAGTGAAAAAGGCCATGGAATCTTATATCCCCATTCAGACAGCAAATAACATTGCCTGAGAAATAAAAAAGGAAATACCTCGGGGAACATCTCAGAAAGAACACATTTTCATACTCATTTTTTTTCTTTAAAAGTAGAACAAAGGAACCAAAATCAGATTAATGCACATGTATTTCTTCTGTTGTTGTTTCCACTGATGGACTAAAACCCATAAGCAACCTCTCAGATTGCTATAGACTCAGAAGTCTTACTGGTCTTAACATCTATTTCATATGGGAGACACAAAGGCAGGACACATTTTAGCAATTTTACTACCGTGTTTCCCCGAAAATAAGACCTAACCGGAAAATAAGCCCTAGCATGATTTTTCAGGATGACATCCCCTGAACAGAAGCTCTAATGCGTCTTTTGGAGCAAAAATTAATATAAGACCCGGGGATACACAGTAGCTCTGGGAAAATTCATTTTGAAAGCAGAAAAGATGGTGGAGAAAATTCGGGTTAGGAGTACTGAGCTCCAGTCCAACCATTATTGACTTGCTGTGTAACAAAATATTTGGAAGATTAGATTAGAATATCTCAGAATTCCCTTTCGAGTCTAAAATTATAAATCATGAACTCAAAAAAGTCTTAAATTTTTATTTCTGGGCTTCCTTATAAACATAACAATATTCCTCTACCTTCTCTTAGGAAATTCTCCCATGCTGTCCTTCTATAGGAGTTTCTTTTCCATGAAAATGTTGAAAAATCACATAATATCTGAAATGCATTACAATTGGAATATTTTTTGACACACCAATGAAACAACTTTTAAAAATCTCAATCCATTAAATCAGATTCTGAGATTTTCTAAGAACGATCTGTATTAAGTTAAATCTAGTTTCTCACACATCTTTTATGTGTTTTTTTTTTTGTATCCATTTGACATTCTCACATACCAGTTTCCTTCTTCATTTCCTCATCTGTCAGTTTTCAACATCTTCTCTTTTACAACTCCTTTTCCAGCTTGCCTCAATCATTCATGAGACAGTTCATCTTTTCTTCCTCACTATAGCTATTGTACTTTGTACATGTTTCTAATATTGCGTAAGTACAGTCTTTCACTATTACTCTTTCATACCGTGTTGCTTACTTATTTACACTAGAGTTAGGCTGTTTGATTAATCATTGTATTTCTACAGAGTCTAGAGTCTAGTGACACCCTGTGGGCCCCCATTAAATATTGATTCAATGAATAAAGACTGACACATATTCAACCAAGTTATGACATAAGCATTGTTGATTCCCAAAGAGTGATTTGTTCACAGGTTCTTATCAATGCTCAATGCCTTCATTCTTCCTGTTTAATGTTAGAAATATCACTAACATATCACAAGTGGAATTTCTCTGTAAATAGTACCAGTTCTTACAGTAGATCTAAGTTTTGTAGCCACAGGAGGGATGCTGAAATTAAATATTTATTAAGAATTTGTGTCTATTTGAAACCCTTAATGTCCATGAACAGGATACAACATGGTATCTTTGAAATGTATGAAATGAAATGTAATGAAGCAAAAGTTTAATTATAAATAAAAAAAGTCTTTACACTGAGGTACTTCATTTACTATGTGGTTGCATCTGAGATGGCACTGGCCTAAAAATTCCTTGCCAAATACTTAATTTAATGATGTTTTCAAAGTGAAGGATTTTGATAATTCAGTATGACTTTTAAATAGATGACAGTGAAAACTGAAAAAAATTCAGGCTTTCCTTAAATCCAAAAGTATTGAATACCTACTGTGTGTTAGACACTATTCTAGGTCCTGGGGACATAGCAGTGATCAAACCGTCTGATCTTAAAAATTATGTTCAATGTATTCATTTGCAATTGAAGGACTATGGAAGGAATAGTTAATAAATATACTGTTTGCATTTTTCTGAGATATTTAATTATTTGATAATCTGGATTTCATAAGAAAGGATTATCAAGGAAGGAATGCATGAGTCCTTTTTGTGTTTTTACCAAATAGTTGACACTGAATAGTTTGAAAGCTATTTCCTAGAATGCTTCAGTGGTGTTTTGCTGAATTCCCAATGACGATGATTTTGTTCTCTTTCAAATGGTGTGTCTTACATATAATCACTGTTCATTGCCTTAGAGAAATATAATCACAGTAGTGTTATCTGGCTACATATCTAGATGATATATTCAAGTTTTACTCTTTTTTTTTTTTAAACAAACACGCACAGATATATTCAAGTTTTACTCTTTTTTTTTTTTTTAAACAAACACACACAGAGAGAATTTGTCCTAGGACAGGGAAAAACAAGCAGACAAAAAATCTACCTCTAGTCATTAGTGTAAATCCAGTTGTCCGTACATTATAAGGAATTAGTCGCTTTTTAGAAAGAGCTTTTAATTGCTTAATCTAAGTAATGTGGGCAATGGCATACGCGTTTTATTTTAGGGTCTATGTAGCCCACTCAGAAAATGTAATGGACCTAATTTTCATTTAGTATAGGTCTGTGCAGTTCCTAAAACATCTAAATGGCTATTAATTTAATCAGGTAATTTAACTATAGCTCTAGAAAAGGCCACCAGCTAGTTGTCACGCAATGATTATGAGGATGACATTTCTATCCCATGATGCTAGAGGCAGACTTTGATACATCATTTTCTTTTTGAAGGTTAAACTCAGATAACCTGCCTTTGGCATTTAATTAGGTACATATTAAACACTCTTTTAATAATAAAATGATTAAAAATTTTATTGCTTCTCAAATGAGGCTCTTTTAGACAGATTTAATGACTTGGTTAGAGCTGTGTAGTTTGTGAACCAAACCTCACTTAGGCCAGTGTATAGTAATGATATGCGTTACAGCTTGCAAAATCTGTATTTTATTCAAATGACGGCCATAATCATTTTGGATAAAACTTACAATGCTTTCTTCTGTGTTTTTAAGTCTAACTGTTAAATGTCATTGGAAAGTAACCAGCAACCCACTGATTCAAAATTCTCAGAAATTACCAAGTTCAAGCCTAATAGAAAGACGATGAAGTCTGCTTAATGTGCTGAATCTTATATACTAATTGTTTACCCTTTGAAAAATCATTCATCACCACTGAATACCTGCAAAAAAAAAGATAAAAATATTGTAGAGATGATGGAAAAGTGTGAGTGGACTGCAAATCCCCATCTATATTTTCAGTTAATAACAGCTGTTCAGTGAAAATGGTCATCAAGAGGCCATTCACTGCTCATCTTTTGCATGAATTAGGAAGGAGGGGGGAGTTAAAATATCTGTACAATAGATTGAAGAGACAAAGCTATCACACAAGAACACGGAGTAACTTTAGTTTGAATAAAGGTGACTATTTTCTTTTTACTCTTTTAAAAATATTTAATTGTGAATTTATTTTACTCTTTATATATGCTCAGGTTTTAAGTCCTCAGTTTAATGAGATCGGACAACAGTATATATAGCCAGCCCATATATATATATATATATATTGCCCATATAGCTACCACCTCAATCAAGCTACGCAACGATTCCTTCATCCCTAAACCTTCTTTATACTTTTTTCGGCCAGCTTCCCACCACTGCCCGACTATTTCAAATTCTCTCACCAAAACTTAGTTTTGTTTGTTTTAGAACACTATGTAGATGTAATCATACAGTGGGCATGCTTTTGCTCATCACATTATTTTTGAGATGTACTCAAATTTTTGTGCATATCAGCAGTTTGTTCCTTTTTACTGGCGTGCAATATTCCATTGTGTGCGTACATCACAATTGTTCATCCAGTCACATGTTGATGGAGATTTAGGTTGTTTACTACTATCCATAAAGCTATGAACATTGTTTTATATTTTTTTGACCATATGTTTTCCTTATTATTGAGTAAAATACCTCACTGGGTCATTATAAAACTTGTATGTTTCACTTGAGGAGAAACTGCTCGTACCTTCACAATATCTACTTGTACCCTTTTAGCTCGGAAAGATAAAAGGACTCAGTGAATATTATTCAATGCCACGAATCATGCAGGCATGTTTAGAATTTCATTTGTTATTTTTAAAATTTTTTGTCTATAGGTGGAGACATTTTCTCTTTGGTGATTTGACCAAGAGATCCCCTCCTCATTCCATATCAACAGATTTTCGGTTTAGGTAAATGAGGATATTGTTCTTGGGGATGTTCGTTATTAGAAAAAAATAAAGGAAAAACCTATATACATACAAATTGCTGATCAAATTAACGTGAGTAACATAGAAGAGGCCACCTGTTACTACATCAAATGGGCATTAACAAAACTTAAGTGTCATCATCCTTTGTAGGTGACAATAATTTATTTGGTCATTAGGATCTGTAGTCAGCAACAAGTTACTAAGTAACAAAAGAAAACGTTTGTTAATCAGCAGCCCAGCTGCTGAGGGGGCCTCACTGGGGGCTTCTGGATAAGAACATGCGGAGAAGCAATATGGCTGGGAGACATTTAGATAAATACTGAGCGTCTGTGAGAGCTATTTGAGAGTTTCAGTTTGAGTGAAATGACTCTTCACTAGCTTAAAAATTCTCCAAAGATGCTTGGGGCATTAGCTTCTGCTGTGGTAAGGGCTGCTCTCTTATAGGCAGTGGCTAAAAGCTGAACAGTGACCCCATGAAGGAAGTGAGCCTGTCTGCCAACACCAGCGTCCTCATTCCCTAGCAACAGGAGACTTTTATTTTGCTCTGGCTAGCTGGGAATCAGATCTCAGCTGGCCCCCTTTTCTCCTGAGTGCTCCCTGGTATAAAAAGGTACACCTCTGTTAAAATCTGGACTTTATTCCTCTCATCTCGCCTTGCCTGGAACTATAGTGTGATTAATCTATCCGATACTTGGAGTATGCTATTTCTTTATTTCGCTTACTAAGAGATATTGTCCTATATGCCATTGGCTTATGAAATTATTATAATTCCCACAGCGAACCTGTGCTAAATAAATTGCTGGCAAAGACAGAACCAGTCTGAGAGTAACTTTGCTACCTCTGCCCAAGCGAAACAAAAACAAAACACTTCTTGAAGAATGTTCATGAATCTGACAATGGAATATCTGCCTTGTGACATCCATAGCTCTTGTATAGCCTCCGCAATCATAGTCTATATGCACAATTGTTTAATTGTCAGAGACTTAAGCAGTCTGTTCAATTATAAAGAGGCACTAAGGTATACATTTAAGAACAAAGACCCAAACTGAGGTCTGCTACCAGCTGTACGACCCTAAGTCCTCACCATTTCATACCCGTTTCCTCATCTTTATAAAGGGATCATATCAGTACTTAACTCATGGAGTTGTTCTGAGAATTAATTCATGATTTTAAAATGCCTTGACTCTGACAACCGTGAAGCAATCCATTTATGTGGGTCTGAATTTGCAGAGTCGGTTCAAATGTCAAGTAATTCTATAATAGGGAAATAAACAAATGAAAATAAAATGCCTTGAACAGTGTTACTTGTTGGTTACATCTTGTATATTTCAGTTTAGAAAGTCTCACCCATTCCATGGAAGTTACAGCTGCTTCAGTTTAGCAAGACGTCATCCAGGTTTCCATAGCCTTGGACAGACTTAGCCAGAATCTACTCATTTACTAAGGTAGGTAATTTCCTACATCCTTCCCACAAACTTCTAAAGATGAGTTCTAGCTCTTCTTCATGAGAAAGGATTTTGCCACGGGGACCTTGTTCTGCCTCATCATGACACATTTTTCTCTTACGTGGATAATTTTTTTTTAAAGAATTGTGCAAGTTAGCCATTCCCTCGTGTCATTTCTGTAGCCTAAGCTTAGAGTACACACCGGGGCACAGAGTTAAGTCACAGAATCAATAGCCATATTCACAGATGCTATGGACTGAATGTTTGTGTCCCCCCCATATTCATATCTTGAGGCCCTAATCTCCAATGTGATGGTATTGGGAGACGGGACACTTGGGAGGGAATTGGGTTTCGATGAGGTCATGAGGCATCAGGGTTCTCAAAAGAATAAAGGAAGAGAACATCTGTAAGAGTCATCTGTAAACCAGGAAGAGAGCACTCAACATATACTGGATCTGCCAGCACCTTGACCTTGGACTTCCAGCCTCCAGAACTGTAAGAAATAAATGTTGGTTTAAGCCACCCCGCCTATGATATTTTGTTATAGCAGCCCTAAATGACTAAGACAACAGCTAACATATGTTGGGCATTTACTAGGTCCCAGACACTAAACAGTCTGCAAATATTAACTAATCCTCACAATTCCATGATTTATATACTATTATTATCTTATTACACCTATGTTGCAGGTGGCTACTGAGGCGCAAAAAGGTGATATGCCTAAGACCATCCACTTGGAGAAGGGTAATGTTAATATTTGAATACTAGCAGTGTGGCTTGGAGCCTGTACTCTAGATCACTAAATTATACTGCAATAAGTATCTTCTGAATGAATGAATGAATGAATGAATGCACACTCATGACAGGATTTGCCATCATATTATTATTGTAATATTTCCTTCAAATAAAAATATTACTCTTCAGAGCACAGATTCCCCTGGAACAGGTTGAACCAATACTAGCATATCTAGAGCAAATACACATCAAGTCAAGTATTGGTCCAACACATATAGGCAGTTAATGTGTTGAATAACAGTCACCATGTTTCCAGGAAAAGGTGAGGCTAAAATACCCAGCAGTCCAATCCGGCGACCAAGGGGAAGTAAAAAGGAAGCTTTATTTTGGAGAACAATATCTCATGTTGTCGAGTCTGGACAGGAGAGGTTTACATGCACCAATTTAGACACCAGACTGCCAGGTGCCTTCTACCCCTATGAGATGTAAGGCAATCCACCTAACCTTTCTGAGCTTTCATTTCTTCCTCTGAAAATGGGGCTAATATTAGTCCCTTTCTCCTGGGGTGGCTGTCAGAACTACATGAATTAGATGCGTTTAACGCAGTGGGTATAGCGCCTGACCCTCAGCGAGGCCTCAGGAAGTGTCTGGTGTGTTGTTACTGCCGAAGCTCTGGGTCGCATCTCTCTAAACACCTCACAGCTTTGGGTCGAGTTGTATTGGCCTCTGATTTCTGCTTTTCTCTCTGGACAGTTGTTAGGGAGTCCTCATGAAGAAGAAGTTGGTTATACAAACAGAAGCTGTTGCTCAGGCTGGCTCCGTAGGTCACGTGCTTCGTTTTCAGGGCAGCGGCTGTCCAGATGCCCCAGCGGCACTTTCTCCAACCTTCTCTTGTCCTGGATCAAGTTGCTTCTCTCTACCGATACCTCTCACTTTCCGCTCAAGATGCCTAACCCTACTTGCCTGCAAACTGATTTGTTTTCCAGAACAATCAGAATATCATTAGCTCACTGGTATTAATACACTTCTCTAATCAACAAACATTCCCAGCAGGAGCTTGGGTGTTGGTAAGATACAAGCCAAACGTGTATTTAATGACTGGGTCCCTATTTTCAGTTTCCAGTGTGACATCTATAAATTGGAGATGTTTATTAAATTGAATATAAAATCCTTTTCTATTGAAGTCTGGTGATTGATTGGGTTTGTAGATACAGCTTAGAGTTCCAAAGAAACAAAATTGCAGCTACTTTTTAATGTGAACGTTGGGATTGGTTAAATGAATTACAGGACATCCATACAATGGGATACGCTAGAGCCATTAATAAAGCAGTCTTGGGAATATATTCACAGACATATAAAGATGTTTGCAGTATGTTGTTTAATGGGGAAAAAAGGCAAATTACAAAACAATATTTACTTACAGTATAGTCCCAGAGTTTCAGAAAAATATCTGAGTATCTAGACACCAAAGTATTAATCATTATTAATTTATGTTGGTAGGAAATGGGAAATGTTTATTTTTTGTGTTTTTTTACCTGTTCTCATTTTCATGAAATGAAAACATGTCATTTATAAAAGACACGTTGAATCAAGCTGTAATACACAAATACAATGAATACTGCAGTTATTTATCCATTGACAATTTTAGTTGATATGTTTATCAACCCTTAGTTGATATATTTATTTGTGAGCATTTTGTTCTACTTAAAAAATAGAACAAAAAAGAGCACAAATTAATCATTCAACAAATATTGCAGTTTCTTGAACATCTATTACATGTGAGGTGTTAATTGTATTATATCAAAAATTTTAGGGTAAACATTGTTATACCCACTTTATTGATGAGGAAACTTGAGCACCTGAATTGAGAGAACTTGTTTCAACTTGAGAAACTGAATTCAGAGAAATTAAATAACGTGTACAAATCTACACAGCTAGTTAGTAACAGAGCAAGGATTTAAACCTGGGTCTCATGTTACCACTGTAACCTGTCTTTCAAAATGAGGACCACAGAAATCAAATCATTTCTCCACTGTCTCAGCTAACACATTACAGATCTCTGTGTACGATATACAAACGTATATAAAATACTTCAGTCCCACAACAATCTATTAGAAACATGCTATGATTTTTATTTCATAGATGAGGACACTGAGACTGAAAGAGTTTAAGTTATTTGCCCACAGTTGGCTTATAAGAAGAGCCAATATTCCAGCCTTCTGATGAGTTAGGTATAGTCTTGGCAACTTAAGGATAGACAGTCTACATTAATTATCATTATTGTCTCCTACAGATTTTTATTGAGAGAATGAGAGAATGAATGAATGAATTAGGGAGTTAGCAATGAGATTTCTAACCTGTTGTTAAATTAAACACGCGCACACACACACACTTTCCAAGTGAAGTTGTTGATCTTTAAAAGGAGCAAAAGGGATCATTTGAAATCGCTCAATTTTGAAATCGATTTTATTTGATCCTTCTCTCTCAAGTAGACATGCCTTTCTAAGGGCTTGTTTATTCTTGCAACCCATTTCTTAACATTACTAATGTGCTCACGGGGAACCTTCAGGCAATTTAGGAAAAAGACATAGTAAAGGGGCTTATGGGGGTGAGGAGAAGAATGTCATTGCAGGTGCTACGGGACTCTTCTTTCTCTAGGTTTTTGGACGACTCCTAGCTTTGTCCAAGGAGACAATTCTCTTTGTACAACCTTACTGTGTCAATGAAACGTGTTGTGCTAAAACCTTCAAACTTATCTTCAACTGAAAAAGGGTGCAACGTTTTTCTTCTTTAGAATTGCTGTTGGGTCGCCGTATTTCTCTGGTTCCTGGCTGTTTCTTTTGCTACATCCTTACCTCGTAAGATTTATTTGGGGAGAATATTCACACTGCTCTTACCTAACCAAGTTTCTTTCCTTCTTTTTTGTGTGTCCCTGCTGTGCAGGCAGGCCTATTAACCCAGTTTTATGAGTTGGGGGAGGAGTTTTAGTTCTTTTTAAATCTCTGTGCACTTTGAGGGTTTTTCCAGAGGGTAGAACAAAGACTCCTGATGCTCGTCATAAATCTCAGTTTGAGTGAAGAGCTAGGGATGGGGGCGAAGGGGAGATTTTCTGTTTCTCCGTGATTTCACAGGACCCATTTCTGTATTTTGTCCATCAGGAAGGAAGCCTCCAGATGCCAGCTGATCAATAGATACTCGTTTCCCCGCCCCTTACCCACCCCCCCCACCACCCTCCCCCCGCCCCCAACAAGTCCAAATACTCACTAGAGGAGAGTGACATCCTGGCAAAAGATATACCAAACACAAAGCTTGTACTACCAGTGGTCCTTAAGGCTGCCGGCCCCAAAGCAAAGCGTGCCCTCCCCACCCCCGCACGAAGGTTGAAATTGCGTCCCAGCTGTGGGCATCGATTCTCATCCGTTCCCCACCACTGAGTTCTCCACTGCAAGCTGCAAACAAGCAGCGCACCCTCCGACACCGGGGGACCTGGCTTTTAGAAGTAAGATTGAAGGGCTATTAGAAGGGGCGATGGCTATAACCTAAGGCTGCACGGGGAAACCATGGTAATGAAGCAACACAGAGTCAGAGAACGGTGGACCCGGAAAGCTCCCTAGACGCCACCCTGGCCAACCCTTCCTGGTACAGCTGAAGAAACCCAGGTCCAAAGAGGTTAATTGACTTATCCAAAGTCTTGTTGTGAATTATTTTCCTTCTGTTGTTCCAGGTCATCCTTACACAACAACAAAATTCAAGCTTTCTACGAGTTCAGAGTTCACCAGCTATAATAGTTGGAAAGGCTTCCCTTTAGAACTCATTCATTCAGCAGTATTTAGTGGGAACCTACAGTGAAAGCGTTCCCGTGTTATATAGGTGATTGAAAAAAGTAGAAGAGGTTCCTGCGCTTACATATCTTACAACTTACTATACTAAATGTTTTGCATGTTTTATCTCCTGTAATGCTCCCAGTAATCTTAAATGTATCCAAGCAGCGCAGGGTAATGGGGTGCAGACTGAGTCATCCATGTGATGGTGGTGGGTGCCAAAGGTGAGGGGAACCGTTCATTTCTGTAGACTTGCGCTAATTGTACTTAATTCACATCTTTCCATGATGCTTGCTGACTTCATATTCTGCTGATCGGCAGTATCCCCCCGAAGCCGAGAGATGGTTGCAAGGCTCAATGGACACCCTTCCTTCAGGACCTTCACTTACAGACACAAAAGCACGCACCATCCAACCCGGGTCTGCACAGCGGGTTCAGAAGCCATTTCATTATTTAAATTTCTGGTCTGCAGTGTTGTATGAAATACTGTTAAGAACTCTGTGCCATGAGATCTGTGGAATATCAACACACTTCCAAGCCTAAATCTGAAGGGACGGTTCTTTAATAATTTATATGACTGCATTTCCCCCCTATCAGTTGTTGCTAAAAATAATGAAAAAGACAACCTGCACTCTCAGAGAACGTTAACAGGCCAATTTATGATTCTAATTCTCTGCTTGGTCATCTGAAATATACTATTTTAGCAGCTTTATACCTTTAATGGGTATTTCTTAAAAGCAATTCCTATTTGCATGACGGTTCCATAAATGTTTTGGCTTGAAAGAGAAAGTGTGCCCTTCAAACAAGTTTGTTTCTTGCAGGCTTCTTCTGTATGTGAATTCCTCGGTGGTGACTACCCTGTGTTTTCTGTGATCGTCTTCTCAGGGTTCAATTCATTACCCTGTTCATTATTCAATTTGTTGGGCTTTGAGCACCTGAATAATTGAAAGCTGTGCAAGTATTATAAATTATATTGTCCATGTTCATAATCCCCATTTTAGAGTTTATAGCTTCACTGTAAAAATTCACTGTGTTGGAACCTTACCTACAAGGTCTTTCTATTGAAAACAAGTTAATTTATAAACACATTTTTTTCTTCTCTAAATGCAATATTTATCAAATCTTAACATTTTTCAGTTATGATTTTTATGGCTTTTACTGCCACAGAAAGACCAATGAAAAAAATTGTTTTACATGTTCACTTCTTCATTCTTTTTTGCAACCAATATTTATGGAATGACTATGCTTTTGACAGTGGAAGGCAGGGCCTAGGTCAGCCTGCTCTCTTGGAGAAGAATAATAAGGAAAGCCAGCTTTGCAGCCCTTTTAGTTATGGCTTCCACTCCCTGGCATTCCAAAACCAAAACAAACAAAAAATCCCAAAACCAAATGATCAGCAGCCCTGCCCCTGTAGCCTGTGCTCCTTGTTCTACCTGATCTACCTGGGGCCAGGAACTGGAAGGTTCTCTAGCTTTCTCAGGGCAGGCAACTCAGCTCTTTGCTCTGCAAATGAATATTGGAATAAATTTCTCAATGAAAGTAACAGAGCTATGCTTTAAAACTTGAGAGAGAGAGAGAGAGAGAGAGAGAGAGAGAGAGAGAGAGAGAGAGAGAGAAGTAAAGAAAAGAACTTGTGGGTGAGGTTTCATGGACTGATACCTGAACCGGAAGGCATTCTACAGGCCCAGTCTTGCAGATGCAAATCTAGTAGGGTTTTTAACTTCATCCGCACTGCTTCTGCATTGCTAGGTTGACTGATTCATTGATTGATTTTACCACAACACAAATAGCTTTCCTATTTTCCCCCCTAATTACAAAAAGCAATGCCCATCATTCTCCTTGCAAAAGCTGAAACAACGGACGAAGGCATAGAGTAGAAAGTGAAAATCACCTGGCAATGAATTTTTTGGTTCAACAAGAGTTTCTGAAGCACATACTCTGTACCCCTTGGGCCTGGGTCAATAGTGGTAAATAATACAGATTTTGGCCCTGCCCTTACTCAGCATAACATTGGTGAAAAACACATAATAAACAAGAATGCAAACAAAGGACTATGTATTACACTTTTATGGAAGGCAAGAACAGAGACTCATGATGGCAAATCAACAGCGGAAACACTACTTAGGTGAAGCTGTTAGGCTTGACCTCTCCAGGAAGAGGCACTGTAATGGAGAGCCTTCTAAGCTGCTTTCTATGTATATGTTTAGACATTTCTATTTTTTACTGAAACAAGATCATAAATGCATATTTTTTTGCCACTTGCCCTTTCAATTTAAACGTGTTAATGTAAACCTTCCATGGAAATAAAAATAGATCGAGAGGATTATATTGCAAGAATATATCATAATTTAAAAACATCAATTCTCTATTGATGGATATTGATTTTTTTTTTGGCTTCTATATGCATTGCTGAGAGGAACGTCCTTTGACATATTTCTTGGGGTATATTTACCATTGTTTCTCAGCATGAATATCTAGAAATGGTATTTCATAGTCAAAGAGTATACACACTAAAAGTTTAGGTACACATTGTCAAGGTGCCATATGAAAACTTGGACCAGTTTCTACTCCCTGCAAAGTATGTTCACGGGGGAGGCAGAATGGGAGAAAGATTTCAGAGGGTAGGTTTCAGAGTTACATTGGGCAGGTGCAAATCTCAGGTCCAGCACTCCCGAGCTATGTGACTTTGGTCAGGTTATATTATCTCCCAAAGTCTCAGTTTCCTCATCTAGAATGAGGAGGCATAGTGACTTATGAGAGTGTTGAGAAGATTCAATGAGATAGCCGATATTAAGCATTTAACACAGTACGTGGTGTATGTTAAACGCTCAATAAATATTAGGTATTACTATTTTATACCTTACACCCTTGTCACGACTGGATAGTATGATGTGTTCTGCAATATCCTTTCCTTATCCCAAGGCAACCACTGTCCTGAATGTGTGCTCTTCATTTCCATGCATTTAAAACAAATACAACGTGTAGTGTATAATACAATAGATAGTATTGCTTTCGTGCTTTAATACTTTATATAAATGATGTGCAATTTGGTTATGTTTTCTCCACATTTTATTTGGGAGAGTCAATCATGATGACCCGTGTAATGATGGCTGAGACTTTTTCACTCTTCTATGACTTTGCCCTAGATGAATATACCACTATTTATTCACCCTACTCTTTTTTTGTTCTTATCAACTATGCCACTATGAACATTCTTGACCAAAGGTGTAAAAAATACATTACCATTCAAATGGTTGTGCCAATTTCTACTCCCAGCAGCAGTGAAGAAAAAATGTTATATCATTGTAAAACTATTTAACTCGGGAGTTCGGTCAACCAACTACTATTTATTGAGCATCTATTGTGAGACTGAGGTACATGTCCTAGGCTTGGTGATAGATACAAGAAATATAAGGGCGTCCCTACCATCTGAACTGGAGTAATAGGATAGTACCGTCAAATTCTTAGTGGATGTATACATTTATTGAGTAAATACTACATGCTGGGTACTGTCCCAGGCAGTGGGAATACCAAAGTGATTTAGAAGACAAGATTTGAGATGGAGAGTGATTGGAGGACATCCCAGGGAGAAATGTTGTGAGTTCCCTTTGCCCTTCTGCGCAATGGTGAAAATACACCACATGGGTGAACGTTCCAGGTACCAAGAAGGGCAACTCAGAAATGAAAATATTTCATATGTGTCAGTAGGTGGCTCGATTATTCAAGGATGTTTTTTTAAAATTGTTATTGGTAAATTCCAATATCTGAGACAAAAATATATATTTAAATAAATAGGCTTTGTTGTTATTCTAAATGCTCGTTGGAAGATTCCAGCATTCTGTGTATAGACTTTTGTTTGCTAGAGGAAAAGAAGTGTTATAAGAAGATATAAAAGCTACTTATTTTTTATGGGACTTCTGCATAAATCTTCTATCTATACCATGATCTAGTGACATAAATTTCAGCAGCTTGTTTCTGTATCACCTGCTGTGGAACCAGTGCTGTCCTGAGCAATATCCAGGGTGGAATTGAGCTATTTGCTGGTGTCATAAATAAGAAAGGATGTCATGGCTGTTTTCATTTGACTGAACAGTAATGGAGTTAATTATACTTTCCGTCTCTTTGTTTTTGATCTGTGTTTCCAAAGTCATCTACGCTTTGGGGAGTTCTCAGATTTTAACTCTTTCCTGGTCTGATCGGATTGCATAGCTTTGGGGATTTCACAGCAATCAATGATAACTCTCTCTTTAAATTTTCACCTTTCCCATTGTGTTTCACATTAATTCTTCTGCAGAGGACTATGCCAATTGCCTTGGTTTTATACCTGATATATAACTTTTAATTTGAGCATTTTATGTAAGTTATCTATGGAGAAGGAAGGATTTTAGCCCCATTTTCTAGTTGAGACAGGTCTAGGAAAGATAAGTGACTCCTGAAGTATAATTTAGCAATCCAGTGAAATAGTCAGGAATGGATCTGAAATTTTCTTGAGTATTTTTGTGGTGATTAGGAACGATTGTTGAAGTGCAAAAAGGCTTCCATGATTTTTCTGCCAAGCCATTATTAATTGATTGAGTTGAGAGATTATACATGTAAGTTAGACAAACACACACACACACACACACACACACACACACACATTTGGAGTTATCAGATTAATTTTTCATTTCTAATGATATTATTTGTATCTACACAACTTTAAATACTCATATTACTAAACTAAGATGGATACCTTAGCTTTAATTAATTATCCTCTAATTTTTGGTTTATATAGATATTCTCTCATTTAACTGTCATGTAAGCTCCTAAAGAAAAAAAATGGAGGAAAAGTTATTTGTATGTTTTATTCTTATGACAAAAATATTGAAATATTTAGAAATAAGAACATCTTAAATTTTTCATTTTTATTCATTACTGGACAATTTAGATAATTGAAACATGGAAAAATAGCATGTCCTATTCTCATATACACGTACACATGTATACAGACTAATATACATTAAAATAATACAACAAATGTATAATTTTATGGTTTAATTTGATTTGAAATGTGATTTTGCTTTTTAATAGGTACAACTCTTCTTTGGTAATATTCTCTTGCTAATCAACACCTTCACACGAAAGTTTTTTGACCCATTTTTCAGGTTGGGACTTGTTTTCAAATATGATGAAAAGCTGCTTATTTTTATTCAAATTAATAATAGTGTAGAAATCCTGGCATAAAATTACTTCATCTTGTCTCTTGTCTCCTGCACAAATGACGTTACTGTTATTAATCATGCTATTACCGTGATTGCCATCATTTTATGAAGTACCCGTGAGTCAGTTATTTTTCATCATGAAAAGAAATAGGGTCAATTAAAAAGAAATGCGCTAAAAGTAGGGCTGAGGATCATGGAAGGACTTTGTTGAAACCTAGGTGACAAGTTGAGGAGGAATCCACTGTAAGATAGAAAAAGATCCTTTAAGTTTTGGCCTCCGATTTTCCATAAGAAATGCACGTGATTCTTTTCGTAGGCAGGAGTGTGGAGAGGTTGGGATGGTAGTAATTGTCAGATTATCTGCAGACCTGCCCAGGATAACTCTTCCATCTGGGGGTACTGCATAAGGACCCCGATGGACCTCTCTTATCACGGAGGGTTTGGGTAGGCATTTTTGTTGATGATAGGTTACCGCTGAAGTCACCACACCAGACCCAATTGCTGCTATGGCAAAATCGCTTTGCAAACTGATAAGAAAGCAACCTGGCTGAGATGCTGTACCTTGGGACATACCTGTTCAATGAAACCTCCTGATATTGGAGAAAGAAAAAGGTGGGGGTGGAGGGGTGGAGTCGATCGGTATTTTAAAAGGAAAAGTCAACCAACCCCAGGCCCTTCAGTAGCTCCTTACATGGATGAGAGGTGAGTGTCCCTCGCTCTCTAAGGGGCACACGGTTCAACGATGCGATTCAACTTCAGTCACGGTGAAATTTGACCCATCACTGACATTTAGGGGAAAAAAAAAATTTACAAACTAGAACACCAGCTTGTTGATTTTCTAAGTGGTGTAGGAAGTGGCTTACAAGGAAAATGGCCGGTCGCCGTGTATTTTATGAATGCTATGGAAAGTCCATCCTTTAAAATGAGTTTAACTGAGCCACAGCGTTTTCCTAAGGAAGGTCACATTTTCTTCTCTTTGAAGTCTTTCAGGCTCCCAAACTAGTTTGCATATTGAGCTTCCCAGAACGATTTTCAAGTACCTGGAGCAGTTGAGCATGAAGAACACCATTCTTATGTCTTTAGCTACAAATTGGTAAGCAAATGGGCTCCAGAGGCCCGGTGGGGAGGGGTGCACCCCTTAAATCCAGTCTGTTTATTACGGAGGAAGTTCTGATCAAGTTTATAGTGTTAAAGAGTCTAACATATCAAGTCCATTGAAGAGCAGGACAAGCCATTGTAAATATGAACCATCAAAGCATTAGCCATTTCAAAGAAATGAAGCAAATCAATTGTTTTTTAGGAAGGTGCCTTTGAGTTCTCCTTTCTCCGGTTCTGAGTTTCTGTAACAAGTTCACATGAACGCAACTTGTGCTAACGGGATTTTAGCTAAAGATCTTGGAAGGTCAGTGAGTTGGCCAGGAAACCATAATCTCCCCCAAACCCGTGACAAAACAATCACCTTGCTACTTTAAAGTCATTTAAAACAATTCAGTGATATTAGCTTTAGAATAAAACCAAGAAGCTCAGAGAATTAGTTACTCGGGTTGGGGAGTGTCCTTCGAACAATCAGTTGCTTTTTATGTAACATGGCATTACTTGCTTATCCCTCCAAAATAGGTTAAGGTTTATTCAAGTTGATATATGTGTCAGATGCGTGTAGACATAGAAATGTTATTTTTTGAAATCAAAACATCCTCGGTAAATCTGTTGGAACTTTGTGTTCTGTCAAATAATTTCAGCTGCAAGGAGGCAGCTGAATGTGGTTTCTATAGAAGCCAGTAAGGTAGTGATTACTACAGCATGTTCTTATGATTTCTTCTAACACATTAATCGAATGTCTTCTAGGGAGCAAACCCGGAACTAGATACTCTCACATGTTATCTCATTGAATGTAAATATTATCAACCTCCGTCCGCTGTGGGCTTCTAGTGGTCGGGATCTTGTTTCATAAATCTTTGCTTATCCTTAGGATCTAGCAAAGTGCCTGGCATGTAATAGCTCCTCACAATCTTGCTGTTACGTACATGCAAATATATGTAGTTAGCTTTTATAAAAATTAACTTCTGGGCTGAGAATTTGAATTCCAGATAGTAGTCCTTTGGAGAAGGCAAAAACAAAGGGATAAACTATAGAATTTGTCCCCCAATGTGGTCACACCAAAATTCTATGGTGTTTTAGACATAACTGTTACTTTTAAATTGGGAGGGACTGAAATGCAAGAAATACATTTTGCCTAAACATTATATTTGTATTTAAAAAGTTATTCAGTATAAATATTTACCAGCAGTGAGGTAGAGAGTTTGGTGTATTTCCCTGTGGCTGGAAGTCAGTGGGGGCAGTCAGCTAGATTCAGGTAGGGTGGGTAGGAGGAAGCTTTGTGGAGGACTGTAGCACCTGCTAAAAGATTGGCTTCCCCAAACCCCACCTCAAGGCCAAGAGGACCTTTTCAAAAATTTGCCCGAAGGAACAGCTTGATCTGAAGAGCATTTTGGAAAGAGTCTTTGGCAGCAGTGTGGAGAACGCATTGGACACCAGTTTGGGCTGCGGTATGGTAGTCAAAGTGGGAAGGGGGAGAAATGGAGGGATTTGAGAAAAAAGTTATGAAAGAAAAGGTTCCCATAGGACTTCCAGATTTCTGAGTTGGGCCATGACGAGGAGATGGAGTTATAGTCCACTGATATTTGCAACATAGGAAAACAATTTTTTGGTTGGAAGGAGTGGCAGTATAAAAGTGGTAGTAAAAGAAAAAGATGGATTAATTTAATATCGGATCTGTTGAGTTTAAGGAGTCTCTGAGACATCCAACTGAAATCTTCAGTAGTTTGTACCGGTAGATTAGAAACACAATTTGGACTAGCGAGAGCTATTGGAAGTCATTTGGCATTCTCTAAATTCTGACTCTACTAGTACAGGCTTTTTCAGCTCCAAAATACTCTGTTAATTTAAGCCATCGAGGAAGTCTTTATTTTTTATTGTTTCCCCCAAATCTCCATATCTGTTTAGTGTCTATGTATTAGAATAGAGCTTTACGTGGAGTATAGTGATTTGTAATTTTTCTAAGATACTGCTTTATAGAAAAAAGTTAGAGTGGCTAAGAGCAGGGGCTGTAATGAGACACTTCAGAGTTGGAATTCCAGCTTTGTTACTTTCTAGCTGTAATCTCAGTTTCCTGACCTGTCAAGTGAGGACTTCATTGCTGAATGAAAGCACTGTCAGGATTAGATGATATAACACACAAAGTGGTTGGCAGAAGAGGTGATGTGTTAAGATCGCTTAAAAATAGCTAAATTAATGTGAATGGCATAAGTTTTGTTGAACAGTAGTAGTACATAGCAGTAGACCTTAAAATTGCTCTTTCTACTAAATTTTTTTCATTTATTGCTCACAAAAACTCTGGAGGTAAATATTATAATTGGCATTTCAAAAGAAGATAAAAGAAGCTCAGTGGTCAATAGCTAAACAGATTGTAGCGCCAAGATTTGAAGCCAGATTTTTGAATTCTTATTTCTGGTGTTTTATCTGTTCCTTTATGGCTTCTGGATGTTATGGATTAAGGGTTCTCTTCTAGTTCCAAAGAGCCTCCCGTTTTGTACTATGTAGAAGGATGTAAATACAGAGGAACAGATTCAGGACAATGTAGAATATTTTTTGGGCTTCTGCTATATGCCAGGCTATGTTATATACACTGAAAATATAAATAATTCTTTCTTTGCCACGGATATCTTCGCACAACAAACATTTTTACAGATAGCTCTAAAGCAGTGGGGTTTGTACTTAACTAGAGGTAGGAAGAAAAAAGAACATAGCACAGTGAGGAGGGAACAATTTATTTTGTCATAAGTTTGGGGTTGAAAATAGAATAAAGTGCCCCAAAAAATTTTCAAAGGAGGTAAAATTGGAAGGAGGCCTTCTGTGGAGAACTTTATGCAATATAAAAATAATTTTTGATCCGTGTCTTTATTAAATTGGCAAGGCCATATTAGATGTTGTTAGATATCTCCTCTTTTTCAGTTTCTCATCCAAACACAAAATTTACAGTATATTAGGTAGCTTATAATAACTGATGAAACTATTTTAGAAAAATGATCTGACAACTTGAAAAGATTAAGATTTTTGTAAATTCAGATATAATGAGTACAAAATATTTTGAAAAACCAAATAAGTACCCTGATGGCCTGAATTTAAATCCTAAAATTGCTTCTTGCTTGACATGTGATCTCAGGAAGTTACTTTTCTATTGTTTGATTTTTTACTTGTAAAATATATATATACATATATATATTTATATATAATATAATAAATATATATTTATAAATATAAATAAATAAATATATATTTATTTTTATTTTTTGTAAAAATTAAGTATTAGGGGGAGACAGTGTAATGTAATGGTAAAGGCTTGCGCTCTGGAGTAAGCCTGCCTGAGTTTGAGTCCTAGGTCGATTTCATACTAGCTGTGTGACCATGGGAAAGTTACTTAACTTCTCTGTGCTTCAGTTTGCTCATTGGTAAAATGAGGATAATGATTGGGTCAGTACAGCTCTATTTTAGGTGTTCCACACTGCCCTTACTCTTGATCAACTTTGGCTGCAAATGGAACTCTAGATTCAAAGTCATTTTACCTTAGAATTTGAAATATTTTTTCAGTGTTTTCTACCTAAATACAATATTACTAATAAAAACTCTGTTCCTTATTTAATTCTTATTTCTTCATAGATAATACATTTTTTGGTATGTATTATGACATTTCCTATAGGGACGAGTATGATACAATCAATCTATCTATATATCTATGGATTATCTATGTGTCACCTATCTATTATCTATGTACCTATCTTTATCATTTATCTATCTATCTATCAATCAGTCTATCTATCTATCTATCTAGATATGTCTCCTAATTAGGAATTTAATGAGCTTTTTCAATATGAAAATCATGTTTCTCTTCAGCTCTGGAAAATTTTATTTTCTTGTTTGTTTGTTTGTTATTTAGCTTTTCCTGTTTTAGTTTCTGGGTTTTATAAAAAAATTTTTTGAAACTCCTTTTGAATGTATATCAGATTTCCTTAATTCCTTTTCCATAGCTCTTCACTTTTATCCACCTCATTTTCACCTCATCAGCTCCAAGAGTACAGATACTGAGTTGTATTCACTGCAATTTCTTCATCCCTTGCTTGACTCAGAGTAGTTACACGATAAATGCCTGTTTAACAAAGGAGTAAATGGATGCATTTTTCTGTCCCTTGTCTTTCTGCTCTACGTTCTGGAATTTTTTTAGCCTTAACTTCCAGTTTTTTTTTTTTTTTTTTTATCGTATTTTGTTTTCAGTAATCGTATTTTTAATTCACTAGAGCTCATTCATTTTTTACCCCCATTGGTCTTTTCTCAAAGAAGCTCGTTCTTTTACGAATTGCAGAATTGGCTCAGCTCTCTGTGAAGATACTATTTGGAAATTTGTAAGCTTTCTCTCCTGTTCTCTGAATTACATGCTTCTTTTAGCACCTGTTTATGCTGTTTGATTCATTTTTTACCCCCATTGGTCTTTTCTCAAAGAAGCTCGTTCTTTTACGAATTGCAGAATTGGCTCAGCTCTCTGTGAAGATACTATTTGGAAATTTGTAAGCTTTCTCTCCTGTTCTCTGAATTACATGCTTCTTTTAGCACCTGTTTATGCTGTTTGATTTCTTCAAATCATATCGTGGTTTTGACTCTCAGTATAGTTGACTGAAAGAATGGTTTATAAATATAGAGAGTTTGAGTGGATTTCCTCTGATTCTTTGTAGTTGTTTCCCTCCAAATATGTGTTAGTTGAGAAAGGTTTGACTGAATACAAAGTTGCTTAGATGATGAGTGATGATAGAAATCTCAAACCAGGTGTGCATGAGAACAGTGTTTCTCAAACTTGAATGCATATTACCAGGGGGACTTGTTAAGATGCAGATTCTAGTTACTCTAATTCAGCACGGTTGAGGTGGGCCTGGGAGTCTGCATTCCTAACTTGCTCCCAGATGCCGTTAGAAGCTTCTGTGAGGATCTACTACACTTTGAGTAGTACGGCCCGAGCGATCCTCTTCTTTCTTAACTTTGAGAATTTTCCTAAAACAGTTATGGCCAGGCATGTAGATTGTGGAATCTACTTTATTCCCGTTCATTGTAGAATGAAGGTGGCGGTTGATTTGGGTTATGCTTGGATATATTTCACATGAGTCATCTAATGATGTTTGTGGCATAACACAATAAGCACCAGGGGGAAAGGAAGGTGTTTTAGGTCAGCAATGATGTCTTCTGGAAACATGTATTCCATGGACCTTAACAAACCCTTATCTCTGAAGCTGGGACACTGGATGGCAGAATAATAAAGGGAGCAGCTTTTGGTTAGCCAAGGCCAACAATGTCTACCTTCGTATGGCAACTCACGATTTTGTAGAAGAAGATGATACATACACTGCACGTATATGGAAAATTCACACAGCGAGTTACTATAGGGTTAAAACTGAGTATGTGGGCAGCTAAAGTACATGCCACTTTTGAGAATAAAAATAGTGTGTACCTTATTAAAAGCCGCCTGACAGGGTCAGCAGCCAAGTCACAGAATACCTACCAAGAACAATTTCAATTTTAATGGGTTTTACTATGTATTTCATAAGCATGCCCATTGAAATTGAGTCATCAAAGCTTCCCAGTTCCTCCAAGACAGATTTTAGCCTGAGAGCTTGGAATAATTATCCCACTGGATGTTGGCCTGTGTAGCTATTTCAGCCTCGTTCATCATTTCAAACAGCTACATACTCTGCCTGCTAATTTCTTCCGATGGATTAGCTGCTCTCACTTGTCTATCTTTTTTTTTTTTTATTTCTGGGGGGTGAAATATTGCCTTCTTCCCATGTTTTAATAAGCTGAGCAGGCATGCACCACTGCACAGCTCCTGACTCCTATTTCTTTCAGCTCAGAGAGTGATCTTCTGGGGGAAGAGCTAGATGTGAAGGTGAAAGCGTGACCATCTCTACCTGCAGCCTAATACCAGCTGCTTTAAACCAGGGCTGAAAACACAGTTCTGAGCTGAGCTGGTCCCCCCATATCTGCTCCTCATACATTCTCAGCAGCTCTCCCTCTACTGTATTGCTGTCTGACTTATCTTCTGCTTCTTTCGGACTTTGATCTTCCTTCCCACCCCACCCCCCGTGTCACCTCTGCTCTACCTGGTCACCTCCCATTAGGAAACCACAAAGCACAGACCTATTCATGGCGAGATAGAACTTCCTCTGTTCTTCACAATAATGAAGCCTTTGAATTCAGGGGTTCAATGATTTCTTTATTCTCTACCCTCTCCGTGAGAACAGCGTTCCACATGTCGGAATATCCCTCCTTCTAAGGTAGGTGGTTAAAATGCAGAGATATTGGTAACAAACCAACCAGGGGTTTAATCTTGCCTCTGCCACATAGCAGCTTTGTGACTTGAGGTAAGTTACTGAACCTTTCTGAGCTTCAGTGTTCTCATCTTCCTAAGAGAGATAAGTAAAAGAGATACTAGAGATAAGAAAAGAGAAAAGAGAGATAAGAATTTCATTCTAGGATTGTAGTGAGAATTTACAAGTGAGACCATGTCTCCCTCCCACAGTGTAGACACCTCAGCACGTGGAACTTACTAGGTTTTCTTTGCCCTGGTCACTTAACAAATGGACTTTTCCCCCTTGTACTTGCTGTTCCTCTCAATTAGCTATCAGGGCTTTGAGCTTGGCAGTGGATCCTGAATAAAAACAGACGGAATGAAAGCAGAATCTGAGGAGGCTTGCTCACGCAATGCACAAGTCTAGTCTAACGTTTGCAGCCATCATTGTTGCAAAGGTGTCTGAAGCTCTGCAGCCTAGGTGACCCCACTAAATGCTCTCCCACGATCCCATCTGAGCATCTTGACACTGGTTTGAGTGACAACCTGTTTGTCCTGCTTGAAAACAGGAAACGGACAGGAGAACCCAAGGTAAAGAGGACAGTGGCGGGGCTGCTTCCTCAGATAAAGTCTTCAAAGTGATAAAGGCAGAGGCAATGGAGGCTCAATCTTCTAACCCTTAGAAAAGGCCAGGCTCCCGAGAGCTGGCAATTTGAGGAAAAGCTTCTTCTTTGACTCTCGGCCCCAGAACTATAATGTATTTGCTGATAAATTGGAGATAGATAATTTTTATCCAGCTCAGGAGGAAGTGCGAAAGACAGTAATTGGTAATTCTTAGAGAGAGTGGTTCAGCTCTCAACTCACTCTCAAGAGAGTTTTTTGGAAATGTGATATCATTTGGAATTATATTAATAAGAGCCCTGCCTGGCTTCAGAAACGTGGAATTGGTTAGAAGTTTTTTTTTTTTTTCCTCCTTCAGAAACATAAAGCATCCATACTCTTCATTTACACATAAATTATATAAGTGGATAAAATCCTTATCATTAGAGAATGACCTTGATGTTAGGACACATTGATATGATAGGTGATGTTCTTTGAAATTTTGCAAATTTTTGACATTAGTTATGGTTCAGTGCCAGTTTCAAGATCATTAGTGTTGAGTCAAATACTTTTGTACTCACAAGGTAGTAATTAAAATGACGTTTCCAACTCTTTATATGTATTTCACCCAATGAGATTTTCTATATACACATGTATGTATATTTCATCTTGAATTTCAATTTGTCATTCTTTTTGTGGTCTCTCTTTTCCTTTTCCCATTTTTTGGATAATGAGTAAAGTGAAATGGAGACTGTGTATCGATACTGGTAAAAGGCTTAATCCAAAGATCTAGTAGAGAAACTCACCCGTCCATGGATCCTTTGTTCACCTCCTTGAGGAAAATTCCCAGGGTATGTGTTGCTTTCTTTACTTTTATTTTCTTTCTCTCCCACTCCCACTCCTCCCCGGCCAATGGAACAAACAATTTGAAACAATTTTATTATCTAAAGAAATAAAACTAAGTGTCAGACAATGGATGTAGCGTTATTCATTATTGTTGAATTTTTAGGCTATTTCCAAACTTTGCCTGTTATAAATATGTGTTTGTGGGTATCGTTCAATTTTTTCTCTTTCTTTCTTTTTTGAATAGGGTTCCAGAAGTCATATTACTGGGTCAAAGGCTGTGTCCTTTTACGAATTCTTCCTTCCCATTTGCTTTCCAGATAAGTCGTATAGAAGTGCACTCTCCCTGAAAGTGCCTGAAGATACCCGACGATTGAACCCTCCATAATATTTAATAATATTCTCAGAACTTACTATTTTAAGTTATAGAAGTAAAGAATGATGGCTCATTTGAAAAGTTTTCATTCCTTTTATTACTACTGGCAAAGCTTCCTTTTACCATGTGCTTATTGGCAGTTTTTAGTTTTCCAAACTTCTTGTTCATGTCCCTTGCGTGTTCTTGATTTTCTTATTGATTTGAAAGTCATTTTCATAAAGTAAGGACTTAACTCTTCATTTTTGGGGCCAATTTTTATTGCTTTCTACCTTTTCATTTTATGAATATGTTTTGGTACAGATGGCTTAAATTTTCATTTAGTCAGATGTTCTGATGGTCTTCATTATTTCTCTCTCTTTTACCTTTTACTTAGGTATACTGAGATTAAAGAAACATTGATTTCTGGCTTTTTTTTTTCCTTTATAAGCATTAACTCTTTAATTCTATGGAATTGATTTTGTCTGTCTATACCGTTTTTCATTTTTTCCCTGTGACAGGTGTTTATATCAAGGCTGCCCAGGAAAGCAAGGGAGCACAAGAAATGGTTTCAGCAGCCACCGTTATCCAGGATCTAAGGCTTTGGAGCTTGGGATGAACTATGCCAGTTTTGGGGAGTCAAAATTTATACATGGATTTTTGACTGTGAGGGGCATCAGCACCTCTAACCCCCCACGTTGTTCAAGGGTCAACTGTATTTCATATCACAATAATATAAAAGACAGAACATCATATCCATCCTTTATATCTATTTGAAAGCCCATGGGGGCCCATATTAAAAGAATTTCATTGTATTATTTTCAGTTCAATTTGCCTATAGTGAACAAATACATATATTTGGTATGCATATACAAACATTAATCTAAATACTATCTCTTGCCAAGTGGTCTTGATCATGGCTGGTAGGTATAGCCCAAGTCAAATTATTCGAAATGAAATGCTTCCTTAGTGATAGGGAATAGAATGGAAAAGGAAACTAATACTGAGAGCACTGTGAAGAACAAAAACATAATAATGTTAGGTTTAGAACTTTCTTTTCTTTTTGGTCTTTAAGATCTTTTTTGCCAACATTAATTAATTAGTATTCATAGTACCTTGGGAGGTAAATATTATCATCTCGATTTTAAATAAAATTGAAGAATAAAGGTTAAGTGATTTCCTTCAGGCTACAGAGGGATTAGATTTTATTTTTTTATAAGGAAAATGAAAATGACTATTTAATAACATGTTAAATAAGGTTGAGGATGTAAAAGTCCCTATTTACAATACCTAGCACCTAGCAGGTTTCCAATAAATGTGTGTGGAATTATTTTATTTTTAATTTTTTAATTTTTCAATTACAGTTGATATTAAATAGTATATTATTTTCAGGTGTACGGTATAGTGGTTAGACATTTATATCACTTACGTAGTGATCCCCCTGATAAGTCTAGTGTCCCTCATAAATTTGCCACACAGTTTGATATCAATATAGGTGTGTGTGTGTGTGTGTGTGTGTATATATACACACATATATGTATATGCGTGTGTATATATATGTATATTCCACTCTAGAAAAAAAATTGAATGTATACACTTGTTTATTTTTTCTCTTTAGAAAGACACAGCCTCTTTCTTTGAGAAAAGAAGGCAGTTATATTTTTCAACTTCTCTATGGAATGAGATTATAGATTCTCTTCAGTACCTAGTGACACACACCTATGTTGATATCAAACTGCGTGATAAATTTAATCAGGTTAATAAAGAATTTAGTAAATCACTAATAGTCTTTATAGATCTAATACCACCACATAAATGGCCTGATTGAACTTTTTTCTCTTAATCCAACTGGCTGAAATTTGATCTAAATTTATTAGGGATTTTAGTGTCACATTGAAATAGTCGCCATGTCAGGTTGTTCTTTCTTACACCTAATCTAAATTCTTTATGATAGTCTTCTTGAATATCAGAAGAAGTTGTATATTATATGAAAAGGTGAGTTGGCATCAAAACTGACATAATATCTACTCTGTAGTGTTTCAGTTACTATTGCTGTATAACAAATTGTCCCCCAATGGCTTAAAACGACAGCCATTTCATTATACTGCATGGATGACATAGGTTGGGAATTCATGCAGCTCTCAGTTGAACAATTCTTCTGGTCCTCATCTCATTGACGAAAGTCACTTAGTAGAATTCAGCTGGTAGACGGGTTTGCCTTGAGTGTCCATGACAGCTTCTTCCTTCACACGCTTGATGTCTTGGTAAGATGGCTGGAAGTTTGGGCACAGCTGGGACTGTCAGTCGCAGCACCCCACATGGCCTCTATGGCATGACAATCTCGAGGTAGTTAGACAAGGCAGTTGGATTCTCCCCGAGCAAGTGTCCCAAGAACCAGGAGACACTGCATGACCTTTCTGATCTAGCCTCAGATGTCAAATGGTTTCACATCAACCCATTGCGTTGGTTACAAGTAGTTTCTAAGTTCAGCTCAGATTCCAGGAGAGGGGAAGGAGACCCTATATCTGGTTGGAAAAGTTGGGAAAGAATCTGTGGCCATTTTTTAAAAACTACGGTAAGCATGGGAGGGCACTGCCAGGAATCTGGGAGAGGTTATAACTGCACGCAAATCCACCTACTACATTATTTATAGAGAACAGATAGAAATAAACAATATGTCCCCAACTTAAAATGAAAGAAATAATGAAAACTGACACTATAGTCTGGTTGTAGTCACTAAGCAAGGAGAAGAAAACTAAACCTCACCTTTTCCATGTAAACATATCTGGGCTCTGGAGGGGAAGGTGCCCACATGAGATTTTGAAACATGGTGTGATGGAATAAATTGTCACAGGAAGGTCATTCCTGTGACTTCAAATGGCCTGTTACCATGATGGGTTTGGTATCCTCAGTTGCCTGAACTTGTTACTTTAGGGCTGAACTATTACAGATTTTGTAGAGAACACAGGTCAAATGCCAACATTTTAGCTCTTTTCTACTGATTTTTGTTACGTTGGAGAGAAATTATTGTTGAATTTATTTTTTCAGCATTTTATTACAAAATAATCTGTATGCACACAAACATTCAGATAAGTGTAAAGAATTTTATAGTGAAAAACGCCTACATCTACCACCTAGATTCCACAAGTAACATTTTACTGTACTTGCCCTTTTTTTTCGACACATTTCAAAGTAATTTGTAGATGTTCATACATGTTGCCATATTGGACTTCTTTTCAATGGGCATCCTGATGCTGGAAAAAATTACGAAAACATTTTTTCCAGAACTAAATGCAACCAGAAGGAGGTTTAGGATTTTACTGGTTGATACCTCTCAAGTTGAAACATTACCCTTCCAGTTTTTGAACACAATATGCATATGCACTTAGTATCTGACAGAGCATCGAAAATAACTGACATTGAGAATGCACTCCATTGTTTTTTAGTTCAAGTTTAATTTACCATTCATATTCCTGTCTATCTGCTGGAGTCACTTGTTCCAATTTCTAACGATCTATAATTATTAGGACTTTCTAGTTTAGAAAGGAAAATATTTTTAAAAAATTAAAAATTAAGAAATGACACCAACTGGTTGTGAAACCTGACCTATGGTACAAGCCACGATTGCATCTCAGTATAGAGAAGTTGGTCAAAGATTGCAAATGGTATTATAGCAGTTCCTAGTGACACGAAACTATTATTATTCACTTTTAATTGTGCTTTTAGATTTTTATATTTTAACACTTGTAATGAATTTTTTAATAAATCCTTTGAAAATAGTGAGATGTGTGCCAAGTGTCAAGTTCTTAGATACAGTTTGTATTCTATCTAAGGGCTTAAGGAATAAAACATTTCACATAGATGTTTAAGAGTTAGTCATTCAGAAAAGTGATTGAACTGTGGTACAACTGACATATGGGCTCATATTC
The DNA here is from genome assembly GCF_004115265.2 of Rhinolophus ferrumequinum. Classification (NCBI taxonomy): domain Eukaryota; kingdom Metazoa; phylum Chordata; class Mammalia; order Chiroptera; family Rhinolophidae; genus Rhinolophus; species Rhinolophus ferrumequinum. Next base: position 9,605,429 of record NC_046310.1, on the reverse strand, counting down.
CACGAGTACAATTGTACGTATCAGGGTATCTCATCATCACAAAACTAGCTTTTAAGGAATAATGGAGGCTCGCAAATATGAACATCTGCTTCTTTATGTTACACTTAACAAAGAATATTTACAGAAATAAAGGAGAAAAAAGTCTCTCTCTTTATTTATAAAAAGTAAGCTCCATAGACTTGTCTACCATAGTGGTTGAATGAGTAATAGAAACAACTATCCATATACCGAAGGACCCAAAATGCCCACACTCAGTAAGAATATATTTTTTAATCCTTAGCTAATAATCTCACTTTCCTGTTGAAAATGATCTGTTAAATAATCTAAATTTAAAAAATTGAGAATACACTATATACATATATAGCTATATGTATACATATAGATTACGTTAAAAAATATATATATGATATACACATAGGATGATATAGTATATATCCTATGGTGTGTATGTATGTATGTATATATATATGAGATACGTATACATATATGCACGTACGTATTGTATGTATCTTATAAAGGCTGTAATATGTTTAAAGTAATTGGTTGAGATAAAGTTTCAGTCTTTTCAATAATGTGAATAATTGTTTCAATGTATCACTTCATTTTGCTAGCAGATTTGATTATATGGTCAAGTTATGAAACTCTTACTTAGTAAGTGACCCTAGTAGATGCACTTGTATAATTATTTTAGCAATATGTTAAACATTTTCACTCATTGGAAGAAGAACGATGGAGCCAGAGCTATGAAGTAAAAGGTAATCACTTACTTTAAATTTGCTGTGTTAAGTCCACTTCCATAAACAGTCATGTACTTTTTCAAAGAGCTATCTACATTTCCCCCTCACTGCCGTTTCGTTTCAAACTTGATCAATATGGATTGCAGGCAAAGTGGGACACTGGTCAAATTTTGCCTGTTTTTTTTTTTTTTTTAAACAATACGTATTGTTTTATAGTACAAACACATAGGTATTTTAATAACCATAAAATCACAAAATGCTACCAATATTTAATTTCACTTTAGAATGTGGTATATCAACTCTGACTTACAAGAATAACGTTACATAATATAAACACAGTAATATGTGTGTAAAGAAAAATATTCCATGTGAACTATAGTTTTTGCATAAAAAAGTATTCCAAGGGTTAAATCAAGAGCACAGTGGTCCCAAATCCTTGCTTAAAATATGTCCCTTCTTAGGGAAAAAAAAAAAGAAGAAGAAAAATGGTGGGAGTGCACATGATTGACAACCTTCCCAAATAGAAGTGTTGCTGTAATTAAGCAATAATGTATGAGTGAGTGTACGTTATGACAAATTGGAAGCTTGGTTGATTAGATTGAGCATATAAGCTGTCAGTATAATTATCATATTTTAATCATTTTTCTCCATTTTTTATAACAGCATTGTCTTCAGCCTCATTTGGTGCTTATTAGATTGATATTCTAAGAGGAATTGTACAACATAAAACACGTCCTTAAACAGGATGAACTTTAGATAAGCCTTTAGTTATGTCTATAAACATTTATAATCATGGCTGTTAGGTTTCTACTTTCTTCTATCTACTGTTTCACTTTGTGTAAAAGTGAAAATTTCTTTCTCAAAATAAAATAGATAACCTTGAGCGAATATGTCTGTGTGCAACACACTACAGTTCAATAGAAGCATGTAAAATCTTTCTTCAAACTGCCTTCAAAATATAGGATTGTTTTCCTTCCATTGCTGTTCTGTCTGTAAACAGATCGTTCGAAAGGATAACTCCATCCTTTGGAGAATTTCTTCTTTTACTTGGTTTGACTCTCTTTAATCACGAATGTTGAATCTTCTAGGCACACAGCGAAGGAATTTGGGAGGAGGGAGTAGGTGGACATGAGGATCCAGTTTCTGCTGCCCAAGGGCTGCTCATGTAACCCACAAGGACAGAATATGAAGGGGAAAGGCAAGACACCACTTAGTATCCAAGTTTTAAGTTCAAAGTCTGTACACTGATTATTCTGAGGCTGGGATGTGGGCATTTAGAAAACACATTCAGGGGTTTGAATATTAATTGTTCATTTCCGTTTTCCAACCATGGAGAGAAAATACTCACCAGGCTTTCAGGTCTCTACTTTGGCGTGGGTGAGCCACACAAGTTAGAGTAATCTGACATATAGGGTGGGAGTATACAAGAATGTGTCTCGTTTCCTCCAGCTTTTCCAGAATCTAAGAGAGGTACAAGGGCTTTGAGGAACTCCTCCAGCTACGTATGTCTTTACCTCAAGAGTCTGTGAGCTACAATATTTTCTTGTTTTTTCAGAGCCTTCTACCGAACACCTCTCCGGCCCCCATGGACCTTGTTAAAGACATTTGTTGTATGGAAGTAAATGGTATGGTAACGCCATCACTATCGTACAGTAAGGGAGGTCCAGACCATGAATGAGTGAGTCAGCATACCAGCGAATCCTCAGTCTCTGACAATAAGTGGGGAAGAGATCCCTCTTCAAAAGACCCAGACAGCTGTACGAGTAACTCACAAGCCGTCTTTCGGTTTCATCTACAAACACATTTAAAAAAAAAAAGATTTAGAAATCATATTGAGAGATTTTATATCTTTATTTTGATTATAGGCCAACACGAATATCTTCCCATCAAGTGTGCTGTATAAAACCATCATCAAATGTTTGACATTTTGTCCTGAGTGGATGCAGCCTTGGTCATTCATGTGTATGTTCCACCTTAGCTGACGTCACTGTTTCTTAATTTTATAGTTACCTCCCAAATTTTACATCGAGTTGTGTAAAACAGTGGTAGCACACCAAAATAGGAAGGGTTGTATTGTTTATGGCTCCGAGGTCTAGAGTCAACATTTCTAATTTGTAAACCACATGCTCACAGAAAGAAGGTGATTATGACTAACTCCTAGCAAATCGTCACATGACGTGACCAGAATCTGGCCTCTTTTTGCTATTAAAATGGCATCCTAATTTTCTCCACTGTGTAAGACCACATAGTAAAGAGTCTCGTTTTGTATTTACACACCTAAAAAGCTTTTTCTTTTTTTCCCCACTGCAGTTTTCTCATTCAGGTTTCCCAGAATTTGGATACCACTTCTCTTTTCAAGCCATTTCCTATGTCCTCCTTTAACACTCCACAGATTTGCAGGTGAAATGAAATACTGCAGTGACCTTTTTAATTCCCCTGACTTTTTACAATCTTGGAAATTTAACACAACAGCAGGCGTTTAATCATATTCACTGATGTAAAAGACAAAATAAGGCACCTTTAAATTCCGAGGGAGATGTGACCTCCAAGGTATCAGACAGTCCCCAGCTGTGCTTGGGACCTCTGGAGCTCTGCTGTGTGTGCTTCTCACTGTGTCTTCTTGGGCTGACACATCTAACCACCGCTTACACTTGAACTTGTAGACTACACACTCCTGCATCCGGTCCACATTTTGAAACTTACCAAAACTATGATATTCTTCAGGTACTTCTCCCCCCCCCAAGAATGTACCATTTTGATTTATTCAGAATGATATTCATTCAAAGGTGTCCAAGTCTTTGATTTCATTTTGAAAGCGTATCCTGTTACACTGGATATTTAAAGTCTTTGCAATACCAGAGACTATAGATACACGGTGCTCATTTGTTTACACGAGTATCTAACAACTGGTGGACTGGTTCTTTAAATCACACGGTGTGGTTAGTCTGATTCCTCGTGGGTTTAGCAGTGCCCAATCATTTAACCAAGTGTCATTATATGTGTTTTTCAGTCTTAGGTCTCAATTGTTGTGCAGTTTGGTTGATGGATGAGATGGCCTAAAGAAAAGTAAGAAAGGGGAAAAAAAAGAACAATGTTCTTCACATAGCCCAAAGTGACAGAGCAGATCAGCTCTCGTAAATTCCCTGTCCATACAGCCATTGTGATCAAGGTGATTGATGAAGAATCCTATCAGCTCTGAGCTGTTTAGGTGTCAAACTGATAGGAGAAAGCGGTGCTCACCGTGTTCCTGCAAACAGTTTTGAGAGGTCAACAGACATCTCTACAACTAGTTACGGGCTTCTGTCCTTTAGATACATGCAAGGGATTATCAATTTACGTCTGTCATGAATGTTTGCTTTAGAGGTGGTCACCTTCAGAAAGCAAAGCACTGAATGGCTCACCTTCCATAACTACTTTTTCGAAGTCTTAAATCGAGCTGTGCTAATAAGTATTGGTGTTTTGGGGCAACTCAGAAACCATGAACTCATTTTTTTTTTTTTTTTAAGCTTGCAAACACTTCTTACTGAGTGTGGTTTGTGGGTTAGCCTGATTGCAGTGAGAGAGAGCAGGCTTGCTGACTTTCTGCCTCCTAGCTTTTCTTCCCAAGAGAATGTGTGTCCCCCAATAGCCTGTGTGGTCATAATTAGCCCCTCAAAAATGAAGGGCTTCAAAAATTGAAGCCAAAGAACAATGTAGGGAGAGATGGATGGACTATATCTGATATACTTTTAGGCCTGACATTAGAAGTCTCCAAGCATAACAAATATAGATGCTTGAAGAAAAGGGTTTTATTTCTCTTTACACTATAAAACGGATTTCCAGTAAATCATTAATTAATTCAACCATGAGATATGTTAACATTAACCCAAATGAAGTATAGTTGGAAAAATATATACTTGGTGAATTTATAATGATTTTAATCCTTGATAAATATTTAAACTATAAAATATCATATATTACTGATCATTGACCTAAAGATTTTTGACAAGGGAGTCCTTTCTCTTTATTTAAAATTGCTTCTCTCTTGGTTGAGCTGAAGTACTGAGAAAAGGAAAAAAAAAGGTGTCATTCCTATGATCTGAGACTTGATAACTGCAGGCTCCATAAATTTGTTTTATTTGATTTAGATTAGGCAGTAGGTAATGTAGCTGGACACAGCTGACAAGAAATTATTTTTTATTTAAAGAACTATTTAAAGAAGAACAAGCTCATTAAGGAAAATGGGGGGGCAGTAGAAACATAAGCAGGACATAGAAATACACATAGTTCTATCATCCAAATTATAGGCAATATGTTACTGGCATTTTAGTATTGCTATTTGGTTTTTTGAATATGCCAAGATTTTAAAATAATATAGTTGTGATCATTTTATATATACTTTTTTAAAATCCTGGTTATTTAACCTTACATTATATACAAAGGTACTTCTACATTATTACATAGTCTTCACAGATCGAATAACGATTTATTCTGATAAGGTTTATTTACAGACTCTGTTAGCTGCCCGCTGAATATACTTTTCCCCATTAAATACTTGCTGGAACAGCCCCAAACTGTTCAGGAGATTCTCTCTCCTACTGGTTTAGGGGAGAGTGATCCTTTTCCCTGAAATATCTTAGATTGGGTTTCAATCAATCATGGGAGTCTCATAACTCTCTCCATTGAGTGACTACAGGGTGCCATATGACCCATTTCTGTCCAATAAGATATTAGGAGAGGTCAACTCTTTTGCTCATACTAGAAGCACATAGACTAATGTTTGGCATTTATCAAATGCTGTATAAAGCATTGTTGAATGAAAGGATTTTAAATGCTAAAGAGTTTTTCATTCAAAATAATAATTCTTTGGGAGAGGCTGTTCTTTCAGGACCATTTCTGTGTCTGGGTGTGATATCTGGAACTGCATCAGCCATCTTGCTACTGGTATAATGATGAAGCCAGCCCACAGAAGAGGCCAACCTAAGAGACTCAAAGAAGCAGAGACCAAACCATCTTTATAGAACCCTGACTTCTGGATTTTTTGAGATAAATTTCCTTCTTGTTTAAGCCAACGTGACTTAGCTTTGACTAATTCTATCATTGACTGTTGATAGAATCTTAACTGATACATGCGGTTTTATATAAGGAGTTACCATGTTTTTTGGGTAATGTATTTTTAGAAAGTTAGAAAGGCCTGCATTTAGGCCACCTACCATTACAGGACATAATAATAAAATTTCTTGAGAGGTTTAATAAAAAGGTGGATACTGATTTTAAGAAATTATACTAATGTGATACATATTTTATAAAATTCAATGCTATTTAACGAATTATAATAAGGCATAATTATAGATACAGCCCATAGTACAAATGCTATTGGTGGACCTTTCTGGAGGAGCAGAGAATTCTGAATCTCAGCCTACACTGCTTCTAAAGCTGTGTATAGAATAAGATTATCTGTCATTACCTTCATTTCAGCACTATGTTTCCAAACGTCATTATGTGGTTATCTATTGCTGCATAACAAATGACCCCAACATTTACTGCCTTAAAACTGCATTTATTTTATTAATCTTCATAATTTCTGTGGGTCAGGGATTTGGGAAGGGCTGAGCTGGGTAGTTCTCACTAAGAGACTCCGGTGGCAGTCAGATGGGTGCTAGAGCTGGAGCAACGGCAGGGAACAGGCTGGAGCCTCGGTCAGCTAAGGGCCGGTTGGGCATCTCGCTGTCTTCCTGTGGTGTCAGGGCCTGTCTGTGTGACCTCTGCTCATGGGCTACTTCCCTCACAGCACGGTGGCCTCAGGGTAGTCAGACGGTTTACATAGCAGCTGACATTTTCTGGAGAGAAGCAAGTGAAACGGAAGCTACATTGCCTTTTGTGATCTAGCCCAGATGTCATGCAGCATTTTCGCTTCATTTTATTTTACTTCTGTAAGTGGGCCGCAGGCCTTCCCAGGATCGAGGGGAAGGAGATTGTACTCCATCTCTTCGTGGGGGAGTGGCAAGCTTCTGGGAGAGCATATGGGGCGAGAGATACTGTGGTGGACGTGTTTGGAAAATATAGCCTCTTACAGCTATTAAAGACCTTTCTGTAGGGCTCATTTTTCTTGTTTCCTTCTTTCTTTTATGTTCATGTTGCTATATTCTTACAATGACTAAAATCTGTGGAATGGCCCAAACTGTATGTTCCTCGGAGTTCAGGAATTCATTCTTGCTTTCTATGCAATTCCAGGATCACTTGCATTCCATACCAAGGATCACATTCAGTTCAGTAAGTGAGAGACTGGGAGAGAACCATGGTGTAAAAGAGCATGAGTTTGTGTCGTGAGAGTCTGAAAAGAATGACGTGTTTCAGTATGAGTGACAAGAAGTGGCAGGCGTATTTGAAAACAAAAATATTGAGATTGAAGGTAAACTACAAACTTGGGATGGGGGAGGAATTTTAAGGCAAATCCTGATAACGGTAGTTAATTTTCATCCTGCAAAAATGTCTTCAAGATTGTCTTGTGTTCGTGGCAATCTCAACTTTTCATGCATAAAATGAGTAGAAATGGTTTTGTGCCTCTGACTGCAGTGGTCCAGGGGGATCCCTCCTGTCCCCACTGCTGAGTATTCCTGAGTGTCTGAAAAGTCCTCCTGAAAGTTCATCGAGCGAATTCACAACAAACTATAGGTTCGATCTCCTGCACTATAAAATGGCATCAGCGAGGAAGACCAACCCACTGTGGTCATCTGCCTCCTACGCTAATTCAAGTTGAAACTATGAGGAAATGAGGAAGAACCAGACGTCAATCTTCAATGATACTATTGCTTATCTGCCACCACAGAAGGATTTATGAAATGCTCCAATGACAGGAACCATTTCGTGTATCAGCAACACTCTGTATTCTGAATGTTGCACTGCCTCCTAGACGAAGACATCCAAGAGCCACACCAGATACAACCAACGTATCTCTAAGACTGTCTACTCACAGCGAACAAAAAGAGAATTAGAGGCATTTATCGGGATACATTTTGTAAACTCACAACAATTTTCACACAGTTTGGTCAAATATTTTAAGAAACCTAAATTGTACAGAAATTTTCCTCGCTGGCTACTTCATTTCATTTTGGATATGCAGAAGCAGATACAAAATTCTGCATTCATTTCTAGTGCTGTGCTTTGAAATTAAAGGGTTAAAGAAAAAGCTTGTTCTTATTTTGATATAGCAATATGCTAAAAAATTATTTGAGGGCCATGTTAAAACTAAAAGAGGAAATACCTTAGAAATACCTACTTTGTGAAACATTAATACTACTAATTTTATTTTTTAAATTGTTATTGTGAATTACTGCATCATTTAACCATGATTAATTTTGCACAGTATAGACATATTTGACGTAGTGGGCAATTAATCTTAGAACATAGTATGCTGTAGCAACTTTCTGATTCTTTTGGACCATTTTAATAAAAAACAGTACTATGGGCTAAGAGGGTGTTACTTACAGGAGTTTTGTTCTATGAGTTATCTTTTTAATATTTATCAAGAACTAGGATTACCTTTCAACTGAAAGTTTAAAATCTTTTTGTTCTTATTCTTGTTTTGAGTTAAAAATGACGTTAAATTTGTTAATTTTTTTCATTTGTTTATTGGAAAGATTTAGGAAAGATTAATTTTGATTTCAAAGATGCGATGTAAAACTAACTTCCTATAAATCAATTTGATAATATTGAACTATTTCTAAGTGCATATACATTATTCTTTTAAAACTAACTGCTGACCAATATTTTTATCCTATTGAAAAACATATTTTTAACACAAAAAGTATTTAGGAAATAGAGATATAAAAGAGGACTCATGGTGAAATAATTAGGAGAAAGCAAAAATGTCATGTAAAATGTCTAAAATACAGAAAAAAATAATTTAATATAATTTTTGATTTGGTTTTTAGTATATAAAAGCCAGGAGGTACTGTCTTTTCTGATGATCCTCATTCTTACCACCAGATGTCAGACTTTTACTGCAAATTTAAATTCCTTCATTGCACTGTAGACATCAGCTGTTTGTTTGTAAGTGGTTACTACCCCGAAATCATGTCTCTTTTTCAACTCTAGCATGCGACTTAACAACTTCCCTTCAATCTACACTTGTAGACACTGATTGTACCTGTTTCAGGCATACATTTATAATTTCTATGTAAGTAGTTCTCTTTCAATTCACCCTTGTGAGTTTTGTATTTATTTTGAGATATGTATTTATGTTCATACATGCACACCAATAATAGATTTTAGTTTGAAAATAACAATGATATATATATGTTAAAACAATCGGGCTATATTTGAAACAAAATGTAGAAAAATGGAAAATTAAAATTTAACAATCTCAAAATAGTTTATTTTGATAAAAAAAAATACGGTGGGAAAATAGTATTTAAGTATTGTATTTTTTTCATAAAATCTATTAAATAGGTGTCATTTTCTCACAAATATCTAAAACCAGCTATGCCAAAATTCTTAATTTTTTCATTAGAGAAATAAGTATAATTTGATTTATTTATAATTTGAGTATAATTTGAGCATATTTAACAACATAATTTTAACTGGTAAAAATTAAATATCAGAGTACTATACTTTCTTTTTCTTTTGTATATACTATGGCCCAAATAAATAAAAATTATTAAAATATAAATTTATCCTTTTACTGAGTGTTGTGAATATTGAATTAATTTAGGGTAAGGCTTTATTTGATGTTTTATTATGAGTCATGCTTTTTATTTCTGTGTATAATGCCTGAACTGCTTAAATAGAAATGCAGTATAAGAAACAATATTTGTGAATAATAGAAGAATTGATTGGTATTAGTTTTTATGTGTATTAAGATTTTAAGTTTACTATTTACTGTTCTATTTAATATCTGATCCTATATGATGCAGAACTTCATTTCGTGAAGTATGTAATGGAAACAGGATAAACTGGGAAAAAGCAGATGTTGTTTTGATCATTCATAAGGTTTTTTTTTCCAAAAAAACAACAACATATAAACCCTATCATAAACATTAAAACATGTTAGTTAATTGGTAAGGACACATAAATATGCCACTAGTTTATGTTTTTGACTTACTATTTACAATAGTAAGTTGTAAAGTTACTAAACAACAAGTTAGAGTTATAGAAAAAGGAAAGGAAAGGAAAGGAAAGGAAAGGAAAGGAAAGGAAAGGAAAGGAAAGGAAAGGAAAGGAAAGGAAAGGAAAGGAAAGGAAAGGAAAGGAAAGGAAAGGAAAGGAAAGGAAAGGAAAGGAAAGGAAAGGAAAGGCAGGCAAGGAGACTGTCGGAATGTATGCATGAGGGTGCTACCCTATTGAAACTGTGTCTCCCTAACCTGTTAGAATCTTTCTGCTTCTTGGAATTAATGATTCTTCTCTGACTTTAGTTCTGTTAAACCTCAGCATTTTGTTGTTCTTTTGAGTTGAAAAATACTAAAATTCCAAGAATTTCTAAGACTGACCATGGGTACTCCTGATTTCTTTCATGATAACCCCCTTGATTGATTTTTTATTTTTTATTTTTAAAGAGTTAACATATATATATGAAACTACTTCGCTATTTTTCATTGTTAATACTGTTATTTCTTAATCACAGATATATTGCCATTTCATGATATGTGCTTTTGGAATCTTTTTCTTGTTAACATAAACTCAACATATTTATCATTGATTTTTACCTTTAATGCTGCTACTAGATGTTCCTTTTTTAAAAGCCTCATTCAATCTGATCTCCTTTAATGAATATGCCCATATTCCTTAGGAAGTGAATAAAACTTTGCTTTCACTTCATAGTCAGTACTTAATCCTCATTATTGAGACTATGCTGAAACCTTGAATACTTGTCAAAGGTTCATTTTATAATCCTGAGGTTGGTTTGGCATTCAGCAATATAAGCAGGGGCTCTGCTTACAATAATTGATTCATCCCGTACTTAAATCCCACTGATCTCATTACAATTATGGGAAGGCATTGTAGCTGTTGCAATTTAGACTTACATCAAAGAAAAAAAAGATAGAGGCACCCCCTTCCCCCTTTGGATTTCTGTAAAATGTGAAAGAATGAGGTCATATCATGTATCAAAATAAAATCCCAGTACTGACCCTTCTAGACTCAAAATGTTGCCCTGGAAATATATAGTAATGAAATATGCTTCATTTGAGCAATATTTGCATAGCTGAGAATGAAAATATTATGAACTTTATTATCTTCCTGTACCTGTTTTTCCATTAATAATTTTACAGTATTAAAGTCACTAAAACATAGTTTGAACTGGAAATTCTAACATTTAAGTCAGCGTCGACAAAGAAGCTATCAGTTCCAAGAACCCAAAATACGAAATGTAGCATTTTGAATGTACTTTCTGAGTATTATGGACAAGCTGACTTCTCTTTGAAAATATATGCCGTATTTCTTCATTCCATATACTATTCTATGAAAACAACAAATATTTTAAAAACCAATTGGTCAAAAATAAAAAAAAAATTAAAAATAAAAAAACAAAAACCAATTGGTCATATACACTCTGCATCAGAACTCTGCATTTTTTTGGTGGCTTCAATAAAAAATGCGGTCGGTCTTAAAGAACAAATGGACAGAGATCCTCTTTTATATCCTAATATTTTGAATATTTAAGGAGATAGAGACGGATGGGTGAAGGAAATACTGGTTTGTAAAGGCAAACTTACGTACATTTTTATTTCATAAATCATTTAAAGGCTATTAAAGAAAAAAGGGGAGTGTTGCACATCTCATCTAGTTTTGTTCATTTCATTGAACTTTCATTATTGTTGCAAAGATTAAAAAAACAATAATTAGGGTTTATTAACATTATAATTTTCTTCACAGCCAGAAAACATGTTTTAAAAAGTGAAAGGGATATTTTTACAGGAAGCATTCTCAAGCACTTATGAAATAAATACCACAAAATTAGGTTGAGTATACTTCAAGTTTATTACTTGTGAAATGTATTCTAAGCTAACATAATCATTCCTATCAATTACTACCTCTAGCTATGGGAGGGCATTTCTTTGGTGGGAAAAAAAACCTTTGCATTCTCTGTCAACTGTGAATATTCTTGATTTGGCTGACGGGAGTCTTATCTCCCAATCCTAATATCTTCAAGTGCAGGAAAATCTAATTCATTAACTTTTCCAAACGTTTTAAAAGTTTCTTTTCATTAGGGACCGTTTTGACCTTCTTTATCCATATCACTCTAGAGATCAGAAATACAATTGACAATAATTGATACCCATTAGTTTGTAGCTCGGAAGCCAACTCTGTGTGACTGGACACTCCAAAGGCAAATTATCTTTGTACAAAAATATCTATATTTTAAACGAACTGTTAAGCACATGGTACCATGATGACTAGTATTTTAAGACCAGCAGAGTAGCATTTTCAAATGTTTTGATCTTAAAAATGTGAGACAAAATATTTTCTAAAAATTTGTTTATAGCACAATATGTTTTTAAGTGCCCTTAGAGAACTTACTTGTCTCTCTTCTCTCATTTCTGAGTTTAAGTCAAATATTAAAAGCAAAGCTGTCCTAATAAATGAACAATTTTCAGTACAAAAAATACTTATTTTTCTTCAAGTTACTTCAAAATTATAGGAGAAATAAGTCTTACTAAACCTGCATTTGTGTGAACAAAAATGAATTAAATTTATATATATATAATTTTTTTAACTGAGAAATCCCTTAATAATTAAAACATAAGGATAAAAGGTATTATAAAGAATTCAATGGGCAGTATCAGATGCACTTATCGGGAAATTTTAGTCAGTAACCTAAACTATTTAAATGATTATTTTATTTCCAATAGTAAATAAACAGGTTTACAGCTCATTTGTTATAAAATAATCATGTTATAAACCAAATAATATAATACACAGTAGGATAGAAACAGAAAAGGATTCTTGTGGCTCACATATAGAATATATTGGAATTTTGCAGAGACAGTAAACAAATAATTTAAAGATTTTTTAAATATTAAGACAAATGAAGATGATATTTCAAGGTTACTTATGCTTTTGGGTGTTATTGAATTTTCTAGAGTTCAAATTTACTTTTTTTTTTTTTTTTTTTTTGGTTTCACAAAGCTATATTATATTTACCAAAGGGGAGGGTGATGTAAATTGGATTTTTTTGCACCTTTAAAAGAGAAATGTTAATATAAATGATTACTGTTACTTTCCTTAGCCAACTGTGACTTCATTAAGGTGAGAGAAATTAATAAATCTCAATACTTTAAGTTTTTAAAATAAAAAAATTAGGATTATCTAAAACATCAATTTTGAAGGATCATATTAGTAAGAAAAACTATAAAAGTCTATTCATTATTTTAGGACTAAATCCATAAGAGATGAGTGTTATGGTAAGATAAATAGTCTTAAAAATGATCTAATATTCAATTTGCTGTATGCCTGTCCCTTTTGTGTCAGATAGCATTTAGATTTTATATACTCTAATATATATTTTACTGAAATTATGAAACATACAACAGTGTCTTTAAATAAATATACAATTACTAGTTAAGCAAATATTTCAGACTGTGCTAGTACTTAAAATGCCTCTAGACAAAATAATAGAAAAGATTTAAAAATAAATCTTGAAAGATTTGCATTACCATACACTTTTCATTGACTAAAATAGTGTATTCATTACACATTTTTATTTTCAATAGTTTGTTGAAATAGAAGACACCCATCCATGGACTTCTGTTACTCTTATAGAAAAGATTTTTCCTTTTCAAGAATAACTAATATCCTGAAATCACTCTCCCTTCACTTCTATAATTGCAACCATTAATAAACATTTGTGTGCCAATGATCTTACTAAGTAGTACCTAAAGTAAATACATACGTGACAAATTCTGGATTATGTTCTCAATTTGCACTACATTTCCTCTTTCCACTGGGTTATATTTCCCCCATGTCCTTGTTTATTTTCTTAATCAAACCTTCCCAGACCTGTGTGCAAAGAACCACAGTGGTTATGGTTACAAACACTGAGTACAGAAACATGTTCGATAGCCAGTTTATAGGAATATTGACTTATTGGGGTGCTTTTCCATGTCCCTATACTGTTTCCCTCACATGTGCTCCTTCCTTAGGGTGAACCCCTCTTCTCTCTGTTAGCTGTTGATTTCATCATACCCTCTCCCCAAAATCAAACATTGAGCCCCTTGGAGGACTACTCCCAAATCTCATTCTGTAAATAGATACGTTAACTTTAATTTAAAAATTGGATTTCTTGTGAGAGTTGGCTTTGTGATTGGGTGTCCTAAAAAATCTCTTTGCAGTGGGAACATGTGTATGCTTAGGTTTTCTTTTCCACTCCTCATCATAATGCCACATGTGGTGGCATTGAATATTTTTGGTATCTTTAAGCCCCAATAATGCTCCATACTTTTATGCCTATTTCCTGAACAGAATTTTAAGGAAAAATAATATGCAGATAGTAACCCCAAAAGATGGTTTAACATTTTTCTCTCATCTGCATAGCGAGATTTAATTTCCATCCCTTAAATATGACGAATTGCTGAGATTTTCTCCAGTTAATGCTTTTAACAGCTCCCAATAAACTTCATTAATCAGGCAAGCTCGAGGCCCAATGTGTAGCCTGGAAGCAGGTAATTTGCTTGATGAGACCCCGACTTTAGTGAATAAACAGGTGGATAATCTGAGGGCTTTACGGCCTTAATTACAGTCTAATCAGTTCAGCGTTTGGCGGGCAAAAGAGAAAGAAAAAAAGGGGTGGTGATGGGGGCGGGTGGAAGTTCAAAGCCACTTTTCCTAAAATGGGACATACATCCTTTCTTAAGGCACTGTCTTCAATTTATTTCCTCTTTTCCCGGATTCCCGTTTTATTATTATTATTATTATTATTATTATTATTATTATTATTATTATTATTTCTTTCTGTCTACTGGGCTGTCCTTTTCCTTAACCTCTATTTCCCTGCTGTATCTTTTCCGCTGTCCTGGCGTGTCCCCTGGAACCACTCTCTTCACCCATCTCTGGCTCCGCACCTCCGCGGATACTGGTTTTTTCTTTTCCTCGGCAGGGGTGTCACTGCTTCCCACCCCCGTCCTCCCCCTAGGCTTCTCCCTCTCCTCCCCTCCTTTCCCGCCCACTCCGGGGCCCCCGCCCGACCCCCCCACCCGGCGCCTCCGGTTCCCAGCTCCCCGCCGAACATTCTCTCTGTCACCCGTGGGCTGCCTGACAAATCACTTCAAGGGCAGCCGAACTTTGAAGGACAAGACAAAGCTTCAGCATATGGTCCAATCCCCAGATGTTTGTCTTTCTTCCTCCTCCACTTCCCACCTCCTCCTTCTCGGGGTTCGTTTGCAAAACCTGCCCGCCGCCGCCGGCGGCCCCGCGCGCGGGGCGCTCTCCCCGCTCCCCCACCTCCAAGTTCAACGCTGAGTGAGAAGTGGCTTAATTTCCTCCCCGTCTTTTGTTTCGCCGGCCTCCCTTTCTAGCTGATTAGTGGGAGGACAGAGGTTTCTTTGAACCTCATGATTTATGTTTAACTCTGCAATTAAAGTAAGTCTCCTGGTCAGTTTACACGATGTGGGGTGCGGAGGGGGACCCCGAGAGGCTGTCGGAGGTGGGGGGGGCCGAGCCCGGGGAAGATGAGGGGGACAGTGGAGGCCCCGAGCCAGGGTCGTCCCAAGACGCCTTTGCCCTCTGTGTCCCTCGGGGGCGCGGGCTGTGGGGCTATTTGGGGTACCCGCGTCGCGGAGAGCACGGAGCCCCCCGGAAAAGGAGGGGAGGGCGCGCAGCCGAGCGGCAGTTCCGTGACCTCATTCCCCGGGTTCCCCAATCCAGGGGCGCGCTGGCACCTCCAGGCCTCAGCATCGCAGGAAGCGAGCTTCCGTCGCTCCGCAGACCGAGTCCTGCTCAGCTGGGGCGGGGGTGCTGGAGAAGGCGCCCCAAGACGGGCGGATGGAAGCTGCCGCCCTTTGGGCAGCAGGGAAGGGGTCCGGCCCGGCGCGCGGGGACAGTCCAGCCTCGGCCCCAGCGCCCGGCCCCTGCCCGGGAAAGTGTGCGGCAGGACCCGGAGTAAGGGGGCGACCTGTCGCACGGCCAGGCGAGGGCGGGCTGGAACCTGCAGGCTCGAGCGGGAGCGCCCCCAAAGGACCTAGGCTCTTAGCCGAGCCCCAGCGCCTGGCTGATCAGCCCGCATTTCTCCCCATTTCGGAGCGGCCAGAGCTCCCACCACGCTTCCTCCGGGTGGCTGATGTCCCGTTGCTGACAGGGGAAAAAAAAAAAAAAAAAAAAAAGGCTTGGGGTCTAGAGAGTCGCGCACATCTAGCCACAATCGCTTTGGGTCGAAGGAACTAGGTTTCACTGAGCCAAACTGGCCCTCAGTTTATTCTACCCCCTCAACCTCTGCCCCCTTAGCAGTGATCGATCTATAGGCGCCCAGAGAAAGTCAGTGCCCCCCTTTCTTAATCAGCTGCCTCTCTCTGTTTATATTCATGCAACTTTCCTGGCGACGGGTCAACAAAGGCGGGGAGAGCGGCGAAAAAGATTCTCCGCAGTGAAAACAATGAAATACGCGAGACGTGTATGTTTGTATAAACGTTACCCGGTGGAAGCTGATTGTCCTAGAGCGAGCCAGCCCCCGCAGGGCTGCAGTCATTTGATTTCTCCGTAATTTGACTTGCTCACACTTAGGGAAGGTGGAAGGTAATAATAGCGAATAGGAGAAATAAAAGGCGTCCGGCAAACAATCTACTCTCTTCCCCAGTTTTTAAAGAACTTTCAGCGTGTGGCTAGGTCTTGTAACATAGCGAATGAGCGGTCAGACAAAATGTACAGTCTAACCCGAGAAATTGAGTTTACATATCCAGATGTGTTGGTTTTTTATTGTTACTGTTCCTCCTCCTCCTTTGGGGGAGAGAGTTTTCGGTTAAGTGTGGTGGGTTTCTTACTTTTCGTAAAACAATCTTTACCGGTAATCTCATTATTTTAACAAAAACATTCGTTTAGTAACTCCAGACTTGAATTGTGTGAATAAGGAACACAGCAAAATATATTATCAATATTTTACTCTTGTATAAGAGAAAATCATATTGTTCTACTCAGAAGGGTCAACTCGAATAAAATACTGAATGCTGTAAAATAGGCACTTTAGCATCTATTATATTTTTACCAAATACATATTTTCAATAACTGGCTGAATTAGCAGAAAATTTAAACTGTATATAGTGTAATTTCAATTTCTTAAAAACAGATGACGGCACTTACACAAACCATTTAAATAACTCGATTATGACATTAACAAAAAACTGCAGGAAGGGCTGAAAAGATGAAAAAATATTTTCCCCCCTGCTATCTTAAACTAAGTTAGATTATAGTCTTTTTGGACCATCGGTGAGCTTTGACCTTTTGTTCTTTTTCTCTTATGTGATCATGAAGGAACAAATGTCTGTTTTGCGACTAGGTGAATGAGACATCTCTAAAAGAATGGCCGTGGTCAGCATCCTCTACTTATCTAAACTAAATTACAGCTTAATAATATTGCATTTTGTGCTGCACTGGTGCTCTCACACACCTGAGTGGACTGGGGGCATTTTGCTGCCTAATTTCTCTTTTGTGTTATGTCTTGATAATCGAAATGCATTATTATTTCTTTTACAAAATACAATGGGAATCCTTCCTTCCCCGCCCCCAAGTTCTGAAAATTCTCAAACCGCCCCGGAGAAATACAAATGCACAAAGCGACAGGCGAAGCAGGCCCTGTGTTCAGCACTCAATCATTTCCTGTCACAGGTGCAACCACTATGCATTATCCTGCCATGATTGATAGAGTGGGTTTGTGCAGACTGGGGGAGCTGGGGACGCTCAGATGGGGTCCTGTCATTTGGGCTCCATTTCATGCTACCTGTAGGGAAAAGGAAATTCTTTGCGGGGATTGGCTGTTTGGTGAGTTTTAAATTTTAGTTCCTCATATATAATAGAAAGGTCATCTTTTCTAAAAGTTAAATATAGCTCTAAGCTTGATCTCAGCATACACTTTATGCTGGGGACAAACAAAACCAAAAAGCTAATTGTAACACAATAGACTTCATTTCATTTAAAGTCCACATGTTATATATAGAAGTACAGCTACAACCTAATTTCCCATTATTACATCGAGTATGAAAAGTTATTTTCCTCAAATCGTAAGTCTTTCAATAGAAAAAAAAAAAGAACAACACACATGCCTATTTGATATATACCCCCACTGGCTTAAGTATGCAACAACCTAGTATTGAGCTTGATGTCTATATAATACGGTTAAAACATGTACTTACATCCTTATGAATCACTTTACAAGACAATGAGTTATGTTATTATATGCCATTCAATGATACACTAACATAGAAAATACAGTGTAAGATAAAGCGGACATTTTTATCAGAGATCGTGGCCGTATTTCATTTTAGCTGGTGACCAGATTTTGGAGTTTGCTTTTGCTACATGATCAGTCAGGATCTTAACTAATTAATGTAAGATCAAAGTTGACAATGTCTCACCAGTGTTGTGTAAAACTGTAAAATCCTCTAGGTCCTTCATTTCTTTTTGAAATGGCTAAAGGCAGAATGATTTGCATAAGGAGGTCTCAGATTTTAAAATGTAAAAGTTCTTTCTTTGGGATTATTAAGTGGCTTTTAGTGAAGTCCACAGATGTTCACGCACCCACTGCAGAGCTTTAATGTTTTTCCTCATGCTTTTTAGGTACAGCCTAATAGGCTGAATAAAATGATAGAACAGGAGTGGGGACTAAAATAGCCTTTAAAATGTTCCCTTTTATTTTGACACCAGAATATCCTTTTATAGCAACACATCTGAATTTTATAATTGTAGCAAACAATATTCAATTTCTTCTAAAAATTTGCCAGCTAAATTATGTTCCCACACATCAGCTTATGCTCTGTGTATTTTTATTACACTGGTAAATTATATATATATATGGATTAAACATTTTAGCTTATAAACACCTTTCTAGAAAATAGTCCTGCACCTCTAAAGCATTTGTTTTTATATGTCACTTATTATAGCAACAATCCGGCATAATACACGAGTTTAAAAATCTGATGGCCCAAATGATCAATCATTTGTGGTAAATGTTCATATAAGAACATTTATGAAGATATATTGATAAAGGGTGATTTGTATTGCCATTATCTCTTTTCTATAAGAATCGGAATGAAAGGAGGCATAAAATCTTAAATGCATTCTAGTAAGCTTTCAATGACTAGAAAATTAACGACATTATTTAAGTGACCATAATTCTGAGTAAATGTGTAGATTGCTATGTTTGTGGTCATACCATAGATAAATACAAACCCTGCCAACCACTCACTAAAAAAAATTGTGTGTTAGGTTTATTTGGAGTAATGTTAAAAAATAACAACAACCTCCCCAGCCCCCAGGACTTTAAGTGGTATTTGGATGGCCTTTAACTATTGTAGCTCTTAGAACAGTCCATTTTAAGATCTAAAATATAAAGGACTAACTTTATATGCACACTACTTTATTATCATTAGCATTAGGCTGTACTACATCTGTAGTTAATACTCCCTGCTTTATTTTATATTAACCATGACGCAAGACCAGTAGTTATAAAGTATTCATAATGCAGAATGTTCCTTTAGCATGTCATTTATTATTATAAGATAAAAACATAAGATGAAAAATGTCCTCTTTCTTATATTACAATATCACTGTATTAAGGTTCTCATTCAAGAAGAAATAACTTTTATGTACACAAAGAAACCAGCTGTTTTCCTGAATACTGGTGAGTTTCAGTTCTGCTTTGAATCACATTTCTGACTTACAAATAGAATGAACAAAGATTGAAAGATGACTAGGTTAAATGACACAGAAACATGAAAAGGTGAAAGAAACTTTGATTGGCATTGGGTATGAGTATGTGTCTATCCTTTTCACACTGGGTTTTGGACAGTCTTATTTAAGGATAGACCGAGACCCAAAAGTTGATGGAGAAGCCAAAAATGAGATAGCGCACAGGGGCAAGTTAACCTCTTTTTGCCTTTACAAATATATGATACACTTAAAAGCAGACCCAACACTGCCAACGTGTCCACTAGATGTGTCATCAGAGAGTGAGAAGCTGTCTTAGGGGCAATGTTCTCATTGTCTGGACAGCTGCTGGCGGTGAGACCACCTCAGAAGGAAGAGAAGTGGAAAGGGTTTACTTCTAAATGATAGGGGATAGTGTTCAGTGAATAAAAGCATCTATACATTTCTGGCTTTCTCTCAACACACACACACACACAC
This sequence comes from Rhinolophus ferrumequinum, assembly GCF_004115265.2. NCBI lineage: Eukaryota > Metazoa > Chordata > Mammalia > Chiroptera > Rhinolophidae > Rhinolophus > Rhinolophus ferrumequinum. The sequence continues at coordinate 9,585,390 of NC_046310.1, read as the reverse complement.
ACACACAAACACACACACGCACATTCTTTAAAGAATAATACTGTAATGCCACATTGATGAGAGTAAAGGAGGGAAAAATATTTTAAAAAATAGGAAAATCTGGAGCTTAAAAATATTTCTGGTTAGCTTGAATAATGTCATATGCTAGCTCTTTTTTTTTTCCTGTAAGGTGTTTTGCATATCGTTTGTTCATGCAATTTTGAAGACCGACATAGTGATTTATTAGTAATAGTATTAATAATAATATAGATAGGCGTATTTTTCAAGTGAAAGCAATATAATTAGTAATATAGAGTACAAAAAAGACAGGACTCAAGTGCCCTTCCGAGAAAAAGACAAAGAACATGTTGCCAAACCAGAATACAGCCATCCATTGAACGCAATGCATAACCTCCTCATGATATTAGTCTTATTTCCTTTTAGCTAAAGAGTAATTTAGAAAAATTACTAGAGCTACAATTCTAGATTATGTAGAGAAGTTGAATAAAATCAAAGGCATTTAGGTGGACATGTGATTTGCCAATTGTATAATTGCAACTTCCTGACCTCAGTAATAGTCTAGATTGGCAGAAAAACTGAAAAATGTGGAAACCTGCAACTATTCTGAGGGGTTGTGGCAAAGTCCCATTCGGACCACAGTCAAAGTATAGACTGTGGATCAGTAAGTAGTGCTAGCATCTTCTCATCTCTCATTTCCTGCCGCCCCACTCCAGACCTACCCCCATCAGATTCTTAAACAATGGGACTTAGGCATCTGTACATCAACAAAGCTCACAGGTAATTTTTATGCATCAGAAAGTTTGAGAACCTTCTTTTGGAGTGTAGCAAGGTGTTTTAGTCTTTCTCAGAAATATATTTTCCCTAAATAGTTTGTACTTTAAATATGATTATGTCAGAAGATATTTCTTATACAAGAAAGGAGACTGATTAGAAAGCCTTGGAAATTTGGAACTTTTGTTTAATTAAGTTTATAGACACTATACAATTTGCTTAAGTTGAAGTGTTTAAAGATGAGCTAAGGTACAGACTTTCCTACATATATAATGTATAAGCTTTCTTATGTTAGTTTTAATAGCATACAGTACAAGTGCGTTAGTAGCTATGTCTAAATGCAGTTGTTTTTGGGTTGTCCTGTTTTTAATGACTGTATGTGAAGCCCTAAAGGCTCTAATTGACCAGCCATAGTTTTGTGGGGTCTGTTACAGTCCTGTTTTTCTTGTGTTTGTCACTTCCCACCCTGGGTCACAAAAGAGGTGGGATTGCACCATGAAGAGTGGAGAAATACAATTGTCTGGGCAGTGGTGGCTGTTTGAGAAAAATCACAGGTGACATTTTGGGAAATATTTCAGCTAATCCATCAAGACTGAGAAATGCCCATAAGAGAACAGACAATGTAATGTAGATTTGGTCTATAGATGTTTGTTGAATGGAAGAATGGTGAAAATCTGCTTAGAGAGCTCTTCATCACTCCTTTCGTCTGGAAATCTCCTTGACACAGGACATGACGGTGACTTCTCCACTACAGTCCCATGGAACACTTCTTGCCAGGGGACCTAGCAAGCTGGCAAGCGCGTGGCACCACTGCCTGAAGACATGAAGAGTTTGTCATTGAGGATGGCACCGTGAGTGTGTGTCCATCCTCTGCTCTGTACCGGCACAGTGCAAGGAATCATCAAGAAAAACAGGAGAAGCAAAGCAGTCTGTTGTACCCGCAAGAAGCTTTCAGCTTCATGGAAGAGAAGATAGCTGTGCATTCAGAACACTGGAAAGCCAAAAGGAACAGACTCTATTGATCATAAATGCAGATGGAGTTCAGCGAAGATGGTGATGTTCTTAGTTGCAAGTAACAGGATCCTTGTGAAACTGGCTACAACCCAAAGAGTATACTCAGCTTACAAAACAGGGGTCTTTGCACTTGACTCGGAGAGGCCTGAGTATCTCAGCGATTCACCAAATGTCTTGGTTTTTCTTTCTTCCTTCTCTCAACCTTCCCTTCAGCATTATCAGCTTCATCCTAAATCTAGCTTGCTTATAGTCCCAAAATGTTTTCCAGAAGCTCCTAGACCTACATGCTTGTTTGTGCATAGGAGAAAACAATATCTTTGTCCCAGCATTTTAGCAAAACCTTAGTAGTGTATGCTTACCGGTCTGAGCCCCACTTTTAGAGGGGAGGACAAAGTTAGCATCCTTGGAACCATAAGCCTTGCTAAGCAGAATGTGGAACTTAAGGAGGGAATGGAAGGTGAGGAGGTAGACACCACACGTCTAATATAAGGGGTGAATAAAGCTTAGAATAATCAAGGAGTACTTCTTATAAGAGGTGGCACCAGGCTAGCTCTAGAAGAGCTGGTAAATGGAGGGAAAGGGGAGAATACTCCAAGTCGGACAAAAGGAAAAGCAAGCACAAAGTCAGGCATGAGCCTAGATGATGGGAATAGTGAAGCGGTCCTGCCTAAACTAAAGCATCGATGTTGGCGAGTACGGGAGTTAAGCTGGGTGTTTGCGGTTACTTTGTACAGGAGAGATCAGCTTAGATTTAATGGGATAAGCAAGACGGGTTGAGTGAAGGAGCCACAGAGTAGAAGCATTCACTTACACTATTTTGTTCTTTCGCAAACCAATTGCATGCTCTACTCTTTTTTCTTTTTTTTTTTTTGAGCAAACAATTATGTGGGAGGTGCTGGATATGCAAAAATGAAAGACACAGATCCTGCACTTAGAGAGTTGCCAGCCTACATATCCTAGGTCCACGGAACACTATGCCCAAGGACCTTAGCATAATTTTACCCCTTAATAAGGTATTGATTAAAAAACAGAAAACTATGATAAAATCGGATTTTAGGTTATTCTATAAATCATCCTACTCCCTGCCTGAATCTTTAGGGAATATATATACATATACATATATATATGTATATATGTGTGTGTATATATATATACACATATATATATATACACACACATATATACACATATATATATATATACACACACACTACACACACATATATATATATATATTCAGGTGTAAAGGCCTTGTTCGGTCTTCTGTTTGGCCAGAATGAAATAAATCCTAAAGAGCTGTGGGATGAGAGGAGCGATTTGAGAAACCTAAACCACAAGAGGACTCAAGCAGTTTGGTGGAAAACAAACCATCAACCAGAACTTAAAGAAATGTCCTCCAAAGAAAGGTGCAAGGGGGAGAGAGAGAGAGAGAGAGAGAGAGAGAGAGAGAGAGAGAGAGAGAGAGAGAGAGAGAGAGAGAGAGAGAGAGAGCGCGAGCCCCCGTGGGCTCCCCCAGACCCTCCTGTCTCCCGTGGGCGGGGCAGCCCGGCCGCCGAGTTCAGCGGGGACGGTGTCAGGCTGCGCGGTGGCAGTGACGGCCGGTGAGTGATGGCACCATCAGCTTCCCGCCGAGATCCATCATGCGGCCCCAGCCGCTGAGGAATCACAGCCCCAGCAAGGTGCTGAGCCCAGCAACATACCATTAAACAAGGTTACCACCGGCAGATTTGTTCCCGTGATCAATCTGGCCGATCACCGTTCCACCTCACGGTACAATCGCTCCCCCCCACCCACCCCCCCACTTAAAACATAAACACGTATTACGAAAGCACTTGCTGAACAATGTAAAGCTTGCCGAAGTCTTCATTTCTCCCGTGGCATTCCCCACGCTTCTTTAAAAACCCTTATAAATCATGAAAAATAACCTTTAGTACAGGATATGTCCTCAGGCAAGTGCGCTACCCTAATTCCATATTTTATTACCTGATACTGACTGATTTTTTTTTTTCTTCCTCCAATTGATTATGGAATAGCATTGGGACAATTTCTTTTTTTATTTCCCCTCAAGTCTGCATAGCTCACTAGTTTCTTCCCTTAGGAGATCCCAAATGAGATAGAAGTAAAACACTTACTGCTTTTACTGCTCAACTTTAATTCTTGTGTTTTGCATTTAACACTTCACACGCCTGGGCAGACAGATGACTCAGTGGTATTGAATACTTGCCTAAAAGATACTATCTTGACTTCTTTACAGTGTCATTGAGACTGGTAAATGTTATAATCATTAGAATTCAGAAAATTGCACAGGAATTTCATGAGGAAAACAAACAAACAAAAACAAAAAACACGTCTTCAGTACTCAGCCAGCAAGTTTGAAATAAAAGATCCTAGTATATATGGCAATAAAAAAAACAACCGATGAAAACAATCCACAAATGAATGCTTAGTTCAGAAAAAAAAAACAAACGCAAAACTTTCCAAATATTTTCTGACATCCATCTTTTCTGACTGAGTCCCCTTGAATATTTCAGGAACTTACGATTGTAAGCTTATATCCACAGAATTAAAAATATATATGTTTACATGATTAAAAATAGACACATTGGTGATTTTGGCCTTCATAAAAACCATGAGAATTTATCTAACATGATTAACTGGTTGTAGGGAAAATTAATAACAAATCTGAATTCAGACTCCATTCCAACTTCTAAAACTTTCATTCCTACAAAAATAAAGTTTGTTTTTATCCTACCTCCAGGAAAGACTCCCTTACAACTGTCCCAGAGAGAGAGAACAGATTTGATGTTTAAATCCTCCCAGAAAATGGTTTCTTAACATCCATTTGAGGTAATTGCATTAAATAGAACAATCCATACAGAAACTCAGTTGCCTACCATATTATTCTTTATTCTTTTATTCAAATCCTTTCCCTTCTTCTCTCTCTTCCTCCCTCCCTTACTCCTTCTTCCCTCCCTTCCTTTCTCTTTCCTTCCTTCCTTCTTTCTTTCCTTCCCTCTCTTCTTAGTGGAGAAGAATCACAGCTAGTCATTTTTCGCTGCATAAAACACCTTTTAAGTGCAATGGTTAGGTTTACCTTAAGTTAAGCATTCATAGATAGGACTTAATTCCCTTAGATACTCAGTACAAACCATACCAACGGCTTGTTATATCTGAGACTTCTTGCCAAGCAAAAATGCAGACTTTTAGAGAAAGTAGAACTCATTGTAAAAGCATGCATTATTCTTTCAGAAGATGTGTTAGTCTATCCTATTCTGTCTAGCGTGAGTTCCAAATTCTCTTCAGGAATATCATTTCATATATCAAGGCTGATGACATAATAAATGTTATAGATTGGTAGCTCTTAATTCATTCATAAGAGAAAAATCGGAGAGATTTTTCAGTAGGCTCGTGTTATATCCTTAGTTTAACAAACATTTATTGAATGCCCATTGTGTATAAGGCACTGTGTCTTGTATTTTTTTTTATAATAATTCCACGGTTACAGATTACATTGCTATGTTCAGAAGATACTAAATCTGAGTCATGTAGTAGAGACTTAATTTGGTTAAAACCCAGATGACTTATAGTCTAGATACAATATTCATGGCAGGTTTGTAATGGGCTTAGGTAGTTCTTATAGTACAATAATGCAAAAAATTGAAGGAAGCTATTGCCTCCATAATACGCTATAATTTAACTTAGGCTCTGTGTAGATACATTCATCAATAACTCAGTAAAAACAATTTCACATCTAAGCATCAGCTCTAACGATAGAAACGCTTAGACTCTTGAAAGGAAGGTGATAGAAAAACAAAGCATTCTTTCTATTAACCATTATCTTTCTTTTGCTGTTGATTTAACTCAAATTTAGAAGGGCATACATGAAAAATATATATAAATTAAAATATGTCAGTTATAGGTGGCTTGAAAGAATATTCTTGTAGCATTTCTGATATTATTCATAATTATCTTCAGGCATTTGTAAATATCCAAATACTGTTAAATAATAGCATTTGATTTGTAATTCAATAAAAATTTTCTTTTATCACCCTGGACTAGACATATTTGTCCCTAGTCAGGTATCTTGTAAAACTTCCCCATTTGTGTGTGTGTGTGTGTGTGTGTGTGTGTGTGTGTGCACGCACGCATGTGTTTATTTGTCTCTGGGTGCACATTGTAAATCCCAGTTGTATGCCTCTCACAAATTAGGTAATTTTCAAAAGCTCTCCAACTCCATCTTACATAAATTTTATTCTCAGTGGAAATATTGTAGAGACAATCAAATACTTTAGAGATTCTATCATGACATTTACCACTCATTCTACATTTAATTCTTAATTCACACAGCTTCCCTAGGAATTCCACTCACCTCAAATCAAACGTGTCAGCGAGAATCACTTCCTGGCAGTGACCATTTTAGTCTGCTTCCATATTTGTTTTTCTGTGGGTCATTCCCTTTAGACACTGTATGGTCAACTCAACATACCAACTTTCCCTTAATACAAATTGACCCCCTTTCTCATATCTAGAATATTACCAAGTGGCATTACAACAAAACAATGTCTCTTCCTTCTGAGACAAAGAGAAATGGGTTTAGCTAGGCAAGGATGAAGTGCTAGGGTAGAGCCTACGAGTGGTGGGGAAGGCAAGAGTTTTGTTTTTGTTAGTTTGATTTTAAATTTCCTTCAGGGCCAGAAGTGCGCTTCCTGAGGCATTGCAAGTCTGAAGTTTCCATTTTGGCCCTTTAACGTCTGGCCACCATAGCTTGTGAACCCTTCCCAGTTTTCATCTAATGAAGCACCATTACAAGTTACTCAGCACACAGCGGCCCACACCCCTTCGATAGTTCCGACTGAAGGATTCCCAATAGTTATTATACCACAGGTTAGAGTCCTTCAACTGGTAACAATCTGACATATGTTGAGATTATAGGGTCATATATGGTACCTCTCCCTCTACAGTATCAGGCAGCTGTGTGGTGTTTTTGTTATCATTTCTGGATAGAGCTGTGTGCACCATGGCAAAACAAGACTAATTGAGAGCTTCCGTGTGTCCAATCAGCCATGATGCATTAAGAAGGCTAAACATGAACAGCAGGAACCTGTAAGTTCAGGCTCTCGCAATTCATCTCACTAGAGTAGACAAGTTGCAGGATCGCACCTACCGAAACACTAAATAAATACACTTGATTTTGCCACGTTCTTTATGTTTTGCTTGCTTGCTTGCTTCATTCAACAAACACCACGGGGGCCTTCTGCAGGCTCTGTGATACCTGGGGATTTAAAAACTCAACTCCAGAAGCTCAGAGTCTGAAGCAGCCGCCAGAGAAGGAAAAAGAACATCCCAGGATTATGTATATGACAAATGCAGGGACATGTGTCCACACAGGATGTTCTGAGGGTGGGCGTCACTACCATATCCGGATGGGTTTTGGGAAGGAGTTCATACTTTTAAAGTAGTAGGAGACTGCTTTGCAGTGAAGCAGGCAAAAGGAACAGCATATGAAGAGGCATGGGTGTGGAAAAAGCCAGCTGCCCTGCCCCCAACCCCAGGGGAGTGCGATAATGCTGATGTGCTTGGATACAGATGGCCTGTAGAGTACACCTGAGAGACAAGGTGTGTCAGTGGGCAGGGCCCACCTCCTGAGGACGTGTGCCGAGAGGTATAGAAGAAATGCCAAAAGAGAGCAAAGTAACTTATCCGTGACCTTGGAACAAGATTTCCCCTCTTCTACAGAAGACTAACCCAGGACACAAACAAACAATTTTTTCAATGTACTTCTCATAATATGACAATTGTAAAAGCAATTAGCTCTCGCTTTCAATATAAGGCACACAGATCTCTGCTTTACTGAGGTTTATAACCAGTGTGCTCATTAAAGAAGGCATCAACCCATTCTGTCTGAAAGTCATCAACAGAAATAGAAGTAAAATCATTATAGAAACAGGCAATCATCTAAAGACGCAAGAACGTGAGTGTCATGCGAAATGAAAACGGGCCCGCATACCTAGTAAATTGTACTAAGGGGGTAAAGGGCATAATAAGTCTGCACATATTTCTTCCTCCTTGGAGAGACCTGACTGTCAAAAGGATTTGAAAGGACATACCAAAAATGGGGAGAAGGCCATAAAAGTGTCAAGAGGGTATTGTCAAGGACTGTTTCAGATGGTTTGGTTGTGATGGAGAACTGGTATGACTCAGTCCGTTTGTCAGCTTTTCTTCCAATAACTCCGTATGATAGACGGAACTGTTCACGTTGTGATGCTTTTACTATGAAGGAAGAAGCAATTTTACTTAAGAACCTTCAGTGAATGAACTGGGCTGGCCACAGGTGTTGCACTCGGTGGTCAGCGTGATAGACAGGCACTTGGTGGGAGACGGCCTCCATGAAGAGGGCGACAAACCAAAGGGCATGAGCCTCCGGAAGCTGGAAAAGGTGAGGAAATAGGGTCTCCCAACACAGACCTGTCAGTACTTTGATTTTAGCCCAATGAGGCTTCTAAGCTCTATATTTGCAAGATAACAAATTTGTGTTGTTTCAGGTGAGTAAGTCTGAGGGAATTTGTTGGAGCAGTAATAGGAAACTGATACAAAGATACAATCAAATAGATTATATAAACCAAAGATAGCTAACTAATAGTAATCTCACTAAAATCCTGTTCCAATTTCAGGGTGCAGATGACTTCATAAAGTTTGTAGATGGCAAAATCGTAACTAGATTCCTGCTTCTGTCACTGTAATCTGGTTTACCATTTTTCCTTTTTAAATCAAAAGATAAAAATATCTACAATGCTTTGGGATTTCAAATCCATGAGTTTGCCTTCCTTACGGAAAATGAGATAATTACATAAAGTTAAAAGTTTAAAAATTTCTCTTAGATATTTCCTCTTTCTTATGTTCCATTTGTCGTGTTCTAATGAATTTTGGATCAATTTTTAAACCATGTTATAACAGAAGCTAAGAAAATAATTAAAATATAAAATAGGTAGAGAAAAGTGAACTCTTCTTAGGCAACAGTTTAATGAATGTTTTGGAAAGTGAATATACTAGTCCAACTATCACAGAAATCAAGAAATAGAATGAGCAGAACCTGAGAAGCCTTCCTTGGACCTCTCCCAATTATCCACCCCAAAGAAAACCATAATTCTTATTTCTTTCACTATATTTTGCCTTTTCTGAGCTTCATATAAATGGAATCACACAATATATCGTTTTTTGTATCTTGTTTCTTTTGATTAGCATTATGTTTTTGAGATTCACCCATGTTTCATGTGTAGCAGTCTTCCATTTTCATTGTGTAATATCATTGAATGTGTATACCATAATTAATTAATTTATACTGTTGTTGATTGGCATTTGGGTGATTTCCTGCTTAGAGCTATTATGAGTAGTGCTGCAATGGACATATCTTTTGGTGAACATATGTATATATTTCTGATAGGTGTAGCTAAAAGTGGTATTGACCATTGGGTATATATGTGGTCAGCTTTAGCGGATACTACCAAATGGTTTTGCTATGTGTTTGAACCTATTTATATTCTCACCACCCACGTCTGAAAGTTTGTTGCTGCACATTCTTGCAGACACTGGGGTTTTTTTGCTTGTTTGTTTATTTTTAAAATTAATCACTCTTAAGTGTACAAAGTACCTCATTGGAGTTTAATTTGCATTTCCCTGATGACTAATAACGTTGAACACCTTTTGATTGGTTTCTTGGCCATTGAACATACTCTGAAATGCCTTGTTGAAATCTGTTGTTATTGGGATGCATACATTTTTCTTGTTGATTTGTAAGGATTTATTTATATCCTGGATTTGAGTAATTTGTCAGACAGATGTATTACATATATTTTCTTCTATATTCTTTGGCTTTTTCATTTGCGTAGTGGTGTCTTGATGAAAAGAAGTCCTTAAAATCAGTAAGGCCTAATTTTAAAAAAAAAATTCCTTTATATCTATTGCTTTTCTATTCAGTTTAAGAAATCTTTGCCTATCCTCACGTCCTGCAGACATTTGTCTTTGTTAAATTCTAGGCGCTTTATTGTTTTGCCTCTATTTTCTAATAGATTTTATTTTTTAAAGCATTTAGGTTAACAGCAAAATAGAGAGGCGGGTATAGAGGGTTCCCATATACCTCTGTCCCCATGCATAACCTCTCCCATTATCAAGTAAATTTTATAAAATTAAGATTTTGTCTTATTACTGAGTTGTTGTAATAGTTCTTTATATATTCTGGATACCAGTATTTCGGATATAGTCCAATATAAAATCTGGGTTCAAGTATTTTGTCAGAATATTTTCTTCCAGGTAGAGGTTTTCTATTCTTTTCATGATGTGTTTGATCAGCAGAAGTTTTTCATTTTGATGAAATCCATTTTACAACTTTTTTCTCTTAAGATTTCTGCTCTTTGTATCCTCCTTAAGAATTTATCCTACTTCAAGGTTAAACCTACTTTTCACCTATATTTTCTTTTAGACATTTTATGTTTAGGTATATGGCCCATTTCAACTTAACTTCGGTGTGTAGTATGAAGTAAAGACTAATGTCAATTTGTTTCACATGGATAGACAGCGCCATTTGTTGAAAAGACTATCCATTTCCCATTGAATTGTCTTGCTACCTTTGTCATACATCAATTGCCCATATATGTGTGGATCTATTTCTGGACTCTCTAGACTCTTTCATCTATCCTTACGTGAACACCACACTCTTTTAATTGCTGCAACTTTAAAGTGAGTCTTGAAATCAGGGTAATGTAAGTCCTTCAACTTTGTCCTTTTATTTTCAAAATTGCTATGGCTATTCTAGATCCTCTGCATTTTCATCACAAATTTTAGAAGTAGCTTGTCAATTTTTACAACTCCTACTGAGATTTTGATTGTGATTGCTTTAGATCGATAGATTAATTTAGGGAGAATTAATATCTTGACAATATTGAATCTTCTAATCAATGAACATAAGATCTTTAACCTATCTCGGCGATACTTTGTGAGAATCATCAGTGTGTAACTCTTGCACATAACTTAGTAAATTTATCCCTACATATTTCATGTTTTGATGCTAGTCTACAATTGATTTTTACTTATTGATCATACATTCTGAAACCTTGTTAAATGTACTTATTAGTGCTACGATCTGGTTTATGTATTTCTTATGATTTTCTATTTGTGTGATCATGTTATCTATAAAGACTCTTTACTTCTGTTTCTAGATTACATGCCTTTTTTTTTTTTTTTTCACCTTTCTCTTGCTTTTCTGGACTGGCTAGGACTTCAGAGAAATGTCAAATAGAAGGAGTGCCATTGAACTTCCTTGCTTTCTTCTTAATAGGGAAAAAGCATTCAGTCTTTCACCATTAAATACGATGTTAGCTATAGAGTTTTTGAAGATGCCCTTTAGCAGATTAAAGAAGTTTCCTTGTATAACCAGTGTGCTGATAATTTTTATCATAAAAGGGTGTTAAGTTTTAAATTTTATCAAATCTCTTTCTGTATTTATTGAGATAATCATACAGTTTTCACATTTATTTATTAATGTGGTGAATTACATTGATAGATTTTTAAATGTTAAATCTTGCATATCTGGGATAAAGTCCACTGAGTCTCGATGTATTATTGTATCAGTCAGGGTTTGATTAGAGGGGGAAAAAAACACTGTAAATGATATAGAATATGGGATTTATCGTTTATGATAGGGATTTAACTTTACGTAATTGTGGGGTCAGGTAAATATTTTATATGCAGTTCTTACTTCTATCTTTGGCCCTGGGACAGGCCCAAGTGTTGGAGAACCTGAAGGAGGAAATTCCGTGTGAGCTGCAGGGGGCATGGGGTTGGCGGCTGACCCACGCATTGCACACATTGGCCAAGTGTTCGAAGAACCTGAGGGAAGAAGGCGGGAGGGAGCTGGAGAAGCTGCACATTTAGCTGCTGCTTTCAGAGCTGAACACTCTGGTCCTGGCTTCAGAAATGAAGTCAGAAGTGATCCAGTAGAAGCTAAAGAAGCTAGGAGTCCAGCAATTCCCATGCCAATGCGGTGAGCTCGCACACAGGGACAATGTGTGCGCACGGCCACAGACCCAGTGTGCCCCCATTAGCCTCCCATGCCATATGGCTGCAGTTCTACTTCTCTTCCAAATCTCCTGCAAAATATCTCTTCAAACCAAGGCTAACTTAAAGTGATGAAAGGGTAAGGATTCTAGGAAACTCAGTTTCACAATCACGGAAGCTTCTGTTCATTTTTTTCAGAATTTTTCTTTCCTTCTGTACTTCAGTTTGGATAACTTCTATTGATACGTACACAAATTCACCCATCTTGTGTTCTGCAGAATCAAATCTATTCATTCCACACAGTGCATTTCTTGTGTAGGATATTATATTTTTTCATCTCTAAAAGTTCTATTTGGATCCTTTATATATGCCGTACGTCTCTCCTCAGTGTACGTGTTCTCTTTTAAATCCTTGAGCATATACTATATAACAGCAGCTTGAAGTCTTTGTCTGCTTGTTCTATCATCTCTGTCATTTCAGAGTCAGTTTCTATTGAGAGATTTTTGCTTCTGGTTATGGGTACCATTTCCCTGCTTCTTTGTATGTTATAATTTTTCGTAGATGCTGAGTATTGTGAATTATACATTATTGAGAGCTAGGTTTTATTGTATCTATTTAAAGTATGTTAGACTGTGTTCTAGTTGGAAGTTAAATTAACTGAGGATCCGTTTGATTATTTCAAAGATAAAGTTTTCGACATTTTTAAGGTAAGTCTAGAGCAGGGTGAACTTTTCCTATGAAGAGCTAGGTAGTAAATATTTTAGGCTTTGCTGGTCACATCCAGTCTTTGTTGTATATTCTATATCTTCCTTCTCCGTTTCGTCTTCCTCCTCCTCTTCCCTCTTTTTCTTCTGCTTTTTACATTTTTTTTTTTCCAAATGTAAACCCTTCTTAGCTAGGGACTCATACAAAAAAAATCATGGACTGGATTTGGCCTTTGGACCACTCTTCATCAATCACCCTTTATCCTAGGACTGGTGTAGCATCACTCCTAAAGTGTGACCTCTGTGGGGTCTCCCGTGAAGGTGTCTCAGCCCTGCATGAGCTCTGGGGACTGCTCAGCACACAACTCTTGAGTTGCTGTTTGTCTGGCCTCATGTGTAGTTTAGTATTCAACGACAGATTCCCGGAACCCCTAGGAATATTTCTGGAGCTCTTTTTCCACACAGCCCTCTCCTCTGTAGCACCGCCGTCTTCCAAAGCTCGCATCTGCATCTTCTCCACTGCGTGAGACTGCCATCTTCTCTTTGGGATCTCCTCATTACCGCACAGCCTGGAAATGCCTCCAAACAAAAATCAGGGCAGTCGTATATCTCACTTCATTTATTTCCCTTCTCTAATGGTTGTAGCTCTGCCCTCTCCAAAAACTATTGCTTTATCTATTCCCCACACACTTTTCTAGTTTTTTCTGTGGAACGGTATGTTTGGTTCCAGGTAATCCAACGTGTCATGAAATGGAGCTTCTCCACCACAAGTATTTTAAAACATGTCTATATTTCTTAACTAAATTCAGAAAGAAATATAAATTGTGATTATTACTGTTTAAAAGTCTCTCAGATTTTTCCTTTTTTCTCTATTCTTTCTGCTATTATACAAGAACAGGCTGGTACAACCTTACCCTTAAATTATTCCAACAGCTAGATCATAAAATCTTTGAATTCAATGGTTATGTCATATGTTTTTAATCTTGAGCAGGTCCTTGCTCTCTCTTCTTTCAGGTAAGTCTAGAGCTTTATTTTTAATGTATACTATTTTTTCAAAATATATATTGGGATATCAAAATACCAAACATCTGAACTTTGAAAAGAACACGTAAGGTGCAAAAAAAAAAAGAAAGAAAGAAAGAAAGAAAGAAAGAAAGAAAGAAAGAAAAAAGAAAAAGGAACCGGTGAGGCACTAGTATGAAAACACTATTCATAATAAAAATGTGAGGTAACACTTATTGAACCAGTCATTATGCTAAAAGCGTTTTGTATAACTTATTTCATCCTCACAACATTTTTATGGCACAAAATATTCTAATTTCCACTTTATAGGTGAGAAGATGAAACCATTGCATTCAGTCTCCCCTAAACACCATGAGTTTGGTAGACCTCGGTTCGCAACTTTCACTTTCATTAATCAATGGACCAGAAGTCCAACATAGGTCACCCACTGGGATTTTGCAGACAGTACAATTTGTGAGTTACAGCATAAGCTAAATCCTAGCTCCATCATTGACTATACACATGACCCCAGTTACTTACTCTCCCAGTACCCCAGTTTCCAAAGCAAGTAATAAGTGGCAATGGATGTATTCTCAGTGCTTTTATGCTCTTGCTGGCAAATTCATTTTCTCACCTGGAAGGATTGGTTCCAATGACAGAAATCTGAGAAGGTGTAGAATTATGTAAAACTTTGGCAAAATGTCCTGAAAACATTCTGGGAAACCAGCCTAGCTTGCCTAATGACTGATCCACTTGGGCATCTTGCCTCCTGTTCTCAACGCCTTTCTGATTGGAAATAAAACAAATGTAGTAAACTCCACCTCACTCCTTGGGGATTGTTTACCATGAAATTCCTTCCAATTCAGCCTGATCGCCATTCTTGGAGGGAGCTGTGCTCTGAAATGAGGAACCTACCTGAAGACTGAGGTCTTGCACTGCAGATGGAAGAAAAGAAAGCCACTGACATGACGCCTACCTACCCTTCAGCTCATTTAAAATCACTGCCTTAAAAGCACAGTATCTGGGAATATTCTGTCTACTCTAGCTTTAAAGGTGAATTTTGCAATTTTTGAAAAGGTCCTTAGAATCACATTGCAGAATTAAAGGGTGGATTATAATTATCAATATCAATAGTAATAAAAGTTTATTAAAGGTCATTAAAATGAAAGGGGATAGCTCTCGATCCCATCAATCTGAATTGACTCCCTCCTCTTGTGTTAATTAGAAAACTCAGATAATGGTTCTACGGGGGAGTACAGGGAAAATTTAATTATGAAAGTTTAACGCGCCACTATCTACTTCCTGCCAGATTAAAAACTGATGATTTACACAATTTTAGATACTACCACAGGCTTTTCTAAGAAAACATGTTGCAGAGTAATGTAAAAGTTTACTGAGAGCTTTCTATTTATTTTACAACAATGCCAGCAAAAGCCACATTTGCATGTTCCTTTTAAAACTAAGTGGCCTTAGAAAGTGTATTTACTAATGCTTACCACCCTAAATTAAGTAACAGTCAGAAAACTGCAGATTTTCCCACAAATATCACTGAAAATAAAGTTATATCTGTCATTCTCCTAGAATTGGAGAAAGGGATACATAGTGGGAGGAAACAGATTTTAAGCCACGGAGGAAATGAAATGTCTTACTATTTCTGTCCCATGTTTTGTCTTGAGTCTCTGACTCATTCATTTCCCTTGATCCTGGGCTGCCTGCTACGAACACAAAGTGATGGAATTTGGAGGATATGGATACAGAGAAAAGAAATGGATTATACAGAAGAGGAGATAAGAAAACGAAATAAACAACTCATTCTTATTCTAACTTACTTTTGTAAATGGTGACGCATGGGGCCACTGAGGAGTTAGCTTTTTAATCTGGCTTGGAAAATAGAGGACATCTGGAGCACTTACAGGAATCATAGGCTCATGAGTTTTATGATGAGTTCAGGGCTGTTAGCAAGCCCTACAGATCTGCCCTGTCCAGTACAGTAACCATTAGTCGTAGGTGGCCCTCGGGCACTTGAAATGTTGCGATGTGCTGTGTGTCAAATACACACCAGAGTTTGAAGACTTCATATTTTGAAAAAGTTGTAAAATGTCTCCATAATTTTTATGTTGATTACATGGTGACCTATTCATCTATTGGATTAAACAAGATATATTATTAAAATTGATTTCACTGTTTCTTTTCCCTTTCAAAATGTGTCTGGTAGGAAACTTAGAACTGAATATGTGGCTTGCACATTTCCAGGCTTCCCTAGACACTCGGTAGGGACAGGGAAGCGCTGGGTGCTAGGATGGAACACTACAGCTAGGAGGATAATTTTAGAGACCATCAAGGCTTACGTTTGAGAAAGGGGAAGGGTGAGGTCCAGCTCAGAGCAGTGTAGTATCGTGCAGGGTTAGCCTCGGTCACAGTTAGTGGAGTCTGAATAGCTTTCAGAGGTGATATAGTAGAATCACATCATACTTATCTTTATCTTATGTTAAAGGAAGGAAACACAGGAGGACATAAACTGAACTGAAAAGAGAATACAATTTAAACAGACCAGGTGATTCCCCTCGCCTTCTATTCCACACTTGACCATGTGCTCCTGAGTGAGCGAGGGTGCAAGAGACATAAGAACCTCATGTTTCTTCTGCCTCAGTTGCTTTGAGTCTCTCACTGTATGAGAGTCTCTCATATCCATGACATTCTAGAGCTTAAAGAATACTAATGCAAGCTTATTTGCCTTGTGCTACACATTAAAAAATATCAATTGTTCCAACATTGGTGAAGATGGTGGCCTACTACACTCATAGAGACTATATATCTGCATATAATACTTTGGGTGCTATATAAAAGAGTTTTTCATAATTTTGATTATACATGAGTTTCACCATATATAATGACCTCTGTATGACTTTCCTGTACTAAAGAAAAACTTTAAAAGTCGGTTATTTTGAAAAAAGTTACCATATTTCCAAACAAGTTCAACATAAATAGTTCAATGTAAAATATAAATATACTAAAAAAAAAAAAAATAGAAAGACACTGTTGGATATTTAACTGAGCTTGGACTGGAAAAGATATTTTTTAATGTATAAAAGCAATAGACAAAGTTTCAAAGGAAAGCATAAATAAATTTGACCAAATAA
Source organism: Rhinolophus ferrumequinum (assembly GCF_004115265.2). NCBI lineage: Eukaryota > Metazoa > Chordata > Mammalia > Chiroptera > Rhinolophidae > Rhinolophus > Rhinolophus ferrumequinum. The sequence continues at coordinate 9,568,709 of NC_046310.1, read as the reverse complement.
AAATTTAAAGGTTTTGCATATCAAGTAAAAGGAAATAAAAGTCAAACAACTAAAATGGGAAAATTGTTTGTTACAAATATAACTGAGAAGGGGTTAATACCTTTAAAATCTAAAAAGCTGTTATAAATGAATACAAAAATGAGAGAAAGAATGTAAACTGATAAGACATAGATGGAAAAGTATAGCAGCCAATAAGCATTTTGAAATTTTGTAATCAAATAAATTAAATAATAAGGAAATACTATTATTTATAATAAAAAATCATAACATGCTCAACAAAATGGTAATGCTTTAGGAAATTATTGTATATTCAATGGATGAGAAGTTATGTAGCTATGTAAAGTTATATTTTCAAATTATGTTTAAGAACAGAAAAATGCTAAACTAAAAATAAACTAAAAACAGGGCTCCTAGATTATATATACTATATCACCCAGTTATGTAAATATATATATGTGTATACACATACACACACATACACGTATAAATTCGCACCAGAATAAGCTGTGAATACTGAAAGCCAAAATACTAACAAGTACAGTCTTTCTGTTGTGCAATTACAATTGGTTTTTATTTATACTGTGCTATTTTGCAAATTGTCTACAGTAAGTGTGCTATTTTTATTATATACAAAAATTATCAAAGAAAAATGTACAAAAAGTTTTCAATATACCTCGTGAATATAGAAATACAGGTGATAGCAGCATCGAGATACACATTTTTTTTAACCTATTCAATTTTCAGTGAATAAAAGCAGTGAATATGCAGAGAATGAATGTGACGTGGTGAGACAGAACTGCTGGTGGAAACAGAGAAAGTGACCATGGTTCACGAACTATCAATACAGGATGGCTACTTTCAGGAATTCATCTCAAGGACTCAACCTGAAATTTAGTTTAGGATTTTTAACAAAGAGTCATTGTACAAAGATGTTCATTAGACATAATTAGAGCATACCATTGAAAACAACTCAAACATCCAACAGTGGTGGGACAGTTAGAGGAGATTCAACCATACAAGGATATATTAAGTAGTCACAAAAAAGGTATTTAGAAAGTGCTTTTAGTGGCATGGGAAATACGGCATTCCACTGAGAGCAAAAATTAGAATGCAAAACGATATATGCTATATAATCCCATTAAACAAAATACTGTGTTTTATACTGAGAAAAGACTGGATGGCATCATGGTAAAAAGTTAATAGCAGCTATCTCTGAATTGTGATATTATGGCTAATTACAATTTTTTTTCATTATGGTTAATTCAACTTTTTTCTTGATCATTTTCTGTTTTCCAAATTTTAAAAATGAAGAAAAAGATTTTGAAATGGCTCTGACCCCAAAGAGCCACTTTTAGTCAGTTCTCTCAGATGCTCCTCAGAGGTTGTACGTAGGGGTCCAGGCACTGGGGGACCCATGAGCTGTTCGAGGAGAAGAAAGACTAGTTTTTGGTAGGAACTGTGGTCAGGAGCTGCTGCCAGGAGAGGAAGGAGGTCCTGGCCAGAGCCACAGCCCCAGGAGCAGCTGCTAGAAGACTTCTTTATCATTTCAGAGCAATGTCTGCTGTGGAAGCCAGGCATGAGGTTATCGTGTAGGGAAATCACCAAGCCTCTCTATCCTCTCTCTCGGGAATGGTGTCATTCAAATAAAGAGGGTCCGTCGCCTTCTTCTTTCTACACTACTTGTCATTTTAGGGAAGAGTGAAGACTGTAGACTTTTCATTATAATCCTCTGTGAGGAGAGAATATATATATATATATATATATATATATATATATATATATATATATATATATATATGGGCAGCCTGCATATATAAAAATTTTTACTCAAAAATTGTAATATTTGATAGTAGTTTTACTATAAAACATACATATAGTGTGCACATAAAACCTACATGAAATCGAATTTTAAAAGGGATAAGATAAAAATGAAATCAACAATCTTTAACTATAGTTTTAGTTTAATTACTGATGGCATAAAAAGTACAACATCATATGAACTATGGTTGAATATGCATCATTAGTTTTGAAAATTTGGGGTTAATACTTTGTGATATAGCGATTTGAAGATCTGGTTTTAAGGTCTTTATTTTAACACGGAGTTTTAAGGAACATCATTGCTGGGAAAGAGATACCTTACAAAGAATGATGGGTCCAAATGGAGGATGTTTATTCCTGGCTCATCTTACTAAATTATGATACTCATTTTTCAATCCCAAACTCCAATTATGCAAAGGTATTTATTGTTGGCAAGACTGCAGGGAAACAGACACTCTCATCCATTGCTGGTGGGAGTGTAAATTGGTACAACATTTATGAAGTTAATTTGGCAGTATCTCTCAAAATTGCGAATACACAGACTTTTTGATGCAGATAATCAACCTTCTAAGACTTGATCCAACAGTCATATTAGCATGTGTTTAAAATGGCACGCAAAGAAAGTCACCCAATGCGGTGGTGTTTACAATAGCAAAATACTAGAAACAACATAAACATCTTGTCACTTGGGGACTGGTAAATTGATCATGGTATATCTACAAAAAGGAAGACTGTGCAGCCATAAAAAAGAACATGAAAACTATGTATGTACCAATACAGGACCACCTCCATGACACAGCAAGTGAAAAAAATTAAGGTGCAAAATGTGTATGGGCTGCTGCTATTTCTTCTATAAAAGGGGGGGCAGGGCAATAGGGAGCTATGCCAGCTTGTTGTATATGTGCAGTATGTCTCTGGAAGAATCCATGATAAAATGGTGCCTCTGATCATCTCCAAGATGAGCACTGGCGGAAACAAGAGGGCAGAACAACTTTTCATACTCTATGCTCTGAAATGTTTTGAATTTTGCACAATATGAAGATATGAAAAGGACTAATTTTTATAAAATTAACCACTCTGATAACAACCTATAGCATATAAACTGCAATGTACTGCAGCTAATAAGTGAAGAAGTAAGGGTTGATGCTGTCAGCTCTTCTATTTTATAGCTTTCCCACTCTTCTCTTAAGCTATATCAGGTTTTCTACAGGTCCCACCAGGGCCAAAAGTTTAGGCAGAGTCAATCCCTATATTAAAGACCAAAAAGGCTTTTTACAATTTATACATAAATATAAACGAAACTGGTATTATTATTATTATTATTGGTTATTCCTAACAGATTCTCACAACCTGTATTGAAGACTGACTATAGATCTGTCAATAGTCATGGTACCATTGATAAAACAGCCAAACATTAGCATAAACTAAGACATAAGAATTTATAAATGTGTCCTGCGTATTCATAACAGCCAACTTTTTCCACAACGTAAATTCTATCTAGCGAAAGCTAGACACCCAGTCAGTGGGAGGATAACAGATACTTCCGGTCTTTCCCCATCCTATTTCTGCAGCCTATACAATAACCAGGGGCTACGTTCAGGTCACTTCGGACATTAGAATGGAATAACAACTTTTGATTAACCATTTGAACATCCGAAATATTTTCCTTTAAAATAGACATTTTTACCAAGGACAGCAAAGGAGGTGCCCCAAAGCAAAACAAAGAAACAGAAAAACTCAGTTTGTGCTATTGCCTTCTCTAGGTAGGTTCTGATCCCAAACTGAGGCATCTTGCGTTATACATCCAGGGCCGGATGTCCGTTCTAATTTAGGTCGATGTGGACAGTTTCCCACAGTAGCTCTCTGGCCTGAAGCCGTCTGTCTGATTTCTAGATACCACTGTGTCAACAGCATGTCCTCGAACATTTCAGGTGCTGGTTGAGCTAGTGATTCTTACCAGAGACAAGATATGAGAGACTGAGACACCAGGCAAAAGGAGTCATGTGATGACAGTAGATACTAGAACATCCTGGCAATCTTATTCTATAAGATCAGTGAGTCCAAGGACCCAAACGGAGCACAGAACAATAGGTATATGCTGAACACTTATTAAATACAGTGCAAGGAGCTTTTTTCAAAGTGCTTTAACATTTTCTGGGAAGAGGAAGAGAATAAAAACAAAACAAAACAAAAAAGTTGTGAAGTATGCATCACAGGACAGATGTTCTGTCTTCCATATTTTTTTAATGTTAAAAATTTATTTTTTAATTACCATTGACATACAAAATTGTATTAGTTTCAGATGCACAAAACAACATAGCGATGACTCATTTAGATACCTCACAAAGTGATCACCCAATAAGTCTATTACCCAGCTGACACTAGTATTAAGACTGTTACCCATCCGACAGTAGTATTAGGGATATTAAGAGTGAATAAAATGGGACTTTGTTTAAAATAACTGAATCAGCAATATTTATTACCTGCAGGGCTTTTTGTGTTGTTTTTATTTTCAATATACAAGTTTGGCTTTTTTTTTCTTCTTCTAATGATCACTATGAAATGACTAAGAGGGCTTAAGAATTTGCAAGATTTTTTTTTTTAATTAAAGTTTATTGGGGTGACAATTGTTAGTAAAGTTACAGAGATTTCAGGTGTACAATGCTGTATTACATCATCTAAAAATCACATTTTGTGTTCACCACGCAGTGTCAGTTCTCCTTCCATCACCATATATATTTGATAGAATTTGCAAAATTTTAAAATTGGAATGTTAGGAATAACTTTATGACAATAAATTAATCAACTTAGATGAAATGAATGAATTTCTTGAAAACCACAAGTTATGGAAACCATTATAAGAAGAAAAAAAATAACCTTATAGGTATATTTACACCTATACATATATAGATATATTTTCTACAGCTATTATAGCTATTATAATATGTAAATTAAATATTATTTAGATATCATAATTGATATAAGATGCTATGGCTTACAAAAGATATTATTAGAATCCCTATTGATAAGTAGTTGAGGGAAGAGGAAAGAAGACAATACCATCCATTTAGTTGGATGTTCCATTTAGTTCTTAGTGGAACAATTTTGCTATAGGCTATCCAGTTGAAAAGATCTTTTTAAAAATACAGAGTATTATTTCTAAAATCATTTAATGACTTAGCCAATCTTTTTATTTAGAAATATAACAATAATTTGCATTTAAAAAAGAATAGACATTCTAAAAATAATAAGCTATTTGAAAACCAAAAGCAACAATTTATCATTTTATTATATTTCTTCAAATGGATTCGAAGAGTTGTTCGAAGAGACTGTTTCATGTTTTTGCTGTTTCATCACTACTCTGGAGAACACCTTAAGACCACTAGTTTCAGACCTGTCCAATCCATAAAATTAGTTGTGGGGTACACGTGTGTATCTTTCTTTGTTCTGGTAAGGTTTCTGGAGACCTCACTAGAGATGATGGTGTGAAAGCATACACGAAAAGGATTAGAGTCCAAAAAATGACGGGTCACACATGAGGTTTATTCTAAGTTGCTTATTTTGTAGACTATTTCTACTCATGAAAAATGGAGTCGAGAATTGCTACAATTTTCCATACAAAATGTGCCTAAAAGTTCCAAATACTCCTCTCTAAATGATCTAAATGATGATGCTAAGATGGTATTGAACTTGGATCTCTGTAAATTGCCTCAGTTCCCTAACACACTTTGAGTGAGGAGACACCACCTGAGAAGAATTAACTGAGGAGGGTATCCTATAGGTACCTGACAGCTGCTCTTTCCAAGACTGGGAAACTGCATCATTAAGGATGATAAATGACAAAGTTGAAGGACAAGAGGTGAAATTGGCAGCTTATCCTGGAATATGGTAATGAAATGTTATAATAGCACTTGGATTGGCTTCAGTAATTCTGTGTGCAGAAATTTCTGATGCATCTGGTGTCAAATTACTGAGTTCCATCTCCAAGAAGGAGAAATATTGAAAATTGACTTGGTTCTTATTGGCAGTGACTTAAGAAGAGTCAGTAAATAAACTTAGGAAATTTATCCTAATGTTGAACAGTAGCATTATTTGGGATCTTTTGTTAAGTATTTAATAAAAGCGCTCTCTCTCTCTTTCTCTCTCTCTCTCTCTCTCTCTCTCTCTCTCTTTCTCTCTCTCTCTCTTTTTTTTACAAACGAACTTCTGTCAAAGACACCCCATACCACAGTAATTGAAATTTTCATCCATTATTTATTCCAGTCTACTGAGCTCTGTTGAAAGCCTGCTTTTATGATCCAAGAGATAACTCCTTATTTCATCTTTGTCATCTCAAGATTTGATCAGCATGTCGTTAGACACACTGTGACCCAGTTTCCTTATCTATAAAATGGGGATAATAACACCTAATTCAAAGTCTTCTTCTGACTATTGAATGAGTAAATGCATGAAAAGTTTCTAGGAAACTCAATATTTAAAATACTGTTATTGTTACCATTGTTCAATAAATTGATTTAAGACAATGAAGAACTCAAACCAAGACAAAACTCCACATGCCACCACACATGATACTACAAGCCTCTTTCCAGGGAACAATGGCATAATAATCAAAATTGTTTGAGTTTCCTTGTTTTAACAGTGACAAATCCATGTCACTGGATCCACTGCCGACCAATCCATTGGTTGGACCAGCAGTCCGTCCATCTGCTTCATCTCCCAAGAATAAAACGTTAACAGTTTCTGATCATCGTGTTGCTCAAATCGAAGTGCCCCATGTATTCTCTTGATATAAATAAATAACCCCAAATCCACACAGGAAACAAATTTTCATTATATTTTATTTTTCCTCTGTGAATGTCTGGCATTCTAGAAATCATCACTGTCTTTCAAAAATGTTATGATACTCTTCGTGAATTCATTCTTTTGTTTTGATGAGTATGTTCTACGAGCTAGGGTAATGGTGTATACATGAGAGATAAAGAAATAGATGTATATTATTGTTTGGGATTTCTTATAGTTTAGGGAATTATAGATAATCATCATAATTTTATGGATAATTTTATGCAGGTGCCATGAAAGTTCAGAGGTGGGGTACATGTGCGATTTCCTTAACGATGCAACCTGCACCAAGTCTTGAAGACAAGTGAACCACAGTTAAAAGAGGAGGGCACTTTAAGAAGAAGTAAAGGTGTGCATGAAAGGAAAGAGGTGTGTGAGAAAGGCAACTGCTGAGACACAGGGAAATAGTCAGTGTGACCTGTAGGGTTGTTGGGAAATAGTAGGAAATGATGCTGGAGAGGTGGGCAAGATCAACTGACATCAATTAATTAGAGAATAATATCATATAACACATGGTTTAGTGCTAGATTACTTGTTAAAGACTGTGATGTCAAAGAAGTTGAAGGCCAAGAGACGGCTCTGGGATGAGGAAAGGTCATGTAAGAGGCTGATGGGGGATATGGCTGCTCCATGACTTGTGACTCTTAACCCTCCCAATACACCTCTTCTCTGGAAAGAGGTCATGAGGAGGGCACCATGCTCCAACATCAGTGCAGGTCACGAGGCCCATGGCAGCCCCAAGGACTTGACAGCTTTAACGCAACTCCCTTGTGGGCAGTGGGATGATGACTTTTCCTGTCTTCCCCGGTAGCCCTTAGTGAAGACATCCAATATGAAGCTAGTTCACCCGTTTCCCTGCAAAAGCAAAAACTAAGTGTAGCTTCCATTTTATAACTGGTGGCTTCTTGCATGTGTGGGTTCTTTTGTTCTCCACACAATGGGAAAGAAGAAAAACTTGTCTGAAGACCAAGCAACACGGGAATTGCTATCCAATTTCAACCCATTCTTAGTTCACGCCTCACTTCTGGTTTTACAAAGTTTTCTGTTTGAATCCCATAGGCTTTTTTAAAGCTCTCAGAATAATGAAACGAAAATGTCTATGTTCTACAGAGAAATTTGAATTCAATAAATTTCCTGGGACCTAGCCATTAAAGGATGTGACATTTTCCTTGAGTTGGAGCCTAAGACTTCAATGAGTGTTACTATATTAAGGGTCAAATGGTGTCACCAACCACTCCGGACCAATCCTTGCTGACTTAATCCCAAATTGATTAGTTTAAAGAACCCCAGGAAGTGTCTTACTTCTTAAGATTGTTGTTGTCACAAAATCTTAATGGTCCTTTCAAATGAAAATGTACCTCACAGGCCTAGTAACTGACCTATTTGATTCCAACATAGATCATAATAATTTGACAGTGTCACTTATTTTAGAGTCTGATTGCCTTCTTTGCCTCCGGGTGCGAAAGAAAGAAAGGGGTTTGTGACTGAAAGGGTTAAGTGGGTTTTATTACAATGTGCTCCTGTTTCATTTCCCTCCCTTCAGCTCCTTCACAAAATGTTAATCTAATTGTGATACTATCACTTTGATGACAATATGACAAGACAGACAAATTTGATTTTATTCTCCACAGAGCAAAGCATATGCTGCTTGGGAGGTTTTGACAGAGAGAAGGACATAAAACAAATGGAGTTCATGAATATACAATTTTTATTGTACACAGTAGTGACATCCAAACTTCAGAGAGTAGGTGGGTAAGACTGGGGCTTTCTTTACTATTGAGATTAATGGGTACGTAAAAAGGTGCCAACGGAGAGTACTACAAGTTTATGTTAAAAATGTCGATGTGTGTAAGAATAATTTTCTTCTCAAGATGAATGATGCACTTAATGGCTGTGAGACATTTGTGCCCAGTAGCAGTTCTTCCAAAGTAATTTTTTGTTGTTATTGTAAATTATATAATCTTAACTGCAATTATAGTCCTGTTTAGGTAAAGGTCAAGTTAGTGCTGCGGATGGTTATAAAGCCACAAGGAAATTGGCACGTGGAGTCCCCTGTTGATAGCTTATGAACGATTTCAAGATGATTTTTTGGTAACTCTATTTCTCGTTTAATGCAATATAGCAAGTAAAGACAGCACACATTAACAAAACACAAATTAGATTTCTCTAAGTAAATATGTATCTTCTAAAGGAGTAGGGCTGTTGGGGAAAGGACAGTTTGAAGGTTAAAGACAGTGTGAAACCAGGGGGTGCTCATTTTCAAGAAAATCAGAGAAATGAGAAGGGTTGAGAAATTCTTATTATTGGGTCTACATCTCTATTTTTTTAATGTGGCTCACTGAGACACAAAATCCAACATGACTCTTGGTCTTTGCTTTTAAAAGCCTACTCTGATATTAAATGAGGTTCAACACCCCTTAAACTAGAAAGGAAATGATTATCTGAATATCCCAGTTGCTAAACAGTAGTTTGGATTGTCATCTGATAATGAGCTCAGAATGATTCAATACAGGTCAAATTTGAATCTCAAAATTCCTTCTTCATTTTACAAAGAATAAATACCTAGATCACAATGTGAGGGGCAAAAGCAGCTTGTAAAACTTGAAAGATTTTTTTAAAAGAATGTAACACATTTCCTAAAATTAAAGACCTGAAAAAATATACGTGGAATTAACTGAGGTAATATGTCTCAAGAAGTACGAGACTTTATGATTTTAACTACATAATTTCCTTCCACTGGAGATTTCATATGATTCTGGTCAACAGGAAAATGTTCACAGAATATAGTGTTGAATGGAAAGGGTTAGACTAACCTTAATATTTGTCTTTTAAGATCATCTAGTGTAACTAGATTTTCTCCCCTTGAATAAACATATCCTTTTGGCTAGCCAGTGTCTTTGGGGGACATGCCTTTTCTTGAATCATGGTAGGGCTGACTCTCTCAAGCTGTGACAGTAGGTTTATGACTCAGGCACGCTCTGTCCATGCTCTCCTGGAGTTTTTTTCTAGAACACTCAAGAAAGAAGTACTGTCTTTTCTTCCCTAGCAGCCGGCCTCCATGTGGCTAGTGAAGCTCTTTGCCACTCTTGAGGAAACCCGCCTGAGAGTGACCCCATTCCAGGAGACAGCAAATCTGAGAGGAAGGAAGAGTGTGCATGGGAGTGCATGTCCTGGACCCAGCCATTGTCACGTAACTCTGAACATCCCAGAGACATGAGCCATCACATTTCTTTCTTGGTTAAGCAAGATGGAGCTTTGTTTCCTGTCCTTTATAAATGCAAGTATCTTAAGAAATTCTCTAAAGACCATTTTTGCTAATTCTCCTATAATATCCCTCATGTCTAAATGGAAAAAAATATATATATACAAATAACTAGGCTAGAAAGGAGAAGAGCAGAGTCTGTGAACAGTTTGGTTACTAACATGCTCTCTCCTTAGCAGAATATTCATTTATCATGAATTTTCTACTGTCTAATCCTTCTCACAAAAGATTCTCTTTTATTATTTCCTCTGGTGTACCCTGTGTTGTGTAAGATTGTGCCTGCTAAATCTGCTAATAATAACAAAGTCATTTTCCTGTTATCAAATAACTGAATATGCTTACACTTGATAATCAGAGTTTTAGATTAGTGGAGATACCAGTTTTAGTATTCTAAATTCTAAATTCCAGCCAAAAGCAAGTTCAATGACTTAATTGGCCTGTGCTGGCTCAAAATGAGCCAGGTACTTATACAATTTCCATTAGGGTTTTAAAAATACTGACAATATCTCACAGACCCTTTTTACTATCTTCAAGGGCACCTTTGCAAAACACAGCCTTGGGCCGTCATAAAGGTCACTTCTGGATTTGATGACATTCTCAGAAACCTCTTTAGGGGAGAACATGTTGTTCAACTGTGTTGGATTATCTTGGGTACCAACCATATACAGAAAGGTAATTATAAATTCAGTTTTGTTCCCATTTTTACTTGACACAAGTATTTTTAGTGTTACATAAAAAATAGCCTTGGAGCTATTCCAGACCACTTAGAGGCAAGAGAGTCTAGACGAGTGATTGAGAAGATGGATTCTTAACTCTTGCCAGGTTGGGTTTAAATCTTAACACTTGCCACTTACTAGATGTGTGATCTCAGGCAAAATACTTGATATATTTGTTCTTGATCTTCTGTCTAAACTGAAGAACCGAATTGTATTAGTGTGGGGAATAAATGAGAGAATACATGCAAATTACTTGGAGAAGTATTTGATGCTTACTATGTGCTTTGCACTTAACTGTTGTTATTATTGTTACTTTTCCCATCTGTATTTCATGTCTTTCCCCGCTCCCATCTGCCTGCCAAATCAGTGACTTCTTCCTCTGTGTGTTCTCCTGGGTCCTGTTATAGGTTATGGCAGCAATTCCACTTAAACCAGTTGTTCTCATCTTGGCTACACAGTAGAATCACTTAGAAAACATTAAAACACCTTAATGCCCAGTCTGGACCTCAGAACTCATAATATCAGATCTGGGGGTGGGCCTCAGACATGGGATCTTATGAAGTTCTTCAAAGCTTTAAGCAAATTAGCATTACCTGGGGTAGTTTTTAAGCAGTCTTGACACTGGTCCTCTACTTCCAGGAGTTCCATCTTAAGAAATCTGGGGTGGGACTGGGGACTGATATTTTTACAAAGCTCCTAAACTGATTTTCAAAATACAATTCAGGCAGAATTGTGAAACTGAGCAAGGAGAACCAGGACACATCATCAGAGCAGGATTTGCAGAAAAAGAAAAAAGAAAAGCAAGTGAAAGAGTAAACTTAAAACTAGTTGGAAACAGCTGACTAGAAGCTACAACAGGTAGAGCCAGGTTCTTACACAATTTCCATTAGGATTTCCAATGGAATTAAATTCCATTACATCCATTGAATAATTTAAAGGAGAGTAAGATAGATGGTATGGCTGGAGCACAAGTAGAGAATGATTTGGGGTGAGGCTGAGAAGAGTAGGTGGGGCTCAGACAGGTAAAGGCTTGCTGGCCATGTTAGGGCTTGATGTGCCTCATACGAAGATACTCGAACTATGACCACCTTTTCTCCCAGGTGGTCAACCCCCTTATTCAGCTTTAGGATGCTTCATAGCACTTATCACTGTCTTATTTACTATACATTTAATATGTTGAGCCATATGAAACACCTGATATAAAATCATTTTTTTTACCTACAAAAATGGCAATTTCATGTAGGACAATTTAATACTTGTTTAGCTTTATTTCTATGCCATTGGAATGCAAGTTGCATGAAGACAGGGGTTTTTGTCTTTTCTTTCTATTACTGTGCCCTTCGAGTTTAGAACAGTAACTGGCACCTAAAAAGTGTGCAATGAATATTTGTTGGATAAATAAATACATTCAATAGATAGTGCTCACTGAGGATTACAGAAAACCAATGAAAAAGATCTGTATTTGTGTCAGCTGGGGAGACGTTTGAATTTAAAGAAGAAAGAAAATTATATCTACATATGTTCAGACCAGAAAAAAAAACAAAAACAGATTTCCTGCCAAAGGAAAAAAAAAATCCCTTTGGTATCAGATTTTTTTGTTGCACTCAATTAACTAGTAGCCGCTGGAACACACCTCCCAGATTCGGGTGGAAAGAGCCATCACTCCAGAATTCTATATCTCACCCATTTTCCATTTATATGCAAAAGCAATAGAAAGATTCTCAGTCATAAAAGGACTAAATAAAAATAGGCTACAGTGTTTCTCCAAAAATAAGACCTACCCGGATCATCAGCTCTAATGCGTCTTTTGGAGCAAAAATTAATTTTACCATAATATAAGACCGGGTCTTAAATAATGGAATAGAATAGAATAGAATAGAATAGAATAGAATAGAATAGAATAGAATAGAATAGAATAGAATAGAATAGAATAGAATAGAATAGAATAGAATGCCGAGTCTTATATTAATTTTTGCTCCAAAAGACGCAGTAGAGCTGGTTGTCCAGCTAGGTCTTATTTTCGGGAAAACACAATATTTTCAAACTTTTCTGGAAAAAAAGATCTCCCGAAGAAAAACTGTAGAGGACTGAGAAATGAGTCATAATAAGGACTTAAGAATTGGAAACACTTGGTTTAGAAGTAAATAGTGCTGAGAAATGGAACCATAAAATGTGGTATTAACCTAGTGCCACTACAAGGCATAGCTGCATAGGGTTCCATGCACATTACTTGTTGGCACAATGCAAGTGGCAAAATAATTCCTGAAGGATAAAATTAAATATTACAACCCACATCTAAAATTCCAGATTAACTCAGTGAAAACTTGGAGACATAAAGAAGGAAGTTTAAAGACTATTATTTATAATAATAGAGAAATACAAATACACGTATATTAATTTCTGCCTCTGGGTCTACCATTCTTAAACAATTTCAACTTAAAAGAAGCAATATTTTGGGATATCAAGGTTAAGTTCATTGACTTAATTTATGTTCTTAAGAATTAATATTATATTTTATCTTACTTTTACATACGCAAAAACAGTTAATAAATGATATTACTCTCTCATACGTCCACCAATATTCATGGGATACTAGATAGCTCTGAATTTTATGCTTTTTTAAAAAATAGAAAACTACAAGCTATCACATATGCAACTGTGTCTAAGGTAATTCACCTCGCCAGTGGATTTGTATGGAACAAAATTATTAATTTTCTTTATAGTAAGTCTGTGTTCTCCAGTTCGCTGGAGGGGCAGGATGTGGATATCTGCCCACACTATGTAGGATGCTGGCAAACAGCTCCTGTAACCCATCCTAACTTCCCAAGAGTAGCAGGGGTGACAGGGCCCTTCCCCTCCCTCAATGAATGCCAAGGCTGACCTCTCTCCTTTATGACCTCCCTCTGCGACTCAAGTCATTCTCATTAACCAAAACTTTGTGAAAAATGAGCTCTGGGGCTATTTGCATGTTTTCGAGTATTCATCAATATCCTGCGGGGGTGAAGGCTTTACAAAGCAATTGTGACAGAGCTTGAAAAATGCCAGTTCTGTCCATCAATAGGTAGGAGCATTATAAAGCAATCCTTTCCCATGGTCTTTTTTGTCCCTTTGTTCTTTTAGTGTCCCCTTGTTTTGCGAGAATCATTTTTCCATGTGCAAGGCCTTATTTGCCAAAACAAACAAACAAACAAACAAACAACCTGCCAGAATGTGGGATTGAAAAGCCAGGGCGATTCATGGTGGATGGGCTTTCACAAGCTTCTAGAAGAATACACTTGGCAGGGCAGGGTATGAACAACGTATTCCATTTCCTGTAGGATGTTGTCAGATTTCAATTATAGGATGAATGAATTACATAGCTGCCTACGTAAGAACTATGTATGTGTATGACGCCTCTACTGGTTTTAAATTCCTTTAAGACCCTATCTTATGGGTTCCGTGGCCCTTCCCTTGTCTAGACAGTGTGACCTAGAGAAATTGAAGCAGTTTTAGGGCAGGTAAAAAGTTTTCTCCAATTCCATTTTTCTTCCTTACTATCTCTACTCTTTCATAACTGCGTGTCTCTCCACACACACCATATGCAATTGGCCACCAAACCCTGATCATTTTGCTTTCTAGATCTGAAATTAAAAAAAAAAAAAATCATTAAGAAAATGCCCAGATCTTGTTTCTGATTTGATGAATCTTTTATTTTGTGTATCTATCATTTATCTCTTTACCTATACATCAGAATAATCATCATTTCATTCAAGATATAGAACATATCCAACATCCCAGAAAGTTCTCCCATGCCCTTTTTGGCTACTTTCCTTCTCTTTCTCACAACCCCCCCCAAAAAATCACAGTTCTAATTATTCTCACTTTAGATTTCATTTTGCCCTTTTCTTGAACTTCTTACAAAAGGAATTTTAGAATATGTATTTTTTTCTGGTCTATTTCATTCAACATGATGTTTCTGAGCTTTATAGCTTTACATATGTATATATATGTATATAGCTTTACATATGAAATACATATATATATATATATATATATATATATATATATATATATATATATCAGCTGTTCATTCCTTTTTGCATTTATGTTCAGGAGGGAATTAAAAACTAGAACTGGAATGTACTTTTATTTTCTTGAAATATCTTTATTAGTGTTTTGGTATTAGGGTTATGTTGGACTCATAAAATGAGCTAAGACATGTTCTCACTTTCTCTTTTATTTTCTAAAAGAATTTATGTAAAATTAGTATTAATTCCTTCGAAAATATTTAAGAAAATTCACCAGTGAAACCATCCGGATATTGAGTTCTTTGTGAAAAGATTTTTGGGGATGAATTCAAAGTCTTTGATAGATATAGGGCAATTTTGAATTTTCTATATCTTCTTGCTTAATTTGGGTTGGTTGTATTTTTAAAGGAATTTGTTCTCTTTATCTAAACTGTCAAATGTGTTGATTATTCATAATATTTTCTTGTTATTCTTCAAATGTCTGCAATATATCCTTCATTCCTGAAATTGGTGGTCATCCATTTATTACTCTTTATAGAGAACCAGTTTCTTTCTTTGTTCATTTTCTCTGTTTATTTCTTACTTCATTGATAGCTGCTGTCTTTATATCCTTACTTCCACATACTTTGAGTTTAATTTACTCATCTTTTCCTAGCTTCTTAAGGTGTAAGCTTATAACATTTTTGTTATGCCTTTGATTTTCAACAATTTGACTATAATGTGCTTAAATGGTTCTCTTTACATTATCCTGAAAATTTTGGAAATTTTCAGCCACTTCTTTTGGAAGTTATTTTTTCCTGCCTCATCTCTCCTCTCCCTCTGGAACTTCTTTCATGGTTTTCTTTTTTTGAGACTTTTTTTTCTCTGTGTTCTTCAGGTTAGATAATATCTGTTGATTTGTCTTCAGGTACATTGAAGGTACATACTCTTCAGGTACATACTCTTTTTCTGTCTTCATATTGCTGTTAGGCTTTTTAGGTTTATTTTATTATTATTAAATTTCTGATGTGATCTTTTTTAGCTCTAGATTTTAGCACTTGGTTCTCTTTTTATCACTTCCATGTCTATGTTGAGAATCCCTGTTTCTTCACTCATCATAACTAGCTTTCCCTTTAAGCCTTGGAACATACTTACTCATATAATAACTCTTTTAAAGTCCTTGCCTACTAATTCCAATACGTGAGACATCTCAAATTCTATTTCTGTTCATTGTTTTTATTCTTGATTAAAATTTTTAATCAAGGCCATGTTTTCCTGTATCTAGGATTTTTTTAATTCTGTGTTAGACATTTGGGTGGTGTTGTAGGGATTCTGTATTATGTTAGCTTCTTTTAATTATTTTAATGTAGTTTTGTTCTGGAAGACAAATTACTGGCAGCTCCTTTTGAACTTGTCAATCTTGTTGTTGTTGTTGTTGTTGTTGTTGTCAGGGTCAATTTCTATGGTTTTGACAAGCCCTTGAGTGTGGCAATATCCTCATTCCTAATCTGTAGCTCTGGGGGGCCTCCACTAAATGCATGGGGGGCCTCCACTAAATTCCTTAGGTCTCTCTTCCCTGGCTGAGCTGGAACTCCAATTCCTCCCAGCCCTGTATGACTTGGATCTCACCATTTGGCTTTCAGTCCCACAGCTGTCACTCTCTGTTCGTTCTTGCAGAGTTGTTCCCATTCACATATGGCTTAGCTTTTAAGGGCACATGGGGAACTGCCCACACAGACTTTTAGTGACCTTTCGTCAACCCTTAAATGATTCCTTTTCATTTTTAAGAAAGAGTATTCCTTTTTATCGTGGTAAAATATGCATAAGAGTCGCGCAGCACTAAGTCCATTCACATCGGCACAGCTCCCTTTCCTCAGGTACCCTGTCCCCCAAATTCCAGCTACTGTAGCAACCTCAAATTCTGCTCTCTCCTCAATTCAGTCTGTCTACTGCTCTGTTCAAGCTCTGCCTCCCGCACTAGCCGTAGGGAAAGTGTCCCCATTCAGAGCTGCTTCATCGAGGAGGCTTGTTTCACGAGTTTCCCTTCTCTCAAGTTCCGTCTGTTTCCTACCTGAAAACAGTTGCATCACATATTTTGTCCACTTTTATACTTGCTTACTGCAGAAGGACAGATCTGATAGCAATTGCAGGGTCATGGACCAAAAGAGAAACTCCTGGAAGGTTTTTTGTTTTGTTTTGTTTTAATCATATAACTACTTTTCAGTATCTACAATCACCATTAATTTTTATTGGATAGTCTAGTTACTGATTGGCCCACTAATATTTACTCTGGTCCCTATCGATTTCTGTTCCCATTCAGAAGTCAAAACGGTGTCTTTCAAGTGTGGGTTTGATTATGCCATCCCGTTTCTTAAAGCCGGCACTGCTTCATAGTTCTTTCAGGTGAAAGGTGAGGTTTCTCCAGTGGGCTGCATGGCCTGGTCTGAATGCACGTCTTAAGCATCCTATAAACAAAGATCACTCCTGAGCTCTCTCTCTGGCCTAACCCTGTCAGACCTGCATATCCAGGGCTTATGCCTATTGCTTTTACTTCTCCCTGGAATTCTCTGTGCTCTGAATTAACTTCTTCAGAACTCAATTCAAGCATCACTTTTTAGAAAAGACTTCCTTGATCTCCTTGACAAGGTCAGACCCTACAAGGTCAGCTTCCTCAACACCTCAAACATCTTCTGCATAGCACTTACCAGTGTGGCAATTTTACATGTGTTTCTATAGTGATTGGACTAAGGTTCTCTCTCCCAGTAACCTAAAGGCTCTCATTGGGAGGGGACCACGCCTGGCTTTGCTCACTGTTACCTCCCCCCCCCCCCCCAATGCTTGGCTATAGCAGGCACAGAAGAAATATTTGCTGAATAAAAGAATTCCTGCAGTTAGGTCCCTGGACTCTTTGAAATATATTTGTAGGTATTCGATATAATTTCTGCACATTTATAAAGACAGAGGAAGCCAAAATCGATTTGATTGAGGGAATTTAGTAAACACTATATAAGCAGCTTGTGCAGGAAGGAAAAAACTGTTTGGCTGTGTCTATGCAAAGTTACACTATACAGTCAAAATATAAAAAGTCAATTAAACATTTGTATGCTTGGAAATAACTTATGGCATCCTATTTTATTTTCCATTCCCCAAATATCTATAGATTTACATCAGGAAATTTTCAATATAATTTTTGGAGCTAGAAACTCAAACAGCTGAAATTCTTTGGATAATTTTACTTGATGAAATAATTTTATGATTTCTTAAAAAAAAAATGTGAATTGCCCATTTCTAAAGGCTCAAACTCATGAATAAATACATCTGGCTTAGTTACAACGTATGTATTTTATTTATTTATTATATAAATAAGTAAATTTTGTTGGTATTCCATCAGAATTTAAGCTAGATTTAATATGAAAAATATATGAAGATGAAACTGACAAAAAAAACCCACACTGATATATAACAAATCACACTGAATTACAAGGAATTATAAACTTCATGAGACTGTACAGATTCTTTATTCTGATGATCATTATCTTTATTTTGCCTCAAATATTGCTAGAAATGCAATCACAGTATAAAAATTTATGCTGATATTTTAATTGTGACATTATTTATATCACAAGATTTTTCTATCAGTCTTCACTTTCAGACTTACAGCAGGACTGAAAGTCACTTAAATAAAGGACTTATTATTCATACAGTCACATATATAAGTGTGTGTGTGTGTGTGTGTGTGTGTGTCCCTTATTAAATAGCATGGCCATATAGTGGAATAGTAAGTAAAATTTACTGAATGAGTATTGAGAAAAAGCAGAGACCCTATGTAGTGTGAACTGCTCATAAAGCAACCAAGACTGTCGTATAACTGAAATAAGATTATTATCTATGTGAAGATCTCTGCTGTGGTTTTTGATATGAATGTCCCTTTCAGATTTCTTCTTAGATGAACTGGTTAAGAGACAAACAATTGTGTTTTCTTTTTTTCATGGCAGCTATAATTTCTTTCTTTTTTTCTTTTTTAACAATTGGGTTTTCGTATAGTTGAGAAAGAGATGAATAAATTGGGCAGCGTTTGGATATTTTGATTATAGTTTCTTTACTTTTGTTTAGAATCGTGCATTAATAGTGACAGATCATCTGATAAAAACGATGTAAAAAATGAGAGGATTTGTGTACTGAAAAACACATTTGGGGACAGGTGAGGTTCTGAGCATCTTGTGTAATATATGTAATTTCATCCTTTCTACCATAAACTAGAAGAGACTTGGGCAGGACTAGGGGTAGGAAAGAAAATGGTAAGGACAGGGGTGGCAACAAGGGAAAAAATACTTTTTCATTTTGTTTCGTTCTGTTTTAACAGCAGTCAGGTGGCACTTTGCATAAAACTACCTAACTTAATTTTGGAAACAAAATTAGTTTTGTTCCACCAAGTAGCTATTGTTACCTTATTTTGTTTTAAAGAAAGAAACCTGACGTACAGAGAGAGTTAAGTACCACGTCAATTATGAAGAGCTGATAAAGTTGGCTTGGACCTCAAAATAAACTTGAATGAAATCCTGACCCTTTTTCTAGCATGATACTTAGGGAGATCAGTCTGATTCTTTATTGTAAAATGTCTACAGTTTAACATCTTACCTGTGGCATTAGCTATCAAAAGGACACTTTAAATCTCCAAGGAAGTAGGATACTAGTATCCTCCATCTAATAAGATGTGATGGGAGATACAGGACAAGATGAGGCTGTGTTAACTAAGCTGGTCTGTGACACACTCGAGAAGAGAATATTCTTGCTTTGTCTCTTAACACTATCCGAAGGGGATGAACTGCCACTCGCAGGACGTGCTGAGCTTAAAGGAACTTGGGTGAGGGTGATATGCTGTGTCCTCTGCTGTGTGGATGCTTCTAGAAGGCTCCAAGCTGCCATGGGGCACTGTCTCAGCTTTCCCCTTCTCTTGTAACGTGCATTTGATTCAAGGTTAGTTTTCTCACATTTATAAAAGTGCTGCTACAGCTACAAATCAAACAGATGGTTGTTTCCCAAGCATAGTTAACCAAAAGGCATATACAATGTATTTTAAATTTCACCCCATACAACTATTATAATGTCATTCACCTTTAAAGATAAACAGGGCTCCTTACAGATAAAACTTAGTTATCCACATGAATATTAAGTGTTTTCTAGCAAAGTTTAGTACCAGACAGTATTTATGAAGATGGTAAGATTAAAGTAAGTGAAAAAGTTCTGGTCTCTCTGTTAACCACGTCAAAAGTATTATGCATGTCACTTCGGTTCTCAGTAGCTCAATATTTCTCACCCAGAAAATGTGTAACTGGATACGCGTGTAGGCAACAACTGAGACTTCCTCATGTATCCAGCCATTTCCACCCTGTCGAAACTCACTGTTAATCAAATAAAACCCAATTTTATTGTAAGCCTAGATAAATCCCAATTAGGAAGATAAATGTTCCAGTAAAGTCACATATTACAATCTCAGGTCAAATCGATCTGCATATAGTCTATGTACATACTTCCAGTAAAGTCCTATATTACAATCTGAGGTCGAATCGATCTACCTATGTTAGATGTACCTACACATGCACAAACGGACACACATTTTCGTGAATTTCATAAAGCATATAAATGATTTGTTGTTTTAGCTGATAAGCATCATTATTCCTCCGCCTGTTGCTGTATCCATATTCCTTCATCTACCCAGCGTTTATTCTTTGTGTTGTCTACCCGAGGCCCAGGTTCCACATAATCTAGGAATCACTCCTTCTCCTCACAGGAGCTATTTTTTTCCGCTACAGTTTTACAATATGAGACAATCCCCATGACTTCAGTTGCCTGTTTCAGAGGTGGGCACTTGACATAGTTGGGTGAATGAGATAATTTAATTTGGGGAATGAGCCAAGGACAGGTAGACTGAGGAGGATGCTAAGCGAGATGTGCTCGACCACTGATGTAGAAGGTACCAAAAAAAAACCCACTAAACAATTTACAAAAAGAAAAGAAATGGACAGATGTACAGAGGGATGTGGATGGAGAATGAGGACAAAAGTGTCCACACCTACTTCCCAACTGCTCCAAAGGCCAACTACATCTGTACCTTCAGATTCTGCAAAACACTCTTTCTTGTATTTCTACAATCAACTCCTTTTTTGGAAGGTGGCTTCAGAGGGGTGTTATTTGCAACCAAAGTAGTCCTAACCAATGCTGCTTCTGCGCAGTCAGGTTTCCCTCCTGTCAGTCAAATGTGTTTAATTCTTTCTCTGTGTAATAAGTACTGTGATCTGCACAACTTAGATCCAATGTGCATGCACTTTGATCAGTATGCACAGCTACCATAACAGCCTGTCAAGGTAACTTGCATTAAAAAATATTCTCTACTCCATTTCCCCATTTTTCTTGGTGTTGAGGAAAATAGACTAGATGGTTGCAGTTTATAAGGTGTTTCTTTTAAGAAATGAACTGAAATGTGTAAAGGACACTATTGTTTCTGACCTTATGATTTTAACAATATGTAAAGCATCGTAAAATCCACAAAACATTTTTGTTCTGTTCCGTTCATTCATCTATTCAGTCTGTCAGTCTTGACTAAATACTGCAGCATCCCAGACCCTCTCTTAGACCAGACACGGTCCATGCTCTCTGCAGCTAACTGTGGGTGTGGGCTGGATGGTGGGGAGGGATGTTCAACAGGTTCCTGAAATAGAAAATTTCAGGTTACTTGAACCCTTCGGTTCGGATTTGGGAAAGGCCTGATTGAGGAAATCAAGTTTAGTCTGAGACTTTAGAAACAATCATCAGTTAACTAGGTCAAGAGTGGAGAAAAGAAGGTTCCAGAGAGATGACAGAGCACTTGCACAGGCTTTAAGATGGGATAAAGCATCGAGCATTTCTGAGAAAATGCTCGTGGGACCGGAGTGCAGATGGACAGAGAACGTGAGTCAGATCACATGGGGTCTTTAAGGCCATGGATGGAATCTCATTGGAGGCAATGAGAAGCTATTCAAAGGTGCAGGTAGGGGGTTGCTATGATCAGATTTGCATTTTTAAGAGATCACTGGCTGCAAAGTGAGAAATTAATCAGAGGTGATGATAGTGAAAGTTGATACTAAAAAAAATCCACGGGAATCAACTGAAAAACTATCAGAAGTAATGGAAAAGGTTAGTAGATCAGAAAACTAAAGCTAATATTTTCCATATGCGTTGCAAGAATCCCCAGGAGGTTCAATGCATTTCTCAAGCTACACAGCTCATACATGGGAAGGCTGGAGACCGAAAGTTCTCCTGACTCATCCAGACTCAAAATTCCTGGACATGCAGATCTCTAAGGCTTGACTTATTTCAAGAAATAATTTATTTCAGTTTAGAAATTACCTTCTTTAAACAAACCAGATATTAGGAAATCCATAAACTAAAAAAACAGCTATTAATTGAAAAATATATTTAAAGATTTTTAAATGGTTTTTAAAATCACCAGAGCCCAGGTTTACAGATAGTATTAAATATCCTTGTACAACTCAATGGATTGATTAATGATATTGTCCCAGTTATCTCGTGCCAAATCACAAATTGCTTCTGAAACATGGTGGCTTAAAACAACTATTTTACGATATCTCTTGATTTTGTGGGTCAAGGATGAGAGGAGCTCAGCCGGGAGATTCTTTGGCTCCAGGTAGCACTGACCGATGTCATTCACTGGCATCCCTGTAGTGGCTGGACTGCTTTGGAGGGTCCAGAAGGACTTGCTCACATATCTGACCCCTTGGTGAAGATGGCCAAGGGTGGCCAGGAATAGCCAGAAGCTAGGAGAAAGCCATGGAACAGATTATTTCCTGGAGCCTTTGGAAGGACTGTAGTCCTCTCAACAACTTGATTTCAAACTTCTAGCCTCTGGAATTATAAGGGAATAAATTTCTGTTCTTTGAAGCTACCAGTTTATGGCAATTTTTTAAAGGCTGCCCTAGGAAATTAACACACCCACCAATGGTGGAACAGAGAAACAAAATGTAGTGATTCATACAATGGAATACTATGCGACAAGAAAAAAGAATAAATTACTGATCGATGCTACAACCAGGATTAATCTCAGTCTCACTATGTTGAGTGAAAGGAACAAGGCAGAGAAGAGTTTAAACTGTATGATTCTGTTTATATAATATTCTTCAAAACTGCAAATTAATGTACAGTAACACTACTATATAGTGAGCTGTAGCCTAGGGCGGAGGGCGGAAGGAAGGAGGGGCTGGGAAGTACCTGGGGGAATTTGGGGTGGGGAGGTGGCGTTTATTTTATTGTGTTAGTTTCAGAGATACATACAAATGTCAAAACCTATTGAATTGTATGCTCCAAGGGTACACTTTAAATGAATTGTACACATAAATTATACTGTAAAACATGGTTTATGATACATTAATTATACCTCAATGAAGTTGATTAAAAAATTGCCATGAGCTTGAATAAACCCAAGCTATAGACAATTCAACCAAAACAAAACAAAACAAAACAAAGCAATTCACTTGAGTATCCCTCACTTTCTGAAGTAAAGAACATGTAACCACTTCGATTACCGATGTTGTTTAAAGCAAAAGATCGTAGGCACGCGGAATGGTGTCATGCATATCTCTAGCGTTTAGCGACATAAAGTCATAATGTGCTGAAGCTCTTTGAACGTTGCCAAGTGGATGGATGGATGTGAAAGAAACAAGGTGGGCACTCAGGGGACGGTAACACGGCAGGAGGTAACCTCACTGAGATCTCGGGAGATGCAGAAATAAACTTGTTTCGATGTTTTCTGTTATTTCTAAACACAGATATCCATCTTAAAACTTAGAAGGCTTTTTCACAAACACATTAATGGCACCGTGCCATAAGGAATTCCACGGTCCTCCAGTAATGAAGCCCTACCATAAGGACCAGTCAATGATCTCGTTATTTTCCTCACTTTCCTGCCTGTGTGCCACACCTGCCTGTTCCTAAAACCACACTGTAATTTCTAGAAACATGTGTGAGCTGCATTGTACGCAGGACACATTGGGCCAGAAGGTCCCTGGCCAGCATCACACAGGCGGTTGACGTCCATCAGACTGCTACCGTGGCAGATGGCAGCCTTTTTGCAGCCTAGTGACATATGGTCTGTATTCTCCGTGGTGAGCAATTCTCCGATTGCTGCACCAGCCACTGTTCTTCCCGCCTCAGGTTCATCTTGCACAGATCACTATTCCTGAAGCACCATCCATGGTCATTATGTCTCACCCCTATTCAGAAATGACACAACATACTAGCGTTTATTGTGCTGTCCCTCCCAGGTATCGCTGTGCTAGTTGCTTTCCCGCATGTTATCTAAATGAGTTTTTACAATACACCCACGACGTGCTCAGGGATCTAGGGGGATGTCTTGGTCCCACTCAGATCACATTCCACTTACGGTATTCACACAGTGTGTACCTTAGACAGCCAACCCATCTCTCGTTACTCCTCATAAGCCTGGGTCAAGTAGGGCATGTCCTCCATATTTTCGCTCCATGTTTTCTCCTTGCCATAACAAGTCCTTGCTCTTCTCCACCTATTCAGGTTTTTAATTTCTTCAAGACGCACTCCCAGATCTCCTCCTCCAGAAAGCCATTTTTAACCAACTGCCTCTTCCCTTTCAAAGTGGTCTTTTCCTTTCATATTTATCCATCTGTAGAGTCTCTGCCTTCTTGGTACAGATGTGTCAATGCATTACTTTGAAATAAATAGTTGTCTAGATTCTTCCACGATTGTCTAATTATCCGTTTGAGTAGACTGTAATCACCTTAAAGACCTTATTTTCTCCCTCTACATATATATGTTGTAATTTCCTAGGGTGGCTTTTGTAGTCTTAGATATTGACATTAACCATTGAATTGAGTTGTATGCTCGTGAGAGAAAATTTAGGTGAATTTCCCTCGAACTTTAGGTTCCCATGATTTTAAATATGATAATGATCGCCTGAACATGGGTTGGAATGATGGTCGGGCTGGGTCCTTCTGTTACTCCGTGGGCCGCCTGTGCGGTGTTGTCTCAGGAGTGTTACTGCTATTGCCCCAGACCTTCTCCATCCAGAGTGAGTGTAGCGTCATGTCCATGAATGATGTCACATGGTGCAAAAGTGCTTCAGACACTCAAGCCTGTCAGAACATGACACTACAAAGGATGTCAAGTGAGCGATTGGAAAGAGTATTTATAGTACCTTCTATACAACCAATCAGAGCCTCATGTCCTTTTGGTCACAGCATCAGAAAAGACTTTCTTGGTCATTGGGACACATACTCTCTTGAAATAGAATGTCCTACATCCACCAGAGAGAGAGACAGAGAGTGTGTGTCTTGGTACAGAAGTAAGGTGCTCAGCCAGAAAGAGAATCTTAAGCGTTCCAACCCCGAAGTCCCGATTGCTTTGAACCAATGTCCGTCAGTTATTTTCACCTTTCTTTTTATGGCTGTTTAAATTACAGCACCCCTATTTCCGTTCTACTAAATATGAATGAAGCAGGTGAAGTGTGGCCCCGTTGGAGCATTACAGTGTTTGGGGCTGGTTACTGTCTTTAGCAGAAATGCTGGGATTCATTCTCATCTCATTTGCTGAGCGCTCTGTCATTAAAGTGTCATTGAGAACTGACACCACTTAATTTTAGCAGCTTTCAATTCTCGTTTGCAGCAAGAATAGCTTTAAATAGAGAGGAGTGCAAATTACAGAGAGAGGGATATTTTTACACCACACTCAGCATTTTATCAAACAAAGCAGCCTCCCGGGGAATAGAGGACAATACATTATAAAACCAAACTCTCTTCTGATCCTGGTAAATGGGTATTTAATCTTCCGATTGCAGACATCCACTCTGATGAGCCTGTAATGAATATACTGGCAGGGACATTATCTGAGCTGTTGTGCTTTCCTACTCCTTAAAATATCCTTGGTTTTTATTTCGGGTGTGGTCAAAATTAAAAAGGAAAAAAGAAAGAAAAAGAAAAAGCTTCAGAGCTCAGCTGTCCCCTGCAGGCCACAGTAGAACCTTTACCTCTTTGCAAATTACAGAGCTCTGGAGATTTTTCCCCTATTAATTGCATAATTGCTTTTCCTGCCAAAGTAATTTGAACCCTTGGGGGTTAAGAAAATCACTCACTGTGAAATAGTGGCAATTTTTAACCCATTCTGCTGAAGTTTCTTTGCCTAATTAAATGTAAAATGGCTGTTTGCTGCCCATGGTGTGTGTGTGTTTCAGATATTACTCAAATAGCTTTGCCCTAGAAGCTTCTGGGTATTTAAACCTTGACAGAATGGTGGCTTTCATGTGTCCTGGCTACTTGCATCATTTTTTTATGCAGGGAAAAAACTTTGCTTGATCACTGACTGATCTCTAATATTTGTGTCTCTTTCTGCGCATGAAAAAATAAAGCCATCATCTGTTATAGAGACTATTTTGGCTGCTGGAAAACTACTTTGCCGCGTGCTGGCTTTGAGGGCTGCTCAATGGGTTTTCATAGAAATCCAAGTTATTATTTCATGTCACAAAAAGTTGGGCCTAGAGGCTCAAGGAGTTCTACAAGGTCACACCTGAAGTCAACTTTTGTACTCCCAAATTACCCCCTGCATTTTTTTTTCTTTTTTGCCTCTTTGTTTCTTGCTTTAGCATAAGTCACATTCTTATATCACGAACCATTCATAAGAAGCAATTTAACCAAAAGGTTTTATGGTTCTAACCAGTAGATGTAATTTGGTGTTTTTCAGATAGAAATTTTTACCTGTGGCAAAGCAACTTTAAGCCCTGCCAAGGTAAGAACTGAAACCAATTCAAAATAATGAAGAGAATCCTGGAATGTGGAATCTGGAAGGAACTGAGGATGACAAGTTCAAGGCTTTATAGATGAGCAGACTCCGTATCAAAGAGATCCAAGTGACTTACTTGCCTGAGGTTTTACAGCTAATAAGGACCAGTGTTGGGACTCAAGTCTTGGTCTTTTTATTCCAAGCACATTGCTCATTTTGTCATGTGACAGCCAGCTCTGTGTGGAGGGCTCATTACTGAAAAGCCTGGTCAGCCCGGGGAATCTGGCGTCCATCCATTACCTTCTGGTGGCCAATGCGGTCTTCCCTTACTGCTCGTTGGCACATGATGTGTGTAGATCTAGCGGAAGACATGTAGCGATGAGAGTGGACTTAGGAGGGAGAGGAAAGGAAGTAACCCAGGGAGTAAAGATCAAAACGTACCCTTCCTCCATATTTTGAACCAGTGGCTTACATGGGGCCCTCTGAGGAAGAGATGCCCTTCAGCTGTGGCTCCACTCCTTTTGCTCTGTATTTCTGCAGCACTGAGATTCCAGGCCCTTCAGACTCGCTTTGTTTCTGTTTCCTTGAGTGTCTTGCCGCTCACCAGTGTCACAGTGGAACTCTTTCGCTTGGCATCGCGGCATGAAATATTTGAGAGGAAGCTGATACCCAACAGGTCTGCGCTGCTCTTGCAGGCAAAAGTGACCACGTGACCCACTACGATCATACGCTGCTGAGAGAATATACAGCAATGAGTCTAAACCATAGGGCACGATAATGTGTATCTTTGGAACACTGAACACAGATACTCACATTTCAAATTTAATTCTATTCTACATGTTGGAATTGGGCAGTCGTAATGGTATTTTTCCAAGAATTTGCATAGATCTTTATTTTTTTCATTCCAATCATTTCACTAGAATTCCACTTGGACAATATATGATGTTTCCTAAATTTAGTATTTTATTTTGCATGATAAGGGAGCATGTATTGTGGAGACTTTGTCTTTTGAATTTTTCTCCCCAACAAGGACCTGAAATCCCACAGCATGTCATTTATACATTTGTGTCTATTATTGTACAGGTCATAGATTAATCTGGTATTCTTAAAAGCTTATATAACAGTCGTCTGTCCCTCAAGGGGGATGACTTACCCCTTGAGTCATCCTTTGGAATTACTTTTATTGCATTGAGCATGGAATTGGACTGATCCATATACCTGACTCATACAACCTCTTTCTAAAAAGATGTCTTTTCCTAAGAAGGCCACACACAGTGACAGGTAGAGTCTAGAGTCAAGAGAGATAATGAGAAAATAGAACTTCTATGTGTAGACTGAAGCCCACTATTTTAAGCAGCTAAATCATCCAACCAAAAAAGCCTACTAAGGTACCACAGAAATATGATTAGGCCACCAAACCTTGATACTGTTGATGCTTTTCCTTTGGTGGTAGAACAACAGGATGTATTCTTTCACTCCTTTTTCTTATATTTCTGCCCATCCTTGCTTTACTAACCTACTAGATCAGGATATCAAAATTCCCTTTGCTCTGTTCTCAAGTCCTAGTTTTAATTCCTTTATCACGCTGCAGTTCATGATTATTAGATTTCCCTTGGACCTTTATTCAAAAGATAATACATCAAATATACAATACGCAGAGCTTCTCTGCATACTGAAAAAAACCATGTGCTTTAGTGTTTGGAACATGATATGATATCCACATACATAAATATATTTGAAATCTAAGTGTCTCCTTCAGATCTTCTTCTAAAAGAAGCCAGAAAGTAGATCATGGTGGGGGTGGGGTGGTGGATGTCTGGGGAGGGGGGGAGGGCAGAAAATTGAACTTTCCGAGATCAGTACTTAACATAAAAATTTCATCACAATCTTTATCATCTTGCAGTGGTTGCAGAAAAAGGCCTAGGCTCCTTCCACCTTTAACTTCCTAAAGTCGCCTCTTTTACCTTCAAATCTGATGAAGTGTCAAAGTCATTTACCAGTAATGAGTTCTGCGGCAAATTTTATTTTGCTTGGAATTTAATTAATGGGCCAAAGACTTTCCATTGTGATTTGAGCAAATGAATAATAAATCAAGAAAGGAGATTTGTCAGGGAACGAACATCTGTTTCTTACAAGCGTTACAACATGACTACAGCTTGGCCGTGCATCACCAGCACAAAGACGGTAGGAGTCCTCGCGGCTGACGCTCTCTTCATTTATTGCTCCACTGAAGGTGAACAGAGAGCGCGCTAATGGGCCTCTGGTGTTAATAAAGCCTTCGCGCTTCTCCCGTTGGCCTGCAGCCTCTTCCTTAAGGGTGCTCCTGTCCTTAGTCCATGGTTTGTTGAGCCACGTCAGGATTCTGCAGTGTCAGGACTTTATTGGATGATTAATAAGGGAAAGACAAATTCATAAGCAGAAACAATATGAAATTACCATCATATTAGTGTTCAGTGTCACGCTTTCTATTTTGGGGCGCGGGGTGGTTTGTAAATGAGACCGTGATGGAAGTTAAGTGTTTTGACTCGCACTGTCAAAAAGCAAAACTAGGTCACCCGACCTGTTGGATGGGCTTCGTCTAGTTAACCAGGAACAGGAGGGTGACTTTTGTAAGGGCGCCAACGTGACTGGCTGATGGTTCAAAAGAGGAGAATTAGTCTGATCCACCCAGGAGGTCTGCACCTGTGGGGAGAACAGGACACGGTAGTGCTTTCTCTGCCATTTATTGTTGGAACACACTTTGCTCCTGCACACCAAGGAGGTCTGAGTGCCCACGACGTAGGAATAAATTGCTTGATGAAAAGTGGCTCCAAAGGGCTCACGATAACCCTGTAATGTTGATAATGTATGTATAACAGTCACGGGCACGAATGTCACTCAGAAATAACACCAGGGCCCACGTGTTACCCCTTTTAAAACCCTTTTTTGGGAAGCTGGCATGATGATAAAACAGAATTTCAAATTTTATGATTTCTTTTGTATGTCTTGGAATACACACACCTGAGAGGAATGTTTCCTCGACGGACGCAGCACGTTCCATCATTGGAATAACATGTGGCCCCACAAACGATTCTTTCTAGCATCCTGTACAATGTGTCTTTGTTTGATACGGCATCCTTCATGCAATTTGTGTCTGAAATAGCTCTAGAGAGCGAAAATATACATATCAGCTATGAGAAAGAAGACATCATGAAGATAGAGAAAGGGGTTTTTTGGACTAACTATAGTATGTACTGAGTCAGTAAGACAGGCTGGGCTTGTTCCCGTTTTTTGATGGTTGGGAATCAAGAAAATAAACGTACCCCTAAAATTATTATATTGAAAGCCCCACTCACAATTTCTCCTACTCATTATTTTTGAATATAACAGAAGTAAATTCTTAATTCACTCTAGATAAAGGTTGCCAAATAAAATGCAGGACATTAGTTAAATTTGAATGTCAGAGAATATATTATATAGTAATATAATAGATTATGTCATATTATTATTACATAATATCTATAATATTACATAATATATTATTATATAATAATTTAGCATACGTAAACTTCTAAGAGGGGAACATACTCATACTAAAAATTATATATAAACATAGGTAAAGTTTATATAAACTTATAAAATGCATAAACTTACAAGTATGGGGCATACTTATACTAAAACATTATTCATTATTTATCTGAGATTGAATTGTAACCAGGCATTCTACACTTTATTTGCTAAATCTGGGTGCCTTATTCCAGAGAAAAGTTCATATAATAAGCATTAAAATTTCAAGTGCTCAACACATTATCTTCTGAATACAATCACTTAAATATATACTTGCAAATGGAAGAGGACAGAGAATAAGAAGTAGACATAGTCTGCCATTACATGCAATGATTTTAATGATAGACAATAATGTTTGGTGTTTAAAGTGAAGAAAACCCTTCTGTGAGACAGGCACAGGCTAACATATTTAACTGTGAAATGTGAAGGTATAAACATCATGTCATATATGCCCACCTATAATGTGAGCTCCAATATAAGGCAAGATTCATTTCTCTCATGTTTTAAAGTCTCAAGTTAAGACTTTAAAAATAATTACTGAACTTAAATAAAAAATTTGGTGATATATTTGGAATACGCAAATGTCTCCTTCCATAATTTACTTCAGAGATTTACAGACACATGGCCTAAGAGAGCAATTTTAACAATAAATGCTTGTCTACTCTCACATCTCACACGCGTCTTATTCAAACTCTTTCGTCACCTCTTTGACATCAATGTCTTGATCACAACTGAACCTCATTTGTCATCAGCGTTTTAGAGGGGTTTTCTTTTCATTTTCTTCTAAGCTGCTTGAGATGAAACACCTTTAAATCTGCATATGATAGTGTCACTAAACTATAATCCCAAACTATGGAAATATAGAGGTAACATCTGGATGACTTTTGGCTTTCTACTCATCCTATAAGTATACATTTGTAAGTATATAATAGTCACAGAGTGACTATTCATGGTACCGTTTTAAAGTGATCTTTAAAAGACTTGATTACAATGATAGACAATATTTGTAATTGTGGTTTATGCTCCCAGAATAATTACTAAGCTTTGTTGTGTTATACTTAAGACTTTTTTCTTCTTAAGCCATTTCCATTAGCAATATTAATTGAGGTCACTGAGGGCTGTTCATCTTTTTTTTCCTTAAACAATATGTTACTTTTCAAAGTGAAGTAACTGAGAGTAAACTGCTTGGCTGTGGAAAAGCTCCTAAGGCTTCGGCTATAAAGTGACTCTTTTCTGAGGAATAATTTTTGGAAAAATATCTTACTTTGTTATTGGCCATATAACAGGACTGTGGCCCATCACAAAAGCTTGCAGGTAGATTTTGCTATTGGAAGGTGTCAAGGTCATTTTGGGAACTAACTGACAGTCCTTTTAAGCCCCACAGATACGGCTATGCCCATTTTTCCTGTGAGTCACAGGAAACAAGAAAGACCTTCACATTTGGATATATATATACCACAGGACCTTAGAAATTGGAAACCCACCCAGGCATGGTCAAGAACAAAACAATTAATCAAGGTAAAGGGAACAGAGTTATAAGTATTATTATACTTTTGTGATTCCATCTTTCTTAATTGTCTAGGTAAATTATATGTTAAAGTGAGGGTCAGAGATCTTATATTTTATGTTGGAACGTTTGATATTAATTAAATGACCAAGCTCATGTGGTATATTAGTCACCTAATTCTGGATATTAATCTTTGGTTAATACAGTTAAATTGTGTGTGTCTGCATACCATGCACATGTAGATACATGTATATAATATGCAGTTATACAAATATACAGAACATTGAACTGGAAAGCTACTTAGGCTTAAAAAAAAGCATAAGGGAAATTCACTTCTCAAATTTCAAACTAGCTTTTATTTAGTTTTACACTCCTAATGATGAAATGCATCTGTTGGACTGGGTTTTGAGGCCAATTTAAGATTTGTTTTTCAATGCCCAATAAACCCAATAAACTGGCAACTCTCAGGGCTATACAATGTGGAATCGTGGAAACCCAGAATATAGAAAGTAGATGCACCAAAATGGACACTGAGTGAATGGACAGATAAGCAAAGTACAGACTGAAATGATTTCTTGATTTCTTCAATGAGCACTACCCTTCCCCAAACTGATGACGAAGAAAGAAGGGGAGGGTAGTAGTTTTGTTTCAAAACTTGTCGCGCAATCGTGAAAGCTGATTAATCCCCTATCATTCTTTTCTAGTTTTCTATCTCGGTTTGCTCATGCAAGGCTAGCCTTACAATCGGTCTAGAGTTTTAATCTTTGAACATGGAGGACTTAAATGCCATAATTGATGATGTCATTTTCAGTGTGATGCCCCTGAAACAGCTCAGTCATAAAACGCCTCATTTCTACTTAGTCTTTGCCATGTGACGGTCCCCTAGGGGCACATCTCAGAGTCACCTGAGGGACTTTTTCAACTCCTTCCCTCTATTCAGACTTGAACAGGCCCTCTCTCTACTTGAGAATTACTCTAACTGATGGCATGTGCTGTAACCCTCAGGTGTGGGGGGGTAGAAAATAATTTGAAAATAACCAATCAAATGAAAAGCCAAACATCTGGCCAATTATCAGTTACTTTCCTTTATGCCGATGTAGGTGTTATATTCGGATAACAGAATTTTCTTCTTAATCCAGTATTTGCCATCATGGAAATGCGGCTTTAGACTCAATAGAGTTTGTATAAAAACTACTCTTTTTATAGACATACAGAAATGTTAGCAGCCTAGCTGATCTTTTTCAAAACCTGGTAGGCAGTGAAATTTCTTCCTATGTTCTGATAACTTTTTTATGAACCTCTAACAATTATAAAGGGATTTCTATTCATAAAACAGAGAGTCTTAATGTAAGAGGAAATAATTTTCACTTCAATTCACCAATCAAATTTAACTAGATAACTTTATCTACATAGGGGGTCCTGAGAATGGGGACTGTGAAAGTTCTCAAAGTACGATGCCAAAATGTGGTCTAATGGAATATTTCAGCTGTTCATCAAGTCAGTTTTGGAAGACTTCTCTTTAGTGAGACATACACCATTTGGGCAGAGAAACAATACCCTTTGTCTCACAGGACACTCTAATCTGAGTACCATGTTTATGGTCTACTAGGATTTTCCCAACCAATCAAGTAAGTCTGTTATTTCAGAACACACCTTTCGTGGAAGGGGAAGTGCATGATCCCTCAGCCTGCATGTTCTTACATACTGGGTAGGAGACGCTCATCTTTAAAGAGCTCGGGCAGGGAAACGTTAGGGCTGGTTGACTTACATGTATGGAGGGATTGAAAAACTCTTCCCCGCTTTCCCAAAGTAGCAAGACATAGAAGGTCTTCTTTCCCCTCATCAGAGAAATTGCACTTGCTTTCCCTTTGCCTGTATCACCCTTCCCGCACGGCCCTCTCCCCACAACTTTCTATGGCTGGCTTCTTCTCATTTTTCAGGTCTTAGCTTATAGATTCTGAGAGGTTTACTCTCAAATTGATTCAATCTCTTCTTAGCCAACTACGCCCTCTCTATTTGCTATCACCACATCCTGATAGTTACCTTTGTCATACCTGTCATTTAAATTCCTTCTATTCCAGATATTCCCTTCTGTTCCCTTTACTGAAACTATTGATGCCAGATGCATGTCTGAATTTGATATATTTTTTTAATTTTAGAAAGATGATATGGTGCATCAACCTTATTTTAAAGAATCTGGGTCAGCACTTTGCCATCAAGCACATTTATATTTCTATAGTAAAGAGACAAATATTTTCACCAAGTGGGATGGATAGATAAATACATAAACAAACAAATGTGGCTTCAAGTCAATGCAGATAACGTTTTAATGCTAAAAGAATTAGGAAAATACTTTCTGGTTTCAGAGAAGATGTTTTCTGCTTTTATATCCTCATAGACATCAAAATAATTGCTAAGGAATGATGAACGGTATATATTTGTTTGTTTGTTCATGGTCTGTCATTACACTAGCCTAGAACTTCCAAAAGGAGAGGGACAAGGTCTGTTTTGTTCATTTCTGTAAGAGCCCCTCGCACCTGGCACTGTACTAGGTAATAACAGATATTCAAGAGATACATATTAAATGAATAAGTAAACATATATGATTTTGTTTATGAATGAGTCTTTACTTATCGTGTGTTGTCCCATAAAATACTGTAGTCATAATTAAGAGGCACTCATAATTCAGAGGTTCCACAGAAAACTTTCCATCTATTTGTTGTTTGTTCCTGTCCCAGGATGCATGGCACTGCGATATGTGACAGGAGAAACCAATGTATCTGCATTTTGGGGAGTGGGAGGTGTTATGAACTATCCTTGTTTTTCATGCGCAGACAATTATAATCAGAATTCAAGATAACATTCAGCAGGGGAAGGAAATCCTGTATCATCAGAGAAAGGCTGAGTAGCATTATTTTAATATTACTCTTTTTAAAAATTAGCAGTCCTCAAATGATACAAAGGTGATTATTTAAAATGTCATTTGTAAGTCAGTTTTTTGAAATTTAGAAATAGTTTTCCTAAGGAGGGAAAAGAGAGTGGGAAAGTGAGAAGGAAGAAGAGAGAAAAATGAAAGAAAGCAAATATGTCAAAAGGTTAGTGTTGATGAATTTGGTGAAGGGTAGAGGGTATTGTACTATTCATTCTTTTAACTTTTCTGTAAGTTTGACATATTCCAAAATGAAAGGTCAGAGGCCATTCATAATAGAAGCAAACAGAATAAAATAATGAGGAATAAATTTAACCAAAGAAGTGTAAGAGTGGTAAACTGAAAACCACAAAACGTTGTTGAAAGAAATTGAAGAAAGTCTAAAGAGATGGAACAATGTCCTAAATTGGAAGAATTGGACTGGAAGACTTAACACTGTTATGATTACAATACTCCCCCAACTGATTTACACAGAGTCAATGAAGTTGCCAAAATCCCAACTGCCTGTACTGCAGAAATGGACAAACTGCTCCAAAAATTTCTAGGGTAATGGATGGGTCCCATAATAACCGAAACAATCCAGAAAAAGAAGAAAGATGCAGGCATCACACATCCCTATTTCAAAACTTACTACACAGCTACAGTGATCAGAAGAGTGTGGTCGTGACATAAGGATAAACATACAGATTAAAGGAAGAAAACTGAGAGAACAGGTATCAACCCATATGTCTATGGTCAACTGATTTTTGACAGGGGTGCCACAAACATTCTGTGGGAGAAGAATAGTCTTTTCAACAAATGGTGATAGGACAACGGGATATCCACTTGTAAAAGAATGAACTTGAATCTCTACTTCACATAATAAGAAAAAATTAACTCAAAACTAATCAAAGATCTAAATGTAAGAGCTAAAATGATAAAACGCAGAATAAATCATAAGCATAAATCTTTGTGACCTTGGAATAGGCAACAGTTTCTTAGCTATGACATCAAAAGCACAAGCAACCAAAGAAAAAGTATATATGCTTGACTATTAAAATTAAAAATTTTTGTGCATCAAAAGATCATGTCAAGAAAGTGAAAAGACAATCCACAGAAGGGGAGAAAATCTTTGTAAATCGCATGTCTGATAAAGTTTTGGTACCTCGGATATATAAAGAATTCTTACAACTCAATGACAAAAAAAGAGAAATATCCAATTAAAAAATGGAGAATGAATTTGAATATACATTTTCCCAAAGAAGATATAGGAATGGCCAACAAGCACATGAAAAGATGTCTAGTTTGGTGGGGCTGGAAAGGGCCGAGACAAAAAGAGGGACATGCACACTCACATAAATAAATTGATAAAGTATAAACTCAAAGGTGAGAGCTGAGCTGTTTTCTGATGTTCTGGGAGACTTAGAAGCAACGTCATTTCACATTTGGCTACTATTGGACATGGGGGAAGCATTGTTCTTATGTTTTTAGTTGACACCTGGTTGACTGTGTTCAAATTCCCTAGAAGTCAGGGAACATGCTTTCCCTTTTTAAATGCCTTGTGGAAATCAGAGAATATTTTATCAAAAACGGCAATAAGGAACAATTGATTCAAAATTTCAGTGTCTTCTCACTGGGACATATGTAGTTGCAAATAAACATTTCACACATATGCAAACTGGAATCTGTCGGTAGTGTTTCATTGGTAAACCCAAATCTTCCTGATGAAAGTTTCCATAAAACACATCAAAACCACTCTGTTCCACTCTGGGTTTCCAGCCAAAATTAATTAGGGCCTAATCAAGAGAAGCACTCACCTTGACTTTCAATGAGCCATACATAAATAATGAACTAAGTTTCGGTTGATGATAAAAGGGGCTTACAGAGAAAAGAAGGTGCCAGGTTTAATACTTGGCTTGGACAGAGTCACCCAGGCCCCGTCTCTTATTCTTCCTCCTAATATCTGTCTATAAAGCCCCACCATAGCCCTCTGACTTGTCAAAAGAGAGCATGAGCCCCAAATGTAACTAAGTTTAGATAAAGACAAGTTTGGGGTCACATCTCTGTCCTCGAGAACAATGTTCCCTCAGACAACCAATCTCTTATAACTATCTCCAGAAGCCCCTGTGAGAAACGAATGCTAGGCAGGATGAGCACTGGGTCTGGACCTTTCCACACTGAGATTCTGATCACAGAACAATCTTTTATCCTCTGAACGCAGGCAGGCACCTTAGTACCCAAAGTAGCCAGCTCCTATCTCCCTGCTATATGCATTTCATTGTAGTTTGTGTAATAGATTTTGATTTGAGCTCAAAGCAACTCAAGTTAATGCATCTTTTAATAATAATGCAAAGCATTTATTTATCCAAGGAAGTCTTCACCGCCGTTGTCATACTTCACAAAACTGAGGTGCAACTTATTTGTTTGGACGGCAACTTAATCCATGGGCAAGAAACATTGATTCTACAGGTCCAGACCACATGTGACAGACACCCTGGATCTGAGTGAGAAGTTTGTGGGTTTGGAGTTATTATTTCTCTTTCAACCATGTCCTATTTGGAAGAGGGTAATAGTGCCCCACAGATCTTTTGTTTAGTGCTTCTTATATACAGTCAAATACTGTAATTTAACAGCTTGCTGGGGGAACAAGAATTTGTTCCAGTTCCTGATTTAAATGTTTATGCTAATTGCTATTTATTGGCCCAGATGCAAATGATAGGTTGGCCAAAGTGAAATTTTATGGCGAGCAAACTCCCCCCTTTTGTGCAAATTGAAAAAGTGAAACAAGAGGAGGATGAAATGAGCCGAAGATGGTCTTAATGGCTGCTTTTTAATGGGGAAGATAAAATTAAGACTGATTTACGCGGCCAACTCCCCTGTTTTCTCTTATCAGCTCATTTGGCAGGAAAAATGGAAAAGTAATTGTTCCTCTTTCAATGTGGGCCTCAAACCATTATTTATTGGCGGAAATTAATCGCTGTTTATCCTTCATTCACGTGGAAACCGCTCTATCAGCATTATGAACTCCAGCAACTCAACTAGTCCCTTGCAATTTAGTCGACAGCAAGCTCGGATCCTGATGAGGCGTGCCTTAATTTTCTGGGCTGTGGGAGTTAATGAAGACTCCTTCTGAGGTGGACATATTTGTATTTCTACAACATTAATAACAAAGACCCACACTTTCTCTTCGGCAGCAAAAAAAAAAAAAACTTTTTCAAAACAAAAAATTAAACAGGAAAAATTACTGAAAGTACAGTGCTTGGGGAGAAAATCTGAAATAGAATGATGAAGCCAGTTTGTTTTTTCTTCAAGCACGTCTACGACAGGAGGCGATGTGCTGACATTCGGAGGGTGGATGTAGACACAAGTGCTCCTGAGAATATCCCCCAAATCAGCAAAGGTGAAGGGAAGAAAGTGCGAAAGCCGAACATTCAAGAATAACTTCCCCGGTCTTTTTTCTTCCACTCTGCCTCTTCTCAACATTGCCTGATGCATGTAATTGACAGCCTGTGGTTTTTCTGGGGCAGAGCTTCCTGCATCGCCTCCTGTTCTTCCTCAGGGGACCATCTGGAACTGACAGTCTGTTCTTCAGACTCATATCTTTCTCCTTCCACTCAACCAGTCAATCACCAAGCATCCAGGCACACCTTATGTGCCCAACAGGCTCGCTTTGCCGTGGGATAAGCACACAGGATAGAGTGCCCCCGCCTCGACAAGAAGCACAGCAAAGTGTCACAAGTCAGATTAAATCTCTAGGAAGCCTTTGGGGGGGGCACGTTGTAATTGCAAGTTATTCAGAGACACATGGGGCTATCTGTGGGTTCCTTTGGATCCCATCTCGGGCATTTTCCTGCCAAGACTCATCTCCCCAACCTTGCCTGACTGATTATATCCTAGGGTTTTTGATCTAGGGGAATACGTCAGTAAATGTTTTCACAGATCTCCAGTACCCACAGTGAAAAGTTGAATTACCTTGCCACCTAATCGCTTAACAAATGTCGTGAGCACAAATTCTCACTTAAACTTTATTTGGTGTTTAATTATTTTTCCTGAAGAAACAAACAGCATATTTTTCAACTTTTAAGCGATTTATATATATACTTGGGCTATTACTCTACGTGCAATTTTATACCCTTTTTAAAATTATTTATTCTTCTAGTCAACAAGTATTTAGTGAGCACATATTATGTGTCAGATACTCTGGGTTGAGGCTCTGGGGCATAGAGTAGTGATCCAAAGACAAAATACCCCACCTCCATTATGGTGGACTCTTAACATTATGAGGCAAAAATTCGCTATATCCTCAAGTCTTCATAATTATGACCAGCCACATGCCGTCCATTTATATAACATAGTATATTTAATTTACTATAATAGCAAGTCACTAATTTGCTATTGTAAGTGAGTTGGTGATAGACATCTCTATGCATATTTGTTTTCCTCATTTCTGATTATTTCCTTAGGACGTGCAGATTTGCTATGCTCGGAATTTAGTTTTTTACCCTGACTACACACCAGAATCACTCCATCCCAGGCTTAATAAATCAGCCACGTCCAGGATAGTTTCCAGGCCATGTGTATCTCTGATTGTCAGCCAAAGTTTAGATATTATCTTGTTAGGATCATGCAATGTCACTGATTTTTTTCAATTGCATACTTACATATTTATTATATATTACATAGAATATTTATTATACGTATAATCTCAAACTTATCTAGTTTTTAATACTATTGTAATGTAATTAAACCATAGTTACACTGCTGTCCTGTTGGTTTGGATCCCATGGGAGCTGGGCTCAGTCTCTCTTATTCTACCAGCATTCATATTTTAAATAAAATGCTACCAAAAGAATGAAAAGAAAAAAGAAAAAAAAATGTGTTCATCTCGACTGTTCCTAACCTTCCCTAAGAAGAATTTTCTCAAGTTATATTGCAATATTGACTTTAGAATCCATATTATGGATTTTTATATACTGACGGTGTCTTTTAACTATTTCTATTGACTCTCCATTAGCACTTAACTGTATTAAAAAATAAACAAACCAAAGCATCAATTTTACTAATTCACAGAATTATTAAAAAAAAAAAATCCCATTTCTAAGTAAGATTCCTTTGGACTGGTAAAAATGGATAACCCTTTAGATTATTTGGATTAAGGTTGGGGATGGTAGTAAGTTTGTGTGAGTGTGCAGAGGTGGAGAAGTTACTGCCTAGTGAGAAATCTGGAATCTAGCATCTTAGAATTTCTCTCTTTTAGAAAAATTGTACCCTAGTCTGATATTTTTAAAATGAGGTATTTTAAAATAAAAATAAAAATCAGAGATAAAAATAATCATTTAGATTTGATATTTTACAGTATAAATACAGTATAAAAACCAAAAACAAAAACTTGGAGATCCATACAACTGTAGGTCACTAAATTCAATTATAAACATCCTGGCAGCCAAGAACAAAAAGGGGGGAAAACTATAGTTCTTACTGGTCTAGTGAACCATATCAGTTCATTTAGAAATCTTTCCCCTGGAAGGTTTTATGAGATACAGCCCCAAAACCTTTGAAATTAAAATAGTGTTTTCTGAGAATCAGAATGATTTCCAAAATCTTTCAAGACTTTCGATCCCATTTCTGCTTC
This sequence comes from Rhinolophus ferrumequinum, assembly GCF_004115265.2. NCBI lineage: Eukaryota > Metazoa > Chordata > Mammalia > Chiroptera > Rhinolophidae > Rhinolophus > Rhinolophus ferrumequinum. The sequence continues at coordinate 9,528,696 of NC_046310.1, read as the reverse complement.
TTATTCTCTTCATCACTTTTCTTGTTTTATCTTTATAATTTGGCCCTGTTTGGATTGAATTTTTAAAAACTAAAAAAAAAAAAAAATTATTGAATTAATTAAACATTGGTTAATAATTTTATGTAAATTTCAGGTGTACGACACTATGATTCAACATCTGTGTACTCTATTGTGTGCTCACCACCAGAAGTCTAGTTTCCTTCTGTCTCCATATATTTGACTCCTTTGACCCAATTATTCTTCTTCCTTAACCCCTTTGGTAACTATGCTTCTGTTGTCTGCATCTATGAATTTGTTATTGTTTTGTTTTGGTAGTTCACGCATGTGGAATATAAAACAAAACAAGTCACAAATGAACAAAAACAAGCTCATGGATATGGGCTGACTCGTAGGTGTTGTCATCAAAGACAAGTAGAGAGACTCCTGACGATGGCTCCACCCCTGCCTCCTGGGTACTTGAATTATTTAATGCAAGTGGGGAGAACTCACCAGAAGGCTGCTGTGTTTACTTACCTCAACCGAATTTTTCTAATTACATCATTAAATTCCATTAGACAAGGACAAGGAATGAACTTTTTTAGCATTAAAATAAAAAATTAATTTTACGATTTCAATTATTAAAATTATGTAAGATTGTTCTTAGCCCTTGGAGATCGTACTCATTTGTTTTCACTGCTATAAGAGTCCACTTGGGTATTTTTTTCATCTTTATGGTGAAGCCCTTAAATGCAGCTGTATGAATTATTGAATACTCTTTGACCTTGCTGATCAGCATATTTTCTGGTAGAAATTTTTGATAGAGAACATATTTTGGGTTGAAATAAATTTCGAGGCCCAAAATGGAGCCTTTCCTGCCCGGGGTCACAATAGCAAATTGAAAGGGAAATGAATTCGGTGTTCCTGTAAACGTTCCACTTGACCAGAAATAGTCTATCTGGTCAGCCAGGCCCGACACACCAAGTCAGCTGTGGGTTCTGTACTTATTTCCTATTCCTTCTCACTCCAAACAAGGTTGATTACTCGTATGTGGCTCCAGCCAATCAACTGTTTTCTATCTGTCTCTTCCTTGTTCTTTATTCTATCCTATAAAAGCTTCTTGCCTTCTGTCCCACTTTACAGTTCTCTGGATCCCGGCTTCATGGAATGTTAAATAGTTGTTTGTATCACCTAAATTGCCTCCTTTTAATCACTTTTTAATACTTGGTATTATAGTTCTCAGAAGACCAGGGATATTTGCTTTTTTAAATGGAATATTAGTGTTTTGGGAATAACGGCAATATGCAGTTCCAAGCAACAATTTAAATTTCTTATTTACTTAACAGATACGTATGTATCACAGACTGTTCACATACACTGTTCTAAATGCTTTAAAAATAACCTCATGTAATCATCATAAAAAATCCTATGAAACGGAGGCACGGAGAGGTTCAGGAAAAATACAACTATTCAAAGTTCTAGACATCACGATCCTGCTCTCTCTAATTCCTGTCCAGTAGAAACCAGAGGCCAAATAGATTTGCACTTTAAGGTAGATTTCACCAGCCCCTTACTACACTCTTGGCCCTAGCTGAAGAATAAGACTCGTCATGTATTCAACCTCACCCCACAGAACAATCTCTGCTGTAGTACAGAGGCTCAAATGTATTTATTGAATGACCAAGTAAGTAAATCCCTAAACGTGATACAACCAAGGATACAATCTTTCATATAGATCAGTGGAACATCTAAATAAATCTGTTCTAAAAACGGAAAGAATGCAGTCTTCATAATTCTGACTCAAGTTTCACCCATTCTCCGTAATTCAGATCTGTCTTCATTCCATGAATGCAGCTGTTCTTATTGTTGATGTTTAGCCACTTGATTGGAACATGTCGTTATTTATTCATTTACTTAAGAAATAAGCATTGAGCATGCAAGCTGTGATCTAGGCGTGGGGGTTGCCGCAATGGATACCAGAGTCTTTCGGGAGCCTACAGTCCAGTGTGGAAAACAGAACCTAAATAAACAAACACAAGTGTTACCTGCTTATCTCAAAAGGTTCTGCTACTAACTGGCAATGGGTCCTCTAGTTGGTCCCTTCAGCCTTCTAAGAGTCATTCTCTGCATCTGTGAAGTGGGAATTACAATCACTGTTTTGCTTACTTCACAGGAGTTTTTAAAAAGAATCAAGTGAGATGAGTTGTGTGAAAAGCCCTAGAGATGTACGAAATATTACAAATTTAAGGTTACAATGAGGTCTGTGTGTATTTGAAGAAAAGAAAGCTTAAGGTTAAATAGAAACTGTAAACAGACGTGGGAAGTTCCCACCAATCTGGCAGCACTGGGGAGAGTTTGTCACTCCCCTCCCTGTAGCCTGTGCTGAGTTTCAGTAACGGTGCTGATGATTGTATAACAGTATTTCATCCGTACCGTCACGGTGACCCTTCAAAGCAGCTCCAGAATTATCTTCTCCTGACTAAATACAGTTACCTCAACACACAAAAGGGCTTCCTAACGAGCAAATGGCCTTTATATTGGCTGTACTCACTTAGAAATAATAAAGAAGACAATTTGCTGAATTGGCAGCTTTCCCTTCTCAGAACTTTGAGTTTAAGTTGCCTGCAGGGAAAGGTTGTGTATGTAATATATATTTAGGAAAAGGAAAAACATCTTTCAAAAACAAAAGGTAAACTTTTTCTTGGTTAAAGGAGATTTGTTTAGTTTTACAATCTGTCTCTTGGGACTATTTAATCTTTGGAGTTTAAAAATGATTGCCCTGGACACACCTTTTCTCTTTCCTGATTCCTTTATTTAACCTTTGAATTGAGTAAAATGTTGTCTCAGTTTTATTACAGCTAAAATAAAGACTGACGCTGACTTTTACATTCTTTTTTTAAATTCAAAACTTGGGTCACTTTTCCTTTTTAATATGAGATAGTTACGTAAAATTGATCCACCTACAAATGATGCAGGAATTTGAAGGTCTCTCATTGAGGTTAGTCTCTATTAATTAATGATAAGATGCATTATTTACACTCGAAATGATAATTAGCCTTTTCTCTGATCTATTGCTGGTTTTCTCATTGGCTTCATACTTTCTGCAAATGAATATTTAAGTCTGAAACTTTGTCTGAAAGACTAACTTTATTAGTAAAGTTTCCTACATTGCTCAGAAGGTTTGAAAGGCTTGATCAATTGTAGAACTATTACGTAGCTATAAGTTAACAGCAGCATTATTATATATTCAATTTTGCTGTTTGCTGATTTCTCTCCAAACAGCTGCTTTACTCTTAAATCACTAGCACTGCATCTATTGTCATTGATCTTCCTTTGTCTCCTAACTTTTTTCCCATGAAATTCTCTTCCACTTTCTATCTTTTCTTTCTGTTGCCACCTTTGTCTAGACTCCTTTTCTCTGATTTGAAAACATGGATGTCCTCAATATTCTGTCCTTGGCTTGTCTCTGGGTTTGTTTCACCTATACTTTCTCCTTTAGTGATCCTTTTATCTCCGAACAATGATTCTTGAATTATATTATTTTATATGTTAATTCCTTCTTCTTAGTTATCAATTCCAGGGGCTTTAAGCCATCACTGGTGTGTGGGTGCACCCAGAATCTATAACCTATAGTCCCGAGCTCTGTTCCCACTCTAATACCACCCTTCTGCCTGCTGCCTGAGACCATGTTTTGGATATGCCCGGAGACGATCAATCTCACTTAAATCCTAACTCAGAATCTTTCTCCCTGGACTCGGTGTTTCTTTTCATAGTCCTATTTCTATTGCACCTCCTAACGTTGGCCCCCGGGAGTGACCTTGGCCTCTTTCTTTCACTCTCGATATCCAATCGGTCTCCAACTTCTATGGATTCAACTGCTAACATGCACTTTCTCTATATCCTAGAAAACCCTCATGAACACCTGCCTGGGTTCCTTGAAACAGTCTAACTGGCTTCCCCTCCGTGAAATGCAAATCTCTTTAACTGGTGTTCTAATTTCATTCGTGATCTAGCTTCAGCTTAGTTCCCAAACTTCTTTGCTATTGATTTTCTGTGGTCTAGCCAAACATAATTATTCACCTTTTCTAAAAATATCCCACTATTCGTGTTTCTTTGCTTACCCACTTACCTTGTTACTTCCACTCCTTTGAACTATCATTCTTATTCAAGTTCCAACTCAAATGTCACCACCTCCATGAAGCCAATATGATCTCCTCTCACTCTGAATTGCTATAGAAATTTGGACATTGTCAATGGCTTTCGTTACATATAGTCTAATATGATGGCTCTGTACGCATGTCATCTCTGTCATTGCCCTTGGGGGCTGAGTCTGTCACTAGTTGGCTCAATGCTTTGCACACGATAGGCGCACAATACACCATTGTGAATGACTGAATCGATTGATCCTGTAAGAGTCTTGACGTTGTGATTATCTTAAGACATTAGCCAGCAGGCCAACTTCAGTGAGCCACCCCACTGGATTTCCAGAAATCATCCCTTCCTCAAGATGAAAGGCCAAGGAGTCAACAAGAGTGCTTAATATTTTCCTAGACCATGTACTTTGCAGAGAAAAAAAAAAAAAAAGGATACAGCTCTCTAGGGAATTTTGAAATGTCCTTGAAGGGGGTGAAATTAACACAGGTATCCCCATGCTTTTAACAGTGGTCTTTTGATACACGTAAAAATGTCCGTGTTGACTAAAAATCCATCATTCAGTGAGAACTAATGGGAGCAAGACCTGTGAAGGTAAAGCACCTCAGACAGCCCAGTGTAAAGCTGCCAGAGCCTTCGGAGCAAAATGCTGTGCCACCTTAAGACCTGGAGGAAATAAACTTGGGTTACATACAGACACATTCCCCCATTATGTCTTTTCTCTCCAAGGATAAGGGATGGATTGCCGGGTCTCTCTTTGAGTCTGGTAGTTGCATTTATCCTGAAGTGGGCATGCACTTACTTGTAAAATATTGCTCCGTTTTAGAATATTAAAAACATTATTATTTCTGGCTTTCAGAGTGATGCTGTCACTTGCACCTATTATGGAGGACATCAGCTGTTATTTAGAAAACTGCAGAGAGAACACGGACGTGATACCGACTCTGAGAATTGGAAAATACCACATGGGAACAAGAATTATACTAAAGTCTAATTTACAGGGGGGCAAGTGGCAAAACTAACGCAGTAGCTGCTTTTAAACGATGATATTCAGATAAACGACCTCGGAGCACCTTGAGTTTTTAGGATTGAACATTTCAAGTTCCTCAGCTTGCTTGTCTAAACCTGGAAATGAGAGCAGAGGATAAAGTGACCTAGACGTTTTGCACATAAAGCTCCAGTTGCCTATCACCTCAAAAGCCTGCTGCTATCACTTTAACTCCCACCCGATTCCACCTGATTCCGAAGGGATAACATTGAGTATAACAAATTCTTTACCTTGCCTGTCTGTTGCTGGAAAATCATATCCCACATCTGAAAGGCAATTCGATAGTTCTAAAGCACATGACTTAAAATGTATATTGTAGACTTTTCCTTTCTAACAGCTTTGTGAGATAATTCACATACCACAGAATTCACCCATTTAAAGTGTACAATGCAATGGATTTTAGTATACTCACAGACATGTGCAACCATCACCACAGTCAATTTTAATAGATTTTCATCGCCTCAAAAACAAACCTGTGCGCTTTAGCTGCCATTCGTCTACCTGCCTCCCCCACCTCTTTCGCTTGTCCTACATAACTGCCAATTTACCTTCTATCCTTATAGATTTCCCTCTTCTGGACTTTCACATGAATGCAATCATAAAATACATGATCTTTTGTGCCTCGCTTATTTCCCTTAGCATAATGTCTTCAAGGTTCATCTATGTTGTAGGACATGTGCCAGTACATTCATTCTTTTTTATGGCTGAATAATATTCCAGTGTATGACAATATTGTTGGCCCTTGAAAAACACGGGTTTGACCTGCATGGGTCCACTTATCACAGATTTTTTTCAGTCAATACTGTAAATGTATTTTCTCTTCTTTATAATTTTCTTAAGACTTTCTTTTCTCTAGCTTACTTGATTGTAAGAATACAGTATGTAAAGAGATATAACATACAAAATAGGTGTTACTTAACTGTTTATGTTATTGGTAAGGCTTCTGGTCAACAGTAGGCTATTCGTAGTTAAGTTTTAGTGGAGTCAAAAGTTATACACAAGTTTTCAATTGCATGGGAGTCGTCACCCTTAGCTCTGTGTGTTCAAGGGGTCAACTGTACTATATTTTCTTTATCAATATGAGTCGATGGACATTTGGGTTGCTTCCAGCTTTTGCCTGTTATGAATATTACTGACTTAAACAGTCATGTATGGGTTTTACTGTGGTTATATGTTTTAATTCTCTTGAGTACATATACGTAGGAGTGGACTTGCTAGATCATATTAGTAACTCTATGTGTAATCATTGGAGGAAGTACCAGACTGTTTTCCAAAGCACCTGCACCCTTCTACATTCTGTCAGCAATGCATGAGTGTTTTGGTTTCTACTTATTCTTGACAATGCTGGTTATTGTCTGACGTTTTTGAGTCTAGCTTTTCTAAGGGATGTGAAATGGTATCTCATTGTAATTTCGATTTAATTTCTCTGATGACTAGTGGTATTGAACTGTTTTCACTCATGACACTGCTGACACCAAAAGTGTGAGGTCCCTCCCCCTCTACACCAACCCATTTTCCAACCCTTCAGATACCAACTGGGTGTCTTACACGACAATTCAAATCTGACACTAACTACCACATTAGCACAGAACCTACCAGTAAAGGGCTCAGTCCCACAAGACGGCCCCTAGTGCAGACACCAGATGCAAGTGTCAGATCCACCAACCAGCTTGAAATCCGGTGTTCCCATAGCCTGCTCCTCAGGTTTGATAATTTGCTAGAAAACATCTCAAAAAAGACTCAGGAAAGCGCTTTACTTATTATTACTGGCTTATTATAAAAAATATTATAAAAGATACAGATGAACAGCCCGATGAAGAGGCACATCGAGTAAGGTCTGGATAGGTTCCAAGCACAGGAGCTTCTATCCCCATGGAGTTGGGATGTGCCAACTTCCTGTCACGTGGATGTGTTCATCAGCCCAGAAGCTCTCCACAGCCCATCGTTAAAGGGCTTTTAGGGAGGTTTCAACCCATGGGCAGGATCAATTGTCAACTCAATCTCCAGCTCCTTTCCCCTTCCCAGAGGTTGGAAGTGGGGCTGAAAGTTCTGAGCTTCTAATCAAGATTTGGTCTTTTTGGTAACAAGCTCCCATCCTGAAGCTATGTGGGGCCCACCAAGAGTTGCCTTATTAGAACAAAAGATGTCCCCATCACTCTTATCACTCGGGAGATTCTAAGAGTTTTAGAAACTCTTGTGCTAGGAACCAGGGACAAAGACCAAAAATACATTTCTTATTATATCATAATATCACTGATGTTGAGCCTCTTTTCATATGCTTGTTGGTCATTTGCATGTATTGCTTAGAGAAATATCTATTCGGATACTTTGCTCATTTTAAATTGGATTTTCCTTATTATTAGGTTATAAGTGTTCTTTATATATTGTATTTATCAGTCCCTTATTGAATATATGATTTGCAAATATTTTCTCCCATCCTACCTTTTCAATTTCTTGATGGTGTCCTTTGAAGAACAAAAGCTTTTATTTTGTTGAAATTCAATATATCTATTTCTTTTCTTTTTTTGTTCATGGTTTTGATGCTAATTCTAAGAATCCTTTGAGAAATCAAAGGTAAGTAAGATTAATCTATGTTTTCTTGTAAGAGTTTGATAGTTTTAACTCTTCCATACAGGTTTTTGATCCATTTTCAGTTAATGTTTATGTGATGTGAGGTAAGAGTCCAACTTCATTCTCTTGCACATGGCTATCCAATTGTCTCAGTATCATTTCTTGGAAAAATACTATTCTTTCCCCATTGAATGGTCTTGGCCCCCTTGTTGAAAATCAGTTAACCATAGAGTATAGGGTTTCTTTCTGGACTCTCAGATCTATTCCATTGATCTATATGTCTATTCTTGTGCCAGTACCAAACTGTCTTGATTACTGTTGCTTTGTAGTAAGTTTTCAAATCAGGAAGTGTGAGTCCTTCAACTTTGTTTTTGTTTTTCAAGATCGCTTTGGCTATTTTGGTTCCCTTAGAATTCCATACGAATTTTAGAACCAAATCGTTAATTTTCGTAAAGAATTCAGCTAGGATTCTGACTAGGGATAATTTTCATAAAGGAATTCAGCCAGGAATAGCATTGAATCTGTACATCAGTTAGTAGACTATTGTCATCCTAACACTGGTAAGTCTTCCAATCCTTGAACATGGTATGTTTTCCCATTTAGTTGGTCCTTTTTTTTTTAGTTATTTTCAGTAATCGTTTGTTACATTTTCAGAGTATAAGTTTTGCACTTTTAAAATAAATTTATTCACAACTATTTTATTCTTTTTAAAGCTCTTGTGAATAAAATTGTTTCCTGAATTTCATTACCAGATTGTTCCTTACAAGCGAATAGAAAGGCAATTGACTTTTGTGTGTTGATCTTTTGTATCCTACAAGCTTGCTGAAGTCGTTTATTGGTACTACCAGTGTTTTAGTGGATTCCTTAGGATTCTCTCTATATAATGCCATATGAACAAAGATAGTTTTATTTCTTCCTTTCCAATCTCTATTCCTTTTATTTCTTTTTCTTGCCTAACTATCATAGCTTAAACCTCTAGTACAAATGTCAAACAGAAGTGGCAAGGACTTCTGTTATTTTATTCCTGATCTAAAGGAAACAGTCTTTCACCGCTAAATATAATGTTAGCTTGGGTTTCTGTAGAAGTCCCTCATTTGTTGAGTGCTTTTATTACAAGTGTCAGGTTTTGTTAAGTGATTCTGTGTCTATTGAGATATTGTGTGTTTTTTTTGGGTTTTATTCTATTGATATGATGTTTTCCATTAATTGATTTTGGGATGTTAAACTAACTTTTCACCCCTGGAATAGATTCCACTTGGACATAGTGCATCATTCTTTTTATTTGTTGCTGGATATACTGTAGACTTTTTAATGGGTTTCATGCATTATATAGAGCGTGGTCATATTCTTGGCAGCGTGATGATGCAAGAGAAACGCAGGCATTGCTCTGAAGGTTCTACATTTTATATTCATTGTAACATGTGAACATTATTTGTTGGCTGAAACTCTAACCATCATTAAAACGATTTGGCTTCCTCCACAATTACAAGTGAACTCACTTAGTCATGTGATAGTTTACTGCATTCTTATCAATCTAAATCTCAAATACCATTTGAGTAAAAAAAGGCCAACCCGCTCCTTACTGTTACATAGTCGATGCTCTGGACATATTTGTGGGCTGATTAATCAAGTGATCTATGTTTTTTCAACTGGGTCATGAGACAAGCAAGCAACTTACATGTCATGTCTGATATCATGAGCATATTCATCAGCTTTCCATAGAGAGAGTGTCAGCCTCAACATGGAGTGGCAGGCTGAGAGACCCAACACAGAAATTTAGAAGCAGGGCAAAGAAAGCATGTTATATTCAGGAAGCAGCTCCAAACCTTTCAGGAGTAGTTGTGTTGTGAGCTGAAGAAACACAACTTTAATTGAACTGTTAAGGAAGAATAGATAGGTGACTGTTGGTTGACCTGTGAGCTGGACCTGGGCAACCAGGAAAGCCTCTCCCCTTCCCTGTCCTTGGAATGGATGCTCTGTCCCTCTGTCCACCATTCCGACAGTGGGAGCTGTTACCAAGACTCAGCCTTGAGAGAGTAAGGAGTTGTTGAGACCACCTGAAAGGTGTTAAGTGACTGTACTTAACACCTAGTTAAGGGCTCAAAGTAAATTTTTCGGATTCTGGTGGGAGCCTGCAGAGATTTACTTGTCTTGGGGTCCCCTAAGACAAGCCTCGTATGTCAGGTCCCTTGCCTACTAAACCTGCCACCTTCCAATCTGGAGTGGTCTGCCTCTTTCTTATGTCTCTCCTTGCCCTCCGTCTGCAGGCGACAATTTGCAAACCAACAATGCCTTTCTCTGAGTTCCTATGTTGTCTGAATAGGCCTCAGTCATGACACTTATCACAGCTCACTACTGATTTACTTGCCAGGCTCCATAACTAGGATGTCTGTATATCAAAGGCTTGACATATGGAAAGTCTAATAATTGCTTGTTGAATGAATGAATGGTAAGCTGGATGATCCACTTGGTAGGTGGCAGAAAAAGGCAGACTGGCTTTGACCAAGCAAAACAAAGCAGATGGCAGGGAAAGAGGCAAAGACTATCACAAAAGATTCTTTTATAACGGTAGCTGCTGTGATCAAATAATATATTTCAATGGATCTGGCTTTAGCGGAAGTGTAATTCACGCCCTCTGTCAGATTTCTTAGATAACTTGAGCAATGCCATTTTATACTCCAAAAACCAAGCTGCTGTGCTCACATGCTTTACCTCTCATTTCTAGGAAACAATAATCAACTTCCATTTAACCCTCAAAAAGCAGTTTTTCCAAGGTTAAAACAGACTCAACAGATCAAAAATTTAAAAAGAATGTATATACCTTTAAGTTGTTCACAACATTTCCCTAATTCTAAGACATCTTCAATTATAACAGATTTTCTAGAATTAAAAAAAAAAAGTACTGTTAAATACGTAATTGATTGCAAGGTTGGATCCAAATTTTAGAAACATTAAAATATGCATTTTAGAAGTAAAGAAATGTGTTCTGTTTTCACTTTTCAATTCATGATATCTCACTAGAAAATCAAAAAGCATTTAAAACGTGCTTAATGTGTGGTGTGTTTTCTTCATTGTGTCATAACAACATGATAGAGAGGTACTTTACTGATCATACTTATGACCATAGTACTCTTTAAACCCTGCTTGGATATTTATCCAATAGGGCGTACCTTGTAGGTAAATAGATGTCTGATTATATCTATGCAAACCAATAGCAATTATTCTTGTCCTTCAGATAATAAGGGCTTCCTAGCTTTGTGTGGTTTCAAAGGAAAGCATTTTAGTCTTTGAAACACAATCACCAGCAGGCAGAAATTGGAACAACAGCATGTAAATTCCTGGGGAAAAGAGTATCTCTGTTATACAGAGTCAGAGAAAGCAAAACATGGCTCCCAACGTGGTTTTCTCTGACTTAAGCTCTTGGTTCTCAGTTCTCTTGGTTTCATAGTTGATAATTTCTTTCATTTAGGAAAATCAGTAGACGGGGAAGCCTTTTATCCTCTAAATATAACTGCTTAGCTCAGACAACAGGGATAACCTATTTGGTCTTAGTAATGTGTACGAGACATTTTCATTTCACCCAATGACTTAATAGGCTAAAACCTAAGATAGTAGACCGTTTGAGCTTACGGTATGTGAAAGTCCAGTGAAATTTTCAAAAGTCTCCACTCCTACCTGCACATCCCTGATGCAAGAGATGTTCTTGTTAATCTTCTTTAAGGTCCTATTCACTTAATGGAAATGCTTAGCTGCATAATTGCTTTGAGCCTATTGCTATTCGAAATGGAAAATATAATAATCTAATGGTATTGTCTCTATAAACGAATGAGAATTTCAGGAGTGGCTGTTGGTGCCACCCACGTGATCCAGAGAGGTTAATGCAGTTAAAGTTATTTCACAGTCCATTAAGGAGCTTACGGTGACCTCACGACCTTTGCGCCAACAACACAGAATCCATTATCATCACAATGGAAGAGCTGTGGGTTCGGCTGACTTGACAATGGGCCCGGGAAATCCCAAGTTAGTACTTAGTTTAAAAAAATGCACTTTTCTTTCTGCTTCTTGGGTATGGCTATTAATATGCCCTCCTATAATTTGTAACATTAACATTGCTGAAGGTACAGAAAAGGACATTGAAATGAAGATGTCAAAACTGCTGACTTAGTTCAGTGCATGATAATATTGGCTATGCATTGAAGTGGTAGATATCTAACAGGAAAATCAAGATGAAGACAGTCAAGGAACTCAGTTAATTAATGATAAATTATCACAGGTTGTGAAATTCACTTAGGCAAATAATAGCTTTCCTCCATTTTTAATGTTACATTCTCTTCTGAGATTTAGTATATGATTTAAAGAGAAGCAAACCCTTTGAATTTTAGAATAAAACTATCATAAATATAATTAAAACTTCATTAAACTATTTACTGCATCAGAATTCAAATTTCAGAGAAATATGACACACCACAGATTCTCAAGAATATCTCACCACAAGAAATAATGTCCCTCTACAGACATTAATCGTTTATCTTTCTTCTGTATGTAATTTGGTAAAAGACATCCCTGTCATTCACATTTAAAGACGGATTGAACGCATGGTGTTAAAATGCAAAGATTTTTTTCAAAACACTGGTTGATATGAAAGTGTTAATTAGCATTTTTGGCCTCTAAAATGAACTTGACCGCACAACAGTCTCCTTTGGAGAAATAAGAAGCATGGAATTTAAAATTAGACTTTGCAGTGCTTTGAATTAATAGAAAAGAAATACTAGATCAAATAATCCCTCTGCCCCCCGAAATAAATAAATAAACAAGATTGTTTATAGATATAAAGGTTAAATTGTAAACATGGACTCTGAAAGAACCATTTATATTCCCAGAACCCAAAAAGGAAGCATTTTGAAATAATTTAAGGAAAGCATTTAAAGGTAATTAAAGAATCCAGCAGCACGTTTCAAAGATAGTTATTGCTGATGGTAGTTAACATATCTTACCTCATTTAAACACAATAAGGTTTCAGCACTTTACTGCAGCTCTAAATGCCTGTAATATAATCACGCTAAAACGGAAGCCAAGTTCTCGAGTTAATTTTCAGGAACACATTGTGATGATGTCTTTTTATGGTTTGCTATCTGAGAAAATAATTGGAAAAAAAAAAGTATCACCTACTTCTAATGATTCAAAAGAAATTAACATGATCAAAGGGTGTTTCCTAAACATAGCCCTACTTGAAACCTATTTTATTTAATTATTCAAAGAATATATTATATTTAGTGTTTGAAACTGGTGTTAAAAAGTCTGTTTCAGAGTATTGAGAACTAAAACCAAAGTATCTTATAATAGGGTTATGTCAAGTTTGAATAAGTATAACTAACAAATAATGCACATAATAAGTATTTAATCATTTATTATTTAAAAAGTTTTCAAAAGCAGTAGTCACTAGGCATTAAACCTACAGGGGTGTTATTGCTAAAAGAGGATTTAACAGTATTCAGTTTTTGAATTTTTACATTGTTTTTTAAATTCTTGAATATCAAAGCCAACCAGGACCTTGTTTGAAAAAAATCATTAATTTAATTCTGTAATTCATTATATAATTTACAAAGCAAAAATGGCTAGATAATACGTTTCAGTTATCTGCTCTAATTCATTACCTGAAATGTTTTGCAAGATATTTACAGTCGTTGAAAGGTGCAGTTTTACTTATGACTTTCTAAAAGGGATGTTTTTAGTTTTTCTTCCTCAGCAAATATTTGTTTCAGGGACTAATCTAATTTTCATTGTACTGTGCCTCTACCTAAGCATTTTATTCCTTACATGAGCCAGGATTCCACACAAGAAGTGTAAAGAAGGAACAGAATGAAAAATTGGCAAAGAGAAGAGCAACCACAGTCAACGAATTAAAAAGAGTATATATTTTAAAGGTGAAGAGATAATACAAAGGAATCACAAGCCAGAATTTTATGTGAGCAAACTGTCTAATTTTGCTGGTGTCCTGATTATTTATGCATATAAATAAACAAATAAATAGATAAATAAATGAATTCCACAATTTATATATATATATATATGAATTCCACAATTTGCTAAGTAGAATATTAAAAATCATTTAAAGTACATTTAGACATGCAATGTACCTGATGCCAAAAGTGACACAGCCATCAGGATTGACTCCCTCATATTGTTGAATATGTACTGGATAGTATTATTAGTATCGTTATAAGCCCCATCAGAAACTGAAGATTCAAGCATTCACTGCTTTGGGCTTTAACTTTTCTTAGAACAATGCTGGTTCTGATGGTTCTGTTTCCCCGAGCTTCTACCGAAGTAAGAATCAATAATCAGAAAAAAAAAAAAACAACCCTGAGAAACTCTGTCAATATATAAAACAAGGCTCTTAGGGAAGGAATGTGTAGCAGACCTAATTTTGCTGGGTAAAGACGTCTCTATTGGACTGAAGAGAAAGTTATCGCTGAGAGGCGGGCATAAAGCGTGAAAGTGCAAATGATGCTACAAAGTGAGGCTCAGACTTCAGTAGCCAAAAATAAACTGGTTCTTGGCTGAAAGACATAAGTGCAATTGTGAAATTGATATCCCTCCTTGGCCGAGTCCCAGACAATATGTTGCCTTTCGGGGGCTGATCAACGTGATTGATGTGATCTGCGAAATCCAGGGGGGGCCTCCCCTTTAATCAACCCACTGTCCTCGACAGACAAGCAGCTGTGGACTAACAAGTTTCTTTAAGCTTCCTCCCTCCAGGTCTCCTTAGAAACCTGACAGCCCAGAAGGAGAAAAAGTGGCAAAACAGCCACAAAATGAACTCCACCCTGGAAAAGAAAAGCAGACAAGAGAGAGAAAAGACAAGCTATTGATTGAGACATAAGATGGCAGCAACTGAACAGTTTGTCATCTTTCAAAGAGAAATTCAGACTTCACTTTTAATGTCAAAGCAAACTTACTAAAGATATGCTAAGTGTTTTCTTCTTCTAAAAATATAGTTGTTTCTGTTTCTCTCTGTCAAATGGGGATGATCAGGGTCTACGTCTGTTTTTTTATTTCCTTCTTCAGTTTTCATGTTTGTGTCATATATTTTAGAGTTGTGGTAATCTGTCCCCAAAATAACACGTGAGGATAAAGTCACAGAGAGAAAATTAACCTAAAATCTTCCCAAGACCTACATTAAGCTTGCAGACATGCGGTGGGTATGAATGGTGAATTCTAAACACCAGTTCCCTAATCATATAAGCATTAATTCATCACTTATTCAGACTCTTCTCAACTGCAATTGATGAAAGAATAGGAATATCAAATTGGAGTTTTTGTACTTCCTATGGTAAATGTCTCGAAGCCTGTAACAAATTGGCATGTTGCTTCTGCAGCAATAATGTGTCAAATTAATTTTAGCTTAAAAGATCAATACTGGGATATAATTTACTTTTTCAGGGTTTCCTCTAATGTTTGAAAGGCTTCCAAATTGGTTAACCTTACCACACTCTCCTGCACTGTTGTCGTATTTGCACATAATATTCTGGTGCCAGATTGTCAGCTAATTATGTCACAGGCAATCAGCTAAAAAGCACAGCCATTGTCACCTGGAGAATGAACCTTGTTTCAGAGTTACTCCAAAGAAAAGAATAGTCCCCTTTTCACTGAAGAAATCTGGAGTGAGGGTTTTACACTTTACCCTACATTCCATTTCAGCACTGCTGTTTCCTTGGGTTGGAAGGATGCTGAGTGCTGGTTATTTCTTAAGCAGCTGTATGGGGAACATCCTGGTATCACTGAGCCCACGGTTCATCCCACACATATGGGAAGACACACAACTATTTGGCAAACTTCTATGAAGTTAATCTGTCAAATGAAAACCAATATGTTGTCTTCCTCCAAGAGGCCATTGGCTTCATCTCTTCAAACAATTATCTCAGCTTTCTTCCGTAAAGACCAAATATGGAATAGAAATACAGCAAGTTTTCCATGCTCTGTTTTAATGAAGACGAGATTTAGCAAAGACACGCAAACTAAGGGAATGCCCAGAGATCAATGACGGTAGAAAATGAGATGGGCAGAGTTGTCTGGATGTTTTCATAGCAGGTGAGAGAGTGTCTGCAATAGTATTGGCATTCAGTAAAGACTAGTTCCATCATTTGTGCAGGCAAACTTTAAAATTAATTCTCAGTTTTGGAGTTCATGCATCTTTGGAGGTAGAGAGAGCTAGCCAAGTGACACAGCAATAAAGAGTCTTCTTGGATAAAACATTTGCTAAGAATAAATGAGTTACATTGGTATTCTTCTTTCCATTCAACTCCTAAGGCTTTAATATTATTCATGAACTGATTAATAAAATAATAATAATTTAATGATGACTATATCTTAAAATCCTACTGGGGAGCAAGAACTAACACACAAGAAGGAAGTGGATAGAACATTACAATACGTAGTTATGTGGTGCACTCCATGGCATGTGTAATAAATGCAACAGAAATTCCGAAAATAGGAAAATTTGCTAATGGTCTCTTCTTAAGGTTTTGGGATTGTTTCCAGTGTTTTGAAGGCAGGAAGAGCTTTTGGGTTCTTGGTTATTAACAGACAGGAAAACAGTCTCTTGAAATATTGAAATATTATTATCCTCCTACTTCCTCTAACAATGAAAATTAAAAACTCTAAGTCCGGATAAATTAGGATTAGGATCAAAACTAAAGTTTTAAGTGCCACAATCACCAGGATTTCGGGTATGTTTTTTCTATCCTTTCTATCCTTTACTATAGAGCTCTACTTACTATTCTCATAGATTTCTTTAATTATATTGACTTGGAAAGAAGTATTTTCAAGGTGAGTCCTTTAAAAAATGCAAAATTGCCAAAGATATTAATGAGATCTTCATTAAAAATAGAGACAGAGAGAGAAATGTGTTTGGCACGCACACTTTGCATTTTCCGTAACACATGCTGTGTTTTCATCTAGTGCAACCACAACAAACACCTTCATCCAAAGGGTTTTATGTCTTATAACAGACGATTCTTAGAAAATAAAATCTGAGCTAGAGAAATGAGTAGATACACAGGAATATGGCAGAAAAGGATGCAATTCACAGTGTTTCACAAGCTGAAACAATTCAGCCTTGCAGCATCTTTACAAAATTATGATCTTGAAAGTACAAATAGAAGAAACCAAAGAAATAATTCACTAACGCTCTCATTATATTGACAATGCTCAGAACTTAGTTTCAAGGTCTTTAACTAAACGGGGTAAACTCGAATTCTTAAGAGAGTCATGGAAACAAAAATGGATGTTCAAATTAGGCGTATGGCAAAACCCGTAGAAATCTGCGTTTTCCAGCTTTGGTGAAGTGAAAACCAAGAAATGATTTGGGATTAATATCCTAGTGCCTAAGAAGTGAGAAGAAATTAAAGAGAATGTGTTCAGATAGTTGCAATTTCCACCAACATGGAGAAAAGAAAGGGTAAGTTTAAATGAATGAAGGGGATTAAGGTTAGAAATCCTGAAACAAGGAAGGATTTTCATTGTACTGAAATTTGTGAATAGAAAAAGTCTGAAACCATTTTCCCCTGGAGATCTTGGGAAATCGAAGAGAAATGATGCATTTTGGTCCAGAATGATTTTAATGCCATCCTTTCTAGAGTGAAACGATGGAGGGACCAAAAATGTCCATAAAGACTAAAAATGGCTTGGAGAACAAGACCCTTATTAAGTCAGCCTGCATTCTTCCAGTGAAAATATGTCAACTGGGAAAGGACAGTTAGGGTGTTTTTGGTGATAGAATAATGGGTTTAGTGTAACTTTTCTATTTATAAGTTGCACATTCAATAATACATTTTCTTCAAAGGTCTTCTTCTGCCCTCTTAAAAATTAAAACAGTCAACAAAGACAGGAGAGCTATCTACACACCTTCCTTTTCAGATCTGCTTTTCAGATCTGTAATTGGGGAGCCTCAGGTAGGTCTCTATCTTCATGGGACTCTTAAGACTTGATATTTGGAAGGAAATTTAGAAGTTCTAAGACATTAACGTGGCACAATTATTCCTATTTTAGCATTAGTTTGGGGACTTTTCAGGCATGATAGACTTTTCTTGCATTTTCTCTTCTGATAACAGAATGGAGAGACGCAAAGATTAACTAAAATAATAGTTCATAATTGCATCCACTTTGAAGCTGGAAGTCCTTCAATAAACAATTAGCAAAGGTATATATAGAACCTGCACGTGATAACAATTCTATTTTAGTGCCTCTTTAACTGAGAAGGGGAGAATAATATGATTGCACGCATACAATACATGCACTTTGCAATGAATTTTCAAAAGTTTTATTAATCACGTACACATGTTAAACCCGTGTGTACGTCTGCATGGTGCTCATAGAGTGACTGGTAGAAACTCCTTAGGGACTCTCAAGGACTCACTGTCCTTGGGTTAGGAATCTCTGTTTGAAAGGATGTAACAGTTGTCCTTTTTGGCATCTTTCCTCCTATAATGTAACATTATCATTAATAGAGGAATACATCTGTTTTTAGGACGAGCTCATATTTGAAATAAAGAACAACTGTGATGGGAGATGACTTAGAGCACAGAGAAAATAATACGCTATTTACTGTGACAGATTTCACAGTCGTTTAACTTCAACCCGTGTTAACTCTTTAGGGAAAATTTATTTATTCAGCCACTCAACTTAAAGAAAGCAGCCTCTGGAATTACCTAATTTATATTTTTTTAAGGTGTCTTTTTAAAAACCAGCACCTTATTTTTTGTCTACATTCTACATCAACATTTGAAAGGTCTTTCTTCAGTCCCTGTCAGACAGGCTTATTAGGAAGTGGGTAAATTTAATAAACACGCAACTGTACTAAGTATGCATTGCCTGATTTGCATGTCTGCCTGGGTCCAAGTGCAGGCAGAGTGGGTAAAGAGCTGTCTGCTCTGGGTTTGTGTGGGTGTGTAAATGAGACCCTCGGAAAGTGTATTTCTACCGGCACAGCATAGAAGGTTCTGGATGGGGGTTGCAGAAACCATCCAGGACATCTGCAGGTACAGTACATTCAAGCCATCCCAGGGGGGCATTAGTTTGCTTGTTAAGATGATTAGACGAGGATAGACCTCTGAAGAGAGTAGGCAAGAACAACATACGCGTAGGAGAAAAAAATATATACAGTGTGCATTTAAAATTCTTTTTTATGTTCAGTCTGATAGGAGGTATAGCACCATTATTTCATTCTGGATCACTCATTATTTTAAAAACTGGAATCAAAACCCATTTGCTGCAGAATGAAATATGTAAATCGATTAGCTGCTGTCTTTGCTTTCCACAGTAGTAAGCATTTGCGATATATACCATGCAGAGCATAATACCAAATAGGGTCCCAATATTGGGAAGAGTACGCAGGGCTGGGGTGAGGGGTTGTAGGTGATATGGGTCCCCTAGATCATTTATTAGATTCACTAGATTATACCAGCTTTGAAAAACAAAAAACCAAAACCAACATAGTACAGTCCCCTAGGAGTTAAACGTATAATTGAGTTCTGTAAACTTTTTCTATGTCCATACTTTGCGATACAGTGAGATTTAGCCAGAGAACTTTGTTTTCTTCCTATAAGTAAATCACTCACAATGTGCAGATCTTTGTGTTGTTTTGTGTTCTCAACCCACACAGCTTTTTGCATAAGAATCAAAAATCCTCGCAACGTAACAAGAGTCTGAGGGTGGTGGGGGGAGCCGGCTTCTCATCTCGAGCAGTTTCATAACGTCACGATACCATAAAAGATACAAGATAAACATTTCTAATATGAATCAGTTCCGTTGGCCACACATGTAAATGCATTTGCAATGATTGTACGCTAAGAGTAATGTTTATAGTCCTGTTAATGTGCATTCTTTGGAAATGCTTTCTCAGTGAATATCCCATTTATTAAAGTCTCAATAGAGGCACGCTCTGCAAGATTTTGCCATCTGATCTGGGGGCCGGGATACTGAGGTGGGTGCTACAGACACCGTCTGATGCATAGTTTCTGAACGTGGCTTATGTTGCCAAATTCTTATTTGTCCTTCAAATGAAGTCCATATTGACTGCTTCAAAAACTCTTTGTATGAGCTATTATTTTCAAATTGTTTCCCAACTTCTACTGCAATTGAAAATTGGACAGCTTTTCAATTGCTCTCGCATTCCAATTGATTACCAATACAGTTTTTCAGAATTAAGAATATCAGTCTATTCTCTTCCCTGGCGTCCTGTTGACTCTCTGTGGCTTTCATTTAAATATTGCAGGATAGTTTGTGCCTGACTCTGTGTTAAGATAATGTACAAGGCGATCCATTAGATTTATTATCTCTTCTCTTGACTCCGTGGTATGTGTCACTGTGAGAAAAACAAAACAAAACAAACAGACAACCCCCAGACATAACGTTGCCTTCACTTCACGGTCTCCGGGGGTCAGTATCTGAGCTTAGTTTCTGCAGCATCAGACAGGTCTCAAGGTTTGTGATTTTTTTTTTTTCATGCTTTAGGATGAGGCGGTTGTAATGATCAAGTGAGTAATATGTTTTCTGAATAAATGCATTCTAACACTGTTAAGTTATCAGATCAAATCGATAAATATGTATTGAGTGATTACTATGTATAAGGCACTATGCTAGACCCTGGAGGATGGGACAGGGAGAGCATTTCAAACCTTATCTTGAAACCTCAGAAAATACTTAAAAGTGAAATCAATAGGAAAGAGGGAAAGAATCATTTAATTTGTCTAAGGATTTTCTGAGTACTTTAAAAATCACTTTGTAACTTCCTTCGTGGTCCTGTGATCATTCATAGGAGTCACCATTTTCAGAGGGGACAATAACTTTTCTCAAGGTCACACAGCCATACAGAGGCAAAGCTGAGACGGCTACGGAAGCAGTGCTGTCCTGGCTTTGTGTTAAACTGTTCTGGAACAGTCCCTGGTGTGGGGGGTTGGGGCAGAGCGTGCTTCGGCTTGGCTGTGACTGCTAACTGGCATTTATGACATACTTAATTGACATAAAACTGCTGGCATTTAAATTAGCATAATATAACTTGTCTTCTATCAGTATGGGGTGCTCTCGGAGTCTAACCCCTCAGCTGTTATATGGCTAAAGATGCTTCTTTTGAATGAGGTCTCCCCCCAACATTGTCCTGTGAAGATTTCCCAAATGAACAAATTTGACAATGAATACCTGTATACCCGTCACCTCGATATTATCCTTTATATTTACTATACTTACTTTGGGGCATATTTAGCCTTTCTTCTATTCATCTATCAATCCGTCTTCGATTTTGAAGCATTTTAAAACAAAACGCAAATATAACCTTTCGGAAATTATTTGCACTATACGGCAAAAAGGCTTATAACAGTGGCAATGATGGTATGGGAGGAAGTAATTATAACTGATGTCCAAACAAATTTGTTCAAGATTCTACTAAGTATTGTGTGGTCCTACATTCATTAGTGGGTCTGATTCTGGCAATAAGTCCATAGGGATAGAAAGGCAGACAAAATAACTTCATGTTACAAATGAGAAAACTGAGGCTTGGAGATGAAACGTCAGGTTCAAGGTCACCCAGGAGGGGGCACATCTCCAAAACAAATGACTTCTTCTAGCTCCTGGCCCAGTGCTCTTCTCACTAGACCATGGCATCCAGCCTCTTGTCAAGAACCTCAAGGTATGTTTTTCATGAGTACTCTAGTAACTAGCTCTTAAAACATAAATATTTAAACAGCTGGATATATGCCGGAGCCACCACATTAACACCCATAATCTTGTTCCATTTGGTCCTTTTGTTAAACGTGGCTCCAAAACTTTTACTGAGAAAAAGCTGTAGGGCCAAGAAGGTCTTACACCAACTTCCCTGATACTGCTATGTTTTAGCAGTCCGTGGCTAAGTGCTTCTAAATATCCAATAATATTTCTTCTATCAGCTCTGTTTGTGGATTTCCTATGAAAACTTAACATGGAAAAAAAACTCGTTTGTAATCCTGTACATTAATCTTCCCTTACCTCCATTTCGCCAAACTTATTTTTTAAAAAGTTTTGGTTTTATATCATAACAATGATAATGTTTCTCATTAAAAACTTGAACAAAACAAAAATGTTCTAACACACTTACTATGGAATCCAACTCTCCAAAGAAAACTTTCCATTCGGCAGTTTGATTTGTATTCTCTAAGTCTGAGATTATCCTGCTTTGCAACTTGCTTTTTTCGCTGAGCAGTAAATCTATTTTGTGGTTTGCCA
The DNA here is from genome assembly GCF_004115265.2 of Rhinolophus ferrumequinum. Classification (NCBI taxonomy): domain Eukaryota; kingdom Metazoa; phylum Chordata; class Mammalia; order Chiroptera; family Rhinolophidae; genus Rhinolophus; species Rhinolophus ferrumequinum. Next base: position 9,506,693 of record NC_046310.1, on the reverse strand, counting down.
ATGCTTCGTGGTCTCCCATTCAATAATTGTATCATGATGTACTTAATCTCTTATGATGGATATTTAGTTTGTTTGTGTTTTCCAATTATTACAAACAATGCCAAGTAGACACTCTTCTCATACTTTAGTTCTTGTTGGCTATATCTGCAGAGGACAGATTCCTAAAAGTGTGCGGTGGGGGAAGGAGGTATGAAAGACAAGTGAACAGAACCAAAATGGAGTTGCTTATGCTAAGTCCCACATCACCAAACCGAGACAATTTAATTACAGTTTTGGCTCTCTCAGACATGGAACCTTAAGCCAGTCAATAAGGAATCTCCTGATCAACACAAGTCAGGTCATCTGCCTGATAGGCCCCCGCCGTCCCCTGTAAGGGAAGTAACCTTGCAATAACCAATCTAGTTTTTTTCCCTAGTTTAAATTCTTTGTTCCAGGTCCCTCTGCCTATAAAACCTCTTGCTTTGTGTATCGTTTTGGAACTCCTTTCTATCTGCTAGATTGGATGTTCTCTGATTTATGAATCGCTGAATAAAGCCAATACGATCTTCAAAACTTACTCAGTTGAATGAAGGAATGGAGGCCCATAAGTGAGGAGCAGTCTTAAAGGTCAATATATTTTAGACAGGTTAAATTGGAGATACCTGCTAGAGGTAAGTGGAAAATGTAGACACCACGTGCTAGAGGAGAAGTTAGGAGAAGAGATACCGATTGGTGAATGCATGACATCTAGTTGGTGCTGAAAGCCTCAAGGTAGGATGAGATGGGATCGTCTGGGGGAGAGTATGGTTAAAGAATAAGATCAACAGACAACAGTTTAGTGGTTACCAGAGGGTAAGGGGGAAGAGGGGATACGATAGGAGAGGGCGAAGGGGGGGTCAAATATATGGTGATGGAAAGAGAACTAGCTCTGGGGGGTGAGCACACAGTGTGATATATAGATGATGTGTTATACAAATGCACACTTGAAGCCTATGTAATTTCACTAACTATTATTACCCCAATACATTTAATTAAAAAAAATAAAAAAGAATAGGGTCAAAACCTTTGGATGCTCCAACATGCAGAGGTTTGGCTGAAACAAAGTCCGCAAAGGAACCCAAGGAAAAGAGGACAGAATGTGAGACACCTATAGCTTAAGAATGTCAGAGTAGAAAAATGAGTGTGACAAGTGTCTGAACCTGAACAGACTTCTTGGTATGTGTGATAATTAGATTTCTATTTTTTAACACATGGTTGGGATTTATGTCACTTGCAGCTAAACACTTTTTCAGTAGATGTATATATTTATTACCAATTTTTATAATAACTTCCCAGTGAGTCCCCTCTACGCTATTGGACCTAGGTTTGTCTGCTGCATTTTTGCAATGACCCTCTATGTAAAGAATACAACCTCTGAAAAGTGCGTGAGATCTTTCCGTATATCCTATATATGAGTGCTAAATATTCCACATTCTCACAACTTCTTTGAATGTTTTCTCTACCTCACATGTCACGTCCATTGTGTCAACGAAGTCCTGAGGTTCTTCCTTCTTTCATGTCATTAATTGCCTCATGCTTAGACCTGGTTCCCCCGATTCCAGCCTTTCGGTTCTCTAGGTCACCCTATCGTCCTCTGCGGCCAAGGCTTTCCAAAGCTACCGTTATTTGATTTCTCTGCACCTGACGTAGCAAAGATTACTCAATATATTAGAAATAGGCAAATTCTTTAGCCTGAAATACTCTGTTGTCTCCATTGTCTTTCTGATCTCACTTTATAGTCTTGATTTTCACATGAACGGTTCATTCTAATAGAACGGTTTTCCCGGCCTAAGTATATCTATCAAATATACTTTCCTCTGTATTAACTCACTTTTATCCTCTCCTTTCCTCTTCAAATCCCACTCATTTCCCAAGATTCAGCTCAAATCCCACTCCTCTGTTAAAGCTTTCTTTTACAACACGAGCTGATCTTCTCTTTCCTTTTTCTTAAATCCCAGTTCTTAGGACCAGTATTATTTTCATCTTCCATGACATTTGCTCACCTACGATGTGCCCCAGTACCTTGGGCTAATCAACCATTCTCCAAACACACTTTATCTTTTGCTCAGGGTGTTCTCGGAACCTGAAATGCTTTCTCTCCTCTTCCCTTACCAGAAATGCTACTTATCATTCAAGACCCCGCTCAAAGGTTTCTTCCTCTTAACTCTTTCTTCATGCCTAGATTAAGATTACCAGCTTTTTCAACCAATTTGTTAGGACTTGTTTTGCCGTGTCTTATCTAAGTACTATTTGTTTACAAGATTTTTTCTTACAAAAATCTGCAACTCCTATGACCCAGTATACCAGGTACCGTGTCCTCAGTTTATCGTTCATCAAATCATAGCTCTCTTTGTGAGAAGAAATTGTACTCATCATTCTATCTAATCCTCCAGTTTATAAAAGAGGTAATAAACCTATAGACAGGTAGTGACTTGTACAAAGTCACAGAGTTCAGTTCCACAGGAAGGCCTAATCTGGTGTCAGTGCTCTGGATAAAACAATGAATGAGAGACAGCTCCCGCTTGCAAGAAGCTAATCATTTGATGACGATAATCACCCATATTTAATTAATAAGTCACAGCTTTATTTTCTGAAAACAAAAATCATGCTGTACTACTTCCTAAAGCTTCCATAATGCAAGAGAAGATTCATTCTATTTGGAGAGACAACATTAGAGAAGTTTTAAATGTCAGCAAATTAATTTCCTGCTAATTTAAAATTTAAAGGAGACAAACCATGAAAATGGGCAACCAAGATCATCTGAATCAAATTATTTTAGCAATATTATTTTAATTTTGCAAATTTCTCCATTGTTACATAAGCAAAGCAGTACAGAATGAAACAGACTAAGCACATGGATCATATCTTCATTTTAAATTAATGAAAAAAAAATTTTACCCATTGCTTCTATGTTTTAAGAATAATAAGAAAATAATTCTAATTCATGCCATGATACTCATGTTTCAGTCCATCTACTCTGTAATTTACAGGAGAGAACATAATGGAAAACGGGAAACCATTTGCCCACGACCCCTTAATGGGTTAGTTCTACCAGTTGTTTATTTTTTTCCAGAATGGACTGATGAATTTTTAGTGCAGTGATATGTGTAATTAGGGGAGTCAGAATTAGATATTGGGCCATATGTGTCAAAATCAAATTTATGTTTAAATAGTTTCTTGTTTTTGCATTACCTACTAAAAGACTCACTATATTTGTTTGTATAGTTGAATGTACTGTTAACTCTCAGTAAATTATTGTTAATAAAATTAAAATTATCCTTATTTTCCCCTCTAAACATCAACATAATTTAATACAGCTCAGTTTAAATTAAGTACAAACTGTGGTCATTCATAGAAAAAAAAAAAGAATCATTACTAGGCAAATTCAACATCCCATGAGTTACTGATGATCAAATCCTGTTAGAGCTTAAAGAACAATGTTTGATGCAATTAAATAGGATCTTGCAATTCTTTAGTCTGGTTGTATTAAGTACTATTTCTTTGCACTGGCTTTAATCTGAAACTACCTACATGTCATCATCTCCATTCAACAGGGTCCTCATTTCAGTGGCTGGTGGGAGCAATAGCTTTGCTTATCATAATTTGGAAACAAGGCTATTATTGTAAAAGGTGAGCACCTGGTTTCTTTTACTTTAAACTATTAGTGAACAAATTTAAAAATATATTGGAGACAGAAAGGAGGATGGGTTTTCAAAATACTCAGCAATTAATTTCTGAGTTATCCTGGGTATTTGTTCATTAAAATGTGAAATAAAACTGATTAATCAAAGTGACTAAAGTTGTTGACTTTGGAAGATTTATTAAGACCTGAAAACTCTAAACTGGGTTTAGATTACTTCTGACCGTGAGTCAAAAGACTTGAGTATCATCCAAAGTGAATGGTAATTATATTTGTAAGAGAAAAATCCACCAACATGCAATGAAACAGTAATGGTATAGATTTGGCAGCAGTTTAGACGGCAAATCAGAATAATGTGTCAAGCTCTGAATCAAGCGACAGGTGACCAAGTAGAATCAGAGGGGTAAGGGAACTTGGATTTTATTTAACCTGCCCAAATAACTAAGGAAATTTGTTAGTTTTGTTCTCCCCATGCATGGTTTTGTTTGGCATTAGTTATCTTTGGCTGTCAGTGGGTTAGTGGTTTGATACGATGGCTCAGAAGATCCTTATTTCACAGGCATAAACTTGGCCATCAAATGGTATGTAACTTCAATGCCTGAAGATCCCTAGTTGGACACAATTTTTATTCATGAAACTGATGGAAGAGCCAAAGGAACCGGAACACTCTTCCACCTTCCAAACTCAGGCACACACCCCAACCCAGAAGCCTAGACTTTGGCCTTAAGCAAAGATTAAAACTTTAACTCTTTTATCATTTGTGTATTTTTTTTAAACCTCGATTCACAAGATAACTGCAATCATTTGTTTTTATATCTACAACAAATGCTTATTGACTTTAGTCAAGTACCCGCAGAGTGCTGATTGCTTGGGATAAATCAAACTTCTTTCTCTTTCCCAGGCATGTCAAGTCGGTCTACAGTGGCAAATGGATGTCCAATGCCAACCAGTCCTGGAGTCAATCTCTGATAACAAAGTTGTTGTATGTTCGTGTTTTTCTGTTCGTTTGGTTGACTCTCCGTGATCCCCTGCAATCTGTTTTGTCTGTAGCTGCTGACAATATCTCAGGGAACCGGGCCTAGTTAGATTGATTGGAACCTCCAACTTAGCCCTTTCCTTGTGGAATGGTTACTTCCCACCTCCACCTCCCTCCTTCTTGTTCTCCCTGCAACAGCGATGCTACATTTGTCCTGCGGATGACGTACAGCACGCTGCCCAGGATGAACGGCGGGGCTCGGTTGTTCCTTCCTTGGCAAGTGCTCACACTTCACAGCAGCCCGCCTCGGCACCGTTAATATTATATATAGATTCCCTTGTCACAGATGGACATGCGGCGATCCGAAATCAGGACGGGAGGGTGAAGTGTGTGAGAGGAGGGGGTGGAGGAAAGCCGGCTGATTTACGGTGGGGGGTGTGAGAGAATACAAAGGAGGTGATCAAATTGATAGGAACGTCCTGACCTCTATTCTTTAAACTGCTTTTTGCTCATTTCAGTGCTTAAGCATTTTGCTGCCGGAAGCGAGAAAAGGGAAGGGAAAGGAAAGAAAAAGGGAAAAAAAGGGGGGGAAAAAAAGCACCATGTTGCCTTGTTATTTATTTATTCTCTTTATGTGCTGGAGAGTTGTTCACTTTATCATCCTCGTGTGAGCTTGAATGGAGAATATGAAGATGGAGTGTTTCTAGAGATTGACAGCCCCCGGTGTCTCCTTCTCCCTGGCAGCAGGCAGTGGAAGATTCTGTAGGTTTCATCTGTCCTGGCCGGATCTGGTTCCACAGAACCCAGAAAGACTTCTTAGGACACTAAAAACATTTCATTATATGTGGGTCATGTTCTGAAGGTCTAGAGGAAGATGTATTATCTAAGGTACTGAGGTAACGTTTGCGTGATCCTCCAAATGTCAGGCCTATTTTTGATGGATGGGTTGCCAACTTTTCAAATAAAATTAGAACTCATTGCTCTTTAGCTCATTGTTATTCTAAATTAAAGGAGTTACCAAGGTTCTAAAATTCTCCTCCATGTTTTATGTGTGTGTCTATCAATTTCTATCATTCTTCCTGCAAAGGATTTGTCAACCCTACCGCCCAGGACTCCTATTTCCCTGCTCAATAAAGACCACTCCCCATTGTGTTTGGGGACTAATCGGATATGGCCCTTAATGGCAGTCTCCCTTTCATGTACAGTAGCAAGGATTTCTGAGGCCCTCAAGTTTTTATTTGCTATTCAGGATTCATTATTAAAAACAGTTGGTTAGTGCAAAGAAAAATAAGGAGACTTCCTTTCTAGTCTTTCAAAATATTCTTAGCAATTTTACACAGCAAGCAGCTTTTTAAAGTACATACTTTCTGCATTTATCCCCTTTCCAAAGACACTCTATAGAATCAAAATCATCCCATCCCAAGGACGCGCGTATCAGAACCACTGACTAAACTGAGAGTCCCTGGTAGAGTGGAAAGTGGACAATGGTGAGCTCAGTGCTGAGAGTTCTACCTATTTACAGGTCAAAACGATATTTACATTCGGAAAAGTGTTCTGCGTGGTCGTTTGAGGTCTAAGAAAGTTTCATTTTTTGTGGTTTTGGTCATTTTCATTTACCGAGGCTCAGTTGTGTGTAGACCTCTGTAGTGGGTATTGGACTAAATCCCAATGTTAGTAGTTGGCGGTCCACCTGTCCTATGCTCTTGGTGGTACTTTAGCTAAATCCCTTCGTCCTAGCAGCTACTCCTTGTGAATTAAAGCACAAATTGTGGGCATTCATGAACTACGAATTGAAGGTGGCCTTTTTGTGAGTCCTATCTATTTTTACTTATGGGTATGATTAATAGAAATTGTAGATTGCCCCTAATTTCTCCTAGACCAGAATTATAATTTTCACTCCCCATTACTGTCTAGAAAGCTGCTCATAGACTGAGAGTTTACTCCAAAGCTGTTCTCCATTGTAATTATTCTACTCTTAAAAGCTACGTGTTGGACTCATCTCTCCATCCTTTGACTTTCCTCAGTAGGTGACTCTGACCCATTATTTGAAGACGTGCACTAGTGTTTTCTAAATGTGATCATTGTATTCTTCCTCTACAGAGGGGAACGTACTCTGCCAGGATTCTTGAGGTTGGTTGGGCACACTTGAGGCAGGTAGGGCCGGGGCCACCATCAGAGAATGCCAACTACTACAGGCAATTAATCACATTCCTCTTGGTTTGCACTTGCTTTGACAGACCTAAAAATGATGTGATGCTTTGGATTCTGTCCTCAGAGCCAGGCAAGAGGATCCAGGGTCTGCAAGTTAGGGGACACTGCGTATCACAAATGCTGAAACACGAGACCAGATTTATTTTCCTAAGAAAGTGTTTTGAAGGTTCTGTAATGAATGAGCAAAAAGGCCTTACAGGTGAGGAACTGAGGCTAGGGGCCCCAGGCCGGAGAGCAGAGCAGGCACTGTGTGAGTGTGTATGAGGGAGGAGAGGCTCTAACCCCTGTCCTGGGGCTGACTTTGAGACAGAGAGACAGAGAGCGGACTTTGCGGAAATTTGGCTGCTCCAGTCTCCAAGGTCTGTGCCTAGACAGAGCAGATTCCCCCAATACGGCACTCCCTCCCTCCTTCACGTTCAAGGCTTTCATTTTAGGAGGCATCTGGGACTGCCTGAGAAGCTTGAGTGGTCAAAGTGTGGTGAAGGGAACCTATCCTGCCTGGCTCCCTGAGGAGCTTGACTTGCTCAATTCCATTCTGCGTTTGGGCTGGTCCCCGTCCAGGGCCTGTGGTCTAGGCCTTGCCCCAGCACATCTGTGTTCCCACTCAGGCCAGCATGCCCTCGGAGTGAGCTACGGCCCCCAAGGAGGGAGCACCCAGGGAGGGAGGGAAGGTGAGCGGGTCTTGGGCAAAGCTTGAGTTATAACTAAAACCTAACACATATCGGATGTGGGCCTCCACCTGTATCACTGTATCAGGCCACGCACATTTTAGGCTTGGTCTCCTGATACTTTCTCTGCCCAGTCCAAATGCTGATTTTTCTGTCTTTGATGATAACATTGCATGCTGACTTTGAATATATTCTTTTCTCAAAAAATTGAGGTATAATTGACATGTAACATTATATTAATTTCAGGTATACAACATAATGGTTCAATATTTTTACATATTGAGAGATGATCATGTATTTGATTTCAATCTGCGTTTGCATCCTTCCCCTTCCCCTCCTATTTGACCTTCATATTTCTGACCCACGCTTCCTTTGCTTAACGGTGTCACATTGTGTATATTCCCCTTCTTGCCCTGGTCTAGAAATCACACCTAAGGTATCCCCTCTAAAAGGTTTAGCTGAAGGGACCTTACTGTAATTGTTCTCACGTAAATATTCTTTTGGGATGCATGGCATGGCAGGGTATATTGGGTGAGGTTGAAGCAAAAAAAGAAAAAAGAAAGACAAAAGGCAATACTAGCAGGAGGGTTTCTTAAACTTCAGCTACACGCTTTGGTTGTAATATTTGGTAACGTGAATAGGGGTTCATGAATTACTATTCGGGTCCCCAAGTAGAACTTAGCTCATGCCACTCGGACATTTACTTATAAGCTGAGTGCCAAGTGGCAATGTTATATTAGGGGCGCTATTTGACTGACGTTAAGCTGTCCTTGTTTGGTGGCTGTTCAATGGGGGTTCCCTGGGTGATTGTAAATGCAGGCAGCTAATGGTGCTGGCATCTTAGCCAATATTTTTTGCGGTAGGAACAGAAGTTGCAGATACAAACGCTTCACATGGATAGTAATCCACTTACGCCACAAAAATCATTGCAAATTAAGTCAATAGGTTTCCAGACAAATGAGTTAAGAGTCAATGTGGGGAGATACCACCATTGCCCCCGTTTATCACACTTGTTTTTTAATATGAAGATCACATTTGCTACCTTCTTGTTAGAGCGTAAAGAACACATGTTCTTTAGTTTCCTTTAGTTTTTATTTTAATGAACATTTGGACAATTTTAACAACTTATAAAAGATGGAGCAGGCTTTGAGGCACAGAGTGAGCTTTCTTCAAAACATCACAACTTTACAACATCTCAAGTTCAAGCTCACAGGGCGTACAGCGTGGGAAGGAAAAACAGACCAAAACAGACCGTCCCCTCTCTTGCCCACCAAGGAAGACCTTTTCTAAAGAAACTACACGAGGACGGAGGAGAGGGGCAACTAGGTTGTTTATCAGGGGGAGGGGCTTATTTGCATCTATGTATCTATTCTAGGTGCTTGTTGACCACTTTCCGTTTACCCAACGTTAACGTAGTACAGGGGACTGTTGTTTCAGGGGAAGGCCGTATTACGGCCAGACCAAGGTTTACTGTCGACTCCGCTCCTTACAAGATGAGTGAACTTGGGCATCCTCCTTACCGTCTCTAGGTTATCAGTTTTCTCGTTTCTAAACTAGAGACGACAGAACTTTCTGCATAAGGATGATGAGGGGAGTAAATGAGATGATCTGTGCCATGCAGAGATAGAGAGCAGAATGTCACAGTTGACTGAAGGTAGAAAGGCGCTAAGTAGTAAGACGGTACAGCTGTTCCTTAGCCTTCTCCTCTGCTGTGTTCATATGGACTGTGCTCGATCCCCCGTTGCTGTGTGTGGTCTTTAGCTTATTCAATTCTCTTTACAATGGGGCAACATTCAGTATGACATGCATTGTGCATCAAAACAGGCCTTATGGACTGGCTATCAGGAGTTTATCTCACGCTGATATGCTTTAGTCTAGGAGAACATGGCACACAAATACTGTCGTTATAGACAAACAGCGAGGACCTGGTCTGTCTTGCTCACTTCTGAACACTCAGCACACAGAATAGTGCCTGCCATACACTCAACAAATCCATGTTACAAAAATAAAAAAAATGCACAAAAAACTTTGGGAGGGGAGTGAGATTGGAACAGCAGAACAAGCTACTGAAATTGGGAAACTCCCATCCTTGCATTATGTTCTGCTGTTGGGACTGGCCCCTTTTGGTATTTTTTAGAAAATAGCAATAATACTTTATAGCACATAGGTCACTCTAAATGCGTAGATCTCATCTTTAGAGTAGGAGAGAGGAAAAAGAAGAGCCAGCATCTCATAAGAGGACATGAATTTAGTTGTGCTTGGGATATCAAATGATTATTGTTAACACAATTAGAGATAAGTTAATTTCCCTCAAGTTTTGGTCATAATTTTTATAAATGTCTTTTAATGTTTTAAATGTTAATTTTGTTATGAAGCCAGCATATTTAGATTAGGGAATTAAACTGAATTAATTTCAATGCCCAAGATTCTTAATTGCCAATCACACTAGAAGTCTCCTCTTGCCCACTTTACAATTAGCCCTAATTGTAGGTCTATAACGTGTTTATTTAGTTATTCAAAGCTTTGTGTGCTTTGGAGCATAAAACAATCCAAGGAGCACTTAAACTTATGGCCAAGAAAAAAATGAAAAAGCACTGTGGTCACAAAAGTTACTATTTGAAGTAACTGGGACATTACCTACAGACCTAGAGAAATGAATTACTGAGGCTCAATGTATCTATCAATAAAGAAAGATAAATATTTAAGTTGCACTATAATAATGTTATAGATAAGAGAAAAATAAGGACGTGATCCATCAATCAGCATTAGTGGCCACGACTATTTACTTACTGAGCTATTATAAAATTGGAGAGCAACTTTCTCATGGTCCCTTTTTGGCATCTCAAAAGTGCATGGCCAGGGTCAGGAAAGGAAAAGAGGAATCCTGAGAGATGGGAAATATGGGAAGGAGACGGAGAATTTGATGGAATTCATAGGAGAGGAAAGGAATCTGAATTGTATTGAGAACACGGACAAATAGATGATCTCAAACGACAAATGAGGGCATTTTATCCTCTGATATAGACAAAAGAACGGGAGTGGATATGGAGATATTTGTTATGGAAGGGAGATAAATGGAAAAACGCTCAAATGACCTTGCTTTCTTCACCTGGACGTGTCAGTAGAGTTAATCAGGTTCATAGTAGCTTCTATGGAGCACTGGTTGGGACTGGGAGAGAGTACCAGGTGTTTGGAAATGAGATGATGTGATGAGCTACTTTGTGGATTCAGCTGAGGTTTATACAATTTAATTTATGGCGAACCCAGCCAGTGCAAGTTGCATAATTTACCCGGAATCTGGAATGGATCAGAACAAAAAGATAAAAATATTTTGAGTTGGATGAATCCAAGTTGAGGGACGTATGACCTAGCACCATAAATGTGTAGTAATCTAAAGTGCTGATGATGAAAGAGTTGGAAGAGTGTCTAATAGCCAAACTAGGGAAGAAAATAAAGGTGGGAAGGACTTGTAGAATCTATGAAGAGAGAAAATTAAATGACTTGAGAATAAAGAGTTTGTTCTGTGGAAATATATGGCAAGGTACTGTCATGCGGTCGGCCTGCAGGGTCTCTGGTCCCGCTCCCCACATAAGAACGCAGGGTATGGCTAGGCCAAAAAGGAACACCCACGGAGCCATAGGTAGGGGAGTCACACCACTATGGTCTCACTGGAGGCTGGGTTTACACGACGTGCGACCTGCTGTCCACTTGCTAGCTCAGTCACCATCTTCTTGCTAGCCCCCTTTTTCTGCTAGCCTAGCCACGACAGTTATATTAGTGCCCAATGGCTCACTGGTTACAGCTGACGGCCAACTAGCCACAGCTGATGGCCATTTGATCGCAGTCGACGGCCATTTACTACCTGAGCCAGCACCTTTCTATGTGAGGCCGAGAGCCTGGAAACTGCTTTTTGGGGCTCTCTCCCCACAGGTACTTAGTAAAAACAATGTGTTTTTGGTAAAAGAGGTGAATTTCAGAATTGATCATCTTGGAGGTGGGCAGCTCACATATGGTTGGTATAATTGCTGGGGTGAAGATCTTACTATTTGTGTCCCTTTTCTATTGGAATAAATGCCAGAAGGCGAGGGGTTGGTGGTGGAAGAGATGGTGGTAGCCATCTTAGGCACTCTTTATTTTTGTTTTCGTTTATATCTTGCCCTGAATGTATAATTCCATGGAATACATAGAACTAGACTTAGGTTGTATTACCAATCTATGCTACTGAACCACATGCTATCATGTTCCATGATTTATACAGCTAGTTTCTTTTGTTTTTATACACCAGGACAATATGTCGGGATGTTGAGGGTTATGTCACACTGAGGGAGAAGTGCCAGGACACTGACCCACTAGGTACACCCCATCCAAGTAATGTCACCGGGATTATTCCACTGTGTGAAGCTCCTTGAGGGCAAACTCTCTGTCTTACTTATTTCTACATTTCTGACACTTAGCAGAATCTCTGACACTTAGGGAATATTTGATAAATGTTTGATGACTAAAGGGGTGAATGAATGAATGAACAAGAGCAAGGCTAGAACAGAAAACTATGAAGTCCCTTTGGAGAAAGTGGAGAAATAAAGACGGAGTTGGGTGGGTGACCTAAGGACAAGGAAATTAATGAAATGACATTAATTCTTCACATGAGGGAGTGTTATGGAACTGTATTTGTGGAGTCGCAGCAGGAAATGAGAAGAATTCAGGCCCTTCTCTTTAGTGCTGAGGGGGAGGCATGGGCAGTAACAAGAAAAGGTAGTAAGGAAAGAGGTGTCATGAGGGAAAGCCACAAACGGTGCGGACGTCTTTCAAGGAGAAATGATTCCCAGGAATACTGCGCACCCGTTAAAAGACATGACATTTTCCGTGGTGCTCGGCGGGCCTCCGCGCGCATATTTTAAAGTTTGCTGGAGTGTGGCTTTCATCGTTCAAGAAGTCTGAGGGCAGATGAGCTCTTCTTTGCTAAATATTTCTTATGGAAGTAATTTTTCAATCTTGTTCTTTGTATTGCTACCGTCTGTATAACATGATTTACAATTCTGGTCTCACGTGGCTAGTTTCAAAATACAGTTTTGATTAATCAGAGAATTGGTTTAATCATTTGTTGCAAGGAATAATGAATCATGGTGGCTGAACACTCTATGGCTGTCTTCCGAACTACGTCTGTTTTGGCCTACTGCTAATACGGTACCCTGTGATCATGTTCAAATAGGAGTGAATGATGTACAGACTCTGGAATTAAAAACAAAACAAAACAATGGTATGCAGATTAAAAGCAGGAAAACATATCAGAATTATATCAGATTGTTACTGTCTTACCTAACGAAAGAAGAAAATGCAAAATCATGGCAAAATACCAGATGAGTGGTTCATGTGTGGGCGCAACTGGGGCTAGATGATGAAACTAAGAGATCTTATAAAGCTCAAAAATGAGTTACAGCAAGTTCACAAACTGGTGGCTGATGACTTCTTAGAGTCTGAGTTGTTTACTCAAAATTATCTACCCTGCAAGACAGAGGCCATTCTCCTGTTTCTACCATATTCTTCCAACACGATAAGTTATTCGGTGTTTATTGTTGTCTAATACCAACTGCTTTCAAAAAGGGGAAAGGCCTATTATACAGCATCAAGCAAATTAAACAGCAGAACTGAAGTGCCACCTCATAAAATATTCATAAAGCAGCTTTCATTTGTTCTAACTCATGAAGCTGCCATGCAAAACCCACCCCAGTTTCTGACATGCCTCTCAGATTTCTGGGAATTCAGGAAGAAATTCAGAATTCCCAAGAAAATATAGAATAAGTGATTTTTTTTTTTTTTTTTGAAGGGAAGTTTCACTCAAATAAATTTCGGCTGCCAGACCCTGGTGACTTGCAGCAAAAATGAATACCAAATGATGTAATATAACATAGACATTTTTACAAAGCAAAACAAAACAGTATTTCCTGTGATGCGTCAAATCTGTAGAAAGAAAGGACAGGAAATCAATGCCTAGAGTAAGAAATGCAATGAAATGGGCTTTTTCTTAAGCATGTTGCTTCCTTCCATCTTATCTGTGTATCAATAGACCTTGTTTCTTTCTTCTCATTGCTCATCTTTCCCACAATGTCTCAGCCTGAAGTCGCTCACCACATTCTAGAAGAATCTCTGGTACACTTTCTCTCCTCACTCTGAGCTTTGCCTACACTGGTGGTTCTGACCTAGGGTGGGGGACAATCCTGCCTCCTGGGGTGCATTTTGGATGTCACAATGATGGGAGGTGATTTTGGCATTTAGGCTAGCGGTGGTAAAGTGACTATTCATGTGTCTGTTTTCTGCATACATTCTTGAAGTTATGGACCTTATATTATTCATCTTAGTTACTCTACCTCCTAGCTCAATAAATGTTTGTTGAATGCATGAGAAGTGAATGAATGAAAAAAACCAAGAAGTGTGTGTGTGTGTGTGTGTGTGTGTGTGTGTTTAATTAAAGATCGTGTTTGATGGAACCAATGGATTTTTAAAAATTTACTCTGTTAAATAAAAGATGTAAGGGACAATTAATGAATTTAAGATTTAGAGCAGTCACAAACTTTTGAATGGATAAGGAACCGTTTTTATAATAGCCTTTCAGATTTATTTACTGAGAGAATCATTGCACTTTTGACAGTTGTTGTGATTGATGAAAATGGCCAAGGAAATAATGGCCTTACAAAAATCAAAAGACTCTTGAATCCCCCTTTTAAGAAAATCTATTTTCTTAAATGATGAATATTAGAATTTGCTTCCGTGACCCGAGACAGAAACATGTTCAGAATCTTAAAAGCAACTCAAAAGAAAACCTTCCTGGAAGTTGATTTCTGCCGAATGCTGTAATTTCCTTTAGAAACTCCAGCTGTTCCACGGCATGCAGTTAAATTAAGTCTAAGCGCTCTTAAATAGGAGGTAACCATTAGAATATTTAAAAAAATATATGACTAGCATCCAATGTTTTAATCAAATAATTTGCTAATCGCTCGGTATGGTGTAGCCTTTCAATCAGCTACTCGGTTAACTCAATCCTCCCTGAGCCCTGCGTCCCCTCCTTCCTCCTCCTCTTCTTCCTCTTTCCCTCAGCGGCGACTAGGCCCTAATTTCTCTTTGGAATGTTCCTCAGATCCCATTAAGGACTGCTTTAATCCAAGTTATCTAGATGATCAAGAAAAATTAAGTTCCTAATAACAGCAAAATTGTAAGAAATTTGGACAAAATGACTCTCCGCATCACGGATTTTGTTTACTAGTGGGTAATTAATTCTCCACATATGTTGGGAACATCTGTCGCCGTGACCTGCCATCGGATCTGCGAAATGACTGCTGTGCGGCTTCCCCACAAGTCATTAGCAGTGCTCTGAAAGGAAGCTCTTTCCTCCTGCCCTCAGCCCCGGCAACTTTCTCTTTCGCCGGGAGGCTCTCCATGTAAGTTCCTCGGAGTGAGATGCCCTCTGCCACTTCTCCCTCTGTCACTGGAGGGCATCTCTGGCCACCTCCTGCTCTCCCCTCCCACCGGGTTGGAAACAAGAGGAAAACAGCTACCTGGTTGTGGGGGAAAAAGAAGCTGGAGGGTGAGATGCAGGACGAAGCCTTTCCACTGCCTTTCTGGCTGTCTGGTTCCATGTTCAAGCTGAATGGGATCCAACAGAAATCTGGACATTTCTGACTTATGACTTCCTAGTATAATTGGTGAGAAATTGGCCTCAGATTTCTAGGTTATCATTGCCAAGAGACCTTGTCTTTGACAGAAACTAAAGATGGCAGAGAAAGTCTGGGAAGGGGCTTTGGCAGACACAACGAAATGCTCACTGGTTGGCATTTGGGCAATCAAAGGAAAGGGGAGGGGAGGGAGGCTTGGGGAGAAGGAAGAGCATTTGCCCCTCTCTCTCTGAGGTTCTAGTCCAAGGTCAGCTCTCCTTCTGGCAGCTGTAGGAGCCACCAAGTAGCCTGGAAAAGCAGAGATGAAAAATCACCAATACAGAGGAACTTTTAAAATAAAATGGTGAGAGAAGGGACCCTGCTTACCACTGACTATGGGTTATAAAACTGGCACACGTTGTATGCTCCCTCAGCATCCTACCACAGCGCTTAGCACACTTTCTTCTTTGTTTACTTGTCTGTTCTCACTGGCAAAATCAAAAACTTCTCAACTATAGGGAATCTGCCTTACTCACCTTAGTATCTCTAGCCTCTTACTACGTTACCTGCTGCAGAGCAAATGCTCAAAAAATGCATTCTATATTATTTAAGGGAGCATACATAGAGATTTTGGAAAAGTGAGTGAGAGAAGAAGGAACACCTTTCCAACGCAAAAACGAAAACTGTCGGGGCACTTGCTAAACAGCAAACACAGAAGCACATTAGAACAGGGTTGAAAGGACACCTTGGTCTTTCCAATTGCACTCCCGTAGGCCCCTTCCCTCTATGGGGGCTGGAAGAGGACCACTGGCTAAGTTCTTCTAAGGTAAGTCACAGTCAGACAACCTTTACTTGTGAAAGTGCCTACGGTTCTACACCTCGTAGTTTATTTACTGGGCAGTTATTTTGGAGACTACAAGTTGGTATTTGTCCGTTTTTTCAATTTGCTGTTTCCGTTTAACACTTCCAAACTCCAGGGTCCATCTACAGATAGCTTCGAATGATGGCATATGGAACTGAAACTATGAAAAGCTCTTAAAAGATTTTATGTGGGAGAATGACGTGATAACTCAGCAGCATTTCAGGTTAGGAAAAACAGGAAAAGAGACTCAGCAAGTTGTAAAAGACCAGACGAGAATGGATGTATTGTGGAAGCCAGATAAGGAGGAATTTCAAGAATAAAAGTGTGGAAACCACTTCCAAGACTATGTTGAGAGGATTCTGTCTGACATTTTAAATCATGTGATAAATTATTCTTCTATGACAATCATTTCAACAGAGTGGTAGGTTTTAAATTTTAAGGAGTTAGTGGATGTTGAGACACTGAAGGCAATACCAGTAGACAATTTTGGCCACAGCAGCAGGGTGAAGGGTGATGGCTTGGAGACATCACGGGATTCAGGGAGAGGGCTTTCTTCCTGAGCACAGTTGTACATGGAGAGGAAGGTTCCAGGAGAACAGACAGATGGAACGAGGAAGTAAGAAAAGGCATAACTGAAGGGAGATAATTCAAGAAAAGGCAGGATCATTTTTAGGTGTGTTATGGTAAACCCGATTTCAAACAAGAATTTTGGTTTTCATGACCCAAATTTTAGGATAGTTAGACAAAAGATGCTTTGTTGATTTATTCGCCGAGGTTAGCATTGTGACTTTCCTCAAAATACAACTAGGCTATAAGACTGAAGGGATCCTTACTTTTTATACTCCAGCCTTTCTTTGATGCCTGTTTTATGCTGGTGTCTATAATTAGTATTCAAATGTCTTGATGGATGTATGGGAATTGTTTTAGTCTTTTGTAATCATTCAGTCCATTTTATCTTATAATTATGAGGAGCAGGATTAGCTGGAAAATCCTCTCCATCTATCAGGATTAAGCCTGAACTAAACAAAAACACAAACGCCACAGGACTAACTGAGAGGAAGTCATGCTCAGCAAATGTGCTGACTTTGTGTCATGCAAGCAGAGCTCTGGAGTGAGACAGTCACCCGGAAGCATCGTGTCAAGCAGGCGACGACAAAGGCTTCCTAATAGGAAGAATGTTGTGTCTTTAATAAAAGATAAAGACAACTGATGTTCAGCTTCTGCTTATTCCTTGGGAGAACAAGTCACTGGTGGGGAGATTGAAAAGGACGGAAGCACCCGCTGCCCACTCACTCTCGGACAGGCAGCCATCCTCTTCCCATCCACATCCTGCCAGGACCAAGTATACGTCACTATCTAGCAAAGCTTGAGGAGCTCCCCTTTGTTGGACAAGGGACAGCCTGACCTAGTACTAATGGCATTCAGGGATGCCTAAGTGTGAGAAATGCAAGAGGGGAAGATGGAGGCATCAGGGAGAGACGGTTGGAAACAGTTACCAGGAACCCTCCACATCTAAGGTCCTGATTACCAGAGCCGAGCTAAGTTCAACAGAGATTCCCAGCCTCAGTTTTGTTCAGACTGACGGCTGCCCTAACCGCCTTCCATCAAAGCACCCCAGAAACCTCTATGAGACAAATGCTTTAGACTGAAACAACCCAGTTTTTTTTTTTAATTAAAGCACACTTTTTTCCCCCTAAATTAACCAAAACATAGGATTATGGCTTACCTTGTACAAATGGTCACTAAGCTGTCAAAGAAGGTAAGTAGTTGTCAGATATTCTTTTTAAATTAGTAAATATTGCGAAGATACCTCTTCAAAAAAAAAATCCAGCAGGAAAGAAAAATATGACAGCCTGTATAGTATAGTGAACTCGGCACGTCCAAACCAAAGGTTCTTACCTTCTCCAGTAGCAGTCTTGCTCATCCGAATTCATGGCGATTCTTTTCTTCTGATTGTTCATCATTCAGTCCTCTGTTTTTCGCATATTCTCCATCCAATCAGGAACCCCAACCAGCTCAATTTTCACAATATACCCACTCTGACCACCGCCTTCACTGCCATTTCCTTAGTCTAGGTTCCGAGTGATCTCTTGCTAGATCCTCCACCTGCCAGCTTGCCCCCTGACAATCTTTTATCAAACCATCAGACAGAGTTATCCTTTTATCATATGAATCAAAAGGTGTCCTCTGTGACAGCGCTGCAGCGGCCCCCATGTCACTCCACATAAAACCCAAATCCTTCCATGGCTTCCAAGGCTTGGCCCCCGCTGGCCTGCCATTGATTCCCGAAGCTTGTCTCTGACACGTCTCTCACTGGCTCACCTCACTCCGGCTGCAGGGCCCTCCATGCTGTTCTTTTGGCTCCATCTATCAAGTTTTTGTCCAAATATATCCTTCTTACTAAGCTTACTCGGACCACCCTGGTTACTATCATACCACGCAATCCTCACCCCCAACCCTGGCGTGAAGGGTTCCCTTATCCTGCTCTGATTTTCTTTCCATATCACTTCTAACCTTCGGACATTGTCTCCCCCACCAAGAATATAAATTTCTTTGGAGAAGAAATTTTGTCTGTCTTGTTACTGATATATCTCTAGCATTTCAAAAAGCACGTAGTACATACAAAGTAGTAAACATTTGTTGAATAAATGAATGGAGTTGGACTTACCCCTGTGCTTCAGTTACTGTGAGACATGGAACAGCAGTGATCACTTCAAAGGGTTGCTGAGGGAATTAAATGAGATAATACATGTAAGGCACTCAGAATTTACCAGGGGCATAGTAAATAAGCAAAACATATTTTAGTTATTTTGTATATTTGGGTATACTATAGAATCAGACTCCTTAAAAAGTATTTTATGAGAGTTGTTTACGTTCCATGGGAAATACATTATTTAACCTTTACCTCAAGTTGTATGAGGTAGCCCCATTTAACGGATGAGGAAACTGAGGCTCAGAGATATGAAGTAATTTAGTTGAGGTGGCAGAGCTGGAGTTGGGATGAGGAAGTGTCCTAAGCCTATTGGACTCTAAAGCTGAGTCTTGTGATAAGCCTTTAACCACTCTTCTCCTCCAGACCCATGTACACAGATACGGTTTACCCTCCCAAGAAGTCTTTCATTAGCCTGGGATTCTGGCACACTTTTCCATGTTATCAGGGTCATTGTAGTGTTTAAAACAACACATGTGGGCTGTCACATCTGTGAGCATATTATTCTTCTCACTGTCTCCTGTCAGATCAGCTTTCACCTGTGTGTGAAATATTGGATATACCTGGTTCTCTGTCCTTGAACCTCTTCTCTTCTCACTCTAGTCTTCTCTCCAGACCCACTAATCCATTGTCATGACTGTAAGCGCCTGTGGCCAAGAACTCCTGCACGTGTACCTCCAGTCGCCACCTGTCTTCTGAGATCTGGACACATACACACCTCACTATTTAACTGCCCCACCATAAATCCACAGAGTATATCTCACAGGCTCCTCACAGACACCTTGCCCAACACGGAGTTTATAATTTTTGCTTCTAAATTCACTCCTCCTTATCATTACCTGGGTAGATGGCATACTTTCCTGTCTAGCCTTATAGGTTCCAATCAGTGGTAAACAATCCCTATTGCACGTGAGAAACCCAGAGTCCGTTTTGATTCTCCCGTCTCCCTCAGATTCACTCACTCACCAAGTCCAGTCTTCACTGGCTCCCAAAGCCGTCCTCTTAGTTCTGTCTTCACTCCTGCCACATTCGCTCGAGCCTTCATAATCTCCCTCTGTGGTCCCTGAATAACTTCCTGCCTGATTTTTCTACTCTCCAAACTTATTCCACTTCCAGGTCCCCTTCCACACGTTAGCCACAGCGATTGCAATCGTGCCACTTCTCTGCTGAAAACTCAAAGGCTTTCCATTGACCTTGCCATCAAGACCGTGTGATGACTTCTGATATTTCAAAGCGGGTAGGCTAAACTCAGTTCCCTGATGACCGATTAAACACGAATGTAGGTGCTACTGTGAAAGAATTTTTAGATGTAATTAAAGTCCCTAACAAATTAAATTTAAGTTGATCCAAAAGGAGATTATCCTGGGTGGGCCTCTCTTAGTCAGGCAAGACCTTTAAAAGATGGTTTAGGCCTTTCCTAAGTTTAGGGACTCCAACCAGCTCATGCCTGTGGGGTTGCAGCCTGCTGGGATCTTCTCTTCCTGACTGCTTGCGTTACAGACTTTAGACTTACTTAGTATTCCTCACAATTGTGTAAGCAATCAATGTGTGTGTATATATGTGTATGTGTGTGTATATATATGTATATTTGTATATACACACACACATATACATACACATACACACATATATTCATATATATATGCAAGCATGCTTGCATTCTGACTGTATCCACTCACACACATACACACATAGTTCTGCTTCTCTGATTAAACCCTGACTGATACAATCCTTAAAATGGCCTGTGAGGTCTGGCACTGTTAAGCCCTCGTCTATGTCTTCAATTCATCTTTCCTTTCCTGTATCACTTAGCTGCAAACAACAGCACTTAGCTGCAAACAACAGCAACTCCAAATAACCTTAGCCTAAAGATAGGGTTTATTTTTCTCACAAGCAAGAAGTCTGCCCCAGGTCTTAAAGAAGTCCAGGTTTGGGGACACTACACGACAGTGCTTCAGGGACCCAGGCGATACTTCCTCCTTCGCCAGTGTTTTGTCTCATGCTTGTCATCTCAGTGTGGCAAAATGGCAATTGCACTTTTGGGCATCACATGAATATACCAGAAGAAGGGAGAAGGTCATTAAAAGGAAAAAAAAAAAGCAAAGGGCAAAGGTGAAAGGACAAGAAAAGCTTTGTCATTGCAAAGCTTTGTCTTTTGATCAGGGAGGCAGTGCTCTAGTCAGAGATTTACAGCTCTAGCTCATGGCCAGAACAGCATGCATGACAACCACAGCTGGAAGGGAGTCTGGGAGATCACATTTTTAGCATACATTTGCGTGGTATAGGCAGGCAAGAAAAAGGGGCTGGAGATTGTCTTTGGGTCTGCCAACGGGTAGCATTTACAAAATTTCCTATCCCCTTTTTTGAGCTGACGAACTCGTACCTCATTTTGCAATTTCAACGTAAATATCATCTTCTCAGGAAAGGCCTTTTTCATTCATCAGACCACGTTGAGTCCAACTATTGATTATTGCACCCAATGCTTACTCCACCCAAGTCAATCTGCCCTGGTAGACGATAAGCTGCCCGGCAGGGCTGAGACCATATCGCTAATATTTTTAGTGTTTAGCACAACACCTGAACACATGTCCCCTTCATCGTCCTGGCGTGCCGGGTGAGCACTCTAGGCTGCGATGGAAGGCCGTCGGCCTCATCCATCCCGAAGGAAGAGCCTGGTGTGTTTACCAACAGGGCTCCCTTACTTCCGGCAGCAGTTTCCACTCCAGCAATGCTCAGGAAACGGCATCGTTGATTTCTAGTATGTGGGAGAAAGGAAGTCGCCAGGAGAGACAGCACACACACAATCTTCAAGGGAACCCCGGCGGCCTGCACCTAATTAGCTGTCATTTACTGGGCGGGTTTCTTCACCACATACAAAACATACGTAATTACAGTTCACTGAAAGAGGATTCAGTTCTTCACCAGCCAGTCCTTTTAGGTTTCACGGGATGCAAAAGATTGCGCTCTTGTCTTGGCTACTTGGATACTGAACCTGAGCAGAAGATGGCTCTGTAGGAGCCCCGGCGAGCTAAAGGACAGTCCACTTGACCAACGCTGCGGCCAGTGTCCCACATGCACTCACTCCTTCCTGGGGTCTACCTACTGCTCCCATCAGCGGGGGGATGCTCACACAGGGTGCTACAACACCCTTTCACTTTCAGGAACGGTCCCCAGATCCCCAGTGTGCTTTCTGGTGAGAATCTGTTGGCATTTGGGGGGGGGGGTCCTCTATTTTCAGGGCCACCAAAAGCCCCGTTGCTTCCTCTTTGCCTCTTCCTGCATGATGTCATGATACCACGTGGATCTCTTAGCATTTAATTGTCTCTACACGTTTTGGTGTTTTGACGTTTCTAGGGATACCCTGCCGTCGAGTGTTTCTGTAGATGGTCTCTGCGGATTTTTCATTTTACTGTCCGAGCTGATCTATGTATTTTGTGAAGAGAAAGAAAGGACGTAGAAAGCAAACCTGCTACCACCTTGTCCTTCTCTTTTCAACCCACTGTAATCAGGCTTTCAACCCCAGATTGTACCGAAGTTGTCTTGTAAATCTCGCTAATAATCTCCATCTTTCTCAATGCAACGGTCAATTTTCTTATTCCTTGACGTTCCTAGCAGCATTTGACTCCATTTTTACCACTCTCTTTTCCTTGATATTCTTTCTTCTTTAGCTTCTGGGACGCCCCCGCCCCCTTCAGTTTTCCATGTATTAATAGATTATTAGTTGATCCTACATAGTTTTCTTTGATGGTTTCTCCTCTTTTTTCCCAACCCCTTAATGTTGGACCTTGCTCTGGAATGAACTATGCCCCCCTCCCCAAATTCATATGTTGATGCCCCAACCCCATATGTAGAAGGACCTTCGGGGGGTGATTAGAGATCGATGATGTCATGGGAGTGGGGCCTTCATGATGGGGTCAGTGGGTTTATATGGAGGAGCGAGACAGAGATCACTTTCTCCACCAGTGAGGACACAGCGAGAAGGTAATCAGTCACCTGCAAGCCAGGTGGCAGACAGGAGAGTAAACTGTCCCAACTCTTACGATTTTAATACGAGTATTTATGAAAATCCACAGCATTGGTTATCTTTTCACTTTCTGTTCAGAGTTCATAGTTGTGAAAAAGCAGACATTATCACCAATAATTAATTACCTATAGTATTTCATCAATTCTAAGAGGTATTTTAATATGCTAACATCTGTGAAATCAAGCTGTATCTTATAATAGCATCTCATGTGTGATGAAATTGAGTAATATTTTGCGGTGTTTATTATCCATCAGGCAGTATTCTCATTGCTCTGGTTAATACTGCCATTGTTCAAAATTCCCATTAACACTACATGGAGGTGATACTATTCACCCCATTTTGCAGGCGGAGAAGTTGAGGCACAGGAAGATTAAATAACATCCTCAAGGCCACACATCTAATACGTGGCAGAAATGAGATTTGAACCTTCAGAGTCTGGTGCCAGAGCCTGCGTTCTTAACCAAAAAGGACATGCTGTCCACTCACTGCTCCCTTGGCCGGAGAGGAGTTGAACTCACAGAGATTAATGAAGGTTAGGAGGTTGACTGTATTATGTGGCCTTAACGTCCTTCCTTCCTCTCAGGCCTTCCTTCCAAACTTCCTTCTAGCACTGCGTTTTCATCAAGGATGTTGGGTCCATTTCTACAAGGCCAAACACTATGTGAAATAGGTAAAGAGAGGGGGAAGATGTCAGAAGCATATCACCCTGGAAAAGTTCTGACTGTGTTTTGCTCCCTGAAGGCCACTTGGCCACATACGAGAGGACATCTGGCATGAGCTGCGGGACTGACTTCCAGAATTTTTTTCCCTCCCATGCTTTTTTGGCCCTGAATTCAGTGGACACTTTGTGTTTTTGTTTTTGTTTGTGCTGAAACCAGGAAAGGAGAATGGAATGAAAAAAGGAGGGAATTGTTCCAATTATCCAGCTATACCTTCCAAATGCTGGTTGAAGTGCACATTAAAAAAAAACAAAAAAAACCCCACAAGACCCAAAGCTGATACAGATGTAGTTCTTATGATAAATCACTTTTTAATCAGTCATAATTTCACATTAAGTGCTGAATAAATGCCCTTTGTTTCATACTTAAACTGTCAGCGACTAACATTGGAGGGCAGACTAGTGTCTATCATTAGAGCAGAGAAAAATCAATACTATTTTTAATTAAAGGCAGGCACAGCTGAGCTTTGAGACAAGCACATCTTCTTGTCAGTTCATCTCCCCTTTCAACTCATAAGTTCAGTTCAGAAGTTAAGATGCAGCCAAATGCAGGAACAGAGTAACTAACATAAATGCTTTGGGGGGTGTGTGTGAGTGTGTTTTAGGGAGGGGAGGCAAATGGATGGAGAAGACAGAAGGAGACACTGGGAAATGCATGCTTTTCATTCAGCCAGCCCCTAAGGGACCATCTAAGGTATGATCAAAGGTAGAAACCTGCTCATGCTACAGAGATGATAGTTTCACTTGCAGACTGAAAGAGAATTAAAGGACAGTCAGACACATATTCTTGTCAGTCATATTTTTTTATGGGTTAGAAGCTAGCACATGGCATTTTTCAAATGATTCCTTTCATATTATGTTTTACAATTTTGGAACTTCCGAGTAAGAGTCTAGCAGGACAGAACTCACCACGGGCTTTTACAATGCAATGACAGGAGTGACATTCCGTCACTTTTTCTATACAGGCACATCTGTGAGTTTGGTTCCAGACCACAGCAATAGAGGGAGTGACAGGGATTTTTTGGTTTCCCGGTACATATTAAAGTTATGTTTACATTCGACTGCAGTCTATAATTGTGTGTCTAAAAAACAGTGTACACAACTTAACTAGAAATACTTTACTGCTAAAAAATGCTAACCATCACGTGAGCCTTCAGAGAGTTGTAATATTCTTGTTGGTGGGGAGGTCTTACCTCATTGTTGATGTAAATGCAAAAGTATCCGCAAAGTGTAATAAAGCGAAATGCAATAAAATGAACTGTGCCTGTATTCTATTTGTTGGAAGCAAGTCATCAGGCCAGCACACACTAAGAAGGGGATTACATAAGGTTGTGAATGAAAGTGGGGGAGAGTCACACACAGACATAGGTATGTATGTATATGTATGTATATATGTATATATACATATATCTACAAAAGAAACAGAATTTCTGAAGCTTGATCACTCAAATTATATAGCTTATGTAAGATCAGAAACATACACACACGCACACACACATTCATGAATGTATACACACACACACACATGAATGTATACACACACACACACACACACATACACACATATAGTCATGAGATAATTTGTCCTATGAGAAACAAGTTTGTTCAAATCTGGTTTATCTAAGGCTCAACCAAAGAATTCTTAATAATATTGTGCTGACATTTGATTGATTCACAAATTGTAATTCCCCATTTCCTATAAAATGATCAAAATTTTTGGTGGCCCCCATAGTTTTCCCTCCACCTCAGCTCTAACCGCCCATTCTTTCACATAGAACCTCTATTCTCTTCTAGTCATAATATCCATTGTTTCTTACTGTCATCCCTGTCCCATACCTCTGTGCCACACTTTTCCTAAATTCCCTATTTCCTACCAATTCCAGTCCGACACTGTTTCAAGGCCTGGCTCAAGTTCATTTGTTCCCCTTGCAAAACCGTGGCGTAAGAAACTGCAGTAACCCGCAACCCTGAATGGTCATTAGAAATGGTTATATTTACCGTTTATGCCAGTTATTTGGAGATTAACCACATAAACGTTCGATTCCAGCTTTGTCTTACGTTTTTCTTTAACTTTTTGTTCTGTTCTGTTCTGTTTTGGATTGCTCTTAGCAATTGCACAAAGTTGATTGTCACCATGTATGTATCTACTATATAAAGGGAATTGTACGGAATTCCAGACGGACCTTTGACCCAAGAGGTGATTCAATCAACTACAATTCACAGAGTTGGGTGATGGGGTTGGGTACAGAGTGTGACAAGTGTGTGAGAGTGAGAGACGGCGGCGAGAGAAATGCGTGTGACCACTGGATAATATTATACGCTACTTATTACAAGAAGTGTTTTACTAATAATGACACAGTGAAATAAGACCTACCTCTAAGTTAAAAAAAAAACACAAAAAAAACAAAGAAACAAAAACCCTCCCTACTGGATTTCTTACAGCCTTTTTTTGCAATTATAGAATAAACAATGAAGTAGTTCCAAATGATGTCAATAGTAACTAGTCCCTGATCTTTTTAATCTTAAAATTAAATCTGTAAGTCTAATTTGGCAATACTCTAGTGTTTTGATTATCTGATGAGGACCAACTGTACAGAAAAAGGAATTTATTCTAGAAGTCTCTGAATTTTTTCCCCACTTGACTGAAAGTTCTTTGAGAGCAGAGATATGTTATTCACTTTTTTAAATAGTCTTACTTTTTTTAGAACAGTTTCAGATTGATAGGAAAACTGAGATGATAACACAGAGGTCCCATACAGCCAAGCACCCAGTTTCCCTGATTACTAGTATCGTACACCAGGATGGTTCGTTTGTTACAAATACTGGACCAATATTCATATATGTTATTATTAATTCAAGTCCATACTTTATTCAGATTTCCTTACTTTTACCTCATGCCCTTTTTCTCTTCCAGGACCCTGCCTAGGATACCGCATTTTTCATTAAGTCATCATGTCTCCTAAGGTTCCTCTCAGCTGTGACATTTTCTCAGACTGTCATTGCTTTTTGTTGACCTTGACAGTTTGGAGAAGTTTTGGTCTGGTATTTTGAAGGATGCACATCTGTTGGAATTTATCTTTTTCTCTCATGATTAGACTGGGGCTATGGGTTTTTAGGAGAATGATCACAGAGGTAATGTGTCATTTCTACCACATCATACTAAGGGTTCATACTGTCAACATGGCATCACTATTAACGGTGACTTAAATCAACTGGTTGAGGTAGGGCTTGTCAGGTTTCCTCACTGTGAAATTGGTGTTTTCCCCCTTTCCCTTCCCGTCCTCTTTGGAAGGAAGCCACCACGCACAGAGCACACTTAAAGGAGTGGGGAGTTTATACTCTAGATCCTTGAGGAGCAGGTATCTGCATAAATTAATTGGAATTCTGCTACACAGGATATTTGTCTCTTCTCCCCATTAATTAATATCAGGATGCACTCGTGAATATTTAGATATTCATTTTATACGTTGGGTCTTAATCCTAGAGTACATTATTTTGTCGCCCAACTTATCTCAGCTTTGGGATCTCTTTTAGTTGGTTTCTGTCACCTTTTGATATGCCTCATTAATATACTGTTGTGGCTTTGAGAATTATCATACCTTCTGGTACATGTCATTCACTTTTGTCTACCTCCCACTCCTAGTGTCTCAATTAAGTATGTGTTAAATAAATGTGGTGTGTGTTGAATTATGGGGCAGCCTATTTTGTTAGCATATTTAGCCACAGTTAAGTTTGCAATAATGCCTCTGGGTGTAGTTTCACTCTTGTAGAGATACACATGCCACCTATGCTGACCAAATATATTTACATTTCCCTTTCTGAACATTTCTCTCTATATATTTCAGTTATTGGCAAGAAGTCTAGAGACATCTTAGCAACATTTTTGTGTATTTACTTAAATAATTCTAAGGCCCTGCTATAATTTAAAGAGCGCTAAAGCAAAACTCTCAGAGCTCGAATGATTCCATAGCCACGTTGGAGACAAAAGCTTTGATTTGTTTCCTTACTTTAGGGCTTGCTCTTCCATCTCCCAAGGCCAACATGAAACAAGACATTGACCTGGGAGTGGAAAAAGCAAAGAAAAGGCCCCGGCACACACGTAAGTGTGCGTCCACGCACTAAATCTACATCCTGGGTCAACGCAGTTTACTCCTGCTGCGCCCCCGCCCAGGTCTCCTTCACCCCCCTAGTCTTGCTTCAGACAATGAATTTCCAGGGAGTCTTTTGCCTTTTGATCTCCTCACTGATCTAATGCAATTGTCCACTGGCAGAAGCGCTGTGAGGTGCAGAATAAAGTAATGAAGCTAATTTGATTTGCACTCCACCTGCTCCCTTAAGATCTGCATGCCTTTATTGTATTAGATTCCTAATGAGATTCTCTGTGGGCACTCCGGCAAGGGACCCAGAGAACCGTGGGAGCTGTGTGTGTGTGTTTGGGGGGGGCGGGGGGGTCATCTCAGGAGATTTCCTCCCATTTACATTCCATCTTTAATGGATACGGACCTGCCTGCCCTTGAAGCATAAGGTGACCATATTTCCCTTCCCGGACTATCCCGGGCAAGAAGTGGCAAAGCAGCCACTGCCACAAGGAAGTGTGGGTTTCTTTTCAATTCCAGGGGGGAAAAGAAACAACAACAAAAAAACAGGACTAAAGATTAGTGCTGGGCTGAGCAGTTCATAGAAAGAGCTCCAAGCAAATTTCCAGCCTCACATCATATTTCAGAAAGAGATTTCCTTCTGTGTAGAAGAGCTCTTTTCTATTTTGCCACCAGTACTATAAATAGTGGGCAACACACATAACATTTCCAAAGACCTTCCCCCAGGGCACCGAGTTCCCTGAACCATTTCAGTTGCACTGAGGTGGTTCCAAGGATTCTAGATTATATCCTGGCAAAGCCTGGCTGGCCAGGGACCATTTAGAAAAGACATAAACAGGAAATTTAATTTGGAGAATGCTGTCCCTTACAATACAATCCTTATTCATTGCCTCCACCATCCCCACCAAATGAGAGATTTAAACCATTTCATAAATGTCTGTTTATCTAGCATCTTATTATATTCACCAAGATTTCTGCCGTGCAGCTGACATTACCCTTTTCCAATTTTCCAGACCCAAAACAGTTGATTTACCTATCTTCAATAATAACATACACCAGGAGTAGAGTGCGATGTAATTTTGCCTTTTTTTCAATCCCAGAACTGGTTGATCACCTTGGTGGAAACTGACTTAATTAATATAATGCACTTATTTATCTAATTTACTGAATTATTTTAAGACCCAGTTGGGCAGGGGGCAAACCTCGGGAATTCACAATTCACAAGTTTTCTGCTCCGACATAAAAGGGTTTTTGACTGTTTCAGAAAAATGCAGAAAAAGACGGAAACTGGAGTGCTAGCCAAAGAATCGTTTATAAAAGCAAACATTGCTCCGTTTGTTTTAGGTTTCCCTCGGATCCCTGAGATCATGGGAGGAAAGGAAAGGAGAAGTGATTGGCATCGTGGCAACTTTTCTAGTGGGAAAAAGGCAGTTTATATCTAATCTAAGGTCTTTAAGAGGAATCTATCAGCTCTGGTTTGGCTCTCAGTGGACAGGTGTTTGTATCACAGAAGCACCATACATAATTCACCACCAGAGAGCCCCAGAACTTAGCAAGAGGCTAAATTACCTGTCACTTCCAGGAAAGGTGTTCCCTTCAGGTCAAGGTTGAAAGCTCTGGTAAACCCCGGTGAGGAAGGGCACATCAGTCTGTACTGAAATGTCAGCACTGCTTCTCAGCGGCTGAGATGCAGGCTGGCTACGGTATCTGCCCCTCCACTCTGCCTACCTTTTCACAGGGCCAATTAGCACGTTCTCATTCTGAAATTAGACTGGAAAGAAGGAAGCGCAGTTGCTTGTTTTAATGATCAGAGACCACTTTGTTTGTTTATGTCAAATCGATGGATGCTGGAGAGCCTTACTCTCTTCACAGAGGAGGTGGGCTGGGGGTCCTGTCAAAAGTGTGAGCCATTACAGCTTACACGGAATACAAACACATCTCATTACTACCCGGGAGAGGACACTGAGCCTCGTCCCAGGCAGACTCGGACTTAGGAGCACACTCCATCTGGCTGTCATTAAGCTCCTGAATGTGCTTCTTGCCTTGATTGACAGGTGATGGATTGACAGGTGAAGGGGAGCCCAATGGAGCCTGCGTCAGGGAGATGGGGAGACTTTGTGTCTCACCTCTGTAGTTTTGGGGAACCTATTCGAGGCATCATGTGTGGATGTCCCTTTAGAGTTATCACCTATATTTCAGGAAACTTATTTTTGAAGCAATGCAATACAAAATGAAACATCATGTAAAGCACGACCAACCCTTCCCACAAATGGGTGGAGGAGGCAGAACAGAAAGCTTATTTTAAGAAATGTTTCCTAGGTTTAATTCTGAGGGCAGTGAGAGAAGGTTACTTGTGTAGCACTTTTACCTCTTCTGTTGCTTTACAATTTCTTATAGCTATGAAGCAAATTTATAATTTCAATTAAAGAATTGAGTTTTGTAAGTTCTTTATTTCTAATACAATGAAAAGGGTGAATGCTTAAGATTTCTGAGATCCTTGTATTAATATATTGAAGAATGTTTTGTTATATTAAAACACTAATCACATGTGTTAATCAAATTGATACAATCAAAATTAAGAATCAACTCTGCAATATCTGAGAAATTTTTTGTGTTTAGTAATGCAGGAGGAGAAAAATCACAGTCACAAAAATTCCTAAAAGCAAGAAGCAAAATGCAAGGCAACTGGGTGTCAGAATTACCAGATGTTGCTTGATAACATTTGATTGATTGATTGAGAACTACTGGCCCCAACTTGGAAAAATCTTTAGTGCTTAAATTCAGATGATCTTTTAGCAGAGAAAACTTTCTCAGCTGTATCTCAATAATAGAGATGTAGCTTTCTCAATAATAGCTTTCTAATTGTATTAAAATAAAGTGTGATTTTTAATTTGGTAAGCTCAGGAGAGGCAGAAGTAAAAATCATTAATTAATTCAACAAAGAGAATTTTCCACATTTTTGATGGTAGAAATTAATGCTCTCTTCAGAATATTATTTTGAGATGATATACGCATACATAAAACTAATGTGTTTTAAAATCTAGCTTTTATAAATATATATAATTTACAAAAATTAGTTAAATATGAAAAGTTCCTGCTAACTACTGATTCTGAAGTGAAAGCAAAATTTTCTCTTTTGCATATTATTTGTGTAAATGTACTTTTTATACATAGTTACACAGTATAAATTTTGTTTATATGCACATTCCAAGGTTCCTCTCTAGTTTTACTTCTATTAATAAATATTTCTCTCTATAACCAAATGAAAATGATTTTAATTAAAAACTGTCTGAAATCAAACATTATATATACCAGGGGTGCCAGAAAAATGTATACAAGTGGACACTTAGGTCAGTGTGACTCAAGCCGTAGTTCACCGTCATCAGAAGTGTCTGGAAGCTGATGGTAACCACTTTGAGCACCTCTTGTCATTGCAGAAATCAAACGTGACTTGTATTAATCTTTTGCTATTGGTATGTATTGAGTATTACAATTTTAATACAGTTTTCCTTTCTTGAAATGTGTGTACTTTTTTGGGGAGCACCCTCTGTATACTTATAGCAAATTCCTAGGTGACCTCACTTTAAAAGCCACTGCTCTGTGCACACCCTTGATACACAGGGGAATTCTCAGGAAGCAGATATGAAAACAAAAGGAGAAGCTTTTATTGCTATCATTTCAAGGCCAATTCTCACTTTCAGGTTAAATGTTTGGAAAAGCTCACTTCATGCTTCTTGCTGAGATTTCTGGGGAGTGGGGAGAGGTGCAGTGTATAGAAGCTAAGAGCTACGTTCTGTTTTGCAAAGGTGGAAGCATCTGGATATACCTATGGGACCCTTTGGTTGAGAAAATTATTTGAATGGGTTCCACGAGTCCAAACACCATCTACATACTGATGACACCCAAATTTACATCTCCTCCTTGGATTTCTCCCCTGAACTCCAAACTCATATACCAAACTGTCCACCAGACATCTCCACTTGGAAATCCACATTTCAAACGTAACAAATGAAAACATGAACTTGTATTTTGAACTGGTAATGTTCTCTTCCAGACCTGTTCTTCCAACAGCCGTTCTAGTTAACAGCAAGTCCATCCTTCCAGTAGATCAACCCCAAACATCCTTGACTTCACTCTTTCTCTTACCCTCTATATCTAGTCTGTGATGAAATCCTGTTATCTTTAATTCCAGGTATATCTAGGACCCAATGGCTCTTCACCAACTCTACCACCACCACCTTAGTCTAAGCCACCTCTCTCCGTGGACTGCACTAGTCCCCTGACTGGGTTCTCTCTTGTATTCCCTCCCACCCAAACCATAGACTCTATTTTCACACAGCAGCCATACTGATTCCTTTTAAGTGCAAATGCGATCTCATTGCTCCCGTACTTGAGACGCTCCAACAGCACTCCTTCTCACACAGAGTAAAGCCAAGGGTGACTAGAATCCTCACAAGACCCACCTCCCTGACCCTTCTGACCGACCTCCTTTCCCTCTGCTGTCCTTCCCAGCTCCCAGACCAGCCATATCTCTTCTTCTTCTTGGGTTGCACCAGGCACATTTCTCCCTCAGGACCTCAGTGCCTTTCCGTGGTCTTCCCTGAGATAACCACAGGGCCCATCCTCTTATCTTCTTCAAGACTTTGCTCAAATGTTACCTTCTTAGAGAAGCCCTCCTCTATATTTCTCATCTCTGCTTCCCTGTGCTCTACAGCACTTACCATGATCTAATCTTACTTAGTTATTTTGCTGACTGTCTTCCCCACTAGAATGAAAGCTCCCTGGACGCAGACGTTCTGTCTATTCACTGTTCCATCCCCAGGAACTACCAGGGCCTGTAATATAACAGTACTCACTAAATAATTGCTGAACGAATAAACACATTTCTTAAGCAAAGGTATAGCTGAAACCTGATAATGTCTATACTCCTTTGAATATATTTTGTAAAATTTCTTTTGTGTGAACATTGAGTGAAATTGAGCCTTTTTGGTGTGTAGTTTTGTGCATTTGACAAATGCATACAGTCATGTAACTCCCACCTCAACCAAGATACATACAATTCCATCACCCACCCCCCAAAAGAAAAAAAATACCTCATGCTGTCTCTTTCTAGTTAAACCCTTCTCCCATCTTTAATCCCCTGGCAACCACTGATCTGTTCTCCATTCTACAGTTTTGCCTTTTCCAGAATGTCATATAAATTCAACCCTATTGCACGTAGCTCTTTTAGGTCTGGCTTCTTTCTCTTAGCATAATGCTTTTGAGCTTCACCCATGTCCTTGTGTATATTAATAGTCCATACTGTTTTCTTACTGAGTAGGATCCCATTATAAGTATATACCAGTTTGAATTTTATGTATTTCCCGGAGACCGTGAAAGCAGGGAATATGCCATCAAGCTGCGTATCACAAAACCAAGTTTCCAGGAGAACACAAATACTTTGTAGAAATTATAGGACTAAGTTTAGTTGTTTGTTTCTGAACTGAGTTTGGAAAAAGACATGAAGAAAATACAATGAAAACATTAATAGTGGCTGTCTTTGTAAGTAACCTCTTTTCTTTTTTTCTATTTTTTATTTGTTTTTATAAAGGACACACATCACTTTTATAATAGAAAAACTTTATGTTGAAAAAAGATGATAAAATTATATGGATACTAAAATACCAGGAAATATAATTTGGAAAAAATGAGAATATACTTGATTTCCTTTTGATTTAAGTGATATCTAATCATCTTAGCTACACTTTTATTGAGGAATGAGGAACAATTGGGTTCAGCAACATGTTTACTTAACTCAGAGGAGGAAAATAGATACTAACTTTCAAATGACAATTTACAATTTTTCCAGTGATGATTTTATAACTGCCATCAAGAAGGCTGCTGCTTCTTTAAGAAGTGTGGGTCTCCAAACAGTTTATGAAGTAATAGATCATATATAAATAGGCTGTTTGCTCTCAGTACAGATGCCATCATTACTGACTACTTTCAGGCTCTTTGAGAGCTAAATAATTCCGTAATGCATCATTGAACATTTAGTTGCTTCATAGCAGATGGTTTCAGGGGTCCATCTGCTCACAGCAATGTTTTCAACAAGCCCCCTTCACCTTCACCAAAAGGTTCGGAAACATTAGAATATTCATTCTCCACTACAGGTGCATTTCCTTGGCTCCCCTGTATTAAGAAGGGGCCACTGTATTTTTTTTTTTTTTTCTTTTTTCCTGAAAGGAGATGCTGGACCGTGTAGTTTCAGAAGTCTTCCTGTGAGTGCCAGGGAGACAAGTGAAAGAGTACTTTGATTTAAAGAATTTGTAAACTCACCTAAGTTATCGTGCGTGCATGCATGTGTGTATATGTGTGTGTGGTGTTTGTGTGTATGGGTGTGTGGGTGAAGTGGCTAGGTTCCTGAGCTGACTGTGTTAAAAATAGGCAGTGGACTTTGTTCCATTACGCCCGTCCCTCATATGTGCAGGAGCATTGTCAGCTTCTTTCGGGGCTTTTGGGGGAAAGAATGCCTTCTCTCTGCCTTTGAGGCCACACAGGTGTTCTTCAGGTAGGTTACGATGAACACGAAATACACAAAAGAGTTCCAACTAAAACCATACGGATAAGAGCAAACTGAATATAAGAACTGTATGCTGAGGAGATCCAGGGGTGAGCGTTATGGGACCACGGCTGGTTTGATTCCAGAAAACCAACGGCCCCATTATCTAAGGGATCACTGAAATTTGCAGTCAGATGGCTGGAGAAACGGGGTGGTGGCATGCAATGAGTAAGAGCAGCAGCTGCTCTCTAAACACGTAGAGTGTTTTTTTCCCAGTTGGAAAATAGTAAGACAAAGGTGGTGGTTAGGAAGTATAGAACATTAAGTAGAGAACTTTTAAAAGACCACCAGAAACTCAGAGTCAATTATTTGGCTTGAGTCAATGGACATCCTTGATCCAATACATCAAACATGGATTCGACACCATGAACTATATATATAAATATCTTTCAGGTATTGAATAGAGATGTCGCTTTATCACCAATTGGTTAGCCAGGGGGACAGTGAAGAGCCTGCTGTTTCAGAGAACCGTGCAAATACTGTCTACTGCTGCTGTCTGTGGCCACTCAGGGGCATCTAGAGGGGACAGCAGTCTGTGTTTTGTGTCCAAGGGGCTGTATGTGAATGTGTCTTCAGAGAAGGAACACATGGATTCAGAGGAGGACATTAAAAAGAATTACTGAAGCTTTCAGAGTCATTGCAGAGAGCTGATTGAAGGCAAGTTACCTATTATCTCCTTCTTTTAAGAAGCAAAAAGTATTAGAAGAAAATGAGAATCTGTGGTTGACTGAAATGAATGGTACTTAGTCTATGCAGTTGTCACTGGTGGTGGCTCTAGCATTTTTAGTGCATTACACTAGAGACTGTCTTTCAAACTTTTAGGATCTTCCTAGTGTGTAAGCTGGAACTCCTTTGCTCAGTGGTTTGTGTCAGAGATGAATGATTTATTACCAGTAGTGAGTCCAAAGGAGTGGCCTGAGTAGGGGGATGGGAGGGAGCCCACACTCCTGATCGTGCCATCGGTGTCATCCTGATCATCCTGTCAAGAATATCCACGGAAATTGACGTTACCATCACTCCTACCGTTGCCGTGAAAGCACAAATACTATAGACATGCTTTGTTTTTCAGTTATTAGAATATGTAATGCTGAAAATTCAGGATGTTATCAGCTTAAAGTTTTCTATAAATCTGGTCCACCCTTTCCCTTATTTCTCAGTAATGCATTATTTCCCAAGAGATGACTAACTCTGACTCTGCAATCAAGGGGCAAATTCTTTCAGCATCTAAAGGTTTAATTCCCAGGAGTCCTGGAGTCCTGAACTCTGTTGAAGTGAGTGGATAGTCCTTCTTTCTCCACATATTGTGGGCTTCTTATTCAACATTAGGTTTGTTCATTTACATACACGAATGAAGCACCAGGATGTGCTGAACTTGGACAAATTGTTTTTGGACAAATTTTTTTAAAACGTGGAAGTCATTTTAGGTCTGTGTGTTTGGACAAAGGCAGAGCCTCTGAGTAACTGAATAACCAAGGAGTTTACTGTCCATTTGGAGATGGCCATCTGTATGTCTCCAGCCAATACGCACTCTCGTGTGAATGAAATGGATTGGATGGAGGAGATGAAATTCTGTATGTGAAAGGAGCTTGTCTTAAAGTTCTGAATTTCTAATACTACACTATGGATTTTCAGACTGTAAAGTTTGTCCCAGGGGCCATGGATAATGGTAAGAGTTTTATCTTGGAGGGGCTGGAGACTGGTTTCCGGGGGAAATTTTGATTTTTTTCTAGCTTTAAAATATTCTTTATTTTGTCTGGAAGATGGAAGCAATATAGTAAAATCCAACTCTCTCTTTATCTCTCTCTCTCTCTTTTTTTTTTTTCCCCCAGCTACTAAAATCATACCATTTCCCTCAGGCAATAGGCCTATTTCATTTTCTTTTTCTTTCTTTCTTTTTTTAAAAATTTTTATTAAACTTATTAGGGTGACATTGGTTAGTAAAATTATATAGATTTCAAGTGTACAATTCTATAATACATCATCTCTATATTGTACTGTGTGCTGACCACATATTTCTGTGTTTGTGAAAGCTTTAGACTCCAGTTAATTTTATCCAATTTTCTCTTTTAGGTATTAATTGACTATTCAAGTGTGTTCAGCACTATTAGTTGTGTGAATGAAAGGAAAGAACTTGTCCCGTGCCCTCAAGTAGTAACCTGTTGGCGAAAGAAGCTAGGCTTAACTGAAACTGTAAGGAACAGATACAGGACAGTCCAGGAGTGCATCATTAAGGACCGAGAGCCTTCTAACCAGGGAGAGGAGGAACGTGGAGTGGGGCAAATCAGAAAGACATCCATCTTCTTGGACCATCATGGACTCTGTCACTCATTTGATGTCTGTAGAGAAGAAGAGGGCTTGGGTTCACTGTAAGGAATTTTAGGTGAATTTTTTTAAAACGTGGAAGTCATTTTAGGTCTGTGTGTTTAGACAAAGGCAGAGCCTGAGTGAATAAACAGACAGTAGCAGATGGAGTAGAATCAAGGAATAGTTGTTGGCAGTGAGGGACGTAGCTGAAGCTGAAGGGCTGTGGTTTGAAATTGTGAGAAAGGAGGTAGCCAGACAAATTGGACCCTGGGAGCGGCTGGCCTTAAGTAGGGAGGCACACACACGGAAGCTGAACTCTATTTGACGTGTATCATTCACAACTCAACAGAGCACAACTCTTTGGTACAATGGAGACTGGCTGAGAGCCAGACCTGCCCAGGTAGAACCAGAGCACCAGAGAGCCTGGTTCTAATGAGCGTTTGTAACAAACAGCTTCAGTGAAGAGCACTGACCAGCAAGGATCTGACATCAGACCTCAGGAGACAGGCTTGGTTTTAGGAGATACACATATCAATTACTTCAAACTTTTCAGGAGGAAAATCACTTACGAGAAAGCATTGCCAAGAATAGGCTGATCAGAATGAGTGAGGATTCTCAGAGCCAGGGAGGTCCTTGCATTTTACAGATCAGAAAATAAATACACTACCACACGCGTTTAATTCTTTCAAAAGGTGTGCATTCAGTAGAACAAGTTATGATTAGAAGAATCGCTGATTCTTAAGTGTGGATTTCGATACGCCCAGGCGTGCTTCCAGTGATTGTTAAGGGATACTGTGAAATCGTGTGATCTCAAAAAACTGTAAGTGAATGAACTAATCAGAAACAGTTTTGGAGACAAAGAGGAAAAACTGAGGGTTGCTAGATGGGCGGGAGGGGTGCGGGGTGGGGGGGAGGGTGAGGGGATTGAAGGGCAGTCGGTGACCACAGGATGGCCATGGGTTTGAAAATTAATCTGGGGAACGTAATTTAGTAGTTACCAGAGGGTAAGGGGGTTGGGGGTTGGAAGATGAGGGTGAGGGGGATCAAATGTATGGTGATGGAAGGGGAGCTGACTCTGGGTGGTGAACACACAGTGTAATTTATGGATGATGTGATACAGAATTGCACACCTGAAATCTATGTAATTTTACTAACAATTGTCACCCCAATAAATTTTAAAAAAAATAAAAAATAAATAAAAAATAAAAAAACTGTATGTTAATTAACTTTGGATGGCTCCGTCTATCTACTTATCTACCTAGTGCCCATAACTGTGTAGGGTGGCAGCTTTAAAAAGTCATAGCAGGAAACGATGCCAAAGCAATTATTTCATTTTTTTTTTCCCCAAGCAGCCCAGCCCTGGTTTTAACTGAAACCTTCTGTAGGAGCCTAACATACGAACCTGGTAAAACAGGAGTCGTTTTTTGCTAATGTAGGAGACGTTAGACCCCAGGGCCTCCCCTTAGATCCCTGACCCCCACATCTTCCCAGACACGCTAGTGCTACCCAGCAAGCTTTCTGCCTGGGGTCAGACCTGAGGGGCCTGAATTTCTCACTTATCATCAATGCCTGTGATATCCACAACAACATGGGGTAGTTAGTTTTACTTGTGTACTGACCTACTTCCATCTTTCTATGTAACTGTACCTGTATTTTTCTTTACTCACCTGTGCAATAAATGATAATATCTTGCAGCATCTGTACTAAAATAGCCTTTCATATCGCACCACTAGAATATAGTCTATTTGCAGAGTCCTCAAAAAAGCTGTGTCAAAAATGACTTTATCTTAAGTACTCTAAAGTTAAATTTTCTTTACAGGATTTGTATACAATGACTCAGATTTTGTATCTTTGAACTAAAGAAAAACAACAACCATAATTTTCCATTTAATTGTAAGGAGATACAGAAGCCATTTAATTACAGGCCACTGTTTATAAATCTTAGTGTAAGGCAAACGTATTTGTTTCTTAAGGCTGCTATAACCAAGTACCCACAAACTAGGTGGCTTACACCACAGAAATGTACCGTCTTCTAGTTCCGGAGGCTGGAAATTTGAGATCAAGGTGTCATCAGTGTTGGCTCCTTCTGAGGGTTGGGAGGGAGAATCTCTTCCTTGTCTCTCCTAGCTTCCTGTGGTTTGCTGGCAACCTTAGGCATTCTCCGGCTTATAGAAGCATCACCCTGGTCTCTGCTTTCACCTTCACGTGGCATTCTCCCTCTGTGTGCGTGTGTTTCTGTGTTCAAATTTCCCCTTTTTATAAGGATGCCAGTCATATTGGATTATGTCCAACCTACTGACCTCATCTGAACTTGACTTCATCTGCAACGACCCTATTTCCAAATAAGGTTGCATTCAAACACAATGAGGGTTAGGGCTGCAATATCATTTTGGGGGGACACAAGTCAACCCATAAGAGCAAGTCCTATTTTGCTGCCATTCCACATAGGGATCACTTGTAAAGGCAAAGTCAGGTACACAGAGTCACAGCCAGCGTGACCTCCAGTTCCCGACTCAACAACACACAGAGATGTACCTATGTTGCTAAACTGAGAAGTGGCCTCTAAAAGAACATCTTTAAGGAAAGTTATTAGTTGACCAGAAAGCAAACTAATATTAGTGATTCAGTAAAAACAAACAAAAGTACTCTCAGGGACTTTTTGGGAACCTGCATAGATTCTCCCTAATCTCATGGGCCATTTACATCTACAACTATGGTCTACCACAAAGGTTATTATTATTTTTTAAAGTCTCTATCTCTTAAATAGAAAAGTTAATTCATTAATAGTGTTAGAGGCTTTCTACTGTTGAAGTTCATTCTTTCCAGATACCATGGAGGGGCTCGAGCCCCTCTCCTGCTAGCAATATTTGACCTCTTCTCTGGGTGCCTAGCCAGTTCTTAAATCCCTTGATTATTGAGAGATGGCCATGTGTCAGACACTGGGGGCGAAATGATAAGTAAGATAAAAGGAAGCCTCGTACAAGAGACAGACAAGTAAACAGATGACTAAGATGAAGTGGTTGAGTTTTGCATAGACTGGCAATGTATCTGAGGAATGCCAAGAAATTATGGAATCCCAGGGTATTTACTGAGTGCTTGCTATGAGCATGGAGCCATACCAGGCGCTCTGAGGTGACGAAATGTGATGGATTCAAGATACACGCGTGGACTCGTGAGGCAGAATTACCACGGGGTATGAAATTCAAAAGCCCTGACTTCAAATCCTGATTCCACCACTGAATAATTAGATCACTATGAGCACCTTATTTAATGTCTCAGAGACTCAGTCCATCATCCTTCCTGTGTAAAATGGGGGCGGTCTTACTCTCCTCATACCATTATCCGGATCACACAGGACAGCCTACCTCAGGGCCTACTAGATTGTGGGGACTGGAAAGTGTTTTAGAACGTGTGATTGGGGGAGAGAAGACAAGTCCATATTGGGAGACAAGGGCTAGCAGGAGAAAGTTTGTATTTGAATATATAGTAAATGAACTTTACTTGCTATGGAACCGGAGGGGGTAGGGAGATCACTAGGGCTTCCCTGGTAGGTGGTGGCCTCGCAGAGGAGCTGGCTGGGTCCGTCGCTAGTAAGAGAGAACATGGGCCCAGCAGTGCTTTTGTACCTAAACCGTTCAACTAAGAGCGATGCTTCATGGCACTTACTAGGTTGGCTAACAGTGGGTTACAAAACATTTATAGAAATGAGAAATTTATAGAAATGAGTCCTAGAGTGTGAGGATTTAAAATTCTTACCCCAAAGGCAGGCTGCATATTGCCACATAGAATTTTAGTGATTTGTCACAAAATGAAGCAAAGAGAAACCCTTGGTTGAACTTAGTGCCCTGAAAAAAATCTGCATTTTAGCAAACCCAAATTATGCACGTGTGTGAATTGGTCACAATTTCAAAACAATCTAGCTTCAGCTTTGTTAAATGTAAGGCTTCCTCAAGCTGATGTTTCAAATAACAACACATATTTGTATTGCCAAAGCTATGAAACGTGTCATACGCATTACAGCTCTACTATTGATAAAAATAGTAATTGTAGATGACAATAAATTTTTACTACATAACATTGATAATTTTGTATTTCTTTGGAATAAATTGACTCCAAATTTGAAGGTTATTAGTGAAAGAATGTGCTCTTTAAATTAAAAAAAAAAATCACTGCCAACAAATGGCTGACCTACATTTGAAAAATTACTAAATTATGGTGATTAAATCTGAGGCAATTTACAAATATATATATATATTTTTACAGTAGGAAATCGCCTTTCCTATCATGTTTACTTATTGGTACTAGCTGCTTATTTTAGCGTTTGGCTCAGTCTTTCTAAAATTAGCAGTGTTTTGTTGTCTTAGAATAAGAAAGAAGAAGGATATGTACAGCTGAATCAAAACACTTTCCTCATTCAGAACAAAGTTTGATTTAGTGAGAGGTGTACTTTCTAAACTGTGAAAGACGATTTTTGTCAAACCCACATTAACAAAAGGCCCTCGTGTTTCCGTTTGAATATTTTCTTTGGGCCCATGGAGTCACTTGGTTTCCACAATTAAGGTCTGGGTTACTCCACAACTTCTTTCAGAAGCACAATAAAATGAACCTACCCCTGGACTCTAAAGTAGAATTTAATCTCACGAAACCATCTCCCTCGTCCCTGTTCCATTTCATTTATATACAGTGAATGTCCAACAAGCTCTGACTGATGCCGCTTTCCTTCTTAACATTCCCAGTCTCCCAACACTAGTCCAGACGGAATCAGAGTCATTTACTTTTCAGTCTGCTGTGCCCGTGGTGCCAGACCAGTTGGAGAGGGTGACACAGCTGAGGAGCCAGCTAATCTCAATAGCCCTTGGGTCTTTCCTCTAAAAGACACAGCAAGCAAACATGCCAAGTGCTATATGTGAAAAGGTGGAATGTCATTGCTGTAGGAAAGCACTCACGGTGTTATGTGTCCACCGCCGTGATTTTTGAGATCATGTACAACTTGGAAAAGCACCCGTGGCAAGAACAGTTGCCACTCTGAATCACGGTTCCCTTTTTACAGTACTGGTGGAGAAGGGCTAATCAAGCTTTTGATTCTTCTCTGCAAATGCATGCAGACGGAGGTCTAAGTTGGACCGATACAAAATGGATCACTTAATTATTGTCTAACTGGACAGACAGATGAGTTCAGGAACAGGAAAAAGTCACTTTGGAGACCAGTTCTCTTTCCAAAAAGTGTACCAACCACGAATGGCCTTCTTTATGATAAATACAGCCCTTAGGTGAGGTAAATAGAAATCCTATAATTGACACGATACAACCAAATATGCTCTGAAAATCTCTGAATGCTAATGATCTTCAGAAGTGTCACCTCTCTTTTTTTTTATGATTTTCTCTATGACATTCAGCAATTTTTATTATAAAAAGTATGAAAAAGAATAGTTATGTTCTTAAATATTAATTGAATAGCTATTGTAGTAGCTTAATTATTCTAGGAGCTACACCAAGTCGTGTTTCAAATTAAAAAAAAAAACATAGATGAATTCTGATGTCTTCATAAAATAAAGCATATAAATATTTTAGTGAATGATACCATCATTCTCTTTTCTAAAAATCACTTATAATAAAATTGAAAGATTTTCATCTATGCAAATGGCATCTACTGGACTAAAAAAAGTATGAGCTTCTCTATGTTTGCTTTCCTAATACATGTACAAATGACCAGAAATGAAATATTTTAAATAAAT
Organism: Rhinolophus ferrumequinum; assembly: GCF_004115265.2. Classification (NCBI taxonomy): domain Eukaryota; kingdom Metazoa; phylum Chordata; class Mammalia; order Chiroptera; family Rhinolophidae; genus Rhinolophus; species Rhinolophus ferrumequinum. The sequence goes on along the minus strand of NC_046310.1, from coordinate 9,464,483 downwards.
TTTAAATGAAAGTGTCATAGTTCATAAGGATCATGAATTCAGAATAAACCTTAAAGGACTAATGTTAGCTTTACAAAATGCTTTTTAATAATCTCATGGGAAAAATTATTAAGAAAAATTAAATTGGGAAGATATAAATTTGTTAATGTTTTTAATCATTCAAAATGTTTTCTAAATTAAAAAAGAAAATTCTTTCTTGGAAAATTATGTGTTCACGTGCAGAGTTCCTGACACTATTGACAAGAGAAGCATATTAACTTTTATGTTTACTATAATTAGTTAAATTTTTTATCGTTTTGTCATAAATTATTAGTAATAATTAAACGTGCTATTATAGGACTGACCTACCAACCTCACAAAACCATTCTCTTTTCCACTGGACATAACATAATTTTGATTTTAATAAAATTTGAAAAATATTTTATAATTAATTGTTTACTGTGCCTTTGTACTTATTTCCACAGAGTAGAATTTCTCAAGAGAAGATGACTATAATCTTAATTAAACTATTATTTCAATTACTTAAACTATTCAGGGTATTAGCTGTAAGAAAGAAAAATCTAAGATTATTTAAGGTTTCCAACACTAGAATGCCTTGTGTTCTTTTTCTCTTGAATGAATGTGTTTTCAAGTTTAGAATCTTTGCAGTAGTGAAAAAAATGTTTTATCGCCGAGATACAAATGCTGGAAGCCAGCGTGTGGTGGTGGGCACATGGGGAGCAGGGGGAGGTGCGGAGAGCTGAGGGAGCTCTGTTTTCATTTCTTTTTATTATGTGTGAAATGCTGTCCACCTTTAGTAGCCATCACTCCAGGTCTTAAATAGTTTGGCCCAACAGCATTTGAAACCCTATAACCTCAATTTTTAAATGGCCTAGTTGGGCTGTGACATTATTTCGTCTGCCTTCCGAGTTAAGAAAATTACTTTTAGCAGGTCATAGTAAAGACAGGATTATTACATAATTGGAAGAAGCATGTTCCATTTTTCAGGAACCAGACAGTATTACCGGGGTGCTCGTATGTGTTTTCCTTTCTCTTCCACCATCTATACAAGTGCCCTGTGTTCCTTTTGGATAAAGACAAGACTTCTCAGCACCCATTTCGCCTCCAATTTAATGAAGTTGTTAAAGTAGCAAGACTGACAGGTTAATTATCCTTTATAAAAGGGGGACAAATTGAACTGTGTCTTTCCATCATTTTTTGATATATCAAGAAGCTCTGAGGTGCCCAGACGCGGCTCTGGTGAATAGAGCAGCTAATCCAGTCTGCAATTCAATGCTGACCCTGCTCTCCCCACCGGGGCCTCACTAGATTGCAGTTGGTTTTTGTTTCACATTCAACAGATCCCACTGTATTATAAATTCAGAAGGATTTTTTTTTTCTTCCTCTCTCCATATGTTGGCTGACAGCTCCCCTGAAATAACTGATGGCTAAATTTAAACTCTGATGAAAATTAACCCAAGTGTTAAGTGCAAACAGGAGCCGCTTGGAAGAGAAAAGAGTTATCATGGTAGATGCCAAACAGTGGAAAATGTGTATAAATTAATAGAGCCTGGCTGGTGACAAGCCGTCAGGCAGTTTGACGGCTCTTGCTAGCGTTTTAGTCCCACTGAAGTTGGCCAGAGGGCAGCACGGACAAGCCCTGCTTTTCAAAAAGACCGCGGGATGCTTGACAGTAACGCTAACTAGATCATCGAAAGTTCATGGTCAAATAAGAGAATCTTTTTTTTTTTTATTCCTGCAAAGCTTTGCACTAAACAGAGTTTGCAGACGGGTGAGCCATGAATGAGATATCAAATTGCAAGTGCAGCAAAATTATCAACAGGAGAGAAGAAAACCAGTGCGGAACGATTTAAAGAAACAAACTGACAAATATGCTGCTGATTTCAAAGTTAATGTTGAGAAATTAGTTTTGGTAAAAAATAATAGGCATTTGACGTGAAACATTTCCTACTTGGAGAATAATGCTTCACTTACTCTAGGCGTTTTCACAGAAATTACATTTGTATTTCTCAATTTTTCAGATTAAAATATGTAATTGTAGTGAAGCTCATTGAAAGGAAATGGAAATCTAATCAAATATAACACTGCTTCATGTTGTGGTGTGTCTGTGACATTCATATGAATCTGAGGAAAAAGGTTCAACCAGTCATCCACTTTTCTCCACAAATAAGGTAATATTTTGCTTCTATAAAAAGGTAACATTAATAACGTACTATTACAGCTTAATATTAGTAGGATATAATGGATAGGCTATTGAATCACGAAGTAGAAAACCTGTCCACGGGTCTGTTAAGTCCAGGCTCAATGTCTTACCAGACCCGTGACCTTGAACACGTCAGTCAGCCTCAGTTTGCTCATTTGTGAAAGGGGAGTAACAGTAATAACAGCCAATGGGATTCTGAAGGGGGAAGCTATTCTTACACCAAATGAGCTAAAGGAAACTTGCATCAACCAAACGCAGACTTCTGGGCGGGGAAGAAGGATCCTGAGTACGGGCTAGTGAGGCTGAAGTTAGAAAAGCAACGTCAAGTCTAGACTAGCTGATAGGCTGCATGTCTTTGGTCAATAGCAAAAAGGATGTCTCTCTCGCCCCGAGATCGTTCTGGGCATCCAGCACGCGATGAAGCATATGAAGTGGCTTTTTCTGTAAACTGCAACTTTCTATACACCTATTAGTTCTTCTTTGGTTGCCCCTCCTTCCTTCACTTGTCTAATCCTGCCCATCAAACGAAAGTGGAACATAAAGCTCACTTTTCTTACCTCCCAGGGCTCCAACCTCCTTCATTCAGTGTGCTTTTTTTCTTCAGCAGGGCTCAGTAGCCTGGGAATAAAAAGAGAATTTAGAAGATTGAGGTTTTGAAGGGTCAGCACATCAGAAAGACAATGAAGTGTGCTAAGTACAAATTTGAGTCCCCAAAGCTGCTCTGTGACAAGGTATGTATTTTTTTCCCTATAACTAAATTCAATTGGTATCTTGAGCCTCCTGTTCCTTTTTCTTGGCAGGAAACTTATCTGATAATTCTAGGTTAACTCAGTCAAATTTGCTCATTTAACAGTCATTTCAGGTCTAAATTCAGGCAAGAAAAGGATTTTCTTTTTTCTTTTTCTTTGTCCTCCTTCCTCCTTCTCCTGGGGTTTTCATAGTGTCATGGCAGCCCTGCAGGGGAGGAGGGGTATCTGGTCAACAGCTGAGGTCTTCAGTCCAATGTTGTACTGCGCTGAGTTGTAACTCTTCCCAACGTTTTGTTTTTTAAACTTCCTTTGTAGGGCAGTTTTGAGTTACAGCAATATTAAGGGGCAGGTACAGAGAGTTCCCGTATCCCCCGTACCCCACTCACACACAGCCTCCCCCATTATCAACATGCCCCACCAGAGTGGTACGTTTGTCACAACTGACAAACCTGCGTTGACACATCATAATTGCCCAAAGCCCGTTGCTCACTCTTGGTGTACGTTCTGTGGATTTGGACAAATATATAATGACATTTACCCATCATTATATCATAACGAGTATTTTCACTGCCTTAACAATCTTCTTTGTTCCACTTATTCATCTCCCCTTACCCATGTTTTTCAAGTGTATCATCTCCAAGGGGCTTCTGCTGAGAGATAAAGACTGATTTCCACTGTGTGGCCCAAACTGTTTCTTCCTTTTCAGCTTCTCCTCACATCGGTTGCAAACCTCCCTGCACCTCTCCCAGCTAGCTCAGCTAACTTTCACAACCCCCCCTGGGGCTAGTGGGAGCATTGGGGATTTAAAATGCTCTTTTTGCTCATTGGGGACGGCAGGAGACTCCCCCATCTCATTACTGCCTATTGTCCCTTGACCGTTCTGGTTGCGGGGCACCTATGCACCTATGGAAATTGGGCCTCTACTGTGTGACTTCAGATGCCCAAATACTTGAAGTAAGAGGATCGTGACCCTTATCTCCCCCGACACACACTCATATCTCATTTGTCTCCTTCCCCATCCTGCTTCTTTCTCCTTTTTATCCCCCTTGGAGGTCAGCAAGAAAAAATAAATTCTAAGTAATCGCGTATATTTCCTGCTCTTTCTTAACTGTGACCTAGACTGAGGCTTTTGAACAGGAGAAATAAGAGTGGGCTGTCTTCATCCATGACAGCTTTCTAATGCAGTGGCTGACCACCGGCCTAACTGCTTCAATTGGGGAAGGTCACAGACCAGCACATCCATTCAATATTTCATATATGGATTGAAGTTTTGATGTGTCTGTGCATGCATTAGGTGGGGTGGGAGGGGCCTAGGTCATAGGTGAGATAATGGTTGAACAAAGGAAACTTAGAACTTGGTTGGAGAGAGAAGGGTTACCGAGAGTTACCGAGATACGAAGCTCTCCTAAATAGTGTGAATCACGTAGCGAATGAGAGGAAGACAACTGGAGCAACTACAAGTTGTGTTCAGGGGGTGATGGATTTTAGTTAAAACTTCTAAGACAGAAAAGTTCTGAGTATTTCAGGATGAAGTGGGTTCCTGAAATGGAGAGGCAGTAAAGGTCATGGAATTGAGGAAGCTGAGAAGTATCCGTTCTCAGAAAGTTGGTAATCCTCTGGATTTTGAGCTTATGTGATTTATTGCTTAACTTCTAGCGCAACAATTATACTCACATATACTTTTAAAACTTGCCATTTCTTGTACAGTTAGTGTCCTTAGATGTGAGTTAGGGAGTTAGAGAGAGTTCTTTTCGTTGGGGTGAGGAACTGTACCTCTTGTACTCCAGAGGATAATATAAGACTATATCTCTATCTATATCTACATCTATAAAATCTATCAATCATCTATATATTATCTATCTATCTATCTACCTAACATCTATCTATTTTGCCAGGGAGAAAAAAAAGCGTAAATATTGCATTCCAAGTTGCAACATGCAACACTGCATTTGGATAATACATGACTTCGAAGTATCTATTTCCCTCCTTTTATAGTACATTTAAAAGGTTCATTCTATACCACCATCCTGATTTTACTTCTTTGAGTTTCTAAGCTGCCTCACCTCCCAATACAGCCAAAATGTATTCCTGAGTTTGTTGTTGGTTGAATCAAATCAAAACCGGGAAAGGAGTCTGTTGTCAAAATCATGTCATATGGCCAGAGAGCCATAGGTTTATTTTCTTAAAGTCCTGCCTTGGATTAAAAGAGCCAAATGTACCCATATCCAACTGGTTCTACATCCAAGAAGGGATCTGAAGGTCTGTGTTGCAGGAAGGCGGCGGGAATCCAGTGAGCAGTTCCTGCAGCCAGGCTGCGTCTGGGCCAGGTGCCGGGGAAGTCCCTCTGTGCCGGGTGGGAGTGATGGAAAGCTGCTGACATCTGACGGCCCTTCCCGTGGCCTCTGCCAAGAGAACAGGGACGGGTTTGGGTCCTCGGAGGACCCATCTCCACAGCACAGCTTGCACTAATTGGTCCTCTCGCTGGCTCTCACGGCGGGGAGGCCGGAGATTGGCACAGCGTCGTGTGTGCGGCCGGGCAGTGCACGCCCAGGTCGGCCGTGGCTACGGGCACACAGAGGCTCGGGGGCGCCCACGGTCCACTCAACTCGGCCCGGCGGCCCGCGCGGGAAGCCGAGTGAGAAACGGGGCCCTTCTGTGAGTCTGGCTCCAAGCGCCTGCAGGCTGCCCCCTAGTTTTAAAACCACTGGGCTGATTCCTTGGGAAATGTGGGAAGGGAACGTTTAAAACAGAAAGCTGCCTCCTCACCATATTTTTGTAAAAATTCTAAAGCTTTTTAATTATTGTCCTTTACTGCCTTCCGTTAATTGAAAGAAGAAGAAAAAAAAACACCAACAAACCTAAATCTCACATGACAAAGCATTTTATTTTTATGGAAGCTGTATGTACCTGTACATTTACCTACCTGTCCCTGTCCCCATCTCTCTCTCTCTCTCTCTCTCTCTCTCTCTCTCTCTCTCTCTCTCTCTCTCTCTCTCTCTCTGTCTCTATCTCTCTCCCTTCTTCCCATGGCCCTCACTGGACTCACTGGAGGCAAAGTCTAAGGTGAGACAGAGAAGATTTGGAAAATCACAGAACCATACAGACAGTAAGGGCAGGTGTGCAGGGTGGTGTTGGGGTACAGGGAAGGGAAATTGCAAAATGGGGGCCGTGAATGTCCTCCTGGGAGACTGATGCTTGAGTTGGCTTTGAAGGAAAATATATCTTAATCAGATTAAGGAGAGGGGAGAACATTCTCGGAGTCAGGAGGGGCCTGTTCAGAAGGACGTGGGTGTTACCAGCCACGTGCGTTCAGAGGACGGGACAGACTTGTGTGTGGCTGTGATGACAGCTATGAGGAAAGAACAGGACGTGAACACAGAGGTGGGTCCTGAAAGCATGGGAGGATGGAGGCAGGGGCACATCGGGAAAGGCCTTTGTGGAACGCTAACGGGACACAGAAGCTCAGATAAAGTGCTTGAGTTAGCACAGGCACATTCCGAAATGATTCAAGGAGAGACAGAATCTGAAAAAGATGGAGGGGTTTGGACCTGCGGAGGGAGGAGGATGGGCTTCTAAGTGAAGACGACACGTTGGCATAGCTGGGGGTGGGAAACCACATACACGACCAGGGTTGTCGGTGGGGGGGGGGGGGGGAGGCTCAGTTCAGCTTTGGGGCCAGATTATGTACTGACACGTTGTCACCTGCTGGGCACGACGTGATCTCACGGACATACATGCACACCACATACGTGGGCAGAGTACACAAATGAACAGGTAACTGCAGTGACGATACACGGATGATGGGACGAGCAACGTAACACTGATAATATCACCACTGCACACTCCTAACCGGAAGTCTGTGCCGCTTTGGGCTGCAGCCAGAGCACAGTTGTACGGTCCAAGTGTGCAGGGGGCTCCAGGATACAGGAGGGGAGGTCATGGCACTGTGGACAGGTCAGTGTAGGCCAGGGTAGATAGAATTTGGCTAAAACTGTGCTCCTCTAGACCCTTCTCCCTGGAGCTCCACAAGGGAACTCTGGGATTTTCCCTCTGTCCAGAGTCCCCAGCACTGGGCACTGGGTCTAAGAGGGCAGAAAGCCCATCCTTTGAAGCCATCACCGGGTCCCAGAGCTGTGGGGCTTCCCAGGATTCTTGGGGCTTTTCCAGAGGCTTTTTGGGTGGGAAGAACGGGAAAAGTGTGGATGAAATCACACATAGTATCTCTAGTTTCCTAGGGCTGCCATAACAAAGTGACTTGCTTAAACAACAGAAATGGATTGTCTCACAGGCCTGGATGCGAGAAGTGTGAGATGAAGGTGCCAAAGGGGCCATTCGCCCTCGGAAGGCTCGCGAGAAGGCTCTGTTCCAGGCATCTCTCCCAGCTCTGCTGGCGCCTTAGCTGGTGGTACCACAACTTCAGTCTTTACATGGCACTCTCCCCGAGTGGTTGCTTCTGTACCCACATTTCCTCTTTGTCTAATGACAAGAGTCTTACTCGGTTAAGGGTCCCCGCTACTCCAGCATGAGCTCATCGTGACTAATTACATCTGTAGTGACACTGAAGACCACATTCTGAGGCCCTAGGGGTTAGGACTTCCACGTATGAATTGGGGGAGAAGGGCCGGGGGGCACAGTGGAACCCACAGCAGTATCCGGCGAGGCAAGTGCCGAGCTAGCCCCTCAGCCTGTGCTTCCATCTCTGCACGTGGGCACAGCTGCAGATAAAGTGGGCAGTGGACTCTTGAGTGGGGTCACTTTTTACCACTGTGGCCCGAATGTGCGGATTTGACTGCTTTTTAAACCAACTGCTACATTCTCCCTGGGATGCAGCATGAGAGAGAGCGTAGCAATAACTAAACTTCAAAAACCACCGAGGGAGGCAGCAGGGGAGAACTGAAGAAATAAATGGCTCAGCTGCTGAGTAATTCACTGAACGCGCCCGTCCTTGCAGGCATTGCAGGAACCTCAGTATTGGAAAAGTGAATTAAATGAGAATGAGAACCCGCGAACGTGTTGTTAGCTCACGGTTACAATGCGCTGTGACATTTACTTTGAGAATCATGTGGAAGTGGTTAACAAATTCTATTACAGTATTTACACAACTTCGCCGCAGCTGCCTCTCCCTGAAAGGGAGGCCTGAAGCAGTTGATCAGAGCTCAGAAGTGGGGCCCCTGCACGTGCAGGTGGCAGAGGCAGAAGGGACAGTGAGAAGTCCCTGCGGGCTGGCCCAAGTGACTTAGCCTTTCAGAGCTTCACGGTCCTCACCCAAGAAAAGAGGATAAATGGTAACACAACAACACGGGTCAGCGTGCATCACAGCCCATAGGGCCAAAATGTGTATTAAAAAAAAAAAAAGAAAAGTAGTTAAGAGTCAAAAGGCATATGAACCAAGATAACTGAATTTGAAAGCTCTGGCTTCTTTCCATGACTCATGACGGAGCCAAAACATCTATTGTGCCTCAGTTTCCCCTTCCCCCTGAATATTATCAGGATTAATAGAGATCAAAGCCTTTGATTTTTTTTTTGAGGGGAGATAATTTTAGAGAAACTGTGGTATGCATACGAGTATATAGACATCAGCAGGCATTTATACTTTACTCTGCATGTGCCCCAAAATGGTTTAAAAAAGTGGGATGATTTCTACATCATTGCTACAAAAGACATAATAGCGCTGCCATCCAGCAGCCAGGTCAGTTTCTCAAAGACCAGAGTTATTCAAAGCATATTTAGCAGAGGGAAGAATTGAGGATTTCACATGGGTACAGTACTCTTTGCATCCCATTGATCAGGGGCCAGGAACCAGGAAGGACTTTCTCGCTAAGTGATGCCAATAGGATTAGGTGCCGGCGATTAGGAGAGGAAGAGGAGAAAGCTTGCTGGGCCTTGCGCTGTGAGGTGGCAGGGAGGAGACCAGAAGAGAACCCAGCGCAAGAATGAGGGGACTTGGGAGACCCAGCTGAGCCCCCGAGGGCTGCTACTGGTCCTCTTACCCCTTATCACACTTTTGTTTTGCTCCTGGCTTTTAAAACAACCCTAATTTACAGAGGTGCTGTGAATACAAAGCCAGATAAGCCAAGTGAACGTGTTATGAAATGTAAAAGGCCCAGTGGAAAGAGATGAGTATGTCTCCCACAAGCCCTCTCCGGAAGGGGCTTCCCGTCAGTGGGCCATTTGAAGGCCACGATTAGATCTGTGTATCAAGCTCCTCGTCCCTTCCCGTCTCCCTACGCTGCCAACGATGTTGACCCTGCAGTTTAGGCTGCATTCAGTATTTCCAGGATTTTAGGTGCCCGTCCTGGTATAAACTGAGCCACAGGAGCCCCATTCTCAGACCACAATGTGTGTTAAGTTCGCTGGGAGGCCTCAGGGGCCTCGGAGACAGTTGACAGGACCAGAGAGTGTGGGGTGAACAAGGGTGGTCTTATCCAACCTAAAACACCCCATCTGCTAATGGACTAGCTCAAGGAGACCTGGATCCCAGATCCATCCCAGTTAGATTTGATTGGAGGCACCCATTTTCCAGGCCCGTATTTTTTTCTTTTCTGTATGATAAGTAAATACCTTGGAAATACTAACCACCATTGCAGAGTGGGGGTGTATCTTGTATTTTCCTTGAGCCCAGGCCTTGGTTGAAAGCTTGGGAGACTAGAGAATGAGCGAGAACTGGATTTCTGACCCAGAATAGATGAGGTTTCTCTGAGTAGGCGTAGCAGGGAAGTCAAGGGTGCGTGGGTATCGGCAGAACCTGCCCCTGCCTTGTGCCTTTGAGGAAATGAGCCAGGAACAGAATGATCTCAATGAACCCAAGTCAAAAGGCTAGATGGAGCCTGACGCAGCCCACAGCGTTTCCCTAGCCTGGCCCAGCCCTGGCGCCCTAGACTCATAGCTGTGCAAGCCAGAAGGACCTGCAAGAAAGAGGACTAAGGGCGCCCAGGAAGGCCCTTGGACAGCAATCAGCATGGGCCACTGACCGTGGGCTGAAGGGATGACGGGTTTCTCAGCAAATAATAAAGCGGACCGACGACGACACGAAAACTTAATGCCCCTCCCTTGGAACTTTCTAAGTCTCCCCATATTTCCATGAATTCGAGCGGAAGGGAGGATGCTGAATGAAATAAACTTTCCGTCCCTCCAGCAGGGCATGACCAGAAAACAGAACTGAGTTCAGTTATAGAAAAATAAAGTTAGACATATTGCACGCGGGGGTTTGCAGACTGACATTCATTCAAGGGGCAAGAAATGGGCTCTCACTCCCCTTTCCTCTCTCTTCGTATCTCTGTCTCTATCGATATCTCCTTTTTGGCAGAAAGCAGAAATTCCTTTTTGGCAGAAAGCAGAAATTGAGTGTACACAAACCACGAGTGGAATGGGGGCCTGGCCCTGCAGGCCCGCGCGGAAGAATCCCGGGTGCCGTTGTCAGACGACGAACATCGTTCCACTGCGTCCAGAGTTCCCTGTGCCCTGAAGCAAGAGGCGGTGTTTAAGGATCACGGAGGCCCCATCCCTGTCCTGTGGGCTCCATCTGACTGCCCAGGCAACTGACATTCCACCTTTCCCCAGTCTCTCCAGCAAGTTGGGCTTCTCCATCTTTTTCCCTTCCTAGCCATCTGTTCCTGCTGCTCCCGCAGCCTCTCTGCTCTCCCCCCGCCAGGGCCTGTCTGAGCAGGACGGTGTGAGGGTCTCTGATGAGGTCGGCCTCGGCCCCTCCATCACTCGCAGCCGCGAGGAAAGCACCAGCTGTCTGGCTTCATTTGCATTTTTCTCTCCCAAATAATGAAATTAGCCATGAGTTTCCTGAGGTGATGCAAGACGCAAATTTAGGCTGGATGTGTCAGTGTGTGATGGAGAGGGAAGGAGAAGGTCAGGGAAGCATTTTGATAACAAATTTCCGGCACTGAAACAGAAAGGAAAATGATAACAAATTTTACTGGAGACGTACCTTTTAGCTCAGGGGAAAATGGACCTTTTTAGCTCAGAGGAAAGTTAGATGAGGCCTTTAAAAGGTAATTTCCCCAACCTCTGGGATAAAGGCACAACCATTTCATGAACAAACAGAGGAAGATGTCAGGCAAGGCTGAAGCAGTTCTCAGTTACTGAACATTTCTTTGGCCAGAAACAGAACTGTCTTACCATGACGGTATTTGCTGAGGTGCAGGGGCCAGGAAGCCAGACAGGGCAGCTACACCACTGGCGATGTGCAGAAGCGAACGGCTCTTTCCTCCAGATGCCCATTGGAAGCCTTCTGGTCACAAGTAAAGTGAGTCCCCTCATTTGCCATGAGGGTTTGGTTACCAGTTCCGTAAATCGTTCCGAAATTTGTCATCTCTTTTTCATATTTGTAACTAATTAATTTGTTCTCATCCCTGAGGCAAATATACAGACTCTTGGAGATTATATATATATAATATATATATATAACAACTCTCAATATAATATATATATTATATATATATATATATATAATATATATAATATATATAATATATATATAATAAATATATATATATATAATTACATATATATATAATCTCCAAGAGTCTGTGTGTGTAGGAGGGTGCTATTTAAAAGGAGTTTTAAAATAATTGAGAAGATGACCTCTGAACAAAGGTTTGAGGGAAGTGAAGGAGTGAGCCCTGAGGATATCAGAAGGTAGAGGCGTCTGGGCAAAGGAAGCAGCCAACACAAGAGGCTGGAAGCGGAAACAAGCCTGACATGTTGGAGGAGGTGCATGGAGGCCACTGTGGACAGAGTGGACAGAGGGCAGTGAGAAAGTAAAAAAAAGTAGTAGGAGATGATATCAAAGAGGCCACAGGGGCCAGATTTCGTGGGGTCCTGGAGGCTACGGTAAGGACTTGGGCAACACAACTCCAATCTCGGCCTCCATTGTCACATCGTCATCTTCTCTGTGTCCCTGTGCCTTCTCCTCATCTCCTAAGGTCAGCAGTCATTGGATTGAGGGCCCACCCTAACGCTGTATGACGTCATCACTATCCTGAACTAATTACATCTACAAAGACCCTATTTCCAAATAAAGTCACATCCTGAGGTTCTCGGTAGACACGGATATTAGGGTAACACTATTCAACCCACCACAGACAACCAATGGGGTTTTCACACCAGATAAATGAGAGTTGTGACAGAAAGAGAAGGATCAAAGACGATCCTTTTAGCCTAAGCAACTGGAAAAATGGAGTTGCCATTTACAGAGAGGAAATGATTGCAGGAGAAGCAGGTTTGCAATGGGGGTGGTATACAGAGTTTCATTTGGGTCACGCTAAGTTTGAGGTACACTTAGGCATCCAAGTGGAGATGTCAAGTCAGCAATTGGATTTGCAAGTCTTCCTGACACGGCTAGTTTTGATGTCATCATAGACCTATTTCATATAGAATGGAACGTTTTAAAACTCTCTATGTTTTGGAAAAACGTAAAATACAAGATGTCTTTGGAATGTCCTCTAAGCCATCTCAGCCTCGGCCATTTTCACAGACTGCCAAGTTTACCCAAGAATTCCATTGCCGCTGGCCACTTTCAACTTCCGCCATTAACTGTGTGACTTCAGGGAAGGTACTAACCTTAGTCTCTGTTTCCTCATCCATAAAAATGGGATGAAAACAATACCTATCTTAGAAGAGTGTTGTAAGAATTATATTAGATTTAATAGTATATGTAAAATGCCAGTGGGCACTAATGGAAAGATTATATAGGATTGCACTCTTGTACAACAGGGAAATCTGGGCTTTTTTCGACTCCTGCACTATGAGAGGCGAGTGTTTGGACATTTTTCCCTCCAGAACTCAGTCTGTATTGTGAACCTGTCTGATTTCCAAGTAGACATAGAATAAATTTCTTGGGGACACAGGGAGGAGATGTACATATTGGAGCCTTGTATAGACAAGGCCCCAATAGATGGTATGCCCAAGTAAGGATATTTACAAAGAGGTTCATCACAAAGTATGATGGGTTGTGGGGACCACTAGACATACTTGAAGAATCAATGAGAAAGTTGGTTAGCACAGCATCTGGTTGGGAAAGAGGCATCTAAGAGTAAAAGTGGCACCAGCCATCAAGTGAAGGGCATTCCGAGTTTGGGAAACCGCATGATTTAACAATGGAAACCTGCTGCTCTCAGGCTGCAGAATCACAACTCAAAAGTGAAAAGCTGAACTGTACAGTTACAGCTGCTGGACACATGGAGGCACCTAAATGAAATACCTTTCCGATATCAGTGGGATTAAAATAGAGAATAAATGATGTTACAAAAATAGGACACACATAACACCACTGCCCCTTGCAGAAGTCATATGCCCAAATGCTAAAGTAGGAACAGCACAGATTAGCTGTTCTGGAATACTCTCATATTCCCATGCATGTTTTTGTTGAAGGCTGCAAATTTTCCTCTGTGATTGCATGGGAAAATTTTACTATAAACTTTTTTTCTTGTAGTCATTGTGAAACAGGGATTAAAAATAATATTGGTAATAAGGTTTTATTTGATCGAGATGAACTTTAATTTCTTTCTAGTTTCATTCATGGAGCTCTCAGATTTCACCGGAATCGCCCTATCTTTCACCCAGCACAGGTACGGAATATAATCAGCAAACTTGCAGTTGCTGGGGGTGCACCTGGGGGGACACAGATGTGTCCACCAGGGCGTGAGGTCCTTCCCTGGGTTTCCTTTTCCTCCCTCTCCTCCCCTCCTGCCTCACTGTCATCACTGGAAAAGACGATTTCTTCTTGACAGCTCTTCATGTCAGTCAAAAGTCTAGGTCAGACACTTATCAATTGACCCGGTGTTAAAGGTAGACACTCATTTCAGCATCTGTCAATAGGCTCTTTTGATCCATTTAGACCAGAGCCTGCATCCCTGTAGTGATTTATACTGACGCGTGAACGGACTTTTAAAGACAGGGGAACATTTCTAGAGCTCTGGAAATCAGCTGGTGTGTGCACTGCTGTTTCTGTAGCTTTCAAACAAAGAACTCTAGAGAGAAGTTGGTACCTGGGGAATAATAATACCTAAGACCTTCAAAGACACTGACTATGCATCGGACCCTGAAGCTGGGCGCTCTCCCGGGCCTGAGGAGGGAAGCTCGGTGTTCATTTGCTGTGTCTTATGAAGCTTGTGGTCTCAGCACTCCTTGGACAGGGAAGGTCCCCACCAAGTCAGCTGAGCTAACTCCTGAGTCACCAGGCTGTGGAGCCGCGTTTCCAGGGGGCAGAGGCCACAGCTACTCTATGTACTCCCTGGGAGAAGTGCCCCAAAATAGAGAGCACAGGGCCAGTGGACAATGTCCCTGTAGCCTGCCGTCCCCTCCAAGTTGGCAAGATATCGGGAGACACTTCCCACTTGAACGCAAGAGCCTTCCCCCTCACCACCACCCCCCTTCCTAACAGGGACAATGCACATTTCTCTTTCCCAGGTGTTTGTCACCAAGCTGCCAATCCCTCCCTCCTTGTGAGACAGGAAAAGAAATGTGAACATGTAAGAAATTCAGAGGGGCTAAGGAAATTTTCCTGACACGCTCCTGCTGTGACACCACGGCAGTTGAAGAAGGCCTGTCATTGGGCTGTCAACCTTTAACCTCCCCCAGACGTATTTTGAAATGATGTGAAAAGAATTGCTGTGCTGTACCACTGGCTCCTTCCAGCTCTGCACGTCTGTCCTTGATGTCAGTCAAAAGTAGTTAACTGGCACCCATGGCGCCATAAAAAAAAAAAAAAAAGAAAAAAGAAAATTCCCTCCACAAAATATCGGTAATGACTTTGGTTAGGAAGACTAGCTCTTGTCAAGTAATGACTTTTTGACATAAGGTATTGTTTACCTAGGCAACGTTCTCTTACCTGCATTTTAATGAGCCTAATTAATAATAAGTTAGGAGTCCTCAGCTATTTCTTCACAGCTGGACCATATGCACTAATTACACTGATGATGCAAACCTAAAATAATTCATTTGGTCAGAGGAAATAGTTTGAATAGAGAGAAAAGTCTCAGTTTGTATGTATTTTTGCTTGATCCCCTTAACGATCTCAACAGTGATATCAAAGCAATTTGTAAATAATTAAGGCAGCTATCATCTTTAAAAGGTAGGTTTTGTTTGTGTTGTGTTGGCGGAAGTTTTCATTGGTAGAAGTCTGAAGAGTAGGCGTGAGGAAATGACTGAAAGATTTGCTTGGAACATCCTATGTACACATCCTACGTACACATTCTAAGTGTAACAAACCAGAAGAGCTCTCAAGTGGGATAATAAACATCAGTGGTAGAGAAGGGTAATCTATTAATGGGAATATTTCACTTATAAAGAATCAATAACCTCCAAAGGGCCATTTTGGAACTTATGAAACTCTTTTATGTATTCTATAAAGCGTGCTTTTATTGGCTTTCCTTAGTGTTAAGCTCCTATTTAGATTTTGTATGTTCCTCAATAGAATCTTAGGAAATAAAACAAGTATTTAGAATCAAGGCAAGACAACAATTCAAAAAAAGGCACCATGCCATGTCCCTGGACAGATTTCCCAAGAATGCCCAGACGCCTCTGCTTCACATGTGCAGGGTACCCGATGGCAGCTTCCTTGGGAAAGTGCAAGGGACCCTATTGTCTCAGAGAGAGTTCAGTCCTCTTCACAGGCAGACACAGAACTAGGGAAACTTTAGTGACTATTTGATCCTGGGACATGGGTACTGGGACTGTCACAGGAACAGCGAGAGCTCAGCTGCAGCTGTTGACGATAATCTGTAATGCAGCATTGATCGTCCGAGCTGAGAGTCAATTATTTATTTTTCTTTTTCAAAATAAATCGTGCCATGTAATTTTTCAGTTGTGGAAAGATCTTGGAGGAAATGTCGTGAGAAATGCTTCAGTGAAGGCGTTGCTCAGAATCTCTACCGAGATTCTTCCAGAAGTCAAAGTGACAACCTTGAGCACTGAAATCTCTAACTGCATTAAGTGGGAGAGAAATGTTGGCATCAGGGCTGTATCAGGAGGCTCGGTTCTCTTGGAGTGACTTTTGGACTTCTTCACCAGGTCCCCATCCACCCATGTTTTAACAAGGCATAGTTCAGAGCAGTCAGAGACGATTCGAGCTAATTGGTTGATTCAGCAAGAAACCTGGGAGAGGTGATGCTGAGGTTGGAAGGCATCAGGCTGGCAGGGTTAGCAGATGCTCTCCAGAAAGGGCCGTGGAGTGGAGGTGCCCCCTGCCAGGCACCATATGTGTGACGGACATGATGGTGAGCGCAGGATGCCTGAGCGAAGGTGACAGACTGGCTCTCGTTTGTAGAGGAGAAGACACAAGTGAAATAATGTCCACAAATTGCGCACATTTTCAGGCTACTGGCCACTTGGCAGACTTTTCCCTGCTGCCCTCCCTCCCCCAAGGAGGAAAAACACCCGCACTATTTGCCATGGCAGGACAGCCACGCCAGTTGTCCTCCAGGGCTCTCAAAGACACCAGAGGAGGAATGACACGATGGGGAGACACAAGCACCGAGCACGTCTACAACGCACCTCGCAAACACGTTCACACACATTCTCTCCCCAAATCTTCACGGCACTCACAGGTACAGGTACAATTAGTCGAGAGTGGAGCCAGAGCTCAAACTCATGTCTTCCTGACTCCACGGCCACTACTGGCTTCACTCTGCCTTCTTGAGTTTAAGTCACAGAGACTGGGTTGAACGTCATCACAAAATGTTACATTGAAAACTGCTGTTCCTTTTGAATAGGACAGATGTCACTCATTGAAGACATTTGTTAGGTCCCAAACAGTCCCCACGCTCTCCTTTCCCTGCCTCTGCTGCGAACTTCTTTGCATCCCCAATCTGTGCTTGGAAAACCTACTGTTAAAGATGCCCCACTCAATCCCATACCCTTTCCGAAATAGAAGATGCTTAAAATCTGCTCTAGTGTTACATAAAAATGTGATGTTTGAGCGCATGCAGGTGGATGGCGGTTTTAAAGACCGAACTCACCAAAGGACCTCCAGCAGTTTGCTGGATGTGGCTTCCAAGTAGAAACCATTTTTTGTCTTCCTTAGTCTCACTACAATCAGAGAACATTTATAAAGTACCTGTGTGACTGCAGAGGAAGGAGGTGGCAGAGAAGTCACAGAGGCACATCCTCTGACCCTAGGAGCTCACTGTCTTCACAGGTGATGAGAAGGAAGTTAGGAAAGAAGTTAGTCATCAGTCATCTCACCGAGGACGTGGCAATTGCCATCATTGCCGAGGTCTGGGCATCAGACAAGCCAACTGAATCATCACTTCCACCGCTTAGCACGGACCTGTAGCATCTGAGCTGTCTATCACACTTAAGCTTACAAATTGCCACTCACTCATAGGTCCAAGGCCACTAACGGATTCCACACAAGTAGAAGATGCCCATTTTATTAATCGTTATTTCCCAGTGGTCTTTGCGGTATAGTAGAGCTGCGAGAAGTCAGCGGGTGGACTGCATATTCTTTACTGAAATGAAAGGTTGGCAGTCATGAGCCCTGGCATCCATCGCTGCTGCCCCAATTGCCTCGCACCCAACCTCCAGCACCAGCTCCTCATCTAGTTGTCACCTGCCGGTGGGGTCAGCCTGAGATAGCCCCAGGGTAAGTGTTAACTTGACCCAGTCCTGGGACCTTCACACACACACACACACACACACACACACACACACAAGTTCATCTGGGATTGATCTCAAACCGGAATTTATCATCTTTAGTCTCAGCTGGCGGTCTTGGAGTGACACTGGATTGACATTCAGGCCAACATTTCATTCTGGAACCCCACCCTTGGATGAGCCTAAGCTAGAATTATCCTCCAGAACCCAGATGAGAAGAATATGACCCTGGGTGTTTTAGAGCACGTCCGGGTCCTCAGCTAGATCTTGAGCTCCCCCTCCCACTACCCTTCCTCCAGCTGCTTTCTCCTCTGGAAATTTCTCTGCACTGCACACCTCCTTGCCCAGTTTGATTATTTTAAACTTACTCTTTGAGATTCACATTTAATCCTGACTCCCCAACCCCCATCCCTTCCCAGTCCCTTACCTGCTAATGTAAATTCATCCCTTTTTGGAATGATGTCCCTTTGTTTCTGTCTCTTCCATGGTCCACTTATTGTATTCGTGTATTTCTGCCATAACAAATGACCACAGATTTAATGGCTTAAAAAAACGACACTTGTTATAGTCTCACAGCTCTGCAGGTCAGAAGTCTGTGCACAGGGCAGTTCATTTGGGTTCCCAGCTTACGGTCTCACGGGGCGAATGTCAAGCCGTTGGCCAGGGCTGTAGTTACCATCCGGGACTCAGATGGCCTCCCAGTCTCACTGGTTACTGGTAGAATTCATGCCCGTCTCACAATTCCCACATGTCTCCCTCCATCTTCTGCTCTTAGCAAGAAAAAAGGCCTGCTTTTAAGGGCTCACATAATTACATTGGGCGGGCCAGAATAATGCAGGAGAGTCGCCCTTTCCTAAGCCCCTGGTTAGGGACATCAGTTACAGCCGCGAAGTTCCCGTTGCCATGCAACAGGACATATTCATGGGCAAAACACCAGAGGGTGAAGGTCATGGAGGCCAAAATTCTGCTGTCACACATGTCAAGCAGCCCCTAGTGTGGGGCTAGCCCAGAGAGGTTGACTGTGAACTCCTGTGGAAAGGCTTCAATGCCCACTACGCCTCTTCCTTGGCTTCCCTGGAATTCGGCAAGGGCATCCCGCAGAGGTTCCCAAAGATCTGGGTGTGGTCCAAGAAGATTGGAGGATGTCCTGGTGCGAACTAAAGAAATCCTTCACAAAGGCAAATAAGGCCGAGACTTGAGTCCAGTTCAACTTCTAAGAAGTTACAAGCTTTTGAATTTGCCTCTCCCCACACCCTCACCCAGTTTCTGTCTTACCCAGAGATTACAGAAATCATTTATGGTCACACAGATGAAAGTATCCAAACAAAGCTAGAGGCACCACACCAATAGAGGGATAGCTTCCTATTGCTACTGCAACAAATGACTACAAACACAGTGGCTTACCAGAATACATATTTACCTTACAGTACTTACGGTGAGAAGCCTCAGTATCTCTGGGCTAAAACCGAAGTATCGGCAGGGCTGCATTCCTTTCGGGAAATTCTGGGGGAGAATCTACTCCCTTGACTTTCTAGTTTCTAAGGAGGCTGGCATTCCTTGGCTCCGGACATGCTTTCGTCTTCACAGCCAGTGACAGAAGGTGGAGTCTTTCTCACATCACATCACTCTGACACTGACGCTTCTGCCTCCAGCTTCCACTTCCAGGGACCCTGGTGACGCCATTGGGCCCACCCAGGCAATCCCGCATCGTGTCTGGATTTTGAAGTCTGTTGATTAGCAATCTGAGTTCCACAGGCAACTTGAACTTCTCACGTAACACGACATAGTCGTGAGTTCTGGGGATGAGCACATAGACAACTTTCAGGGGCCACTGTTCTGCCTGCCGCAGTGAGTAGGGGACCAGATCCCCACTCTCCTCCTTGAAGCCTGGTGTGCCTGCCTGCCCCGGTGTCAGGGCTGGGCCCACTTCTGCGCTTTGAGGAGCCACTGCTGGTTTCTCGCTCCTTTGTGGCACTTCTCACACCTCCTCTCCCATGGGCAGGTCAAAGTAAGAAGTGCTTTGCTAGTTCCCCACCCTGGGAGTCGCTGGTCACATGTGTGTGTGAGTGTGAGTGTGTGTGTGTGTGTGTGTGTGTTTAATCCTCCAGTCTCTGGCCCTCCATCTCTCTCTGACACTGCTCAAGTAGTACCAAATGGGTACTTCTCCCGCAACCTCCGCTTCAAACCATTTCTTGCTATCCTGCCCCATTCTCTCCATTTTCTACAGGTAGTTTGTATAAGTAATCAGATAGCGTAGGCTCCAGCTAGTATTCCCACCAAGCCACACAGTGCAAACTTTTGACTTCATTTATTCATTCACTAAAACACTTATTGAATGTGTATTATGTGCCATGCACATAACACGTCGCACAGACAACAGTCACCAGCTACACCTTCCTTGGACTAACCCTTAAAACAGTCGATTCTTGGTATTTGCAGTAGTTATGTCCTATAGTCACTGGATACACCGAATCAGCAGATACGGAAACTTTGCTTCTTGGGGTAAAAGCAGGGTTAGGTGGCTGCGAGCCTCTGGTCACAACATTTTTATCAACTGATCAACACACAAGCTCATTTTAGGTGTGTCCTGTTGAAACCCACCTTATTTAATATTGTTGATTCGTTAACACTGAACTCACAGCCAACGGCCCTATAACTCACGCCTGAACAAAGCTTCTCTCACACACTCATTTCCTCCATAAGGTACATATGGCCCCATTGCACTTGGAAACACTTTAGCACTACACCGGGGATCCATTGCAAACAGCAAAACCACCAACAAAAAGCACAAAAATATGAAAAAGGTAGCAGTAAATAGACCCTGAAAAGAACACTTACTTATAGTACACGAGAACTGAAACAAGCAGGTAAAACGTCGCTTTGTCCAACCTCAAGTGACTCATTTCTCAGCACTTTGCACACGCCTTCAAATGATCAGAAAACACCACGGGACTTGCTTTGAGGGGTTACAGATACATTTTAGTGAGTAGGTGCGTCCACAAACACAGAATCCGCGAATGAGCACTGACTAATTTACATAGAAAGGTATGCTTGAAAAGTCAGCTAAGAGGCAATGTTGTCACAGGGCCTCCAAACGAACACCTTGCTATTTTTTTAAACAGTGGTTAAAAAAAAAAAAAAAGGGCATCATTTGTGTTTACACAAAAGGGAACTTTTTCCGACACAGAATGAAAAATGCTGGAGGTTGGGATTCAGCAGCATTCCCTTGGATATCTGAAGGCTATTGATTACTTGTTTAATTGGTATCATTTCTTTCAGCTCCTTAGACAAATTGAGCTGTTTTGCCATCCGATCTGCCCTCAATTATGCATTTTATGTTCTTATCCTTTAGTTTCTCCCAACGCACGGAGGTAGCTAAGCTCATTCCAGCCTGCCCTAGCTTTCTCAGGATGGGTCTGCTGGAGGAGTGTGGACCCACTGTGTGCCTCCTGCCTTCATGCCTTGTGATCCTAGAGTGCTTGGCACTCAGTACTTTCATAGCAACTGCCACGCTGAACTTATCTCAAGAGGGAGATGAGCTAGGTAAGTAAACCCAGCCTGTCTTGGGTTGGGCTTTTTAAGTATAATGGTAAATTACTCTATTTCTGCATCTGTGAAATGGGAACACTGGGAACTGTCTCCCTTCTCCAAGGGCAGCTCTCATTATATCAGGCTGGAATGAGACAGAGCATGTTAGAGGTACTTATACATTGTAAGTGAATAATAAGATTGTTAAATTTATCTGGACCCTTTGCTTCTTTTCTTCTTCTTTTTTTCCCTGTCTCTCTCTGAGGCTTTCATCCTTAGAAAAGTAGCTAATAAACCCACGACAATTTTTTTTTTGGTGACCGGTTATAGCAAAATTGAAGTAAATATAAACCTTCTGACTAAACCAGATGTTGTTGTCCTCCCCCGGCCCCCGGCTCGTGCCCATAAGTAATGAATATGGTCTAGGTCTTGACTTCTTTTTCCTTATTTGTCAAACAAGCTCTTAGGTCTTGCGAGTTAAAAGCAGTGCTCTTTTAGCAGCAGCATCTCATAAAACAATTCCGCTGAAACATGTGCAACACTAAGCACTTATTAAAACGCTCACAGTGAGTGAGACCCATGACCTGTACTGCAGCCGATAGAAACGTTAAATCACGACCCTTCACTCTGAAGGCAACACGTCAAGAAAATACTTGGAGAACAGTTGACAACCCTTCTGAATTGTCAACTAATTGAATTTTGGAGAATGATTTAGGCAAAGGCAAATTATTTAAGCAAAGTTATTGGTGCCTAGAGAAGTCTTGATCACGCTCCATTGTGCCTGGAAAGCATACCTACCCCACACTGGATGCCTGAGGACGAGTCTCTTCCTTACGTAAGTGTGAGCTCAGATTAGTTACTCAACCTCTTTGAGCTTTAGCTTCCTCACGTACCACATGGGGAGCGCTGTGTCTCCTTCAGGAGGTTTTGTGAGAATTAGACACAATTTTGCCGGTGAGAACTCAAAGACTAGTGACGAGTACATAGGAGACAACCAAAAAAAAAAAAAAGATAGATGATCTTCTCTCAGGGAGCCCCTCGGTGGAACAATTCAGAGTGACTTTGTCTACATGGTCACATCCCCCCACCTTACATTTTTATGTTAATAGGCCCTCTACTAAGTATTGGGGATAAAGATAAAATAATATATACTTTTGCCCTAAAGGAACTTGCAACCTAGTGAATTTAATCAAAGGATAGATCACAGTCACTTCAAATTGAATAAAACTTCATTCAGAGAGGAACATTCTTCAAAAAGTCAATTTCAGAATCCCTGAATTCAGTCATTTCTCCACGGAGACAATATGGTGATGGCAGAAGTCATGCAGTACATTTATTTGCTTTCCCACCGAGGTCTTTTTTGAAAAATCCACTGAGTTCTGCCAGAAGAAATTCATGGCATGTTGTAAGTTTAATTATGTTCCATTCATTAACACAATTAGAGCTGTGAACAAATTTATCGACACAGCCAGATTCACTTAGTAACAGGAAGTAAGTTCGAGATTTAAAAACAACAACAACAACAACAAAACCTCATTCTTGTAGGCCTCTAAACTCAGGGAATGAGAAATGGGAAATTCATCTTTAGTTCCCTGGAACAGTTCCAGGAGACCTGACCAGAGGTTGCCACTAATAATTCATTGCGAGAACAGTTCATATTTTAAGAACGGTTCTTATGTCCCTTGGAACATAAATTGAATCTCCTTGAAATACTACTTTTCATTTTAACGTAATAAGTGATCCAAACAAGGAGATTTGATAAATACGAATTTGATTTTAGCGTAGCTGTGGGGGCTTCCCTCACAGTCAGGGGTGGAGTCACGCTCTTGCTTTTCTAGTGAAGACCAAAGGAATCCTGTGGGTTGAGAACCAAATGATCCACGGCCTTTGCTCTGGAATGAATCCCTTCCAGCTACATTTCTGCCCTTCTGCCGGAGTTGATTTGCACACACAAGTGGTCGAGAAACTTGAGGCACGTATCTGAAGCAAAGTTTACCAAGAAAGAATTTAGGATAGTTTTAAGAATATTCTTTCGGATAAGAGTCAATTTGTCCATCTTCATGCAAACAGTTTTGAAAGAAATCCTCAATAAAATACCACTTTTTTTTTAAGTTTTTTCTTTTTAAACATCACATATAATTAGCCCCTTTTTTTTCCCAGCCAGAATTGCCTGCTTTCTTGAACAATCCTTAGTTGACATAACACCATTGGCAACTTGATTCAAAGACAGTTTTACATATGTATTTTTGAAAACCAAGGCTAGGAAAGATACCTCAGGTAATCTCTACCTGGGTCTACTTACTTCCACTTTACAACTGTGTGCTTGTAACAATAAATAAAGTGAGTAGATATGCAAGTCCTTTAGCATCCTTCACTGACAACTTAGTAAGTTACTAGACTGATTTGGAGCACGTTTTTAGTGTTTCTGTGCCTTAGTTTCTACATCTATGAAAAATAGCCGTAATAATTGTGTCTCTCACAAGTATTTGCTTGAAGTGTAAATGAGATGTGAAAAAAACCTTAGAATAGTGGCTGACACGTTATAAGCACCCACAAAATGATAGCAGTTATCACCATGTACAGCCTCTCATCAATCCCACACCACCTGGTGGGGCTCACATTTTTAAGTTGCCCATTTCCCAGGTCCTGGAACCCAGGGACCTAACAATGACGGGTGGGATTCTTATATAACTTCTCAGGTATTTGTTGCTACTTATCAGATAACATCTTTGCACATACCACTAGCTCACCATCTTTGCAAAAGAGGAGATTTTTTAATTGGAAAAAAAAATCTGTATTTTATATCCGTTGTAAAGCAGTTTTTAAAATTTCAGCTGATAGGCAGTGCGTTTTAGTAAAGAGATGGGAAGTAGACTTATGGATGGAAAGTTCAACATGTGGCTTAGATGTTCTGAGAGCCATGACCTGGAAAATGTACTAAACACTTAGTAATGGTGAGCCATGGTCATAGCAAAATCTGATTTGGACGCAATCACAGGAGACACTATTCCTGGGCAAGCAACAAGTTGGTAGGTTTTAATTATCATGTGTTTTTGCGTCTCACACGATGGTGGGAAGTGGATGTTCTGTGAGACAAAAATCAGCTGGTACCCGCTGCACAGTGTACCATGTGGCACCCAGCTGAAGCTGAATGCTGAATGGTGAAGACGAGCACAGAAGTGCAGCAGCAGGTACTGGGGGCCATCATATGAGAGAAAATTCAACAGAGATCAATAAAAATGATTAAGGGACTCAGAGAATTGATTTTTGAGAATAAATATTAAGATGTATAAACGTGTACTGTGACACTTCGCCAAAGAGGAATGTGGTAACTGGGTGGTCAAATGAGGCACGCGAGACGCGGAGGGAAGGCGTTCATTCTCCAGGAAGGTGGAGACATTCCCTCTGGTCTCTGGGGAGAGTTTTCACCCAGAGGTGGTGGGAAGACCTGCCCCTGGAAGTGCTGACTCAAGTGGCCAGAAGCTTCGTGGTGCAGGATTTGGTGGCAGGCAGAAGTGGATGAGATGACCGTGTGTGTGTGTGTGTGTGTGTGTGTGTGTGTGTGTGTGTGTGTGTGTGTGTTTCCAGTGTGATTTTACTAATTTCTGGAAACAAGGGTACATAACGTGACAGAGTTACAATTCCAACCAAACTCCTATTTGCAGGTTGCTGTCGTTCAAACTACCTCAGCCCTCATAACTAAAGTTAAGGAACGAGGAATTACTAATCTGCAATTTGATATATCTCTGCCTTAAAACTAATACATACATACTATATGTGTATGTATAAACACATCTGTGGTATAAATACACACAAAACATGGCCATGACATACACACATATGTACATAGGTAACTATATCAATGGAATGTATTTCGTGGTGTACCGTCGTTTCCAAGTTGAGGTGGGTGATGATGGAACCCCTTAGTGAATTACCTCTGTCCTTTCGTTCGGGCAGTTTCCAGAAAAGGCACCTCTGCCAAGTATGAATCATCTTTTTCTGGCACTGAAAAAGCTATTTTCAGCAGAGCCACATTGCAGGGTCATCACTCTTACGGCTGCATTACAGGCATCAGCGGAAATGACATAATCCAAATCAATTCACAAAGATTGGCAAGTGGACGAAGCTTAAGGCTACCTCATACCATCTATATATTCTTTCCCCAAAGTCACACAACTTCCTCATCCAGTCCCTGAAGGAGAAAAATCTCTCTAAGGATAAATGGGAGGAAATGGCCAGAGATACATCCTGCTGGTATAAAAGTACCTTCCTATATTTATTGTAATAATAACTGGATTTAACAATAAACATAAAACTATAACACACCTTTATTTATATTAAAAATATACATATACTCAATGTTCAGCTGCTATTTTTCACACTTTCCACATAGCGCATGAGACCTTTTAATAACCATTATCATCATAAAATTGCACAGAGAATAAAATGACTGTGAAAAAGCACTGGGGAAAATGTTGACCTGCGTATTTTTGACGACGTTGCCTCCCACTCATTGTACGGTGTTACTTAGATTTACTTCCCTCATTATTGAAAGAATGCAGAGGGCTACTATGCCACCTTTTCGCTGCTTCAGGACTGAAAGAGAATTTGACTTTCCTCTCAAGTGAACAATGTGCTGGACTCCAGTGAACAGGTTTCCCAACAGGCCTTTCAGTGTTCGTATGCCTTGAAAAGGACTAAGTGGCCATGTTGTCATTGGTACCTGTGTCAACTGCATCAAAGCCAAACTTGAACTGACTCAGGTCAGTTTTTGCAGACTTCCTATCACATTGTTTGCTATTTCTTCGAGTGACTTGTTCTGCCCTGAAAAGATCTAAACGTTACTGTTTATAATTAAATTGTAACAAAGCAAAACAAAACAAGCCTTTCTGCTTCTCTGGGAGATAAGCGTAGCCTCTATAATAAACAGAAATTGGGAGGCAGGTCAGGATACCTACAGCGGGAGCTAGAGTTTCCGGACAGCTCTGAACCACTCATGGTTTTGCTGACCTTCATTATGTTTGTTTTTCTGAACCACATTGACACCCAAGCTGTTAGGAAGAATTACCAATGGCGTGTACAGTCCTGAATGTTTTCATTATATTTACATTCTCACTTGTCATTTCTTCTCTTTCTCCTCCATTACTCGTCATCCTTTATATGTGCTACTCTCCTTCCTCTATAAAACCTAAAGTGGAGACTAAGTGAATGGAATTTGCATAGAGTTTGTAGATTAGGGGAGAAAATTCCGATTCTTTTTTCTACCTTCTCTAATCTCCCATGGGAAGACAACACTGTTTCTCTGCTGTGTTTGAAAAATGAATTATTTGTAATGACATCTTACATAATTTATTTGTTTATTTATGCACATATGTGTGTATGCATTCATTTGTTTTAACTCTTTACTTTGGAACAAGTTTTAGATTTACAGAAAAGTTGCCAAGATAGAACAGACAGTTCCCATTCCACCCAGCTTTTTTTACTGTTAACTTCATACATAATTGTGCGATATTTGTCAAAACTAAGGAATTAACACTAGTATAATACCATTAACTAAGCTGCAGACTGTTTGGCTGTCACCAGTTTTTTTCACTAATGTCCTTTTTCTATCCCAGTATCTAATTCAGGACACCACAGTGCATTAATTTGTCATGTCTCCTTTGTTTCCTCTAATCTGTGATAATTTCCTCGTCTTTCTTTCTCTTTCAGAACCATGACAGTTTTGAAGGGTGCTGGTCAGGGATATTACAGAATGTCCCTCAATTTCAAAGGGGGGGTGAAAGGTTTTGGGGAAAAAATACCAGAGAGGTAAGCTACACGTCGTATCAGGGAGCACATGAGATAATATGTTTTATCATAAGTGATGTTAATCTTGATTATTTGGTCAACATGGCGTCAGCCAGGTTGTTCCACTGTAAAGGTATTATTTTTCCCTTTCCATATTCTATTCTTTGGAAGCACATCATTAAGTCCAGCCAATATAAGAGAGGGGAATGAAGCTTCACCTCCTAGACGGGGGAATTTCTACCTATATAATTGCAGATTCTTCTATAATATAAGGAACATTTCTTTGTTCTTTTCCATTTACGTATTGATGTCAGTATGCAGTCACGCGCTCATACATCTATAACATTATTTGGGTTTATAGTCCAATACTGCCATCATTACTTTGTCCCTCAATCTTCTAGTTTTGGCACCTAGGAGCTCTTTCAGGTTGGCTCCTGTGTTTTCTTGATGTGACCAAATCATCCATTCTCTGCCTTTTTTTTTTTTTTGAGCACTTTCTTAGCTCTGTCACTACAACACTGAAATGCTACAAGCTGCTCTAGAGCCATCCTGCATTTCTTTGGCTCAGGCCTAGAATCAGCTGTTTCTCATATGTCCAAGGGTACCTGGTCCCTATTGTTTGAGAGTGGTGTTTAGAAACCAGGGTTTGGAAACTAGGTGCGTTCACTGCTACTGGGGTATCATTGCTGTTAGGCTGTCTCAGGAGCCAGGGCTAGAATACATGTACGCATATTAATCCATGTACAAATATTTATCTGTTTCTATAGTTATCTATTTGTATATATGCAAACATAAATCATACTGCTATCTCCTCCTCCAAGCCACCACCACAGGAATTGTTCTAGCCTTTCCTCCACTGCTGCTTATTTGTAACTTGTTTCTCTGACATTGGGAATGCTGGCTTCCATTATTTCCAATCTATTTAATTATTTGTTCAGCCCTAGTATACATGTTGATTAGTTTCAGAATTGATAACCCATAACCCTTATGAGAAAAAATTACCAACCAGAGTAACCAAGATGTAGCTCAACAGGTGAATGGATGGTACCGCCATACAATAAAATGATACACAATTGATTCATGTAACAACATGGAAGAATCTTAAATGTATTTTGCTAAGTGCGAGAAGGCAGAACTAACCGTCTACATAGTATGCAATTAATTCCATTGATATGACGTTATAGAAAAAGGAAAATTATGGGGATGGAAAACAGATCAGTGGTTACCGAAGAATGGGGGAGGAAGGAAAGGGTTAAATATACAGCAGACACACAGGGAAGCTCTTAGGGCGATGGAACTCTTATGCATGGTACAGTGTTGGTAGATACACAACTCTGTGGATTTGCAAAAACATGCAGAACTGTATGCAACAAAGAGGAAGCCTTTCTGTGTGCAAATTAAAAGAAAAAAAAAATCAACCAAGATGTTGGGTACCACAGGATGGAAAGAAGTTTTACCTAATTTTATTATAAGCATGGCATAATAAAAGGATGCGGGGTGGGGGAGGAGACAATGTAAGTAACTTAGGAAAAACGGTGTTGTGACAGGACACTGTAATTCTAGAGAAAAAAAAATAGCTATGGATACACGATGTCCCACCTACTCTGCCTCATGGGAGTCCACATTTCTTCCATTATGAACTTTTTCTAAATAATGAAAATTGATAGTTCACTCTATTGTATACAATTAAGTATCTACCGTGAATGCGTTAAATCACCCTGTATTTCAAAGGCACCAGGTCCAATGAACTGAAGCTCACCTCTTTGAAGGGTGAAGGCACTCAAAGCCTCACCCACTTCCTGGCTCTGTAGTCACCCTGTCATGTTTAAAGGAATTGCCCCAGCGGTGCTCCAGCTGTCAGATGTTACCCCCCTCGGCCTGTGGAGCCAGTATGCCCCCGATCTTTTCTTTTTCCTAAAGCACCAGAACTGTGTCTATTGCTAGTGGAGTGACTGGGGTGGCCGGCAGGCACAGAGCTGACGGACGGACCGTGGCGCATCCCTCAATTAAGCAGAAGCTACTAACAAAAATGAACTTAGTGGGTGATTTGCAGGGTCCTAGCCACACAGCCTCACGGCACTAGGAAACAGGAGCGGCCCCCAGCTAGTATCCCAGCTGACAATGGAGATTAACATTTTACTGTAAAACGGGGAAATTTTTAGCAGCCCCCTTTGGCTTTGCAGAGTGAAAACTGAGAGCATCTGACCTAACACGTTGTTTGTATTATTTTCTGGCTCAGCTGCTCTGACATTGCCCCGCACTTCTGCCCTCCCCCACCGGGGAGAGCGGGAAGGGCCTAAGGGGTTCAGCTTAGTTTCCCCAAGGCCCTTCGGGGGCTGTATGGAGGGAATGCGAGGGGCAGAGACGAATGGACTGGGGGTGGGCTTCTGTGCATTTCCTTCCTTGCCTTTTGAAAAGTCTCAACTAATGTATTCCATGGAAAGGGCACTCTGTTTGTCCTGAGGAACTTATACATTCCAGAGAAAGTCTACGATGTGGTCAGATTACATTAGCCTTCTGTTCTTCCAGGAGCTCCTCCGATCTCACTTCCTCTATGACCCCATCATAATTAAGTGCCTGCCCAACACAGACGCTTGTTCCTTTGGCTGATGCTAGCAGACGGTGCCAACGTCTGATGTACTGCCCTCCATTTCTAGCTGTTCTTACTTTCTCTGTTGTCATGGCTGTGGACCAGATAAGCTCAGGGCCTCCCCATTCCTGAGTTGGTCAGCTCACACTGAAGTCTTAGACGCTGGGCTCCAGGCCCCTACCTTGTCAGGCAGACTTTCCCTGGTCACCCTAGGTCAAATTCCAACCCTTCTCCAATACCTCTTCTGACCACTGAGCACCCTCTAACACACTGTTTTTTCTTCTCTATTATCTCCCTCCCACTAAAATGTAAGCTCTGTGAGCTCGGGAATTTGGGTTTCATTTCATCTATCCTATATCCCCAGCTTGTAGAACAGTGCCCAGCAGAGTAAGTACTCAGTTAATACTTACTGAATGTAATAAATAAATGATCTTTTCTAGAGGCATTTTCCTAAGGCAGAGGGTGTCTATTTCGTTCAGACTATACAAGCCCTTGCAATAAATGGTCTTTAATAAAGGTCTTCGATGCTAAACATGAGGATTGTACTTTCATTTATGGTGGGTGATAACTATTTTGAACAGTAGGCCTATTGCTACTTCTAATGTGAGGACGTAGAGATATTTTGGTTTTTCTCCTATCCAGATCCTTTCTTCACACTGAAATCTTCTGCAAAGTCCTCTCCTGACTCTCAGGCATAAGGGGACATGGAAATCTAAGCCCATCATTTTTTTTTCTTTCTTTTTTCCAGCCTTAAGATCAGGCTGCCATCTGGCTGCCCAGCACATTTGGTGTCTGGAGGAAGTCATGAGTCTGAGTTAACGTCAACATTGTTTGGAACACAGCCTTTTCTTTTCTTTCCTTTTTCGTATATCGGTGGCTAACAAATAATACATATTCATAAATGCTGATGAGGTGGTATATCTGATTTGACATGGTCTCTGAAGAGCAGCAGGACAAGTGTGAGTTTGAGGATAGATGGAAAGCCATAATGTATTGCATACCTCCCTCGGGGGTAGAAGTCCTGTCCTATGGGACATTTTTTTTTTTTTTTTTTACAAAAGTCACATTTCCTGTAGTGCACCTAAAGTGAAGTTTCAGGGTTGATTTGACTTTTGTTGCTCTAGGTTTTTATTATTTGATTTTTTATTTTTGCCCAGGGATCATACAACACGTTTCTTTAGTATTTATTATATAAAGGGCACTGTGTTAAGGGCCAAAAACAAAGTCGCACATGGTCCTGTGCTTCCAACCAAGAAGCACGCATTGAATTTTACTTGGGTAAAGTAAAATTTACAGCGGTCTGGCAGCTGGCAGAGCTGTGTTTGGTGAGCATCTGCTTCTGGTTCATAGAGGGCTGTCTTCTTGCTGTGTCCTCACATGGTGGGAGGAGTGAGCAAACTCTCGGGGCTCCCTGATAAGGGCACTAATTCCACTCCTGGGGTGTTGCTTGCCAACGGCCCCACCTCCAAGTATCATCACGTTGGGGAACAGGTCTCAACATAAGAATTTTGGGGAGACACAAACATTCAGTCTATAGCAGTTGCTAATTTCTCAAAATCGGTCAACTAGCTCATATTAAGAATATATTGATGATGGAAGGAGAACTGACTCTGGGTGGTGAACACACAATGTAATTTATAGATGATGTGATACAGAATTGCACACCTGAAATCTATGTAATTTTACTAACAATTGTCACCCCAATAAATTTAAAAAATAAAAAAAATAATAAATTGAACCTAAAAAAAAAAGAATATATTTATTTCGCTTTACATTATAATCTCCAGATCCATCCATGTTGTTGCAAATGGCACTATTTCATCTTTTCTTATGGCAGAGTAGTATTCCATTGTGTGTGTGTGTGTGTGTGTGTGTGTGTGTGTATGTATATAATATATATACCACATCTTCTTTATCCAAGCATCTTTCGAAGGACACTTTGCTTGTTTCCACAGCTTGGCCACTGTAAATAAAGCTGCAATGAATGTCAGTGCACATATGTCTTTATGGATAAATGTTTTCAGATTTTTTGGAGAAAAAAAAAGAATTTATTTTTTTTACTTCACACATTTTTGATTATTTGTATTTGTTTCCTGAACTTTAATTTTAGTAAATTTAATGTTACTTTTGCTTAGACCAAGAGCAATTCTTCCACGATTAGAGTCTGTGCCATTCTTTCTCATTTTTGTAATAAATGAGCTCTTAACTTAATGGGATTGTTCTAGAATTACACAAACTGTGAACTGGCCATCACATCTCCCTTTCCGTGGTGATGTTTAATGATACATTGTCCCAATCTGCAGGAGTAATGATTTCCGATGACGGCCTCCTCCACCATTTGTAGAGATGCCATTCTCTCCAATCAGCGAGGCAAGTACCGCTCAGCAGCGAGCAGATGGCACGTCCTGGATGTTCACTGGCCTTGTTCAATGCTGAGTCAAATTCACCTGCTCAAATAGGCACTGACTGCCTTACTCTTGCAGTAGAAAATCTCTTTCCACAAAGGCACAGCCATGGTGGCTTTCAAATTCATTTCGGCGTCCTATGAACAGTCACCTTCCTCTTGCCGAGAACTGGGATACTAGCTCAGTACCTAAGGTGTAATCATCACAAATAACCTCAGTACTCCACAATGAATCCACCTTCTACCTGAGGTGGGAAGTGCCAAAAATATGCTCTGTCGACGAAAACATTCCATGCTGCTTTTGCAGCCTGATCTGCTGAGTTGACTCTGGATCTGGTTTAGCTTCTGAGCTTAGGAGTGTTTCAGCAGCAACAACAACAAAGGAATCTGGGTAAAGTCAGTCTAAATGTAAACTACCCAAGAGATAAAGGAATACACTTTCAGATTTTTTTTTCCCCTAGACAAGAGGACTCCATGAGGCTTGGTAACTATTTCAGTTTTTCATGTTCTTTTTAGTTAGCAAATTGTCCTCAAATTGAACCTAAATTCTTCTCGCCACAAAAGAAACACATCTCCCCCCCCCCCTTTTTTTTTCTTATTTTAAACAGCTGCTAAACACTACTTATCCGGCAGCAATTAGCCTGAACTAATCTTCAAAGTCTCCTGAGAGGCACTCATTTTCCAGAGATCTGGGTGGGGAGGGCCAAAAGAGGGTGGGGGTGCAACTTGAAAAATGCCAACCACTTGTCTTTACAAGCTGAATGCAAAGATAAAGAGAACTATGACCTAACTGTAAGAAATACACAAAAAAATGTGTCCTTGCTTTGCATACTGGCGTTTCTTAAACTATTTGCTGAAAGAGAATAGTTTTTAAAGCTTACTCGGCTTCTTTATAGCTTAAAAATTTAAATCAGTGGCCTCGCATTTTAGAGCTAGGCGTAGAGCTTGGTCCATATCTCGCCTTCACCTTAAGTTTATGGATGAAGACAACTAGGCACAGACAGAGGTCAAATGATGAACGGCAAAAGAGTAACTCAGGGCTATCCACATGCTGACCATCTCAGAGAAAGTTCTGGGCTTTGCCAGACTCCGACGGGTAAACCTATAAAGACCCGGAATGTCCTGCCAGATAAGATTGTCCTTGTGTACCCAAGAGTCTGTGCCAACAATGTGATTTGAGGTGGGGACCTCGGGCCATGTGGTATCAGGTTGACCTTTGGGGGCGTGGAGACTAAGGTCAGCCACATGGGTGGTCAGTCATGCCTCTGTGACTGACCCCCCAAAAAAATCCCTGGACACTAAGGCTCAAGTGAGCTTCCCTGGTTAGACAGCCACGTCTTGTCGAACATTGTAGCAGACTGGCTCCAGGGAGCCACCTCCCATGCAGAGCTTTCCCCAGCACCCTGAAGAGTAGACTTCTTTGTCACTCAGTGAGCCAGAGCCATGCCCTCCAACTGTCCTAGCATGTGGGCATGGCTCTGCCTTAGATGCTGCACGTCAGCCCCGGGGCTAGCAGCTGCCCTTGTCTCTGCAACTCCTATACTCTTTAGGGTTCCCTCTACGTTGTGCCCTTGGCACTCACTCTTGCGTTAGAGTTTCTAATTCTCTTTATACTAAACTTTCTCTGTCTCTCAAATTACTCTGTGGTTTTGTATCCTGATCAGACCCTGACTAATACATTCTGGTTTCTATGAGTAACTGCAAAGTAATTTATAGCGTGAGGATAGGGCTTGCATAATTGCTTATACTTATTTTTCCTATGAAATAAAGCAGCCATGTAATCTGCAAGTTTTTTTTTTTCCCCCTCTCCAAGCTTGCTTCTAAAAATGCTACTCTCAATGCTAGGTCAGATTTATTGATATTTTACTATAGAGCTTCATTTAGAGAGGTATTTCAATCCATGGCTTTCACCAAACATAACACCAAAGCCAGAATGATTTCACTGTCCAAGTCTCTTTGGAGAGCATTATATCAGAGCATATAAAAATTTGGGAAAGTGATCTCACTTCCTTCTCCCTTCTCCTTTAATCAGTCTCCTCTAGACAAACTCTGAGAGAACTTTTCACTGCCCTGTCCATCTTCTGCCTTTGCTGGGATGTATCATGGGCTACGTTTGAGCAAATAGAGGGTGAAACCAAGGTGTCTAAATTCAACCTCTCCAAGTCTAAACATGACAGATTAGACATTTGAAAAATCTTCAAATTTCCTTGACATCAGTGATAAAGATTTGAAGCAGGAATAGCAGGAGTAATCTGCTCACAACCTCTAAAGCATCCTATTAGTGAGATTACAAGACCTTGGAGACCTTATAAAACAGGCTGAACTGTAGTTATATCCCCAAGAAGGGAGAAATAGATAAGCTCTTCCAGACCTTGGGTTAATTTGAAATTGTCTTAAATGGCTTTGTATATTGTTTATTTATCAATTGTTATGGAATGGATAGCTCATTTGATCAGACATTCTTTTAACTATCTACTGCCTTTTCCGGTGACTTATTTTATGGGGGGGGGGCAGAAATTGATGGCAGCTTTTGGACATATTCCATAATTTGCTACTCTAAAAAAAATACATGGTGGTATTATAATCATGTTATTCAAGAAATTATAGAGTGAGTATTACATGTTTAAAATCCCAGAAGTAATTTGAAAGGTAGGTATACTGCCATATAAAGGAATGTGAATGACTTTGACGTCAATTTCTATAGTGTTAGGATGTCCGATATGATCGCTCGTTTCCTCTCTCTCAATCTGGATTGACGCTAGTTTAGGCTGATGGTATTTCGGTACGTAATCATGATTTGTCTGCCTCTGTAATAATCCATACAGACTTGTCAGCTCACCTCAAGAGCAACACGTGTTAGTTTCTTTTTGCTGCATAATGAATTACCACACATTGAGGCGCTTAAAACAGCACCCATTTAGTAGCTCATAGTTCTGTAGGTTAGAAGTCTGGTACAGTGGTCTGGGTTCTTTACGCAGGGAATCACAAGGATGGAATCAAAGTGTTGGCCAGGCTGAGTTTTCTCGTGGAGTATCTGCTTCCAAGTTCATCCTTGTTGTTGGCAGAACTTTGTTCCTTGTGGTTGGTTTCCTTGCTGGCTTTCAGTCTCAGGCTTCTCTCAGCTCCAAGAGGCCACCCACACTCCTCACATGTGGTTTCCTCCATCTTCAAGGCAATGACAACGCATCAGATTCTTCTCTTGCTTCAAATCTCACTCATTCTGTGACCCACCAGAGATAGCTCTGTTTTAAAGGAGTCATACGATTAGGTCAGACCAATCTGGATAATCTCCATACTGTGCCATATACTATTACTTGACCCACCTAATTCACACTCCTGGGGATTATACACGGTGTGCATACCTGAGGAGCAGGGAGTTTGGGCGCCATTTTAGAATTCTGCCCACCACACACGTATCAGATGGAAAAGAGTTAGGCAAAGTAAATGACCTAAAAGTTGCTTTGTGTGAACTGAGGTTCAAAAGAAGACGGTGGTGGAGAGATACATTTGAATTAAAAATAAATAAAAGCATGGATGTGGTCGATTAGAATTGTTCACCAAATGCTACAATAATAGAACCAGAGGGTACATCCTGAAACTCAAAGGAGGAAAAATAAGTATAGAATACATTTACACAAGAAAAATTGAAAATTCATCAAAGGAAAGGGTGACACACCCTGGAAACAACAGGTCCATTTAATGTAAATAAAATATTTGAGTTCCTATTATATGTCAGAAGCAGAAATCAACAGAAGGTACAGTAATAATTTTACTGAGGCCTTACTGTGTGCTAGAGCAGCCAGACACCATTCTAAAAGATGTGAATGTATTTGCTCATTTAATATTCAAAACATACCTAGGGACTATTATCATCCTTGTTTTGTATTTATGGAAAGTGAAGCAGAAAGACTGAGTAACTTGCCTGAGATCACCTTATAAGTGGCAGAGTCAAATTAAACCCAGGAAATTAGATCCTAGGGCCTGTACGAAAGGGAAGGAGAGAAGGAGGAAGTGAGAGGTGCAGGGAGGAAAGATGGAGAGAGAGAGGTCAAAGGGCAAGAGGAAGCCTACTTGGTACCTATCGTTCATAGTAAGAGCATTAGAGGTGTGATGACTAAGTGATCTCTCTTTTGGGTAGCGCTTGGATGGGCACCATTGCCTTTTGCCTTTGTGTCCCCCTGTTCAACTAACCTACATGAATACATGAAACCTCATTATAGGGAAGAATTGCTGACCAATGAATCATCCACCTCCTCTGTATTAATTCACTTATTCATTCATTTATTCAACAAATATTTGAGCACCCACTATGTGTCAGATATTGTTTGAGGTGCTGAGACTCCATTAGGAACACATTTTAGTTCTTAGGAAGCACATATTCCGGGAAGATCTTCAACAAACAAAGGGACATCAGGTAGTAGCAAGAACTATGAAGAAAATAAAATAGGGTTGAAGTATGGACGGAGGGATAGAGATGTTGGGTTTTGTGATCAGGGACGGTCTCTCTCAACAAGTAATATTTAAATTGTGACTATATTAACAAGAGGAGGTCAGCCTCTAGCTTTGTATATTTCTGTTCTGCTCTGTGTTGGTTTTACAGTTTTATCTATACGGACAATACATTTCCTTTCTAATTCTTGTAGGGGAAGACACCCCAGATTCTCGCAACACAAGGCATGCTATTAGATTTGGGGTTTTTTTTTGTTTTTTGTTTTTTTAAGTAAATTTTGGATGAAAGAACAGTCAACAGACTTAAGGGAAGTTAGGAATTTGAGTGGTGCCCCAACTTCTTCTCTCAAAGGAAAAAATGCTCCTACGATGCAGTCTGTGATAAACTATTTCTGCAGTAAAGGGATTTATCTACAGTCAGTTTTCGCAGTCATGAGCGAGCAGTGGTCATTTTGCCAGCCACTCTAAAGTACATTCTTGGTTCAGTGTTGTTACTCAAAGAGCATGAGATACAAACATGTTGCTTATTTTCAGAATAAACCCACTGCTTCAGTTCTTCCACACTGTTGCCTTTAATTAGGTTTTCCAATCAGTCATCTCTGTGTATTGTTCCATGTCCAGAAGTCCATATTAACAAAACGTCTGTTTACTTATAAGAATTTGGTGAAAAGTTTAATTTCAGGATGCTAATCCATCTGGCCTTGCCAACTGCAGAGCTACAGAAGGATACGTTGACAGTAAAGGGAACACCATCTGTTTCTGAGAATTTAGTTGATCTCTGCGTGATGAGCAGAAAGTCAATTGCAAGACTGAAGAGTCAAGATGGTGAACAGAAAGTGAAGAGTTTATTGGGCCTTTTATTTCAGACATGAGCACAATTTTCACAAGATGTATCATAGCCAATGACCAAAAGGTTCATCTAGTCACTTGGAAGAAATCATGCCCCATATGTTTGCTTTTTCTTTCTGCCTCTTTGGTAGCAACCAAATTGTTAGGGAACTATATTCTTTCTGCCTAAACATATGCTTCTTCAAATGAAATAACTTGTTTATCCATTAGTGTTGACTCAATCCGGCGTTATATAATACAATGCAACGTGAACCAAATGTTTAGGCTACTTAGCTCAGTTGATCGTGGCATATCAATGTCCCAAACTCCTCAACTTTTATATAGTCAGGTTAGTGTTACACAGGAATAGACTTCAATCCGTAACCGGAGCTCCATCCTATCCTTAGCTAAGCAGCTGAAAGACGCCATCAGGAGAGAGAGAGATGATGCAACCCATCACATTTATTCAATAAAAGTACTTCTAAGTTCATGTACTTGTGATGGCGACCTATTTGAATTGTGACTTGCGACCACTAAGAGCAGCACTTTACAAAAATCAGTGAGAATGGTTTGGTTACTGGGTACAATTGGAAGAGCCAGTGACAAGAAAAGTCAATTCAACTGAACTTTGTCTAACCACTGACACCACGTTCATAGGCAGCCTTTGGAGCAGACGGCCACTGCTTCTTTGAACTGTCTCTTCCTTCGGCTTCTATGACAGTTAAAAGTAATTCTGTTCTTACGCTGCTTCTTTTTCCTCTGCATTCTTCTCTTATGCTGAACTCCCACTCTGTGCACTTTTAATCACTTGAGTGAACTAATCCCCTATCATTGCTTCAGATACAACCTGAATCCTGATTGATACTTAAATTCATATTTTGGGTCCTGACTTTTCACCAGAACTACAGCTTCATAATTTCACATTTTACAAGACATTTTTACTTAAATATCATACAGTCACTTCAAAGTAAATGTATCTCAGACTGAGTCATCTTGCATACCAAACAAGGCCCTTTTCCAAGATTTACACAGTAGCAAGATTCTCTAAGTCAATAGGACTCTTCATTAGGGGTTCTTACCCATTTATTTCCCCACTAAGGCCTGCTTTTATCCACCCAACCATCTTCTTGGCATTCATTTTTTAAAATATGTTCACCAAAAGATTCATCTAAGTTTTAGTTTTTCCTTTCTTATTAAGCAAAGGCATTTGGGCTGTGATTCTAAGAAAATAAACTGTTACTACACTGAATTCCAGCGACAAGCAGAAATACTTTAGGTTTATTCAGTCTGTGCTACCAGCATATATAGAACATATAGGTCAAGTGGGAAGAAATTGAGTGCTCTGTTATTGTTTGAAAGCAAGGTATTGTTTGATTAAAAGATAATCAAACCTAACAAGTTTAATATTTCTTTATTTCAGATGGGCTCTGTATTTGTATGTGTAACTTCTTTACGAAAACTTGTACCCAAAGAGCCACAAAATTATATTAATGGTTATTCATCCATAAATTTCAATGGTTTCCTGATGCTGACAGATGGAGAAATATGTACTTTGGGTGGCCTGTCTGAAGTTTGGCAGAAGATGTGCATGATATCATGCAACAAAGACAGAACATTCTGCAGTTCTCTTGGCAGAAGATGACGAGGTACATAAAAGTAGATTGAGCTTCTGAGCAATATTTTCTTCTAAAATCTGCTGTAAGTGTTTAAGAAAGAAAGAACACTCCCACATGAAACCTGTCATGAACTTAAGGTACATTTTGCTGTCAAACAAGGATATTCTAAATTCTAGGTATTAAGACAAATCGTGAAATATAAGAACTTGAATAAAAAGCTAATTAATCATTTCTTAAACTAAGCCAAATCAACGTTCTGACATAATGTTTACAAATATCACTCAGGCATTCACTTTTATTGCCTAGCTTTCTTAATAATCTGGCACTGAGGATCTTGCCAAATATGGGTATTTTGATCGTAATGATCTGTACAGAAACAGTTCTTTTTAATGGAATCTGAATTATCAAGGTCAGCATTGGCACCCGATATAATTCCTTAATTTAATTTGAAGTAGAGGAAGCACTGACATCAACTTTGGACCAGTACCCAAAGTAGGTCATGTTCAGATTACTAAAGGGCTTTCTTTATTCCACTACCCGGTCTTCATCTTCACTGAGCTTTATCATGCTGAAACCACAATACCAAGGATGGTGAATGGGTTTCAATTTGCATTCCAGTTCAAATGCAATAGTCGCTGCGGGAGAGCCATGGGGAGAAGGATTCTGAGCTCAGTTTTGCAGAAATAAGGATTGTGATGAGCAATAATGTCTGCCATGGAGAGGCAGTGGTAGAAACAACTAGAGGATAAAGCTCTGGAACCCAAGGATGGTTAACAGAGAGAAACGAAATCTCAGGCAAGGCATAGCATCTTAGTTACATGCTTGAAGGATGGTAAATATGAAAAAGGGAATCAACTTACTGTAAAGCACCAAATTAGTACCAGTAAGTGAAATCACAAACTCCACAGAATGAAAAACTTAAATACTAATTAGAAAACACATTCTCTTGAAATGGAGAATTATCCCCAAGACTTAGAAGTACCCAAGTGGGGGTATGGATATCTTAGAATGGATTCTAGCAGATGAGGGAAGTTACAATGAATGATTTCTTAGGCATCTTACAACATGCCATCAAACCTCAAACAATGAAAAGCATTAACTTCTAGAGTAGAGTTATTTGTATGGAGACATAAACGAAGACAAATATCCAGCTATTTCAGATAAATATATTTAGTATTTCCACTGAAATTTCATCCCAATCTGACGCAATGTCTGCACCGTGATAGCACGTGAAAAAGATATTTTCTATTTGAAATAAAATATAGAAATAAAAACACTGAAATTGGACATCGTCTTTCAAAACCTCAGAATTCAGGATTCTAATGTGTGAAGGTGGATATACTTGAACTAGTATAGTCTTGCCCGGATGGAACGTTATCGAAAGCCTGTGTGCCATCCATTTGCAACCAATTGGTTGCCCTGGAAGGTTAGGTGTAGGATCTGTTATTGTCCCATCAGCCATCGGCAGTTTTGCCACAGAGTGAAGGAGGTGGGCAGAAAATCACACAAGACAGAGATGGAAGCTTTGTAGTGGGAAGAAAGAAGCCTTCTTGATTATGCTGTGGACTTTCTGGAGTCTTTAATTCTCCCTCTCGCCCATCTTCATTCTGGCATGTGGGACGTACCGTAGATGGATGACGATTCTCATCAGGGAAGCACGCACATATATCTTGTGGCTTGATTTTTTTATTTGCCAGCTCAAGAGGAGCGGGGAGATTTATTTGGAAGGATGGTAATGAAGGTGGGGAGGTGCTAGCTAGACTGCAGTTTCTGTTCCCCATACGTTATTCTCCCTGTTTTTTCCTTGTCTTGATACTGAGTTGCACTCTTTACTTTCACTTACTTTTCTTTCAAGGGGGATATGTTGGTATAATGAGCCAGGGGCTCGAGAGAGGATGGTAGTGAAGATACGGGAACAATAGAATTTCCGTGTGTGATATTTGCTGAGGTATTTCACATGTTTTAATTACACTCTATATTTTTATTATACACAGACGTATTTGCTTAGACACAATCATATCCTATCTGAAATAATTGTTTTCTTCACCCCCAAATGAGATGTCATATTTCCTTTCATGCTGTCTTTCTTTTGCGCTGCCTTGCAAGAATGAAATAGTTCACTACAATGAAAAAAATAACTTCCTGCCTTCATAACAATGGCACAAGGAAATGGGCTGGCTTTGCTGGATCTTATAAAATACAGCAAAAGAGATCCCCATCACCCTCTGATCTAAGCCAAAGGACGGAATTATTCACTAAAAGGAAGGAGTAACTTGCTACATTCTTGGCTTCCAGAATGCTGTTTCCTGCCAGGAGGCAAAGGCAGGGCCTGGAGGACAGTTACTCATCATCACTGGGGACGTCACTCTAATGTGACAACTAATCCCCTGAGTTGACGACTCACTAGACCTGAGTCTAATCTCAATTTTTCTATTTACCATGTGACATTCGTTTAGTTACCTATCCTGTCTTAATTTCCTCATCTGAATATGGGGAAAATAAATTCGAACCTCATAGGGCTTTGGAAATATTAATTAGAATAATTACGAGGCACACCATGCAAATGATGTTTGATTATTGACTGTTACTGATTTTCAGTGTAAACATTGTATAAAAGTGCCAGATGGAGAACTATACCCAAAAGCGTTTTGAATACCTAAAATCAACCGTAGATGGTCAAAATATAGGAGAGCAAGTTCTTGATTAGATAGGCGGTTGTTAATTCACTTTTTCATTTACCCTTAAGGTTTGTATCTCTCTGCCATGGCTTGTCTTTTGTTTTCCTTTTGTGCATATATGAAATTTAAGAGTCTTACTATTATGGTATAAGAAGCCCCATGTCAAAACACAGGTATGTACCAAATTTTCATTTTTAGGCAGTTTGAAATTGCAAATGCATACACACACTCACACACACACATCTGAAGATACTGCTGTATTATTTATCATGGATAGTGTCCAGAGCAGTTTACAAAACCTATCCAATTCATATCCTACTTTTTCTAGAACAGGAATACAATTTTAGAAATAAAGCACCATATACGGTAGTATTTCTATGAGGAAAAATGAGTTCAGAGACTCAACATGAGGGAATAGAAATAGATCTTCCAGCTGCCCCAGGCCCATTTTCATTCTAAACAAGTGGCGGTGGTTTCTGTGGTCTGTAGTAAGGCTCTGGCAGAGGAGATTTACGACAGGAAGGCAGTTAGTAGGAGAGGAGCAAGGGAGGGATGACAGGAAAATATGGGTGTGGAAAGCTGTAGCTGCATGTTTTTGTTTCAAGCCGTTACCCTTTTTTTCTTTTCAGATATCCCAGAGAGTACTCT
Source organism: Rhinolophus ferrumequinum (assembly GCF_004115265.2). NCBI lineage: Eukaryota > Metazoa > Chordata > Mammalia > Chiroptera > Rhinolophidae > Rhinolophus > Rhinolophus ferrumequinum. Next base: position 9,422,396 of record NC_046310.1, on the reverse strand, counting down.
GGCAATAATAATAATAATAATAATAATAATAATAATAATGGCAACATTTATCATTTATTGAGAGCTTCCTGAATTATAGGCACAGCATCAAGTGATTTTAACATGCAGCCAATCCTCTTTATAACTCTGAGAGGAATGTATTATTATTCTAATTCTTATAGATGAGAAAATTGAGGCTTTAGAGAGGCTGAGAAACGGTGCCAGGACCACGCACATGGTAAGTGACTGAGCCACCTGAAATACCCATGGCAGTTGCCAAAAGTGCCAACCAAGGTCAGAATCCAGCTCTGGTTGTGCTCTGTATGGTTTTCACAATGTTTTTATAATGGAAATCTTTGCTAACACCCGAAAATAGGAAATTTCGTGTAAATGTTTTCAGCTTCCCTTAAAACATAGATGGTTTGAAGTCATTGGGCGGCCTTCTCATTGGCAGAAGCAAGTGGCTGAGAAGGAGCTGCCGTCTTCAGAGAGAATGGGTGCTCTCCCGGGTTTCAGGTGTTTCCTCCGTCCTTACCCCCATTGTCCTTGTACTCTTACTGCATTAACTATAAATAAAGTTAAACATACACACACACACACACACACACACACATATGTGTATATATATATATATATATACACATACATACATATGAATGTGCACAATTCATGAAAAATACAGTTCATTACATCCTCAAGTGAAACATCAATGTATCTATAATGTGAGTCAATAAATAGAACATCCCCAGTACTTATACCCCTAGAAGGCCCATGATGCCCCCTTGCAGTCACTTTGCCTCATCCCAAATCACCAGAGACTAGTTCCATCTAGTTTTTACCTTATATAAGGGGACTTATTTATTTGTATGTATGCTGTGTATCTGACGGCTATTTCTCCACATGATATTTATGAGATTTTTCTGTGTGTTGAGAGGAGCGGTAGTTGTGGTAGTTTATTTTTGTTGTTGTATTGTTGGAGGAGGTCACTGAGAGGGTGTGGCTGCTGGTTGACCCGACGGCTGGCCCTAGGCAACTGGAGGCTCCCCCCGCTTCCCTGTTCCTGGAATGGACACTCTGTCCACCATTCCCACAGCGGGTGCTGTTCCAAGGACATAGCCTCGAGAGGGTCAGGTGTCGTTGAGACCATCTGGACTGTACATGTGCCTGAACCCAGTAAGGCCTCTATTACAAACTTTTAAGATTCTGGCAGGCAGGTGCAGAGATCTACATGTCTCGGGGTTGACCAAGACAAGCCTCATACGTTCCCTTGCTTATTAAGCCTGCCATCTACCAATCTTGAGTGCTCTGCCTCTTTCTTTGGTCTCTGCTTGACCTCCATGCATGAGGCCAGCTTGTGAGCCAATAGTATTCTATTTTATGATTCTACGGTAAAGTATTTATCATTTCTACTGCTGGTAGCCATGTGGGTTATTTCCAGTTTGGGGCTGTTACAATAGTATTTCCATTAACATTCTTGTATTTGTCTTTTAGTGAGCATATATACACATCTCTCTTAGGTCTACATATAAGAGAAGTACTGCATTATAGGATACACCCATGTTAAGTTTTTGTGGCTATATCTAAAACATTTTCCAAAGGCATTGTAATAATTTATATTCCTACAGACTAACTGGATGAACGCTACAGTAGTGCCATTGTCTTATGATCACTATTTTTTTTTTTAATTTTAGCTATTATAATGAGTATGTACTGGTATCTCACTGTGTTTTTAAAAACAGTTTCATTGGGTTACAATGAACATATCATAAAATTCACCCATTGCCCAAAGCAATCTACAGATTCAATGCAATCCACATAAAAATACAAATGGCATTTTTCATATAACTAGAACAAATTAATCCTTAATTTTGTATGGAACCACAAGAAACCTCGAATAGCCAAAGCAATCTTGAGAAAGAACAAAGTTGAAGTTATCACGCTCCCTGATTTCAAACTATATTACAAAACTATATCGTAATCAAAACATATGGTATTGGGATAAAAACAGACACATAGATTAATTCAACAGAATAGGGAGCCCAGAAATAAATACATGCATATATGGTCAATTAATTTATGACAAAGAAGCCAAGAATATACAATGGGGAAATGACAGTCATTTCAATAAATGCTGTTGGGAAAACTGGAGAGACATATGCAAAAGAATGAAAATGGACTATTTTACACCATACACAAAAACTAACTCAAAAATGCATTAAAGACTGTAATGTAAGACCTAAAACCATAAAATTCCTAGAGTAAAATATAGTTGGTAAGCTCCTTGATATAACTCTGCAATGATTTTTTTTGGATATCATTCCAAAAGCAAAGACAACAAAAGAAAAAAAAAAAACCTAGTGGGACTACATTAGACTGAAAAGCTCTGCACAGCAAAGGAAATCATCAACAAAATGAAAAGATAACCAATAGAATGGAAGAAAATATTGGCAAATGATATATCTGATAGGCGGTTAATATCCAAAATACAAAAAGACGTCAAACAACTCAATGGCAAAAAGACAAATAATCCTATTAAAAAATGGGTGGAGGATCTGAATATACTGTTTCCCAAGAAGACATACAGATGGCCACCAGGCACATGAAAAGATGCTCAATATCACTAATAACCAGGGAAATGCAAATTAAAACCACAATGACATATCATCTAACACCTGTTAGAATGGCTATTATCAATTAGATAACAAATGGCAAGTGATGACAAGGAGGTGGAGAAAAGGCAAAACTTGTGCCCTGTTGCTAGAACTGTAAACTGGTGCAGCCACTATGGAAGACAGCATGGAGCTTCCTCAAAAAATCAAGAATGGAACTGCTATATGATTGAGCCAATTCCACTTATGGGTATCTTTCTGAAAAAAACAAAAACACTAATTTGAAAAGATATATGCACCCCAATGTTCACTGCAGCATTATTTATAATAGCCAAGATACGGAACAACCTAAGTGTCTATCGACAGATGACTGAATTAAGAAAGTGTGGTGTGTATGTGTGTATATATATATATATATATATAATGGAATATTATACTCAGTCATAAAAAAGAATCAAATCTTGTCACCTGCAATAACATGGATGGACCCAGAGGGGATTATGCTAAGTGATATAAGCCTGACAGAGAAAGACAAATACCCTATGATTACACTTATATGTGGAATCTAAAAAACAAAACAAACAAAACAAAAACAAACTCATAGATACAGAAAACATTTTGATTGCTGCCAGATGGGAGGGGGGTTGAGGAAATGGGTAAAAAAGGGGAAGGGATTAAGCTGCACAAATTGCCAGTTATGAAAACAGTCACGGGGATATAAAGTACAGCACAGGGAATATAGTCAATAATTTTGTAATAACTATGTAACTGTCAGATGGGTACCAGACTTATGGGGTGATCACTTTGTAAGGTTAATAAATGTCTAATCACTATTTTGTACACCTGAAGCTAAGATAATATGGTATGTCAACAGTAATTGAAAAATAAAAAAAATTATTAAAAAGAGAATATAATCTAGACTTTAAAACCACAATGATATATTGCATAAATAAGGATAACTACTCAAAAATGTACAGATATGAATGGTTATTTACCAGAAGGAGCACCTTACACAAGCAGCAGTCATAACTTGAGTCAGCAGGAACCAACTTAATGTGTATCAAGACCTATATCCAAAGTCATATGCGACATAACTATACATTAATGAGACTAGTTAAAAATAACATTCCACAGCATGTGCCTGCAAATAAACAGTGTCTTTATCGGCATTATCTTAGAAAACTATCTGCTATTTTATAGCTTCTAGTCCTTGAAAACAATTTGGAACTTCCTTACCATTTATTCAACAGATATTTTACTCCGTGCCAGGTGCTCTGCTAGATGTTGGACATAGGACATTTATCAAAAGAGACAGTTTTTGCCCTTAAAGAAATTAGAGAGCAGTGGGGAAGAAAGACATTACCTGATTAAGTACAAGAGGTTGATGAGTATTTTGATTTCAGAAGAACTGGAGGGTCCGATTCTGAATGCTCCCAAGCTGTATGCCTTCACACAGCCACAGTGCTTTAGATCTTCTTAATGGTCAATATTCATTCAGAATCAAGTTTGGTGAATAAGACGGGTGACAGAGTTATCACCAGGTTTAGTAAAACACTAAGTCACACTCATTTTCTTGAGTGGCTTGTATTGAGAGTGCATGAAAAAAATTCTATGTAAGGTAATATAGTTAAATAGTTTCCCAGAAGAAACACACTAACTGCTTTCCCTGATTATATGCTCTAATAATATTCCATATCTCGTTCTCTCTCTTCAATGCAAAGGCATTTCTGACTCACCTGGACACCTCTACAGTTATCAGGAGCATGTATGTGTGCGTGCATGTGTGTGTATGTGTGTATGAGTGCGTGTGTGTATGTGTGCGTGCATGTGTGTGTACGTGTTTACCCTGTTTCCCCAAAAATAAGACCTAGTTGGACAATCAGTTCTAATATGTCTTTTGGAGCAAAAATTCATATAAGACCCAATCATTTCATTATATTATATTATATTATATTAATTATATATATTATATTTTATATTATACCTGGTCTTACATTATAGTAAAATAAGACCAGGTCTTATATGAATTTTTGCTCCAAAAGATGCATTAGAGCTGATTGTCCGGCTAGGTCTTATTTTCGGGAAAACACGGTATGTATGTGTGTATGTGTGTGCATGTGTGTGTGCATGTGTGTGTGTGTACGTGTGTGTGTAAGTGTGTGTATGAGGAACAGTAACATTACATAAATTGGCTATAGCGCACCTTAAGCATTAAAGAGCTTGAATCTCTGTAAGAGAGATAACTGGCATTCTCGACAGTGAAATACTTAGCAGTTCCCAAGAATAAATATGTCAAGAGCAGGAATTATTTCTCTTGGATGTACTAAGATAACTTAGAAGAAGAGGAAGAGGGGGAGGAGAGAAAAAGGGAGAGGGAGGCAGGGAGAGAGGAAAGGAGGGAGGAAAGATAGATGTGTTTAGATTACTGCATGTGAACCTCACAGACCCACACAGGTTAATTTACATTTTCTGAGTCGAGAAGTCAGATGGCACTCACAGTTACTCTAGTTTCTAAATTTCCAAGGACGGGTAACTTTGGAGTCCTGAGGCTGTGCAATAGCGTCTAACTGATGCTGAAAGTTATTTTAAAAGAATGACTTCCCAACATGTTGTGAGCCTTGGCAGCAGCATGAGAATAAGATTCCAGTCTCCTAATATTACTAGTAAAAGAGAACAGGAATCATTGATCACATTACTATAAATAATACAGCCTATTAAAAAGAGAGAGAGAGAGATAGAAATAATTGAGGAAGGGAACAAATAGGCTTACTAGAGTTCAGAACCATTATAATTAGAGGCCACGTGATATATTCCCCAAACCCCCAAAATGTCACCTTGGTTTTTTTCTTTCATTAGTTGTTTTTAGAGTAAATGAAGTTTGATTGTTGCCTTGTCATCTGGGATAGATCCAATACATAATGTTTCAAAGGACTGAATCTAGCTACTTCTACTCAATTCTTACACTCTACAGTTAACATATTTTTCTATTCTATATCCTCTAACCCCAAATGCCAGCAAAGTCCTCCTTGCAATAAATGTTTTTTATTAAGAAAGCATTTGCTTTTGTATTTGAATATTCTACAAACCCATACTTACTGTAACTCTCACCGTATTCACCAAATTTGGTTCTAAATGAATGTTAACTGTTTGAAAACAAACCCAAAAAACTAGCATTGAAGATATTTTAAAAAGGAATCTTTTTCACATACAACTCCACAAATCATCAACCCTTGCATAATACCTTGTTACATCAAACAGTTTTAGAAATTCTAGTTTAGATGATAGACAGACGGACAAGGGTAAGGTTATGGAACTAATCACAAGACTGGTCATGTAGCTTTGAAGTGGGCAAGACTCAGACTCTTTCTAATTCTAGCTAATTGTCTTACAGGTTTGTGCTAAGGTCAGAATCAACAAATATTCACCCAGAACCCAGACTGCCACTTGCTATTAAAGATTCAAAGGGCTAAAAGCACACTCTAAAATTTCACATTCTAATCAGCCAGACACGTGTTTCTCATTCGGAAACCCCTTGTTGAGTGAAGACGCTGTGCTAATATAACCCTAGCAACGAGATGCTCTCTTTGTAGAGGAGACTGGGAAATGTCTTCTCTATTTGAGGTGCCCACGAATCCGTGTCTGTGTGTTTCAAGTTCAGTGTACTGAGGAAGGTTTCTAATTGGTCTGATGAGTCACTATTACGCTCGGGACAAAGCTTTAATGCAAACCACTCCTTACCATTCATACTTGAAACCATTCGTCATTCCTACTTCTATGTTGGCTGCTCTTAACTTGGGTTCTCAACACTGGACTCAGCATTTGTGACTAAGGTGATGGGGTGTGAATGTGGCCACTTCAGGGGCACCATTTATGGCACTTTTGGTCACCAGGGGCTGTGGTTGTGACAGACATTCTCAGAGGTAAAAGACTCACTATTCACACACTATATAAAACTAGTCAGCTGTAAAATATTAAGAGTTTATTGAATCATAAGAAGAAGTATGATTTAAGTGTATTTTCTGTAGAATCCTCATTTGTGTTTTCCTTTTAGATTTGTAGAGTTTTTGAACAAACCACAGATGGTTCCCACATCTTCGTTGGACAGAGGAGAGAGAGAGAGGGAGAAACACTTCAGAGGTTAAGACACTTGTGTCAAGGTCACTGAGCCAGCCATGGAAGTAGGATTCCAGGCAGCGGGGTTCTTCCACACCTTAACCTCACTTTTACATTTTTGTCTTCTTTTATTTTCTAAAAACAAAACAGCAAAATGAAAGAAGATATTTTTCTAAAACCAAAATAATAAAATGAGAAAAGAAAAAGAACCCAATGACAGAAGAGTCCTCAAATTCTCTATTTGAATCGTCCTCACTTAGCATTAGCTCAGTTAAAAGTCTGGGAGGCTACAGCCCTGATTTGACTCATTTCTATCCCCCCTGTTCTCTGCTCTGTCTACACCACTGCAGATCCTCAGAAACAATGCTGATCACACAGAGTTTTCAGCCAGCCTGCCTCAGTCATGGAGCAACACAGAGAATGTCTTCCTATAGGCACATGTGTTGTTTATATCATCTTTATTCAAAGGAAAATTTTACCAAGAGAAAGATACTAAAGATACCTTAATTTTTAAATTTTTTTTTTTTTTTTTTGCCAATTCATTACAACAACACTGACAGGGTTATAAATTCACATAGTGCTAAACTGAACGACAAGGTTTAACAATTCTTCATGTCGAATTAAAAACTTTACTCCCACTGGGCACATATATACCTTATATGTCTGATTATTAGTCTTCCCTCATGTACCTTCTTTTTCCTTACACTGTTGCTAAGCCCGCATTTCCTCTAAAAAAGACAATGGAATTTAACCCCTTTCCCAATTCAGGTGCTAACCAAACTTATTTTTCATTTTAATTTTCTTTCTCAGCTATTTGAATATTTCAAATACCTAATTCCTTTGAAGAAGGAAAAAAGTACACTGTTTTTCATGCAAAACAAATAATTTAATTAAAACTCATCTCATCTAGCCTCAAAATTGACCTCCTTTTCAGCAGAAAGATAGCCTGGACCAAAGGACATTACAAAGAAGAATTTGAGAAAACTGAGAAGCACATAACACAAGAAACGGTCACTGAAGCCGGACCAACTCATGATTTCACCTGACCTTGCTAATTTTTCTTCAATCTCATCTTTAAAGATACTTTTCTACCTGGAAAGATGAAGGGAGCTAAAAGAGGGCAAAGCACTCTGACAGGATATAGTATATTCTGATTTAGACAAAGCCGTCTTTGGGAAACTATCACAGGTTACCAAAGCCATCGATTATAAATAAAAATTAAAGAACTTAAAAGGAGTCAGGTTATCCGTGTCAGAGAGTAGATTTCAAAATATGCGTGTGTTTAAAATCTAATTCATTCTGAGCAGTTTTCCAGGGGCTGAAATCTCAGTATACTAATCAAAATGGGTAGGGGTAGGCTCTGTTTTCCCTAAACTCAGGTGTGCTACAGGATAGGAAGATGAATCTGATAAAGGCACCAGTGTTTCTAATCCCACTGATGGGAGAACAGAGTTTGGGTGTGAGAGGAAAAGTTGGGTGAATTATAGTCAAGTGACGAACTACCTTGAAGCTGAAGCGGTCAAATGAACAGCTCTAAAAATTACTGTGGCGTTTTTATCTGACACTTTGGTGCAAGTGTCCCCGTCTTGGCCCTTTTTACAAAGAGCAGAAGCACTTTATCATATTTGGTGAAATTAAATTTTCATAGGAGAGCCTCAGCTAAGGCGGCTACTCTTCACTTACGAGAATTAAACACTAGACAGATTTCCTTTCTAAGAGGAGGAGATGACATTTTGACAACATTCTCAATTCACAAAATAGTTAAAAATCCAAGAGAAGAGTTAGCGAGCATTTTTTTTTCAATTTCTGTCATATATTTGTATCTGTGCATTGAGCACTGTTTTTAATGAAAAGTAATTGTGAAACATGTGCTATGCATCCTTGTCTTATAAATAATTTAGCCATAAATTGTTTGGTCTTCAGAAAAAAAAAAAGATAATCGTCTCTAAATTATTGTGATCGAATAGAATAAAGTCAAGGTGTGTAAGTAATTGGCAGAGAAGAGCAAGTAATTCCTATTGGAGTATTTTGTACTAACACTTTGTTTTTTGTCTGATGAAATAATTTTCAATAAATGAGAATACAAAGACGTATTTCCTAAAAAGCTATCTACAAAATTACTGTTCAGAAATAACTACCATTAACATTTTTGCACAATACAACATATAAATGTACACATATATATGTAATATAGAAGTACATGCTGGTGTGCTTTTTATAAAAGCATGCACATTATACAATGAGTGTGTGTGTGTGTGTGTGTGTGTGTGTACACACACATACAGGTTTTTTCTAAATGGAATTAAGCTACAGGTTCTTTTGAACCCAGCCTTCCTATTTTACAAAAATATTAAGGATTTTTTTTTCCTTCTAAGTAATAGGTAAAGACGTTTTCAATGTCTTCGCAGCATTGCATTTTATGTCTTATCATTTATTTAGCAGCGTATATCAATGACTATTTAAGTTGTTTTCAACCTTTCACCATTATAAATACACTATACCTTTGAGTTAAAATCTAAATCACACACAAATATGAAAAATTTTATTTAGACTACTTTATACTGTGAGTTACAAATACTAGATAAATGCTCCCGTGGGTAACGATACTTTATAAACCTTTGAAACTGCAATTCCACTTGGCGTTACTATATGTGTTCCCAATAGCTCAGAATATTTCATATTTCCCTTCATGTATTCCTTTGGAGTCATTACAAGGTGGATATCGGTATCTGTATTTAACATACTGACTTCCCTGCTGAAGCATCCAGAGTTATAATTGGTGGAGAGGAGACACAGATTACATCTAAGGAACCTAAGTTGCTGCCGTCCACTCTGTGTCCTTTCCAACGGACCAGAGCTTTCCCCCTGGTTCTCCGTGAGCAAAGACACCTGGGGGATCCTAACTAATGGGATTTCTCATTCTTGCCTCTTTCCATTGACTGCAGTGGTTGGTGCTGTCTTCATCCAATACTTCCTTCAACTTGGCTGAAAACGCCAGAATACCACCTATAAGTGTCAGTTTGATTGTAATCACTTCTCTATTTGTAAACACCTTAGCAATGAGACACAACACCTGTGGAGAGCTTGTTCTGTGATCCTGAATTCTATGTCAGTTTCTGTTGTTCTCTAGAGTGGAAACTCTGATAATCAGAGACCCCAGACACTATTTATAATACTTAGAATCTTCTGAAGACACTTCATACTTCAAATAACACACGTACTGAATGTACTGTTTTAAACTATACTGTATCAATAGAGTATTGAGAAAAGTTTTAGCTCAATATTTTTCATTGTATTGTGTAAAACTATGTATTTATTGTATTCATTTAAAGAGAAGGAGTACTTAAGATTTTTGTCAGTTCTACTTCTTAACATAGTTTGAGTCCATTTTGGAAAAGAGATTTGAAAAACAAAGCCCAGGATTTTTGAATGTTGAAAACCATTAAGCTAGAATGAAAAAGAGTGCCTAGTTTTGTTATGCATAAATGTTACTATAGCATGGTTTTTAAAACACTTGACAGCTAAGTCAATGTTATTTGATTTTTTTGATGTAACTTAAAATACTTTTTGAAGCACTTCTTAGGGAAAATGCTTACCTTTATAAAATTTGTCCAGCTTTTGAATACAGTTTTCCATACTTTGAGAAGAGATCAAATGCTGGCAATACAGTCTGGAAATCCTAGAAGGAAGAAAAGCAAAGATCACCACAAAGAACTTAACTGACTTTGTATTATTACTATTACTAGTATTATTATTGTATTATAATTTATATTATAATAAATGGCTGAACGACAGATTTTAACTGCACTTCAAATTTCCCATCATATTCTCAAATAAAACAAAATTAGCAGTTAGGTTTCATCAGTTGAACCAGGGAGATAGATGCTTTCGTAAATGACATCCCCAGAAGCTCTGGGCAATGTGATAATGAGACAAAGCTCCCTGTCTTCAAGGTGCTTACAATCTCATTAGTTTACCTTGACTTGTAAGGCTCTAAATGATCCTGCTTCTGGGTCCTTTTCTGACATGATTTATTGTCTTCCTCATTTCCCCATCATTTCTAGCGACACTTCCATCATCATCTCTAGCAACACTTCCGTTTCCTGAGCATGTTTCCTCTCAGAGTCTATAAATGCCTCCATCACGACAGTTATCGCCATGGTCCTTCCCTCCCTTCATCACTTCGCTGTTTGAGGAGGTCTCCCTGACCTGCGGGGCATGACATACCAGCCCTGAAACTCTCTATCACTTCAACTGACTCTATTTTCTTCACAGTAGTTACTGCTCTTTGATATTTTCTATTTATTGATTTTGTGTCCCTCATGAGTTTGCAAGCTTCGTTTTGTGCAAAGTAAATATCTGTTGAACGAACAAGTGAAAAGGGACAGGTGATACACCCAAGTAACTATAACAGAGGGCCACCTGTTGTAAGAACCACAGAATCGATGCAAAGGAATGCTACAGGTGTTCAGAGGGAAGAGGGGAAACCCATTTTCTGCTGAGTAGTCATAGAAGCAGCATTTGATTGAGGATGGAAATAAATGCTTTCATGCAGTTTAAACAGGCAAAGTCCTTAAAGAGGTAAAGTACTAAATCATCAGTGGATACTGTCAATAAATGGTCAGACTATATGTATAATGGCATATGCTTCTCCCTCTCTGGAGGCCTAACAGTAATGAAGATGCTTTTGGATAATTTTTTTTTTTTTCCCTTAAAGAACCTTGGAGAGAAATACACCTGCCCCGGGCCCAGCTCTTTAGAGGGTTCGTACATTACAAACGCAACAAATAACTGTATTAAAGAACATGCCGGTAATTGTCACCAGGGATTGGCTCTCCACTCCGGTACCACAGAGCCACTGACCCTACATATCTGCCTTTATACTAACGCCATTCAGGCCCCAGGGAACAGTTCCACATCTGTTGTTCTGTGTTTGTGAAACAAAAGTGACTAAGCCCAAGTGAGGTGAAGGCGGGTAGGTTGTAACAGACACTGCTTTCAAGTACGAAGAGAATTTGAGTGACAAACATGCTCAGATAAAAGACAAATTAATTGAATTGAATAACAGACTTCCTCTTGGATAGCATGAATGCAACAGATCCTTATATAATGAAGTTATTTCCCCGCGGAGCTGAATATCCATATTCCTGCTTTCTTTTTGTTCCAAATACTGATTCTAGAGGCACTCAGGAATTGACATAGTATTTGCAGCAGTTACATGTGACGTATCAGGTACATTTTGCAATGGTAAAGAATTCACACTACTCTTAAATTTGAGTGTATGAAACTTAGGCATGTGTGTAAAGCATGATAGTGATTTTTTATGTTGCTACTTGATGAACCTAGAACTGTGAATAGATTTAGTTTTAAAGACATATGTAACAATAATTAATTTAATTTTCAAAAAAGTACATGAAATGGTTAATTTTATGTAAATGATCTTAAACTTCTGATATTAATTACATTCATTTTTCATTTTAATATAATAGATAATTTTAAATATTTAAAATAACATTTCTAAAACATGTACATTTCAACTTCTGTTTTTTAAATTTACTTTGGATAAAAATATCGTAAAATTGTATATACTTTAAACGCATTGAATGCATATAGAAAAAAAGAAAGATCTAAAATCAAGAATCTAAGGTTCCATTTTAGGAAATTAGAAAAAAAAGCAAATTAAACCCCAAGGGAGTAGAAGTAAAGAAATAATAAAATCAGAGCAAAAGTCATGAAATTGAAAACAGGAAATGAATAAAGAAAATCAACAAAACCAAAAACTGATTCTTTGAAAACATCAAGAAAATTGATAAACAGGCTAAGAAAAAAGAGAGAAGACAGAAATTATAAATAATTACTAAAAAAGATGGGACATCACTTCTGATATCACGGACATGAAAAGGGTAAAGAAATATTATGAACAGCTGTCCACAAATTTGGTAACTAGATAACATGGACCAATTCTTGAAAGATACAACCTACCAAAACTCACACAAGAAGAAACATAGTAATAATCTGAATAGGCCTAAATATTTTTAAAAAATTGTATCAATAATTAACAACCTTCCCAAACAAGCCTAGATGATTTCACTGGCAAACTCAACCAAACAAGGAAAAAAAATGATACCATTTCTCTATAAATTGTTCTGGAAAACAGAAGCTTCCTACAGGAAGTACATCCTAATTCATTCTGTTTCATCATCTATAAAATGGAGATATCTACCTCACCGGGTTGTCGTGAGGATTACACAGGATTAAACAGCTGGCACTTGGCACTAGTATATTCCTCCCTCCTTCATTCAGTGGTAAAAGTCTATTCATATTCTACCCACCACGTTCTTTCAAATATCGAATTAAATACAGTTAACTCACACCTATGGGGGACTAATCATGGTGAATTAATGTAGTGAAACAGCACCCAAAGGATTTTGATCATATCCTTCTCCCCCCGTAAAAATATTTTGAGCAAACACTCTCAATATATATCTAATTATTTGTGCTAAGTTATATATGTGGTGGTGTAATGTAATGTGAAGTAAATATGTAAATGTGATAAAAATAAATAGCATTAGAAATTCTAGTATTTTCTTCCTACGTTCCTGTGGATCTTCTCGCCTACTTAATTTTGAACTCCTCCAACATAATGAATGAAGCATCACTTCATTTTGTGATACTTTCATCTGTACATTCCATGAACATGTGATCATCTGCAATGAGTCAGGACTGTAGTAGCTAGCTTCCAACTGATGGTAACCAAAACTTCCAGAGTAGGAGAGTCAGATGGGAGGCATTTAAAGTTGTGCAAATAAACTAGGATTCACTCTTTAGGTACCTACACTCTACATCCCTAAAAGAAAATTGGAAATTCTTTATCGCTCTTATTTTTTAATTTAAAATCCCACATTCTTACTTGGCCTCAGGCAACCGATAACTGTTATTACCTCTGATACAGGAAGAGGTGGATATGCCATTAAGACATCTTTGGTTTTGGAAAAAAATCTGGTGCTGATTTTCATTTGTTTAAAATTTGCCTCTACCACCTAAAACAGGCCACCCTGCCATGGGAAGCTATCGATGCGCTCAAGAAAACCACCTGCACAGCACTCGTGCAGTGTCACTTTTTCAGTGAGAGGTTGGGGACTGCTTTTCTGAAAAATAACCTCATGAAGACAAAACACTGGGGATGGTAATTCTAAATCCTGCCACAGCCCTTGCTTGCCAGAGCAGACAGCTTTTGCTATTAGGACGGCCAGCCAAACACAAATAATCCACTCTCCAAATGAGCTCCTTGGGACAATTTAGGAGTCTTTGGATGTGAACGGCTCTTTGAGCTGGAATGCAGCCCAGGTCCGTTTTCAAACCCAAGTCAAAATGACAAAGAGCGAATCTGCTGGGCCACTCACCCCCTAAGTGTAAGATGACTTTAGGTTGGCAGATGCACTGTGTATCGTTATTTAAAGCTTTGGTATGCACATTACTACTTTTATTTCAGTATGGGTACGTCCAAATTCTAAAGTGATGTAATTGTCTTTTCTTTTCTTTTTTCTTTTTTCTTTTTTTTTTTTTTTACATTTTTATGTATCTTCTTCTTAATAGTTTCATCTGTGTTTCTCTTATTTAGTTCATGTTCCTCCTCTACCTTTATAGCTTCGGCTATGAACGCACTAGTGGGGAAAAACAGGTCGGACATATACATTAAAACATGTAAACTCATTGTATTATGGTGTTTATGTATTAAGGCTACATAAAACATGCAAGATATAGTAGAAGGCATAGATCTAGAGAGAGAAATAGAGATAGATAAAATGTGGCTTTAATTGTTGAATTTCAACTAAAAACAGTAAGAATGTCATGTAAATAAAAGGCACTGGCATGGAACACCCAACTAGCTACAATGTGTAGTTAGAATGACCTGTAGCCTGTTAGCTGATCTAATAACTGAACTGACCATACCAGGACAAGAGGTTCCAGTGACATTATTTTCCTATACAAAGACAGACCATTTAAAATAGAGGAAATGCTATATGAAACCGGTACTAAAGGGGACATTTGGGCTTGCATATGGTTACTGTACTGGAAACTATGCTGCAAAAATGTTCAGAGATAGAATGGTTTAGGGGAACCACTTAGAGTAGAAATAACTAACATCAGGATTGTGACATTCCCAAATACCAAGTGTTTCTTAGTGGGAAAGAAACTGAATGTCTTTAAGTAATTAGGTACTCCTAGGAAATCCACAAGAGGGGGATTAACTGATTACAGACTGACCACACTGTGTTTCCAGCTGTATTCCCAGGGTCTGGTACAAAGTTGAGGCTTGATAAATATTATTTGGTCAAAGGAATGGCTGAGTAATGAATAAACGGTGTTGGCCCTGGCGAAGCCATGAACCCATTAGAAGTTTGAGAGTTTGGGCCTTCTGGAATAACACAGCCTTACTCTCTCATTCAACCCCGTCACTTTAGGAACCGAGAGGAGATGGAAACTGTATGCCCTGGACTCTGTCATCAAGAGGGTTTTCCCAAAGTGCACTCCACATGCTGAAACCTTTTCTCTTCCAGCTACTAGATGCTATGCTCAAGCCCCTCTGTACCTTCAGTAACTTCAGTCTAAAAGTACTTGGGGGGGGAGACAGAGAAATCAGGATGGAAGCAGGGAGGGAGGAAAAGAGGGAGGAAGGGAGGGAGGGAAGGAAAAAGGAGAGAGGGTAGGGAGAAGGAGGGAGGGAGGGGGAGATGGAAAGGGAGAGACATATTTATCTATGAGAACTGAGGAACGGGGGCGGGGGGCTCTGTCTGTCTTGTCTGCTGTATTATCATGACAGTGTTGGACACACATCATGACTCAATAAATCCTGGTTGAGTAGAAATACAGGATTTCTAATTGTGACCCTGTTTTGCACAGATAATAATGTCTAGAGTCATCAGTAAATAGGCTACAACGATGTGTTCACTGATGACTTTATAAAAAACTCTGTCACCATTGATTCTCATTATTCAGATTCCTTATTTGCAAGTTCACCTACTTGCTAAAATTTATCGGTAACCCCCAAAGCAGTAGTCACTGTGCCTGCAAGGTCACTCATCGACATGAGCAGAGTGGTAAAAAATTTGAGTCACCTGACACACACACACACATTCCCAGCGGAGCCTTGCTTTCCTCATGCTCTGTGTAGTGCCACCTTTTTCACATTTTTGTTCTTTTTGGTTGGAGATTTCACTGTTTAAAATGGACCCAAAGCATACTGCTGAACTGCTGTCTAGCGTCCCTACGTGCAAAAAGGCTACTGTGTGCCTTACAGAGAACAAACTTCATTGCGCCAGGAGTTATGGTGCTGTTTGCCATGAGTTCAAAGGTAATGAATCAACAATATACACAGCAAAGAAGGAGCCTTGAAACAGAAACACACATAAAATAATGTCATGCCATCGATTAGCTGACCAGAGGCTTGCAGGAACCCAGCCCTGCGTTTCCCCTAGGAGCGACGGCTCAGAATGACTGCCAAACACTAACTTCTGCAAATACAACAACCAACCTCGAATCCATAGAGCAGTTGGGCTCCATCGTGATGCAGTCACTGTTGTAGGAACTCGTGTATTCTACCAACATATTGCAAGTACCATGCCTTCTAGGGCGCGAGTAAGACTGAACAGACGAATGAATGAGACCACGAACACATAAAATCAACAAATGGATTCAATATTGTTTACCACTCTTGATGGGGTGGGTTGTAACGGACTCTTTGTGAATCCTAGCCATATCCAGACAATAACCTGAAATTTTAGTTTTATAAGAAACAGTTCTCATTTCAGTGTAATTTCCCTGAGATTAAAAATAAGATAAAGTACAAATGAAGCTTCAATAAACAGACTTCTCATAACCCTCTACCAAACCTAGATTTTCATATTATCATCAGGAATTCTGTTTGTGTAATTTCTTTCTGCTTTTGGAAGAATTGGTTTTTTAAACAGTTATTTCTCCTCCCTTCCTCCACTCCCTCTCTTCCTCTCTCTTTGCCTCCCTGTCTCCTTCCCTGCCTCCCTCTCTTCCTTTCTTCCTTTAAAAACCTATTAATCCAGTGCCTACACATGCCAAGCTCTGTTCCAGGACACAGAAACGAACAAGTTAGGCACAAATTCCTGTCTTTATAGAACTTAAATTTCTAGCGAGAAGAGACAGACAAGCAAACAAATGCCAGGTAATAACAAGCGCTACCGGTATAAAGAAAAAAACAAAGAGGTAAAGGCGAAAGGTTGAGGGAATTAGGACAAGGGCTGGCAACTTCCAATCAGGTGGCCAGGAAAGGCTGCTCTGAGGTGACACTTGTGCACCAACTTGAATGAGGTGAAAATGCCACCATGCCAACTAAGATCATAACTACAGCCAACAATTTTGTCACGATACCGCTACCAAACCACTTCAAGTAACGCAAACCTACTAAGCTACCCTAAAAAGATTGATTTGTCTGCTCTAAGATGTTTGGAGGGCAAAATGTTCCCAAGTCTGGAGCCTGTTAGAGCACTGGGACCTTTGCAGTATGCAGAATGTAGGTAAGCAGCAGGAAATAAAAAGGTATTGCCTTTTCCTGTAGGTAGCACAGAGCAGATACCGTGGTCTTCTCGCGTACGATTAGAGCTCCATTCATTTTCCTTCCTCCACAGGCACTGTCATATCCTAATGTGGTTGGCACACACATGTGCTGACAGCATCCCAGCTCTTGAAGAAGAGGTGTGCAATAGTTCAGCAAGCGATGGGGCCTAGCTCATAATTTCTAATTTCCACTGGGCCATTGATTTACCTTAAACAACACTATTCCAGAGACAGACGCATTTGGAGAAATAAAGAGAACTAGTAATCATGGCTACCTATTTCTTTCATTGATACCAAAAATGGTGTCTAATATATATATTAAAAAAAAGTAATTAGCCAGAAAAAAATTCACACAGAACTAACACTTGATGCATTGTCTGGATAAGTGGCAGCTGTAGATCTTTTTTTTTTTTTTTAAGAAAGCTATAACTAATTTTTGTCAGGTTGGGTTTTCTTTTGGAGATAGTGGGTTCCCATGAGAAAAGTGATCCTCCGCCAAGAGAAGTACTGACAGAATGCATCTTGCCTCCATTTCTCTTGAAATTGTCTACATCTAAGTTTCTGTTATTCTAATTTCTTAGTTAGCTGGAGGGGAGGCCTCAGTATAACGTGTTCATTTTCTAATTACCTCCTAAAACAGCAAATAAAATGAAGGGCAGGCAATTTTCTACTCATTTGAATGGCTTTAAAAGTACAAATTTTACCCTTGGAATCAACTAGTCATCAGATCTTAAAATAAACATTAATACTGCCTTGCCTTCATAAAAGCCAGCTTATCTCTTTCTGTAGCATATTGTTTTCATCAAACAATGTTTTCTACTTGTTGGTTTACTCTTTTACTGCGAAAATATGTATGATGATGTTTGGTATAAAAATCAAGAAATTAGTCTCGCAGCAGGGAGTCTGTTAACAACACCATTTTAATCTTACCCTTCAAGCAGCAGCAGAAAACATATTAATTGCAGTTTAATGTATGCAACACATATTTCGTTTTAATTACGCTTAATTTTTGTCAAGCTATAAAAATGTCAATAGTTCTGACATTTTTTTCTTACAAGTTTTTTTAAGTGAAAGAATTAAAATCAAGTGCTGTTCCTGAAAGAAATTATGAAAGATTTCTAATTACTGCTTATGTTTTTGAAAAATTGCTAATCTAGTAGCCCTCCAGATAACATCTGGGAACATGCGAACTTGAAGCTTTATTACTCAATATTTATAATTCTTAATAATACACATGCATCATTAACATGATGGAATTCTTACAGGAAGCATTTTTTTGTGGTAATTATAGGATATATCAATAACTGTCATTGAATGGTGAATTTTCTCTATAGAAATGTTTTTAATTCCTCTCAGGGAAACTAAGATAAGAATAAGTGAATCTGATTGCTGCCAATACACTGCAGTGAAGAGAAGACTATTTACCATTAACAAGAATGGAAAGAAAAATGGCAAACCACCAAAGCTGAATAGTATTAATTATAGTCAGTAAATATTTATTAAGCTCTTACTAGGTGCAAATCCTACCCAAACATTAAGTCTCACACAAGAAATGCTCCCTCCTCCTGGAAATCTTTCTCTCTTCAGATGTAAATTAAATCTGCCTGTACTGAATGTCTATGGTGCATAATTATACCTTTCTCATAGCCCTTTTAGATTTTCTGTTTTGTATCACAGTGATTCCCGGACATGTTTCAGCTCCTCCACTAGACTGATGAGGTTCTTGGGGGAAGGATCCAGGCCTTGTGTGTTTATACCTACCACCTCTCACATTCAGATACACTTGAAAATGAAAATCTGTCGGTATGCATAAACTGTTCTGGGAGTCATATTTTTGGAAATAACACTATTATTTCAAAAGCCTCTCTATAAAAGTTGTATAGACCTGTATTTTGAAATTTTTCATTTGGAAGACTTCTAGTTTTAAGGTGGCAGAGCAATGAATTTCCTACCTTATCTTATCCTTTCTGAAATGGCCCCTCAAAACATGGAGAATTCTAAACATCTACAAAACTGCCTGTTCAATGAAAGCAGGAGAAAGCAGTGACGCCAAATTACAATTTATGTTGAGAAATAGATGAGGAGTGGTGTCATGCCAGACCTAAGAGAAATGGAGAATAGAGACATCTTGAGGTATACCTGTGAAATTCCATTCTATTCTTCCCGCCTAAACCCATAACCCAGAGGCATTGGGATCTTCAGATATCTCAGGAGGCAGAGTGAGGTTCAGGGCTTGGCTGAAAGTCTAAACAAGGAACATTTAACTTCCAAGCTCCCTCTGCGTCTCTCCTCAGGTTCAGGTAGTTTGTTTTCTGAGGGAAAAACTGAAAAAAAAAAACAAAAACCCAAAAACAAACAAATAAAAAATGAACAACAAAACAAAACCTGAAGAGACTAGGTATAAGTAGAGCGCAAGGGTAGGGAATTCTACTGGGAATTCAGGGAAAGTTTTCATAATGAATGGTGAAGACACGGTCTTCCTCCCCACCCCTATTTCCAATTCCCAATTTGGGAGGAGATTAAAAAACTTTTTGTGTTTGAGAAACAGAATGGCCAGAATGGCCAAAAACAGTGGCCTCTCACAAGAAAGTCAGCTGTAAGTTGAAAGCCACTCGTCATCAAGCCTGCCCATACACACAGTGATTTCAACCAGCATTTCAAAATATGATGAACAGCCAAAGATCAACAGATATTTGAGAAAACCTCCATCCTAAAAGACAGAGATTAAAAAAAAAAGAATGTAAAACAAATATTCTAAGAAACATTGGAAAGGATGATGTATCTATTACGCAAGCACTATAGGTGCTACTATAAGATTTTTTTAAAAAAACAAACTTTATTGAATTAGTAATATGAAAGCAGAAAAACAAATTGATAGAAAAATTGGAACTTCACACTAAGGAACTCTCCAAGAAAGTAAAACAAACGGACAACAAAATTGAAAGAGGAGATGTGAGATTTAAAAAAAAAACAAGAAGCTGAGGATCAATGTAGAGAATCTCTTCTCTGGCTATAAGAGTTCCAAAACAAAAGAAAAATCTGAGAAAACAAAGAAGAATTAGGGAAGAATGCAAGAAAATGTCCCCAAAGCAGAATGACAGATCACAATGGCTTAAAACAGAATGGAAATAAGTTTCAAATTAAAATTCTATATCTAATTAATATCAATGACATGTGAGATGGAATTTTCAGAATTAAAAATTGTATTGAGAGGCTGTCACTGGGTATGAGGAAACTTGACAAGAGGTGTGAAGAAAACTGAGCAAATGGGGGAAACGGCAATTATTAACTCCAGGAAATATACGAAGTTATGCGAGAAGCAAACATCATCTTAAAAAACTTCTTGGATCAACAGGAAACAATCTTTGCATAGCTAAAAAAAAAAATAAAGTCTGAATACTTGTTGACTCAAGACTTATATTCTAGAAAATATGACTATGATGACATAAAAGGGCTAAATTCTCTTCCTGCATAGTTGAAGGTTAACGGCTAACATCCGCAACTGGTAAATCACGACATAGCCATATTATTTAGATAGAAGATAAAAGAGTTGAAAGTGGTCGCTGGAAAGAAGGATCATACATGAAAGACGGTGGAGGGCAGGAGTGTGCCACTTAGCATTTCAAATCTTTCAGCATATCTACTTAACTATCCACATGTTTTACTTCGATATAAATAAAGCAAAATAATAATAAGAAGAACAATAATTAGTGCATGAACATGTTTACTATTTCTCTTAGAATTAAGTATCCTTTCTACTCGGGGACTTAACCAACTGCATTCCTCTCAGTAATTGATACCCTACTTTGTATCATTTATACAAAATACCTAAACATGGTTTCTCATTTGTTTTTTTTGTTTTGTTTTTTTTACATTTTCCTTTCTAAGCACTTTTAACAATGCTTTCTGTAAGCAAGTCTACCTAATGAAACATACTAAAATGCAGATAAGATAGTCAATAGAAATAAATGTATTTTATAATGTCAAATCCCTTTACAAGCGTTGGGAAAATTATATACACATTTACTAGTCTATGTACAATACTTAATGTCTATATTTTGAACCCAAATTATTAAAGACAAAGATCTATTTTATGAACTAGTGTCCTTTTCCCCAACTAAATCAAATTAAGAAAGTAATGTGAATTTCCCCACAAGCTATTTCATACTTGGATGCCCTTGAACTTTACTGAGTCTGAACTCAAAAACATGTGTATGTAAAATACTTTGGTATTCAAAATACTGAGGAATGTTTATATGATGTTGCCATTAAAGCACAATTTATTACAGAACATTTCAATATAACTCCTAAGTTATTTAAACTTTATTAAAGAGAGACTGTGAACTCAAGAACACTGACATATGATACATATAAAATTCTCAATATTTAATACATTATTTCTGAACAATATAAGATGGTTTAAAGATTAAAAGGATATAAAAACAGAATAAAATTGTGACAAGTATACATTCATTTTACTTCAGAAAAGAAAGGAAGTATAAGAATTGTTGTGTATTGAAAAGCCAAATTAAAACTTGGTCAAAAATATAATATTAATACGCTAGACTGAAATAATTATGAGTTGTAGATTCCTTAATGCAAACATTATTTAGCAGTGTAGTTTAAGACATTAATGAGTAATACTTTACATATCTCTTATGTTGCCATGTGTTTAGCTAATATAGATTATGACATAGGTGTTGGTCATCATTAATGATATTTCTAAAAACCCATTAGTTTCTGGAAGCTTGGAAATTAATGGCCAAGTATTTCAATTAGTTTTGTCTGCTCTCCGAAGTATATGGTTAGGGCCTATCCAAATTTTCAAAACTGTTAATGTGATTTAGTGGATATTAACCTCACACACGTTCCATTAAGCTCTTATCCATCACGGGGGCTAGTTAATTAGCCTACAGGAAGCATTTCCTCTTCCAAGAAATCTTATTTTTAGAGCCCTCAGAACTCTTTGCCATCTCTACCATCAGGAGCTCCTGGAAGAATTGGCTTGGGACGTGGGAGGAAAATTGCAAATAACTACTACTAATATCGTTATCTTCATGGGTGGAACTGAAGAAGTCATCACATGGGGACCTGGTACTCACGCTGCTACCCCAATAAGTCACCTGAAGCTTTCAAACAGCAGGTAATTCTCAGTCTAAGTAAATTGCTCCAAAACTCCTCCTTACTGAACTTTTGACTTTCTCACAAGCATTCAAATTGTATTTTTTGGGGGGTCATTGTTTTTTCCAAGAGAAATTTCTATCCCTTCAAGAGAATTCAGGATAATGAGTGGAAAACACAATGGTTCAGCTACAGAAGCTAAACTGTAGTCTAGGCTTTCTACAGGTTCTTGCAGAATCGCTGCATGCAGGGCCTCTATGCCATGGAAAGAAGAGCTGTAAGAGGCCATACCGGGCTTGAATTATAAACTTTCATCTTTTCCACCAAGTATGAGTGTTGGAGAACTAGGAAATGGAGGCAGGGGAATTGGGTTGCCTTCCAACTGAAGCCTGAAAGTGTCCTTGATCCAGAGATTGAAGACGCAAATACAGTTCCTCTGTGTTGGTAAACAATAAAAATATCTAGTGCTTTGTGAATAGAAGAATGATAAAAGAGAAAATTACACAGGCTCATGGAAGAAAAACAGACCTGCATAGTAAAGACTCAGATGAAAAGCAGACATCTGAACATTATCATTTCCAGGAACCTGAAGAAAATTTCAGTGTTAGACAATAGTTGCCAACTTCATGGAGCTCCTGAAAATATGGATTCTATAGAAGAGACCTAAAGACCAAAAGGATAAACGAGTTTAAAATATCAGGACTAGATGCCCATAAGAACAACAAGGTCACAGATGGGAGGCAAAAAGAGTCAATAAGCTAAGATTACAACAGCAGAATTAAAGTTCACTTTAGAGGTAACAACTGGCTATTCCAAGTTGAACTGGTGATAAACATTATAGTATAAAGAAAATAATTTAAAAAAGGATCCCCTTACACATACACACACAAAGATTCAGTCTTATCTCTTATTTCTTTGGTAGCAGTAATTGATAGATAGATTACAAACTAATATCTATAAAACTAAGAGAAAAATGGTGTGAGCCTAGGATTTCAAACACGCTCTAGTGATCACTTACATATGAAAGCAACAGAAAGGCATCCTTAGATATTCTATTAATTGGGATTAGACACAGCTGCAGCTGCCAGAAAGACCAAATTAACAGTGCAATTAAATAATTGCAAAGTTTATTTCTCTTTTACACAAAAGTCCAGGGTTGGTGTAATACTCCACAGGATAATACACCCAGGATTCTTTTATGTTATTGCTCCATCTTTTGAGGCCTGCACGGATCCAAAGATTACAGTATGATGGAAGATGTCAACCCATCTCTAGCTATCAAATCCCACATTCCAGACATACTGAAGGAAGAAATGAGAATAACGACACTTACTTGTCTTTAAAAATGCTATGAAAGGCAGCCCACAATGGGACTCTTGAATTCCCACGTCTTGTTGAACGTGTCAGAATCACAAAGCCTTGATCATTCTTTTACCCAGAGCGAGGACCACTTCTCAAGTATTGTTTGTGTAACTGGCGATGTAACATCACCAAGAAGTTATGTAACACCTCACAGTACGTACGTGCCACAGACCTGCAAAGCACCTGGTCTCCCTCTAGACAGAACAGGATGGCTTACTGCTTCCTAGAAAAGTGGTGGATTTCCTATATGCAGGCTTTTTCTCCTAAGGCACACTGGCACGTGCAGCCCCACCTGGCTCTCTGTACCACACAATCGGATTTGAGAGTCAGGGAACTGGCACGACTATGCCAAAACTCCTCTGACTGAGGAGGCATGTGTCTCTTGCCAGCATCTGTGGAACTGTATCAGGCTAATTTACTAGTTTGTGTAGTTCTTTTTGTGTTCTGCTGTTGGCTGTCCTTCCCATTCTGACTTATTTACGTAGGGAAATTCCTGATCAATAATTCCTGGGAGTCGGAACTACATTTTGGCTTGCATTCCGTTTCCTGGTAGGACATGATCATAGGAAGATAACTAGTTTAAAAAGGTGGTTGATGAATGCACCTTCAAATTTCAGACAGCCCTATACCCAGCTATAAATCAGGGGTTCTATTAGTATAAAACAGAAGCCAACAAACTACAGCACACAAGCCCAAGACAGCCCATTTCCTCATTTTTAAATAAAGTTTTATTGGATCACAGTCATGCTCATTCTTTTATGTGTTGTCTACAGCTGCTTTTGTACTACAACGGCAGGCTTGAGTGTGGTAACGTGGACCACGTGGCCTTCGAAACCTAAAATATTTACTATTTGGCCCTTTAAGAGAATGTCGTGTGCTGGTAGAGAGGGGAACACGGATACTGAGGGACAATGAACTCTCTGCACATATACTCAAGGCCTCAGAAAATGTACTGTCCATGCCCACCTTTAAATAAAGCCTTCATTAGATAGCCCGTGCATCAAAGAAATGATTCATTTTAATATCTCAGGAAGAAGAGTCAGTAATACTGGTATCAGTCATCTCAATATGACCTCAAACAAACAAACAAACAAAAACATAAGGATGGAGAAAATTTGGACATTATTAACCTTGAGAAGACTGGTAAATACAGAACCCTGTATTCAACAATGGCAGAAAAATATATTCTTTTTAATGTAATTGGAACATTTACCACAGTTGACCAGATCGTAGGCTATAAATCAATTCTCAACAACATTCCGGAGATTAAAATCACAGAGTATGTTCTCTGACCACAGAGGAATTAAACTAGTAAATTAATAAAAATACAAACAGGAAATCTCCAAATGTTAGAAAATTCAGGAATACACTTCGAAACAAAACATGAGTCAAAATAGAAAACATTTTGAAATCTAATATGAAAATTTGTGGAATGTCACTAAATCCATGTTTTGAAACTTAAGAGCATTTGAGATATTTCTCCCTGGCATATGTCATCAATTTGGCTCCAAAAAACCTCATAAAAATTCTCTCTCTAAAAAAAAAGGAACTAATAGCCTTATATGCACATATTGGAAATACAGATTGAAAAATAATTATTTAATTATGTATCTCAAGAAGTAATAAAAAGAACAGCAAATTAAACCCAAAAAAGTTGAAAGAAAAAAAATAAAGAGCAAATATTAATGAAATAGAAAACATCATTCAATTAAGAAAATCAATAAAGTCAAAAGTTAGTTTTATAAATACATTGATGAAATTGAAAAATCCCTAGAAAAATTAATAAGAAAATATTTATCAACATCATGAATTAAAAAAAGGAAGATGTAAAATTTTTCTTGCTAAAAGATGATATAAGTGATTTATGATTGTTTATCATAAAAAGGTGACATCACTACATATGCTAAAGGCATTACTTATATAATAAAGAAAATTGTGAACAATGTTTGCCAGTAAATTTGAAAATTTAGCTAAATAGGTCAAACTATGAAAAAACACATTTTAACACAAAAGGCACAATGAGAAACAAAAATCTAAAATTGTCCTATAAAAATTAAAGGAATTGAATCATTAAATAAAAATCTATCCACAAAGAACACTCCAAACCCAGTGGGCACACTAGTGAATTTCCCCAAATATTTCAAGAAGAAATAACACAGTTGTACACAAGTTCTTCCAAAAATAGACATAGAGGGAACAGGATCCAAATGATTTTATGTGACCAGCATAACTTAATATCAAAATCTGACAAAAATGTTTATAAGAAAGAAAAACTAGAGACCCATCTATTTCACAAACATATGAGTAAAAAATATTTAAAAGTATTAGCAAATTAAATGCAGTGACATATAAAAAAAAAACTCATGCTCAAGTTTATGCTAAAATAAGAACTTTAAAAAATCAAACTATATAATTGACTACAATAACAAAGAAATCATATGATCATCTTTAGATGCAGAAGCATTTGATAAATATCTACTATTATCTTAAAATTAATCTTTTAGAAAAGAACAAAGGAAACATTTTTCATATGATAAAGTATTGATGAAATATGATTACTGAAAAACAGTGTAAGTATTAGTATTTACTTGATATCAGAAATGATGAGAAAGGAAGAAATAAAATAAAATTATATTTACAGAAAACATGAGTTTGCATATAGAAAAAATATCTATAGGTAAATTATTATTATTAGCAAATTTAGAAAAATCACTGGATATAAAGTCAGAGTTGAGAAAAAACATAGTTACAAAAGAATACATAAAATATGATATTATTTATGTATATTTTAACTATAAATAATATATATATATACATACCATGCACCCACCATTGAGGTTTAACCAATATATTTCGTTGTACTTTTTTATGTACCCATGTAGTGTATGTATGTACATACGTAAAATTCCTCATAATTAAAAAATGTTGTATGACTTTTAGTGAGAAAATAAAGAAGTACCAAAATTTATCAAATGTAGTCAAAACTCTTCTCAAAGGCTATTTATTACCATAAATATTGTCATCATTCTATCTTGATCTCTCCAAATTTTTCCTTGTCTATCTTTGAAAGTAATTTAATGTTTGGACAAAAAAGAGAAAGGTAAATAATCAAATAGGTTTAGAAACTTCATGTTGCACATCATTTCACTTCTTCATATTGTTTACTGGATCCTTAATAATAAAAATTGCATGGTTAAATGCAAAATTCTATCACTTCAATGCAAAAGTAAGTATTCTATTGTAAAAGAATCATGAAAACTCAGAGAAAATTTATTTCAAAAATTAATTGTAACACATTTAATATTTTATCAATGTGTATTTATACTTGTGCCTATGTATGTGTACACAATATATACATCTCTCTATATATTTATATCATTTATATGTGCATTTTTTCCCTAAATTCATAAACTAGAGCTAAATTATTTTCAACTTGACTTCCAGCTCCAATATTCTACAATAGTATGATTACCAGTAAGTCTTCTAAACATCTGGAAAGAATTGATAAAATCTTAGAAAATGGAATACGATAGGAGAAAGTAGGTTTAAAGAGCTAGTTGAGGTAGTAAAGTGTAATGGTTAATAGTCCAGACTTTAACAAAGATTTGATTTATTCTCATTTTTTAGTCTATACAATGAGAGGAAATGATAGTATCAACATCCTAGGTTAGTTCTGAAGGTTCAAAGTGATGACACAGTCAGCCCTCCGTATCCGTGGGTTCCGCGTTCTTGGATTCAACCAACCTCGGATAGAAACTGTCAGAAAATGAAAGGTATATTGTTGCTGACTGTACAATGTAGTTAGGTGTACAATGGTTGCTTCTGTACTGAACGTGTACAGACTATTTTTCTTGTCATTATTCCCTAAACAATACAGTATATCAATGATTTATGTAGCATTTACATTGTAGTAAGTATTCTAAATAATCTAGAGATGATTCAAATATGTGAGAGGATGTGAGTAAGGTTATATGCAAATCCCATGGCATTTTATATAAGGGACCTGATCAGCGGAGGACTTGGGGGCCTGCAGGGGGTCTTAGCACCAATCCCAGGCTATTGAGGGATGACTCTATATCTGTAGCTCTTTCTAAATATATGTCGGTTTACTAAGAACAATTTTAACTCCAAGATAATTTATCAATAAAAAGGGGAGAAACAAAACAAAACAGAGCAAAACTTTGTTGCTCATATAGCCTGCCTCCAAAGGAGAAAGAAATACAGAAAACATCCCAAAAGCCTTTTTCTTATTTTAAAGGACGTAACCCAGGCGAGTAGAATTGAATACCCATTTGATTGTTTGCCTTACAAATCGAGGCAGTGCTCTGTACATAATAATTAGTGCTCACCATTTGCTGTTGATGAACTCTTAACATTAAATATGAGATTTAATTGTTTAGAAATTGCAGTCATGCCTGCAAAATGACTGATTACCTTTTCTAGATAAGAGAAAAACCTTAAAACTCGGTTTTCTGAGTTGAACTTCAGGTTTATGCAGAGTGATTTAAGTGGAAATATACAGTTCTTTGGTTTTAATGTTTTAAAATGTTTGGTTCAATGCAAAATGTGGAAACCTTATAAACCAATGCTGAATGACAAATGGAAAACTAGTCCTCCCTAACCATAGATTACCACCTATGTATTCATTTCATAGATACTCTTGCTGGAATTTTAGTCACTAACCACCAACTATGATTCTCCTATGCTGTATTATACCTATATTTGAAAAAATAATGATATACATGGATATGCTTTATTGCTCCCTTTAGCGGGATTGAAACAGTATATCAAATTTTATTTTGGTGGTCCTTTTATTCGCTTTCTACCACTTGATCAGCTGATATCGCTAATAATAAATTTTTTATTTTTTTTTTTTTTATAAACTCGAGTTTACAGGTCCTGTCCTGAGACTGTAATATTTCAAAAAAACAGTCTAAGCTTTAGGGAAAAAACCAATTACAGAAACAGCATTAAAAATGCCAAGCGCCGGGCAAAAGCAATTCTGGATCAGTTTAAAAAAGTGATTGATGAAACTCTAATCCAAACTGAAGGAACAGTTTCACGACAAGCTGTGACCATTCCACACACTTCATTAGCTGCCATAATTAGCCTGGTGTTTCAATTTGTTAGAACTGGTGGGGACAATTTTCCTCAGAATGCAAACATCAAAAAACAGGGTCCCTCAGACTTCAGAAGAGGCTGATGAGAGGCTTTTCTAGCCTCTGTTAACTAAAAGATTAATTATTGCTGATGGGGGCCTGTGCTGTGATTGTCACTCTGTCTACGTGCATTACTTTGAGCATTAGAAGGAAGATATGGTTGACACCACACTACTCAATCAAGCAGCTTCACATTAGAGCACAGAGTCGGTTTTAATATCCAGGGTATTTTTGATTGATCTTTTCTTCCTGTTTTTGGAGTCCAAGACTCAAACTTATTTATTTGTACCAGAATTTTAAAACAGCCTCTAAAGTATTGAGCAGTTGGGTTAATGTACTTTGCCTCAAGCTAGAGCTTCCTTCTTTAATGATGGAGATCAGCAAAAGAGCAGTTTCATACAGTACTATGATTGCATAGTGACATCTTCCAAACATGTTTATAAATCTGCCAAGACTACAAATGTTCTAACCAGCCTATGAAGCTACATTAATTTTAACTGTATTTATAGCAATGCAATCTTATCCCTGGATGAAGGGGATATACTCTGATTTCCCAAAATATAAATTCATGAAATCTAATTAAAAGGGATGGTAGGAAGGAGATGCCTACTTAGTTTCCCTAGAACTAAAGTGATTTCTTTTAGTCCTTCGGCTATAGGCCAAGCTTATCCAAAACCAACAGTACACACCTATAGACAGTGTCAGTAAACTTGTCTCTCCCCTTGGCTTTATAATCATTTAATTATTTATAATACATTACATTACATTATGATAAATGAGAAATTGGGAGCTCTGGGATTATCTGTCCATTTAGTACCTGTGAAGTATAGTTAGCAAATAATTATACTTAGCAAGGTAACTATGAAGCCAAAACTTTAAGTATGTTTTTTTAAAAACTCATTGAGTGCACCAGAAGGAGCAACTTAGTGAACTGAGGAGGAAGCAGACATAGCCGAAGAAACTGGTGGTACTATCAAATACACTACATAGCAGTGAAAAAACAAACAAACAAACAAAAAAACACATAAGGACATCAGAGGCAAATGCTTGTCTGAGCTTCCAGAGGGAAATTTGCCAAAGGTTCCATTAAAATCAAGTCCTTTTTATCCCAACAACTGGGCAGATGTATGGTGTACAGCAGCGCTGGCCAATGGAAATACAACATGGGTCCCATCCGTAGTTTTAATTTTCTAGTAGCCCTATTAGAAATAGTAACAAGAAAGAGGTGAGATTACCTGTATGGTAACGAAACATGGTAATAAAACATTTTAACCCAGTAAGTCTAAAATATTGTCAGTGTAACATACGATTACTATAAAAATGTGGCTATATTGCTTCATTTTCATACTAAGCCTATGGAATCCAGTGTTTATTTCACACAGCCCATCTTGGGTCAGAGAAAATACAGGTCAAGTGCTCAGTGCCTACGAGTCCATGACTGTCATACTGAACAACCCACATTTAGGGAATGTGGAGCTTTCTTTCTCAGGAGTTTTTCTGTGACTTCGTGAGCAGAGCACTTCTGGAAGTCTATGGTGTCACATGGACAACAAGAAGATCTTTATGATCAGATGCAGTAACAGGCAAGTCAACTTTTTACAATGAAGAGTAGAAGTACTTCTCTCTTAATAAATGCACACGGATGCAATGCAAAAAAATGATAAGAATCCCAACCACCAGTGATGGTGAGACTTAAGAAATCAACAGACCAGGCATACCAGTGAGACAGAGAATAGCCACACACACAGGTCCAGAAAGATAGTGCCAATTCCTAGGCAGGAAAGTATGGTTAAAACAAGATCCACACTGTGACCAGAAATGACATGCAGCCAGCATGCACCGTATGGTCAGACTGGTTATTAACACATGGAAATGCTTTCATATTTTCATAGCTGTCAGTAAATACCTGCTAACGTAAGCACCACTTCCAACATCCCCCATAATCCAGCAGTTAAAGTTATCCCAGCAGGGAGCTCTGAGATGACTGTCCATTCTGACAATTTAGTACCTGTGAAGTATAGTTAGCAAATATTTCAATTTTACTCATGCCTATAATATATACATAATTAGCTTGGCAGATTGACCAGAGTTAATTATCTGGTAAATCTATGGTTAACTTCGCCATATTATTCTTTTTGATCTTCTCATCAAGTTGCTTTTTCCTAAAATCTCAAGAAACACGCTCAGAACCAAAATGTCTAAATTTAGTAGCTCTAAAAAGCCACGCCAGAGGCATATAGAAACTACTCTCAATCGAGTCTGCCAAGCCATTTGCAATTCAAAAGAGATTACAGAGATTATTTCTCCTTGAGTATTGCAATGCGGGGAAGGTTTTACCTCCGTAAGTCTACACCTTTACTATTTCTACTTGATTTAATTTTTGAACAGCGGAGGATATAACCAGAATAACTCTTGTAGTTAGTTCTACATAATATTAAAAACTGTGTGGAATCATTCATCTTAATATATAACAAAGAAACAGAATCCTGAGACTTAGAGTATCAAACAGCACAGAAAATGAACAACTTCTTGAGTAGTGAAGGTTCCACCATTAAAAACATGGATTAAATACAGCTGGAGCACTTCTGTCCTATGGGAAAGTACTTCAGAGGATGTGACTCTTTGTCAAAAAAAAAAGGGGGCTAGATTTGAGAAGGCTGGAAATGAACCAAACTATGATTTGCCCCATCCAAGGACCTCTGTGTGGAAATATTTCATAAGGCGAATAGAAGAAGCCACATAACACAGGGGAGAAATCATGTGCCATTCAAATAAATGTTGGAGATGATTTGTGACTTAGAATAAAATCGAAGAAATACTTCACATTCCCCCAAATAGTTGATATTTTCTAGCATGTCATAGAGTAAATGAGAGAGTCAACATTTTCCTTCAGAATACCACAATTCATGAGTTTGGACTGGTATATTCCTACTAACATCATGATAAAAAAAAAATCCTACTTTGTGAGCCCCTTTTGGAAACGATACAGGCTGTTTTCCTGACTTCAAAATGATTCAAAGCTCTTTTGATGAGCACAACTTCGACTGGAAGAAAAATCTTGAAATCTCATGACTAGGTACAGTACATTATCTGTAATCTCTGGAAACACATTTGGCTTTATAGTGTGGTGGAAAAAATTCCACATACCATCTTGATCACTTCTTTCTAAATTGGCAAGAATTACTGCCAAAGATGCCACCCCAAAACCCTGAATAGAGGCGTGCTTATGGCTTTAGAGCTGTCAAATTCAGAACCAGACTTTTCTCAGGGAATTTTTGTGAGAAAATGAGAGCCAAATATGAAAAGTCTTTAAGATAAGGAGTCAACTTTAAGTAAAAGTTTCAAAATATTTGAGAGAACTGGGAAGCCCTAGTCAGAACAATATGATAAAGAGTTCATTCATGGATTGGATTATTAGATCAATTACTATTATTATTATTATTATTATTATTATTATTATTCAATGCCCTATAGCAATAATATGCATGGTACTGAAAAGTCATGAATCAGTCTAAACAAGCTCTTACTCTGGAAAATAAGATTAGAGGAAGATAATTAAGCCAACTCTCTAATTCTGGAAGAAATGATTTTGTGGGCTGAAGTAGAAAATGACAATCTGCTTATTTCTTCTGCATAGGCAGAAATCTCTGAACATCTAGGAAGATTACAAATCTCTTCTGCTTCAGTATTACTAACATGATACACAGATTTATAACTTTCAGCTGTCACAGACTGTATCAATACCGCAGACTCCAAAACACACAACTTCAACAGCTTAAGGATAAAGAAAATGAAATGGCGTGAATTCAGCCTAGAGAGTCTTATAGAACTTTTATATTCCCTCACTCGTCTTTGCTCCCTGACAAAGCAAGTTGTTAGAGTTCTAATTCCATTTGACACTACATACCTAGGTAAATTATTATTTTTAACATTTGTGGCCACTAGAACAAAAATTTGAAATCGAATTCCTGTCAAAGATAGGTGCAGTGCCATATGAAAAGGCTACCCCAACCTTTCAAGATTTTACTCAAGTGCAACTATAGTGTTTTCACTGAAATTTACTTTTATGCAATTTCTTACTTACTAAATTTGGATTCCACATTTTTGTAAACCAGACACTTGAGAGCAATAATTGTAAACAAAAACTTGAAAAAAATGCCTTATTTGACCTCTGAAGGAAATGAGTTTCCACTAAAAGAAAATGGAGGGCATGAAAATGTTGTGATGCATTTGCACATTTGCCCTTACTTCTTCTCTGGAGAGAAGGACTACAGCTTCAAGTAGATTACCTAAAGAGTCAGATGTCAAAAAAGGTTTCAATTTATTCATTTGAAGATCTCACATTATTTCTGAAGAAAAACAGCAGTCTCCTGAATACAACTGAAAACCCACTTTGCCCCTCTCTATTTTAATCAAACTGCCTACATAAAATGAAATGAGGTTGGCAAAGAGAAATAAAACCACAGGGTTAATGGAAGAAAGGTAGTAAGTCTGTGTACGAGCCTACCACCATGTCACCGGCACTGGTAATGGATTATTTGTCTTGTGTCACTCTTGCTAACTATACTTCGAAAGGAAAATTATCACAGCGTAGAACATTACTTTTATATGTAACTTTCAATATGAGAGAGCTGGCTTTTCAATTATTTGTCCTTTCCATCCCATCCCATGATGCCTTTCCTGCATGTGGATTTTGTGTTTATAGTTTGCAGAAAAGGACTAGTGAGCTTAATGGGGCAAAGACAGACAAACCTTGAGTATATGCAGCAGACATACTTCAGTAAATGTGTCCTGAAGGTAACTAACTT
Source organism: Rhinolophus ferrumequinum (assembly GCF_004115265.2). Classification (NCBI taxonomy): domain Eukaryota; kingdom Metazoa; phylum Chordata; class Mammalia; order Chiroptera; family Rhinolophidae; genus Rhinolophus; species Rhinolophus ferrumequinum. The sequence continues at coordinate 9,388,655 of NC_046310.1, read as the reverse complement.
TTTTACTATAATGTTGAAAATTAAAAATAAGTACACTGTTCATCCTACCAGACCATGATAGACAATAATGATGAAAATGATTATTTATCCAAAGTTAAAAAATATATATTGGAAAGAGGGAAAACTTGAAAAGAAGTGTCTTTTTTTTTTTTGCTTTGGAATAATAGACGACTTACTATGGCAGTATTTTAAGCTATACTGTACTCTAGAGTAGAAAGAAGCTTTCTTAAAAGTGAACTTTATGTCATCAAAAATCAATCCTTAAATCTACCAATGATTATTTCAATGCTACTGAGCCATAACTTTATATTAATATAGCAGCTACAGTCTGAGATGATTTTCTTCATAGAGTACCAAATACTTAACATTTAATACTTGAAAATCTCCCAATTGACAAAATCATGCAACTTCAGATCCTTTTTTAATATCAGCATTTATGTCTACGATAGATCAGTCAGATGAGAGTTAGGAAGTTAAAGGACGAGAAATTTTATCACTAGTATTTTGGGGTATGCAAGAAAGTTTTTATGTTAGCTAAAAATATATCTAACATGTCCTATCATCTTTTTTCTGAGATTTCTTTTAAATTTTTACTATACTTTGAAATTTGGGTAAACACTAGCTATGAATGTGGAAACTTTCAAAGTTGAGTATGCATTTTACACATAGTATTTTGTACTTTGTTAATTATTCTGTTAGAACTAGAAAGTGTATTCATACTTGCAGATTAGATTGCTTCCACCTTTTGGACATTATTTATGTATATTACATGTCAAAACTAAACTGACAAATGATTTCTGAATTCAATTAGAAAAACAATATGCCATGTCTCAAAAATCATATAGAGATAAAGCAAGCAAAGGTTCAGATTTCAACAAGTATAGTTTCACATTCCACTTGTTTCTTTTAAAAAATACTATTTTGAAGAAAATGCTTTAACCCTTTTTAATGGTTTTTTGGTGTTAGCAATATAAATGAGTTTCTACTAAATATGTTGACAAATAAAATAGAAGTGATTTTCTTAAAATAGTGAGGTGAAGGAAGAAAGTATATGGTAAATGCCATTTGCTCTTCATTATGGCTGTGATAAACGTAATCCTGATATACGGCATTAGGTTGGTGAGCTACAAAGAAATCCGGACAGACAAGCTTGCAACCCAGTCTTCTAATGACAAATAATTAGATTCACAACAAAACATACTCGGATAGAACATACAGTGAAAATAATAAAACACTGAATGAATGCACAGAAATGATATTTTATTTACCCTGAGAAAAACTAATTTTGGACTAGTGTGTAATATTTGAATCAGCGTTGAATTTTTTTGAAATACTGAACTTGCCAATCACAGACAGCTTCACTCGGGAGAGGGGATGGTGTTAGGAAAAAGCTTTCCAAAGGAAGCAAAGGGAGGAAACTAGTTGTCCCCTAGTATTTGGCATAAGTGCGTGACTGTGTAAATGAAGGGAATTTGGAAGAGACCAGGTGTCGGGGAGGAGATGCAGGCCTGTACTGGGCATAAGCCATGTGAGCTGTCTCTGGGATAAGCAAGGAAAACAATTGAGAGAGTAATACAGCAATATTTTTCTCTCATGCTGCTTACAGGCAAGTTACATGATTAAATGAAGAAGGTAGGCAAAGCAAGACATTTATAATACAACAGACAAATGACAATGCATTGCTAGCTAGACAGCATAATAAGTACCATCTAATTTTCTCTTTAAAATCCATTTATTCTTCAAAGCCCTAGATCATCATCAAGGGACCACATTTTCCAACTGAGGAATTACAAAGGAGGAAAACGAGATTTTATTAAATATTCCAATTGTTGTGAGCAAACTCTTTGCAAATAGCTCTTGGAATAGATTTAATAAGAAAGTAAGGTCAATATCTGCATCCTTACATCCTACATTGTGAAATATATTTTGACTACTTTTGCACCCTCAAAGTGTTTAATTAATATCCTTAAAGTCAGTTGCTGCCAAGACCATCGTTACCACTTTTTAGTCATCTGATATTTCATATTTGTTAAACTTTTAACATGTTCTCAGAGTTAAGATTTTCCTTAATAGTTTATAACCGTATAACAGCCACCTAAGAAGCAATTTGTAAATTAAGCCAGAATTAATCACACAATTATTAAACTGCCACTTAATAAAACTGAAGTTACAAATTGTAACATTCTCAAAATCAGTCTGGTAGTATGACTTCTAACAATTTTTCAGTCTGAATATAAAAGTTTAGTTAAATAACCCTGTGAAGAATGTCTGTAGGGGAAAATATATTACACTTAGGCATAATTTGGGAACTATTCAGTTAAGTATGTTAAAATAAATTAAATCCACAATAATAATTTTCACAATGGAACAATTTCTTCAAATTAATGCTCAGGCAGGAAGCCCAGGTGAGTAGAGTGAAACAGGTGAGTAGAGTTCTGGGAACCTACTGGTGCTCAATGTATAAGGTGGTATCAAGTGATAAGGCAACAAAATGAAGAGAAGTGTTTGGCTCGTCCTTTATTTTTTTATAGTCTGTGGCACTACTGGTTTCCTTTGCTTTTTTTTGTAAGAGTTAAAAAAAAAGTTTTAAGCACCAACTTGGAAGTTTACCAAAAATAATTTTCAAAGGACTGTTTTCACATAAAATCAACTGAAAGATACAAAGGATTTGAAATGTTACCTATACGTGAAAATTTGACTTGATGGCAAGCTTTTACGTATTTGCCTTAGAAGAAACACAAGTTCGATGTTTGATATGTTTAAATTTCAATATTTAATTTTTATAATATTAAAACATAAACTATATAGTATGGGAAATACATTTAAATTAATGAGAACCAAATTAATCTTTTAATCAACGTGAACTTGGTCAATTTATTCATGTGATTTTATTATTACTTTCTAAATAACTTATTATAATGCTAACACATGAAAATAGGACTAATAATAGATAAATTTTAAATGATACATACAGAGAGCACTAGAGATTTAGGATATCATTATTACATAAGTGATTAAAATATAGTAGGCCATATACTTATCTATAAAGTCCCCATGCCTGGGTGTGACATGGCACATGGTCAAGAAATTGACACCTGGGGCTGCAGAGGAGTAGGACGTTAAATAACCAGCACTCTTGAAAAATAGCATTCTTAGTAGGTGAGCTACAAAAGGTAAAAGACCCTACTAGGGAGACTTTGAGAAAGACCCCACCTCATTCTTGGTTCTGGGTTGAGTGGAGACAAGAAAAAAAAAAGAAAAGAATTTCCTAAGAGTTTCTATATAGGTTTGGATGTCAAACCAAAATGTAATTTTCAGAGTCCCAGGTGGGCAGTACCACTTGCTGTTGGCAGAAGCAAACAAAAACCTTCTCTGAAGAAATGCACTTTAACTCAGGTTTCAAAGAATTCCCATATATAAAGTTCCAAGGAACAAAAACTCACAAGCAAAAATTTTAAGACAATAAAAAAGGGTAAACAAACAAAATAATTGATGCTAAACTTCTTCCATCTTAAAAAAAAAGAGGAAACTTTACTGTATATCTCCCTGTAGCTATTGCCCTATCAATCTCTCTTCTTTTCACAGCCAAACTTATTAAAATTATCTGCACTCAATACATCCACCCCCCTTTTTTTTACTCCCCCTTCAACCTACTTCGATCTGGATTAGTCCCCCATATTGTTATTGAATCAGCTCTTGCTAAGTAACCGGTGACTTTCATTTTGCTAAATCAATGGGACTTTTCCAGGCCTCATTTTATTTGAGTTCACAGCATCATTTGCCATGGCTCATAATTCCTTTATTCGTATTGCATTATCTTTCTATGACTTCTTTGATAAGCATATTCTCTTGGTTTTCTTCAGTTTATCTACCTTTTTTCTACAGGCTCATCCCGTTCCAAATGATATATTAGTATTCCTCAAAAATTCCAGCTCTCCTCTCTTCTTATTCTATGTTTTTACTCTAGGTTATTTCATTAGCTTTCACGGTTTCAACTACAATTTATGAATCAAATATACTCAATTTTGTGACTCTGGTCAGGACTATTGTTCCAAGCAACAGGTTTATATATTCAGCTATCTGACTTTTCTATTTGGATGAATCAAAGTCATCCGCATTCAAACATGTCCAAGACTGACCTCAAGGTCTCTTCTCGACAGTTACTCCCCAAATTCTGATCCTTTTCTTTTTCCAATCTCAATAAATAGTATCACCATAAATTCAGTTTCCCCCTTGCAGGAACTTAGGAGTGATCAATGAATGAACTTCCTTCTTTCTTACTCCATCATATTCAATTCATTTCCAACTGTTAAGGTTATTTGTACTCTTAATACTTCTATTACCAATTCACATCTCTCCAAATTTACTGCCAGTCTTCTACAAAAACCTACCATTAATTCTGGTACTACAGCCTGCTCAAGCTGACACCTAAAACTAGCCATCACCGCCCTGACTCAGAAATTTCACTTTCAGGACTTCATTAGGGCAAAGCTGTATGTATAAGAATGGTCGCTGCAGTGGGAGTGCTCAGACATTATTAAGTGGTCTGACAGAGGCCTACCTAGAAGGACACACAAATACCCCTTTGATTTCCCTACGCCAAACCTGCAGACATAGCCAGAATGACACTGAATAAGTAGTGTGAATGCTAATTCTTGTGTTCATGTAATACTTCGGTGATTCCCAAGATCAAAGTCAGTCCCTTTCTAAGAGACTGAGTCTAATTCCTACTTATATTTCTAGTCATTTGGGGCTCTTGATTCTGGTAAAGCTACTCTTTTGCCAAGTCATATCAAGATATCACCTGGAGGTCACAAAAAGGAATTAAAGCTATGCTCCTATATATGGAAACTAAGACAATAGGTCTGGACCCCTGAAATTCCCACTGATAGGTTAACCTAGTTTCCAACAACAGCAACAACCACAACAAGGTAAGTTGGCCTTTAAGAAAAATTTAGAGCTTAATTGCAGAAAAGTGCAGGTAACACGTTTCGTAATCTTTGTCAGATGAAGAATTTAACTCGTTATTCTAGATTAGCAATAATGGACAGAAGATGAGAATATGTTGAATTTTTAAAGATAAAGGTTAAGAGAAACTGTTCATAAAGTTCAAGAATCACAATGGGATCCCAAGCTTTCAGAGGAAAATTTGATACACAAGCTAGACAACCTTTCGCTGTCAAACAAAGATTCTGTCGTATGCCACCGTGTACAGCTGCACCGCCAGGGCGAGCAGCTTACCTGGGGTAAGGTAAATCTTATAGGCCTCACACAGAAGGAAACGTCTGCCATGGTCTCTTTAGAGCTGAACGCTTGTTACTAATCTCATGGAGAGATCTTTCAATCTCAGACTTTACTGCAGTTATAAAATAGTTTTTAAACATGGCTTACCATGCTTTATAAAAATGCATTCCATTAGGCTTGCTCATCACTCAAATGTAATATTTTAGACTCAAATGAAAATTGAGCCCTTAGGTTAATAATTATAGACTAACAATGGTCCGATCTAATCTATTAAAAATCTTGGACACAACACTGCACATATTTTCATCCATAGGTTAAAATTCAAGTAAGAAACTCTTCTGAAGCCATTTTTAAAACTCTGATTAAAAAGTACTACAGAATGTAATAAATGTATCGGAAACAAGACAGTGATTAAAAAGCAAAGGTAGTGTAAATGTATACATCTTAACATTACACATTTAAACTATTCTATGGGTTAGATGTTATTTTAATAAACAATATGACAATGTTTGGTTGTGTCCAATTTTCTAAAGTGCATAATAGAGTATATATAAATATTATATGCAAATACCAAAGCAGCTATCGATGTATAATAAAAATTGTACAAACTTATACTTTTCCTTCAGCCCACTGACCTCAAGAAGATGGATACAAGAGTAATGAAAGAGGGGAAATTGAAGACTTTCAGTCCCTGATGTGTTGTGAGACAGAAAAAAAAAACACAAAACAAAAACCCTTAAGTTGAATATTTGATTATTGATGGCCATCCGCATAAGCAAAATATTTTCCCTCAATTACACCTAATTATTTAATTGTTTACACTTACTAATGAAACGAAACAACACAAAACAAACAAAGAGAAAGGGGCCGTTTTTCAGCAAGTGCATAATCATCAATCAACATGTACAGAAAGCTTCTTAAAATTATATGAAGCTGGTCTGTTTAAACAGAAAGGCATATTTTACCCCAATCAAATGCATAAACGTAAAATTATCCCTCACTGAGGCCTGTGCCTCTGCTGTACGGTTCAGCCGTAACGCTCCCCACACACTGCACTTGCACATCAATTATGATAATGATAATCACAGTCGTTAAGCCGAATGTTCATTATTATCAGGATGCTGGTGACAGCAGATTCAATCACCGGGTGCAGTGGGCAAGCAGTCACAGTCCCACCCAAGTTTCTGCAGACAGCGACGTGCCACATTAAATCTATGATGTGTTCCACAGCCCACTCCGTTCCAAAAGCCATAGACGGGAAAGGTCAACTTTATGTTCTGTGCAATATGCTTAGGCTCTCGAAATCCATTCTTTGGAGGATTCGATATTTTTATGCTTTGTAGCTTATCAAATCCTCGTTAGGACGAAAATGCACATGAAAATAACAAGAAAGGGCTGCTCTTCTGTTGTCATTCACCTGTAATAAGGCACGTGAGCAAGGCTCTAGCAACATGAACCACCTTAAAAAGTCTCTTCCTGAATTTTGCAAGCAAGGGAAAACATGAAACGCTTCCATTAAAGTCAGTTGTCTAAGGTGAACATGAAAAGTAATTTCAATTGAGATACAGGCCTTAGACCATCGTTTCTGCTTCGGTAAATACGAACATATGTGAATGTTTTGACAACCAAAAGAATGTTTTTAGTATACTGAAATTTTTATTGTCCAACTCTGTTAGACCTAACCAAAGCGATGAAATTAGTAGTGACTGATAGACTCTCCTTATTTAATTTCACTTCTGCTTTAAATACTGAAATCAGCACAATGAAGAATTTATAAATACAAAGTGGTTCCTTGAACCTAAAAAGTTTGACCATTGAAGACACAGAGCTAGAAGCTAGCAATTTAACATGGGGCCTTTTACAAATAGATCAAAGAATTATGAGTAAGTTAGTTATATGATACATACATTATTATCGATTTCTATACTTTCCAGAAAAATTCTATATACATGTTATTTTTCATTATTAATTTTCATACTTTCAAGGAAAAAATAGGATTATTTGTTCTCAATTTTCTGACTTTGTGATGTCTTTGTATAGTGTTCTTCAAATTAATGGCATTAAAATTAAAGCAAAAATATTAACTAATATTTGATATATTAATTCATTTAATGTGAATGTTATTAGAGAAAGAATATTTAATTAACATTTGATTTTCTTTCAACTGATATCCTTTAATACAATTGTGTAACAAATCATTTGAAAATTATAACTTTTGTGCTTGCAGATGACAAGAGAAAGAAAATTCTCCATGCAGACAATCTTAAAACATGATAGAAAGTTTGAGGAACAGGAACCAAATATACTTAACTGAGCTGTTTCTTGGCTGAAATTGATGTACTGCATTCAATTAAATCATATGTGCACTGAAATGTTTGTAAATAGTCCATCTCCCCATAATAGAAGCATAAAACCATATTAGTCTTTTTCTTCTTCAACAATTTGAACTTAACAGCTGTACACTGCCTAAAACTGTCTTCAATCAACTAAAAATGAGTAAGTTGTTGCCTATAATTTCTAAGATCAAGAGACAAAGCTTTATAAAAAAATAAAGAGTAAGTCTGCTTTTAGCATTTGGGCACAAGTAGCATGCAAGCCACTTATACTAAATCAAAATAAAAAATATTTTAATAGTGCTAAGATTTTACATATACATAATAGAATGACTACCTCCGTAGTATTGTGAGGTTATATTAGCTACACAGAGGGATAATTTATTTATTCACTATAGTTATTTGAAGAGATCAGAAAGAAGGTGGAAAGAAAGAAGGAAGGGAGGAAATAAAGGGAGGGAAGGAGGAACAGAGAAATTGAAGTTTGCATTTAATATTTTTCTACATGGTTTTGTGTAGGGTTAAGTAGATTTGTTAAATGTAAAGAATTCCTACACTTTTCTTTCTTTTTTTTTAATTAAAGTTTATTGGGGGTGACAATTGTTAGTAAAGTTACATAGATTTCAGGTGAACAATTCTGTATTACATCATCTATAAATCCCATTGTGTGTTCAGCACCTAGAGTCAGTTCTCCTTCCATCACCATATATTTGATCCCCCTTACCCTCATCTCCCACCCCCCACCCCCTTACCCTCTGGTAACCACTAAACTATTGTCTGTGTTCTATGAGTTTTTGTTTCTCATTTGTTTGTTTTGTTCTTTTGTTGTTTTGGGTTCATATACCACATGTCAGTGAAATCATATGGTTCTCTGTTTTTTCTGTCTGCCTTATTTCGCTTAGCATTATAATCTCAAAGATCCATCCATGCTGTCACAAATGTCACTTTTCTCACTTAACTTTCAGGGTCTACAAGAATAATTATTTGTCATTAAGTTTTTAACTATGTATACTTTCTAAAAGTATACAGGGGCAAACGATTCTTTCAAAAAACAAAATAAAATACTTTTCTTTTTAATAAATATCCAAAAGTCTCTTTATTTCCATGAACTTGTTTACTTCAACTAGATAAATGGATGTCCTCGGAATATGTCAGAATGTATGAAGTGAATCTGTTGCATAAAACTAAAAATACCATATTATTTTAGGAAAGAAACATTTGCACAAAGATCTTTGTTACTCTGAAGTAGCTTAATGTCCTAAGGAAAATCATTTATATTTTAAAGAGCTGAATCCTTCCTCGAATGAAAAAGAATAGTGAGAGGGCATAAAAGAGCAAAATGTTTATGTCAAAAAACAACAAAGGAACAAGACAAACAAATGAAGAAACAAAAACTCATAGACACAGACAATAGTTTAGTAGTTACCAGAGGGCGGGGGTAGATGGTAAAAGGGATCAAATATATGGTGACGGAAGGATAACTGATTCTGGATGGTGTAATACATATAGATGATGTATTACAGAATTATACACCTGAAACCTATGTACCTTTACTAACCATTGTCACCCCAATGAACTTTAATTTTAAAAAATAATTATAATACGAGCTCCACCAAAGCCCATGGAAGGAGCTAAGTCCTTAAGGACTGAAGAAATATTCTCTGGGGGAAAAAATAAAATGGAAATTATACTTAAAAAAAAAAAAAAAAAGGAAAGACAAAAAGAAAATGAGAAGTAGACCACATTATGTACATTCAAAATACAAAATTAAATATTTTAAATTCTTAGCCTATATTCTGAATGATTGCATGTTAGGTAAAAACAAATGCTAGAATAGTTTTAGTGGGGATTTTTATGAAATAACATTGTCACCGACATTTAGGTTCATCAATTAGTAGACCAAACTGAACCACTCATTGTACATATTCTTTATGCCATGGAATCATTATTTGGTGTTTTAGATGACCAATTTATTTGAAAGATGACCTTGTAGCTGCAAAAGAAAAACACACTTTCTGAAGTATCCAAGTTACTCCCTCGTATGACTTATCCTTGGTAATCCCATGTTTACAATGTCCTTTAAATAGGAACTTTTGCTAGAGTTTGGTAAGGAAAGGTCTTATTTTCCTTAAAGGCCTAATGTGTTTCTTCCTGTTGAGTAAAGAGTGTACCTCCACCACCTGTGTTCCAGCTTTGCCATCCACAGGCTAGGTCACTAGCCACCACAAAGATGTCCTCTTTTATTTTGTGGGTATAGGCACTCTTCTCATCTAAGGTCATTTCCCTTTATTTTTATTTCTAGAACATGACCTTTATTGTATTTTCCTCTTAGTAACAGGCCTTAAAAGCCTTTTGGAAGGAGATTGTGTGCAAATGAGTAAATTCTCTTCGGCCGACTATTAATAGAACCAATAGATTTGGTAGTGTAAGGAACTCAGTGGCCCTAACCACTTTCCATTTACTACTTCATTTTAGCTGTGCAATTTTGCTATAAATAAGTTGTATTTTCTAACTTCTAAACAATAGCTTAAACACATAGTAAGAACTTTTCACGAATAGTGTAAGACATTTGATGTTTTCCCAATTTAGAAATTTTTATCTAAGGGCTAACAAAGAGTCTGGAATCAGATAAGTACAGAGGGTGCTAAAAAAATGTATACACATCTTAAGAAAGGGAAACTGTATTAGAATTGCAATACTCAATATATACTGATAACAAAAGATGAATACAAGTCACGTTTGACTTCTGCAATGACAAGAGGTGCTCAAAGTGGTTCACATCAGCGTCCAGACACTTCTGATGACAGCGAACTACTGCTTGAGCAACACTGACCTAAGTGTCCACTGTACACATTTTTGGGCACCCCTGGTATTTATTTGCTTTCTGCTTTTCTCTATGATATACACATAGATATTATATCACAGCTATATCTATGTCTGTCTGTCTATCTAGCTACTGATCTAGCTACAAAGATGGAGAGAATCAAGCACTGGTCTCCATGCCTCAGCTTTAAGCTTAACTCCGTTCTGTGACCACAGATTCAAGCCTTGATTCTGGATGGCTTTGCCAAAGATAATGATCCATGCCATTGATCATAGGGTAGCTGAGCCATAAAACATAAGAACACAACACTAAACAAACACACAAGCAAACAAAACCCCTGAAAACAAATCTCTTACTGACATAGGTCAGCAGCAACCCTGTTACATTAAACAGCTGTAAATAATTTTGTAACCAGGACGGCATTCACTGTAATGAGACTATTTATATTTGCTGTAATCAGTGTGTATGTTTAGCCATTTAAAAGGGACACCATTTTTTTTAAATGTTGCACTAACTTACTTTGTCACAGATCCATTTCTTAGGATTTTCATCTCTGAAACATTGACGTCCAAGAGAATTGGGACCATACTTGCTCGAAGAATGCATTGATGGGATGTACGTTTTATTCTTATGGTAGGAAGAAAATGGCAAAAACCTGAAAGACAATTAAGGTGATAGTCTTAATTTGACTTCTTGAGACATTTGATTTTTTAAAAAAGTAGAATTTAGAAAAGAAGGATTTAGAAAAATTTTTTAAAAAGAAGAATTTAGAATGCATTGATGGGATGTAATTTTTATTCTTAGTGTAGGAAGAAAATGGCAAAAACCTGGAAGAACATTAAGGTGATATTCTTAATTTGACTTCTGGAGACATTTGATTTTTTCAAAAAGAAGAATTTAGAAGTATGGTGAAAAGAAAATGGCTTTGGACGGGAATGCCTGAGTCCCACTTCAGGTGTTCTATCGCTGCCTCTATCACTGTTAGTCACATCTAGGAATCTTCATTTCTTATTCTTCAAGTGGAGACACGAAACCTTTCTTCACAGAGTTTTTGTGAGTCTCAAATACTTTGTAAATAGAGAAAATGTTAAATACCACATTTATTATTGAATGGTGCTAAATAATTCCCAACTCATCATGTAAGTAAAAATGTTCTTAGTTTTAAAATGGTATCCGAAAATGAAAAGGATGGCCGAGATAGGCAATTCTCATTGAAGTGGGTTTTCTTCGGATCTTAACTCAACCAAATAAGGGTGGCAATTTGAGTAGCGCTTGTGAATAACGAGGCTACTGAGTCAGCCAGACCCGTATTCACATCTCAGCTTTGCCCTCAATAGCTGGGTCCCTTGTGCAAGTCACTTGACTTCTATGAGATTTTCTTTTCGCATGGAGTTATAGAGAATGAATAACTTAATATATGTAGAGCTTTTTATGGAGGCTGAAAAGGGCAAGTGTCCAGTAAATAAAAATCTCAATAAAAGTAGAAGTAGGTTGCCATTGTAGCTCTCCATCAGCGATTTTCGTCACCATCAGCGATTTTCGGTCTTAATTATGGTCAATTAAAAGATCAAATTTTTAAAACCCATATAAACTCTCCCAGAACGTCTAAGATTGTGGTCTGCTTTCAGTGTAACCTGGTGAATTATTTAGCTCCTGCACCAAAACCCTCTGAAATAAGAGTGAAGGAAGAAAAAAAAAGTTATAAACCCACAAGAAGAAAGATGACAAAAGAAGAGAAACAGCAGATGAAAAATACCAACAAATCTTTGGCACATGGAACGCAGATAGAAAGTTCAAACACTGAAGTCTAATGCCAGAACAGGGCGAGGCCAAAGAGAACAGGGGCCATTTGTCCCTCAGAAGCCCGGAAAAGCTCAGAAACCAAAGCTACGGTTATTGCATAGGGTAAGAGTGAGGGATACAGCTGAAAACAGATGCTAAGTCTATACAAGGAGGGATAAACCCCCAGATTCCTCACCTAGTTCATGTATCCACGAGAAGAGCCTATTCTCAGACAACTTGACACCAGAGAGCACAGATCTCAGGGAAAGCAGGAATGGCAGATGCTGGGAGGCACAGAATGCATATATGGATTTTCGTTCAAAATTTGCCCACTGGACCCTACTTGGTTCATCCCTCTAAGTCAGGGGTGTCCCAACTGCAGCCCACGGGCCAATTGCGGCCCGCAATCCATTTTTCATTGGCCTGCAGCAAATTCCAAAAATATATTTATTTTACTTAAATAAACCAGGTGAGGCAATACATACTTCACCTCAAGTGAGTGGCCCGGCTGTTTGTGTTTTTTACTGCATATGGCCCTTGGTGAGAAACGTTGAAAAATGTTTGGACACCCCTGCTCTAAGTGAACTGACTGTTGGACTTAATTCCTTCAGAAGACTGATGCTGCTTCTCAAAACATACTGAGAGTCCCAGAGAAGCAACTTCAAATATCAACATTTGGGGATTTCTTAATTAAAAGGTCGTACCACAGTGCAATCAAGTATATCAGTCAAAAAAAACCACTCTTGCACAGAAACACTGTTTTTAATCTGACTTTTAGAGTCGCCTTTTGAATATGAATTTAAGAACGGATTACCAGTTGGGGAAACTTCCAACGTGAAGGGAAGACACGAATCCAAACACGAAAGATAATTGAGAGGGAACAGATGTAATGCAGGAAACAGGGGTAAACCTCAGGAATTTTTAATTAATATAACCAAAGGACATACGGTATCAGTAAAATTAGAGGTTGATGTTTCAAATAAAAGGAACAGTTAAAGAAAAAGAGAAAGCTCTGGGAAATCAAAAGGTATATGTCGTAAAAGGAAATATTATGCCAAGAAAAATATTCTGAAATTCAGATTTTGAAAAACATTAAGTTGAAGTTCTACAAATTTGTTGAGCCATTACCATATGCAAATATTTTCACATATATTATCTCATGTAATTAAGCCAAAGAAGGGGCATTTTAAAATCTCAATTCAACTAAACATTTTGTTTTTACCATTATATTAATACATTGGTCTAAAAAATAATACACAGGAAAAGCAATGTCAGTTCATCAACTTCTACACCTCTCTATAATTTCTTTTTAATGCTTATGAATAGAGTCCTTTTTAATATTTTTGCCAACAAAATATTCCCTAATACTATCTAAAGTGAAAACAAACAGAACACAGAGCTTTGAATTGTACACAATTGCACAGCATGTGTTCTCTTGGGAAAAGAGCTCTCATATATGACAGAGTATGGTCCGTCCAGTGTTAATTTGCACATGGGATAGACATCACACACACAAAAATTAATGTAGCCCCAATGTCCCTGAGTATATAGCGGAGGTGCTGTGAGCCGGCTGTTGCACTTCACTTCTGAATTGCATTTTAATCGTACATTTTTCTTTTGTGTCTGAACAAAATTTGCTTTCTCAACGGAATGGATGGCTAAGTAGACAAGGCTGAAAAACTAGTATTTCTCCATCCACAAATTAATTTTACTTTCATTCAGTCATGATGTTGCATTCAAGTAACATGAATGCATATTCTTAAGTACAGGTATGTATGTGCATATGTAAATAGATCCAAAAATACTTAGATGTTTTGTAAATAATATTTAAATATTTACCCTCAAATTACGAAGAAATTACTTACTTCCTAAATAGGAGTTGCTCTACAAAAGTATAAACAGATTTGAAAACCATAAAAATCACTTTTAGTTTATAATCAAACTTTTAGATAGTTATCAGTTACTTTAAAAAATGTTATCTTTTACCGATTTTAAATGCATATGCAGAGGTATGTTATGCTTGCACTGAGTAAATTTCAATTAACTGAAAACCATATTAAAGAAGAAGATACGGGTTTGCCTATCATCTTTTATTATTTCACAAAAACACACATTTGGGAGAAATTCTTAACTATGTGGAGATATAGTGGTATATACAAACAAGCCGTTACTTGAATGTCTGAGCAGTTAGAGAGCAATTGATAGAGGCCTCAGAAGCAAAAATTAAAAATACTCAATTATTATAGCTTCAGGGAAAATAGATCCACTGCAAATATAGTCATGATTGAGAATTAATATACTTAATATTATTTTCTAAATAAGAAGACAATTATCATTTATCTTTTCTTCCCCTTCCAATTCTCTTTCATTTGAGCCAATTTTTACAGTCCTACTATTGTCATTCATAATTCTAGGTTTTCCTCTAACCCATTTATTTCACTGCCAGATAATTCAAATCTACAAATTATGAACCCTGTTGCCTACTGGTTCTGACCTATATTGTTCAGCCCAGCTGTCAGGCCTCTTAGAATGCACTGGGTCGGCTTGGTCTCACCAATCCTTCCCTCCCTCCCTCTATTCTTTCATCTCTGCCTCTCCCTCCCTCCCTCCCTTCTTTCCTTCCTTCTATCCTTTTCCTTTCCTTCCTTCCTTCCTTCCTTCCTTCCTTCCTTCCTTCCTTCCTTCCTTCCTTCCTTCCTTCCTTCCCTTTCCTTCTTTCTTTCTTTCTATATTTTCTTCCTACCTCTGCCTCTGTCCATCCATGCTCCTCTTCCTGAAATGCTGATCCATGCACCACTCACCTTTCAAACTCCAGCTTAACATCCAGCTTACCTGGGCAACGTAACTGTCCCACTTTAACCCACACTAATTTCTCTGCTTCCTTAATATGTATTCTTAAGCAAACGTTAAGCGAAATGCTTCCATATATGAAGTACCTTGACAATACTGGGATATAATGATGTGTGCCTCAAAGGAATTTCCCTTGGGGTAGGAGGTGGAGAATGGGGCAACACGGTGGGATGTGCTAAGTTTTGAGACGGATATGTGCACAAGACGCGGGTAAGGCACAGAGGAAGGTACGTGTTTGCACGTGCACAGTGTTCATAATATGCCTGCGTGTGACACAGGTTACCGGGGGTGGGGCCGGGAACAGCTATCTCCCCAGACCATGTACGGCACAGCTGAGTACTGAAAGACAAGTAGTGTCAGTCATGTTGAAAAGCTGGTGAAGGCTATTTTAGATAGAAGAAACAACATATGCCAAGTATGGAGGTGAGTTAGAGCATATAAAGAAATGCGGAAGGAGCCACAGCCAGAAAAACGGGTCCTTCACGAAAGACTCAAAGTAGCATGAACTCATGAACAGCATGGATTTGTCTCATGAACAGCCTGATGGTGGAGATGACTGCCAAGGAGACAATGTAAAGTGATACATTACATATCTTTATAAATTGCAAAACATTTTGCTTTATTTTTATGTAGATATAAATTTTGACTGTCCAGTAGGGTAATGATCCAAACCACAACGGATTCTGGCTTAGGTGAATCATTTCGAAATGAACATGGTCATAATGATTTTTAGAAATCAAGGTGCAGGCCTGTGGAAGAGTCTCAACCCCCAAAACGTCCCTAGATCAGCCCCACTCCAATAACGGGCTCTTAGTGAAATACATGCACTAAGCACAAAGTGGGATAAAAGGACACTTTGCTAAGTTAAGAATGTGGCTCCAGGTGACAATACATTCTCTACTGAGCTATGCAAGAGCAAGCAAATGTCTTTTTGCCTAGGATAGAGGCAGAAGAAACAGCAAACCAGTACAGGTTTGTCCCAAAATGTATAGCAGAATTTGTGTGATCCAATCTTTCTAATGGGGGGACTACTCCTTGTTCTGCCCTCAGAGTCTCGACAGCAAAAACTGAGGTGTGACAAGAGACAGTGCAGATGTTCCTTCAGAGAGGAAAGCCTTACTCTCTAAGCACTGGCCAGAAAGGAAAAGGAGGGATAGCTAGGCTTCTCCCCATGGAGCAAATCCAGGGCAGCACTTGACCGCATGCCTCCTGATAGGTCAGGAGAGAGTCTGGAGAGACGCAAACCTCAGTAGAACGTGGCCGCGTGTGGTTCTGACCACTCCTGTTCCTCGAGGGGAACGGAGACATCGCTGGGGAAGGAGAGGCCAGGGGAGGCCGAGCGAGCCTCAAGCTTTCCCTAAAGGCAGCAGCTCCTTCAATACTGAAATGGATACTTAGGTCTAGGCCTGCACCCAGTAAGCAAAGTCTGAGTATAATATAAAGGCTGGATGACTGGATTCATACCAGCTGTGTCTCAAATAACTGTGTCCAACGCATTGTACTTAGACACTCTGGGTACAGAAAGGTGAATAAGCAGATCCCTCACGCTCGGACCCTTAAAATCTAACGAGGAAGAAAGACAAATCACTACAATGATATCAAGGAGGGAAAGTGAAGGGTGACGAGAGAGGTAAACAACGGTGTGGTGCTGGAGCACTGGGGACGGGCTCTAGCCTGGGATTAACAAACAGGTCAGACTTCATTAGACAGACATGGAAACTGAGGAAGAAGATGCAAGTAGGGGAGCGGCATGAGGAGATGGTCAGCCGTGAAAGCTTGGAACGCACGTGTAAGGTCTTATAAGTCTGTCACGAATTTGCTGGAAAATAAAAGTGTATTCTTCCCAGGGTGCTTATACTGGCTCCTATCAGAACAGGCTAAACTTCTGCAGTCTTAGCATGTCTTACTTAAGATCTCCAGGGAATGTTTTCTCAGTTACTCTATCCACTGCTCACAGATACTGTGGCCAAACCTTGTAACCATCTCTGGGGTGTTGTGAGTCCCTGAGGGGCAGACTTGGCCACAGCGTCACAATCTCGGATATCAGACTAAGGAAGGGCGGGCCATGACACATGCCTCTCTCTCAAATAAGCTGCTGAATTACATGCCTTATCATTGCTTTAATACCAAGACACATCTGACATTTTCCACTGTTTATTGGAAGAGATGTCTTTTCTTATTTAGGAATTATGAAATACCTACAGGATTCTTAATGAAGTAACTACCACTCTTATCATGTGGGAAAAGAGAAACAAAAATATTTTTCCATCACTTCAGACTGGGTATAAACTGATTCAGACTTCAAGTGTTTAAAACTCCGACACTTTATACACAAGAAATTGTAATGTAATGAGATGATAGCATAGCAAATAGGGTCTTGTGAATTTCACTGTCTTATCAGTTTTATCTTGTATGCCACACGGAGTGGGAATGCCAATTGTTTTTTCTGTTCTTATAGCAAAACCATGGAACATGCTTAGAAGATCACAAGCTGCATTAGTAAAGACCTTAGTATATGAGTCGCCCGTCTCATGCCTCTTATGACAGGACAATCATGAGTGAGTGCCAGGATTCATCCCAGGAACTTGGCTTCAAAGGTACATCTAAGTTTTCATCGTTAAGAGCAGCATTTGATTGAGGATGGAAATAAATGCTTTCATGCAGGTTAAACAGGCAAAGTCTTTAAAGAGGTAACGTACTAAATCATCAGTGGATACTGCACATAAATGGTCGGACTGTATAATGGTATATGTTTCTCTTTGTAAAGAAGGCCTCATATTTCTGTAAGATTCCTCAATGTATCTCTCTAAACACATCCTTAATTTTTTGAGTTACCTTGAATGGATCTTTGTTCTTTGCAAATAAGAAAGCTCTAAGACAGTGACCCTATCTGTGCCCCTAACCACACTATTAGCAGGTTACCCCCTAATCAGGTTGATTGAGGGTTTATAGGGTGCTACCTATGAAGCGATTTGTCAACCTTTGTTTTCCCGTCCACCACCAATGTCCTTGTGCTATTACAAGTCTCTTTGTCTCTGGACTGGACTAAGGAAACAGCCTCCTAACTGGTCTCCCTCACCAGTGACACCCATTTCTTCACCACGGACATAACTAAGTGATGTTTCTAAGCTATCTGATCCTTTCAATCCGGTGATTAAAACAATATGATGCTTTTACTCTGTCGCTATATGGTCAAGTGCAAACACTTTATCGTAGGATTTATGGCGCCACCTATACTTTCCATATCATTGCTGCCACTTTGCACGAGGTACCAAAGTTATGAGCTAAGCTTTTCAAGATACCGCAGACAGCAAACCAAAACCCCCATGAGCTATCACTTTGGAACCTAAAGATGGCTTTGTCCAGGCCACCTCCTCTGGGCCAGGCTCCTTGCTCTGCCTGGCAAACTTCTGCTCAACCTTCAATTTTTCAATTCTCTTCTGATCCATGCCCCCCCCACACCCCGCATCGCTCCTTTGAACCCAAAATGGTAACAGGATAATCCAGGGTGTATAAATGCCACACCAACATAAGGAGGTAAGTGTGGCATAAAATGACGGTCTTTCACAAAGAAAATCCATGTGCCTCACAAGCTGACTGAAAGTCAACTGGCAAACCTTTAGTTATCATATGTTAGGAAGAGTGCTTACAATATGATAAAAATCTCACTAAAAAGACTGAAAGGGTCTTTTTTTATGACTTGTCGGATTGTATACACTGAAAGCATTCGTGATATTTTCAAGTATATCACTAAAAGTATTCCAAATTATCACCATTACGCTGATGTCATAAATCTTAAACTTCTTTAAACTTCTGCTTATAATAATGGAATTCCAGTACTCTGTGTTCATTTATTTAAAACACACACATACAAATACCTTTTTTTTTTTTTTTTTTTTTTTAAGGAACCAGTGGACAAAAAAAGAGAGCACAGTTTTTGCTTTATGGCCAAACTAATAAAGGGCTTTTTTGTAGACAAATTCTAGAACTTCTTAATTATATACAGCCTTATTATCTGTATCCCCAGTGTTATAAAGTACCAGAACTTCATTAGAAAAATTAAGCTGGGAAAATGAAGGCAGCACTTTGTAAATTTCCACTGGAAATTAGCCGGGAGAGGCAGAGGAATACTGGATCAAAAGAGGGTAATCATGCTTAACTGTGCCCTCGAGCACCCGCATGTGTAATGCGATTTGCACAGTAACTACCTCTCCTATTATTGCTTGTTTGGAGTATTCTGTGTTAATGGGGTTAGCTAATTCGGTATGTTAACTTAAAAAGGCTGTGCTGATTAATAAATGTTGCACACTGTGCTAGTAATTAAAATAAATGGAAGAGTTACAAATTAAAAGTTGAATTGTTAAGAACACATTCCCTGAAAATATATGATAATCCCTATTTATCATAATACAATACCAGTTCAGAAAAATATGCAAATCATAAAGGTCTAAAGTGTTTGAAAAAATCACAAAAGTCAAAAAAAGTTTGGAGGTGTGGTAAATTCTCTTACCACTATTCATTAGTGACAAGTAGAACCCAGATGTCATCTATATACATAAATCACATTTTTTCAAACGCCCTTTCTACAAACTGTTAATTGAAGATCCAGTTTCTTAACCTTGCCTACATTTTTCCTACGGTGCTTGTCTATGAAATGGTACTGATATTTAACTAGAAACAGTATTTAAAAGGTTGAAAAATGAGTAATCTTTTATTTACCAAGGCTTCTGCTGAGTTGGGCTGTGAATTTGGGGGAAGTGTAGGCAAATACCTAAGATTTGTAGCTACTCAACAATGAGTAGGAGCTCAGGAAATTGAGTTGCTACTTCTGCCATGTCACTGAATATATTGAAAGGATGTCTCTCATTTCACCTACTCTGCATAATGAAGGGTGGCAGAATATACCCCCAATAAAGCCACTTTGGTAAAGGATTATTTTGAGTTAAAGGTACTTGAAAACAACAGGTACAAGGAAAGGGATCTGAGCTCTGCTTTTTGCCCTAAAATCGGGAGCTAATACTCCCATATGACAACTGTCTTTCCTCTACTACGAGGGAAAAAACATTCTTATCACCAGATAAGGGGGAGTTGGGGCCGAGAGAAATCTGTACCAACAGACCTTATTAAATAACTTTTCTCTTCCTTTGGCCTCCCCAAATATTTTAGTTACTTTTTAACAATTGCTTCTCTTTGTTCAACCTAATATATATGTATATACATGTGTGTGTATATATATATATATATATATATATATATATATATATATAAGCATTATATATAATTATAATTATATATATAATATATATAAGCATTATATATAAACATTTTATATAAGCATTTTATATATATATAAACATTAGGGTTTGCCACTTTTGGGGTATTCATTTCCTTATGGGGGCTCCTATGTCACATAAAACTTAATCTGAATACTTTCCTCCTGTTAATCTGTTTTACAGCAATCTAATTCTCAGGCCCAGTGGAAGACCTGAACAGGGTAAAGTCTGGCCACCCTTCCAATCACTATCAAAAAATTAACACCTGTTATTTTTTGAAAAGATGTTGACACAGCTATTGAGCTGTCGGTACTCAGGTTCTCATGGAAGCCTATACCAGTTCAAAATAAAATATCCTTACAATATGATTTAATCCTAAACTTCTCTTGACAGGGAAGCTCAAGACAGTCAGATTTTCTTTACCCTAAACCTGCAGAAGAATGGTGAATCCTTAGGGATCGAAGGATTTCTCTCAAGTTTAGCTCAAGTCTATAATGAATCTAAACGCCAAAGGCTGATCTAGCAAGGTAACTCCTGGATTTGAAGAACATTTGTATTAGTTTCCTATGGCTGCTGTAACAAATCAGCACAAACTTAGTGGCTTAAAGAATAGAATTTTATTATCTTAGCATTCTGGAGGCCAGAAGTTGGAAATGGGTCTCGCTAGGCTAAAATCAAGGCTTTGGCAGAGGTGTATTCCTTTTGGGGGCTCAAAGGGAGAATCCATTTCTTTTATTTCCCCACTTTCTAGTGGCTGCCAGCATTTCTTGGTTGCGGCCTGTTCCTCCTTCTTGAAGTCCCTGTCACATGGCATCACTCCGACCTTGTATGTATTCAGATACCTTTCTGCCTCCCTCTTCCACTTTTAAGGACCCTTGTGACAAGACTGGGCCCACCCAGATAATCCAGATCACCTCCCCGTTTTTAAATCCTTCACCACATCTGCAAAGTCCTCTTTATAGGACTTTATCATCTAAGGGAACAGTCACAGGCTCCTGGACTAGGCCGTCAGCTCTGTAGGAGGACATTATTCTGGCTAGGAGAACACAGATGGACATTGGCTTCTATTGCCATGTCCTAAACCCACTGCATTTTGGATACGGTGGTAGTCAGCATAATTGTCGTCTCCAGGATTCAGCCAAGATGCTTACAGTGAATAGAAGGTATTAACTTCTAGGACCTCGGTTCCTCTCAGAAGATTTGAGTGAAGACTCTATCGCCTGATTTATGATCACCTGTTCTTTTCCATCTCTGCCATTCTGATGGGTAAATTAAACACGTACTTTGATAGCTCTGGTGCCGTTGTGGTCTTCTATTTCTGCTACCTCTTAATAATAATGACTTCTTTCCCCACTTATCTAGGCAACTTGCACTGTCCCATTTCACATCTGAAAATAGCCTTTAAAATACTCTTTGAAAAATACCCTAAAATGCTCTCTGACCACAATCTCCGATAAAGATGAAGTACAGGGTGTATAACATTCTGCCTTTTTAAAGTGAAGGAACAATATATACATATATAATTGCACATGCAAAAAGATAAATATCTGCATAAGACATACAAGACATGGTTAACAGCAGGTGCCTCTAAAAACCATGTTTTGCTGTTTCCGTTTTTTAAAAATACACAAGCCATCCTTTTTAAATTTGTTTTTTAAGTGAATTTGAGCAGATTCAGTAAAGCAGGAAGGTCGAAAATTACTTCGAGGAAGCAGAAGAAAACAGACTGTAAAGGGGAATGGAAACATCTGAGCCGCTTTAGAGCACAGTTTCCTATGGAATGTGGAAGATTTGCTAAAGAAAGGAGCCTAGATCAGATCCTGAATGGCCTGTGTCTTGCAATAAGGAAGTGACGTTTTTTCCTGGAGTTGATAAAAAGCCATTTTAAAGCATTTTGGCTAAATAAATGCTTGCTTAAATTGCTCTAGTGTTACGCTAATGCGCCGAACAGGACTGAGATTGGGCAGACCAGGCAGGCTTTGCACGGCAATTAAAAGCAGACATTGTAAGCGCCTAAATTAGAGTAGTAGACTGGAAAAGAGGGGCTGGATTTGAGATATACTTCAAAGACAGGATTTGAGGAGCAATACAGTGCTGCAAAAGGGAGAACAGGCTAACTCGCAAATCCCTCCCTTGGGCAGATGGCTGGTGCTGCAAATCACACTCAAGGCCAAAAAAACCAGGACAACGTGGGACATACTGAGTTTGGGGCCTCTGGTGGAGATGTACACAAAGCTGGCGACGGAAAAGGCAAATCTGGAATGCAGGAGTAAGGTCTTCGAGATTTAGAGACATCATTGGCATAGAGGTGGAAGTTGATGTCTTCCAAACAGAAGCGATTGGAGAGATTATGTATACAAAGAAGAAAGTACAGAAAGAAGACAGTAAAGAAAGAGTGGCATAGTGAATGCGGCCGTCACCTTAGTTCTATCGCACTACCTTTCACCAGAATTATTGCAATATTCTCCAAATGGGTTTCAGTCCCTCCAGCATATTTCTTCTTAAATACATCAGTCTCACAATCAACAAATTCATAATCTTTTTATAACATCTTCTTACTCAAAAGCATGAAATAATTCTCCATTATCTACCGATAAACCCTCAAACCGTTGGCCCTGAAGCCTCACACAATTTTTCTTTCTACTGTATTTCACATAAAACTTAGTTTCAAACAAATTGGTCTTATTATTCTGTGAACTTTTCCTACCATTACTATTTTTTTTTTCACACCATCAATCTGCTTTCATTGTTTCTCTTCCTTTCCCTATCAAAACCTAGATCATCAGAGACTAGAGCAAACTCTACAAAAAAAAACACAACAGTCATGGCACTTATGGTCTTTCACACACTCTGGACCATTTTGAATAGCTTTCCTATAGTCATTCCTCAGAATTTCATTAGGATTTCTGGTTCACTTTAAAGCTAGAAGCACAGAAGATCCATGAGACCAGAGATTGTGAATCTCCCTCCTGGCTATCTCCCTAGAGCCTAGACCTACAACAGACATGTAAACATTTACTGAATCAATACACATCCCTCCATATTTCTCACAATATCTAGCTGAGAGCTTTTCACATAAAAGGTACTCGGCAATTACTTACTAACTGCTTATGTAATATCCTGGCTTCATAAAGATATATGATTAAGGAAAATCATTTTCTTCAAGAATGCATGAGAAAATGGAATAAGTATTTTTAGGAACAAGAATAAACAAACAAAGCTTTCAAATGACTTCCAAAAAGACCCCTCTGGAATCCATACTTTATGTGTAAAATATTACTGTTCTACTTCCTATGCTTATTTAAAAGAACATGTAGAAAAAGAAAAAAGAAACAAAAAAGAAAATTAAAAAAATTATAAAAAAACATATTAAAGATTGTGATATAATAAGATGAGGTCATACCGGAGTAGGGTGGTCCCCTACTCCAATATGACTGGGGTTTTATATATATATATATATATATATATATATATATATATATATATATACACACACACACACACACACACACCAGGGGTGCCAAAAAATGTATACAAATGGACACTTTGGTCAACGTTGCTCAAGCAGTAGTTCACTGTCATCAGAAGTGTCTGGACGCTGATGGGAACCACTTTGAGCACTTTTGTCACTGCAGAAGTCAAACGGGACTTCTATTCATCTTTTGTTATTGGTATATATTGAATATTACAATTTTAATACAGTTTTCCTTTCTTAAAATGTGTACATTTTTTGGCACCCTCTGTATACACACACACACACAATCAACACTGTCATAAATGTTGACCTTATTTAAAACATCTGCATGTTGAAAAATGGTTGCTTCTGACAGGTCAAGGGTGACTTCACCTTTTTTCACAAATAAAAGAATCTCTACAATGTTAAGAAATAGAAAATAGTAGACAACTTAAGGCACCAAACGTGGTACAGCTATCTTTTTAAGCTGAGAACTCACATATTGTCATGAATGTTTTTGGTCCATTCTTGTCTTCTTAAGTCCTCTCTGGCTGCTTTTAGCTCATTGATTGGTTCTTCTGATCGCAAAGTTGGCTCCAACGGCTTGTAGCGCTGCTTCAATACTTCAGCAATGTCACGGAAGGGTCCCTGACAAGACAGAAGGAGGTAAATATTTTATTGTGGAGAAGTTTTTATCATATTATTGTTGACCAGGGCTACTGAATATCTATAAAGAATAGCAAGTTTACTAAGTTATTTTTAAGGAACAACTTGTTTTTTCCTGAATTAGAAAAATACATGACATAAGAACACACATCTTCAAGAAACGTTCACACTAATATAAGTGATTATACTAAATTCTTTTAAATGAAGCAGAATTTTCCTCACATCAGAAGAGTTTTTATGCTAGAACTGGTAAACTTGTCGTTATAGGTTGCTTAGCTTTCTAATTTTAAAAAGCATGTTTCTTCTAATATAATTTTAAAAGAATTCTCTCCTTTTTGAATAAGTAAAGATATTAAAAATGATTCGGAGCATAGCTTCCAAAGGGCATGCCTATAAACAGAAATAGGATACCAAGTGTTTTTTCATTAAAATAAAGCTTTTAGGTGAATGCCAAATATTATATTTAATTGGTGCCCCCCCAAAACATAGAAGGGCCCTATTTTTAATTATTTTAAGTGTTCTTTACTTAACATTCTAAATTTTATTGCTTAACAACTTTGATATAATAGCAACCATTTAATCACACAAATATATAGCAGAGGAAAGTCCAGAAGCTGCAACTGTGAAAAATGATTTATAACATATCCTACCTTTAAATTAGTAGTTACTTATACTAGTTATTAGAATTCACTGGCTGTGTAATTAGCATCATATAGAGAGCACAGCACACATCAGAGGTGGCTTGAGATTCTGCTGTGCCATCAATTACTATTGTTTTCTTTTTTCACCACTATTGTGCACGAGAGAAGTGATATAAAATGGACAAAGATTTCTAATCATCTTCTTATCATTAAAGATCTCTTCTTTAAATAGGTTATCACTAACAAGACACAGCTGGAGTTACTGCAAGCACTGAGTGAGGACTGTGGGCTAATAAAAAGAAATGATTCACGCCTCATTTATGTTCACTTATGTTTTACATTAATAGAAACCAATAATAGGAACCAGTTACCATAAAAGTCATGGACCGTAAATAACACAAATGGCAAATAAGTATCATCCAGTACTTTACGCAGCTGGACAGGAGGATTGCTATATTTGAAAGTAGTTAATGGATTTTTATTGGAACTTTACTTTTTAAAGATACAGAAACGTGATTCCAAGTTCATGATTAAGAAATTAAATGAGGATATATATATAAACATATATTACATATAAATTACATGTATATATACATGTATACATACACACACACATATATATACATATATACACACATACATGTATATACTTTAGAGGTTCTTAATCTTTTACTTTCAACAATTCTGTTTTAAAAATTAATATTTGATTGTTTTATCAGAGGTAAATTGCTTCTCTAGACCTTTTTTCCTCATATATACATAATGGAATGATAACTATCTCACAAAGTTGCCCTTAAGACAAGTTAAAATAATGTAGCACTTAGCATTGTACTTAGAACACAGTAAATACTCAAAAATGATACTGATGCCTTTATGATTATTTTCATTGCTATTATTATTAGTGTCAAGAGGAGTTTGAAAAAGATACTCGACAGGAGCAGCATCAAATACACGTGTATAAGCCAATGGCCAAGGTTATGACTTTGAAGGGGCCAGGATTCACCAGGAGAACTGGCCTTCTCGGCGGCCAAGCTCTGCCTTCTAACCTTTGTTGGTGTATCAGCATAACACACATCCATTTGTTGACTTGCCCCACTACTTGTTCCCCAACTCACTACCATATTTTCCCAAAAATAAGACCTAACCAGAAAAGAAGCCCTAGCACGATTTTTCAGGATGACATCCCCTGAACATAAGCCCTAATGCGTCTTTTGGAGCAAAAATTACTATAAGACACAGTCTTATTTTCGGGGAAACACGTTAGTTCCAACGAGCCTGGAAAATGAAAGAGGGGGAACCCTACTCGAGTAGCAAAATTTAGAATAAAGACAGACTCAAGTCACCCTCTGGAGGTTCACTACAATCTTTGTGGCCCCGATCCTCTTGGAATCATGTCCATCTTCTTATGTCTTTCAGTGCCTGGTCCATGTGTTTGTATCTGAGACAATCAGTGTCTTGCCTTTCAGCTCAGTAGTCCTCCTCCCTGGGACTGCCCGGGTTCTTGTTGCCGAAGCTTCTGTTAATTTTATATTTCTGTTGGTAGACTGACTGCCTGTTAGATCTCAAGGGATCACTCATATCAATCACGTCTGGAGCGATATGTGACCAGAGTTTGGACACAGCTTCAAACTTCAGATCTGCTCGTTGTACTCATTTCCAAATAGGAATCGTTAGAATGCCCAGATCATCAGGACTCAACTGGAAACTATAAATCTCCTTGGACCCCTAGCTAGTTTTCCAAAGTTCGACTTCCTTTGCCTCCAACCAAATCCTGATTATGAGTGTAATATATTTATATTCTTTTATATTCTTAATAGCCCATGACACTTTACAGTCATCTGGCATTTTAAATTTTTACTCAGAGCTTAAATAACAATGGAGTTATTTCTTAAACTTACAACAATTATCTCATGCATTTAAGAAATTCCCTCCACAAGTACAGACTGACTGTCAGAGTATAAATATTATCAGGCGGTCTATAACATATATAATCTCTTCAATGTTGTATATACCTTTTTATTATTAGGTTACATATAGGAAATGCAGTTTAGTCCACAATATTAAAAGTCCTCATATAACCCCAAGTAAAAGCACAATATTAAAAATCCCATTCTGTGAAAACAGAAAAAAGAAGGGAAGAAATTAAAAAAAAAAAAGAAGGGAAGAAAGAGACAAAGGAAGAAAGAATACAGTGGGAAGAAAGATGGATTAAGGAAGAATGGGAAGGAAGGGAGGACGAGATGGGGTGGAGGGGAGGGCGGAGGACCAGGGATAAGAAGGAAGGAATTAGGAAAAGGAAGGGAAAAAGAATAAGGGAAGAGAAAAGAAGGAAAAAAACAAGAGAGAAGGGAACAGGAAAATAAATAGTAGTAAGGAACACTATTTTGTGGTATGCTAGATAAATGTAATTGTGTGTGTGTGTGTATGTGTGTACACATATGCATATATATGTGTGTATAAGTATACACATATAAGTACACATGTATATATCTGCATAAGTATACATATATATACACATACACACATACACATACCATGTTTCCCCCAAAATAAGACCTACCCCAAAAATAAGCCCCAGTTAAGATCATCAGATGGGCACATTTAGTATGTTATGACGATGTTCCAGAAGAAGATGACATGACTGTATTTGAATAAATGTAGATGGTTGTACATGAAAAAAATAAGACATCCCCTGAAAATACACCTTAATGCATCTTTTGCAGCAAAAATTAATATAAGACCTGGTCTTATTTTTGGGGAAACACAGTATATATACACATATATATATATAAGTATACACACACACATATATATACACACACACATATATATATACACACACAATACATATACAATCTTCTATGTATACTATTTTCCACACATACATAGACATATACATATTTATATAAATATATATATATTTTCTGTACCTTCATATCATACCATTGTGATATAATAAGATATATACAGAGGGTGCCAAAAAATGTATACACATATTAAGACAGGAAAAAAGTGTATTAAAATTACACCGATGGTAACCACTTTGAGCACCTCTTGTAATTGCAGAAGTCAAATGTGACTTGTATTCATCTTTTGTTATCAGTATATATTGAGTATCACAATTTTAATACAGTTTTCCTAACTGGTTTGAATTGCTGAGCACCCATTTGGTAGCCAGAGAGCCAGGAAACTGGTTGTGGTTTTGGAAAACACCCCATCATATATACTCGTACATATATATCTTTCACATGTATTACATAAATATATATATGTTTAGATACACATAAATACATAAAGATATACATAAATATATATCTTTCATATGGATATATAATCATTTATATATTTTTTTATGTACATATATATAGTCCACATATATCTTTTATATAACTATATGTATAACATGTTTCATGTACATTCCAATTATACTAAATACATATATGCATATAAATGTACATATAAACAGAATGGTATGGGGGGAAGCCATGTGAAGTAATAAAAGTGGTTGTATTGAGAAAAGTGCATCAATAGAGATGAAGAGTGAATACAAACCATATTATAAAAGCATAAAAAAAATCAAAGCAGTGAAGCTAATGTGAAATATCAACATTATAAAACTCAAATAAGCTAATATTAAATGAGTCACGGTTCACGTTGTGAACACCAGACAGTGTGGCAGTTTGGTTTGAATGACCTCTAGAGTGTTCCCAACTCAGAAACATTTATGTACCCAAATCTTATTAATCCCGTATAATTTCACGTTTTCTATGAAGTTGCATGTAGAATTACTCTATAAATGCCATGTAGTGCCAACAGCTATCCCAGTGAATACAGCATGAAATATGGAATATTGACTATTCAACATACAATGTTATCTGACACTTAGCAACCATTGAACACTCGATACACATGCAATGGAAATAGTAGAGTTGTTTTTTCTTTATAGAATAAGTAATGCATGCATTGCTCATTTAGACGGCATATATAAAACCATTACTTGCATTAATAGAAATACTTCCTGGTATTCATGCCCTTGCATGGACTGGACTTATTCATATCTAACAAACAGAACATGGCAGAATGAGATGTCACTTGTGGCATTAGGTCATTAAAAGGCTGTGGCTTCTGTTTTGAGAGCTCTGTCTTACTCTTTCTTAGATCACTCACTCTGAGGAATGCCAGCTGCCATGTTTGAAGACATAAAAACAACCAATCATCAGAGTGACCTTCGTAATGGGTTTCCCCACCCTCTTCTTCTCTGCACAGCTGAGCTTTCCCATGAAATCACAGCCTTGGCTGACACCTTGAGTGCACCTTTCTGAGTGATCTTGAGTCAGAGGCACTCACCTAAGCTGTTCCTACAATGCTGACCCACAGAAATGGTGAGGTAAAAACTGCGTGTTAGCTTAAGCCACCAGGTTTTGGAGTAATTTATTGCACATCAAGAGATTAACAGACACAACTGTTTGCAGGGAACTAATAATTAGGAGTTTTGGGAGCTTGGCAGGGTGAACCAAAAATAAATCCACTTCTGGCTTGATACTACCTGGTGGCAGTTGTCTAGTGCAGTTTAAATGCTGATGAAAATGATGGAACTGTTGCTCTCTGGGGCTTTCCAGACGGTGACCCTCATCTCCCAACACACCCCACCCCACCTTTGGCCCTAGGAAGTCGTTTGCCAGTCCCGCTTTATTCCAATCCACAGAGAAGATACTTTTTCTCTCTGCTTGACTCTTCCATTGTTTTGAGCCCTCTCTAATTTACACTTTCTAAAGCACTCAAACTTACATTTTTTAAATCACTCAAACTTAAATTATGTTTACAATTGTATATGAAGATATGGCTCACCCGACGAGAGATTAAATATATTTGACAAAACGTAAGATTTTTCTAGAAACAACAGTTTATAACAAGCACTGCTATAACAATACTTTTACATAAAAAGCTAGATCCTAGCTCCAGACCCTATGTGGTAACTTCATCGTGAAAAATACAGTTCAATACCAAAGAAATGTTTGATTACTTCCTTGATACATATTTTAAACATACTTTATGCTTATTATTTCAAAGTAGATTCTGTAAAAAATAATTTTCCTTTCTTGGCACAACGACAAAACAACAGCAACTTAAAAAACAAACAAACAAACAAAAACCCCGCAAAGATACAATGATTGACAGAATTCTTATATAGGAGCAATGAGTACCTGACACGGTTTCCTATCAATGGGTGGCAGAAATTCGGACCGAGGAAAGGATCGAGCACTAGTACAAGCCAGCCAGCTGCTGAGCTGGACGGAGCGCGTGGGCTTGACCTGATATCTTCGGTGTGTTAAAGGCTTTGCCTTCTGTAGCCTCAGCTCCCACGGATCAGGTTCCTTTCTGAATGGTGAATTGTATATGCCTGGAATCTAAAGAAAAATAAATTAATTTTGATTTTTTTTAATCTTTAAATAAAAGGAAGATAAAGTGGAACCCTAAAATGTTTCATTTGTTTCAGGACTATTTTACACTACCACTGTAATTCTGAAACGGGAGGGGAATTTCAGATTTATCGAAGGAGATGACACAATACTCGTGCTTCGTCTTCACTCCAGACCAACAACTGCAGAATCATTCAAGGTGGAAGACTAAATATGCTACAAACGGCTGAACTATAGTTTCTATCTGCCACACAGGACCTGTTTTTTATCACTGTACTTATGAAAAAAATTTGCAGCAGGACCTTAAGTCATTTATTTTATATTCTAACCACTAACTATGCATATGTACATGTAACCATACCTGTACGTCACACATTCACTCACACAAACTCAAGTACATATGTTTGAACCAGTTTCAGGTACGAAATATGGACTCAATAAATATTTGATTGTTTGAGTGATTATTTATTACACAATGTAATTAATGGAAGCTATTTTAAGTACTTCAAAATAATAAAGTGAATACAGACACACTCAAACATATACAGTATCATTTAAAATAATGTCCTGTACTTTGTATTCATGTGGTCTGAAACTGTACTTCTGTAGTGTCACATTACCCTTGTTGTTCCATCATTGACCTTGTCACATTGCGTCAAAATAGTCAAGACTTACTTAGCACAACACCTGCTATGCAACAGAGGTTCAATATATGTATATATGACACATGCTAAATTCAAGTTCAGCAGATGTCCATTTTCTGAAAATTCAATGGTGTTTGAATATAAAATCATATTTTGATACCCTTTTAATATATACAAATGCATATTCATAAGGAAAAGTTACATTTTAAAGGACAATATGATTTGTTTGGTTGCTCTGCAGACACTCTAGACTAATGCAAAGAATGCATCTATTGAACCTGTTTTTCCTGAGAATGTGCTTTGCTCTCATGCCACCATCATAGCCACAAATATTTCTGGTTGCTACATTTACCTCCTGGAACCAGTTCCAAAGTATTATGATCAATTAGCATAGTTGTCTTTGAAAAACTATTCTAGAAAATTTTGTATTTGTAGCCCAACACTTTCAAAGAGTGTTCACCTCTACGTAATACCAGCTCAGGCTACATGCAGTTCCCTATCCCTAGCACTTCCTTAATAGCCTGGGGATAACTCTATCACAATACCTATCACATTGTTTCATTCTTATCTTTGCATGTGTCATTCTTTGCGTGTGTCAAGCACTCAAAAAACGAATGTTAAATGCTTATCTAGAATAACAACGCACCACGCGGAAAGGCACATGAAGCCTCTCTTTTCACTCGTTTTCCAAAGACACATAAATATGTTAGTAGAATGTTTGAGGTTTATTTCAAAATCCTATGACTTCTTTCAAAGAAGTTATAGATTGTATACCCTTTTATCTTTCTTTTTAAAACATTTTTATTAAATTTATTGGGGTGACATTGGTTAGTAAAATTATATAGGCTTCAAGTGTTTCAATTTGCTTTTGAGCACATTGTGATTGAGAATCAAATTACCACAGACCCACTTGAGTCATCTCCAACTACACTATGTTATAATCAAGAACCGAATTTTATTAGATAAAATAAAATTAATGTAAACATATTTACATATTTTAAAAATATTTTGAATTGGCTCTTCTTTGAAATATTTTTTCCTCTATATTTATACAAGAAAAAACTATTGGAAACATTATAGGCAATAGTTTCTACCATTTTTAATGTTACGTTAACATTCTCTCACTATACTATTAAATATAGAACAAGGTAGATACACAAACAGATAGTTAAATGATCTTAATAAAAGAAAAACAGCTTTCAGCAGATAGTAACTTTTGAGTGAATGGTAATTTTTAAGATAATTTTAGGATGCTTTTCTATGATGAGAATGTATCAACTGTAATGAGAAAAAAAACAATAAATATTATATTAAAAAGACTGTTCTGACATAAAATATAACTGAATCTACATAGTGTCTGAAAGAGATATAAGAAAAAACCATTCTGTTTAGTGATGATCTAGTTAAATGAAAGTCTGTTAGTTTATCATTTCCACAATCTTATAGATTTAAGTAGGAAAATACACAATTTAACTAGATTATAATTTATGCTTTAAAATATCTATCTACCTGAATAACTGCTACCAGCTATTAACTTTACCCGCATTAGAAATCTTCTTTGATCTTCTCCATTTGCATGCACATGTATACACAGGCTAGATGGGAAATGCAAATAGATCAGTAGACATGATAGCTTTCTTAAATTATATTTTGCAACCTATATGGAGACCTCCTCATGTGTATTCTCTTTGCAATTTAAATCAAATATAGATAGAAAATATATTTTAATTGAATTTAAAATGTATCATTTAAAATCTTCAAGGTGTCAGTATTTTAGAAATTAATTTAATACATTTGCTAACTTAATGACGGTGACCAAAGTTCAGCCTTCCCTCAGTCCCTATTTATTTAGACTGATACAATATTCATTTAATTATTATTCTTTAAGTAAATAAAACAACCTTAACTTACTACTGTCTCAATTGCTGTATTGCATAATTTGTAATCCACTTGTGAGTAATGGTCTGTTGTTGATTTTAAAAAATATTACTATGAGTCACAAAAGACAAAGTTAATCCTAAGAGACTCTGACATATTTTTCAGTTTTCACATTTTTCACAACTTAGAAGGGCTACTGCCAAGCTAGCTTTTGGGACTTCATTTTCAGCAATAATTTTCTAGAGTGACCAACACTATGGGGAAATCTGTGCTAACTGTTTAAAAAAAAAAAAAGCCTACAACTGAGTTATTTGCAGTACTGTCATGCTAACATTCAACTCAATAAGACCCAGGAAATCTCAGGAGAGGACTCTGCTAATAGCTTCTTACTGACCTCCTTGCATCAGGCCCGGCTGCTGACTGGTGGCCCAGTGGTGAATACGGCAAATGAGGTGTGAAAGCACTGATTTTTTTTAAAGGCTATGATTCTGACTCGTCAAAAGGGGGAAAAAAAAAAAGGCAATGAGTTATATAATAGATATATATTTTTCTTGAATTCCCTCCTCCAGACCCTTCATCATGGGAACTTAAGCATGACCTAGAATATTAATTATGGCAGGTTGAGCACCGAGGAAATGTACCGTTTGTTACCCAGTCACCCTTAGCGTTACATTAATAATTCGAACTATTCCATATTTCTAACAAACTATCCATTGGCTCTTTTTGTCTCAGTTTTCATTCTTACACTTAAGTGTTATATGGGAAAGCACTTTTAAAACGCAATGGATTTGAAAACAAATGGATATACTTTTTTATATTTGGAGTATCTGCTATTTTATCTCATGAAGAATGTTTTTATGGTCATTTTCCACTCATACACTGACCTTTATTTTGTAATTGCCTGGGGGAAGCCATGTTTAATTTTTTCCCCCTTCTCTTTGTTATTGAGGTTTACTTTTAAAACAAGTTTCTGTAAAATAAAAAGAATTTGAAACGGGACTATGTACACCTATAATACGCAAAGTACAACTACTAGTGTTGCAATGTCGTATTTTACCATAGGAGAATAACAATTTCTCATGATTTCAAAGTCATTGCTTATTTCAGGAATGAGGAACTATTAAGTATACAGGATAGGTGGGAAAATTCACGTTTTATTTTTGCTAATGACAATTTCACAGCAAACAGGAGTCCCCGATTGCCCCCCAAAAGGAACAATATCAAAAAGGATTTTCTTGCTCCATGATTCAGAATTTGTCAATACTGGGAGAGTCAAACAGTTTCAAAAGGAGGGCTGTCTACAAAATGCGTGAGTGTTAAGTTTTAATAAAAACTGCTTTTTAAGAAATAAGATACTAAGCAAGCCAGAAGAGCAGGAAAAGGAAAAGTGGGCCAGAGACCTGTGAATGAGACATTTGCCGGGGAGGAGACTGCTGAATCAACACTGACCAACGCACTTCGTCATAATTATCAGGACATACTAGTGCCAGGGGATTGATAAAAACCCCACTCAGCAAATAATTGCCCTGCTGTTAGGAGACAGTCAGAGTGTTAACACACTGTCACAGTCCAGCGTTTAGTAAGATATTCTACATTCAATTACTCTTGCTGAGAACTAAAAGGCAACGTGGTCATTTCTCAGAGACGGCAGTTATGCTGCCACATGCATTTCAGACAATAGTCCTGTTAACCTCAGATACAGTACCCCAGATGGAATAAGAATTCCATGGAAACATCAGGGATCCACAAAGAATATGCTTGGTGTAGAACTTAGATCTATGTAAAACAAGATTTGTTTTAAAAAACCTATTACTGATTACAAATGCTTTTTTCTGTTCTTTTAGTTAAGAAACAGAATTTTTAAATGCTCTGAGTCAAATTATATATGGGTCACATTAAATGTAGACCCCCACATGTAGCTGGCTTCTTTAGGGTAACAAATGATTTTTATAAATCATTTTGCTATCTTAATCACTATTATCACATATTAAAATATTCTCATGAAATATTGATTAAAATGAAGAAATTTAAATACGATACCATTCTCTACATAGTAATTCAATTCAATAATATTAAGCATCTACTAACTTAGAAACAGTTTGCTGGATTTAAGGTGGGTACAGAGATGAAAGAAAAGTGATTGGCCCATCATGCCCTTCTCCATGGTGGGGGGCGGGTGGGATTAAGAGAATGATTTTGTGACTGACAACATAACAAGCCTGTAATAAGTATCCTTTAATAACTGTTGTGAAAGAGGTATACACACCACAGGCTGTAATAATGGTGTATATCGTTTAGAAAACTCTGGAAAAAGTATCTGAATTTGTGCTAAAGATGAGTAGAATTTTGGCAATCAAAAAAAAAGGGGAGCGGGAGTATTCCAGGCTAAGGTTAAAATAAAGACATATTATGGGAAAACACAGGGTCACTGTTCACTGAATATTATGTTGGCCAGTTTAAACCTGAGGCTATAGTCAGAGATGAGTTTGCAAAGATAAAGTCGGTCTAAACCCTAGGAGGCTGCAAGACTGCATTTAATTCTTCATATAATGGGGATCTCTTGATTTTCACATTCTCTTTTAGCAGGTAAACTCAGGAGGAAGTCTGAAGCAGGCTCCACTGTTGCACGAAGCTCACAGAAAAACAGACTCCATAGAAACACACGCAAAAAACATACTTTGAAGAGACAGACAAGCACCAGAATTAGACTTGGATATGGCAGAGCTGTTGTAATTATCAGACCAGGTATTTAAGTCAACTATGATTAATAAGCTAAGGGATCTAATGGATAAAGTAGACAGCATGCAAGAACAGATGGTTAATGTTAGCAGAGAGATGGACATCTAAGAAGGAATTGGGAAGAAATACTGGGGATCAAAAACATTGTAACAGAAATGAGAATGCCTTTGATGGATTTATTTGTAGACTGGACATAGCTGAGGAAGGACTCTCCGAACTTGAGCATATATCAACAAAAACTTACTAAATAGAAGGGCAAAGAGAAAAAAAAAATCTGATGAAAATGGAACAGAATGTCCAAGGAGGCTGGGACAACTATCAAAGGAGACGTCATACATATAACGGGAATACCAGGAAGAGAAGGAAAAGAGAAAGGTAGAGAAGAAATATTTGCAATGATGATAACTGAGAACTTCCCCAAATTAATGTCAGATACCAAATCACAGATCCAAGAAGCTTAGGGAACAACAAGCAGGATAAGTGCAAACAAACAAATACATAAACCACAGGTACGCACATCATATTCAAACTTCAAAAAAATCAAAGATAAATCTTGTAAGTAGAGGGGATAAACACCTTACCTATGGAGGATCAAAAATAAGAATTATCGCCAACTTCTCCTCAGAACCATGCAAGCAAGATGAGCGTGAAATGGAATACACCACCCAGAGTGAACCCTAATGTAAGCTACGGACTTGGGGAGACAATGACATATGGAGCTAGAGAGTATATGGCAACATCCCCCTCAAGTTTGCTGTAAACCTAAAACTGCTTTAAAATATTCTAGTTTAAAAAAAGTTAAATGCATTTAGCGTATAACACAACAATTTCATTCCTGGGACTCTACACAAGAGAGATGAAAATACATGTCCACACCAAGACTTGCATACAGGTGGCTATAGCAGCATTATTTATAGATGCCAAAAATTGGAAACAACCCCAATGTTCATCAACAGGGTAACAGATTACTGAATATGGTAATTCATAGAATGGAACACTAGTCAACAAAAAAGAGACATGAAATGCTGATACGTGGCATAACATGGAAGAATCTCAAAAACAATATGCTAAATAAAAGAAGTTAGATGCAATAACACATACTGTATCTTTCCATTGATGTAAAATGTCCAGAAAAGGCAAATCTAGATAGAGGTATGGACTCATGGGCTATACGGGAAATTTCTGCACCTCCTCTCAATTTTGCTGTGAACCTAAAACTGCTTTAAAACAAAGTCTATCAGAGGAAAAAGTAAGTGGTGCCATCAGCCTGTTAAGCCAAAACCCTGAGCTCACCTTGATGATGAGTGCTTTTCCCTCATCCCTATGCCAAACCCACCACCAGGTTCTATTAATTCTACCTCCACAATATATCTTGACTCCATAGGCTTCTATTGATATCCACGGTCACTACCCTTGTCCAAACAACTATCATAATTTCACCAAAGTACTTCTAACTTACATTTAGTCTCTCTCCATTTGCTTTGCTTTGAACCTCTCTGATCCTCTATTAAGAAGCCAGAGAAATAAAGGTATTTTTGTTTCCTTTAAGAGACTGTCCAGTGTCTTTTCAGAGCACCTAAGAAAAATCTAACACTTTCTTAACAAAGGCCTTTTTCTCCCCTGTTCCCATCTCATTTCAGCCACTCTCCCCATCCCTCCCTAAATGCCATCCATATAGGCTTTCTTTCATATCCTCCGGACATTTCAGGCTCTTCCATGACTCAAATTCACCAAATATGTTTTTTTCCACCTGCTTATTTTATTTGTCTGACAAAGTTATGCTTATCCTTAAAAATTCACATTAAATATCGCTTCTTTAGAAAGACATTTTGTGACCCTCATACACATTGCCCTATTCTATTTTTCTTCTCAAAATCCCATTTATGTTCTTCATGGCACTAGAACCTTTAATTATACACATAAATGACTGTTTGTTTAATCTATCTCCCCACTAGAATTTAAGCTCAGTCACAACAAGAAAAGTTCTTATTTTCTTGACGTCTATGTGCTTAAGTTTGTGCTCATCACTGGCCACATGTCAGAGTCATTTTGGGATCATGAAAACACGGATGCCCAAGCTTGATCCTAGGCCAACCCAATCAAAATCTTTGCAGTGTGTGCCTGGGCACATCCATTAGTTTAGTTTTGTTCTTGAAAGGTGGGGTGCAGGCAAAGTTGAGAAACCCTGATTTCTTGTCTACCTCTGAATAGACAACCAATCCATGTGCATGTGAATAAATGAAAAAAAAAAGTCTGTAAAGGAGGCGAAAATTGCTTATTCAGAGGTAAGAAGAATGAGCAGCGGAAATAGGAGAATACCATGGACAGGGAGTATTCCATAGAAACAGAAAACACATTGATAGTAAGTTTATTTTTAATCAGAAGAATATAAGAGAATGGGGAGTTACAGAAAAGCTTGGATTTTGCACCCAGGCAGAGAAGGTAGAAAGAAAGAAGGGCATTTATGCAGGAATGTTACTCTCTGTTTTGGTGTTACTAAAATTGAGCTTCCCACAAATCACTCAGCTTGGAACTTAGGAAAGAGGTCATGGCTAGCAACTGTTGTGTTTTCAAATGAAAACAGCTGGAGGTGTGAAAATGGATGGGGTCACTGAGGAGGAGAATGTAAGGCGTACAGGAGGAAGTCTTAGGAGTCTGTATCTACAGACATACCTCGGAGACGATGTGGTTCGGTTCCAGACCACTGCAATAAAGCAAGTAGCACAATAAAGTGAGTCACACGCATTGTTTGGTTTCCCAGTGAATATAAAAGCTATGTTTATGGCATAGTGTGGTCTAACAAGGGTGCAATCTCACATTATGTCTGAAACACAACATGCATACGTAAAAAATGCTTTCTTGCTAAAAAAATATCCACTATTACCTGAACCTTCAGAGAGTTGTAATCTTTTTGCTGGTGGTTGCCACAAACCTTCAATTTGTAAAGAATGCAATATCTGTGAAGTGCAATAAAGCAAAGCACAATAAAGGGGGGTACACCTGTGGCAGAAGTAAGTGGGAGAAGAGAACCCTTGAAGGACACTCAAAGAGTACACGGCAAGGGAGGAGACAGGGCACCAGGGAGGAGACGTTTCCTGAAGGAGGCAGCTGTGTCAGGTGCTAGGGAGGAGAGAAGCATCATGGGAACAGAGAACGCACCACTGGAGTGGTAGCTAGAAGGTGACAGGTGACCTCTGCAGGAGCAGGTCTTGTTCCTGTGGCACAAGTCCTATCCTAACTCAATGATTGTGACGAAAGAAAGAGAAGTGGGGGCTGGTCGGAGTCTTCCAAAATACAGCAATATCGTAATGACTCAGAAAATCTTGGGGCGGAAACAATATCTTT
This sequence comes from Rhinolophus ferrumequinum, assembly GCF_004115265.2. Classification (NCBI taxonomy): domain Eukaryota; kingdom Metazoa; phylum Chordata; class Mammalia; order Chiroptera; family Rhinolophidae; genus Rhinolophus; species Rhinolophus ferrumequinum. The sequence goes on along the minus strand of NC_046310.1, from coordinate 9,349,562 downwards.
ATTTATTTGTTTATTTATTTATTTATTTTTTTTTCAGTCAAGATTTCCCTTTAACCACATTGCTTTTTGAAAGACTTTCTGGGAAATCGTCCCCATTACACAATTCCTTTATCTCTTTATCTGCAAATGTCAGATCACTGTCTCACTGTTCCCTGCAAGGTATCTTCTTGCTTAGGCCTGCGCCTCTCCCTGACCACAGACACCACTGCCACCGCCAATACAGTTTCGTGTATCTGTCCTCTGACTGCTACCTTGGCAATCTCTACAGATTTCGCTGTGATTCCTGCTTTTTCCATTTGAGTCACAGCCTTGATAGCTTCTAAATAAGTATAAAAGACTGAACTTCGTCTTGATATGGCCACTGTTCTGTGTAGTTCACATGCCTGGTGTTTGAGGAAAAGGATTTGTCTGGTGTGTAATGCGGAGAAGACATTTCCCAGAAACAAGAACACAAAGTGCAATGAAACAGAAACTTTAAATAACCTTGATATTATGGAACTATAAATAGCCCCACAAGGTATCAAAGTAAACAAACTACACAAGAATTATTGAGGGAGACTCAGAAGAAATGAGCAAAGACGAGGAGAGAAAGCCGAACAGAGTGTCACAAAGGCCGAAGGAGGTTTCCAGATAACAGGTGTGATGAGCAGTGTCAAATCTCCGAGAGGTCCCATGGATATCTAATCAGGAGATTCCTGGGTGACTTTGTCAAGAGTGATTTTCAGGACAGCAGGGGAAATGGACCCCTAATTCCACAGTGATTTGAAAACTCCCTATTGAGACTCCCCTAATACACAATTCCACACATTCTGAGCTGGATTATTATACATACAAACGAAGCCTGCGTGACCTAAGAAAAATAGTGAAGCATGGTTTAACGACCACCATCGCCCTAGAAACCTTCCATTATACACATTCCTTGCTCCCTCTGGAAACCCAGCCCTTTTCTCTTGCTTGGTTCTTCCACAGATATTTGATTTGAAAATGATTTCGTAGTTTGGATTTAAAAGATGAAATCCAGGACAATTAATGGCTAAAAGAAAAATACTTAGCATTACAGAAACAGGGAACTGAATGAAAATTCTCTTTTGTAAAAGAAAATGTACCAGTAGAGTGGGACATTTGTCAGACTTTATTCCCAGTGTTATATGGGGCTCTTCAAGAAACTGATTTCCCAAGAGTCTTTGAAGAAGGATTTTTTGAGCACACGGGAGGAAGGCATTTTAAGTTTTATCAAAGTACAGGACTGACTGCCTCCTGGGGGAACACTGTGCTGCCTTAATCTGGCGTCCAGATCCAAGGACCACTTCATTTTCAGATCACTAGGTTCTCACTCAGTCTTGTTCTGCAAATCTGCGGCTTCTTGTATGGAAATTATTCATTAGGCATAGGTTGGACCTGCCCCTTTGTGATAACTGAGATGAGTGATTAGGATTTTTGTGCTTTTCTGTATGTTATTCTTCAATACAAACTTTATCTTTTTAAGGTGACCTTTTGCTTTCCTATTTTGCTCTGATCTCCTTGATGCTACGGAGCCCAGAACATTCCACTATGCTTCACAACCCTGCTCTCTTTTATCACCACTCAAACTGGAAGCCCCTCCAGTGGTTAACATAATTAGGCCACAAAATAACTAGAGGGAAAGTACTTTAATCAAGAAAAGTTGGCTAATACAATATTTTGATCAAAAAAAAGGAGGTGGTCTAACATGAATAATTGTCTAGTTTAGGTTTTTTGGGTGTACTATTGGGTTGTTTCACAAGTTTTTATGTGTTTTTTAATTTTTTTGCTTTTCAAACTTTGGGGAAATAGTACTTGTTAATCCATAACTCACTTTCAGTCTATTATATCGTCACTGTGCTAATTGAACTAAGGAATAGGCACAGCAACTGAAATTTCTCCACAAGAGAAGACGGTTGGATAGAGCAACTATTTATCTATTTGCTTTTTGGTCAAATTGTTCACGCCCAAATAATTTTCTAACAAATTAATCACAGCTCCCCTTTATATTCTTCCATACTAATCCTCAACTACCCTGTTATTTTTCCCGACACTTCTGATTCCCTTGCCTCTATTCCTTTCAACCTTGCCTGTGGATCCCTGTGTCCATGCTGAACAACTTCCCAATGCCCCCAAACTTTTCGATAAATACATTCATTCTCTAGCATTTTATTATAACTGAAGCTTCCTTCACCTCTAGAACACTACTTCCCTTGTAGCCCTACTGAGCAAAGCATTGTAGTATTCCCCGTATCACAGGTGTGCATTACCTTAGTTCCCCAATGTCACTTTCAAACCAGTACTCTTTCTCCTTCTTGTAATGGGAATAATTTTTGTCCCTCAATATGGTTATCACACACAGACTCGCTGGTCATTCCCCCATAATCATGGTAGCCTTCGGCACTTAGTTCAACTGTCTTCCTTTCTGTTGCGTATTCTGGGATGATTTTCGGTGACTTCATCTATATATCCCAATGGTCTAGTGTCACAGCTCTTTGTTTCCTTCTCCACTGACCTTCACCTTTATACCCTCTACACTCACATCATCCAGAAGTGCTCTGTGTTCATAATTCAGTGATCTTAACCACCAATATCTTACCCTCTTACCACAATGTTCTCGTCAGCTCGTGTCCTTACATTCTTATTCTTCCTAACCATAAGATTCATCCCCTAAAACTAAAGCTGATGGATCCCTTGCGTTTTCCCTAATCTATTGTCTCCTTTTCGCCTTCACTTTTTTCCTTACTTATCAGAGTCATTTGGTTGATTATCTTAATTACTCATGTCCCTAACATCCACTGTTCTGCCATATCCACCCGGCCATACCCCAAACCAGAATCCATTCAACTATACAGTACAGCTTAGTGGTTAATTAATTAAATCTGAAATTCCCAACTCCACCTCTTATTACCTCTATGATCTTAGACTGCATCAGTAAACCTCACTGCATCATGGTTTTCTCTTCTGAAATAGCAGAACTATCTCAACAGGTTGATAAAGGTTGAACACAGCTAAAGCAGTTTGAGTAGTGCCTCATACAAAGTTAGAACACAATAAATGCTAACTTTTTGTAGCAGCAGTCCTTACGAACGTGGGCTCTGGAACTAGACCATCATGTACCAAGACTGACCTCAGGCTCCTTACTTAATCTCTTTGTGCCTCATCCATAAATTGGGGCTAAGAACAATGCACGTGTAGCACGGTATATGAGCATTAAAAGAGGTGATTCACGTAAAGCAGGTAGAAGAAGACTTGGCTCACAGTAAGCATTCAGGAAAATGTTGGCTGTTGTTATTATCTTATTCTGCATGCCTCAAGGCTACCGATAGCTGCTGGAATCCTCAGATAACCAGGCAGACTGGCCACACTACATACTTGTGGACTTCAAACCTAGTGGGCTCGTAGTGACACTAAACAACCCTCCCTCTCCGATTCTTCTTGGGATTATTTTAGAAGATCAATTACGAGGTCCTGAAACATTAATTACTTCAACCTCCAACCTTCCCTACAAAAGTATCCATATGTGATCCCACACTTATTTTATTCCTTCCTGACAGAGAGATTAAGGTCTCCTTCTACCTGGTTAAGCCGTATGACTTTATGCTCTTCATCATATCCTCTACCACCTTTTCTTGGCCCACAGTTATTTAGTAATTTCATCTCTTCCTGTATGCTCAAGCTTTCTCCCCCAGGCAGTTCTGTGAACGTGTACCAGTTTACCATGCTAAAAAACCTTTCTCTAGCTCTACTTCCTTGCCAAGCCTATAAATCTAATTAATGGGAGACATATTTCTGACTCCTCATGTTTTCGCTGGCCTTTCTCTTCCCTTCCTTATATAAGGAAGGAGTGAGTTCTCGATTTGGTATCTCAAAAAAGGAGCCAGTCCAGCCTGGGTTAGCCCCTTTCTTCCACATCTTGAAAGTTGGCCTGTTTAGAGGAAGTAAATATCCTATGCTCCTCTTGCTTTAAGATTCATAAGGACAGACCCGGTTTACCTGCTTAGCCTGTGACTGAGAGGTAGATTTAATTATCGAATGAAGTGGAAGTGAGCTCATTATTGCTTCAGATGTAAATTTCTAATCCAGGTTTCATTATGAATTAAACTTATAGTTTTGATCTCCATCTATCTGTCTTTTCTATTTTTTTTCTCAACTTTTTCTGAACTCAAGCAGGGAAAAGGGGGTACATGTACTGAGTTCTTCAGGACTTTATCACCTCTCTTTCCCTTCTCGGCCAACTTTTCACCCTGACTATTCCATAACAGTGCTTTAGCACATATCACATCTCACTTTTACCGTATTTTCGCATCTCAGATGGTGTGCAATATATCAATAAATATAGTTTGTTTTATCACTTGGGACCCCAAGTCAGTTATCTCACTCATATGAGTACTTATTAATTAAAAGATGCATCACTAGTTAAATCAGGACTGAGATGTCAAAGACATTTGCTTTCTCCTAGATATCTCTTCATCTCAAAGAAAATGATCACAAAATAACGTGTAACTCAGTGCTGAGTAGGATTTGTGCTGTATCAGAATTTCAGCTGATTCTGCAAAGATGGAAATATGTAAGTGATAACCGGTGCTCAGCATGACTCCTCTCTTCATGGCTCTTTTCATAACAACACAAACACACTGCCTAAGAGCTCAACCAGAAGTGTCCATGCGGGCAGGCTTGCCTTCCTGTGAGAGGGCCCTGCATCTTAGCCACCGTCCGCTTCTCACCTGACGTTGGAAAGAACTGAAGAGCTAATTCACACAAGGCATTAACGGCCAACAGGGTTGCATACCTGTTTACTTCAAATAAAAAGAAACTTGAGGATATGATTTCAGCCATCTTCCAGGAAAATATTCTTGAGATAGGACCTTTCTCAGCTTCCTTCCAACTATAACCATAAAGGGAAAGATGGTTTTGGCAGTAGCTGGGTCTGAGTTTGAATTTCAGCTCCACACTATCTAGTCGTGTAACCTGGTTTAATACGGGACACAAAGAGTCTTTAAAAATGTTAGCTAACCCTGTGCCTTTTTTTTGTATATCAGATTTTCACTTAAGAAAACACAGAAAATATATTTTAGCATATTATAGACTTCAGTTACTAAAAATTATTATAGCTTCCAAAATAACTGTTTCATTGGTAGTTTTTTTTCAGTTCAAGGAACAAATAGTGAATAATTGGGATTGAAATAAAAGCTGCCTTTCTTGTTTACAATCTACAAGCATTATAAATCAGAATTAGGATATGTATTTAAACCATTAATTATTAGTCAATCAATATTACTCATGAGCCTACCGTGGTATTAGAAATCAGGGACAGTAAAATGACTTGATTGTTCTCTTTTATGAATTAACCTACATTAGAAGGAAGTAGATGTAACTATAATGCCAATGTTCAATGTTACATTGAGACACAGACAGAGGAAAAAAGGAAAACTCTGCCTCGGGAGATCAGGGAAAGGTCAACAATTTCAGCATTCAAATAAGAACTGACAGAGAAGTAAATTTTGGTATGGCTATATAAATAAGAATAAAGGTTGAAAACATTGCACTGTTTTAATGATGAGTGTAAGAGTAAAACATGATCATAAATCAACTTATGTATGGAGCATAAATATAAATAACTAATATGAGTACTCTAAAATTATGTCATATTAATGATTAACAGTTTATTTCAAAGAGATATTAAAACTGAAATCATATACATATGTACATATTTTAATTTAAAAGTAAATAGAAGGCAGAATTGGAAGAAGGTGGTCAAAAGGCAAAAAACTCTAGTTATAAGATAAAGTATTAGGGACTTAATATACAATATGATGACTATAGCTATTAACACAGCTGTATGATATGTGAAAGTTGTTAAGAGACTAAATCCTAAGAGTTGTCATCAAAGGGAAATAAAGAAAGAAATAAAAGATCAATGGAATATAAAGCCAAATTTCAGAGAGAAAAAAAATAAAAATTCCACTTGTTAAGGAAACTAATAAACTGAGCAGAAATTCTTTACATTATATAAGCACCTTGAAAATGTAACATTTTTCTAACCTACGAAAGATTACATCTACTGAGACAAGTAGCTTATTTATTTGGGGCGTAAGAGGTATTCACAGATTAAGATTTAAGGACATAATCTTTCCCTTTCTTCTCTTCTGCACACTTTCCTTACATTCTCTCATCTTTTACTTTACTCTCTGCTGTGACACTGTGTGGGTGATGTACCTCATTCCCTCGTGACATACTTCCAACTGTCAAAAGATGCAGTGACATTATTGACAAGAGTATTAGTTTAACAGAAACCTGCCCCTTTGGACTAAAATGCTTAAAATCACATTCATCGCACCAAAATTAAACTATTTTTGTATATTTTTTCAAACAAAAAAATGTACTTCCTCTTTAGGTTTCTTTTGTGATTGTAATACACACGTAAAAAATGAGCAAACTTTCTATGTCTTTTCAAATATTTACCTATTTCATATTGCATAAAAATCTTAAGTTCATAGATGATTTCTTGTGTTGGACGATACCTTAAACTCAAAAGTTAAGAAATACTAATGCTCTTAATAGTGATCTTAACTAAATCAATGGTTAAGCTACTCAACCATTGACTAAGGCGGCTGATTTGATCATTAAGGTCACAGAAGAGCTAGGATAAATCATTATCTGACAAACTTTACATCTTCATTATTTATCAGGTATTATAGCTTTATAGCATCTAACTTATAACTGGTATCCATCCAAAATATTTTGAAGTGTCCTGAAAATAGAAAAGTATTTATAATAATAATAGGAACAAAATCTTTAAATCTACAAAACTATTACAGCCCCAATTACTTCATCAGAGCTAGTTAAAGCAATGGTATAACTTCCTCGTATTTCTAAGTTTTGGATTTCATTACGTTATAAACATGATTAGTGATATAAAAAGGAACCACCAAAAACTCAGTCTTCTGTAATCAATAAGAAAATTATCTGACTGACTGTAATTAACTTACGATATTAATTTTATACAAAACCAATAGAAATAAACATACACTAGTTAATTTTCAATTACCTTGTGTAAAATGTTTGTATACAATCCAACTTAAAATATGGTATGCTGTGGTACAAAGGGAAGTGGAGAAAGGTTTTACATTGAGGTAGGAAATGGGAACTACATTTATTATAAATTTTGTTCTAATTGTTCTCTGACTTTTGAATTTTCTATTAAAACTGTATTTGAAATTTTATACATGTCTATATTTGTGTGTGTATAAACATATATTAATATATACATATAAACACACATACAGAGGGTGCAAAAAATGTATATACATTTTAAGAAAGGAAAACTGTATTAAAATTGTAATACTCAATATATACCAATAACAAAAGATGAATACAAGTCACGTTTGACTTCTGCAATGACAAGAGGTGCTCAAAGTGGTTACCATCGGTGTCCAGACACTTCTGATTACGGTGAACTACTGCTTGAGCAACGTTGACCAAAGTGTCTACTTGCATACTTTTTCTGGCACCCCTGGTATATGTACATGTATGTAAATATAGGGTATTTTTAAGTACCTAACAAGAATTCTCTCTACCCCATAGCCTAATACGTTAACATTTTACCCAATTTACTGAATGGAAATAAACTGACCCACAGTTTAATGTCTGAAAATAAAAAGCATAAAATAAAAATTTAAAAATGAGAGCAGACTAAAGAAAATAAGGTGCTTCAATTTTAAAGATAGGACTAAAATAATAAGGTGTATTTAAATGCCTGAATGTTGGATTTGCTATCTGGTACACAGATGATTATTTATAGCACATTAAAATAAGAGTTAAGACTTCCTTGGGTAACTTGAACAAGAACTGCAGGGTTTGCACACAGTACAAAAATGAAATCCAACCAGAGGTGAAATTGGTGAAACATAACCTTTGGGGCCCCTCGTTCTCATAGGCCCTTTCCAAGACATAGGGAGGGACCCTGGCAATGTGCTCACATGGATTTTGGGGTAAAATTTGCAAGAGTAAGACATCAGTTAAATCCACTGTTCGTCTGACTTGTCCTCTGTCACACTTGGGTTGGGTGGATCGAGAGTGGCTGTGGGCAGGAAGGGATCAAGCTAGGGAGAAGCTGAGATGGGTATATATTTAATTTAGGTTAGTTGGATATCTTTATGTGGCTTTTCTGTTAACTCCAAGTATACTTAAAATTAGTTAGCACTCCCAACGCATGAAAAACTTCCAGGAATATTATTGCACCCACTGTGCAGACTCACCACACATCATGGATGAAGGTACAGGGCCAGAGGCTTCATTGCAATATGAACCTCCTAACGTGTCTGGCCATGGAAGTATATACGTACAGACAGATAAGTGGGGTTTGAAATGTGTACAGCCGGAAGCTAGACTATGGAAAATTATTCCAAAATTCACATGTGTAAATTATAAATGGCGAATTTCATCCTCCTTTCCTATACAAAATGGAAGACGTCCCCTTTCAAAAATATACCCAATAATGCAGCATAGGCAAATAGAACTACATTATTTCACTTTTTTATACTAATGAAAAATTTATATCAATATTCCTAGAGAAGAGAGTGAATAAACTTTCTCTTCTCACTCTACAAAATATAACAAAATTACTGTCAAATAAAAGCACAATCAAGGAGTAGGAAGCCAAAATATGAAGAACAAACATTATAGAGCTGTCAGACAATTAATAAAACTACTATATTTTTAGATTTTGAGTCGCATTGTCAGATGTAAAAGTTTGCAATCTGCTGGAAATACTTTTTTGCTCACTATACAAATATTTATCTTCTTGTACTTGTAACTTTGTCTTTCTTCTAAAAAAAGATGGATCCCAAAACTGTACAAGCTTCAGGCTCCACAACACATGAATCTACCCTGTCACACATATAGGAGAGGTTTATAGTGTGTTTTGCTAAAGAACTTTTAAAAAATAACTTAAAAAATGTAGCATATTGAAAAGGAAAAAATATATAAGAGAAGTAGCTAAAGCACTTTCCTACCTAAGTGGTCCCTCCTTTAATTAATTTCGATTTAATTTTTCTGCCTGTCGGCATTTTTACCTCCACTTCTTGAATGCCTGGTGGTTAAATGATGAGAAGGAGAGAAGAGCAGGGAAGGGATACATTCATCCGGGGACACAACAGGACATTTTTTTTTCTTTTAACCACTTCACTCTGTATTCAAAGAGTACTGACAATGGATAATAACTCCATCTCTTTTCTATATTACAGGATAATAAAAACGATAATGTTAACGCGGGAAGAAATACAATGTAAAAGTTAATAGCTAATTCATTCTCCATGCTAGTTCATTCCTTGGCCTTTTCTGAATAGAGACTGCCAATAGTAGCAAATTAGATGATGATTCTGTGATGTGGACTGTTCACTTGGGACCAAGAACAAATGACCAAACTTGAAGACCTGCCTTTTAAACTATGGATCCAAATATTATAGCCCAGACCTTTATTCATTACATAATCTTCTTGAAAGAATAAATCTGCCACACGTCCGGAGGAAAAATGAGTACCAAACAATAGCATTTTAGTCGCCGGGAAGATGATCGCTACTTTATCGAATATTGTGGGGATAAATGTAATAAAAGTGCTTTGAGTTATTCACAGGAAGGCACCACAGAAATCTCAAGTATGGTCCAGCTTGCTTCCCTCTTTTATAGGCAGACCCTAGTTTTTTCTTTAATTTTATACATGAACTTACTCAGAATCAATGTTTCTCATAAGTACTAAGCCATTACAGAGAAACGATGAAAAGTGAGTTCAATGAATTGAGGATAACTCACGGAGCAGTGTGTAACAAGGATGCTGGTGTTTTCAAGAGACATAACTGGAGAGTCATAAACCTAGGATCAAGTTCCTTCCAAGGAGACTTTATTTAGGGGAATCAGATGGAGACCACAGATGGAGACCACTCACTCAGATTTTCACTGTGGCTGCGTTGTTCTGAGGCTGCCCCAACATTACAGAGTTTATTCACACTAGTTATGCAACCTTGAGCAAGTTGCTTCATCTTCCACACCTGGTTTCTCTAATCTGTTAACAGACAGGGCTGGAAAGGTCATCTCTCAAGAGCCCATGCTGTTCTCGCACATTCCAATGAGGAGCCTTCCATTAGCGTGAGTGCCGTCTGTTAAATTTTTCTCCATGAAAAGATTCATACAAACTATTGGGAGGTTAGCAAAACACAATATAAGATCCTTCATCTAAAACTCCTGAATCAACCCTTCGCTTTGTACTTCCATTGATTCTCACTTTTAACTGCCAGACGTCTTCAACTCTTATAGACGTTTGCCATAACTACAGGGTCAGGATTGTAAGAATTAAGAATCTGTTGTTGAGAATGCTGTGTTATGTAGGAAAGAAATAAGAGACATCTAGAGTGATAGAGCTAATACATGATATTAAATAGCAGTGACCCTAAGCAAAATGACAAAATTGACAAGTTTCTTCTCTTGCACGTTCTCCTAATTTTCTTTTCAGGGCCATAAATACCTAGTATGTTCCTTCCTAGATATCCCATGGAGTCAAAATGTCTCTTAGCATCCCCTGATCCCTTCATTACCAATCTTTTGCCCACTTGGGTCTTCATAGGCTAGACATTGTCTCAGAGCCCTGGATGTATGTTTCTTCCTTCCTCTTATCATAACCTATTTATACCTATTATTTTTCACCAAGCTTTATTAATAAGAGCTTAATGGCTGTCTCTAGTCTAAAAGTGTTTTAATTTAATAGGGGACAAGCAATGCATCTTTCTTGGAAAAATAAAGGCAAAATCAAAGTATTAGTGGAAACTCTGTGAGATGTAGCCCCTTTTTATGTGAGAGGCAAAAGGGAAGCTTCTGAATATCCAGAATACGACAAGCCACAAAAGTCACCCAACTCATACATAAACAAAACCTTAGGATGAATTTTTCTAGTATATAACATCAGACTGTATCTGGATGTTTATATTGAGGAGCAAAAAGAAGGTAAGACTGAATAGGTAGGGTAGAGTTAGATTATGGAGAGTTTTTGAAAACTTATATTGAAAATGTTGGATTTTTATCTTAAAGACAACGGGGAAAGTTTGGAGGTTTATAACCTGGGTCAAAAATATAAGACAGAACAACAACAACAAAAAATCCTTTTAGAGATTGTTACCATTGCTTAGAGTTCAAGGAATAGACATGATGGAATTGATTTGAAAGAAACCTGGAAGGATGAATTGAAAGAAGTTGGTGATTTGATACAGAAAATAAAAAGAGCCAAAGATTTTAAAAATTTGGACAACAAAAGAATAGTTTAGAATTGTTGATCAAAATAAAAACTGATTTGGACAAATAAAGAAAAAAAACATGTAAAGGAAAAAAACAACAACAACAGAAAGCTCAGAAAGCTAAAGCAAGGAACCATGGGGATATCCCAAAGCGACAATCATAAATAGAATATTATTCAATACAGTAGATATAAAAGTACTATCAACAGGTGTTTGTATCAAGGCATACATCCTTTGCATATATTTCACGGAAATACAAAAGAGAGACAAACACAACGAGACAGAGTGGGGGGAGAGAAAAATGGTCCAACCTAGGAACTGGGAAGAAACAAAGTTAATGTTTTGAAGTCAAAGATGTGGTTCTGCAGTAAGAATCAAGAGGTCTAAAAGTGTACTCGGAGAGTCATTACAGGGGGACATTTTCACATCCCACTCAAAGGTCCTAGCCATTGCTGTGATGTGCCTAAACACAATACCTTACAACAAGGCTCTCCAAGGACACATTCCAAATATACCACATACAATGAGTATACAGTGACCCAGGACACAGAGGCAGGTGCACACCGAAATGCTGCCATGCTTCTATGACTTCATCACCTCAAATTGAAAGTGAGCAATCACATATTGGGTACTTAATACCATGCTTCCCCGAAAATAACACCTACCTGGACAATCAGCTCTAATGCGTCTTTTGGAGCAAAAATTAATATAAGACCCGGTCTTATTTTACTATAAGATAACATAACATAATATAATATAACATAATATGAGATCAGGTCTTATATTAATTTTTGTTCCAAAGGATGCATTAGAGCTGATTGTCCGGCTAGGTCTTATTTTCGGGGAAAAGGGTATATGTAAGGCATATAATCACGCCATTTATGATGCAGGGAAGACAGAGTCGAAAGCAATAAATGCTTTGGAAGACTCACTATATTTCTTAACTTATACATTTTTTTCACCTTATAAGATTTGTCTTATAAATGTGTTGTCCATGTCAACAAACTACCAATTAATTTTGGGTATATCAGGTACACTTTCTTTAAGATTGTTTTCCTTGTGCTTACAGATGTGAAATGATTTTGACAAAGAAGTAGCTGAAATCATTTGTTTCTCCCAAAAAATAAAGTAATTCAAAATAAAGTTTAATCAATATTAACCTTTAAAAGAATCATAAATAACTTGAAATTGTTCTTTCAGTGTCCATATGAAAATTTTCTCTATTCACTAAAGGGATAGCATTGGAAGCTTACTGTATAAAGGATAACATGAAAATTATTTCCAGAAAATATGTGTACAAATTTCAATTACATTTATAAATTTTCATTTTAGTTTTAACTTGAATATGCATAAACTATTGAATACCATGACTAAAGTAAATATAGTTAGAATATAGTGAGTTGTTAACATATTTTATATTTATTTATCCTTTATTATTAGCATATTAAAATAAAAAATCAGGGTGCATGTTCACCAAGCAGGAAATATTAATGTGTATAATTCTACATAATTATCTGTATTTCTAAACATTACCTTTTCATGATTTGGATCTTGAGTTTCACCTTTGTGTCTGTAACTTTGCTGATCTCCAGGAGGATCTCTAAAAATTCTGGCGACATTTTAGAAGCAGTACCTTTTAATGAATTCAACAATAGGCCTTTGCATATATCTACCAGTAGGTGGAGCAGACAACATAATTTATTACCCAAGAGCAAGGACAAGGGAATGAAAGTCAGTTTATCTGGAATAAAACAAATCTGCAAATGAGATTTTCTTCAAAGGAAATATGTCCTATATATGTTAGATTTAGTTTGACTGGTTACTGAATCAAAATAAATAACTTTATTAAATAATCAATCTTTGCAGAAAGATAAATTAAATTTACAAATGGAGACAATGTTTGCATTTTACTTATTCAAATCAACTAAAATTAGCTTTCTTTTCATAAAACTTTTACAAGGGACAAAGATTTTTTGATGTGTTCATTTAATAATGGTGTTAAACCCAGTCCTGTTTTATAGGTGATGGGTGCATAACAAACAGTATTTTCTGGGACATATAATTGACTAATCCTATTATATCTGTAGCAACAAATTAACCTTATTACTACTAGTAAATGGTGATTGATTATTTATGCAAATAAGTCACCAAATTCAGCTTTCTGATTGAAATAAACATATACAAAAGGTACTTTAATATGACTTGAACTTTTTAATTAATAAATCCCTGAGGGGTCTATTAATTCACTCAGTGTAATATTAGTCATTTAGTTGTGTAATTTCTCTTCATGCTAACATATTTACTTGCATAAAGGTGAGATAATTAATACCTATAAAAATTAGGAATAGATTTTACAACTATTTTAAGATATACATCGGATCTGTAATAAAAATAAGCTTAAAATTGACTTTGAACCTATGCTATCAGTATGAGTATGCAGTATATCAGCATAGTTGTCCTAAAATTATGAATACATTAAATAATACCTGCTTTCATTTATTATCTATGACTGAGTTTATAAAGACAATTTTGGCTTACAAAAATATTCACCTTTCCTGAAGAATTATTTGTATGAATCGTTTTATTTCTACTCATCTAAGTTAAGCTATCTTGCCTATGAAAGTTTAATATAAAATTAGTATTTTCCAAAATAGATCAAAATCACTTCTAAATTATTGAAATCACTAAGAAAATATTGTTTCTCTCCTTACTAAAATGCTATTCGAATATTCTTTTAAGCAGGTCAACAGAACATTTGTGATCCTGACATACTTCTTATAAAAATTATTTAGACTCGAATACTTATTTAGTAAATTTTCAAATATCTGCACAAATTGAGAGTAAAAAGTTACACAAGCCTTAAAAAACAGATACTCAATTCATACTTGGCTTTTATTGTGTGCTTAACTGTACATTTAATAGAATTTCAAATCAAAACTCTTAAAACAAGCAATCAAATTAATCTGTAAACATCTAACTCAGGAATATTTTCAATATCTACAGTTTAACTTCTCCTCATGAGCCAAGTCATGCCAAGAAAATCAGTAACACTACTTAGCCTCAAGTATGGGTCTTTCATTCTACCTGAGCCTTCCTTAGGTTTGAAAAAGTAAGATTTTTTAAATTAAAATAAACAAAATAGTAAATGGAAGCAGGAGAACTGTAAACATGCATGGTTGCTAATTTCAGTGACTACCTGTATAAACTGTAATAGAAAGTTGTTGATTTCCTTCTACTAAAACAATTAGCATTACACTGAAATTAAACTGAATTCTGCTCCTGTGGTTAAGCATCCCATAACATGCATTTCTATGTCCTAGTCCTAGTACAGTGACAGATAGATTGGAGGTACTCAAAAACACGTCAGTTGGAGTAATTAACTGATGGATTTTAAAGTTAAGATTTATGTTCACTCTATTAAATCTTACTGTTGCATATTCTTGCTTAGGTGAAGAAAAAATATTGCATGTTTTGCTTAGGTGAAGATCGTTTATAATTATGACTTGTAATATCAGTTTTAAAATTCCACCTCTTTATATTATGATGAAAAATACTGATATAAAGCTAATAAAGCAAATTCGGTGGATATAAGAAATAAAACATTTGAAATTTCCAGTACTATCCTGTCAGTACAACTAATCCCCCAACCAAACTTAACAGATGAAATTAGAGTGACAAAAAAAAAAAAAGCTTGCTTTGGAAATGAAAGTGTTTCCCTAGTTCAAACGGTTGTCCTTTTATCTCCAGTTACTTGTGATCAAATATTAAGATCATTTTAACAAAGTATACCACCTTGCCAGATCCAAATAAAAATCCTTGATATTTTTATAACATTTCTCCAAGAGAGGTTATTTGAGAACACAATCTCCCCTTTATTGCCCTCAGGTCTGTGAAACCAGGTGTGAAATGCAGGGGGTGGGGAGAAAGCAAAACAGCATTATAAAGTTTTCTAACTACTTTTTGTTACTAACTAAAGGGAAGCTAAGGAAGGAAATGAGAAGATGAATGACCCCAACAGCTAAGACAAACAGAAGGAAATGAAAAGTGTAGAATCTTAGTTTACCCTCCACAGGTTAAATTCTAATATGATTGTTATCATTCACTAAATGCCCTCTAGGGGAATAGCACTATTTAAATGCGTTACATTTAATCCTTGTAACAGTCTTTCCATGTGCCAAGTGAAAAGGAGGCTCAAAAAATTCAAGATAATGTCCTATTATCTTACCTTAATTGGGAGAGCTTTTGGATATCAACTCAGCTGTGTCGAAGACAAGGTCCATACTCTTTTGACTGTACCACAGCACCTCAAAAGCAATTATTTGATTGGATGCCAAGGAGTTCAGGAGAGAAGCAATCACTAAACTGAAGTCTACATACATTGATATTACCAGAAGCCAGTGTGATACAAACACAGAAAAATGGAATAGAGCACTGACAGCCTGGATTGGTTTAACACAGGTATACTTAAAACACAAGGGTAACATTATCTGAAAAATCATTAAGATCCATAGTCACAGACAACAGTTTAGTGGTTACCAGAGGGTAAGAGGGGAGCAAGGGTGGTAGATGAGGGTAAAGGCGGTCAAATATATGGTGATAGAAGGAGAACTGACTCTGGGTGGTGAACACACAGTGTGATATACAGACGATGTATTATAGAAATGCACACATGAAACCTATGTAATTTTACTGACCATTGTCACCCCAATAAATTTAATAAAAAAAATTAATCCATGAGTTGAGTCACATGGTCATTAGTGAAATAATTTGTTAAACCAGGCATTTAATTTTAAAACTGAAATGAAATAAAAATAATTAAAAACAAAACAAAACAAAAAAACCTAATGTATGTACTTACGATACTCTGGCATAAGGTTAGCACCCCATGGATATTTCCAAATTAGTTGTTATTAGCAGAACAACTAATTCTCTATGGACTTTCTAAATGATTCTACTACATACTGGATGTCTAGATAACCTCAGATAAAACAGAACAAAGAAATGTTTCAGTTAAACTGGATTTCACCATTTTAAAAATTGCTTTCTCACACTACACATATGTATAAACAGCACAATTAGAACTCAGATTAAGAAAGATTCAAAGTAAAGAAGATTCAGAGTTATCAAAACAACTCTACCTAAGAGTTATTATCAGGTTTAAACAATTGAAGCGTATATTTATGGCCCTCAAAATAGAAAGAAAGGAAGGAAGGAAGGAAGGAAGGAAGGAAGGAAGGAAGGAAGGAAGGAGGGAGGGAGGGAGGGAGGGAGGGAGGGAGGGATAGAGGGAGAGAGAAAGAGAGAGAGAGAGAGGGAGAGGGAGAGGGAGAGGGAGAGGGAGAGGGAGAGGGAGGAGAGAGAGAAGGAAAGAAAGAAAACATTTTGCTAAAAATAATTCTTGGTTTGTAATTCTGTATTTTATAAAAGGTAGCCTACCAATCACACAGCTAACATGTTTACATTGCTATGAATTTTATAATAAAAAAGTAAAAATACTTTGACTTTTTAGTTTAAAACTGTCTTTAAATGACTGCATAAGTAGAGTCAAAAGACCTCAGTGTGAGTACCAAATCTGTTAGTGCTAGTTTTGTGTCTATAAATCAGTCACAGAATTATCTGAGTTTCCGTTTCCTTGCCTGTTAAGTGAAGATAACTCAGCTATAGGAATCCAGGTCAACAATGAGATAGTCATCAGTATGGAAAAGCACTGTTATTTAGACTATGGCGTAGAGTCCAGAGGCGCGAGAAGCCTGTATCCCAAACGTACATGGCCACCCAGTACTTAATGTGTTTTCGAACTGGATGCCTCTGAGGATGAGTCAGCTTCGGATCTCACCGTGCACCATTGGAACTTGACTTGCCCGTGTTTAAAAACATTTAAATGTGTGACTCTAGCTACAACTATGAGACGGAACTTGAAAGTACAGAAGAAAAAATCAAAAACCCAGAGACTGCTAGTTTCCTGCCCAAAGCTCAAGCGATGCCCAAAGCTCAAGCGACAAAACCCAACTCAACACTCAACTTCAGGCTTTTTAGCCGTATCGCGTTGTGAGCAGAATATTCTACACATAATGTATTTTTTCTTAGCAACCTGTGAAGTACTCCGAATCCCACATTTATATGTCTGTGTGAAGATGTAACTGCTGAGGGACTTTTAGTTAAAAGCTATACCTTGAAAACGTGCATCAAAATTTGGAAAAGGTGCAAGAATGGTTTTAATCTCAACACGAGCTCAATTAAAAGAGAAAACCTGAAAACTGCCTCAACGGAATAACTCGTTGGTCCTTGCTCAGGTCACAACACAACAGTGAGCCACTCAGGCGGGGTTGGGAAAGCAAGGCTGTGCCCTTCGTGTTGTGTTGTCATAGTGGCAGATACACTGCTGACTTGGACCCTTCTGCCAGCGTCGCAGCAGCTGCCTCTAGGAAGCTGCTGTGACAGACGAGTCACGGTGTCTGCGTGCACCGACACAGAAGCACGAAATTGAACTCGAAGTAGTGTCTTTGTGATATCTTTTCAACAAGTCATGTCCTATTCAGCCTGCTAGTTTATCTCTGTCAGGCTAGGGGCCCCAGTGGCTCGTGGGAGCTGTCAGGGACAGGTAGACCAACCTGCTTTGTGCTGAGGAGGTAATGCATCTTTCGAGCCTGGTAATCTCTTTTCTTCTCTTCCCTTTCGAGTTCGGCCTTCTTCTCTTCTCTCTCTTTCATATCTGCAAACTCCTCCAGGGCCTCCCTGCATCCGAAGTCGGCCGTTATTTATGATAGTAAAAAATCTGCTTACATTTTAATTCTTTCGCTAATGATAATCAAGGAAGTTTTTGAGGGGCAACCATCGTCCACATCCATCAAAATCAGTGGTGTAATCTATCTTACCTGTACATTCCTGCAATCTTTAAAAAGCACCTAAAGTGATTATTTTCTAGTGGTTAAATTTTTAGAACCAAACAACTATATATTGTAAGTAAGTCAATAAGTATAGTGGAGCAAATATACCAAATGCAACATGATTGCTATATTAATTTCTTTGGCTGAAGATAAACCATTTTGGACATACTTAAATATCCCAAGAAAACATTTGACCTACTGATTTCCTTTAAATTTTGATTTTGTTTTTGCAAATCTCTTATCGTTTATTTTGTATACTAACTAATGAGATAATTTTAAAAGTGTGATAGGCTTTTATACATATGTTTAATTTATTATAAGCTTACTTCTGTTAACAGGACAGGTAATATCAACATGATTACATATATTTACCTGCACTCGAAAGGTTGACATTTTGTCCAATTATATAGATAATGAGAATAAAAGCTAAATTAGGTGAACAAGTTCATGGCATTCTGAGTATAATAAAGTCCATTAAAATAATGAGATTTTTTTTCATCATTTATGTGTGTGTATCTATACATTTAAACACAAAATAAGATTTTAAAATATACTATGTAAAAAAAAATACCTGCTAAATAGAATAATGTTATGAAATATGAAAAAAAACAAATCCTTTATTTGAATAGAACAGATATAATTTAACTATTCATCTTAAAATGTTTTGAAATTGCACTTTATTCTTTTTAAAAACTAGATATGTAACTTAGTGTCTAGTTCTATAAGTAAAATACTAAGTACATTATGTGGGTATTCACCTCAAAGATATCAGGGTAAGTAGAGAGGAAACTTCTAAAAATAGGAGATTCTCCTTTCTACTTCAATGTCTAGAAATATTTTTGTTGCGATTTCCTGTTAGAGGCGACTGATACAATACTTCATACAAGGTTACTCATGAAACACACTGACGTTTAAAAATCACTGTGCTAGACCAGTGCAGCACTGCAATTTTTTTCAACATAAGATTAAATTGCAAAATAAATGAATTACTTGAAGTGGCATGGCCCTCATTTTCCCACCCTTCTCTTGAAAATTGCTTATTAATGTGAAAAAAGGAGTCAGAAAATAGCCTGTTTTACCTTATGCATAGTATTTTGGGGGCTTCTGCACCCACAGAGCTGGGCTAACTGCTCATTTAGATTGTGTTGGTAGGCTGGTACAATGACCTTTACGACCTGTATCTCAAGGCTATTATTAATTGCTAAGTAACCTGGAAAAGCCAAACAAATTTGTTTCCATTGAAAGGATCTCTATCTGTGTCTGAGAATTTGTTCTGTACCAAACAAACCTCATTAACTGTGTCCATTTTTGACAAAGAACCCGGAATTAGAGGGACTGGTGACCTTTCTTTGTCCTTAAGGTACAAATTTCAAGGCAGTTACATATGAATAAATGAGATTTTTTTTACCAGGAAAAATATAATTGTATGTTATATAAAAAACTGAATATATTAATTTTCATCTTTACATTTTATGTTATATAAAAAAATAAATATTTTGTCTATAATTATTCTTGTAAGTCTTTAAGATAATTTAAAATAACCAAGGGACTGCCACTAAAAGGATAATTACTGATATTCATGTATATATTTGTGATTGCTCAGAAAACTACTGTACTTACCTTTGGAATGACATAAATTTATAGAGCACAAACTTCTTTGTAGATACACACACACACACACACACACACATATACGCACACATGTATGTATATATATATGTGTGTATATATATATACACATATATATACACATATATATACACATATATACAAAAAAGTTTGTGCTCTATAAATGATTCAATGAATATGAAGAGATCTCACCTCAGAAAGAAAAAAGGCCCAATACAATGAACACATACACGAACAGGTGAGCTACAAAGAAGAACATAGGACTTGACACAAAATCAAAACCGTGAATTATTTGAAGTAGTAAAAACGGTCCATCTTCAGGATAGGGAAACGTAAAATATAAACAGTGTGTACTTGGGGAGGTTGACAAGGAAAGCTAAATCTGTGAGACGTGTAAAAGAATTTCAGTTTCCAGTATACATAGAAAACACACAATAAACTCAGAAGGAACTGGGAAGCCCTAAAAATAAATCCAAGAAACTTGACAAAACACTAGAAAAGTTAATCTGGGATAATCTCCAAATAGAAAACAATTAATTTAATAAATTCATACAATTAATCAATCTTTCATTCCTGATTTACGGTCATACTTGAGAATAGACAGATATACTACACACCACAGTTATGTCAAAGAGTGTCTGTAAAAAGACCAAGTAGGAAGAATTGAATAAATCATTTATCCTTGATATATAAGTTTTTGTTACATCACTAGGGATGAAGCTATGGCTCAGTGTAAAGGATGTAATAAAAATTATGATCTCATTAAAGATTAAATGATGGAAACCATTCTAACTAGGATTACCCACAAAATTATAAAACTGTCTATTTTTTATACAGGGATTTTTAAATCTAGTACCTTTAAAATAGTTTTTTCCCCCCCAAATAATTTCAGGTTGTTTTTATTTCAGGTGTGCCATTTTATTTCTAATCCCACCCCCCCAAAAAAATCCTGCGATATATATGGGTTAGGTGTTACTAATCATCCTATTTTACAAATATGAAAACACATAAAGAGATAAAATGACCTACTCTGAATGAAACATTAGTTAATGACAGAAATGGAATCAGAATCCTTAGGTTTGTAGAGTCTCTAACTCCCGACCAAACTATAATCATCCTGATACAAGACATACTATGCAGAAGATCGTGCTTATTGACCTAACCATGCATATTTTCTTTTATCTTCTGATTCTGTTTCCTACCATATAGTGAAAGAAACTGGGGTAATTCCTAGAACCTCCTGTATCACTTTTCATACATCAAAAGCATTTTGTGATATTGGTATAACAATAAAGTTAAAAGTCACTGAAAAATGTGTGATGCCCTGAGGTGTCATTTCAGAATCTGCGCTGTCAATCATCCACTACGATTGCCTCCAAGTGGCTATCATCATTCTTATCATCATTAGAATATGTAAATATTTTATTATCATTACAAATAACAATAGCAAAATATATTCAAACGTAAGGCATATCCTTTTTGTCTCTGTTACGTGGCTATTACATTCTACAATATATTACAGCCGTACGCATGCGTCCACTTCCTGCACTCTGTCTACTGAGCGCTGAGGTCCTGAAGGCTTATCTATTGATGTGCCCCTCCCAAAGTAGTCGGCCTGTATCTGCCAGAAACTAGGTGCCAGTATCCCTTTTAACTATTTCTCAACCAACTACATTTCATCACCTGTGATGGTTTAGTGAGGAGAGGGAAGAAGCCACAGTGAGGAGCCTCTCTGGGAAAGAAGGGGGAAACCAGGACTCTGGCTCTTGGCCTGGGGCAGTGGTTCTCAGACTGTGGTCCCTGGAACAGCAGCACCTGGGGGTCGCTAGAAATGCACATTCTCAGGTCCCACAGCGGGCGGATTCAATCAGAAATTCTGGGGGGTGGAACCCTGAGACAATCACCTGCTTGCTCAGGTTTGAGAAGCACTAGATTACGCCAATGAAAACTGTCAGCTCTGTGGAGGGATTGAGATGCTTCTGTTCTATTCACTAGTGTGACATCATGAAGGGGTGCAATTACATTCAGTTAATAATCTTGATAGACTATCACCATATTAACTAAAGCACCATGGAGGACTATGAAGAGATGGGATATGCACATCACAATGCTTTCAGAGAAGTCATAATTTTGCCAGAGAAATACAAAAAATTATATGCAAATTGTTTTAAAAGCATAAATGCCCCAAATTTCAGAGGGAACTGAGAACAATATTACACAATTTCTCAAACAAAGACAAAATGCCATCATCTGCACTATCTTTAAAAAAACATAATTCTAAGAGAATGGATTTCAACAATTCTTTAGAGACCTCCCTCTGTTTTGATGGCAAAGTCAGTCATGTGTTTCTGTTGCAAGAAGCCTTCAAAATAAAAATAGCTGAATAGCGGTAGTTTCTGCTGTGGCATATTATGACATAAAAGCATTTTAGTTCAATTTACTGAATGTACTTACATGTTGTCTCTAATAATGGCTCCAATATATGCATATTAATTTAGCCAAATAACAAGAAAATAAAAGTGAAAAGAGATGGCTAAGTCTAAAATATAAGTCAAAATACTAACCACAAATAAAACCAATTATATGCCTGGACTTGGTGTGTGACACCCACAAATATTTTGAGACTGGTAAAACTTTAGAACAGATTATCTGGAAGTCACTGAGTCCCAAAACATTTGCATTAGAAACAGAAGCTTCACTTTAAGTCCGTCGGACCATATAAACCACTTATTTTATCCACCTGGTCACCTTGGCCCTGGAACTCTGGGACAGGTGCCACAAATTTCACAAATTTCTGTTTCCGACTAACAGAAAATACAGCTTCAAATTAAGCATTCTGTAGCACATCATCAATATTCAAGCACTCAGGTTGTTCCTGAACTTCAAACCTTACTCTGAAACCTGGAGATGAGACTTTGACATTTTACAAACATTTAGAAAACTCCTCTCATAATAAACAAACAAACTTTTCAGTTACTTAAAAAAAAACCTTAAAAATCCTTTGTTTGGTGCAGTATAAGTCAATTTCTCTTCAAAATAGCTAAGCTGCTTTAAGAGTTAATATCATAAAGAAAATCGACACTCATTTGTTTATTCAGTCTGTCATAAGACTGTTTAAAATATTAAACGAAATAAAGATGTGGAAAGCTCAGTCCCCGCGCCTTCAGGTAGCTTGCAAATGAAATAGCTGATAACTAAGTGGACTGTAGACAGAAGAAGTCTACAAAGAAATAAGCGCGCAGTTCTTCAGTTCAGAGAGCTCACTTCCAATTAGAGGGATCAGAAAAGTCTTCGTGTATGTGGAGACACTGGGGTGGGACAAGGAGCAGGTTTTCACTTAAGGAGAGAGCTGGGTTCCTAGCTTCACTTAAGGAGAGAGCTCCTCCCACAGAGGAGGGTGTAATGGAATGAAGCTGGGTTACTCACAGAAACTCTCCCTCTCTGGTAAGCTTGGTCCATCAACAGCAAAGAGGGGGAATGCACTTTAGAGTAGAAGAAAGGTTTCCTAACCAAAGGTGAATGGGCTCCCTATGGGGAATGCCAGAAAAGCTGTTCTCTATAGAGATTTTGAGAGTGAAAAAGTAAAAAAAAAAAAAAAAGGATAATGGTTGATGTTATAAAATTACAATACCATGACTTCACTCTGATCATAAAAAGGGATCATCCAATTGCTCCATTATTTAATTTTCCTACTTTGCATGATTTTAGAAAGCAATAAGGCTCTATTCAAACATCATTCATGAAAATCAAATTTTTTCTTCTTCAGGCTCTTCTGAATAAACTTAGTTGAAAAGAATTTTTTTGTATAGTACTCTTCCTAAAAATATGCACATAATTCATGTTAAAATTATTTTCTTTTTAAGAGTCTGGATACTTTCTTCCGTAAAAGGAAGTACATTTTTATATGACATGTATGATGTCAAATAATTGAGAGTCCCATTGAGCTAACACAGTAATAGGCATAATAACACATATGTACATCGTGCATTATTTTCAGGAGCTCCAAGTGCTTCACAGACATTAATCCACCCTCAAGACATTACACTGAGGTTGGAAAGGGCAGGTATTATGAACAAGGGTCCTGTTCTTCTTTGTGAAATGAAATGACGTTACATACAGGTGGTGACTCTGAGACACAGCGTGCAGGCTCCCTGCATAAAGGTAAACCAAGGCACATCATACTCTGGCCTCTCCTTTGTGTGTCTTTGCAGCGATTCATCTGTGCAGGATGAGGCTCAAACTACGGAAGTTTCATTTTGGGGTAGGGCTCAGAGTTGAGGTACCTACATTTTCCACTTCATAGGAAAAGAACTGCAAGAGCTTATTTACTTGGTGTTTCCTCAAAAATCACACCTTGTCTCTCACTTAAAAGGAGTTGACTCCATTGTAAAGCAAAACTAATTGCTGCTGCTTTTGCATGCAATCCACTCAGCACAGACCAGGGACATCTCCAAACAGATCCTGAGGCTGTCACAAAGCAAGACGATACCCGAGGATGAGGCCAACATATTTTAAAGCAGTATATCCCATGCAACTTCACAAAATTATCTAATGCATTTTAGAAAACGATGTATTGACCAACTGTCTCACAATCAATCTTAGAAATCACTTCCATATGAATGCCAAACAGAATCCCATCCTATTTACTGTTGGGCAGGATAGGAAAAGGTTACAAAATAGTAGTAGAAAGAACAGAGAGAGACAGAAACAAACTGGAGTGATTTTCTTTCTTCATTCTGTCCCATGTCACTCCTGAGAGAGGAAATAGGTTAGAAAGGAAACAAGAAGGAAAAAGCTGAAAAGCATTACAAAGGGGTTAATAAAAAGCCATTAAAAAAAACAAGTAATGCTTTATTAATTCACTGCTTTTGCAGTATGATACTACTGCATACCTTTCCTCTTTATCACAAAATTTGTTTATTATGTATATATAAACTCTAGGAATTCCCATTGTACAATAATATTTTAACTAAGATACATGTTAACAGTTTTCCTAATGATCCATGTTTTTAAGTATTAGACTATTTAAGAATATAATGCAAGTATTCATTTAGAGTTTGCTTTATTCTTATGCTAAGAAGATACTCTGAAATATAATTCCTATATTTCTAGGAACTCTAAGTCATCTTTTGCTATGAAACTCCTAAAAGGAAAGAGATAAGAGATTACATCGATCAGATTTGTATTTCAGAAGAATCACTCAGGCAGCAGTAGGAAGGATAGATGAGGAACGAGAACAGAGAACTAAGAAAAGAAATGATAGGTTTGGGGAAATAATTATTTTATACATAAGCATGCTTAGCTTGAGGTGTCTGTGGATGTCCAAGTGACAATGTTAGCTGGCATTTGAATAGATGGTTATAATAATCACAAGAAAAGTTCTGGGATAGAGAATACTCAAATTGGTGAATCATTCGAATACAATTGGTAGCAGAAATCACAGAAGTGGAAGAGATTGCCCATAGCATATAGACTGAAAAAGCAAGTGCATTAAGGAGAGAACACTGATATTTAGGTCCGGCAAATAAAAGAGAGTACACAAAGGAAATGGTGACAAAATCATTTTCTAAGTAGAAACCAGGAGAGAGTGATGTCTGAGAATTCAAGCTACAAGAGAGATTAGACAAGAAAATGATCAACACTGTCATATGCTTCAGAGGCCAGAGAAGATGAAGGCCGAACAGTCCACTGGAATTATAATTTTTTTTTTTAGTACTATTTACATTTTCTCCATACTGTTTCACAATAACTTAAACAGACCTTCAAGTATGACGAAAAATAGTTTATTAGTAACATATCCCGTACCTGAATCTGATTTCCACTATATATCTCAATCGGCAAGATTAAAAGTAGCATTGCCAGTCCTTATCGCAGAATTTAAAAGGGGAGAAAAGGAACTCCCTTTCATCTATCACGTATCACGACATCAGCTAGGCCAAGTGAGAGCTAAGAACTTCTAAACCTCCATTCCGCCAAGTTGGACAACCACAGGCTAAGTCCACGAAACCACATATTTCAGTCCTGGCTTTTAAGTTAGTAACCATTTAAACCTACACTCGGGCATTTTTAAAAAAAAAAACTGTCAGATTGAGAGAGAGAGAGAGAGAGAGAGAGAGAGAGAGAGAGAGAGAGAGAGAGAGAGAGAGAGAGAGAGAGACTTGAAATTCAGCAAGCTTTTTTCTGTTTAAAAAAAGAAGTTTACAGAAGTCACGGTTTATTGACTTATTTGGTGTCTCCTATTGAAGATTCATACGTGAAATATCTTTTAGAATCAGTGTTAGGAAAAGCTGTTTATTGGCACACGCAGTGATGTTTTCTCCACTTGACAATGGACGCCCTTAACTATCCACGTCCCCTGATCCATCACACCATTAGTGTTAACAGTCTGTATTTTCCTTCACTGTGGTCCTTATTTCCCTTACCCTTTTCTTATCTATCTTTTCCTAAACTGCTTGAAATTCATTGTGTAAAGAGTTAAATTTGAAAAAAAATTAATATACAGGTGAAGTAATTATACCCAGTGTAATAAGATTTTTCCTTCTATTAATTCTATCTTGGAAATGAAGCTTTTTCCCTGCCTCCTTTTTACATACTTTGCTTTTAAAACGTTTTGAAATAGCAAATTGTTAAAGGTAGTGCATTGCTAAAAATACCGTAAGTGAAAAGGCTGTGATCAAACGGTTGATATCATTCTATATTTTAAAGTGATTATATGGACTATGGCATTAATTTCTAATTATGGATGTTACAGACTGTTTGTAAAGCAAAGAACATTCACTGTATTTTAAGTTAGACACTCTAGTATGTTATCATCTAAATTCCACCAAATTAATTGCTATACTTATTGTATCTTCATATCCAAAATGATTCCACAGACAAAAGTCACGTTGTAGTTAACATTACAGACCAATGTGGCTCTTGAAAACTAAAATGTGATTTTCTTTACGTCTTAGGGAGCCCTTACTAAAAGAGCCTGTCGTCTAGATACAATTAGATAAAGCCAAACTGAGATCGTTTAGTTGGCTGACATCAGAATATTATATTTTTAAATGAGGTTTATTGAAATGTTATCTTTAAGTAATCGTATTTATTCTCCCTATTTACACACTATCTCTGTGCTCTACTTACGTCCTTGAAATCGGGAACGGGGACACCACAGTATGAAAAAGTGGCCTGGCTGCTGGAGTTCATAAATTTTGTTCAGCTTTGGATGAGTTCAAAGAATTGCCATGTAAGAAAAGCCTTACAGAGGGAATTTATCTGATTATGGCAGTAATAATTACCCAGCTGTTTATTGCAGATAGAGAAATAATTCATGCAGGCAATAGGCCATGGTGGCAATGACACTGTGCATTTAGTAAATATGCAAACTGTTCACTTCTAATTAACCAAGCTAGAGGATGCCCTTATTAAACGTATAAACTAAAAGTGCCTTCCTGACAAGTGATGAATTGTTACATCACACAAACTCTTGCCACAGAATTATTGCAGTGAACTTGGGGCTTAACTTCATTAAGAGATCTTGTGGGATAGTTAAATGAGGATGGACAGCATAACGAGGCTTCCCTGACAGCCAATGATATCTCAGAGCTTCATGGAACTGCACCTTTCCTTCCGCCCTGCCTAACTGGTCAGATTCTCGACAGATAGATAGATTGTGAAAGTGTGAAGTTCATTTGAGTGCAAATAATAAAAATAAATGAAATAACATGACAGCCCATTGACGGAGGCTACCTGACAGTTTACCTACCAAATGAATCTACAAAACAGCCAGTTTCCTAGGATGCAAATATCATTCATGTATCAAAAGTGGAAAATCTATCACTCTTTAACATAAAATGATTTGTTGAATAAAAATAAATAGTCTTATTGACTGGCAGTATAATATCTTTCAAAAAGTACATGAATGGGTTTTATAAAAGAAAATTAGTATAATACAGAAATTACTCTTAATATTGACTCTGACTGAGTTTCATTTAAGTTCACCACATAATTAGAAATAGTTCATTGTCTATATTCCTTTGCTTAGCCTTACTTTAAGATAACTATTCATTCTTTACCAAACATCCATACAGGTATTTCTATCCCGGTTAAGGATCTTATGGAAAATACCACTTAGACGGAAGCCCTAAACCTAACAAAGCAAAACTAAAATATTTCTAGCTAAACTGTAGAATGGGTAATAATGCCGACTTCACAGGACTGTTGTGAATTGAAGGTTATAATGAGAGCTTAGCACAATACTTGGTATACAGTAAGTGTTCAATGCATATTAACAATTTATAAAGTGCTTCTGTGAAAATAGCTCTATTTGATTAAAAGATTAATTCCTTGTATTTTCAATGGGAGGTTCACTCTGAGATTTGTTAAGACTCTACATTTGTTCTTTTATCTACATCACACAGCCTCTGAGAATATAAAATGTGTGAATTGGCATTTTGGGCAATATCAGAATATTATTGTAAATGTTTGCTTAATTACAAACTTATTGTAAAACATGAAATGATATATAAAAGTATTATGTATTCTAAGAGAATCAGACTTTGCCACTATTGAAAGTCTAATATAGTACTTCCAAATTTATTATATAACCTAATTAATGAATATTTATGTTCTACGAAAGAATACATGACCCCATCTTCAAAAAAAATTATGCATTCATATCGTTATATACAGCTTTTTTTGGTTTTTTGTTTGTTTGTTTGTTTGTTTTTTATTGGGGAAGGGGAACAGGACTTTATTGGGGAACAGTGTGTACTTCCAGGCCTTTTTTCCAAGTCAAGTTGTTGTCCTTTCAATCTTAGTTGTGGAGGGTGCCATTCAGCTTCAAGTTGTTGTCCTTTCAGTCTTAGTTGTGGAGGTCGCAGCTCAGCTCCAGGTCCAGTTGCCGTTGCTAGTTGCAGGGGGCACAGCCCACCATCCCTTGCGGGAGTCGAAAGCGGCAACGTTGTGGTTGAGAGGATACACTCCAACCAACTGAGCCACCCGGGAGCTCAGCGGCAGCTCCAGCTCAAGGTGCCGTGTTCAATTTTAGTTGTAGGAGGCACTGCCCACCACCCCCTGTGGGAGTCGAGGAATTGAACTGGCAACCCTGTGGTTGAGAGCCCACTGGCCCATGTGGGAATCGAACCGGCAGCCTTCGGAGTTAGGAGCATGGAGCTCTAACCGCCTGAGCCACCAGGCCGGCCTACAGTTTTTTAAATGAACACTTTATGTCAAGAACTGCAACCAAAGATATCAATATTATTATGAAGATAAAACTTCCATATCTTAATGAGAGAATATTATAATCAAGCATCAAAATAAAACTTTTATTAAGAAAGGAGCCATGTTTATGAATAATCCCCCCCCAAAAAAAAGCTTTATAAATGCAATACAACTTAGACTCCACACTTTGAAGAAAGGTTAAGATTAAAAAAAGTAAAGAAATGACACTCATTTTTAAGGAAAGCATAACAATAATCGCTAATATTGAGTTCTTACTAAAATAATTAGGTGTGGATTTCTAGTAAGATCGTAAATGTGTGCTCTTTTGACTCCACTTCCTTTCTCCAATCAGCCAAACGAACAAAAAGGACAAAAATATGGGGAAAGACAAGGAACATTCACAACGCCCATCATAAATTAGAAATTGAATGGACGAAGAGCATCTGTCATATTCAATTAAATTTCAACCACAAACATAGGGTATTTTCCTTATTCACAGAGTCTGTGCAGTATGAGGAAAATAACTGAGTAAGTCTGAAGAACCTAATAAGAACGGCAGACAAGTGGGATGAAGGCTGGGGGCAGTGGGGATGCAGGCCTGAAGGAAGAAGAGAGTGTCCAAGGGAGGTGAGGACAGAGTAACCTGTGCCCTGACCTCTAAACTCCAGGCCAAACCCTTGGAAGCCGAGAGAAATGGTGAGCAAATTGAGAGGGAGTCCGAAGACAGGGGAGTGTTTCCTATGATCTGCTGGGATCCTGGGGGGCACCCTTCGTGCAAGGCAGCCCAGGACAATAAGAAAAACGGCCAGGATGGTAAAGAGGATTAAACATTGTAGTCAGGGAGAGAGGGTTTGCTTCGCACTCGCAAGTTTTCCTTGGCTCCTGAATCACATACAAGATCAGAGGAGTTTGTGTACAACCTTTTCGGGACAATAAAGATCTAAGTGGAGAGCCAGGGGTCGAGAGATGATGCAGAGTCTGGTGAGCTACGAGGAACCACCAGACCTAAATCAAGCTGAGACCTGAGGTCTGAGACCAGTTACATCAAATGCGAGTCTTAGTGCCAGCGGCTCGCAGATCTAGACATATGCTGCCAACCACTGGGCTGCAGGCAGCAGCCACTGTTACCAAAGCACGTCAGGGCTGCCTCTTCACTACCAGGGCCACGGTGGAACATAGGCCCCTTCCATACACAGAAAACATCGCAGAGACGAGGAGGAAGAACTTCATTTTCAAAACAAATGATGAAAAAGACTGACTTGTTTTAAAAGGTTATTTACTCCATTGGGCCAAATTGGACAGGTTATTTCATTCCTTGCCCTCTCCCATCCCAAGGCTGGCATGGAATGAAGATTTCATAGAGCATATTCAAGTCAAAGGAATGAAGAGTCGTTGTGTGCCACTGTACAGTCGGCAGATGTTCTTTCATATAGGCAGGAGCAGCTTTGAGTTTATCCTTACATCTCTGAGGTCTCATCTTCTCCTGTACCTTGGCCAGGAGATTATTTACAATGTTGATAAAGCCCTTTGATGCTTAGATGTCGTCACGAGGATGGTTGGTCTGAAATACTTAGCCATTATCAGACAAGATAACATCCTTAATCTGATCTTTGTCTTGGGCATACCTGTCAGGGCCTGGGGTAGATCTCCAGCTAAGGGCCTAAACCTCACAACCACTGCTTATAACCACATCAGTTTGGGGTAGGGAAATGGGATTTTCAAGGCCACGAGGTTCCAATATGACTCTCCTTAAGAATACACACATCCCTTAGCAAAGCACTATTACCTCCCATCTCTGCTGGCAGATTGGCTACTTCCAGTCCAAATCCAAGTTCATCTAATATTTCTCGCAGAAATCTGCTGAAAGAGGTAAAGAGGAGGCCACCTATTCCAATGTCCTGAAATGGACCTACTCGTTTCACTGGTGTTGAAGCCTCGGTGTGAATGATGTGTAACATGTGGAAGGACAGGTGGGATCTGAGGACACGTTTTACACTACACAATAATGGTTTCCAATCTGACACCACATTGCCTCCAGGAGTCAAATTCTCGTTTGAAGTACTGTTCCTTTTAATACTTAACTCCATTGGCCATGACCAAGTCGCTCGGAACCTTCACTGCAAGGAAGTCTAAGAAAGTGAGTTTTCAGTTTTCCAGCTCCAAGGCAGAGAAGGCAATCTACTAGAACTTTGCAATGGGTTTTCAGTGAGCCTCGTTATGCTATATGCCACAACTGAAATACGTAGGACTGATACAACTTGCAATGATATAAAGGCACAAAGAGGCAGAGGGTTATATCTTTTTTTTTCCTAAAAAAAGACTGAGATCTGAAAAACCTCCAGATCCACACTGCTAAGGTCTGTGACCTCACCCAATTTCTTAAATCCTGAGTTTAGTTTTTCATCTTTAAAAAGAGGAATACACATCCCCAAAGAGATAACATGTAAGGTGTCGCACACATAACAGGTGCTTAAGAAATATGACTTACTGTGAGCTGGCCATTGTTCACAAGGTCTAAATCTGCCCATACAAATTTTTAGCTTGGGAATTAATTATGACATTTCTGATTACTACACACCAGATGGATCTTTCTCTTGTTGTTACCATGTCTCCCCAAAAATAAGACCTAGCCAGACAATCAGCTCTACTGCGTCTTTTGGAGCAAAAAGTAATATGAGACCCGGTCTTATATAAGACCCAGTCTTATATTATAGTAAAATAAGTCTGGGTCTCATGTTAATTTTTGCTCCTAAAGACGCAGTAGAGCTGATTGTCCGGATAGGTCTTATTTTCGGGGAAACACAGTACATACCAGAAATGCATAGGTATGCTATACGAACAGCCAGAAATTTTTGCTGAATCCGTAATTAAAGTACTTTTATGTTTGCACCATTTAAGCAACTACTGGGTTCTAATGCTTTTTATCTACACTGTGCACATGTCTAGAGAAAGTTATTACTATCAAGAATGTATTCTATATCAGTAGATGAAGAGCCCAGATTTTCTTGTTTACTTTCATATTTTCCCACTTAATATTAATTTTGACTTGAAAACAGAGTTGGCGAAGTTCTGAAGAACCCGTATGTGACACCACAGGAAGGGCAAACCAACCCTGCTCTCTGAATTTTCACTCTAGTAGTTACTGCTTTGAGTTTTGGGGGCTGCACATGTCACCAGTCAGAAAGGACATGCTGATTTCCTTCATGTTTCTATTTCTTTGCTAATAAAAGCACAACTGGAAACAAGCTGCCAACATAGCTTAATGTATTAAGAGTTTTCATGTCCGGAGAACTAGAAATCTATTTTAGCTCTGCGTTTCCCTGATATAAAATGTTACCTGAGCCCAGTGCTCTTCAGTTTTGTCATTAGCCTAATGCACTTGTTGACTATGTATGATTTTTCTGCCATAGAAAGATTACTTAAAGCATCCAATGGTTGTCATAGTGAGGCTCCCAGATAACCAGTTATAAAGATGAGAGATTATGCGCACATCTTTTGAACTGAATTTCCTAGAAACTAGACGCATATTCATAAAAATCACTCAAAGTCTTTTTGATTTATTCTTGAGAACAAATGCAAATTAACAGATTACAGAGATAGCATTTAACACAAATATTGATATAAATATTTTGAGACAGCAAGCTGTTAGTTAGCTGTTAATTCTGGATTGTGACTATCTCATTGGGAGCACCACTGACAGTTTAACAGGAAATACAGCACAGAGAGAGGAACTGTGAATTTTAAGAACTAAGACTTTATCATAGTTCCACGGGAAGTTGTCCATATAAAAATAACAGCAATACGCAAAAACCAGAAAGTCTGTTCTTGATATGGTGAGTTAAGCGTAGGGATGTATAAATTGCAGAATAACCAACAAAACCAAACACACAGCCCAGTCCATGCCAATACGGCAGAGCGACCTGGGATCTTGAAAGCACCAGAGGCTGTTCTCATACATGTGTTATTCCATCAGCACTACCCAGATCATATAATAAAAATGTTGACAGTGGATTTTAGTAGATGGTGCCTTCTCCAATGTAGCATTTTAGCAATCATGTCAATGAATCCAAGAACTCTTAAATATAACATTAAATTGGGATAATGGTCATAATAATGATAAACCCATTGGTAGTTCTTCTCCAAAACCTTGAAAGACCAATTCAGTGATTTGCGAAGATGCAGCCACATGTGAGAAAATCTTTTCTATGTATGGGAATGCAAAGCAACCTTTATGCTTCAGGAGGATATAAGATATTTCAATAATATCTTTTAGTTTTATAAATATTTTTAAAATCTCACGATAAACTTAGAGCACTTTTAACTCTGGATTAAGGGTTTTAAATACATAATTATAATGTGTACACAAGAATCTTGATTTACATGCACTATCACATCCATCTGGGTCATGGTAAATGATAATTTTATACCATACACTTTACTGTGACTCCCTTTTGCCATAGATTAGTCTCATTTAAATTTTCCTAGTGCCTTTAAGGAGTTCAAAATGCTTCGAGTTTTGTGGTAAATAAATATACAGATTTTGTGTCTTTCAAATATATTTATTACCATATTAAGCAAATGATCTCAGATTTAAAGGGAAATGGGAAATTTTCTACTCATCAAATGCAGAAATCCATTCTACACAAGTCCTGACATTCTGCCCTATGCATCTCTTCCATCTGGCTGTTCCTGAGTTGCAACCTTTGATAATAAACTGGTAACCTAGTAAATAAACTGTTTTTCTGCATTCTTGAGCCTTTCTAGCAAATGGTGGAGGTCCTGGGACTCTCTGATTTGTAGCCAAGTTGGATAGAAGTTGTGGGTAACTTGGGGCCCCAGCACTTGTGACTGGCATCTGAAGGTGAGGGAGTCAGGGAGATAGTCTTGTGGGACTGGGTCCTTAACCTGATGTTATCTCCAGGTAGAGAGTGTCAGAACTGGGTTAAATTGTAGGCCACTTAGCCACTATCTGAAGGGTCATTGGTATGGAAAACCCACACTTCTGATGACTACAAGTGTTGGGCATAGAGTGTCGGTAGATAGAAAACAGAAGTATTTTTCCTTTTCAATACAGTAATTCCCATGTCATAGAATCTACTCAATTCATCTAATACAGCAAAAATATAACAAGACCTGTAAGTTATAATACAAGAAAGAAAATTATAACTGACCATATATATAGAAGTGGATATTAGTATCCTATATAAAACATTGATATAATTTACTAATAAATCAGAAGGACACTCAATAATTTCCCAATAATATATATTCTTAGCACATAATGATGGTTTAACATGAATATATCTATTAATAAAAATACAATCAGTATTTTTCATATCAATAAGTCAACAAGGAAAGAAACATAATTATTTTAATAGATGATGGAAAAGCATTTGTTGCACTCAACTTCTATGGTGTTTTAAAAACTCTTAAGATGGCAGAAATAATGCAAGAATAAGTCTATAATATGATAAAGAATACCAGGATAAACCACATTGCCAGCACGGATACAATAGACTCTCTAGTGACTAGACATAGGCTCAGTAAAATCAGGAAGAATACAAGGATCAATGGAAATACCACCTGTTGAATACAAGATACAGGCCTTTCCAAAACCACCCTTCTACTGGTTTGTCTCTTTGAGGTTCTTCTCCTATTCAGGGGTGGGACGAGTCTGATGCAAGTGAGCCTCTACAGTGTAAAACCTAAGGATACACTCTCAGGGTTGTGAAAAGGCATGGTTGGCCCTTACATGCCCTTGGCAGTGAGAATGGTCCTTAACTTCTGTGCCTTCAGAGTCTCACTTGCCTTACCCTAGTCCCAGCTCTGCTCACATTCCCTCTTCACTAGCTCTTTCCCTCTGACTAACTCAAGCCTGCCATTTGCCTGTAGCCAGCTAATCTCTAGGAATTTGGATTTCTTAGAAAAAGTTAAATAGCTGTCCCCTATGGCCCACATGTTGCTGAGTTTTCCAGCTTCTCGCACTGACTACATACTATTGCAACCTCTACAAACATTTATTGTTATTTAAAAAAAAAATGAACTTCACAAATTCCCTATACTTAATCTCCAAAGACCAGATTTTTTTTTTTTTAAATATACACAACATATGTGAGATATTTAAAAGTTAGGAAATTAGTTTTTAGATATTTCTTAGGATAGACATAATTTTAAGGTCTCAGACAAAACCTTTATTTTAACAACTTATTGTCAATTATTCTCTTTAGTTCAAAGAATTTTGCAAGTAAAATAAGATTATGTATGGGGAAAAACAAAGAAACTATTAGGTTGGTGCAAAAGAAATTGCGGTTTAAAAGGTTAAAATTGCAAAACGGCAATTGCTTTTGCACCAACCTAATACAATATAAAGGCCAACTATTATTGGTTATACTCCTTGTTATCTAAAAATATGGTCACTTACATATTATTAGAACGGGGCATATTGCAACAGAAAAAAACTCACTATTTTTGCAGTAATATGAAAACTTACTATGCAGAGCTTTGGTAAAGCAGACTGAATAGTGTCGTCATAACTTTACTTTGCATAAATCTATAGAAGACATCAGCCTATGACCTAAGTCCAGGTGCTACCTTTGTATGTCTTCAAGGAAATAGAAACTGCCAGTAAAGCCGTCCATGCATCATGCGCCACGATATTTCATTCTTCTTTGAGAAGCAAGTTTTTGCTATTGAACGTGTTTCTCCAAATACATCTGAGGCAAGTCATGCTTAAGCCTTCATATCTAATAGCATCATTTTACAGATAAATTCATCTTCAAAATGAAGTAATTTTACTGAAGCTAAACTCTTTCGCATAGGACCAAGGCAGAATATAATTCAATTTACAGTCAAGATTACAAGACCAGAAATTATTTCTAAGTATGGTAATGATCAACATCTATCGAGTAACATTTTTAGAATTTTCACTAGTAGACTTGTGATTAAACCACTCACCTAATTGTATCATTGGTCTCTGAAACAGCTCTCAGGTACTCCTTCAAATAAAAATAATTAAAGCAGTATTTCCGAATCCTATAGCCTCGCCATCGTCTCTGAATCTATTGAAGTAAACAAAGATAAAATATGCCAGTGAATATTTTTCAGCGAAAACATTCATAGTTCTTCAAAATCAAGGCAATGATGGGTGATAACTCATATCAAATAAAGTCTTAGACTTCTCCACTAATCTAACTATATATATAAATGCATATGTATAACTATATATATATATATGTGTGTGTACATATATACACACATACATTTACAATGTAGGTGGTACTCAGAGAGTTATAAAATATTGTAAAAACAAAAACATACTTATAGATTATAATTTATTTGTAAACATGTATAATTGTTTCACGAATACTAAATGTGAAATTAACTATTGAAAGATTCAAATTTGGTTTGCCAGTTCCTACCATTTCCATTTCCTGACCAGTTTGTTTGTTTTGTTTCTGTTTTCCATAACCAACTGGCTTGAAGATTTTATTTGGTCTCATTGAAATCAACTTTTTTAAATAGGCATTTAAAATTCCGTGGTATCAAAACCTTTCACCAAAATGTCTTATATCTTCATGACATTTTAATATTTCTTTAACAATAACAATAGCTACCATTTATTCAGTTCTCATTATGTGAGAGCCACTATTCTACGGGTTTGCTTGTATTTATTCATTTAATCTTTAGAACACTCCTGTGAGATAAATAACTCTTATCAACTTATTTACAGATTAGAAACCAGCCACAAAGAGAAGTTACAGCATTTTCCCATTTTATAGCTATGAGTGATAAATCCAAAAATCAAATTAGAATTTCAGAGAGCTTATTCTCTAAAGTTTTGCAATGTACAATAGAAACAAAATGAACTGCAATGTTCAGTGAATGAACATTTCTGTTGAAAGTATCTGGATTTTTTTTTAGATGAAAAGCATGTTGAGGGTCTAAGAGAACATATTTAAATGGACTACTAGGTGTCTTATAAGAATCAACCTCCTTAAGCACTATCTCTTCCAATAACAACTCGGTTAGAAAAACTCAAAACAAAAAATAATAATGTACATATCTTAATTTTGTGGAATACAAAAATACTAAAATACTTCAACTTCTTTAAAGGCGGAGAAAGAAGAAATAACAAAAATGGGAAAAAATTTTAATTTAGCCTTGCATAAAGATTTAACTTCATTTCCTAAAATTTTCCATCAGTTTACATATACTTACAAATTGCTCTCATATTATGAATGATTCTCTTTTTGGATATGAAGCCTTTCCAATGTTTTAGACGTTTAGCTAGGCTAGAAATACACTCCTCTAAATGCTTATTTTAATAGGAAAAGGTAATTAATATAGAGACTATATCTTAATCCATTGGGTTTTAGCCCCAAAACCTATGCTTTTCAAACTAAATATGTTGAGTTTAAAATTTTTATGATTTGAATGCTGGATCTATAAGAATAAACAGGAAAAAATGTTCTACTCAAATTCTGACCCTTTATTTCTTTTTTAAATTATAGCCATTTAAAAAGTATTTTACACTCTGATATAGTAAACGTGAAAATTTTAAAGACGTGTTTTAGTGTGAAGAAAAATAATTGAAGATGTGCAAAACAGCTTGTAAGAACAATTAAACCAAAAACAATGATTCTAGAAAGTAAAGCTAACTAGACTAACAAGCTAATATAACAACATTGTGGAATGTTTTTCCAAGTATTTTTCAAATAATCTTATTTTAGAAATTAATTCTTTAAGAAAAAGTATTTTTTCTAAAATTATATATTCAATTTAGAAACTCTCCCCCTCCAATTTAACCAAAATTATATTACAACTAATAAAGAGAGGAATTAATACAAATCACTTTTCTAATGAAAAAGAATAATCAATGGGGACATGTATACATATGTAAATCACACACGCAAATAAGTGAATATTTTCCCAGTTTACCTAATTTAATCATTATAGTAGCATTCTGAGGTAAAGATTATTATTAGTCTCATTTGATAGAAGAGGGAATTGATACTTAGAGGTATTAAATAATTGCCTAAGGTTTTATAGGTGGTTAGATGGATTCAAATGTTTCACAACCTTTTATCGCATGTACAGTAACAATTGTATTAAAGAAGAGAACACTTGTAAATAAAAATACAAACAGAAAATCCATCATCAGCAATAGAAATGACTCAGGAAGCATGGGAAAATATTAGGATATCAGATAGGGTTAAAGGGAGGAACTACCTAACACATGAAAATATCATTAAATTCTAAATAAAATTTGATTAAATATACCAGAAAACATAACAGATGCATGCTGGAGTACTAAGAAGGAAAGAGGGAAGGTGGTGATTTATGATTCGAGCATACCAGATTAAAGTCAGAAAGGACAAAAACTGATATTGGCTGAAAAATCTGTGCCAGTAGGAAGGGTACTGAAAGAAGCCAAGGGCACGGCCTCCTTCTCACTCCAAAATGAGCAACTCTAGAAAGCGCACCAACCACCCCACAGAGTATATGTACAACTGGTGAGCTCTTCTCCTACCGTAACTGCTTAGACGTCTGTCTACCCAAAGGCAGAATAAAATTCCTTTCTGAGACAAACGCTTTTATTCACAGTTGGATGTTAAAAATGCATGATAGGGAAGTGATGGTTAACAAATTAAAACTCATTCCACATTAAAGTATAATCAATCAAACTTTAAGTGGCTTTGTCAGAGGTAAAAGGAGCTGGCACAAACTGGGCATTTGAGTAGTGAAGATGCTACCATCCAGTGAAGTGAAGGATAAAAAAATGTATTGAGCTCCTTGAATGTGCTGAGTATTATATGCTAACTGCTTTAATTCTCATGATGGCCTTCTGAATGAGGCATGATCTCCATGTTAAAGATCAAGAAACTGAGGTTAAATAACTTGATCAACTTTACATAACCAGTAAAAAAGTGAATGGCAGCCTGGCTACAAACCCAGCTCTGTGTTACTCCAAAGCCTAAACGTCTTGAATTTTGCCTGCAATTCCTACTGATATCCCAGCACTCGTTGAATAAACTCTGAATTTTTAAAAAAAGTACATTTAAGAGGCAAGATGACTTTTGGTAACGATATTTGCTCTTAATTTCAAGGCGAATAGGTGATGACTTCCAAAAAAAAAAAAAAAGCTAGTATTCATGTCCTTCGAAGTAATTAGCAACTTTCAGAAGTGATTGGTATAAAACAATTATTGTCATTGATCAGCTCTGAATAGATAATTTTAGACAAAGTCATTGTGTGCTCAGCAGATTACAGCTTGTTAACTGGCAACTTCCAAATGACCTCTTAAGCTAGTCAAATCAATGATGCATATTCCTCATTAAG
This sequence comes from Rhinolophus ferrumequinum, assembly GCF_004115265.2. Taxonomy (NCBI): domain Eukaryota; kingdom Metazoa; phylum Chordata; class Mammalia; order Chiroptera; family Rhinolophidae; genus Rhinolophus; species Rhinolophus ferrumequinum. The sequence continues at coordinate 9,310,216 of NC_046310.1, read as the reverse complement.
TAACATCAAAATGTAAGTGGTCTTATAAATAATGTTTATTTTAAGCACTAAACCAAATGGCAAAACCTTCACATATTAAAAGTCATCTGCTCATAGAAAAGATCTTCCCTCTGTTGGGTTAACTTTTAGGCCTCAAAATTCACAGCAACCTTAATGTTATCAAAGGAGAAAAAAATAATATCTTCTCACCTAAATTAACATGAAGACATAGACAACAAATTCACTAATAACCCTAGCATTAGTGCTCTAATTGTATATGAGTGCATACAAGTAGAACTCTTATTCATAATGATAATTTTACTTAGTAGAATGTTCAACATTCTAGAAGACTATACAGTGAGCAAAGAAAAACCGGTTGACTAAATTTTCAAAGATAAGGTGTTTAAAAATGGTAATATCCAAGTTTTCATTCTACTGTGTTTCCCCAAAAATAAGACCTACCCGGACAATCAGCTCTAATGCGTCTTTTGGAACAAAAATTAATATAAGACCCGGTCTTATAGTAAAATAAGACCGGGTCTTAATATAATATAGTAAATATGATATATGATATGATATAATATAATGTAATATAATATAATATAATACTGGGTCATATATTAATTTTTGCTCCGAAAGACGCATTAGTTCTGATTGTCTGGCTTATTTCGGGGAAACACAGTAGGTGTCACTGCATTGTCATGTCAAAAACATATACACAAATGTGTAAATCTTAACTAGATATTTTTAGCTAGCTGAAAATTCTGGATAATTATTACATACTCTTCTTTTCTTTAATATTCTGCTTCCCCACTCTAGCTGACTTCCTACTTCCTTTTTCTATACTTTTCAAAAATCATTGCATAATAATTTGATATTAGAAGGAGTAAGAGGGAAGAAGAAATATTATTTTGGACCATGACGGAACATTTAAATATTTGTCCATCATCAGGCAAAAGCTTGGAGTTGTCTAGATGGTCCCTTCCCTTCTTATTCCTTAGACTGATATTTTGGGATATCTTTTTCTGAGTGAATGAAACTGTGTCTTATTCACTTTGTATGCCTAGAACTTAACATGTGTAGTATATGAGACTGTCAGGATTTTTTTCATGTATTAGTTTACCTTCTTATCTTCATTTAGCTAATCTTGGAGTCATTATTGTAAACATAAATCCTTCATAGTATTATAAATATAAAAATAGAATTATAGTTAAGGAGATGAAGATGGATCTTTATATATCTGACACATATTTACATTTTTAATTAAAGCCACCTTATATTTTTTTCATATATATATATATATATATATATATTTATATTTTAGACACAAGTGGGAAACAAAAGAAAATGGTTAGTTGACGTTTCAAGTTGGATTAATTTTTGCAAGTTAAAATTTTTACTATGTAGATCGAGAGCTCCAAGAGGGAAGAGCCAATAAACTTTTGGTTATTTTGCAAATTGGTTGTTTTAGGTGATCTTTAGTCTAGTGATGGTCTTGTTATTACAGTTTTTATTTCCCTTAAAGTGAGGATTTCTATCGAAACTGAAATGTTTTGCGGCACTGATTTCAAGCTAAATTATTTAAAATAATAAAGGAATGGCTGAGACTCTCCATGGTCCAGCAGACTATAACTAAGTAAATATATGTCATTGATCAATAACCTGTGACAGGTTTCCAGAGTTAATGGAATTCTACCTGTAACAACCAATTGCATCTGTAGTTCTTTAGAACTCTGTAAGCGTTAGGTCATTAACCATTTTGCATTCTCAGAGATCCTTGAAACTGAGAGGAAAAAGTCTGATGGAACATACTCTTTAAGAAAGCTCTCAAAGATACTACACATTAGCACTTCTTACAATTTGTATTCGTACGATACTCTGCATTTGCCCGAGTCCTCCAAATGAGGACTCAAGGAGTGTGTGATGACCCAATGGAGGCTTGCCAAAGGCATAACAAGGAATAAAAAAATCGCAGAGAGTTTACCTTGGTTAACTTCCAAAGTCAGTGACACATTACGTATCCTCATTAGTTTACGGAAGACCCATATATTCTAAGAGTTAATGCATAAAGAGAGGGATCCGCAGTTGAAATAGCAGACCTAGTAATGATTTTGTGGGGCTCCTAATGTTTTAACCAAGTTACAGTCCCCATTTCTTTTTCATTCCTGTGTCAGAGTCCAAAACAGGCACGTTGGAGGTGCAAATACACCAAATACAGATCTGGGCTTCACAGAAATCGGTGTGATCTGCACCTTGGACCCCAAACAGGAAAGAAATGACAGATTCTTTTTTAGTGTTGGCTGCATCCTATACAAAAAGCCACATAAAATTGCAGCAGGAAAGGTGCTTCATCTAGGAGTATGATGCATGACAAATACTGAAGCTAGCAGTAGCAATATGCGAAAGCCATAGCTTGAATATTCTTTTATAAGGTGAGGTTTGTAATCCTAAACCATCCACTTCTGTCTAAGAGGGGAAGCTGAATTTGGATGCCTTAACTTAGCCTTCTCCTAATTGTCACTAAATTTCATATTCCCCAAGTGAAATGTACTACCAGTAAGGATGCTTGTGAATTGTCAGGGCCATGCAGCCAGTTTATCAAGAAAACCAGAGTATAAGCAATAAAATTTCCCTAAGTGTTCAGTCTGGGGTTCATATGGTTGTTCTCCAGATTTGGAGAAAAGGAGAGGATGAAAAGTAAAAGCAAGACTACAAGTGACCAGAAATCACAGGAATGTGGGTACTGGACCTCTCTGTTTAGTTCCTAACACTGTCACTTAACTACTTTGTCTGAGACAAAAGAAATGTTTTTGTTCTGCCTATTCCCAAAATCTGTGCAAGCCAGATTCATAATCACTAAATTCAGCTTTCTATTAGGAAAATAACACATAAAAAATGAACATAGAAATGATAGAAATAAAACTTCTAAGCTGGAAACTGACTTTATTACTGTTAAATCATATGAATAATTTCTAATTGATTTGTATTGGGCAGGAATCTTATATTCCAGGACCACGTTCATCTATTTATCATAATATTCCATATGACATATGGAAACTAATACGTTGCTTCATTAATATTTAGTCTTTCTCCAGCTACGGCTCAGAGATATTTAACATTCTAAAACATAAGTACTGATAATTGCATGTTTTACATTTTACTCTAATTTTTAATACTGCCAAGATTATTTAGTACAGCTAACTTTTTAACTATGTACTCTTTTCTTTCTTTACCATTAGCATATCAATCAAATTTGCATTATTCTGGCTTGCTCGTTTTATTAAAAGCGAATTCAAGGCACAATTGACTTTTCATTTGTTTAACAAGTGAAGAAATATTTACCCTGACAGCCATTGCATTGTAGATATTCATCTTCATAGTATAATACGCTAACTGTGAATCAAGAAAAAAAAAAGATGGCATATATTTCAGTTACACAAAGACAGTGCAGCCTATTTTTACATATAAAAGATAAGAATCTTTATACATAATACATAATAAGAGTTCTAGGCTTAGAAAAATGAAATCAAACTTTGTATTGAAGAGATAGGCTTCCTAATACATAATGCAGGCTTAACCAGAAAAATCTATGGTAGTCAAACTAGGAGCTAATGGAGATATATGATCATAAAATGCTCTCCGCTGAGTTTGATAATCAATGGTGCTCTACTGAGAATAGAATAACAAAGCAGAAATATTCACAAGTGCTGGTGACATGTAGTATTGTATGATTTATTCACTGGGGTTCTTTTAGCCAAAACTCACAGAAACATAAAAGGAATTCATATTTCAAGACGTCTGGTTTAATGAAAAATTCAAAGAAATGCTGTCTTCAGTCGAAATCGTTCAAGGATATGGATGCAGTGACAGAGCAAAAGTGTGCCTTCCAACCATCTGTACAAAATGTTATGTACTTAGCTGCCTCCTGAGTCATCCTGGGGAATCTGGTTTCATTTAACATCCATTTTTAACACCATAAAATCATAAATACAATGATATCATGTTACAGCAAATCCCCTGATATAGTGAAGACTTCCTAAAGTCTTGGTTTCTTTCTAGTAGAGACACATTTGCTTATTTTTATATATATATATATATACATATATATACATATATATGTATATATATAGTCATATATATATCATGATATATATATATATATATATACATATATCATCCCTGTTATAGCAAATAATCATTTAGCAACTTAGCTTATTTCAATGAAAATATTGCTTTAAATAAAGCTTCCACATCTGTTCTATCTTTTAATTAAAAATATAAAATTAACATAATTCATGACAGGATAATAAACACTAAAGCAATGAAATACATATTTTTTTCCAACACAAAATATTTTATCTATTCTTATTCAATCAAAATGCATTCGACTAATACATTATAGGTCATAGGTGTTACATTTTAGGCAAAAATCAGAGATAAGCTCCTTACCCTTTTATATAGGGGTTTTCTTCCCCCATAAGAAGCAGGGATTCATGTGAAAGGATTTGATGGTAATTAGTATTGTTTGCATTGCCTGGTCTGATCCAAAGCAAATTGTCTGTGCAGAGCAGCAGGACTGGATTATTTATCAACAGTCTGAGCAATTAAGAAACAGTTGGCTGCAATATGGTATTTACAAATGAACGCAATGATGTTACTTCATTTTAAATTCTCTTCCTTTGTTACAGCAATCAAGGCATAATTCTTGGTGTTGGAGGTGAATGCAAAACACTTCAAAGCCATATTGCTCCAAGTCACATCGAGGCAGATACAACCATTAAATATTTTTATATGGGAGAATCATGTTGGAAATTAGACAGTATTTGAAAAAGTCTGGGTTCAGAAAAGAGATATGACTTCTTGTCTCTGGCATACTGCTGTTTCGTTAGCAGCAGTGAGTGTTGTGAGCGCTTCAGCCACAGACCTGCGTTCAAGTTCTGATGTTGCTTTTTCTAGCTACGTGGCTCTGAACAAGTTACTGAAGGTCTCCCAGTCTTCATGTCCATGCTTACAAAAGGGGATGGGACATTGCACACTTCCTAGAATTGTTGTGAAGACTAAAATGCGACAAAGTGAGGTGCTTGGGACAGAGTTGGTTGGCAGTCATTGTGAAAGGGATGGTCACACGTGCTATTACACATTTTGTGGCTAAAAGTATGTAATTTAACTATAAGTAAAAACCCACAATGTGTAAAAGGTTGCATTTCACTCTGAGTGAAGAGGAGAGAGAGATAGAGCTTTTAAGACTAAGAATTCTGAATTATATGGTTAAAAGGTAGAAAAGCACGTTGATTCTAATATATCAGTCTCATGGGAACCAGTAATTCTCTAGCCCAGATGCTTTTGAAAGTACCAAAAAAACATAAGTGAGACCTTTTTGAGTAATACATCTATATAAACTTGACCAGATCAACTGGATTTGTCGGGCAATACAGAGAAAATACTTGCATTAAAGTGATGACAATGGAACCTTTAGAAACCATGCACATATGGAAAACAGATTTGAGGAGCCTGAGCTTTTGTTATTTTCCACAATCAGTGTCATCCTCATTTCATAATTTTGAGTATAATCATTAAAATGATTTATTATCAAATAATCATGAATATTTTGTGCATATGCTTTGTCTTGTTTACTGGCAACTGATACCAACCTGGTCATTATCAGCAGCTGATCTTTTAAATAACCTTTCTTTTTCCACAAAAAAGTGAAAAACCAATTATATTATTTCTCAACGTTAGTACTAATATAATCTTTAAAAGAAGGTGAATCAAATCTAAATTAATTTCATAATTAAAATGAAAATATGATAGTAAAATTTTAAATTAATATTAGTAAGTCAGAGTCTTAAGTTATCCAGCCTTTGGTGTTTATTTAAAAGGCAAGACCCTGAAGGGAAAAAATATGTTATATTTCAGTTTTGTACTCTGACAGGAAAGGGTGATAAATGTTGCCTCATTAACTTATAAGTGATTTGGAAATCTTACAAAAAATTTTATAAAAAAGTGTTGGACAGTTTTTAATCTATAGAAGGAATATTTTACTCATTTAATAAAGAAAAAGAAAAATGTCTGTAAAAGCAACGTGTCAATCTCATCAGTTTTAAATAAAGTAACCAATATTTTATATATTTTTACTAACAATAAAAAAAAACCTACTGGTATTTATCATGGCAAAATATAATAGAATTTGATAGTAAATGGCACCCTTTGTCCCATTTAAAGTTAACGAAATTTCTTTCCATTATTACTCTTTCACATACTAATAAAATAAAAAGAACTTTGTAAGAAGAAGTAAAATGGTAAGCAGTATATAAATATTGTGAGCCTTGATTTTCAGCAATAAATTATTTTTATAATTTGAAAACTAATCTATGTTTAGTAATAATTATCTTTATAAATTAAATCATTCTACCATAGGCTATTAATACACCTTAACAAAAAGTTTTAATTAAATTCTGTTCATGTGGTTGCTATACATACATTATTCACTGAATTATCTCATTTCAAAAACATAACTTAGAGCTGTTTACGACTATAGTTACGGTATATTTATTTCATGGTGATACATTAGAATTAATCATGTATATTAGGGTAGTGTTTATACTTTGCTGTTGTGAGTGTGGTGAGTAAAAAAACAACAACAGTGTATTTGACAGTAAACATAATGTCAACTATGGCATGATAAAATATAAAAAATAACAGGAAATTTAAAAGGACATGATGTATATGGCCATCCTATATAGGTTGTGTTGATGAATCCATTCTAGTATTCCCTCTAGCTTGTGCTGCAAAAGAGACCAGTGAAAGAATATTTCAGCATTTCTCAGGAATGCCTATTTTCACTTCGCCATTTATGAAACGAAGCAGGGAGTGGTACGGACAAGCTACGCAGAACAAGATACAGTTGAAAAGAAGAAGGATCCCAGTCCCACAGTAGTAGGACCCTTTCGGGTATCCAATGGGAAGAGCGGGCAGCAGTAAACTGACTGCAAGAGCTCAGCAGGTAAGAAATGCATGTGCACTGAGCACACACAGCAGGGCCTATAAATCCATTGTAATAAAGAAAGGAATCAGAGCACATCCTCACTACCAGGAAAAGGTTTTCAAGGTTGTGAATCAGTGGTCCTGGACCCGTAAGATGGACAAATTTGGGTTATGTTGCCAGATATAGCAGCGTGAAGGTCAGCAGGAAGGCCTGAAATGAAGGTTTAAAATTTTAAGAAAAGCAAAAGCGATGGTCATCCAGGATGCACCGGAGAGTCAAATCACCCAAGAAACTTGGAATGGCTCTATTACTGTGGGTTAACGCGGCCACTGTAGTGGAGAACACATGACACTTTAGGACTGGAGAAGGTAGTTGACGACACTGTGAGAATTATTTACAAGCTGGATAGAAATGTTCTGGTGGAGTAGAATTGTGAGGGAGGCCGCCTAAAACTACAGAACCTGTCGAACGAGATCCTTGGACTTCTGTCTTCATTTTCTGTTTGACCTTTGTCACATCTGAGGCTGTGGACAACTTCATTTTCTCACAATTTCCTCCTCTGCTTCCTGTGATATTATGTCTCTGCTTTTCTATTTACCATCTAGTTCTAATTCCCTTTTCTCTGCCTAAATCCTACCTAATGCATTCCACAAGCCCCAGTTCTTGGTTCTCTGCTCTACTGTTCCCATACGTTTTCCATCAGGTGGAAAAGCCTGTCATCCTTTAGTGCTGCCACTAAAACCTTTATCTCCAGCTAGGACTCTTAATCTAAGCTCCCATTCAATAGTTCACTTGCATGAGCATTTGTTGAGTTGCCCACGCTCTGCTGAGAGCAAAATCTCCTTACAAGATACCACCACATGGAGGTGTGCTAACATCATCACACACTCCAAGAGCTCAAAAAGATCTTTCTGTAAGCATCACTGAGTGCACCATTCAGAATGTCTCTTATAAACAGCCATGCTTTCCTTATCATTCTAACCACTAATCAGCTTTGTTGAGATAAAACTGAAGCTATCTTAGTAGCTTACAAAACAGAAAGTTTATTTCTCACCCACAGTGCTTGTAGGCTAAGGTTCCCCGGAGCTGAGCTCCACTTGTCTCTCCATCTTAGCCCCGAGCCTAAAGGAGCAGCCCAAGAAAGCAAGAGAGGGAAAGCCTCTTCAAGCTTCATCTTGGCTGAGGCAAATACCCCCATTGCTTACAATACGTGGCCAAACCCATGAATGAACAGGGTGTCCCATTCATAAACTTGTCCCTCGCCACTGAGTTGCATGTTTTTTATTCCACCCAGCTGGACTGTAGAATCTATTACTCTACATATACTCTTATACGTTAATGTTATTGCTCACACTGGTCCTCTTTCCAAATTTTTGTCTGCCCACATCTCAGCGACCCTTCAAAGCGAATGCCAAATGTGAAATACTTCACAGAGCTCACCGCCACCCTCAAAGTCAGAAACGTGACCTTTCTCTTTGAGCCCTGTTGGTCTGATGTTTGCCCCTCTTCTAAAGGGCTGAGGATTCTTATCTTAAATCAGAGTTCTCTGCGTGCATGTTTTCAGCATTACTTTATGGCAAGCTCCTGTCTTATTCATCTTTGTATCACTTGTGCCACGTAGTCTCTGGGACACATTGCCTTGTTCACAATATTGACCAATCTGAATGTTTCAGAGTAAAGAAAAGTATGTTTTGGGAGGAAATCTTGGACATAAAATGAAGGGGTCAGTCCAAGAACCTTTGGACTTAAGCAAACTCCCTTCCTAACAATGAACAAGATTAGTGAGAAGCACTTTAAGTCTGTTACAGATGTAAGAGCAGGACTGTTTAGTTGAATTAAAAGAATAAACTTTTCACTGGTTTTGGTGGAATTTTAAAATCTTAAGTGGCATGCATTAAAGAACTGAGAATATGAAGTATTAAAATAGAAACAGAACTCAAGAAAAGCATGTTATTTAGAGAAGTTATCACTGAAAGAGTGTCATCTGTAGGGATTTAAATGATTTAGCTCTTAAATGTGTTAAATAACATTTTCATCAATGATTTACATAATTAAATGGACATAACATATGGGGAAGAGTAATAAAGCATTGGGGAAAAGTCATGGTAAGGGAGGTGATGATGTCAGGGCAAGGCCACCTTTAGATAACAAAAACGTGTAGAGGACATCCGATCTGCTTCATAAGAACGGAGCTATAAGAGAGAGCCAACACTTATAGAAGTTTACACCAGCACTATTGTTTGAATTCTCTAGTTGATTTCATTCAATCTAAAATATCAGGCTCTTCCTCCAAGCAGTGCCTGTACTTTATTACTGTTTTAAAATTTTCTTGCTAAAGGTGAACTCTTATCGATTTGTTATCTACTTATTGTTTTTTTCTTTTCCTTCTCTATATCTTTTAATTTCACTTGAACACAACCAATCAAGATAAATGAAGAACAAATTTAAACTATTACAGGAGAAAATAGTAACAAATCAGAAAATTAATGAAGCAGGCCACTAATTAGAAGACTTCACATTTTGTCTCAAGAAAATTACCTTTTTCTTAATTTCCTAGAGCTCAACCGAGTCTGAGTTGAGTAAAAGCTGACATATACTTCTGCAAGTCTATCGGTGGATATAGATGGTTGTGGTATGCAACATTTCTTAACATGAGTCTTCACAGTAATCCAACAGTCAAGAACAGAGAATGGTAAGTAGCATAGAGAAAAACTGCCTTATTTTTATTTTGTAGAATTAACTTGGGGCACTTCAATTCAACTGATGTTTATTGTCTGTGCTATGAGTTAGGGAAGAGTCTAAATATTGCTGATCCAAAAATGAACAAGCTACAGTATCTACACTGAAAGAGTTCCCATCTAGAAAGTAAAGAAAATCATCAAGAAATAAGTACATATAAATACATACACTATGAAATGTATTTTAACAAAAATAAAATATATGGTATAGTTTGGGTATAAAGAAATGAGCCATCAATTCTTCATGGAAAAATCAGAAAAGGCTTCACAGAAGAGGTCTTATACTAAAAAAAATCCAATTTTGATCTTATAGAAATATCATAAATAACTTCAAAACTACCTATAAATATGACCGAAGTAAATAAGTTACAGTATATTACATAACTTTAATGCTAATATATATATATATATATATTTATAATATTTACCTTCACAATTAGTTGGTAATGTTTTCTTGCTAAGTAACCTCTCCACCATTTTTGAATAACTACTACTATTCTTTGTAAATACCTGGGTGAAAAAATATACTTATTAGTACACTTTCATTGAAACAAAGATATTTCTTAATTTTTTTTGCTTAGAATATACCTTCCTAGAATTCAAGAAATCAAATCAAAGCCAAGTATGTGTGTACTTGTAAAGAACAGAGAGTTATCATTCTGGGATAAAATTCCTCATTCCTAGAAGTAGAGAAAAGGCATAGATAACTATTCAGCATTTCTTTTGGGCTTCTCATTAAACAATTTTTAAAATTTTCAATTACTCTTCAAAACTGTCTAAAATATTTTTCAATGTTAAGACCATAAGGCAGGTTACAGTGACGTGTTGAGAAATAAGCCAGGTACTATTGATGTGAATCACTGTAAAAACTTAGAAATAATTCTTGAGGTCAACACACAGATCCCCTTTTCATCCTTCCCTTGTACTACCGAGTCTGTCCAAGCTAATGTCACGTTAGTCTGCTGAACTCAAAACTACTTTCTTTGCAGCCATGTTCCTACTTTGTATCTTGGCCAAAGGAGAAACCTCATCTTCACACTCTAATTTGCATGTCTGGCTCCTACAGGCTAATAAAAGGTCATCTGAGTATACAGTACGATCCCCAGGTCACATTCTAAATTAGTACAGATGAGGCCTATTCTTTCTCTATCTTATCCCAGAAAACATTTTTGTCAGAATTGAAGGGAGAGTAAAGAAACGTTTGAGCACTGAAGAAGAAGTGGGAACGGTTAAGGGTCAACTTCAGTCTCTTTGTAATAGGAAGGGCATCATTTTGATATCATTTACCTTTACCTACCAACATGTTGAAAGGATTGGAATTGTTTCTCTCTGTGTTTGTGTGTATGTGTGTGTGTGTGTGTATGTGTGTGTCTGTTTTCTTTCTTAACAGTCATTGAATCATTGCTATAAATATAAGTCCAGACATTTGTCACACCCTATGGAACTGAAGAAAATCATTTAATCAAGTATGTTTATGATACCGAGAATTTTTAAAAATAGATATATTGCCAGTGTAATTTAGTTTTTGATATGCAAGAAACGATCAAAAGAGTTATATTTTTTAAAAGGGATATCACATAATTTATTAACTTCATTATAAGTAACATAAAAGATTATTTGAAATGAGTACTAGATGCATAAATTACATTTTCTAAGCAGTATATTTTTATGATATATCTAGATTTTCCATGTAAAAAACAACATACCTGATATATGACCGAATTTGACATCCTCGAAACCAACTCTGGATTTTAACTGCTGCATCATGTTCTTTTTTCCTAAATACATCCACAACGCTTAAAAAAGAAAACAAAAAAATTTTTAAGCCTTTTTCTTAGCCATTAATATAATTCTAAAGCAAATCAACCTGTTAAACTTAATCTTTAATTTCTTCCAAAATAATTATAATTCAAATGTCATTTTAAATGAAATTAAAATACTAAATAAAGCATTTTAGAAATCATGAGCTATGTTTTAAAATTAATCTTTCTCTGAGGGGGCACGTGCTTTCAACAGCTTTACTTTTTAAAATTTTTATAATCACCTATTTTGCAACTAATTAATTTCCAAGTGATTTTTATAAGGAAATAAAAAACAATGTGCTATTCTGTATTATTTTAAAAACACAGTATTTGAATTTACTATTCAAATGCCACTACACATATTGTACAAGATTAAAATGCTTGCATATTTCACTCAATGCGTCAGTTAAATGAATTGCTTCTAAAGTAAAATGAATCCACCACAGAATGCCAATTCTAGATAGAATTCTCAGAACGTCCATTTCAGTTAAATGAGGCTGGGGGCAGGGCCATATGCTTTATAAAGAGATAAAAAATTCAGCCATTAGATTTACTAACTTATACCGTTTCCCCAAAAATAAGGCCTACCTGGACAATCAGCTCTAATGTGTCTTTTGGAGCAAAAATTAATATAAGACACTTTATTATGTTATATTATATTATACTATATATTATATAAGACTGGGTCTTATATTACAGTAAATTAAAACCCGGTCTTATATTAATTTTTGCTCCAAAAGACGCATTACCACTGATTGTGAGGCTAGGTCGTATTTTCGGGGAAACATGGTAGCAATGAAAGGTTTAATCAAGACAGATCTCCGTCTAAATTTTCCCATCAATCCCTCCGCATCCCCATTTGATAAAGTGGTATCGCTTAGGTCTCTGGCTCATAACTAGCACTTTATGTTTGCTGAGTAAATAAAGAATGGCTAATTGATTTCTTATTTTTAAAAGAAAATTCCCTCAGAGTTGTGCTTTATGGGAGAGGTCATTTTTTTATTGTTGTCATTATAGTTTAAATATACAGACTTCATTAGATTTATTTTAATTAGAACAAAAAACAGAATGGAAAATAAAAGCACTTCGAAAAACAATTCTTAGACGATACCATGAAGTTAGCTGAAAGAAAACAGGATGAGCAATTAAGCTGTGGATGACAAGCAGCTGGAGAAACAAGTGGATGGATTATAGTTCTGGATAAGCAGGAAAGAGAGTGACCTAGAAACCCTGACTGGAAAGGACTCAAAAAGCAAAGGGAGGAACAAAGATGATGCAGCCACGTCAGTGACCCGGATATGAAAAAGGAGTTGTGGAGAAAACGCACAGCAGTCATTAAGGTGTGGTATATGTGTAGAACAAACTAAAAACTACACAAAGAGTGAGTTGCATTACCTGATCACAGAAGGCACTGTGATAAGAGTGCCATATGACACAATGAAATTTGCTGGAAATAACTAAGTATGGGAGATCACGCTAGACAGTAAGAAGAAAAAGTTTCATTGTAGTTGTATGCTTGCTCTGCATGTACCAAACGATAGCAGAGAGGCAGATAAATTCCTGTTAGGGCTCATGGTATGTCTTCCATGTGGCAGTGAGAACAGGCAAGCCCTTTCCTCCCTGGGAGGACTACATTAGGCCTCTCTCACAGGTCTTCATGCTATTTAACACGATCATATCTCATGGGTGTTTCATGATGGTCTCTCCACTATACTTTCAAATCCAAAAGGCAAGCCGGTAGTCTTGCCTGTTTTGTCCCACGCAGCATTCCCAGTGGTTCCAGAGAGAAAATGAATGCTACTCCTGCAGTAACACTCAGCCTTTGTCTTGCCAGAGCCATTCCCCTGGGGAACAGCACGCCTACTGGCATATTGAATCCCTGCAAGGAGGCAACCCCCAAGCTTCCTTCACTAGACTGACTCACAACATAGAAATCCCTCTCTATTTCAGGGTGACAAAGTTGTTGAGGTGGCCAACAGGTGCCCCCACACTCTTAATAAAACTCGAATTCTGGGGTGGTTACAGGTAAAAGACAGGAAGATACCTGAAAGAACCTGTTAAAAGAAAGAAAAAGAGTAGTAATACCTTAAACACTTCATGCGCCAAGCACGGTTCCTAGCATTTTGCATACCAATGAAGTAACTCATATATAATGCTTTCAACACCTCTATCCAGGAAATCATTATTATCCCCATTTTTAACTTTGAGGAAGATACTGAGGCAGAGAGAGGGGTATAGCAATGTGCCCAGGGTTACATATTCCAACGGATCAGAGCTGAGATTTGATCCTAGGTAGTCTGGTTCTAGAGACTGGCCTCTAAGGGAGAAGAATCATCAGTGCCTCTAAAAGAGAAGAAAGGATGAAAACAGGAGAGGAGGGAAAGTAAAAGGGGAAGAAAAAGAAAAAAAAGGGCAAAAGAAAGAATGGGGAGACTACATGTAGGCCATTTTCAAATATAATACTGAAATTTTGCTGCATTAAAATAACACCAATCTCCGTAAAATAATCAAATAATCTAAAGAGACTAAGATGTGAAAAGATACCAACATCTACAGCACAGAACAAAAATTTCTGACTATGACAGGTACCGATGAGAATGTATTGAAATGTGGATTTAAGTATATTACTGGTACAGATATAGTCTGGCCTTTGAACACACACAGAAAATTTTCATTTATATAAATGGAAAACTTGCAGACTTTAGACATGCTAATTAGGGATGCATACCTGTGTGAAAACTATAACGAGAATGATAAGCACAAATTTCAGGACAGACACGAGTAAATTTCTAAAACCTGTCATGTGTTCATATACTGAGAATTCATAAAGGAAAAAACTGAAGACTTTGTACTAAAGTCACTATATTTAAGGAAGAAAAAAAAAAAAACCTTTGAAAAAATTAAACCCAATTGAAAAGCAGAGCAAAAGACAGGCAATGTACAGAAAAAAATATATAAACAATTTTTAATTTTAAATGTTACATAAAAAAATGCTGAACTCTCAAGGCAAGAATCAGCAATTTTATCCCAAGAAATCTACTTTTTTATGATGTATCTATTGTACTGTTAAAATAATAGGAACTACCTAAATAAACAGATACACTGTAGTACATCCATAAAATAAAATACCAATTTGTCCTTACAAAAAATTAAGTGGATCAATATGTCTTGACATAGAGACACAACATGATGTAATGTGAAAAAAGATAGATACAAGTACAGCATTATATGTTTCCATATTTATAAATAATAAATTTAACTGTGTGTGTATGTGTGTGTATATATATATATATATATGAATGTATACACAGCAAAAGTCTTATTTTGTACAAAGGAAGTTATTAAAAGTGGTTGTCTTTAGGGAATGAAATGTAAAAGAATGCCCGTTACAAGCGACGCGTATTTTGCAGTGTGACAGGCATTAATGGAAAGGCGTCATAGAGGGAGACCATGATTAAGCCGTGTCCAATGCTATGAAGAAGTCAGGAAGGCAAGGTCAATGTTTCAAGGGGTTGCAGGGTTAGAGGGAATCTTTAATTTTTCTTTTAAAATCTTATCCTAGCCAACAGTAAGATGTGATAGTGCAGGATACAAAATGTCGTTTATGGCAAAAATAGGAAAGATATGGCAACACAGTTTCCAGTAGTGTAGACAATTCAAAGAAGATAGAGTGTGAAGAAGATAAGAGTAATTTTGTTCAATAATGCTGATGAGAAGTGAAATTCATGATAATGGAATATAACAGTTTCTTAAGGTTATTTAACCCTTCTTTGCCATTAACATTTACTATAGCATAGATTTATTTTCCTCCTTTTTAATATAATCTATTTAAATTACTGAGAACATGTGTCTCTGCTTCTCCAGCAATAATCAACAACTGACTACCTTTGCAAAAGAGGAAAAAAAGAATAAGGTATACAGATGCAGCTAGTACTTGCTTTGAACGAATGTATAGTTTGAATTTACCCTTTACTTATAATTATTGTTAGAAATGCAGAAGAGAAGCAATCAAATTATCTGTTTTGAGTTTATGTTTTCTAAGCTTTCCTGCTAATAATGCTAACATACTCAAGAGAAAAATTAAATTATCTCTTTTCAGAGTTACAAATAATAATGTACATAAAATACAAGCACACATATTACATGACACTAATAAGAACTACACAGAATAAAGCGAAACATTAAAAAAAATAATAGTTAACTTACTGCTAAGTTTTAACTTGTGTGCTGAAATTTGACTTCTATACACATTTTTCTCTTGCCCTTTTTTTAACTGCTTAAAAATGAAATTTACAGATACTTGGGTTACCATTGGGATGCTGACTACTTATACAGTATGTCATGAACTGCTAGACATTTTATGTTTAAAATGAAAAATGTGGGTAACACTTTATTTTAATGGTATATTAATTAGTTCCAAAGTACAATGAAAATCCTATAGCAGTGAATAAAATATGACATCTACACGAATTTGAAATAAATCTATTATGATCAGTATTATCACAATGAATACTAAATGAATTATTAATGATGAAAGACCAAAAGTATTACCAGGAATGTAATAAAACATCCAGAGAAAGCTGGAAGTTTCCAGTCACTTCATCATCAACTAGAAGTAAGTACTGTAACCCTGGATAACACTATAGTCATGTGTATCATTACTGGCCAGAAATTTACTGACAATAAACAGACATTGAAAAAATGTGTTGTTAAGTATCTTTCCAGTAATATGCAAAAACTATGCCTTTCACACATCAACATGCTGTGTTTATTCCGACCTATGTGTATTAGCTACTGAATAAACGCTCAATTAAAAACGCAATACTTTTCCTTTGTCATTATCATAACTTCCAATATTGGCGGTCCTGTATTATAAGATATATTGATGTGCAAAATTATTATTATTGTTATTATTTTGCAAATCATTCATTATTAGGTCTTAAGGGTGCCAAGCTCCTCAAAGGCAGAAACTATCCTTAATCTGTACTTTGTGCTCTGATTGTCACCTGGGTGCCTAGTAAGATGTCAGTAACTGCTGCTGATGAGAAGAAATAAGACTACAGTCTAGAAGCTAGAAGTCACGTTTTGTTTTCATTACTTGGCCTCCTGATCATTATTATCTCACAGCTCAATGAATAATGAGCTACAAATACATGAGAAGTAGATCATACAGGAGGAGTATCCTGCAGATTTAGAGTGTCCTTTTAAAATGCTTTAGTACTCCGTTTTCTACCACTTCCTTCTCACTTCATTTCCGGAACAATTAAGTCCTAAAGAAACTGGCAGTTGACAGGAAAGTAGGAACCTGCGCTAGACCCGGCGTGAGGGGAGGGGCTGCAGTGTGGAGTGTGGGTGCGAGAGCCTGGGCGGGATGAGGTGGGCCTCTGCTCGTGGGGGCTGCCTGCAGGGAGGGTGCCACGTCAGAGTAAGGAGAGTGTTAGCACGGAGAGAAGGCCTGGCTTCAGGGTGTGCAGGAAAGTGGAGGAAAGGTTCCACCTGAAGGGCAGCCAGCACCGGGAATCAGAGCCCACGAGTGAGGAAAAGGGAGTGGAAGTCAATGAGCACGTGGTTGTTCGGCGTGGGGAGGCAGAGCGCACAGCCGGGTGGAAGGGATGCATACACACCTTCAAATGACCTGCTGAAAAAATAATGCCTGTTAATTACGAAGGAAAGAAGAGAACATAATTTATGCCCCCAAATCATCTCTGTGCACTGGACAGAAGCCTTGCTAAGTTTCACTAGTCAGAATTGACTACAGTGAATAACAGAAAAATCAGCAGTTAATTACAACCAAGGGACTCATATCCAACTAAGCTGTCATTTGCTTAAGTTAACAGGACTCAGACGATTGTCCACATTCAAGCACAGGAGACCAACTAATTATTAGACTAAAATGCAATCAGGAACTGTTGCCTATATTAGAGTTAGAAAGACACTGACTAAGTTTATGGGAATAATGGATTCCAGAAGCAGCCAATAGGGAACACGATACTTTAGGCTGACACGGGTATGAAGCACAGGCAAACCACCTGTCTTGTACAAGAGTCCTTCCTACACCAGGTATTTTCCTTTCCTCAGCCTGACCTTAGAAAGCAGGTTAGACTTCCTGGGGTACAGGTGATCCTTCAACAACACGGGTTGGAACTGCACGGGTCCACTTAAAACGCGCCTTTTCCCCCCATACATACAGTGGGCCCCTTGTGTCCATGGATTTCATATCTGAGGGTTTCAAACCCAAGGATTCAACCAATCGTAGTTTAAAAACAGGATTTTCTCATTCCCAACTGCAGATTACCAATCATGGTTCACAACGATGGATTCCCAGCCACCAAAGGAAAATGCTGTTCTCCACACACAGTTGGTGGAATCTACGGATGTGAAGGGCCAACTTTAGAGTCAAAATAATATGTGGCTTCTTGACTTGCCCTTAACCCCCGACTTGTTCAGGGGCCAACTATACTTCCATGCAGAGACTTGATTTAAAGTCCCTCTGCCTCAAGCATAAGCTTTGGACTGAGATGTATCAAATGTCACTAGATCGTTGACAAGTAATTTACACTTGCTACATTTCATTGTCATCAGCTGTAAAATAGGAAAAAATTAAAATCACCTTGTAAGGTTATTGTGAATCTCAAAATAATGTTTGTGAAAGCATTTGACAGAGTTCTCTCAGCATACAGCAGATATTCAAAAACAATGATTTCCCTTTCTACTTCCTTCTCTGTCCTCATACCCCATGTTAGATGGCGAGAGATCTGGAAACTCGGCAGTTGGATAACTGGTCTGTATGGTGTCTCTGCAGAACTTCCTCCCTCTTCCTGAGTAAACTGCTGTCTCAATATTCCTCTACACGTATCTTCCCCTTCAGCTAAGTCAATTCAAAGAGATTGTATCTCTTCTACCATCTCTTTCATCATCACAAACTCCCTCAGTTTTGATTTTTTAAACTAGAAAATGTGCTGCTTGTAAAGAGAACTATGTATAATATGATTAACTTGTATCAAATAAAGGATGACTGACATTACTGTTACCAGTAGAATTTAAAGGTGAAACATTTTTCACGTAGAAAAACAAAACAGTATATAGCCAATGAAGAGTTTTACCCGTACACATGTAAAATCTAAATAACATAGCACCAAAAGATACCACTATAGAAACTCCGCCGAAGAGGGACATTTTAACTCATTCCAATTAGTATTTGACAGATTAACTAGACAACATTGAAAGAAGGATAAGGGGAAAATGAACACGTATTAAACTCTTCTATTCACAAATAGGATAGTATCAATAACCAATAAGTCACAAGAAAATCTCAACAATTCAGAAGAATAGAAATGGAACTAGAAATTTATAGTGAACTTTCTTTTTAAGGCCAATTATTTGTCAAATAACAATGGAGGACTATTTTGTTCCATCCTGTAACATCCTAGACACAATATTCAGCCTCTTCCAAAGGCAGGTCAAAACGTGAATACCGACCCACTTCCTGTGCCAGAACTTTCCAGGGGGCTTGGGTTGGCCAGGCAATGAACAGTCTCCCAAGTCTCCCAAGACTCCCTCGCTCTTTCATCGCATATGTGCTTCTTGGGAGTTCCACAGCCTTCCTCTGCATGAGGCAGAGGGGTTTCTCCCTTTCTGAGTGGACTTCCCAGGCCCTGGAGGACTCAGGTGCTAAGATAAGCACTTAGTAATAATACATGTCCCCGACAAAGTCTGCTTCCAATTTCAGAGGTATCCTGGTGCCAGCTATAAGTTAGAAACATTTTTGCCACACTGCCTTGTTACCAATATAGAACGAAGACATTGAAACAAACCAAGGAGATTAAAATTGTTTCCTCTAACTCTGCTCCCTGCATGTTAATGGATTTGGAACAGTATTATGCTCAGGCCAATTGGATTTCTGGGTCTCTGTGCTTGCTGCCACTTTGCTGATCAGACCAGTGTAGTGGGAAGAAAATCTTGCCGTGTGTGGCAGTGAAAAGCATAGGCCTTGGAGTTGGATTAATTGGGTTTGAGATATCGTAGTTGTGCGACCTTACACAAATTACCAAAATCTCTCTGAATCTCATTTTCTGTGAATTATATGAAAAGGGAATAAATACATGATCAGGAAGGATGTGTAAGAATTGAATGATAGGCCCACACACAGATCCTTTTCTAAAGTCTCCCTGTTTATGCCAAATGGGGCTTCACAGGAACTCCTGTGAGCAATGCAGATTCTTCTGGCCATAACTGTGACCCACTGAATCAGAATCTGCCTTTTAATAAGATCCTCAGTTGACTGCAATGTACACTGAGATTTGCGAAGCACTGATCTAATCAATAACAGATGGGAAATGACAATAATTTCCTAAAGATATTGCCTGTTTAGTTTTTCTGCTTATGTTAATGTTTTATACACTTTTTGCCCCCAAAGCTATCAATACCCTGTTGTTGTTTTTTTCAAACTAGGCAAACTTTGGAATTTTGATTCCTTTGCAATCTTTGAGACTTTCCTTCATACTGAAAATGCTACTGGGAATAGTAATGATAATAATAAATGAAATGGAGAACATGCCAACTTATTCTCCTCATGGCCTTTGCATAACCCTGTCTTTTCTCGAAGCAATCTCCAGTTTGGGGAAAATGTACCCACTGTCAAAAGCCAGGAGATGGGGACAAATGTTGACACTGAAATCTGTAAAAGAAATTATGTCTGTTTGCAGTGTGGCACTTCACCATCCTTTTCTAGAACATTGTTCTCAAGCTCTAAAAATATGGATTATTAATACATTAGCTTCTACCGTTGTGAAAGCCAAATGAGATGCTACGTGAAAAAGTTCATAGTCCATGCCCAGCATATAAACAGTGCTCAAGAAATGTTAGTTGTTTCCCTTCCTGTTCATCCTTAATATATAGTAATGATTTCTTAAATGCTGTATGCCATTTTAGGCTGTGAATATCAAGAGGGACGGAGCTTATTTCTTTTACATATATAAATAAACAAGGACCTGCTGCATCCGCTAAATGATTGCTAAATAATTTATCTGTAATTAAGATAACATATAGATAATAGATAATTACTATCTTTTGCTTTTTCAGTTATGTTTACTTAAACCAGGACCAATGACTGATTGAAAGATTCATTTATGGAATTATTAGATAAATAATTATTGTGTAGCTACTATGTGTCGGAACTATGATAGACATAGGAGACAGAAATAATGATGAGCAAAAAAATGACACTCTCCACTTCCAGTTTAAGAGGGACAATAGATACTGTCTCACAACAGAATGTAAAATTGAATCGTGATTAAGTGCTGTGAGAGAGGTACATGGCCCTATGAGAATGGAGTCGGTGAGATAAATGTTAAAATAAGAACAGCTCGGCAAATTCGTGTCTTACTGACTTATTTTCCATTGGTATGCCATGTCACAATACTCTATCATCCTCTAATTCACTTTTTTGGCATTTCTCTTAAGTTGGAAAAACCCCTGGGGCATTGCTCCCAGAAGGCCACTGTTAAAATGAACCTCTTCCTGATGGAGAAGTCTGGGAGGAGGGAGATGGACAGGCTGCTAGTATGTTCCTGAGCCCTCTTCTGTTACTTAATATACTGGTACTGGTTATCCAGATGGCTTAGACACGGTCACTTTAGGGACACAACTGAGTCACAGAACAGTTGAGTTCAATGATATTTGTGAAAATAATGGAGACATAAATTCCCAGGTAGATGGGGGCTGTACTAGCTCAGCCAGATAGGGGAGCCCAGGTAACCCCAATCAAGCTATTAAACCTTCAACAGCCAGGATGTAAGTTTCATCAAATTGCAGAGAGATGTCAAAAACAACAACAACAACAACAAAAACACTTCATTTTACAATTTTATCTATGCCGGGCTTTTACTTAAATCATCTCAAGCTGATATCTATGCCCCCCCCCCATCTATAATTCCCCTGTATGGTAATGCTACTTTTAAACTTGTGATTATGTTTGCAGCCAACAAATCAAGGGGAGAAGTGGGTGGTACTTATTGAATTTGCTGATAGAAAACTGGCTCTAGTCAAGCCAGCTCTTTGCGTGACCCCTCCCCCCCAGCGGATGACCTACCTGTTCCTAAAGTAGTACTGATGTCCTATAAACGTGGAGCGAGCTTGCAGCCGGGCTAAGGTGGCCATTGCCTCTCTGAGCCTGGTTTCCCACTGGTGTTACTATCGGTCTCCAAGGCAACCGAGCTCAACCATAACGCTAGTCCCGGGGGTTCCACTTCTCGTTTACTCCACTTTCTTTTCCCCCTTGTTTCAGTTTCTGGAATATTAGATAGACACATGAATAAATTCTGAGTAGGACAATGTTTTATTTATTTGCCTCTGTGTTTTCTGTGAGTAAAACTAGGAGGTTCTAGGCTAGAGGGGGGAGAGGAGCACTAATGGTCGCGCCGGGCATCCGGTTTCTGCCTCCCGTCTGCTTCCGGAAGCTCCGCTCAAAATGCTGAACTGCTCTTTGGAAGTCGTTAGTGCTGTGGTCGTTGGAGACTGTGCTCGGGCCTGAGCCTCGAGGCCAGGCTCCTGGGTGTCGTTAATGTTCGGGGCCGCCGGGCGCCCACCGATCGGAGCTCCAGCCGCCGGGAACAGCTGGTGAGGCTGGCGGCCCTGGGGATGGGCGATGAGGAAAGGGGGTGATGGCAGGAGGCCCCTGGACCTGGACTGGAAAGGGGGAGGGAGCGGTGACGGATGATCTGAAGACAGGTAGGCCTTGCTCTCACTCGTGCCTGGGATGGACGCAGTTTGAGGAAGGCGTTGAGGTGTGTGCAAAAGGTGGATGGAGGCAGACAGTAAATGCTGGCTGAGAGCTTGTCGAGCATGCGAAGGTATTTTTAGGAGAAAAGCTTTCTGTACTTCCAAGAGCAATTCATTTCCTCGTTGATGGGTGACAAGATGAGGTACAGGAAGAATTTATCTTAATCCAGGCTTTATTCCCTCCCCCCCACTTCTCTTTTAAAATTGACTAGATTATACCACGTGTCCTGGAAGCTCAAATCCCAGAAATCTTGAGTTCTGGAAGTTTGGTAGTGGAAGCGACCTCACTCGCCACCCTCTTTTTTTTTTTTTTTTTTTTTTTTGGAGTGAACGTAACCTACCTGTTTCTGGCCCTTGAACGTTCCTTTCTAGTTCAAATGAGGTATGTATGGGTGTTTCCTGAGATCATGTAAATGCCAGGATTAGGTTTGGGATTTGACTGTGTCTACAGTATCACATCACCAGTCCCACTTTAGAATAATATATTGCCTTGACTTTTCGAACTGCTTTCACATATTAAGATCCTTCACTTTATCCTTCGGACAGGCCTGTGATAGAAGATTATTACAGGCACAGAATAGTGAAGTGACTTATCGTCCTAGAGCTAGAAGCTGGGTGATGGATTCTAGTTGAAAACTCTAATGCCTGTCCTGTTTTTCTCCCTAGCTCTTTTCCTCCAAGCATACACAAGACAAGCAGTGAAACAAGCAGATTTTCCATTAATTCTCAAACATAAAGTGTTGAACATAAAGGTGAAATGTGGCTGAAAATGTATGTCCATTCCTAGATTCTGCAGCAGATGAGAACGAGAATTTAGCAGTCTGTGATCTCACTTTATTTTGCATCACCTGTTTCTGAAAAGTTATAAGAATATCTTGTCTAAAATGTTGTGAAGGAGATCAGATCATTCTGTAGTTCATTTTATAATGAGTATACATTTGATTTTACTTCTTTTAAATTCTCACATTTTCCATTCAGAAAAGCAGAGGGCACTTATTTTGTTTTTAATAGTGATGTAAGTAGTGTAAAATAAAACATATATTTCTAAGTGTTTAGTATTTTTAGTTTTGGCGGTTGTATATACCGTGTAACCAACACACCAAACAGGATATAAGACATTTCCATCACCCCAGACTTCCCTCTCCAGGCACCTTTCTTAATGTTTCACCATTCAGTATCTTGTTAAGGGAGGCGGACAAAGTGCTATGCAGGTCGGTCTTCTCTTACTCTGGGGATACTGGTTTCTAGGATAGATGGCTCTGTAATTCAAAAATATGACTTTCAACTCCTACCTCTCCCTTCCACCTTCTTCCTAAGGTTATGTCCTGCTTTAGAATACAGAGAGCCACCCTTCTCCAGCTCTCTGTTGTTTTCCTGTGGCAGTACACAACACATCCTTTTTTATGACACCAGAATATAACATAGTGCGTAGCACTTAATCAGTGTTTTTGAATACAGTTCTTAAAAATCATGCTTGATTTGGCAGAATGAATATGCTCCAGACAAAAGGAACTTTTATTTTCTAGCTTATCTGCACAACCATCCTCTTATTCAAAATTTCTTAATGGAATTTTTTTCATGCATTGATGAGACATGTATGTGCTCTACTATGCATGTATGTTTCATCCCAGTGTCCCTAGGTATACTACTACTAAGTAGTTACCAGGTTTTACATACATATATCATCATATTTAAATTTTTCAAGGTAGATTCTATCACTTTTCTTTTGCATTTTAGAGATGATGAGAGGGACAAATTTAGTTTGACTTGCCCAAGTGTCATATTTGCAGTATGATTCCAGAATGTTTTACAGAAATTCTTAACCACCCTGGTGTAATGCCTCTGATGTCTGAACAATATACACTATCTCAAGGAATATATAAACTGGAAAGTATATGCCTGGAGTTGTTAACCAACTTGCAATTCCTGATGGGTTTAACTCCCATCTTGACTACAACTTTTTCAACAATGTCAAGATTAGTTTTTCAATTTTTAGGTGCCAAAAGGGTAAATGTAGATGTTTAACAACTTGTTGAAAAGTATGACTGATAGTTTATAGTTAAGAAGCCTAAGGAAAAAAACGTGTACAATTAAATAAAGTTCCTGTGATTTGTTTTTTGTATGTGTGAGGAAATGAATATAATTTTAAGTTAATCTTATAAGTGATTCATGTTATGTTTTTCTAAAAACAATATTATAGCTGAGAGCATCTATCACTTTTTGCCTCATTACTCACATAGACTTTTGAAATTAGGGTCCAAAACATATCTGTCTTGGTACATCTAAGGTTAATGGTTTAAAATTTGATTTCATTTGGTGGATAAATCACAGTTAGAATTTAGATACACTATTCTTTATTACTTTTTATATTAATAATTTATATTTAAAGTCAGTTTCTGGGGATAGAACTAAACAAATTTTAAAAATTAAGTCCTTGATAATGAAAATAGTGAATCATTATTGACACTGAACTATAATGTCTATTTTTTTAACTTTATGTAGCTTTGCTTTTAAAAGGACATTAAAAATAAACTGTTGATTCTGGACCTTTGTTTCTATAGTTTCATTCCTATTTGGTATTTTGTGGGAGGTTTTTAACATTTTATTTTTTTGTTTTGTTTTAGAAAAAACTGCATAGTGAAAATGTGCATTTTTTAAAACAACAGCTTATTTGGTTGTTGTTGTCTTGAACTCAATTTCATAATGTCAGACTTGTTTGAGTCAAGTTTCTGTTTCAACAATCAGGAATCAAAGCAATGGCCAGCGTGATTTTGGGCAAATGACTCATTAATCTTGGTGGGGATTCTTAGCATCCTTATTTATGGCAAACTGAAAACGGTTGAACCATCTTCGATAATATGCCATTAACTGGCACATTTACTTCACTAAAAACTTAAGGTATCTAACTTGTTAATGTGGCAGAAATTTTGAAATCTGGATTGTCTAAATTTTTAGTCAAGTCATAGTTTTGTTATTTGTTCATTTATGTAGTCATTCATTAATTTGTTCATCCGACAGATTTTTTTTTAACAGTTGTGATGTGTCAAGCATTATGCTAGGTACTTTTAATTAATGTTCAGTTGTCTTCATTCTCATTGCTATTCTGAGAATTCAGAATAAATTACATATTCAATACATATGAGCAGTTAGCATGTATAAGCAATGAACGAGACTCATTTTCCTATATACTAGAAGCTTGCACAGATGTAGATACAGATATAGATATATGCATGTTGACAGGGATTGGAATGAATTATCTTAGGTTCTTTTTTTGTTTGTTTTAGCCTTTGATATTCTTTCACTTAGGCAATTTTTAGTCAATAGTTTATATTTTGAAAGCCATTAGAGTATGAGGACAGAAGTTGTGAATGACTTTTGAAGTCATTAAATGAAGTAACAAAAATCAAAAGTATGTTCTTCAAATTTAAAAAATAAATGAGCTTTCCTCATTAGATCACTAGTTGGTAAGTAGAATTAGACTTTTTTCCTTCAAAGCCACTTGTGGTTTGTTTTTCACTAAGTTGCGAGGGTAAAGAGGAAAACAAGCTTCGTGAGTGTTCCTGTGGTGACCAAAGTGAAAAAATAGCAACTGCCATTAGCACCCCAATTGCGTGCTCCCATTATGGGAAATGAGGGTTTTCTGGTGTGGTGAATAACTGTTTGACTGTTAACTTGGTGGGATGATTTTCTTTAATACTTTGTCTTATATCTCTATATATTACTAAGATAAGAGTAGGTCAGATACACAACATTGATTTTTTTTTTTTAACTTGAGATTTTTGGGGTTTTTTTGGGTTTTTTGTTTGTTTGTTTGTTTGAGATCTTTAGAGCCTTTAAGTAATCCCTAAATTTCTTGAAATTGTATGCAGGATTTTTGCAAATGTCTATTGTCCCCACTCTTCCCAACATTCAGAGTGGTGCAAGAATTCAGAGAAGTTGAAGGTCTTTGCTTTTATTATGACGTCTTCAGTACTTATAATATGATTGTACCTTAAAAGCAGACTGATTTGATATTTCAGTGACGAGTTTCTCTTATTTGTAGATAAGCTCTATCTACAACCTCTGTTGCAAGTTGAAAAAGCTGCTCTCACACATTCAAGACCCACTCTCATCCTCATAGAACCTCTTCAAGGTGGAAATTATACCTATTTTTATGATGTATGACCAATCAGAAGATAAGTAATTTGTTCACGGTCCTGTGGTTAGTGAATATCATAGGAAATAGCTTCCATATACATAGTTTGGACTCCAAAGCTCATGTTTCTCTACAGTTTCCCTAGAGAGTTTTATATTCTATATTTATTGCCCAATGTTAGCATAAAGTTATAATTAATCACTTATGTGTTTCAGAATAACATAGGTTCCCCCAAACCCACACTACCTTTCTCAGAAAGGAGAGAAAAGGTTACTTCTGATTAATGGTTTAAATAGGTCACAGAGTTTCTAAACTAGCTCAAGTAATGACATTTAATGTCAGGGTTATCCTTAAATTCCTAAGATGACCTCCCCCCAAATATGTAAGAGGAGAAAATGAAGACATAGTCTATTAATAAGTTATTAGGCTGAAATAAAGACTTATTTTGACAAATAATATCACCAAATTTATTAATTCCTGTGAGTAGCAGAAATCTTAAACAATCTAATTCTTCTGGATCCCATTTTGTTAAATTAGTCACAAAATTTAGTCCTTGATGTGTCGTCCTTAAGGCTCACCATTCGCATATCTAGTCACTCACTGTCATGGTCTACACTATTATGTGTTAATTGGAATCTGTACTGTTTGGCTGCTTCCTGTATACTTTTAGGACCAACCAACCTTTCCTGTCTTAAATGAAAGTTAACATGAGTACCGAGGCACGTAATTCCAAGACTGTTTTCTTCTTAAGTTTGTGAGCAGTCATCGCATACATTGATCGCCATAGGTCTTGACTCTGTACTGTGTTCATGTAGCGTCTTTGTACACATTGAATTCTTATTCATACCGAAACTAACACATAAATGGCTATTTCTTCCCTTAAAGTTCTGAAAGCCCGTTGTACTTAGCCACGGGTTACTTGGAGCTCTCCACTCCGAGAGTTACTTAACTTTGTAGAAGAAATAATCTGTTTTACAGAGATGAAGATGAGAATTTTACCATATGCTAGCTGATAACGAGTATTTGACTTTTTTTTTTCCTTAACTAGATACTTGATAGCTGTAATCAATTACCATTTAGTTACATCTGGAAGATTTTTGTTTTTTAATGAACTTGTTGGGTTTATTCAGTAGACACACATGTCTACTCTATTGTTATGTATGTATCAGTATCCAGGCAAGGAAATTATTCCCTAATTTTCTATACATGCAATATTTTTCCTTCTTAGGAACAGTAGTTATTGCTAATAGAGGCTTCAAAAAATAATAGTCACTGCCCAAATGTTGGGCTGTAGAGGGGGGTTGTCTTTTTCCTGGGCTTTCTTGGGTTTCAACTCCTGCTGTGCCCGCCTGCGTATTGTTGACTGCCATTTGCCAGCATGTGGTTCACCAGTCAACTGCCAGTCCTTTGCCGGCATTTGCTTGGTAAGTTAGGACTAAGTAGCTCCTGATTCTTCCTCCACGAATCAAAAATATTTGAAAGAAAACCCTAAACTTTGTGCCACATTTTCTACATGGATTGATCTTCCTCACTCTCAACCATACATTTTTAGGAAAACCTAGGGATTAAGGAAGACAAGGAGAGAGCAAGTCACTCATTTCACGAGATGTTTAGTATTACCTATAGGAGGACGAACGAACTTGACCTTTGGCGAAAAATTTTTTTTACCTAAAACTGATACATCAAATTTGAGATTGACTGTACGTATTACTCAGCATAATATAATACCAGTGGAAAAAAACGCAAAATACTTACCTACTCAAATCATTTCCCTTCACAAAATTCAGCTTTATATGGATAGTGGGACTATGATTTTATTCTATTTATTTGGATGATCTTAAGAAAACTATCAGTGAACTGTTAGACACTATGCCCAATACAAACTATTTCCAAAAGATTTCATTTCCAGATGAAGAGAAACAGTTTTATAAATGTGAATAGAAAAACCTTCAAATTAGCAAAGTGGTAATTCACTGAATTTTTTCATTTACAAACTTATTTCCTCTAATAGGAAAGGTCTTATTTAAGAAAACATCTTTAGGATGAAATGTTTCAGTACAGTGGTGTCTTCAATATCACTGTGAAGGCAAAGGAAATAAATGAGCTATTGATCCTGGGATGGTCTGCTATAATGACTGTGTCTGTGAGGCCAGTGAGGCCAGTTTTACCTGAACCATGCAAGTGAAGCAGCTTGATTGACTATATTATTGGCTCATTAACCGGTTTTGCTTGGGATTGACTTGTCTGAGTCTGGTTAGTTGAAACTGAAGAGGGAAAAAGTGATTTGAATTCCGAATGGCACTTCCATTAAATGTATTTTTTTCCTGTATTTTTATAGAGTTTTTTTTAAGAAAGCTCTTTTAAAATAGGCTTTTAGCTGATTCATATTGAGTGATATTGTGGAATAAATTGGATTCTTCTAGTTGAAATCTTTTTTTAAATATATTTTGTCTTGAGATAAACAATATAAAATCGAATAAGGCCAACAATATTAATGTTATAAAGAAATTTTGCTTTCATTCTTTGTATTGTTATGGATTATATTTTGTTAAACTGTGGTAGTTACAGCAATATATTTTTTTAAATGAAACTAATTGAAGAGTATCAGATTTTAATGGATTCACTCCGATTTGCTAACCTTTTTCTAATGTTAGGACCAAATCTTCTATTTGAAAGTAAGGCCCTAAATTGTAACTTCTAAAATAACCTGCAATTTCATTTGGAGAATATATTCATGTATTGAGTTAATTTAATTAATATTTAGAACTAGTAATTCACCCATTGAGAAGAAAGCTATATCTTCAAAAAGTAAGTTATTCCAGAACCAGGTGATACTGAGTCTTCTTTTTGACAAGGAATCTTTGTTGCAACACATATTAAACTGGCTTCCAATAAATTTTTTCAAGGTGCAAAATTATCTTTAAAGATAACAGTTCTTTCAGATTACATCTCTTCCAGAGAAATAGTGTTAAAAGAACAAAATATTGAAGCAATAAAGGGGAAACAGAAATGTTGTTAGTAATGTAATTAAATAACGGAGAAATCAGTGCAGTCAGAAATGTACCCCCTGCTGCTAAATCAATCATAAACAAAATACAGACTGGATACTGGAATCATGTAGCTGATTTTGGCTATAATTGGGCGCCATTCAGGCTCTAGAACAGAGCGCCTGAGTTCAAATCCTGTTTCTACCACTTCCTAGAAGTGCCACATTGCACAAGGTGCCCTTACTCTGTGTATTTCGTCGGCCACCTCATAGTGTTGTTATATGAGAATGAAATGAGGTAATGTATGGAACACTTAGAATCGTGGGCCTCGCACATAGTAAGTACTCAAGGATTAGAAGCTATTATGTGGGCATCCTTTTAGGAGTGGTAAATCCAGCTGAACCATAATGTATGTTTGTTTTCAGGTAATCATTAAAATGAAAAGGCAGAGTTGAAAGTTATTATAAGGAACTTGCAAACATCTATAAATATAAGCTACAGAGAATATGTAAAGCAGGGGTCAGCAAACTATGGCCCCCAGCCCTTGGCTTTGTAAATAAAATTTAATTAGAACACAGCCGTTCCCATTCATTTATGTATCGCCTATGGCTATTTGCTCCTTATGATGGTGAAAGTTGAGTTGTGACAGAGACCGAAAGGCCTGGAGAGCCTAAAATGCTTACTATTTGGCCCTTTACAGAAAAGTGTGCCTACCCCTGCTACAGATCCTAGAAACCATATAGTCCTCCATAATTAGGATATTTGGATCCCTACGTGCTTTTAGAACTCAGTTTAAGAAATGATTGTTCATGATCTTGCACAAATCTTGAAAGTGCCTGCCAGTCTTTCCGCCTACCCGGCATATCATGGCCGTGATTGGTAGAGCATGTGGTGAGTAGAGAGAGAATTGTGCGCTTCCTTCTTAGAAATGGGGTTGGGGGGAGGATTGAGAAAGTTCTCTCTATATCTGATCTAGGAAAACTGGCTGTAGGAAAAGTACAGGAGTGGACTACAGATCAGTTTTTAAGCGGAAGTAACTTTTCCGTAATTACACAGTCAAAATATGAAATTACTGAGACCTTTCATTGCTGATATTATGCTCACTGTATCTTGAAGTCATTCGTATGTTTAATAAAAGAACTTCTACAAGAAAAAGGAGCTTAAAATGAGTCAGAATATTTAAAAGTCTGATATCTTTTAGACAGGAAAATTAAAATAGCTTTTAAATACTTCTTTGTAATAACCCTTAATGTTAACCAGATTTAGTGTGAATTGTCTGCTGTAATAAGCTAGGTTAATACAGATAATACTGCCTATTTTCTTCACATTTTTTTTTCTTTCTTTAAAAAAATGAAGGCATTTCAGTCGAACCATGGAAGAACTGGTTCATGATCTTGTCTCAGCGTTGGAGGAGAGCTCAGAGCAAGCTCGAGGTGGATTTGCTGAAACGGGAGACCATTCTCGAAGCATATCGTGCCCTCTGAAACGCCAGGCAAGGAAAAGGAGAGGAAGAAAACGGAGGTCGTATAATGTTCACCACCCATGGGAAACCGGTCACTGCTTAAGTGAGGGCTCAGATTCTAGTTTAGAAGAACCGAGCAAAGACTACAGAGAGAATCACAATAATAACAAGAAAGATCATAGTGACTCTGATGACCAAATGCTAGTGGCCAAGCGCCGGCCATCATCAAACTTAAACAACAACGTCCGTGGGAAACGACCTCTGTGGCATGAGTCCGATTTTGCCATGGACAACCTTGGGAACAGGACTCTGCGCAGGAGGAGGAAGGTAAAACGCATGGCGGTTGACCTCCCACAGGACATCTCCAGCAAACGAACGATGACACAGCCCCCTGAAGCTTGTAGAGATCAGGACATGGACAGTGATCGAGCTTACCACTATCAAGAGTTCACCAAGAACAAAGTCAAGAAAAGGAAACTGAAAATCGTTAGACAAGGACCCAAAATCCAAGATGAAGGAGTGGTTTTAGAAAGTGAGGAAATAAACCAGACCAGTAAGGACAAAATGGAGTATGAAGAGCAAAAAATCTCCGATGAGCTCATGAGTGAAAGGTGACTTTTCTCTTTCCTCAATATAAACATGTGTGTCTGCAGTGTTTGTGGTTGAATGTGTTTTATGTTTTCATTCTATTTTAAAATAACTCTAAGTTATAATAATGGCAGTGATATTACTGTTTTAACCATGGTTATATTTTCTTATAATTTATGATGTTTAGCACAAAGGAAAATTGCTTATTGGATTTACACAAACTCTTTTGATTGTGTTATAATGACTTAATTTTCAGCTACAAAGAGAAAAGGAAATAGAGTTTCAATGGGAAAGGATGTGCATTTGAATAATAGCACATCTGTAACTCTTAGAATTGAATTTATAATTATTTATTTGTTTAATCATAGAGTTTTAGTCTTTGGTTCTTTTTAGTTTCACAATTCACCAGTTAGTTCTGATTACTGAGAATCAAAAGTTGACACCACTTCAACACGTGTGTGGCTTGACATTTTCAATCTGTAGCTTGCTAGGAATTCCAATCTCTTATGAATTGCAAAACCCAGTTTACAGTCTAGAAACACCTGGTCTTGTCACTAGACAAGTGGTAAAGCACTGATCCTTTGGTGGTTAGTCTAATCTATCCCTACCTGGAAAGCAGGTATACCACAGTGATAAGTACTAGTTTACCAGCATCAAAAGGTAAGTGATCATTTTCCTTTTCCACAGAACTAATGCCACTTGCAGGAGATGAGAAAATATTGACATTGTTCATCCTTTTAGGTGTGTCCTTAAAATCAAATGCTGAACTGTGAGGTGTATAAAAAACACTTAAAATAGTCTGGGTAGGAGTATTTGATTTTTAATTTGTAGGATTGGTATTTTATTAATGTGGTTGTGAACTGTAGGATATACCTATATATATATACACATATACATATATAGGTATATATACATATATATATATACATATTTGGTTTTGTGTCTAAATATGATTATATGATTACAGACATGAGTAGGACCTGGTAAAATTTTATAGAATGGACCCTTTTATTAGAGATAATTTGCTATTTATGCAATTTTTTCTAAAGCAGTAAAAATTACTTTAAAAATGTTTCGGGAAGGCTCTGAAAAGTTTATGGTATCTGCTTTTCTTCCAAGAAAGTTGTCATTTTTATAGCAGCATGGGAATTATTTGTATGCTAGTATTGGGCCACCGTGACTGAGGATTACTTAGATTGGCTTGAAAATAATTACTGCTCACTTGCTGGGAGGGAGGGTGGCCGTGGAGATAAGTACTCAATTCTGGATTATTCACAGAGGACCTGCTTTCTGGATTGATTGTGCAAGCCCCGCCTCTTATTGATGGCTGCCTTTTATTGACAGACATCTACCCTGGCAGAGAAATGAGATGAAACTCTTCATTTCTTTTCATTGTAAAATGTATTTGAATACCTAAGAAAAATATGATCAGTCTACCCAGCAGTCAACAGCCCAGGTACCAAATTTCAAAGAGGATGTGTTCACTCCTGAAGAAATTTAAAACAATTTCTTCCCCTCTTCTTTTAAACTTACCTCTGTAACTACTTTTTCTTGTCACTTTAAGAGTTAGGTGCATATTCCTTTTGTGGGAAGATTGTTAAATGCTTAAGGTACTTTCCCAACATGTATACATTTTCTGAGACTACTTCCAAAGCTTTCCTGCTATGGAAAGCTATATATTCCCTTGAAACTGATTTATGAATAAGAATTGAACTACTTGACTTTGTGTGCGTGATTGAACAGATCGCGCGTAACTGCTGTTTACTGTTCACTCCTGGTACCGAGACAATAAGACAGACCCTGTTTTCTGCAGCCTCATAATCTGGAATAGCAGACAAGCAAATGATGAAAATGAAGTGTGCTGAGGGGAACGTACTGGTGAGGGAAAATTGACTAAAGGAGCTCTGATTTTAAGCAGCGTGAATCCCATTCGGATACTGGGGGAGAGAAGGACAGAGGGAGATGGTATCGCTAGGCAGAGGGAGCGGTGCGTGCAAAGGCATGGATTGTGAAGCATGTGTGGTGTATTTGGGGAGATGTATGTACCTCGTTATTAGTAGAGTATAAAGGGGGGGTTGAGGCTACAGCAACAAGCAGGTCTCAAAGGGACTGTAAATAGTTTGAATTTCACCATCTAAGTAGTGGGAAGTCAGTGAAGAAACTAAGTTAGATTTACACGTTACCAGTCAGATGTACGTGTTAAGATAACCAGTGGGATCCTGACAGAGGTGTTTTGTGCAGCTTTCACTGGCCTCCAGTCCGTCCTTAGTGGGAGGGGAATTGTGGCAGTGATAACTGAAGGAAAAATATCACATATAGGAGAGCAGTATTAAGAGCTGGAATCAATGGAAGACTTACTGACTGTATTTGGGGGAGATGAATGAAAAAGAGGACTCTCAGATGGTGCCCAGGTTTGAAGAATAGAAAATACAGGAAATGAACAGATGGGGGCGGGAGTTTGGGATCAGTACACGCGCATTAATCCACTTAGCATTCGTGGCCCGTCCCCTCCGAATCCTGTGCTGTAAAAATCATACTTAAAGGAGTGGCAAGAGGTGTCCCTGCGTGGAAGCCAGAATGGTTACCAGATGCTAAAACTGAAAAGTCTTGCTTATATTTTTAAGTTCTTGGTCTGACCTACTGAAGACATTAGCAACTACTTGATACGCTTGGAGCATCTAGCTGGATGCCAATGAGGTGAACAATAAATAGGAAACGTTATTTAAAACACATGTAAAAATATCTGAAATTAGGATAGGATGGTTAAGGACGAAGAGCTGCTCTCAGAGAGGGACTCCTGATTTCCTTATATCTTTATAAGAAGAGGGGGCAAGCAGAGAGAAAGGAGGAGAAAATGTAAAAAAACAGGACCAGAGATGAGATGGGAAGAATTTAGGCTCTCAGCCACAGAGAGCCTTGAAATCTAAATTTAATCCAACAAGTGTGGAAAAATACTTTTAGATTTTTAATAGAAAACCATTTAGAATTAACGGAAAAGAGGCAAAGATGGGGCAGAGTTCTGTATATTCTGCCCCCATGTATCACACACCCAGCTTCCGCTATTGTTAATATCCTACGTTACAGTAGTTCATTTGTCAGAATTAATGAGCCAATGTTGACACATCATTAACAAAAGTCAATACTTGATCAGAAGTTCCTTTGTTTTTATTTAATGTCCTTTTTCTGTTCTAGGATCCCATCCAAGGATACCATGTTTTTAGTCAACAAGTTATATTTTGGGAAGATGAACCTGATTGTATATAAAATATATCAGAGGAGGTAAATCTGAATTCAGAGAGATTAGACAATCATTGTACGATAGATAGATAGATAGATAGATAGATAGATAGATAGATAGATAGATAGCATATAGACTCACAATCATTTATCTGCAAATCTAAATTATGAAAGCTGTGGAAAATTAATTCATTTGCTGCCAGACCTAACTGGACCTGTATTTAATATGGATATTCATTCATTTAATTGAAAAAAATACAGAAAGTGCCAAAAAAATGTATACACATTTTAAGCAAGGAAAAACTGTATTAAAATTGTAATAATATATACCGATAACAAAAGATGAATACAAGTCACGCATGACTTCTGTAATTACAAGAGGTGCTCAAAGTGGTTACCGTCAGCATAATTTTAATAGTTTTTTCCTTCCTTAAAATGCGTATACATTTGTTTTTGGCACCTTCTGTATATTAATGTGTTTGATTGT
Source organism: Rhinolophus ferrumequinum (assembly GCF_004115265.2). Taxonomy (NCBI): domain Eukaryota; kingdom Metazoa; phylum Chordata; class Mammalia; order Chiroptera; family Rhinolophidae; genus Rhinolophus; species Rhinolophus ferrumequinum. Next base: position 9,275,037 of record NC_046310.1, on the reverse strand, counting down.
GGAGTGCTACCCCGGACTCCTAGGCATTTTTGAACATACCTTTCTAAAACTGAAGAATTTTGAATTTTATGTTTTGCTTCAAAGGTTTTAAAAAGAGAATTGATGACATGAATGAGGTATGTATGGTAAGGTCCTTTGTTAGAATTGTGTTGATGGGGGCAAACAGGAAAACACTACTCAGTCCAGAAGAGAGGGGAAAAAAAACAAAAACAAAAGACAGTAGTTTGGACAGCTAAATAGCAAAAAGATAAAGGTTTCCAAAGTGTTCTTCATCCTCTAACATCACTACGTGGACAAGCGTATATATTTGTAAATAAGAAAATATGCTCTTAGAAAGTATTATTTTGTTTTAGTAACACTTGTGCAGAATAGGGAGCATTATACATTCTCTTAATTTGAAGAAAATTCAAGGAAAAGGTACTAATTCATAGTTCCTTAGGACAATGTGTCACTTCAATTCTTCTATTTTCTGTTTATTTTTTAAAATATCAAACAAAAACTGAGATGATATTTTTATATTCGGAGAATGTATATGGATTTAGATCTCATGTATAATTTTAATCCTAAACTCTCAATTTAAATATTAGGATCTTATAAAAAGGATGCTTTTCATAAGAAAAAAAGAATTAGTCGGGTTACAGAGTTCTACATGGTGATGGAAAAAGTATTATAACATAAAAAAATTCCCCCGGGACAATTTTCTGATTGGTAAACTTAAGAACTACAGTAAAAAGAGAGTACATGAGAAGTTTTAAAGAGCATAATTCAGTTTTTTTAGTGACCAAATCTTTTGTCATAGGGCTTAGTTCTTGTGGGTTTTTTTAACTAATTATATTATGACATAATCATTGCTTCTGTTAGAACTACTAGTGTCAATTTATTCATGTCAATTGAATATTTACTATTTGTTGTAATTCATGTGTTAATTTTGACTGTGTCATGCTCTCAAACTTCTATGGAAGTAATGAGAACCTGTTATTTTTGCATACTCCCTCCTTCCTCCTGTTGGTAATGCTGTTTTCATTCAGTTTTTGCCCAGAGGGACCTTAACTTTGATTTAATTTGGATTGTTACCATTGTCAACGTATTTCTTTGTTGCCAAGTAATAGAGTTGTTGTGAATCCTAAGTAATATCTTTTCCCAGAATATCAGCAAATGTGTTTATGAAACAGTAATTTCATCCCAGGCCCTCGTATTTCGTGTGCTGAAGAAAGGCTTAGCCTGCTTGTGACTGAGACTTTTCCCATTTTCCTGAGCAGTGGTGTTCCCAGCTCAAGCTGAATTGCCTGGCATAAGAAAGGAGCACTGAGCATTTGATGAAAGCAGATAATAAAATGCATCAATTGTGTCAGCACCTCGTTGCTGTCACATCTGGCTTACTGTCAGGGTCCCATTAGATTCCTGTGGTTGTATGTGCCAAAAATAATATGCTCTGTAGTTAATGGAACCAGGATATCTGCAGTTTGATAAAAAAAAAAATCATCTTGTTTTCTTTCAGATCTTTGTCAGGTTTAAGTTCCATCTCTGAGCTGTCATGTCTCTTTAAAATTTTACAACTGAGAGATCAATTGTTCTTTTGATCTGTTTTTATTTTTTGTTTGTTTGTTTTTTTTCTTTCCCCTTATTACAGTGATTCCAGCAGTCTCAGCAGCACTGATGCTGGCTTGTTTACCAATGATGAGGGAAGACAAGGTACTGCAAAGTCATTTTTTTCCTCTGTTTGGAAAAACGTCTTCATTTTCAAGTTGTGCTTATTTACTAGTGGTCCCACAAGTTGATGGCTGCAATCCATTTGCCTAACACACACTACTTAGTGGACTGCAGTTTAATTCTCTTACATGCTATGAATGTGTGCTGTATTCATGCCCTAAAGTAATTGATCATCTCCAAAAGCTAGTATGTGGAGCTAATAATATTAAGGAAGGATTATCTTCCTTGAGAAAGCTTTACATACCTCAGTCTTTTCAATTTTGTCTCTTTTAGCAAGTTCACAAGACTGGTTCTCATTCTCTGCCTGATTCCAATGTCTTATTAATTCTGTTTAAGCATTTATAAAGTTGGATTTGCAAGTCATTTGTCATTTTTATTCAGCTGTGACATTTACTTATCCTATCCAGTTTGTAAGTAATTAGACGATTTTCATGAATTCAATATTGTAAACTGTTAAACTAATGTTTTTACAACTTAGATCTTTTCCATCTTTGAAATTTCCTGAAGCTTTTCATACTGTAGCGTGGAATTATTTTGAAACTACCTGTTCTGAAAGAAAATATGAAAAGCTTAATAAGGGGGCAGGAGGTATACTCATATATTGTATGTTCATTTCTTAACGATCTTTAGAGGAAAGCAGTAAATTCTAAGGGAAAAACACAATTATTGGTTGAAATTTTTAAAAGTTTAAAGATGTTATGGAAAAAAGGACAGCATAATAGCTGCCCCACATATGTTTTCTTGTTGTTAGACTATTTATCCTCTTGGCAATACCAGTAAAGTAAATTAAATGATCATTTTTTTTGTTGTTGTTTACTTATATAAACCATTTGTTTATAAGTAGGTACACAACTGTTAAATAGGTACATAACTATTTTAAAGGCCAAAGACTTTTAAAAGTTAAGAGAATTTGCTGAAATGTGGTAGAACTTCGGGGCTAAGAGTGAGTTTAACTATTTTGATAATATACCTAAATTGTCTTTGAAGTACATATCTCTGCCCAAAGTTATATTATACATGTTGAATTTGATAATGAAATGAAATTTAAAAATCTTAAAATAACATTTGGATAAGCCTACAAATCTTTGAAAAGCATTGAGGCTAAGAATAATATGCTCGCATTTATTGTGAGTTTATTATATTTCCCATTGCTAAGTGCTTTTTTTTTTACATTTAATTTAAGTTCTTATTTAATTCTTAAAACCATCCTACGGGATTTTTTTTTTTTTTAAGGTGATGAAACTTAGGCTAATAGAGTTGAAGTAACTTCCCCAATGTTACAAAACACTAGAACTCTAAATGGTCTGTCTCACTTCAAAGCCCAAATACTTCATATTTAGCTATTTGATTTCCCTGGTGAGAATAAGCTTTTGTATCACATCAAAAATAAAATAACCTTATTTTTCTGGAGTAATGTTGTCATAATTGGAATTAAGATATTGGGTAGTCAGTTTCAAGGGTCTTCTTTTCTTTTCTTATACCTAATCTGTGTGATTTCAATAGAATTCTCAGTAAAAGTACTAATATTTATGTGCTTTGAATCATGCTTTTTGAAAACTAATTTTTATTAAATCCTCAATTAAAATACTTTGGTGACTAGTTTTCCAAATGCTTTAAATTTTTCACTCCCACATAATTTGTTTTCCATAAAATCATCTCTAGTGGAAGCTTAAGATTTTTTTTTTCAGTTTTCATTTAAAAATATTTGTAGTGAGAGATTTTGGAAATCAGAAATCTCTTTTTCTAAAGGGAAAAAGTTTGTGGCAGTTGTGATGACCCTCTTAAAAACCAGAGCTAGTAGTTTTTCTAAGAATCATGAAGAATAAATACTTAAATGAATATCAGATCATATTGAAAATGCTGTTTGCCTCTTATTTTTTAAAAGCTACCTGCCTTCTTTTGTCTCTTTATACATCTCTTTATTATTCCTTTCTAAAAAAAAAAAATAACAAAATACTGTTGATTTATACCAAGGGTGCATTTCAAACTGAATTTTACTGTGAAAGGTGTTGTTTTAAAAATAACTTGCTTATAGTAGTCCAGGTAGAGTTTCTTTATAAACTCTGTGGTATTGTCACTCTTCATTTAAAATCAGCTTTTTCACAACTATTTCTTAATGAACTTAATCAGATTAATTTAATTTAGTCACATCTGTTCGTGATTGTTTCCCCTTTTACCCTCCATACAAATCCTGAAATTAAGCTAATATATACCATTATCAGCTGCAAAGAACAAATTCAACAGTTTTATACTTTTTAACTCCCCGCAGGAGATTAAGGCTCATTTTTCCTTAATGTGGAAAGGGTAGTAACTTAAATGGATTTCCCTACAGTTTTTGCCAAAGGATTAACCAGTTTATTATTATTTTTCACATTTTTACATTGGTTCTAAAACATAACATTTTATGTTTTTGTTGATGGCAGTTCTTGTTACAGTGTTCAAAAACATTTCTCCAGTGAAGCTGTGGGGTAGAATAAAAAGGTTTTATTTTTATTTTTTATAGACTATATTTATGATTGCAGGATCCCCAGTTAAATTTGAATTTTAGATAAATAACAAATTATGTCAAAATACTTCTACTAAATATTCCATACAAGTGCTATATGTTTGTATTAATAATTAATCATTTCTCCAAAGCTCAAATTTAACTGATGTCTTGTATTTTTAAAATCTAAACCTGACAACTCTGTTCATTTGGATGATGAAGCTGAATCTTTGGGGGATTTCTTGTATTTGCACAGGTGATGATGAGCAGAGTGACTGGTTTTACGAAAAGGAGTCAGGGGGAGCATGTGGCATCACTGGAGTCGTGCCGTGGTGGGAAAAGGAAGACCCCACCGAGCTAGACAAAAATTTACCAGATCCCGTCTTTGAAAGTATCCTAACTGGTTCTTTCCCCCTTATGTCGCATCCCGGAAGAAGAGGTCAGTAGCACTTCCTAACGGTTGGGTACAGTGGGCCTATAATCAGTCTAGGAATTACTGAAAGAGGAGAGGCTAAAATGGAAATGAAAGAATCTAAACACAAGATGCTGTGAGGAACGTGTTGACCAGTAATTCAGCTACTACACATGCTTTCAGATTATTAGGAAGTTGACTTTTGTCCTAGGCCCATCGCGAAAATGTTGAAATGATAGAAAGGGAAAGAAAAGCATTGGATAAATACCCTGATGCTTAAGTAGTCAGTAGTTGTGTGTGGACCACATTAGAACCCTACCTGGCATTGCTTCAGATGTTTTCACTGTGGGTTTTGCCCTTTCCCCACTGCTATTCAAGATGTTTCCTCCCTCCAACTGAGTTTTTGAATTCTGTAATTCATAGGATCTTTTTCTCCAATGATCACAGACTCGCCTACATTGAGTCCTTTGATTTTCCAGGTTTCCAAGCTAGACTCAGTCGCCTTCATGGAATGCCTTCCAAGAATATTAAAAAATCTGGAGGGACCCCATCTTCAATGGTAGGCATGCTTTTTTGTTTAATTTTTGTCATGTTTGGAAATGTATCCATTTCTATGGAATAAAAAGCCACATCCTCATCCTTTATGCATATTCTAATGTTATACTCAAAAATAATCCATTTTTTTGTAGGCTACAAACTGGACCAGTGAGATTCCCCTATAAACCAAATCTTCTAATGCTAATAAATTAGTTACGTTTTGAACATCTGGGGAATGACATTCGAGGGAACCTGGCTCCTGTCCTCTTCCCCTGGAGGAATATCATTGAAGTGAGAGCCTCTTTGGTGAAAAGATGGGGCTGTTTTTGCTGGAGGACTGGTATTCTTCCTTTAGTCAGAAGTGAACCTGGTGGGGAAAGCTTTCTAGGGATCTAGGTTGACCCAGGGTGGGTAGAAACTACTGTACATTTTATATATTTTTCTCTTTTAATGATTTTTTTTCTACATTGAAACCATTTATGTATCACTTGCTTTGCCAAACTGCTAACAAAAGCTAGAAAATTAAAAACGTCCAGATATCACATAAGTATTCCTTAATGTTTATATTGTGACTGGTTAAGTACTAATTTTTACATTACCTGACTGTTGTAAATAAAAAAAAAAAAAACGCAATGCATTAACCCTTATGGTTCATTTTTAGAGACATCCTATAGAACCAGCATTATTTAAAACATTTGCATTTTACTCAGGGTATTTTAACAAGGGCTAAGATGAGTAGTAGGTAAGGTTGCTAATTTTTGCTGGAGCTTGTATGTTGTTTAAGTTTTTTTTCTACTTGGATAATCTGCTCTGTATTGCCAACTCATTGTATTTTATACTGTAGTTTTCATTGTACTGCAAAAATCATCCTAGTTTTAACCTAGCCACAGTGATAACTAGTCTGTGCTAGTAGAATCATTTACTATTACCTTTTAATTATGTGCTTTGTCTGATACCCGGAACCAATTAAAATGATCATTTTGGCTTAGAGCTTATTGAAATCATGTGAAAGCTGATATTTCAACAAAACTGTATGCCTGAATCATTTTGTCATGTTTAAAAGTGAGAGCTGCTTGCACATCCTTAGAATGACAGACCATGTGTGTCACTGTGAGTGTCAGACATACTTGCATGAGCTCATTTTCACCAAGCAGAAGGGAAATGTAACATTTCTATTGACAGTATAATTTAGACACTATACTACATTCAGGCCATTTGAGTTCTTCAAAATGGTTATATTAAAATGATTCATATTTTTCGTAAGTTCTGATAATTGATGAAAACTGTGATTTAATACATGTATTTTTATATTATTGTATGGAGTAATTGTTAATTCAAAATTTAATGGCTAACTTAAATATGATGATTGGAAAAGAAACTTAGAGTCGACATTTCCTTTACCTAACGTTACTACAGTCTGAAGGATTTCAGCAAAGGTAGTAAGCAGGAATGTGTGATGTCTTTTAGATTGCTTTTCTAAACTGGAGAGATTAAAAATGATGAAGTACAACTTTGAGTCTCTTTACGTTTTCATATTTAAAGTGATATTTTAGTGGTACAGTAATGTGGTGTTTGGTAATTGTAAGTAAGCTTTTTTTGTGCTATGTCCTTTGCAGTGAAAATTCATGTGCTTTTTTTTTGTTGTTGTTGTTGTTGTTTGTTTTTTGTGCTTTTCTGACTTACATAAATGCTTTTATTTTGTATAATGACTGTCTTGTGGATCTGAATAAGTCCCTTTAAAACCTTGGCCTATGAACTTTGCCTTACCCATCATGAACCTAGATAAATGCTATCTAGTTCTTGGTTCAGTTTTACCTATTTTTATTTTTGGTTCACTGCTTGCTTGAGCATAGCTGGGATTTGTAGCCCATTTTCTAGGCTTATTGCAATCTCACTGTGGTATTTTATAGAAGCTATTACAACTGATAGGCTAGCTTCATGGTATTGATGATACATGGTCTAACCATAGTAAAAGCTGCCTTCCCTCTCTAAATTGTAAAAAGGTGATTAAGTTTCACTTGATGGAGCTATACTACATATGTGTGTTTATCATGGAACTAGTGCATTAGGCCATAAACGCTTTTCCTGCTCTATGTTTTTTGTGTTCAAAATTTTACTGAAGACAGTGGGCTTTTTCAGGTTTTCTTTCATTCAACCCTGAATTGTCCTTGTTTGGATTTTTAAGTACTGTAATTTTTTTTTGTTTTCAATAAAATATCTGACTTGGGCAAGAAAGGTAAGAGTTCCGATTTGTGGTGATATTTTTAAATTCCTGTGCTGAGTTCTTTTGTTGCTGTCGCCCATACTGTCCATATTATTTCCAATAATCCAGTTTTAAAAATCATAAGCTCACAAAAGTCATCTTTACATAGTACCTGTGATATCCAGTCATAAGAAATGAAATTTAACTCCTCAGCCTTTCACATTGGAGAGCTAGATTCCTTTTAAGACATTTGTTTTCTGAGCAAAGTCAAACACATGTAGCTATGACCCATCAAACAGAACGACAACAAAGGGTTTCTTCTTCTTAAGCAGATGAGTGATGACTGCAAAATATAATGATGGTCTTTGAAGGACATGACAGAAGGAGAATCTTTTACTGAAATCTCAATGCAAACATTGTTGGGGGGGGAAGTTTTCAATTTAATTTTTCATGATTCGCCATAGTTCTGTTCTGTAAAATGGCTGCAGACACTGAATTAACAAACACTGAACCGTTGCTCCTAAGGGCAAAACAGGGTTAGGTTCCTGTGATCACGACATTTTCATCAGGTGGTCAATACATAACCTTGTTTGATGTATGTTTGTGTTTTAAAATCTTTTTAAATATATATTGTTGATTCATTAACATTGAACACTCAGCCAAGAGCCCTGTAACTAACTCACGCCTGAACAGAGTTTATCTCATACATTCATTTCGTCCATGAGGCACACATGGCCTCCTTGCGCTTGGGAAACCAGAGAGCACGGCAGCACTGGGCCTGGGGGTGTTTACAACACTGACTCACCAACAAAAAGCACGGAAGTGTGAAAAACATGACACTAAATAAACCACAGAGAGATCACTTGTTTAGGGCATTAGAGCTGAAACAAGAAGGTAGAGTGGGGCCTTATTGACCTCAGTGGGGAAGAAATGCATACGTGCATCAGTGACTCAAAGTTTTCACTGCTCTGCTCATGTCTGTGGATGACCACGAATGTGCTACAAGTATTGATTTGGGGGTTTACAAATGAATGTTAGCAAGTATGCAAATTTGCAGCCGTGGAACCAGGACAGAGGAATGAGGGTTGACTATTGAGTTGTGTCGAGAGCCAAGTGGCGCTGTAGAAAATAAATAGGTTTTCAAGTCAGACCTTTGTGAATGAATCCCCACTTTGGTTGTTCTTTGACTTGTAATTACAGTGTGAACCTCATTGTCTCTTTCTGTTAAATCGAGACAATAGTCACTCTGCAGAAATGTTATGAGGATTAAATGAGATTATGTTTACGTACCACGTCCAGCATCATCTCTGTCACATTAGTGTATATTGAATAAATGATAGGTACTATTATTATTAGATATAGTGAATGCAGGAGCTCAGGATTTAGAGAACATTTGTACCATGGATCAAAGTGCAAAATTTTAGACTTTAAAACATTTCATGTTTTATACATAATATGCCTTAATATTTAAACTACTTTACATTGCAGGCGTCTCGGTTTCTTTCATACCTCATTTATTTTTGAGCCAGCCCTTGTCTTTAATGTGGTCTCTGAGGAATAATTTTGAATGAATTTTAGATTGACAGCTACTGTATTAAGTATCAAAACTTAATCGCAAACTAAAAACAATTCTAAACACTTCTTCCTCTCCCTCCGCCCCCGTGCAGTTATTAAGCTATTCATCGGTAGAAAGACCCATTCTGTTTAGGAGGTTTTGGTCCAGAGTTACCTGATTTTTAAAAATCATTTGGCTACCGACATGAGGGGTGAATGTAGACAGTCCTGAGAATTTCCTGTTGAGAGGAATTTACTACGCTACCCTTCTCACAGAATACAGCACCGGCTAACCAGCCTCTAATAGTCACGTCTTTTAGGAGACTCAAGCAAATGGTGATTCCAGGGCATATCCTGGGGCTATTATCCAGAATTTGTGCGAAGTACAATTCAGAATAATACTCCTCAGAATAATGATCCACCCCAGAACCAGTTTGGGGTACTGTCCTTCCGAAGTGATGCCAGTTAACCTGAGTTCAGCGCAGCATTTCAGTTGGCTGGGATATCCTACTCCTAAACACTCTAATTAATGTTTTCTGTAGGTGGTTTAGTTTATTCTTTTTTTTAAACTGAGGCTGTTTCAACAGGTATTACATTTATCTAAGTTAGCATTCAAATTCAGTAGTCTATTTAAAGATCAGGAAGTAAATGATTCCATTTAAAATATAGTATCTAAAATCCAATATAATATTGCCTACGGGTTATAGGATTCTATCTAAAAGTTTTGTAATTGTTTCCAGTTTCCAGTTTTCCAATGAGAAAAAAGGTTTCTGGTGATGGTGTTACTTATTCTGTCAAAGGACACGAATCTGATTTAATTGACTTTTCATTTGTACATGTTTATCTAGTTTAAATATCTGAGAAAAATGTGAACATCAATCCTTAATCTAAATTGCTATGCTGTGCAAGTAAGCATACTGTTTATAGTCAACAACACAATAGCTTGTATCTGTTCAGAATCTTGAGTCAGTTCACTCTACAAGAGAAAATTAATTTTGTATATTTTTTTCTCTTCTATAAAGTCACAAATGGCCACATTTCATGAATTGTACATTGATAATGATAATGATATTATAGTGATTTACTCTAGATCTTGTTCAACCTTTGTTTTATTGTTTTGTAGGACAGTAGACTAGGAATATTCAGTCTGATTTATAGCCTTGTACAACAGAAAAACCATTTTAAGTGGTTTTGTTTTAAGTAAGGGAACTAGATAGACATTTCTCTTAGGCTACTCTGAGATAAAAGAGAACTTTTATAACAGAAAACAAATCTAAAATGATTTTTAAGAATATACATGGCATATGTCCTCAACGGTAATTTGACCGTGGGCTAGCTAGTTATCTAATGTTTTTCGATAGAATCCAATCATTAAATGCTTAATTATAATCTCTGTGAACTGGTATTTATATCTTTAAAGCATTTTTGCAGAATGCTTTATATTCTGCAGAATATAAGAAGAATATATATTTAGAATTGTTTATATTCTATATATATGTTCTATTACTATGTATGTTAATAATTTAGTTTTTACCTTACCTTGAAATCAGCTTAAGATCCACATTTCATGCTAGAAACTGATATTTTTTTCTGAGAACTTATTTTGCGATAAAGTAGATTTTGTATCATAGAAAAGTACCGCTTAATAACATTGTAATAAATACTGCTTTTACAAAAGATGTCTTAACAGTATCTCTTAATAGACGTAAAATTCTCTTTTTATGTCATTCACAACTTTATAGTTCATATTATGTAAATTCAATATCCATAATTGACATTTGAAAATATGAAACTAACAGTTTTTCATTCTGTTTCAATAAAAACTATCAATATTAATATTGATATTTAGTCTTACTGTATTATACGTTATTAAAAGTGGAATAGATACATATACAAATTTAAATAGTACAGCTATGTAGTAATATATTCATTTATTCATTGAACAAGTGTTTGAATGCTCATTCTGTTTTTACCATAGGTTAATTAATATACAGAAGCATGCCAGTGGAACATAGTTCTTGTTTATACCAATTAGCCTATGGTCAGACTGGTTAAAGCTGAAGTTCCCAGGAAGCTACTGACAGCATTAAGTGAGGACTTACTGTATACCAGGAGTCTAAGCTCTCTACCTGTTCGCCCAGTAGATGAGATCCATAGTCAACTGAATCGCTATGTTTTACTGGACCTGATATTCTGATTCACTTTGGGGTAGTATCCATTCATTCAACAAATACTTATTGAGTCTCTACCATATACTAGACAGTGTAGACCTTGGGGGTTACTATGGTGAACAAGACAGACAAGCTTTCCTGGACCTTATATTTTAGTGAGTAAAAATAAATTTGGTTGGGCGGGAGAGGGTGAGTATGTGAATAAAAATGGCCACGGGGAAAATTAAATAGGGTCATCTGATAGAGAATTACAGAACATGAAGGTTATTGGAGAGAATGTGATTTGCAGGCTAGAATAATTTTCCGCCTTGGCTGATCTAGTGCTTTCTTCTCCTTGCTTTTGTAACAACATGAGGAAAGAAACAAGGGTATTATGCATTACTCTTACCTGTTCATTCAAGAAGTTGGAAGAGGTCCTAGATATCTCTCCTGATTCCTGACGAGGTTGAGCACAGCTTTTAATGTCACTGTAGGTAGGCCTGCAAATGGCAAAAGAATGTCACTTTTGTTTATAAAGTACAGTATCACTGCTGTTTTTGAATTTTTTTTTTTAATTAAAAAGCATTTGCAGGTGCCAAATATTTATATAGTATTTTTATTTTCCCCCTTTCATTTAATCATACTGAATGTTGTGATATTTAATATTACAATATGGTAATAGTTAAACTGCTTTCATGGCTATTTACTTACATATTGTACAGGGCAGCCAGTCTGTTACGTTTTTTTGAAATGCATGAAGTGCCCTGCTGTTTTTTCATTTTTTTTTCAATTTGGTAATGCATGCAAATTCTTAGGTCACTCACTTCGTTGTAAAGAAATGCCTTGTTTTAAGATTTTTTGTGTGTGTGTGTGGAAATGATCCATAGACTTTTTAATGAATCTCTTTTAAAACATTGCATACACAAATGTGAGGTTTTTTTAAAAATGCTTTTAACAAAGATTTTCCTTACCCCTAAAAAACTTTGGTATCCCAAGAAATCTTTGAAATATGTTCTAAAATGCTCTTTTTTAGAAATTAAGAGCGTTGATTGGTAATCATTTGACGTCACAGATAGAGACTGAAGACCTCTTATCCTTGCTACACTTTAAAATGGTGGTGACATTGCTAGAGGCCCTGTCAGTATTCATTTTTTTCCATCAAAATCGGGGAAACAGAAATGCTGCAAACATTTCACTTTTTTCGAAGCATCAACTCTGGTTTCCTGCCTTTTATGTTGCTGATAGGATTATTCTGATGGTCTATAAAACTCAGTTTTCTAATTTGCCTTCAGATATGTCAGATACATAATATCAGAAAAGTTCAAAATCAATGATGGGTAGAACACTTCCAAATAATATTTAACAAGTGCTTTCTATATCGAAGTCACCTGCACATCCTCCAACTGAAGGTCAATCTGAACAACTGAGAATGCACGCAGAAGCCCTCTAAATAAAAGGGGTTCCCTGTACTACAGTTAGCAAATGCCAACCAGGTGGTTGTTGTCTGTCATCCGGGCAGAGGGACCCTGACAAAACAAAGATATATGCCAACAGGTATTTATACATATTTTAAGCCAATAAAAACTTGTAACATTTTTGTTGTGAAAACACAATTGCCTGAAACATCGACCAGTACTTAATGGGGGAATAAAGTAGAGGTCTGATGATGTCTTTGTATACTAAAGAAGTGACGACTTGTGCTAGGAACAGTATAAATACCATCCTTCTCTTAGAACTTCGCATTTAAATCTGCTAATTGGTTAGAGACAGTTCACTATTACAGTGTTCCAGCTCAGCGCAGTTCTGTACTTGGCAGCTGTGTTTATCTTTAAGTTGCAATATTATTTTGGTAATATTTAATAGTATGTTCTTGGTCTTCATTTATACATTCATTTGTATAGATTTGTATGGATTTTGAAGTATGTATTCTAGAAATAAGTTCTTGAAAAACTACACAGTCTTTAAAAACGATAAAAGCAGTCAAATATATGGTGATGGAAAGAGAACTGACTCTGGGTGGTGAGCACACAATTTGATATATATAGATGATGTATTACAGAATTGTACACCTGAAACCTATGTAACTTTACTAACCACTGTCACCCCAATAAACTTTAATTTAAAAAAATACAAAACTAAACATTAGTGACATTTTATCTCATTCTATCTCATTTACATATATCTTTGGTAGACTCCTTCTAATTTTCGATCCACAATATTTTTAAAGGAGGATTTTATATCATTTTTGGATGAATGAATAAGTGTATGTGCAATTTGACGCAGAAACTCAATGTCTTGCTCGATGGCATTTTCAGCTGTAGATGTCTTGGTTTAGTCGTACACATGTGTAGTGAAAGCATATGGTGTCTTCATTGTGGGAAGGGCTGGGAACACAAAATGAGGAAGATATGCCTTTGTCCTCCATTACCTTCCAGTTTGGTTAGTAAAACCTCATTAGGAAAGGGAGAGAGAAGAGACCTAACATTTGTTAAGGGAAGCACGGCTGGTTTTATGTGTTGTCTTTGTGTTGCTCCACTCTTTGCATATCTAGGCCATCTGAATCTTATTTATTTATCTGTCATATTAGCCCCTTTTTTCTAATTTCATCTATCACTGCCCAAGGGTAGTTACTCATAAGCTTATGTTTTTTAAACTTTTATTAAATTTAGTGGGGTGGCGTTGGTTAGTAAAATTAGATAGATTTCGAGTGTACAGTTCTAGAATACATCATCTACATATTGCATTGTGTGTGCACCAGACACAGTCCGTTCTCCTTCCGTGAGCTGACATTCTGATAGCACAGTAATTTCCTCCCTCATCTCTCTTTCATCTGGTTTTCCTCCCCTCTTATCCAAATCACAGGAAACCTCCAAGTAAACATTTGTAAAACATGGTTGTGCCCTGGGCAGAAACTGGTTGTCACCGCCTTTATCACAAAAGCCAGGTTCGTTCCAGTCTCCCTCCGGCGCTCACCTCTGACCTAGAACACTGCACCCCGTTGCTGTGTGCTCTGCTCCCCTGCCCCTTGGACAGCTTCCCCATGCTCAGCCGTAGTCATTCATCCTATACCCTGGCTCCCAACAGCGCAGCCCTCTTCTTACTGTTAGCGTCACATCGTCAAGGAACACGTGCTATACTGTTTTTCTTTAAAACCTTCCCCAACTCTTCACACTTGAGAGATCACTCCATCTCCTGAAATGGCATTGCACCTATGCCCCTGCCATTCCTCCGTCATTGGTGGGCACCTTCTATTTTAGACTGTTATCGATCTGCTTATGTGTGTGTTGCATCCCGGAGCGCATGTGGCACCCAGTGATAGGAGTCCAGATGCTGGCACCTGGTGGATGCTCGATCATTTTTAAGATGTCGAGAGGAAGTTACTGGGAATATTACCCGGTTTTTTAGGTGGTTTGCCTCCACTACTTATACCGCCAGTGCAACCTTAAGTACATCCTTTCCTACCCATATCAGTGTCTACATTCATCATTGTTTGTAATTTGTTCTTTTATGTGTTTCACGATGTGACAGCCGGTACTATTGCACTGGAGAGAGCCCCAGAAGCTGACAGGATGCTTTGCGTGCAGACGCAGGGCTTGCTGGTTTTTGGGTTGAGGGGATGCTTCAGCGCTGCTATCCATAGGGATTTCCTGTGAAATAATCTCCTGATAAGGAATCCCCTGCCTCAGGGCCCGTGGGCTGGGCGTTGGGATAGTGTTTGAGTCCACTTGCCACCATTCGGATTGCAAAGCAGAGGACGGAGCCTTCCGTGTGCAGACGTCCATGGAAGCGCCTTGATTTCAGTGAGGCTGTCTGGTAATAGGTGGCCCATAGGTACATTGTCATAAGATAAACTCGGAGCTGCTCTTCTTTTATTGTCATTTTAGTGGGGCTTTGGGAGGGAGCTGAAATGTGTTTGATCAGTGGGTTATGTTTACTGGGACATCCAACCTACTGTCCTTTTACTTTTCGTTTTTAAAAAAGTTAATAGATACACCGGTTGTAAAAGTCACATCGGACAAGAAGGATCCAGGGAGCTGCACCCATTCTTTACGTACCCATCTGTGCAAATGTAGCATTTATCACTCAGCACCTTGGATTTTATACTTTAAAAAAAAAAATGCCTAAGAGACTGTAAATGATATTTATTCACTCATTTGTTTGGCTGTGTAATACTTCATTATAGTATATCATTAAACAATTTATTTCTCATCAGCTTTCATCTTACGTAACTAGTATTAAAGGACATAAATATTTGATTACTATTAATTATATTAGTTAACAATTATTGAGTTCTTATTTGCCAGGTGGCAGGCATTCTGATCTCTTTATGTACGTTAATTTAATCTTCCAAAAAAAGCCTACTGGGGTAAATATTATTTTCCTTTCCATCTTATAAATTTGGAAACAGAGACAATGGCTTAAATGACTTGTTCAAGGTCATAGCTGGTAATTGGCAGTGTCAGGACTTAAACCCTGGCCCTATGGCTCACTCCCCAAGTACTTACCCTAGCTACACACCTTCCCCGTCAAGGGTAAAAATTATATTTCCACTTGATTTTTAATCTGTAGAAAATCATACAGGCCTGATGGCCCACTAGCAAACGTCTCAGCCACATAGTTTGGTCAATTTAATGACTATATCGGACAAATCATTATTCTGTTTGGTTGATCAAGTTAAATCTACTTCATTGGATACATCTTCATTATGTAAATATGCTATCAACTCTCCTTATCCTTCTGCCTCACCTACGTTATCTCTCCTATCCTTTGATACCTGTTGATTTAACTGTTTAGGTCCTGCTGACATATAAATCTTTTTTTCCTCAAATTTATTACAAGGTAAATTTTTCTGTTACCTATCAGTTAGATTTTTGTTATATCCAAAAAGGTTAGTGACAATAGTAAATCTTTAAATAGCATTTAACATTTTGTAAAGAGTATCTTATAGTCTCCAAACATCCTGTGCTACAAATATTACTGTAATTACTATTTGATGGATTCACAGATTTTCAAAGAAGTAGCATCATTAAGAAGGATCAGACCCAGGTCTTCTGACTCCAATCCTTTCTTTTACAAATAAAAATTTTCAAAAGTTGTGCTCTTCTGTATTTTTAGCTGGAGCTGAAATGATTTTGCTTTTTTGAAATGTTAATTTTGGAAAATACCACAAGACTTGAAATTTAAATTTTTTGTCAACTTGTAAAAGTAGTCCATTGCAAAACTGGATGGGGTTCTCATTTTAAGGAAAGATTCAGGAGTTTTTATTGTTGAATTCTTACTTCGCCCTTTTAAATTTGTTGCAAAGTGTACTGAAAAATTTCATTCATATGACAAATTTAACACCAGACTTTTTTTATATTTATTAATATTACATTTCCCTCATCCTACTTCCTCATATAGCTTCTTAAAACACTAGTACCTGCCCGGCCTTTGGAATTGACTGTTTATAGGAAATACCAATTAATCTAACTCATTCCTTGATTGAACATAATGTCAGTCATCCTGTTTTCTAAAAAAAATTATTATACGTATTGTACGTATTACTAATCCATCATAAATACATTGTTTAATGAATCACACGTGTATGTTTGTTATTGAAATGCCTTTTCTTGCCGTTGGAACACTTCTTGAACTGGCTGTCTAGCTGACGGGATGGGTTTTCTTTCCTTCTGTTTTTCCCAGTATATAACTCCCAACTCCACACACAGCGTGGCACCGTGAAGGGCAAGCAGGGCAAAGCAGACACTTTATGAAGAAAGAGGCCTTTACACTCATGCACATACACACACGTGCACACACATTTTCTTTTTAGATTGTCTTATTTCTGGTAGGTAGGCTTTGATTTCATTTAGACACTATGAGGACATACACTTGTTTTCCCAATAGTCATAATCATAAACTTTGTTAAAAGTGAATTAAGATATGAATATGTATGAAGAAATTAGATGTTCTAACCATGAATATATAGCATCAATGTGTCTTGAGTGAATTACAGACTTTACTCATTTCTGGGCCATTTGTTTTAAATATAGATTAAATGTAGATAATTACTCATTTGACAGGTTACTTTATTACTTTGATATATCTCAAAGTGCCGCATGCAGTTATAGTGTGATTATTGTAATAATTTGGATTCATTAATAACTAAAATTAACATTTCATGTGCATTAAAATTTTAAAATTGAAATTCGATTTTGTTTAAAGTCAGTTTTCTGGCAGTTACTTTGATTTAATAACAGAATGTAGTTTTTATTTGCAGTTTTTAATTATTTTCAAGCTCACATGTAAATATGACAATGTTTATAATTATTCCCAAATTATTGTTAGAAATATTAACTTCTTTAGGTTAATCAGTTCATTTTGTCTTATGTCTCACTTTATGAAAAAATTATGAGTTAAATTTATTTGTTGGGAGCAAATGTGCACCACAAAATGTACTAAACTTAAATTTTATTTTTACATTTACGGGGCACTTAGCCAAATAGCTAGCACATTTAGATGTTCAATAATTGTTTTCCATTATAACTCTAATACTTCATCTTGCCCTTGTATGTGGTTCAGGTAGATATTAAATGGTTAAACTGCTTAGAAATTATTTGCACACTCATTAACATTTGTTATTTGAGGGAAGAAAATTAAACGATTCTAATCAAAGTGTGTTTTAATCTAGATTTTTATTTGATTTTGTTTTTCAATAAGGGTCCCGTGTTTCTGGTTCAAAGTGATTTTTACCTGCTCTTTTAGGTTAACACAGTTCTTTGGAAAAGCAGATCTATTCTGGCTATGTAATGCATTTTATTTAATTTTATAGTTTTTATGATATCATATATTAGAGATTGCCAAAAATACAGAAAAATTTTAGAGAACATTTTTGGATTTGATGGATTACCACTCTTGAAAGGGAAACAAAACACTAAATATTTCTAATCCCGCATTATTTACCGCATGGGTGGTTAAATGCTACTTTAAGCCTCATAAAATTAAAAGGGAGAAATCTGCCAACTGTAGCAGGAATTGGATTTAGGAAGAGTGGTACAGAGCCAAAATATTGCTACAGAATTAAATGTCAAAAATCTTCTTTAATAGTAGATATATAGTTCACAGTGCCTGGTTATGATTAATACATTTAATCTAAATCACTGAAAGTTGCACTCTCCTTTTCCATAAAATACAATAGGACACAAATCAGTTTTACTGTAGATGGATAACAATTGGAAAATAATGCATCTTCCCGCCCAATAAATTGTCAGTTATACCTTTTAACTAAAATCAATTCATCTTTCCAAAATTTATTGCAATTTCTAATAATAAATCTCCTCAAATGTTTATTCATTTGGTTTTTGATACATTTGTGCCACTTTTGCTATGGTCTAATGTTTTCTCTTTTGATTCATTGTAAATTAGAAAATCTATTTTGAGTCAGTTTTCTAGTTAAGAAGTTAAAATCTATAACCTAGCACCTTTTTCACTCTCCTTTGTACATTTTAATACCCTTGAACTTGAACTTAAATGCAATCCAGTGAATTCTTTTCAGAAGGAGATTAAAAGTCTTTTCAGTGTAACTTCTTGAGTAAGGGCCAGATTCACAAAGCAAGCACTTAGGAGGGTGTTAGATGATTGTTGCTATAGATCCATTCTTGAATCAAAATAAGGGAAGAGAGAGATACATGGGGTAGATACACGTACATGGGGTAGGGCTGTTATATCATGTATTTACTACCAAGAAGAATAGATACCCAAAAAGTGGCATTAAAAGGAAGCACAAATAATCAACTCTATCCTAGGTCTTCCCCTTATTAATCTCCAGATACATTTTTAAATCTCTCTATACATACATTTTCAGATTATTCTTTTTAAAAGTATCCTAAGTGTGAAATCAGATTGGTTTTTCACATACACTATGACTTAGAATGTAGTCATGATTATGTTTTCGTTTAGTATATGATACATGAGCATTTCTCATTCTTCATACACTTAATATTATCATTAGACTTAAAGTACATTTTTTCAAATACTGTATGGTGAACACTGACTCTTGTCATTTTAATTTTATACGTTTCTTCATTTATTCCACAGTGAAGTCAAATTGG
Source organism: Rhinolophus ferrumequinum (assembly GCF_004115265.2). NCBI lineage: Eukaryota > Metazoa > Chordata > Mammalia > Chiroptera > Rhinolophidae > Rhinolophus > Rhinolophus ferrumequinum. The sequence goes on along the minus strand of NC_046310.1, from coordinate 9,255,896 downwards.
TATCCCTTTTTTCCACCTCCATCTACACTGCACTATTATGTAAAATTTAAGAATGAAAGTGAGAATCATTTTACTGCTCCACAGATTTAATAAAAAATGCGTTTGCAATCAACATGTTCTAAGACTTGGTTAAGTCTACACATTTTAAGTCATCTATAATTCTAAAATTGATTTTTAGAATGGATACTATTAGAAATGAAAAGGACATTAATTTGAATCAAACCCGTAACTCATAGGCAAGTTTGTGCCACTGCTAATATAGAGGTTGCCAAAAAGTATACACATTTTAAGATAATCTCATAAATCTCTTATATACCCCTGGTATATTAGATGCTATACGATTAGTTTAGCAGTTAAAAAAGGTAATCTGTATAGCCAGAATAGCCAAAATAGAATTCATTAATTGGACTAACCACAGTGAAGAAATCATGTTTTCAAAGGCAAAGATCAGACATGAATTACAGGTCTTACTTCTTCATCTAAAAATAGTGCTTCTTTCTTTTGAAGCTGTCAACGTATTAATTTTTTTGATCTATGGATTCTTTAATATAAAGTATATTACTCATTTGTACTTCAAAATTAATTTCTATATGAACAAATTATAGATTTTAATGAATTTAGCTAGCTGTAAAAACTTTAAAAGTAATCTCTGACTTATGTGTACTTTCTAATTTGATTTCTCCATCATATTAAATATGAAAGTAAATCAAATCATGCTCTTTTAAATAAAAAAAAAAAGATAAACTGAATGCATATACGTTTCTTTTAAAATACTGATAATAGATTTTAGTGGTATTGCCCTGGTGGTTTTATAAACTGGTTAATGATACAGGGTCAATTTATCACTTAAGTGTTTAGGTGTTTTTATTACTGTCAGTTATAAAGACTTTTTAACAATAACTAAAAATGTCACCTTTGCATGGTAGTGTTCAGTTTTGTGAAGGACAACAGGTTTGTCTTACACCCCTTTCAAAGGAGGAAGTTAAGTTTCTGAGAAGATAACTGACATAACTAATAAGAGCCAGAGAGCCATGGTCTGCGACTTCCTGGTCCAGTGTACTTTTCTATTTTCCTTACCGGCCTCTCTCTAATATTTCTAGTCGAATGTGAATTCATCCGAGAGACTGAATTTTTGCTAATGTTTTTAACTGTTGGTTTAGGAGTCGCCAGGTAAAATTTATTACTTTCAAGCAAAAGGTATGTTTTTAAGGGGGTCAATTAATGATTGATACATTTTTTCCCTGACTCTCTAGTTCAGTCTCTTGGCTATTGACAGAACCTAACTGTTCTCCTTGTTCCGTCTTTCTCTACTTTGTCTCACACCGTCGTGAACTCGCCTCAAATTCTAATGTGATTCTTGTCACCCATTTGACTTCTAACTTTACTAGTGCCTCCCCTTGGTTTACCAAATAAAATATAAACTCTTTTTCTCCCTGTTCTAGGTCTTCGCCGTTAGGATTTCAACTTATTTTCCAATTTTCATATCCTAATGCTCCCCAGGTGATGCGTCCTGAGTATGCCTTGCACTTTCCAGCCTCTGTCACTTTACTCCTACTATTTTTATCATTTGAAACATCACACTTCATGTCAGTCTGTGGAAATCTTGCCCACTCATCAAAATATATTTTAGTTAGAACCTTATCTGAAAACTTCCCTGCCAGAAGGCATCTATCCTATCTTTCAGAGACCTCACTCCCACCACTTCATTACAAAAGTGTTTTAGCCACTTTTGGTGTAGTGCAAGCAAAAAGCATGGAACTAGAAATCAGGATAACTTCTCCCAGATCCATGATTTACTGGCTGTGTGACCTTAGAGGAATCACTTTTTGAGTTTCCTTTTCCTCATGACTAAAATTGGGATAATGAAAGCTAAGATGAAATAAGGTATGTAACGAGACTTTGTAAACTGTAAGGGAACTATTGGTACTCATTTACTCCGGGAAGTCCAAAGCAGTAATGCCTTCAGGGGACAAGGCAGATAATACATCAAGTGCCTTGGTGTTGAGGATGTAGCTGCACCCTAAAAGGGCGTTTCCTAGCTGAAGGTACTCAAGTTCTCTTGTGATGTCAGCCGAGAGTAGTGTATGACTGTTAACCTGTCTCAGAATTCACGATTTTAGGAGGTTATAATCCATTTCACTGGTTATGTACAGTGGTGTACATGAATGAGGATACTGAGTGAAGAATAAAGAACTGTCAAGAAGGTATTACTGAGTTTAAAATTTGCAAGCTGTGTCATTTTATTTTTTTACTTTTAGTTCATTTGAAAAGCACTTGGTTATATGATTGGGATTTTTCTGAGAATGTCACATTTGAATGATGTCTTATGATTCAGTTAAGTTTCAACAGAGAAAATGCTTCATTTAAAAAAAATCAGCCCTTTGAATGAAGAGACCATGCTGATAATTCTAATAAAAAGGTGTGAAAACACAACCCTATGCTTAAAATAATTGTTCCCATTGAAAGAGCGCTCTAATAGGTAGACCAGTACTCTTATTTTCCGACGCCCTGTCATTGGACCCAGTGTTATTCAGAGATCAGATTTAAATAACTGTTATCAGTTGTTCTTTGCAATTGAGTCTTTGGCTGTGCTGCTGAGAAGACACTAAGTTAGTTCTACTGCCAAGACAGTAACTGTCTTTCATTGATTTATCTTTTCCATGCTCTTGTAATTCCTTTAAGACTCCTCTCTGTCATCCTCTTCCTAGGTCACCACTGAAATCCTAGCTCTAATGATTCTTCAGCCTTATCTTTCTCAGCTATACTCTTCAGCATTTGTCACTTTAGCACCTTCCTGTTAGAACACCCTCCTTGGTTTCTCTTTATTGTACTTTTCTCAGTGTTCTTCTTCCTCTGTAACTGCTCCTCGCCACTCTGACTCTTTTAAAACCTTGTCTTTCCCTATATCTTAAAGAGTTGCATTCTGATGTTTGTTTTGTATTTGTTTTTAATCAGCTCTCTTACATCTATAGTCTTGTTTTGCTCTAGCAATGTTTGATCTTTACCCTCTGCAGATGGCACCTAGGTGTTTATCTTTAGCTCCATGTACCCTCTAGCTGATGGTTCTTGGTATTTCTCCATCCCAGTATACCTGAGAGATAATAATAACACATTATTACCTCCATATAGTGATTCACTCAAGGAGCAAGTCTTCACCGTGGGTAGGAGTCAGAGCTGAGTCCCGTCACTTCTACAGTAAGGAACAGCGTGTGTAGTTTGAAAATCCTGCCAACGTAGTTCTGATAGATGACCCGCGGTCGTGTCCCTTCTTCTCGTGTCAATCTCTGTTTTTTTTCTTCTTTTAAGCATCACTCTTCCACCCTCAGAACATGTCACTTTCTTTCTGGTCACCTCCATGAGGTTATAATTAATTTGATTTGACTTGATACTCCATTACTTATTGGCTCTTTTAGAACTTGCCCAAATATTTAATTGAAGAAGACATAGCTGATATAAAAATAGTTCTTATTTTGATCATATTTAAAAAGAAAATCATTGGGTTGAAGAACAAAAAGGTATTGAGATTTACTAGGGACCAGGTACTTTGCTGACGTCTGGAAGTCCAGAAGTAACGAATGACCCATGCATGTCCTTCCTCTTGAGGAGCCTAGTCAGTCGTTTGGGAAACACAGACTAACGCACAGCTAAAACCAGTTGTAAGGAGCACAACAGAGACCTTAACCAGTTGCACTATTAAGATCAGAAGAAAAAGGAGGATCACTGCTACTCAGGGGGTATCCAAAAAGGGTATCTGAGCTGTGTCTTTGACTGTTTTTTTCCACAAAGCAAAGGAAGGGTAGTATTACATAGTAGAAAGATCAGGAGATTTGGAATTAAAAGGAGCTTGATTTGAGGTGCTGCTGTTACACAACCTTAGGCAAACTTTGATCTGTTATCTGTCTCCATCATTTAATCTCTTTCCCTCACGTGACCTTCTCTCTTTCCTTCATAGCATTTACCATATCTGACTTTTCTTTTTCTTGTCTAGCGTCTCCAAATGCTAACGTAAGCTTCTTGGGGCAGAGACCCTCCTCTGTCTTGTTCACCTCTCTCCTCGGTGCCTAGAACAGTGCCTGACTCATCATAGGAACTCTGTGTTAGTGAGAATATTGAATGCGTGAAGATGGGATTCTTGTGAAGATTAATGTAGATTTGTTTCTTGATAGTCCTTTTGTGAGCAAACATAGGTCATCCCATTCTAAGTGCTTAAATCCAGCATTAAATGAAGATAAAAGAGTTGTAAACATGCGTGGCTAGCTTAAGAAATATTGAATACACAGGTAGGTGTTAAATTTAAGGTACATGGACAATAATGTCAGGACTTCTGACAATACAAGGACCATAATACACTCATTTTCTTTATCCTTCTTCAAACTTGAACATTCTCTTCTCCAACCTTTCAGTTTTATAAACCTATAAATTAGACCTTTGTATTAATATATAGTGTTTGTTTAGATCTCAAGGCTTATCAGATTCTGGCTTACCATTTTGTCTTACATTTCATAGTTTGCTTATGGAATCATTTTTCTTCGAGTATGGCTTTAGAAGGTATTTTAGTGAAGTTCTAAAACTGATAAATTCACTCTTTTTAACCTGAAACTAGATTCATTTCACCCTTATTTATGAAAACTAGTTTTTTGCATATATACATATATATATATATATATATATATATATATATTTATTTTTTCTTTTTTCTTTTTTTCTTTTCTGGATTAAATGATTTTTCTCAACATTTGGAGATACTCTATTACTATCTTCTGGCATTAACTGCTGCTATTAAGAAATCTGTTCTCAGACTAATGATAGATAATGTGTTTTTTCCTCCTTTAGCTGATTTTTTTTTTTGGATATTCTATAGTTTCACAACTTTATATGTAAATGTAAATTTATTTACTTTGCTTTTATGTTGTCTTCCCTATGTCTGGTAATTCCTGTCTTCAACCAGTTCTTAAAAAAAAAAAAATAGCTCTTATGTAAACACTGCCTCTTGTTTATTATCTTCCATCTTTCTGGGATTCCAGACAGACATATGTTGTACTTTCTCATTTTATTCTCAATGTCTCTTAACCTTTTTTTTTTTTTTTTTGTTTCCATTTCGTTGTCTTTTTGTGTTGCATTGTAGATATATTCTATAGCTTTGTTTTCTAGTTAAATAATTCTTTTGATCTGTGCCTAATCCGCTATTTAATACATTTATTCTGTTAATGGGAGTAATCTAATACTTGCAATAATTATTTATGAGATGTTCATCTTTTACTGAATTTTACCCAAGAAGGAGTTTACACACTCTAAAATTCGAATGTGTAATACTTTTTAGCATAAGGTTAGCTCTCCTTACAATGAATGGTGTATTCCTGTTGTAGTGTAAACTCTGCAACCCTAGTTGCCCATATTAATCACAGTTAAGTATACTTTTTACTCAAATGTCAGTTGGAAGTAAGGCACTAAATGAGTAACTGCGCTAGTCATTTAAATTGTTAACGTTCTCTCGTTTTACTGTTTTGCTGTCTAATTATGCTGTGAATTGCTTACACGCTTGCCACCTTCTTCTGGTCTTTAATAGGACACAATTTAATCCATTGTCACTAGCTCCACAATATTTTGATGTTAAGCCCTCATTTTTTAGCTTATGTGTATACACACACACACACACACACATATATATACTGGGGGGTTCCAAAAAAATGTATACACATGACTTGTATTCACCTTTTGTTATTGGTATACATTGAATATTACAATTTTAATACAGTTTTTCCCCTTCTTAAAATGTATATACATTTTTTTGGCACCCTCTGTGTATATAAACTTATTTTTATCCACTATAACAACTGGGTAATTTGCTTTCTTATAAGTAAAATTGTGGTGTTGCCTTTTCTGTAATTCATTTTTTTGTGTTTATTGCCTGAATATTTTTCTCTTCTTATGACTTTTTATAATGGTATTAATTGAGAAAAAAAAAAGTAAACAAATTTACCATGTCCAGGGAATGCTCGTATGTGGAGTCAATCTTTATATTCACTGTTATTCTCAAAAGCATTTTGACATTATTGTTTTATGATGGCCGTTAGAAAATATTTATGAAAATGCTTTATAAAAATACTTGGTACAGAATTTAATTATATTATTTGTATTAATTTATGTAGTGCTTTTCTCCCAAAGAGTGTCAAGCCTTTTACAAATATTTCTTCAACTTTGTCTTTTCTGTGGCAGTTGAAGAAAAGGAGCCAGGGGCGATGGAACAGGAAGAGGGTAGCGAAGAGGAGGAGGGATATGAAAGAAAGAAGTAGGGGAAAATGAACAATGGCAAATTCGAATAATAATGCCCAAGCCAGTTAAGGCCATTCGTGTCAACGGTTTAAATATATTTCACATGCCCTTTACTCATTACTTCCTGATTTCCACCCCTCAGATACCTCAGATATTTTTTGACAGAAGCACAAATGATCAATGTAGGAAAGGAAATTTGACCTTAAGCTGAAGAACTAGATGCCATATTTGTGTAAGTTGTGTTTTTATGCGTTTAATACTTAAAACCGTTCCTTTGTAAAGCCCTTCAGAGCTAGGCGTGCATGTGTGTTCACCTGTCATGTCAGAGACACACTCTCTCACACATCCCAATGAGAAATGAGGAGAGGCAAACATCTCTCAAACTCTGGCCTCATCTGGCTAGTCGTGTCATGAACTGGAATGAGCACGGGGCTTCGGAGTCAGCACGAGACACAGATTTTTGTTGGAGCCCAGCAACTCATTAACGACAGGAAGAGGTGTTAAGTCCTCAACCTCTTTCCGCTTCAGTTTCTCCTCTTGTCTTTGTCTTACCACTTGTCATTTATCGAGGACCTTTTTACACAAGGTCCTAAGCTGGATATTCATAATTATTTCTTGTTGCTCATCTGGAAAATGAACGTTTTGAAATCAGTGGTTTCTAAGATGTTTCCGCACTTTGTTACCCTGAAGACCAATAAAGACATTTAAAAGGTAAAGACCAGAAAAACAGACTGTGAAGGTAGAAATCCTTTCCAGCAAGCCTAGAGCAGTGCTTCTTTACATTAGTCTCCAGATAGGTCTTGGAGGATGGTGGGGTGGATCTTGTTAAAATGTAAATTCTAATTCAGAAATCTTGGGTGGGGCTTGAGAGTTTGCATTTCTAACTAGCTCCTAGATAAGGCCACCACTGGTGGTCTGAGGACTACTCTTTTAAGTAGCAAAGTTTAAGAGGATAAGTTGGGGAAGGGAAAGATTTTAATGGAGAAAGATGATAAAAGAAAAAAAACTACAGTAGGCAGTTATACACACATTATAATGAGAAATGACATTAATCAGATGTGAAAAGCAGATCTCTTTGAGATAATTGGGAAAATTTGGCTATGATCATATACGCTTTCTAACCCTTTATTTGATGTAGACTTTTTTTCTGAAGTATAACATTTCCCCTTTAACTTTCAAATTTGTAAGTTGAAAGGTTATCTTATTAGTGATCAGAGTTATGAATACTGTTTACCCTTGTTAGAGTATCTGCTAGGCATTATATTAAGATAGGGGAGTGGGGATAGTCCCAATTTATTTAAATTCAAGATGGTTTAGATTTATGGAGTCATTTACCAAATTAAACTTGTGAACATATAATAAATTCATGTAAAGAGATAAAGTTGAACTTGTGCTTGTCTGCGGAAGTGTCACTTTCTTTCCTAAATGGAGCACATTTTGTTCCCTGAAAATGTGTGTGATAGTAAGATTATTGTAGCAAAAATGATTGAGATGTTTTTACACTTTTTTTGTACTCAAAATCTGTTGTGTACTTTATACTTTCAAAACATCTTAATAACCACATAGGGTTGACGGCTACCATATTGGATAGCACGGTTAAGGCTTCTGACTGCATAGAAAATTACTAAGATTAGGGGGTACCCTCGTTTTTTGTTTGTTTGTTTTTTCTCATTGCGTTTGGAAAGATCGTAATAGCTTGTGAGTTGTATATAAAAAAAAGACTTTGTAAACAGCAGATAGGTGGTGCCCTGGTTGCAGGCTTTGATGGATTCTCAGTGAAATTCAGCTCATCTGGTGCTTCAGTAAATTTTGTGAAGATTGCCTTACATGTGCCATAAAACGTAAAAATTTTAATGATAAAAATTTAGTATTTGGCATTCACCCTTACATGTTGGTTAGCCCTAATATTATGTCTCAACATTCAAACTCTTGATGATTTTTATATGTGAGGTGCATAGATTTACTGCTGCAGTCTAAACATTTTTAAATTAAAATATATCTTTCATTCTGATTGTATTGATTTACACATCTCTGTGTCAATATTAAGTCAAGTGAATTTTTCAATAAGTTGAAAAGATCTGGCAGGGCAAGTTAAATTTATTAGATTTGCTAGAGGTTTTTTTCTTGCCTAGGTTTGGGCATCTCTGCTTTTCTATTCTTCCTTAGAATTTTACTTGTAAAATAGTATTAAAATTTTAATAACACTTTCTCATGTCTCTTAGTATTTTTTTGTGATTTTTCTCTTGAATGAATTGCCATTGGAAACCATGTCATTTCTCATTACATTCTTGGTATTCCTTGCCATTGTTTTTTGAAACAATATATTTTTAGTTTTGTTATATTATTCTTGTTTATAATAATATAAGTAACATATTATTGTTTGGATTTTATATATAATAGTAACATATATTATTGTTTGAATTTTATTTGAATCATAAAACTAAGTCATATTTCTTCTTATACTTTTTTGTAAATTTTAAGTTTAGGAGAATTTATACCTTTTAAAAAATCAGACTGAAGTAAAGTTACCTCACTCAGTTCACTGGAAATGAAAAAAAGAAATTTCATAAGGGTAGCAAAACTTTAGGCATAATTCACCAAAATTTCTAAGTGTGCATAGAATAAAGCATTTACTTTTCGTTGTTATAAGTGAAATTCTTGTTTACATATTTTGACTAACTCAGAATATCAGTTATCATGTACTTAGGATGGATGAGGGGGTCATTCATTGTATGTTCACACCCTAAGGAGACAGAAATTGGTAGCATCATGTGATATTAATCCAAGTTCACTGATACATTCATTAGATTTTAATTTCACACTGATATTTTAGACTGGCATGAAATACTCGTATCTATTATATATTTTACCACCTCAAGTTGACTTTAAAAGACAAAGGCTGTAAACAAATATGCTTAATATCAAAATATGTGAGTTGCGTGATAAGAAGATGACAGTGTTATTCAATCAGTAAAACACAGTCAGTGTGTAAATGGACAAAAACTTTGATACAAGAAAAGAATAGCAAAAAAAAAAAATGGTACCAGAAACTTTAGGGAACTAATCAAGCTGTGGAGGAAATATATCTATTTAAAACACCAAAACTATTATTTTTGTCTTGATGGTTTGGTATTATTTACAGTGTAGGCTGGAAATCGTCCCTCCATGAAATCGCACCTGCCCGATGCTTTGTGATTTTTTTCCTGGGAGAACTAGGGGTTGTAGTATAAAATAAAACCAGGTTTTATATAGGACTTTGGCATTGATAACTGATAACATTTATGGGTTCCCTGACTTTGAACCACTGAGCACCTCAGGAATTTCAAATCACCATGTAACAAAACTGAATTTTATCGGTAGACAAAATAACTAGCTGATTTTAATAGAAATTTAGCACTAATATTATATAATAGCAAAAGCTAACAATAGTTGAATGCTCTGCTAGGTTTTTTACTGCAGCAGACTCGCTGAATCCTCCCAATAACGTATGACGTGGGTATTATACCTCAGTTTTACAGACTGGGAAATTAAGACATAGGTTAAGTAATTTCCTCAAGGTCACAGAGCTGTAACAAGTGGCGGAGCCCAGACTTGAAACTAGGTCTCTAAAGTCAAAGATCACGCTCTTAAATATTCCATTATACTGCCTCCTCGTGCAAGAAGTGCTTTAGTTTCATAATCAGTTGAATTGTATTATTCTTACTTCTTAAGAAAAGATAGTTTTCAAAATGCAATTGGGGAGGTTTCTGCCTTAAAATATTAATGAATTTTTAAAATCTTTCATTTAATCTTTCCAGGGGCCCTGTATTGGTAGACAGGTGCAGATTCCTATTAAATCTTTGCCAAGCTGTTGAAAGTACACCTGTGTAAAATCATACCTTATGTGAAAATATTTGTGCATCATCCAGTTAGTAAACGTATTACAACTTGTATTTTCTCAGGCTTGACGTGAACAGTAGTTCATCTACTTTGCACATTTCCATTTGAGAATCTTAAAAAACTTTGTGCAGCATAAAACAAACTATGATCACCACTGCTGTCTAGATATTCAGGCATCTGCTTAATCCTTATCCCCTTCGCATTGTCAATACCCATCTAATTCCACTTTAACAACAGTAATTGGCTGATGGAGTAGAAGATATAGATTTGTTTTCTTGATGACTCCTTGACTTTTTTTTCCTCTGGTAATACTAATAGAATTCCAAATCCGTACTGGTGTGACCATGTCATGAGCAGGTCAACAGTCGTGTCAAGGTCCTATTGGAAACCTCATAGCCAACATCTTAATTTAGACTTAGCTACCTTTGTCACTTGTGTGTGCCATTGTAAGCAATTTTTTCAACTCTCCATTGTAACAATTCATTTCATTCAAAGGCGGAGAGTTCTGCATTTGAACTACGTGACTGGCCGCAATTGAGTAAATTGAATATATAAAACTCCGGGAACCCCATTTGCACGGATATATATAAATATAAATATATATAAATATATAGATATAGATATAGATATGTTTCTTTTCTAAAGTTACATAGGTTGAGCAAAAATAGGAAATCTCTTACCCATTTTCTTTTTCAATCAGTATTTTATATAATTTGTGGTAATGCAGCATGAATGATTTAGCAGCATTAAGTTCTAGGAAAGTAGACTTTAAATAGATTATTGAGTTATTACCAGCCATTTTGTCATCACTGTCCCAATTTTATTCCATCACTTATGGTAGGAACAATATGTATTCATAGTAAGAAGATGCTTTTTTAAATTATTAAACTGCTTTGATTGGGGAGGGGGTGGCAGATAAATCATGCAGGTTGAAGTATGTGTATAAATGTGTATGTGCGTGTGTGTTCATCTGCGCATTGCGCATAGATAGATGCCTTTCATAATGTCCATTGTCTCTGCTCGTAACATTGATTAATAAACATATTTCTATCAAGTGTAGCACTTTCTATATATAAAATGGCCCACGGTACTATGTTTTAAATGAGAATAGAGGATAATAACCATTAGGTTTGCCTTTTTTTTAAATTGGAATTTGAAAAAAATGTAAACTAAAATGCGAACAATGGGTTAAAAGATAGACTGCTAGCTTTTAAGATATATAGAAATGGATTTCTGTAGAGATTTTAAAAAAGAATAAGCAATCTGAGCAGTCTAAAATTCTTTAAAATTTTACATTTTTTAATTAGTTCGAATATTATTTTATTGAAACGTAGAGCAGATATTTACACTGATTTTGGTTTGTTTGTTTGTTTGTTACCCTCCAAGCACAGAGATTGTACACATCCAGGAGCAAGGCTTTATTATCATACTAATAGGTTTCTGGTACTTTCATTTATTTGTTTGGAAGGCCAAAGCAATCAAATTGAAAGCACATAAAGAATCAGTAACAGTTTTCTCATGTCATGATGTATTGATCTTTTACATCAGTTATATTTTAAATCTGAGCCTCCTGGAATTTTGACCAATAAATCCAAATTTTATTTTGGTTAAATAAGCTTACCTCGTTTTTGTCTTTTTCTTTATGCCATATGATTGTTTTTTTAAAACAAAATTGATATTAACCCAGATAATTGGTTTCCATTTTAAGGTAATGGTTGAATGTGTTAATTTTTGAGAGGATTTTTAATGCCATTCTCATTGCTGTATCATGTTTTTATGATATCTAACTGTTACAGTCTTTCCCAGAGCTGGGAAAAGGAAAATAAAAAACCCTAGCTCTTTGTAACAGAAAGAACAGTAAGCAGATCATAGGTCAGATCTGAGGTCTGATGCCAGCTTTGAAAAAGTCCAGCTCTGTGATTTTGGGCAAGACATTTAAGCATATTATGTCTCTGTTTCCTCAACTGTCAGAATCAGGAAGCCTTAAGGCCTTAAAAACAAACAAACAAACAAAAAAGTATAAATGTTATGATTCTAAGTGCAAAAGTCACCATAGAACCAAATCACTCCTCAGACCTAGGAAAAAAAACACATATAATTCCCAGATTCCCAAACCTGTGTGTAAATTTCTCAGGAATTAAAATGGAAATAATGATCTTTTACATTTCAAGTATGAATATGTGGGATTGGATTTTATATTTTCCTTATCTTTGAATTTGATCTTGAATTTTGCTTTTCTGTATAGCTTACTAGATAAGCATGTTCTTTGGAGACAAAAAGACCTGGACTCAAATTCTGGTTGGACCTGTCACTTCTTGACTGAGTGACTTTGGACAATTCATTTAACCTTTCTGCACCTCCATTTCTGCTTCTGCACATGGCAATAGTAATGTTCACCTGAAAAGGTTTATGGGAGAAGAGAGGTTGAATGAATATAACATATGTAAAGTATCTAGCAACATGACTGGCCCCTTGCAGGTGTTCAGAAATGTTGGGGTTTTTACCCCCACTTTCCTCTTTTTAAGTCTGTGATTACTTCATTTATTGTTTTGTCTCACTTTGATCAATTACAAGCCAGCTCTTCATAGGCAGGTGAACCATCCAGAAACGAAATGCAGTCCCTGACTGTCATTCCACATGATGGGCTTCACTAAAAGGGTACTTCCTGCAGTTAGACTGGTCTTGGAGCTCTGAGGATTCCGGGTCAATTCTGACAGCTCCAGGCTCTGCCTGGGGCTGCTGTGGGTGTCTTGGTTTCAATCTACATTTCCATGGCAGCTTCTGGGGCAAGATCTGGGGCGGGGCTTGGGGAAATGAGGACCACTGAGAAAATAAGACCATTGTAACTGAATATATAAAAATGTTTAAAAAAAAAAGGCACACTTTGTATCACTACCCTTCAAAAGACTTTTCCTTGGTCACTGTATTTCTCTTATTTGTCCATTTCCTGAGCATTTGAGAAACACTCTAAGAAATAATATTTTAGTGTTACATACATCAGTATGTAATCAGTATTTGTCTTGATAGCCTAAGAGTGGTTCCTACCCTTGAAGAAACATGTCAAGACTGCACATGTTTCTTTTCTTTCAAAAAGCATCTCTTTGGGTATCATTTTTGCAAAAGGCAAATTATGCTCATGGTCTCTGTAAAATAATGAAGTAAACATGTTTAGCTAAGTCATTAATTGAACTTTACCTATAACTTGTTCTGTGAGCATTAGAATCAGGCCGTTAACATTATTTGAACATAATTCTGTAATATAATTAACAGCCAGGATAGGTTGATTCTGAAAAGGACATGTAGTAGTTTTGACACCAAGAATTAATTATAAGAGAGAAGACAGATTTGTGCGCTGGCTAGAACTAACTAGCAGTTCAAAACATAAGCAGTCATGTTGGGTTCTTATAACAAAAAATGACTCTTCTTAATATCTAGCTTGTAAAGTTTATTTAGACAACTCATCTGGTTGTCAGCTCTGGTTTTTTTGTTGTTGTTTTTTATTTTCTGTTTAATTAAATTTAGAAAATAGTTCTTGCTTTTCTTTGACCACTCCAAAGTTCATGTTTGTTGAATTAGAAAAAAAAAGTCACATTTTATATGTGTTAGTGTTTAAGTGATTCAGATTCTTATCGGAGGTCATTCATTCCAGGAGGAAGAGGATGACATTCAACTTAACATTTCTTACCAATTTTAAAGAATATCTCTTTAATTAAAGAGCTGAAAACTGTATTAGTTGTTTGCAAGGAATAGCTCCCATAAAATGCTGGCACTGTATTTTGCTGATTTTTTTTTTCCAAGTGACCACAATTATTTTAATGCTTTTAATGCAACTTTTCTCATTTTACAACAACAAAGACCTTCTTCAAATATCTTACACTGGTTAATCCAAGAAACACTGATAGTGGGGTTAATTTTGAGTGCACAAAGAGCTATTGGAGGGTACAGAGAGGGCATCTGGTGGATAAGCTTTCAGTATGATGAGAATGATAAGAGATCTGCCACTTGTGCAAAAGACAAGTAATCTTTTACAGTATTTGACTTTAAAAAGTGTCATTTTATTTGTTTAAAACGCATATTTTAGATGAGTGGGTTATGAACTTTAGTGTCAGACTGCCTTTCTTCTTGTACTTGTAATGTTTTGGATCTCAAGATATCTGGATATTGTTTAAGCATAGCTTAAGTCGGTACAAAATTGCATTTCAAATTTATTTTTACAAAGATGATTAAACTTTCTATTTGCTAAGATCTTCCTACTTTTCACTGTTACCTCTTCCCTGAGGTCCCGGAAACATAGCTTTTCTCTCCTGTGGCCATGATTATACGAGTTGTTTGGGAAGTCATGTCCGAGGCTCAGCAACTGGCCTCAGTTCAGACAAATTCAATCAGGACCTCTGGAGGTGGACCCCAGACACTGGTGTTTGAAACGAGCATTGGGCAATTTTCATGTGCAGCCGGGGTGCGAGAAGGATGGAAGAGAGAACTGGGAACACCTGTGCTTGAATGCTGGTCCTTCATTTATTTGCTTTGAGACCTTGGGCAAATTATTTTAGTGTATAATAAGATTCAGTTTTTCCACTGGGGTTGTTGTACAGATTAAGGGATTATGGAATACCTGGCATAACAGTTCAGCAAATGCAGGGTGCCCATGAAGCCTGGAAACATAAGTAACAGATTTTTAAAGACTGCAGTTGTTCTCGATAGCGTTTTACGTGGCGTTTGTGTCCAGACTTTCTGGCAACTGTGAACATCACCACATAAGGTTGTAAGTGATTGTTTTGTTTGTATTTCTTCCTTCTAGTGCCCTGAAACCTGGTGTCACCCTGTAACTGGTTATAGCCCTACCCTGTGGAGTTAACGCAGAATACATTGGATTCCCCTTTTTCACCAGACCTAAATTTAAGTTCTAGTTCTTCTGCTAGCTATCTGCGTCACCTCTCTAAGCCTCATTTTTTTTTTTGTCATTTGTAAGACAGGTATGAAGATATTAGGCAAATGAAAGGAATTAAGCACTGCCACATGCTAGTCCCACAAATACTTGGACAGCTTTAGATCCTTTGCATACGATTATAGATCACCTCATTTCATTCCAGTTATTTTTCACATTTTCCCAAACGCCTTCACCTTTCTGACTGCTCTCTTTTAAACGTGCTTGTATGTTCATGTCCTTCGAATGTGGTCCCCAGAAGTAAATGCCATAGTACTTATCTGAACGACCACCTATATGTTTATTGTGTCTCCTCTCACTAGAATATTAGCTCTGTGAAGGCAGAGAGTCTTGTCTGTGTTGTTCGTAGCTGTGTGCCCATGGCCTAGAACAGTGCCTGCCATAGAGCAGACACACAATGTTTGCATGAACAAATGAAGGGATGAGTGAATGCACACTGCATATGCAGTTTCAAATCATGCCTTTTAACTTAACATGTAAATATATGAGTATATTAATAACTGTAGATTTTAATGTCTGCATAATATACCATCATGTACATGTAAAGTATTTCCTTTGTTTAGGCTATCATTTTTAAACTTATAAATAAATATTTTACTGAACGTCTTTGTACATGAGTTTCCCCAATCCAAGACACACACACACACAACACACACACACACACACACACACAGAAACAATTATTTTCTTAGCATGAGTTACTTCAATACAATTACTTACTTGAAGACTATCGATATTCTTAAATATTTAAAGCCCAAAGGTTTATACCAATTTACTAGTAGTATCTAAATAAATGTTTCATCCGTTACTCTTCAACATTACACGTGGGCAGTTTTCTGGCAGTATGTTCATAAAGCAAATTGGATAAAAGTGCATATTGTTTGAACTGAACCAGGGGAAAGTGTTTGCACCCAATACATCACAGTTGCATTGTTTCAGTGGCATTGTGCTTTATCATAGATAATAAATAATATATAAAGCACTGCATTAGTGATAATGATGATCAGGAATTGGAAAAGAAAGACCAATATTCATATGCACAAACTAGATATCATTAAGAGCTGCATTTGCTGAGCGATGTTTAGATTTCATAGCTCTACCCTAGTAGGCGTAAAGAAAAAAACTTTCAGTATTTTAACTATATTTACCTGAAAATAACTATGTTATTGTGAGTCTAAAAAAGTAATCTTTCAACCACATTTCCCATTGAAACAATTGTTCTCGTTACATTTTTAAAAATTGTGAAATTTCTTAGAAGTAAAACTCCTGCAATAGCAAAACAGTCTATAGCATATTTTAACTGCCTATTTTGTCTTCAATGCAAAAATGGTATGTCAGTGTTTTAGTTACATGTTTTAGTTGTGTGCTTCAAGATAACTCCTATTCATCCTTTAAATGCTCATTTAAATATCACTTTGGATACATATCTTTCTTGATCTTTTCCAAAGTGATCACACCGGTTAAATGAGTAATAAAGGAATGCAAACAAAAGAATGAATATTGCTCCATATATTTCATTAACAATTAGACTGATGAATTCATTTTTCATATACTGGATGTGATATTCATTCATATACTTTGCCCAAGTATTGATCTGAGTTCACCGCATATGGCAAATATGATAATTCCTCGTCTGTCATATTTGTGTGTAATTTCCTGTTTGGGAACACACAGTAGATGTCTGTGATAATACACGTCCACTTTCAGAGCTAATGATAGAAGAATATCTAAAGATTATGCAGTTGTATTCTCCTCACAGCAATTGGAGAACTGTGTGATGAGGAAGGCCAAGTGAGCACAAAAAAGACATTTTAACTTTTCATTGTCTTTAGTTTGTGTCTTTTCTCTGTATTCGAATTGTTTGAACCAAGGCTGGATGACTGTTAGTAAAGTTTATACAATAAATTTCTGCATTGAGAAGAAAGCTTCATTTATGAAATGTTTTTGTAAACAAACTAGCAAAATGTTGATTCTTTTATCTTCTTTCACTTAGTGTCACTTTGACTAGAGATATTGTAAAGTTAGACCACAAAGAAAAGCATAGACATTTTTTTTTGATGTATCTTGTCTATAAGTTAAGTTTCAAGCCTTGAATCTATTCATTGGAACAGTTAGTTAACTGAGAGTGTAGAGATATTTATGAACTATTTTAAAGATTAAAGAAAAAAACAGAAAGTGTATATATCACAGAAACTCATTTGCAAGTTTACAATGTTACAGTGAGCATTTAGCAATGAAACTTTGTGTAAAGTGTACACATACATATCTTTTTGTTTCTAATATTTTGAGAGTATAAAATAATATATTTTTCCACAGATATTTTGCTAATCATTATTGTGATGAATGAAATAAAACTCCTGGAAAGTACTGTTTTTCTCCTTAATAATTTCCTTAACTTTCATGCAAAATAGTGACTATTTATTTTTAAAAATTGAAATCTCCTACTTTGGAATATTTCCATATTCACTTATAACCTAAAGTTAATTTTTTTTCCCAAATACATTCCTTATATATAAATGCACTTGCCTTTATATGTTTGAATGTTTGAAGCTCAACATTCTCTGCCTAAGTCTTCTTGGACTAAAGCAATTCTGGGGACTTGGGGTTCTTAGGACTTAGGACTTCTTGTGTTGTCACTAGTGAGTAATTCAGTGTGTAAAATCTCAAAGGATAAACCAGTAGTCAGATTAGCGTTACCTCTGAGAGCTGAATGTAAATTTTAATGATAGGCCTAGTCATGACAGCACAGGAGCCTGCTTGCCAGTTCCTGTTTCTGGACCCTTCTTTTTAAACTCCCTTCAATCACCCCCTCACTACTTTTAGGGGGATAGAGTGGCTTTTAAATTCAATCTAAGGAAAAGTTTTAATGTAAAATGTGGAAAGGCGAATGAGATTACAGGACTCATCCGTTTAGGATATTACATATAAACACTTAAAATTTGTAGCCAGTACATTTGAAAAGTGTTTCTTTCCTAAAACATCTTTTGAAAATAAAGTCATAACTTAATAAGTAACTGTACCCAGGTTAGGACTTGACTGATTTCTTGATTTTTCTTTATGAAAAGAGAAAACTCCTTTGAAATCGATGGTAGGGAATTTCACATCCCCGATTGTTCAACACAGATACACCTATTGTACTATTTGGCCATAAACCAGAGAAAAGTTGTAGCTGAAATGGAGAAACGGGACAGTCTATCCCATTTTGAATATGCTTTGAAAAAGTGGCTGGAAGGTAAGCCTTGACTCAGTGAAGTAATGTGCGGAGTCAAACTGAGTATGTGCTGTGCTAGAGAAAACTAATGGAAACATTAACTTGGGGTAAGACAAATGGTATTAAATGAGAAAACACACCATGAATTGCAAATGGAGCTGAGTTAATTTGTTGCTACAGTAGTGTTGCCCTACTGTTAAATGAAGGCTGTGTAATTATCTTGCTGGCAGAGATAATGTCAAAACCTCATTTCTCCTTACATGCCTCGTTTTTACATGAGGGCTAATTGAGCTGCAAGGTGACAACTGATTATATATGGCTATCATCCGTTCCTCCTGCTCACTTTGCAAATAATGTTACCCCTTTTTTAAGTGAGGATTTTTATCATACTTCAAATAAGGCATTAAAGAAACTTTTTGAATTGTTTGAGTAATTTGCAGCATTCTTTTCTATCTGTAAATTATTTTGGAAAAATAAGTATCTTTTTTTTTAACATCTACTTCTTTAAAACTTTCTCTTCATCCATGTCTGACATGCTTATACACTGTAGTTAAAAGAGCGATACTAGTTTACTTTTTATTTTGTAGACATTATAGTTGTGTTTAGTTGAAATTTATTTGTTTTCTATTTTTTTTCATTTCTGGAACTTTAGACTTTTTTAGGTACTGAAAATAGAATGTCAGAAGTTCAAATAATAGGGAATAAAGTACTTCGTTTATCAAAGTCAATTGAATTAAAATTCAGGTTTCGCTCTTTTAGGTACCTAGGACTGTACTCATAACCCTGCAAGTCTTCTCTCTCCCTCGGTGTTAGTAGAAATAAAGATGCTTGTTTCCCTTAGATCTAGTCTCATCAATTGTGGCTCATCAGCACTTTATACAGTAAAATGTTCTGTGTATTAAAAATCAGGAGTGAATGGTGTGACTAGTTTTTGTGGTGGTTGCTGTTCCTGCATTTATACTAGACACAATTCATTATCTCAAGGAAAAGGCGAATAGTAGCTGTATAACCATAGTTCAAATAAATGGATAAAGTGTTACCCTATAATCTCCTAGCTTAGTGTAAAATTCTGAAAAGGAATTCAAGTTGAGATGATTGAACAGGGGCAGTCAGGAAGCAGGGTTTCTCCCACAGGGGGGACAGTGTAAGGTTCACAGTAAAGATCAGACGAGTGGGGACTCTTTGAAATCAAAGGGTAGTCTGGAACTCAGCAGAAACCCCTGGCAACTTACAGCTGATCAGCATCCTTGTGACAGCCAGTGACAACAAAAGGCTAATAACAGAACAGAAACAGGGTGTCGCCAAGTACTTTACAGCACTTTTACGTTTTCAAAGTTTACTACTGGAGAGTACTAGGAGACATAGCTGACCTTTGTTTTTTCATATGCCAAGTCTCCTTGTTAATCTTTACAATAGCCATAGAGGAAGCGAATGCCCATTTTTAACAGGTGAAGAAACTGAAGTACAGAGAGGTTAATAAGCAGGTCATTCAGGATCCCACTGCCAGTCAGTGACTCATTAGATATTAATCAAGCTCTGCGGTTTGGGCATGCGTGTCTGTCTCCAGCTCATTAAAGAGAAAATGGAAGCTCAGTGAGCTGACCACCTTGTTTCGGATGAGACGGCTAGGAAATGCACAATGTGGCTCACACGCCGATCCTCTGAGGCTTCACTTGGTTGTTGCTCGTGGCTTCGTTATTTTCCATTAACATTCTTAAGACCAGGCCTTCCGTTGTCTCCATCAGTGGTTTTCGTTTGTGTGTCTTTTTCTGTCCTAGTGGTTTTCTGAGGGTGCTGCATGGAGCCCTGAACTCCGCGAGTTGCCTGAGGCCCAGTGAAGGTATCAGGAAGTGGTTAAGAGGATAGCAATCCAGCCTGCGTCAGTCATAGTCACTCATTCAGCCTTCCGATTCTAAGCAAGAGTTGAGTAGGAAAATTTCCACTGCCTGAAACATTACAAAGCAATATGCTCTATCCCACGCAATGCACTAGAACTCTGTTTGCACCTGCTTATGAAGTTAGTATAAACTGCGTAGTTTAAAAAAAGGCATCCTTGGGTACCACTTTTCAGTGGTATTTGTCTCCTCCTTATACACCGGAGCACTTTTCAGGGCACTTTGAACGGCTAGAGGTGAGCCTGACACCAGGGGCACTGGTGCGGCTGTAGTTTTCCTGTGCCCTGGCACCTGGTGGGAAAAAGCAGAATAGGTATTTGCTCAAAGAGGGTCAGAACTCAGTGTTCTGATCACAGAGGGCTCTTCTTGGAAAGTCCAATATATGTCCCTGCTTAGAGGATCCCTAACCAGAATCAATCCTCAGAGGAGAGGAGCTTTCTGTTGTCAAGGGCATGGCATTGCCCAGGAAAGGTCATCTGGTTCAGATGAAAAGCAAAGCAAATAGCTAGACATACCCTGCAGGGGAGGGGTGTCTGTGAGCTCTGCACCCCGTGTTGTCCCTCTGCTTTATCTTCCGCACTTGTCACAGGATGAAAATAGAGACGGCGGTCCAGGCCATCGGAGCTCCGTCTGTAGGTGTGCCCTGCACACTTCCACTGAGCCCTCTAGATAACTGGTTACCTCAGAAGGAAGTGGGGAAAGGACCATTGGCAGAAGAGGAAGTAAACAATGGGTGGAAGATCCAATTTTGAAAATGAACTTGGCACAGATCAAAATTTGAAGAGTAATGGGATTATCTTACGAGGTCAAAAGGGGGGGTGGGGAGGAAGGGAGCTTCAGAGGAATGTGGGGGGCTTTCGTGAAATGCATTAGATACATGCACACACCAATGTCAAGTGTCCTCAAAGATCTTCTCACTGCTTGAAGCGGGACATATTTTTCCACTTTTTACTCCCCAAATTTAATTCATTGAAGTGACTGCTGTGTGTGTTTTTGGGTAAAACTTTTCTTCAGTTCTAATGCTATCAGAGCTCCTCCTGTCAGCAGAGCAGTGGTGTTTGTGATGATTTTATTAAGTTTGGTAGCAGATGCAGTTATTTACCCCCACGTGGGGTTGTAACTGTAAATGTTTGATTTCATTCTGCCTACACGGAGAAGGGTATTGCAGAACTGACTTTGAAAACTGCAGCATTCCAAAAAGGTGTAAATAATGCACAAATGATATCTTTTTTTTTTAAAGTGAATGGACCTGCTGATGTTATTAGAACTTTGTTTTCTTTTTTCTTTTTTTAATTGAGATATAATTGACACATCACATTGTATTAGTTTGAGGTGCACGTCATAATTATTTGATATATGTATATATTATAAAATAATTAGCACCATAAGTTTAGTTAACATCCATCTCCACAAATAGTTACACATTGGAAACTTCCTTTTCAGATATTGGTGTTCCCTTGCCTTTTGGAAGGAAGTTTGGGCTAATTGAGCTTTTTGGGGTTTTTTTCCTACTCTATGAAATAACCCATACCACAGTCTATGCCAAATTTAAGTTTAAAATCTTAAAATACAACTATCCTATAAGGAGAGAAAGTATGGAGACCAGAGAGTTGTAGTTGTCAAAACAGGGTGGGGGTGCTACTGGCATCTAGTGGGTAGAGGCCAGGAACGCGGCTAAACATCCTGCCTTTGCACAGGATGGCCCCACAGCAAGGAATTATCTGCCCCCAAATGACAGTAACACTGTGGGTCGAGAAACTACTTTGAATGAAGCACATACAAAAGCCATGGTTCACAATGGTGGGCCATGATAGTCAGAAAGTTGAGTTTTACATATTTATGTAGTGTCTTCTCTGATAACATTTAATCCTGATTAAAGATAAAATATGTTTGAGAAAGTGTGTGTGTGTGTGTGTGTGTGTGTGTGTGTGTGTGTGAGAGAGAGAGAGAGAGAGAGAGAGATAGGTGAGATTAGGACAATGCGTTTCTCCATTCGATTTAGAAACTGTTGGAGAAATTGAAAAATGAAGTTTTTTCCTGCCTTCTGTATTTGTTGAACCCCATTACGTGCAAGACACTGATGACTAAAGAAGGGGATAAAAATACTCCTAAGGAATTTGCAGTTGAATGGTGAAGAAAGGCGGAGAAGCCTTGAAGGAAGGACAAGTAGGAGGGCGGGAGGGAGGGAAGAAGAGGAGAAACGCCACACCCAGAACCCTCTCCGGCCTCTGCACGGTGTGTGTCTCCGTCTCTCCGTCTCTCTCGTGTGTGCAAACAGGGTCATCACTGTCCTCGGTTTCTGTCCTCGGCCACGCTCCGTGCCAGGTCTCCCCTGGACTACTGGGTGGAGCTGGCCAGCCAGCTCGGCCTCAGGCTCACTTGTTCTCTTGCACATCCAGCATCCACTCCCACTCAACCTTGAGCTCTCTTAGGACCACCCTGCCTCTGGCCTCCACCCTGCCTGGTTGTCAGCTGTTGTGAAAAGATGTCTGTGATGTGAAAAGATGACGGTAAGGACATTGTTAAGGACAGAGAGAAGAGTATAAGGTGGGTGGTGACAGTGAGAAGGAGGACTCGGGGAAAGCCGTGGGACCGCTCTCAGCAGCGTGTTAGAGAAAGGAGTTCGGTTTTTCATGTTGTAGGTAGAGAGGAGCCATTGAAGGATCTATTTTCAAAATACATCCAGAGTCAGATCATTTCTCCACACTTGTAAAGGAGTTTTTAGCGGGAGGTGTTCTAAGTTTACAATTTAGAATAAAGGATAAGTCACGGCCCATGGCACAGCATGTCGTTGAGAGGTGTATGTATTTTGGCATTAGCTGATCCGGTTGAAATTCTAGGTCTGTGTGTCGCCAGACATGCCATTTAAACTTGTCGTGCCTCCGTTTTCTCAGCGCTACAATAACCGTATTGTTTTCGTAGGATTTTGTTGTGACTTGCAAGAAGATTTGGTGCAGCTTTGTAATTGGTCAAGTGGACGCGATGACCCCCGTTGCTCGTTGCTGGGGG
Source organism: Rhinolophus ferrumequinum (assembly GCF_004115265.2). Lineage (NCBI taxonomy): Eukaryota > Metazoa > Chordata > Mammalia > Chiroptera > Rhinolophidae > Rhinolophus > Rhinolophus ferrumequinum. The sequence continues at coordinate 9,232,684 of NC_046310.1, read as the reverse complement.
ATGGTAGCCTGGGGCAGTCCGGCCGGTGGGCGGTGAGGACGGAGACGTGTGCTGGAGAGAGACGTGGTGGGGCTGGTGAACGGGAGTTCATTCCCACCTATTATACTTGGGTGGAGTGACCGGGTAGCGGGTGACTTCTAAGCTTTTGCCTGGGCACTGACTAAGTGTGGTCCTCTGTTTTGTCTTCTCTTGATGATAGCCCACAACTTCTTTGAGTTTGGATGGGGTAGGTTATGGGAATTCCAAACAGGGAAGATACTGGAGTTTAATTTTAAAAACTAGATGCTCAAGAACAGGTATTGGATGGCAGGATGGCTGGTGCGCTGCTTGGGCTGGTTCCTGACTTTGTACTAAGTCAGTCCGATGCCTTTGGTCAGCATAAGGGTCCATAGCGCACTGAGGTACCACAGCAGACAGTTCAATGTGGACATTCAGTCTCTGATCTCTGGTTGTCTCATGTTACCATATTAGTAAGCGGTACTTGAGTTCTTGTGTATTCAGTGTTAAAATATACATAATTTATTTCGTGCTCACTATTGCTCACTATACATCAAGCACAGTGCTAAGTGTTTAAATGTATTCCCTCCTACATACAGAAATCCTTTAAAGATAGTGGTTGAAACTGGACAGATGAGGTTACTGTAGCCTCAGAAAGGTAAGTGATGCACCATAGGTTTAGTCTGTCAGGCCCTGTTTTTCATCATTGTGTCTGTGCGTGTCTCCAAAGCCTATGCTTTCCCACAATACTATGAAGCCATTATAGATCATTAGCATCACTTTAATTCCAGATTACTGAGATAACATGAAAAAGCCAGTGGGTTAGAAAATCTTCAGTTTGAGAAATGTGAGATGTGGGTCGTGATTCAGAAGCATTTTACAGATTAACTTGTGTCTTCAGCTTATTAACTCGCAAAATGGTAATAAAGTTTGACTTCTGCTTATTTTACAGTATGAATATCATGTACTGACAATTTTTAGGACTTCAACATAGTATCTCATGAAAGGTTCATTAATCAATAGTTGGGCATTGATGCAGGAATAGAAAAATATACAAAGGAAACAGAACAGCGGGCCCAAAACAAAAACCATACAAATAGTGTCTTCTGACATATGGCAAGAGCAATATTGTAGGTCAGTGGGGAAAGGATGAATGTTTGAATCAGGGACAATGAGTTATCCACATGGGGACAATGGAATTGGAACCCCTACCTCACAGCCTATACAGAAATCGATTCCAAGGGAATTAAACACGTGAGCAGAAAGGCCAAGCATTAACACTTAGAACAAATATCGAAAAATGATGCTAAGGCCTCAAAGCAAAAGAAGTTCTTAAAGAAGAGAAAAAAGTATTAACCATTAAGGAAAAGACTCAGACATTCAACCATATTCAAATGTAAAACTTGACACTTGTTAAAGAGAGTGAACACTACAAATTGTTAGCAAGGCAGCTTGAACTATTTTGGAAAAAATACCCAGTCAAGAGTGCATGTCTCATGAATGTGCAAACTGCCCACAAGGAATATGCCCTAGAGAAAACTTTTGCCGTTTTTTGCTAGGAGTCATGTACAAAAATACTCATAGTAGCATTCTTTACAAGAGTGAAAAATTGGACCAAACTAATCCCATAAATGTGTATGAGCAGGAGAATGGATAAATTGAGGTATATTCTTTGAGTGGAATAGTACATTGACAGTTAAAACTGAATGAACCACAGTTCCGTGCATCAATATCAATGCATCTCAAAATACAATATGAGAAGAAAAAGGCAAACTGCAGGATAATATATACAGTATGATTTTGTTTGCATACGTGCAAAGATTGGCAAAACTAAATAGGATTGCTTAGAGATGTATAATCTGGTGATTTAACTACTGAAACAAGGAGAATGATGGCCTCAGAATTCAGGGTGGTCACCTCAGGAGAAAGGGGAAGATGTGGGGTCATATGAGTGGTTGGCTGTAGGTGATGGGATGGGTGGCTTTGAGATTTGGTAACATCCTAGTTCAGGGCCTGAGCTACTGTTCCTTAAACTATTCATGTGTTTTCTTACCATCTCAGCTATGTAAGCTGTATTCCGGGGGGGGGGGGGGGGGGGGGGGGGGGTGTGTGTGTGTGTGTGTGTGTGTGTGTGTGTGCGCGCGCGCGCGCGCGCGCGCGCAAAACAATGTATGTTATTTTCTGCTATATATTTGTTTCTGTCCCATTAGTAGTTTAGATTCACATTCTAGGAAAAATAAAAAAAGATAAGCTTTCTTGGAGAAAATATAAAGATGTAAATCCATTCATTACATAATCTCAAAAGTCTGAGGAAAGAAAGAGCAGTTCAAATGATTTTTAAATTACTCCCCCCACCCCCGACCCCGCCCCACTGTTCGTGCTTTAGTGCAACGTAGAGGATTTGGAGTATGGCCTGTGACCAAGAGGCAGCTGTACCATGTGAGCCAGTTTTGTGACTTTGGAAAAAGCCCTTCACTCTCTGAGCCTCAATCTTTCCATCTATAAAACAGATACGATATGAATCCTTACCTTCCAAGGCTGTTGTAGGGTCCAGTGTATGTGCCGGAAGTTCCCAAACTTCAAGGTGAAGTGTGGGGTCTTAGTTAAAAATGTATGCATGAGACCAGACCTCCAGCCACCCTTCTCTGTTGTGGAGCACCCCCGCCAACACCTCCCCAAAAGATGAACTGTATCTGCTGGATCTGATTTTGAAATTTTACATGACTCTTTCTTGAACCCTCAAGATTCCCTAAACAGGGTGGATAGGAATAGACGTCCTTAACCTGTGGTTCTTTAGTCATCTCTCCCGTCGAGTTTTCCCTCCCAGGTCAGTGAGCTTTCCACCTACAAGTTTTACTGCAGGGAGTTAGTAGTTCCCATATTCCTTTCCTTCTCAGCTGGTCAACGGAGAGGAAAGCTGAGGAGGAGAAGGGCTTTCAGCATCCAGTTCTTTGCAGTCTTCCAGCAAGTGCAAACCCAAGACAGCTAACGATGGTGTTACCTTATGTGACTTAGGTTTTTGGAGAAACAATCTGCTTAAAAAGTGCCATGGGCATTTCCATTCCTTACCTCACAGTGTTCCTGAAGTGAGTCCAAGTGAGACTCAAAATGGGACCAAACCTCTGACAGTAAACGTACATGATAACATCCAAACATACAAGCAAATATGAGCAAAGTGGGAGACACACCCTCTCAAGCTGCCTCCAGGGTCTGTGTGGCCGAAATCGACAACAGTGTATGTATCAAACCACTTGCAAAAGAATTTGCAGAGAGAAACTTTCCACTTGGAGGTTAGATTCTTCTACACCTTATAAAATCGAATCACTGAATATCGTTAGACTCTGGGGAATAAGACATAGACAATCTTTATAAATAGTTGAGGGTTTCTATTCAATTATGATGCTAGCTTACCTTTGTTTCTGCATTACTTGCCACGTTGACTTTTAAAAAGAAGACCTGGAGAAAAGAAAAAAAAATACCTATCTCAGTAAATCTTGGTTTTAAAAATCTATTATAATACATTGAGGGTGTAGACACCAAACAATGGCATTGATACCAAGTAGAAAAAGGTTCAGGTGTCATACATTTTCAAGCCACGTGTACACTAAGCACACTGATGAGTGAGTGAATCATATATTTTAGATGAATTGAAATCGTATAAGCTCCTGTTTTTGTAGCTGGCGGTGAAACCTTCAATGCTCAGTTGTACAGGCAAAAGCTCTCCAAAAATTTTCGAACTACTTTGGAGGGAAAATAAAAATATTTAAATGTTTTTAGAAAATAAGACTAAGAAATAAATATAGGAGAAAAGACTTAATTAAAAAATGGTTATTTTTATTATTGACTTTTTCCTCAAATTCAGTTAACATATTGGTGTAGTAACATTCAAACCCCAAACCTATGAGGGTTTCTTCTTCTTTTTTTTAATGTCTTGAATAGAAACAAAATGTCTCCACGTTTGACTTTAGCTATTCTACCAATGCTACCAAAGTACTGAGGTTTTTATAATATATGTAGGATTTACACTCCACCTGCTTCCCCAACAGATGTGCAGTTAGACTAGTTGGACTTCGGAAGATTAGCCGATTGTATCAGATTAAGTAAAAGAGATGCGCCTTGTGAATGGGTTTCTATGTTGCTGAATCAGACACACAGTAACTACGGCATTTACAACAACAATGCTCAGATCCTGGCAGCTCTAAGAGTTTCATTGTTTCTTTCCTGTAGTTGTAACCTTTCAGTGTTTGCCACTGGAGCAGGCTGTCCTGTAGATACAATTTAATCAATTGCCAGACAATGTGGCATTATTAATGTGTGTTTTATACTAGAGGCTGCCGTGACTTTTGGGGTTCAGTGAAGACTGCGCTGCCCTCGCGAGTGACCTCATAATTTCCAGAAGCAGGTGGAGGTGGCAATTATAGCTTCGGCCACTATCTTGAACTTTCTGTAGTAAGTGATGAATTGCAAATGGCCAGACCCTGTGCACAACAATAAACTCAAATAAATCTTCAATGTGTAATAATGACAAGACTGAAAGACTGGCAGCTATAACAAGGCTTCTGTTGTCACCCACTTTACCGTAGCCTCGATATTCATCATTATCAGCTGGAGCTAGCTCAAGAGCTGGACAAGAAGGTCCGAAGAAGGATGAGTTGTTTGCGCTGAAGCGTCCAGTTGGTCCCATCTGGACGAGAGTAAATGGGATTTTTTTTGCCTGTTCACTAGGCCAGAGCTGTCCATCATTTTAGGCAGGTATCTGATCACTTCATGCTGTGGGACAATATGGCTTTACACTGCCTGGTTCTCTCTTGGTAGTGCAATAGAACGTTTTTACCTTGTTTGGAAGCTTTTGGTTACTTTTCAGTTACATAAAAATGCAGTGCTATTTTATAAACCTGAGCTAATGACATTTTCCATTGTTGACAAATGACTTCTCAAATGAGAATATAATTTTAATACCACCTGAATCACCATTGAAATCTGTGTCTTGAATCATGAGATTGTTATGTAGAATAATAATTTTCTTCAGCATGATATAACTATTAATTTTAAAATAGTAATGTAGACAATGCAATTCTCAAAACCTTAAAATTATTTTTAAAGTATTACCTAAATTCCCTAAATACTTTACTATTGATGATATATATAGTATAAATAGTCTTGATAATAATAATGTGTCCCTGGCATTTCTGTCAAAATTGACAACTGAATACTGTTTGATGTAAAATAAAGCCATACTCACTTGATCCTTCAACATTTTAACACTGTGGTAAGATTAATCAATACAGTATTATTCTTCAGTTGATTGTTCTCCCCCTTAGAGGCATATCAGTTTTTTAAAAAATGTAGTCTGGTGAACATTCGTTTCTGAAGATCATATAATTATGTGTTTTATATGCTGTCTTTATTGTGATTATGGCATTCTTACAATGAAAATTTGAAAATTTACTACCTGATAGGTGGTTCATTTCCCTTTCTATTAACTGCAGCCTTCTTGAATAAAGGTTATAAACGTCCTCTTAGTGTGTTTTCATTACCTATTTTTCTGTTTATTTTCCATTTTTTAAAGGAAAAGATCATATAACTCTGTCTTAACATTTCAGATTTGGTGTTGGCCTTTAAGAAAAATGAACTCGTTAATAACAGACGGAACCCTTTGAGCACTTTTGCTTTTGATTTATGATACTCCTGTTATTATCACTTAAAAATATATTTTTAGATAAACCAATAATTATGTAATTCAAATTCACTTTAACTCCTGAGATGATTAAAAGGCAAGACTTGTGAGGTTTCTGTTTCTTCAGAATGCAGGTTCACTCCTAGGGTTCAGGCCTGCTGACATGCCATCCTTCATTTTGTCTTTCCTTCACAATAAATCTTTAAGCCTTGAGGCACCAGACTCATGCAGATTTCTTTGCATTTTAGTGTCTTGATAGAATAACAACTTCCAATTTAAAAGCCAAAGCATATTGTATTTCATCTCTGTGGACCTCACTTCACCCATAGTGGCCATGTGAAAATATATGTCAAGAATCCTGTTTTCTCCTATTGGAATTTAGGCAATTTGTTTTCGGACTGTGGGCAGTTTCAACCTATTTTTGGAACCCCTCTGTGGCCTGAGCGTTCGTTCTAACATAATTTATGGTGGCACTGGAACATACGGACTTTTCATCACTGTCCAGCTGAAAGTCTCTGTGGTACTAGACTCTTCTCCTCTTGCCCCCCTGTGGCCCCTTTCACTACCTTTGCTGCCTCTGGAACAGGTAAACCAGTATGAAATTTGTATTAGGCTACATACACCTTCAGCTAGACAAGTTACTAAATTACATGATGTCATTATACTTCGCATGGCAAATATATGGCTATGGATATGTCCTGTGAACCTGCTGAAGAATCTCATGCGTAGCACTTTGTTACATAAAGGCTGAACTTCCGTGCAGGTTGCTTCAGTCAATGAGAAAAGAGTAAAGGAGGCTTTATTCACACGCAGCGGCTGAACTATTAGCAGGTCGGCTGGTATTTTCTCTAGGTATTTCACATCCAGACATACAACTGGTAGTTATGTTAGAATGAGATACTCTTTAAAAATTTGTCAGAATCTCTTAATAAAGCCCTTGGCGTTTAATATTGAGAACTGCTGCCAATGGCACCTAAGACTGGTACAACTGAAAACCGAATAAGTGAAAAATGGAGGAGATGAAAATGATTATAGTGATTTTGTGATTTTCAAGCATGCTACTTTACTTACTTGCCCTGTGACCATACACAAGTTATATAACTCCCAACTGAATCCTAGTTTTCCCCCTTGTAAAATGGGTTAATAATAGTACTTCCTCAATAGCATTTTATTGTGTTCATGGATATACACTGTTTCGCATTATTTCTGGCACAACGTCCTTAAGAAGTGTTAGACATTATTATTCAAATACATTTGCGTTTCTGTTCCTCAGTTTATGGCTCCGATTGGTAATCTAGTGGGCAAAGTGAGCTTTCAGGGCCCTATTTTCAAGGTGAACATGGAAAGGAACAGCAGTCCTTCATCTCTGAATGCATTCACCTGGAGCAGAGAGGTTCGCAGACTTCTGCGTGTGTCAGAATCGCCTGGAGGGCTGCTTAAACTACAAGTGGCTGCCCCCCAACCCCACCTCCCAACGCCCAGTTTCTCCTTCAGAGGGTCTGGGTTCTGGTCTGAGAATTTGCGTTTCTAGCAAGTTCCCACGTGTTGCGAATGCTTTCAGGAACACTGATCTAGCCAGATACCTTCCTTACTGACACTGAGAGTGAGATGAACTCATTTATGGAGCTCCTCCTGCATTTGCTGTTTGGACATATTGGCCCCGAGCAGAATGTCCCTGCAGCCTACAGAGAGCAAAGACTTTGTTTATTGACCAAGCATCTTTTTCCGTTTCTGACCCTTCCAGATCTGCACTCCTGAGTTGTCTGGGCTTCTCTGTTTTATTCATGATTCATGAAAAATTCTTGTTTTATTCTGTAAGAAGTTGGAGGTTCTGAAACGATTCTGATTAAAATATTATTTCAAATTACAAACTTTTAAGAGATTTAGAATGCATCGTATGCATGTGAAAAATTATCTGTCCATGTAAGCAAAAATTCTCCTAAAAAGTCTATGATTGTGTGCTATGTAATTACACTTAACTAATCATGTAATTGCATATCTTAATTATCATGTCTTACTTGCTGCCCTACATATATTTAAATAATCATTTTAATATATAATTACAAAAATACAGCTCAGTAGCACAGACATTTTATTACTCATACTGAAAATATTTGTTCACTAAGATTTTGTAAAGCAGACAGTCATTTGTGACTGGCTGACAATAGAAGTTAAAAAAAAGCGTTTTAAAGTCACTTTTAAAAATTATTTCTGGTACAAAGTAAGCTACTTTCTTTTTGGAAATCAAGTTTATTTTGTGTGTTTCTGTTTGTGGAGCAAATTGTTACACACTATTGATCGATAGATTTTTGTATCGTTATTTTTTTTTAAACCAAGAAGGTAAAAAGAAAATGTGGCTTTCAGTTGTAGATAAGTATCTTTCCCTAAGAAGAATTACAATTAATGATGACAACATAATCAGTTTGTATTTAACATTATCTTAGACAGTTTTATTTTTTCACGTGACTGTAGTTGGCCTCCCATCATGGGAGTGGCAACTCTGAGGGCAATGACTGTCTACTCTGATCACTATCTACTCTGTGTCCCTCGGGTCACATACTACTGAGCCCTGAGCAGGTATCCCTAAATATTTAGTGAATAAATGAATAGTAAGTATTATTATTATTATTATTGTTATATTTTGCTGTTGTCTTTTTGAGCATCTACTATATGGGAGGTCTTTTGCTAGATATTTGCATGTCTCCAACCCTCATCACACCCTATAAAACTAGGTATTATTAATCATTGAGGAACGCCAGGCTTAGACAGATTAGAAACCTACCCTGTGTCACAGCTAACAAATGGTGGGCCCCTGTCTTTGTTACAGAACCTGTGCCCTTGTCACTAAACCATCTGCTTCTAAGTTTCCTACTCTGTGGATCAAATAGAAACATGTATATTATTCAGGGAGAGAATAATGAAACACTTACGAGATTTGCATTTAGGACAGGAATCTGAAGCTGAGGAACAGGCAGTTATTCATTGCATAACTCTCCCATTAAAGAACTAATCAGAAGGAAATGAGGTTTGATTTTGTTTGCACATAATTTAAAGCAATTCGCATACGACTAAAGCATGATTTTTGCACCCAACTAACCCGTGAACCTAAATGCAATGAAAGTTTTCAGTCATTAAACTTTCCTTTTTTCTAACTCCCATGAATTTGCATAGGAAGACTTGGTTTTCAGATTCACTTGCTGATTAAGAAATCCTATGTTTTGTACATATTGCTTAACCTCAGTGATTTAACTAAATTGGCCCTTTGTTTTTTTCTCATATGTAGCTCTAAGTAGACTTATCTTACCAAAGAATATGAGTGACCGGTAAATGCTTGTTGAATGAAGAATGAATAGACAAATTAGCGAATGAATGACAAGAGGCCATAAGCATTTCATGATTTCTCTTTGAAAAATCTCCTATGCGATATAATTCAGATGGCATGGAACCATTCATTTGTATCATTCAGTCAAAGATGGAAAAGAAAGATACCAAATCAAATAAATTTTTCTCATGGGATACTGATCTTTCTATACACAGTAGCAGGAGTATCTCAGATGCTTCTAGTGAATTTTTATCCCAAAGCAGCATCTACCATCTTCATTTGCCAAATGTTAGATATGTAAAAAAACAAACAATTGTGTACAACGACAAATGCTGGTTTGCACCTGGCAATGAAACCACCTCAGGTGTTACCTCTTATGGAGATTTTTTTTTTCTTTCTGTTTTTAAAGAGCATGGAGCACTACCACCGGAGAAACAAATGTTTTATTAAGAATTGTGTTAAATGAATAAGTTCTTGAATCCATTCTGTAAAGCCTGTAAATAGTCAAAGTATTCTTTTGACAACTGGCAGTTTTTATTTTGCAAGGATACAGAGAAGCAGGTGTCTTTCGGTGTTTGTTCAGTAATCATTTATTCTCTGTGATATAAAAATCTCACTGGGAAGACCATCTTCATTTCACAGGAAAGAACCAAACGTATTGGCGTATAGTGAGACCCACCATTTATCTCACCCATTGTCTAGCTTTTCAATCAGAGAAAAGGATGGAAATGACATTATTGGCTTTATAAGATGACAAATGTCTGTTAACACTTCCTTGGCCTACATATTACTATCTGGCTATGTGTAAAATAATTTTATGTTTGTCTTGTGCTTCACATTTTATAAAGCCTTTTTTATGCACTTTATGGATTTGATCTATACATCAGGGCCCCTCGAAATCCCAGTTTGGCCTCATGATTTTCTGGCCTGTTCTTATGACTACTTGTGCTTGGTCCTTTAGACAACACAGAGAAAAACAGTACATAGTTTCCGGCCAAGAAGATCCATGATTGAGTGTGAGGTCTTCAGACACCCAGCTATTCGATCAAATTACTATTTGTTAAGTGTTTAGACTGTCGATGAAGGACGGACCGTTTCTGACCGGGGAAATCTGATTTTCGTAGGAAAATCCCTTTCCTTGGTTTTCCCTTTCTTCAGGAAGAACATTTCCCTTTCTTCAGGATGCATCTTCATGCCCCCAGACTATAGGTGCTACTCCAGTGCCCTCTGTGGCCAGGGCTGTGGAGGCTAAGACCTCACCCCAGGCTCTCCCCAGCCGGTCCCCTGCCCTGAGTCCCACGTGTGCGTCTGGCACTGGTGGGATTCCTGTTGTAAATCAACAGTGTCACTGTTGTGCTTCCCATGTAAGCCTGGTTGGCAGTTACTGTGTGTGGAGAAGTCTTGGTTTGCTCATGAGGGCTGAGCTAGGCTGGTGTGTGGGCAAGAGAGTTGGCAAAGGGCACTGAACTCTTTTTTTCCCCACAAGAATTTTGGCGTCTGGTTTGGAAAGGAAAGAAAGTGGAAAGAGCAAGGGATGATCCCTATTTCCGGTGAGAGGAGAAGGATAATGAAGAGGGAAAGGCATAGCGTTTTGGTCAGAGCGAGATGTTCACGGAACTTGAACGCGACTGCATTTTCGTCCTATGAAGCACACCTGTAGTCATAATTATGGCTCCTCTTGACTTTTTCGTGTCTTGTTCTTGCCCCCATGAGATGTGGGCAGGACTGCATGTCATTTCCTCCTATCCGCTCATGTACGACACCTTGACAGAGTATTTAGATTTCTGTTTAGCGTTGTTCAATTTCAGGCTTTGCTGTTAGCAGCCTACAATATGCAAGTATCGTCAGAAACATTTGATGAGTAGCAGCTTCATTATCCTCACACGGTCCTGATGAGTCAGGTTCAAGGGTATTTTCCATCATAAGTGGGGAAACTGAGGCATAAAGAGGCCTGATCATTCTTTGCCATGGTGTAGCCTCTAAGAAATAAGTTTAAAACTGAGGCCAGAGCCGACACACTCCTCGGGGCTGAATTTTGATCAGTTATATTCCCCAACCAGCTTTCCTTACTCCTTAATGGGTGTGTCTCTCCCTCCTTCACAGTACTATGCAGATATGAAATAAAGTGAATGATATATGCAGAAAAAGCTGAGCGGCGCCTGGCTCCTTGCAGGTGCTCAGCAACCTTAGTCCCCTTTCCCGTTCCCAGATGCCACCTGCACCCGGTTTTTAAGCTCGGAAATGGTGTCAAATTATTAGTGAGCCGCAGACAGCTACTTCTCTCGGACCTCACTACATTGTACTGCCCATGAGAAAGCAGAGGGAAAACGTGCAGGTTAAGGAAAAGCAGGAAAGCTTGTGGAAAGGACATGGTGGCCAACTGGGGGGCAGGCACTCAGCTGAAGGCACCAGCAGAAGTTTCCAGTTTACTGAATTACCACTGATCCTTCAGACTTTTTTGGTTGCAAGGAACACCCCCCAATGCAGCCTGCCTTACGTAATTTAAGAACTGCATTGGCTCAGAGAACTACAACACTGAACCACAGGCTGAACAGTGGCCTTGGGACTAAATCCTGGCTCCGTTTTCCCTCATGTTTTCACCATCCTCAGGCAAGCTCTCCACCTTATGGAGGTAAAATGGCCATGAGAACTTGCAGGATATACCTACTAATAATGCACCCCCACCCCACTCCCCCGCAAGAAGAGGAATTTTCTCTTCCCAGTAGTTCCAAAACTATCCTGGAGTTGATTCTTAGTGATTTTGATGAGGTCACACCCCCAGGCCTGAACCAACCACAGTGTACATCCCATGGGAGGCGTGGGCCAGAAGAGCAGAGACGGCCCACCCCTCCTACTCTGAGGATGGGGGAAGAGTGTTTCCACGTGGGAAACAGTCAGGGCACTATTATCAGAGACGGAACAGATGCTCTCGCCCACCCAGTAGCTGCCACCACCGCCGGCCTAAACCAGCAAGTACTCCTCAGGAAACAAAGCTTGTAATCTAGACTCTCGTCTATCCTCAGGCTGTATATATATAGCCCACCTTAGAATTCTTTTCACCAAAATGAAAGTTTTTACATCATTTTGGAGCATGAAAGACATAGTTGGACCATAGAGCACGCTAGTAAGAAAATCAGGAGGTTTAGTCTTCATGTGGGGAACTCCACTCCATTCTGCCCACGGACAACACCTCAAGTATAAGTTATGAGAGGTTTTAACTGTTACTTTGGATGAAACTTGAAGGCTTTCAGATTCCACTGCATCGTTTCCCTGAAAGGTTTGTGTTGTGAACTTGCAGATCAGATTATTGTGTGACGTAATGAATTACTCAATCCACTGCACATAGTTGTGATAAATAAATACTGGCATGAATTAAGAAAAAATTTGGCTTTTCCCGATATGTGTGCATTGAACTATTGCCAATTCTTAGAGTACTGATGAGATTAAACAAAGTATGGAAGCTTCAATTTTACGATTTTATTTGCCTGTTTTCCCAATATAGGCTGCATTGTAGAACTTGCTAAAAAAAAGATCCCTTTCTTCAGATCAAGGACTTTTTGTATCAAGCTTCGAGAGACTTGACTTGTCAGACCCTAGTGACTCACAAGACTGTACTTTTTAACTGCTGTGACAGGACATCTATACACTGTAAATTTGAAACTGGGGGCAGAAAACAAGAGCATTACTGATTTGTCTTAGGGATTACAGGAGCCCAATCATTTCTTATTGCTGAATTTTCCTGAGTTCAATGCAATGAGAGATTTATGAAGCAATGTAGGCTTATTGGGGACATAAAGTCACGGTTTAGAAGAAATTGACAGTCCTATTTTTCCCTTCTTTGCCTTAAAAGATCAAACCTTAGAATGAGAGAAGCCGTATCAGTACATGGTGTTGCAAAAGGAGATAAGGAACCAGAAACAAATTTGTCTAAGACGGAAAGAACTTATTTTAGAAGCTACAGAAGAGTAAATTTGTTCCAGAATTGTTCTGATATGTCTAGCTTTGTGGCCAAACCCTGTGCCGTGTTTGCATCCAGTTAGTCGTAACTCATTACTGAGTCTCCAGAAAACCAACTTTCAGTAAATCTTTCTAGGAGGCGCTATTTCAGCCATAGTGTTAGAAGCAACAAGGGTATATTTGGGGGTGATTACCCCTGGGACAGGTCTGAAGAGAGAGGTTGTAAAATCCCAGATACCAGATGACACCTAGAGGATTTTTTAATTTTTTTTCGTTTTTCACCTTCAGCTACATAGTCGTAGGAACAACTACTTCATTTTTCATCTAGACTTTGTAGATAATAAATCCCTCACTACTAGAAATCAGAATTTTTTTTCATATTATTAATTTCATTAAAGGTTTATCTTGAATGTTAAGTCAAATAAAGTACCTGTTGAAATCTGTTTACCACCGGAATGATTCAAAGTGTCCTCATAAACTAGAATTAGAATCGATCAAAGAGTAGCGCTGTTGTGCAAGCATTGTGCACTTTAGCGCAATAAAGTTGACAAAATTGTTGTACTGTTTAGAGAGGGGTAATCACTACTATATTGCGAATGAAAACATTCTATATTTTTGAAAACGTTAACAGGCTATTATACATCACTGCTATCAAAATAAAAATTCGTCTTACTCCACCCGTAATTTATGTAGTGTTTTGTGGAAAACCCAGGGACTCTGAAGCTAGAGGATGAACGGATATCAGTAGATGGGTCCTAAGACATGTAAAGGAAGGGAACAGCCTGAAGCTATGCACTCCAGCCAATAGCACCCAGCAGCGAGGGGCAGAGGTAGCTCTTAGCTGCAGGTCTGTCTGCTCGATTTCTGTTCATCTGTCTGCTTTTCTTCCCCCCACCCCCTTCCCTTCTTCCGTTTTTCCTTCCTTTCCTAAATTTCAATCTAAAGAGCTTCGGAACCCCACTGTGATTGTACCTTAATCAATTGTGCTTTTCTTATCAGTCATAAAGTTGAAATACACTATTTAATTTTTAAACAGCTTAACCTCCAGAAACTTTTTAATGTAAAAAAAAAACCTCTAAAGAAATGTAATTTTAATATAGATATTGAAAAACGTTTGTTTGTATCTGATATGCTAATTTTTATCCTAAGCAATTTTTTATGTTTTACATATTTATCAAAACTAGGTGATTATAATAAAAGCAATAACTATTCCAAAAATACAGTTGGCATAGATGTGTATGCGTTGTTTTTATATAAATATATTTCTAAATAAACTGTAGAAACAATCAAGAAATCAAGTCTTTCAGGGTTATCTATTGCCATTGTTCCCTATGCATTGAAGCTCTCACCGTAGCCATTACTATAAACGTTCCCTAAGTACATAAAGGCTCTGATCGTTAAGATTTTTATTGCCAGCCACACATACAGAGCTGCAAATTGCCTTGTTTCAGATTTATTATGTATTACTCCAGAAATTCTATAAAGATCAAAAGAACTGATTACAATGTTGACCTTTGCATTAACTCATCTGAATTTAAATTCAAGTGTTTGATTTGGGAAAATAAGTCCATTTATCATAGGTCTGCAACTGAGGGGGTTGTGCAGCCCTGATTGGGAGTGCTGAGACCAAATTTATTTATTGAGCGTGGGCTTGAAAATTGTTTGTAGGACAAGAGGAACAAAAGTTTGACCTGCCATTGTGCAGCACCAAGGGGACGACGTGGACACTGCCCTTTTCAGATTTCAAGTAGTCAGTCTGTTTCAGTCTTGTTATTCTCTAGACATTAAATTGAGCAAATATTACTCTTTTAAAAATATAAACCATGCTTTGACTTAAAATTAACGATCCTTCTTTTACAGGGAAAATAACCATTTCTTCCACACGGAATTTACATTGTGGAGGGGCTATCGAGATGCTTCTCAGGCTGAAATTAGCCTTTATGTTACACTGGAACTTACCCTTGTCATTTTTTTTTTTCCTGAATGACTAAGAAAAAACTCTTTGTGGTAATGTCTTCCTATGTAGAATTACAGATTTAATTAACGTCCGTCTATTGAACTCTTCAGATTTCACCATATAAAAATTCTAAATTGAAACCCTTGCACTGTACCCACCCCCACCCCGTACATCGCATGTCTTGTCCACGTGGATAAACCTCTTCTGCCTTTGGATGGGCAGAGAGTTCTGGAAAGTGATTTGATAAAGAAAGGAGCGAGGGCAGTGAGCACCAGGTGTTGGCATGAGTCTGTCCCTGAATAGCCATGCTTTCAGCACAACATTCATAACAATGTGGAAACTTAGGGTCCACCACTGAGAAGTATCACGATGACGGACGCAACTTGCCCCATCAAAACCTGAAGAGCCTATTGGTAAGAAGGAGCAGCATACATCGTGGGTTAGGATTTACGCCCATCTTGACGCTTAAGGTTCAGCTCTCTCGCTCCTCGTGGTGATTATCCCTCCAACCCAAGTCACGGTCTGAATGGAGAGGCCAGGGTGTCACCCATTTGCTGAGTCTCAATGGGCAGAGTGGAAACAACTGCAGTAGACCCTTGACATGTGCAACTGATTGTCCTGAGACATCCCTGTGCTGCAAATGGGAAACTGTAACTGTGGCTTCTTATTGTCCCCATAAAGTAAAACTAAACAAAAAAATAAAAATCGGGCCGGCCCGGTGGCTCAGGCGGTTGGAGCTCCGTGTTCCTAACTCCGAAGGCTGCCGGTTCGATTCCCACAAGGGCCAGTGGGCTCTCAACCACAAGGTTGCCGGTTCGATTCCTCGAGTCCCGCAAGGGATGGTGGGCTGCGCCCCCTGCAACTAGCAAAGGCAATTGAACCTGGAGCTGAGCTGCACCCTCCACAACTAAGACTGAAAGGACAACAACTTGAAGCTGAAGGACACCCTCCACAACTAAGATTGAAAGGACAACTTGACTTGGAAAAAAGTTCTGGAAGTACACACTGTTCCCCAATAAAGTCCTATTCCCCTTCCCCAATAAAATCTAAAAAAAAAAAAAAAAATCCCCATTGAAAAATAATTAATTAATTAATTAATTAATTAATTAAAATCAAGTGACCCTTCAGGCCATTAGTGATTCTACAAACACAAGACCAAAGTACTTACAAGCTATTAAACCAAATTCTGCCACCAAAATAAACTCCGTATGACAGAACAACAGTATTTTAGTAACCCAAATGATTGACTGTAGGATGAAATTCCTATACCATTGTCAACTGACATTCTTGGAATTATCCAAATTATTGAGTTAGTGGGAACATTGTATTTACCAAATTAAACATTTCCTTTTTTTAATTAGTATTATTTAGCTTAAGCGGACGGTGAAGTCCTAGATGGTTTGCTAGTACTTCGATATATTTGACTCTTTTGTTCCACCATCCTTAGCATATAAGCTTGAAGTGGTTTCATTTATTGTATTGGTGATTACTTCACTCCTTATATTTTAGTATTTTTGAGTAGCACTGACATTATAGTAGTGAGAAGGTAGTGTGGGTGGCAATGGACAGGGTTTTGTAGACAGAGTACCTGTGATCTGTACAAAGCAAATAGCCTTATATGTTCTTCGCCCATTTCAAACCTCTTAAACTAATTAATTTCAATTTAGCAAATATATAATAAAATAAATGCCTACTATGTGCAAGACAGTATCTTAAGTAACCCCAGGTACATAGATTAATTGAAACAGGCCCTACTGTCAATGGATTTGCTATCTCGTAGGGTAGACATGTACTTAATCTAATGTGGTAGACCCGTGCTTTATTCATGGAATGAACTCTAAGGGCTGAAAATTCAGAGAGAAGGGAAAAGCCAGAAAGGACTACTTTTCTTTGATTTCTAATATCTATAAAAATGATCTAAGAACTCAACTTAGAATCCTTTTGAGTATGACATCAGAATGCTTTTGATGTAAAGGATTTTAGAGAAAAATTTTCTTTTTAACGGATTAGAAAATTGAGGTCCAGGGACATGAAGTGATTTCTCCAAGCTCATATATCTGTTTTTGTTTTTTGTTTTTGTTTTAAGTAGTAAATGATTAGGATTTAGTATACTCACAGAGGTTACCATTTAGGTAAAACCTTCCTAATGACTAGAGAGCAGGAAATTAAGTTCAAAATTTTATGTTATTCACCATAATTGTAATATGACTTCAAAGAAAGAAGATAAAATGTAGGCTGATATATATAGGAAATGCACTGCAGTAGACATCCATAAATTGGGCCTTATGTGTAGGTAAGGTCTGGACAGATGAAGGGGATCAGAAGCACAGTGCAAATAAAAGAAAAATAAAATAAGAGGCCGGGATAAGTTTGAAGTGTAAGAGTGACACTTCCTGGCACAAAAGTCTTGATAAAACATTAGTGTCTGTGTGTCTGCTATTCAGCGCTGTGTGCCAGAGTGTTGTGCTGCTTTTATCCTATGTGTTCTCTCATTTTAATCCTTGCAGAAAACCTGTGAGATCAGAATTAGGCCCAGTTTACGGATGAGACTAACTGAGGCACAGAAAAATTAATTTACATAGCGAGGTTCCACAGTTAATAGGTAGCAGAGCCAAGATGACTTCATCTGATTTTGCAAAGTACTCATTCTTTCTTCCATACCATGATGAAAGTTATGTGTTTCCCCCCAAATTTTTGTCTGTGAGACTAGAAAAATGCTGTCATTGACCAGTAGCCAAAAATAAATAAATAATAAAAATTGAGAAACGGAACTTCACGAGGTGAAGCTAATCAGACAAGGATTGTAATGAATTTATTTGGACATCCTGAGTTGGAGGTGATTCTCACATTTCCAAAAACAGACACCCAAAGGGTTACTAGAAATACAGGACTAGGTGTTAGAAGTATGGAACTTCAGGTGAGAAAGGCTGTGTATGTCTCATCAGTCAAGAAAAAGATGATAGTTAAAGCTAAGAGAGTTAATGCACTTTACAAGAAAGTAAGTATGTAGAGAAAGGAATGAAGGTCGAACGACATCACTCTGCAAAACTGCAATAGTTTCAATGGGAAGAGACAAGTAAGTGTGGATATGATGGCTTTGTCTTAACTATTTGGCAGGGGTTTTTTTTGTTTTGTTGTTTTGTTTTAATACTAATGCATCACTGTTAGGAACTATCAAATTTTATGTATACTTTAATTGTGTTTTCTTTACTCTGTAGTCCACAGTTTCTCATGCCTGTTGATACACACGTGGGTTTGAAGTTTTGCTAATTGTATAGAGTCGTAGTGATCAACCATACAAACAGAAAGTGCTGCAGGGTTTCCATTGAACCATACAAAGAAATAACAAAAAGTAAAAAGTAAATGATTTGGGGAAGGAAAAGAGGTGCGTCGAATGATAAGGAATATAACATTTTAAGCCATTTTTGAAATCCGCAATCAGTAGAGGTGATGATATGAATCGGTTGTTGGAGTCTGTGGTAGGCTGCTCATTTCTTTCTTGGTTTTCAGTTCCAGTTCCAAGTATGCTGAATTCCCACCGACAACCGGAAGTCAGTTGTCCATTCATTCATTCATTCAACAAATATTGTAGGTACTATTTTAGATACATAAGACGCATTTTGAACAGTCTTTTCTGTTTGGCTTTGACTTCATTTTGTACATTAACCTAAAAGGAAAATAATAACTTCCTCCTTTGTAGATTGTTACCTCAATTTCAAGAACGCACCCACTCAAGTTGAGCTGACAAGATACTTGACAGTGAGATAACAGTATAATACAGAAGTCATTTTTTTTTCATTTGGATTGAGTCAAATGATTGAAACTAAAAACCTAACAACAAGGTCTGAAGTGAAATTTCCAGCCTGTTGGTAAAGCACTTTGGGGCTACAATATCTCCATGTGCTACTACTATTCACTAAGTTAGCATTTATTGAGTCCTCACTACGTGCTAGGCATTTTTCCAAGGGTTTAACATGTGTTAACCAGTGTAATTCACCCAAGAGACCTGTGAGGCAGGTATCACAGTTATTGCCCATTGCCCTTTTACACATAAGGCAACAGAACTAAAAAGAAGGTAAATAACTCATAATAGCTAGGAAGTGGCAAAACATGAATTTGAACAAAACAGTATGACTTTAAATCTACACTAACCTCCAAATATTTAATGCCAAGTTGAGCTAAGTCACTGAACCAGGCATCCAGAGGGTCCTAAGCTGAATGGAGTTAGTACCTTTGCATTTCATGGTCCAGTAAATACCGTTCCCTAGGCAACTGTGTGGTCTTGGGACACCCGGTCTCCCTATGGGAATTGTGAGAGAGCCGCAGGTGTCCAGGTTGGGAGAGGACCATCAGTGGTTGCTTAGTCCAGGTGGTGGTGGGTACAGAGGGTACCACTTGTGAGCATTTATCATCTTTTGCTATTCTGAATTTTTTTTTCACAGACTCTAAATAGTTTAACAAACAGAAGCAGCAGCTTAAAGTAGAATTTCATTTTCAATATGAAATACAGCCTTGTTTCATATTAGGCTATCAAGGCCGGATCACTAGTAAGACCACGGGCAGTTTTTAGTTATAAAGCTAATACATTACCCAGTGAATAATAATTTTAAATCGTAGTCTAGGATTTCTCATTTGAAAATTGAATAATGTTATCTGGAATGTTTTCATGGCTGTTCCTGCGCCTTTAAAATGTCAGTGGTATAGAATTTTTTTTTTTTTTTAATATGGGGAGAGGGCAATTAACTGAAAGAGCTGTAAGAATCTTTTTGATAGACCTTACTTTGCATTCATTGAAATATTTCTCTACATAATTAAAAGAGCACATTGCATTTTCCCACTAATTATATTTGTTATTTCCATTGTCATTTACAGGAGACATGTATGTATTATTTACATTCAATAAGCAAGGACCTACTGGAAACGTGCACATAGGATTCTGTTATATGTGATTCAAAGCAGTTAAAGTCTCAGCCATGGCCTTTGGTGAGATTTCAATATACATGTCAAGATAAAACATAAAATACTTAAATCAGCAAGTGAATATTGTTTCACTTCCTATCCAGCATGTGCCAGATACTGCAATATATGGGAGAAAACAAAGTTGGATAAGACACGCTTCCTACTGTGTTTCCCTGAACGTAAAACCTAGCCGGACGGACCATCAGCTCTAATGAGTCTTTTGGAGCAAAAATTAATATAAAACCCAGTATTATATTATGTAATATAAGACCAGATATTATATAATACAATACAATATAATATAATATAATACTGGGTATAATAATAATATAATATTGGCTCTTATATAATATACTATACTATATGACCAGGTCTTATATTAATTTTTGCTCCCAAAGACAAATTAGAGCTGATGGTCCGGCTAGGTCTTATTTTTGGGGAAACATGGCAGTCTCTACATGCTGATGGTCTAGGAGGATGTTAGCTAAGAACTAATTAGAATACAATGCAATAAATGACATAAGTACAGTGGTTGGGATATACAGAGGTTGCTAGGAGCCCAAAGGACGATCATTATGTCATTATGGCTGCATGTACATAATAACGTTACAGGACTTACGTAAGATACAATGAAAGGAACCGGAATATTCATTGGTGCATAGTGACAGTTTTAAAATGAGTTAATGAAGATATTAATATGCATCACCAAACAAACTCATCTGTTTGTTCCTTTGTACTGCTCAACGAGGCTTGACAAGTTATGAGCAGTTATTCTCTTTAGGAAGAATTGTGAAAACAGGTATGATTTAATAAAGAGTAGCTTTTTGTCCTCATAAATAAATATATCACCCTGGTTAGCACCTCTTATATCGTGCATTATCCGTGGGCATCCATGTGCCTAAGACTGACACTTTTTTTAACACGAGCCCTTGGGTACTGTTCACCCCTGAAGACAGATGTTTGGATTTGCCGCCGTTATGTATTTGCAGAATCTGTCAGGGTTTCCAGTTTTTCCTCTTCAATTTCCATTCAGTCTGAAACCTCTGTGCGAAAAGAAGTCACCTTCTACTGATTCTCCTTCTTGCTACAGGGTTTTTCATTGTTTTCCCCCTTATTTGGTTTCAAACTGGTTTTATGCTTATGACAGCCAATTTGGGCATATTTCAAAAGAATTTCTTAAGACCTCCCTGCCGATGTTTCCACCCACTTTGTCCGGCCGTCTTTAGTACCATACAGAACAGTGGTCCCCAAACTTCAGTGAGCATCAGACTCACCTGGGCGGCCCGTTACAACACAGATGGCGGGCCTCTGCCTTGAGAGGTTTCAGTTCAAATGGAGGGTGAAGCCTGAGAATCTGCACTGCTAATAGGTTCTCAGGTGATGTTGGTAGCCGTGGTGTACAGCAGTGCTTCTCAAAGTGGGTCTGGGGACCCTTGGGTATCCCCGCGGCTCTTTCACGGGGTCCCCACAGGCAACACTGTTTTCATAATAATACTAATTTGTCTTTCTCACCCCATTCTTTTTCACAAGTATACAGTGGTGTGTTCCAGAATCTCCAGGAAGTGAGCTGTTTTAATTTCCAATACAGTAAATATCCAGAGATGAATCATACAGACCAAAGTTCTTGGGAGTCCTCAGTCATGTTTTAAGAGTATAAAGTTTGAGAACTACTGGTAGAAAGAAAAGCACACAACTTATTGGCATGAAGGTCACCAGGACCCAGCGTGGTCTTGCTCCTTTCGGTTCTCCGACCTCACTCCATACCAGTCTGCCCACGTGACCTCCATTCTATGCCTCGAAGGTGCACTTCCCTGCTTCCATATGTGATGAGGAATGTTCCCACTCCCCTCACCCTCAGCTTAGACACTCCACCTCGTCCATCCGTCGGGACTCAGCTCACCTGGGGTGCCACGTCCCCACCACCTTCTCCTTATTTATAGCCATCATAGAATTTACCCCAGTCTAGGCTATTCTCGTCCATTTGCTTGTTTTTCATTCAGTGTCTCCCTAGACTAAGATGCAAATGCCATAAATGCAGGGTCCTTGTCACCTTGTTCACCAATGCATCTCTTCCTCCTCCTTGCCCAGGACTCACAGCGAACGCACACGCTCTTTCCTTGTTGAGTAAATGCACCAGACACTTCTGGATTAAAATACTGTTACTTGTTAAGGAGGTGGTCTCAGGGGGATTGTTTTCATCTCTCTGGGACTCATTAGTGCGACTGCGATAATGATTAGAATCTTGCAGAGTCGTGAGCATTAGAAACACTGTATAGGCAGCCTCCAAGAGTCCCTGCGACCTGGACAGAGCTCAGTCAATGTGTGTGGAAATCAATAATGATGGAGACTATCAACTTAGGACGTACTAGGTTCGTCCCAGAGGGCAAAAGAATAAAACAGTACCCCTTCACTTGAAGTTGTTCACGGTCCAGTAGAGTGTGCTACAATTCTTGGCATTCTGTGTGTGCACCCAGTACGCAGAACTGGGTTGTACGCACATCACGTTGATGTTTCACAAAGTGACAAAGTTAGAAGATCTCATTGTTTCATACTCTGTGGTGTGGCTGAGTGGCCATGGATCTCACAGGTAGTACCCCGAGGTATTACCTGTGAGCTCCATGGCGGATAGCATTGCTTTGTGGATAGCTTCTTCTATAGCGAATTTTAAGAGCATATGATATCCTGCCATATTCTCAGCATATATGCCACTACTTGACAGCCTCCTTTCTCTCGAATTCTTGTAATTGTGTGCCGTCCCAGAAAGATAATTCATCTTATTTTTCTCTTTTTTCTTGTACACTTTTTTCTCTACTTCTTTTGACCAGCTTGAGTGAAAGCTGTTCTAGGAATTCTTCAGAGGTAGTATAGCATCTCGTTCATTTTCTGTACTTTGAACTATTCTTTATGCAAAACACCTGGTAAGTTATGGTCATTTACTCAGTTCATTCTCTGCATATTTCCTAAGTTTTACTTTTTTTTGTACTATTTAATTTTATGAAAGTGGTATTAGAATTATACAGATGGCAACATGACTTCTAAACCAATATATCCAGATTTTTGAAAGACTATAGTATTTAGGCTGTTTGCAAATTCACTGTGGTATATACTGAGTTGTTCTATGACTATCGCAGAATGCTAATCAGCTGTAGTGAAAAATATCAGTACTTTTGACTAATTCAACACATGGTTCCGGGTAGGCCACATACCAAGTTCTGTTGGTGACACAACAGTAAGACAATAGCTATTGCTTTTGAGAAATGCATATTCTTGTGGAGGAGACGAACATGAATATAAATGTAGCCCGATCATGAGGCAGTTTGTTAAGTAATAAAAGAAAGATACAAAGAAATACAGGAATTAAAAGTGGAGAGAGAAATTACCTGTGTTGTATGTGGTGAGAGAAGCCTTCAAGATTTTTCACTGTTATTTTGTGTAAAATCAAAGACAGTGTGTGTGTGTGTGTGTGTGTGTGTATGACAGAGAGAGAGAGAGAAAGAGGGAACAAGAAAATCTGGGCAAAAGGTGCATTTCTTTTATTACTTCAAGAGCATGTATTCGAATGGTCTGCTAGTTCATATTTCTTTCAGGCCCTTAAAATTGGCCAAGAACAGCAAATCAGCTGTAAAACATTCAATTTAGAGACCATTATTACAGATAAGATACTTAACTCTATTTTATTTAAACTCATGACCTTTACACTAATTGAAAAGCATCAGAAAAGCACCAGCCTATGTAGTCACTAATAATGTCGTTGTGGAAATGACTGAATTAAGTTTTGTGATCTAGACGGGCTACCGTGTAGTTTCAACTGAATTTGTAAAGTGACTCTTCTTTATAATTCCCTGTTTTCCCAATGAAATACGTACCCGCATTTTAATACGCTCATGAGAAACAATGGCTCATCTGATTTTTGTCAGCCCTCACTGAAAAGGGTGACGATGGCCCAACAGTAAACACCTCCAATTGCTCCATTTGTCTGCATGCAAACCCGCCTTGCTCCCAGATCCCACCAACCTGATAAAAGCCCCTTCTTCTTGCTTCCTGCATGCTGTATATATATTGTGCGATCTTACCTTTGAGGTTGTATCTTTCATTAGACTTGAAAACAATTAAGGCAAATAATGATAGTTAATAGACACTGATCTAGGTGCTTTACTGATTACCCCATTTAACGCTCACAATAACTATAAAATAGGTACTGGTTTTAATCCCCAGTTCATAGACGAGGAACCAGAGGCAATCACAGAGCTGAAACATGGACATATCAGGATTTGAACCCATACGATCTGGCTCTATTGCCCACACGTTTAATCGCTATGCTATTCTGTTCCTAAGAATGACATTCTACTGGAGAAAAAGAGAAAAATTAGGAAATTCATGAGTTCTGGTTTATTTTGTTATACCTGGTGGGTAATATATCTCATTGTGATCACTGCATTGGACAGCAAGGCTTACCGCTAGGACTCCGTATTGCTTTGTTTTCTAACCATATAAAAAGTATGTCTTTGTCACAACTGTTTCTTATAAACTCCAGGTTAAAAAATATTGTATACATTATGTGGAATTTTGCTGTAAAATAGTGAAAAAGCTTAAACTCGTAAAGTACGCGTCTGTAATGCTTTGCTTCTTACTTTTGGGTCATATATTTACCTCTATTCTAACGTAAGGATAACTTTCCTATTTATGAGTATATTTAAAGGGTTGATGTCAGTTTGTAAGTGTAGTGAGGCAAACATTTAACACTTGGGCAAAAGAAAATGTGGCTTCATTTACTACAGTTGATACGTCTCATGAGCTTCCACTGATTAGTACTGCGTGTGAGGTCCGTGGAGGGAGGGGTGTGTGGGTTGAGGCGCAAGAGTCTAGGGAAGTGAGCAGATGTGGCAATTAGATAGTTCAGTCTCAAGTATTTCTTGGGGCCGTTGAGCCTGTTTCTAACAAATCTTGGTCTTGCAGTTCTTCCCGCCACCCGACCCCACCCCATGTCTCTTTCCAAGATGGCAGTAGAGACCCTAAGTGCCCTGGGGAGTACAAAGGCGGTTACCTTAGAGGCATGCACCACCCCCACTGCCCATGCTACACTCTGGTCCTTGCTGGTCTGGCTGGCTGGTCTGAATCTTGGAACCACATTCACTTATGTGAGTCTGGTTCCATTTGACCTTTTACAATATCTTGCTGGTAACCATTACTGAAGCCCATGGTTTCCAGCCAGTGGCCTCCGCTCTCCGAGTCCCTGTGACCCTTTGGGTCCCATGAATGTGCACATCCGCTGGTCGCCTCATCAGGTCACAGAAAGTCCTGGATCACCCGGACTTTCCAGGACGGACCAAGAGTGTTCTCTCAGGCTATGTGTCTGGCCCTCTCCATCCACAAATGCAGCACTTTCACTCCTGCGCCAGGTTGGCAGGGTGCCAGCTCAAATGTGGGGTCTCCCCTACCGACCTGCCTCCTCACCAGCTGTGCCTGAGGAAGGAGACATTCCTCCATTTCCCCACACTTTTCTATCTGCCCCTCGTTTTACCCAGAGGAGTAGAGGCAGTTAAGAACATTGGCTTCCAATGTACGCCCCCTACTTCAGCCTCCATTCTCCTTTCCATGCTCTGCAGGAGGGAAAAGGGGCAGGAAGCCCCAGGACCCTCACATCTCAGGTGGAAGGGGCTGCCTCTTCACGCTCTGTGTAGAGGAAATACTTGCGTCTCCCAGACTCTTGATACGGGAACCCCAAAGAAACAAGGGGGTGGGGATGTGCTGAAAGTGAAAATACGCCCATTTAAAATATGACAATAATATATTCTTTTTTGTTTCTTTTTCTTCATTTTAATTTGGGGCACCGTTTTCTTACTGGAGTTGGGCAGTATCAACCAGTCGGTATAATCTACCTTCATTTTTGAAGACTTGGACTCAAGATTATTTTACAGAATGAACCATATTCCTAGATTTCTGAAACTCCAGTACTTACCCAACTTCTATTTCCAACAGACTTCTAGTCCAGTTGGGCTTATTTCCTCATTTCCAATTTGTATACTTTCTTGATTCATATTCTTGTATCTATGTTTAGCACGTAACTTTCCTCTTTCCACCAGTATAAATCCTACCCTATCTCTAGCACTCAACTAAAGCCTCATCTCCTCCAAAAAAAACCACACATTTGCTAAGTTGGGATTTAATGATCTCCTTTTTGAACTGCTTTTGTAGCTGTGACTAAATGCATACCATTGAACAGTGGCTTAATCTTTATTAATTTCATACAGTTTAAGTTTGCAACGTATTAGCTATGTAATTCTTTAGCAACTTCTATAGCACGTAGCATAGTGCTGGGCATTCAAAACAGTTGTTAAATATCTCTTTTCTTTTTGTAGATTTCTGACCCACTGGATGGCATTTTTTTTTTAATAAAGGTAGAATTTAATAGATATAATTGGCATTTATTATTATGATCATTATTTAGGGACTGAGCTTAGTGCGTGTAACAAGATGCCCAAATAATGGTGGCTTGAATGAAAGAGTTTTGTTTTGTTTTATTTCCTCCTGTCACAGGATTGCATTTGATGGCTTCATTATCCAGATAAAGAACAGCAGAGTGGAAACCTTTGATTCTTTTTGATCTTTCACTCCTAGTCAAAAAATGAATGTTGTTGCCTCCATCCCAGGCAACCTGAAGTACAAAAGGCACAAGGCCATGGCAGCCAAGTAAATCCTATGGAAAGAACTTTCCTTTGACGCTCCACCCACTCATGGCACATACACGTTACCTCACATGACCACCTCCAGCTGCCTGACTGATTTTATTACGCAGAGTTGAACTCGATATTTACTTGTTTCAATTTAAAGCTTATTCTACTAATACGTGTCCCAGAAATGTGAGAGCCTCTGTGATTTTTTTTACTTCAACTACATATTGGCCAAAGGATAGTAAAAGTTACAAGTTATTATTTGGGCTTTGTATTGCCATTCATTGAGAAAAGACAGTATGTAATATACGAAGGTTGTACTGTTCTCTATTAGCTAATATTTGAATTATTTTTAATTAACTCATTCACCCATATATTTATACCTTCAAGAATATTTTGCACGTGACTGTACTTGTGATCTTTTCCTTCCCCTCTTAAATCACAATTTTGTGATTTTTTTCCCCCAAGCTACAGAAGTTTTTTTAGTGCAATTAACAGCACAACAATCACATCTTGAACTCCATTCACACATGGCTGAGTGACTGCCTGCATGTTTGCTTCAGAAGAATCGTTGGTAGAATACAATATCTTAAGTGTTTTATTTGCTAAATATAAACTATGTTAAGATAATCAGTTTTAAAATGTGGAGACTATCAGCACTTTTGTTATAAATTACTATCAATGTATCCTTGAGATTCCTAGAAGCAGTCTTTTCAACATCAAAACCAGCTGTAACTTTTTTATCTCTTGCTGTAAATTAAGACTTTATATAACATCACTGTCAACTTAAGGTAGGAAGAAATTGACTAGCTTATAAAAACAATTTGAAAATGAGGAAAGATAAATATGCAATTCAAAAAGGTATATGTACAACTGAATGTTGTGATAAATTGTCAAATAATGAATACAGAAAGAAACTAGCTACTAAAATGTTGATCATGTAATTCAGAATAATTTAAGCAATTTATAACTAAGCATTTAGAAGTTCTCCTAATCTGCTTGCATTCTTAAATTTTTAATGTACATGGTAGAATTTTTGTCCAAACACTATGTTAATAATTTTTTATGTTATCAGTTGTGTTTGCTGAATACATAATTATCTTCACTGACATGTTACTCCTGACATCCTCAACTCCTAAAAAATAAATAATAATAGTAGTAATTTCACATGTACCAAGCTTTTCAGTATGTTGTAATTCTCATTAAGAATGAGAACTATAGAGTATCCTTTCTGTTTGTTTTTAAGTTCCATCCTTTATATAATAGACTCTGTATAAGCTAAGCTCCAAGTAGAATACATTTTCTAGCTTCCATTTTCCACATTTGTGACCCCTTTCTTTCTTTTTTAACTTCTGTAGAATTGCAGGAGATGGAAGGGGAGGTTTCAAAACACCCATTAGAATTTTTATTTATTATCTGAAATTCCTTTAAATAAATATTACTTTTAAAAGCATTTTCAATGTCCAGAGAGATATAAGGATTTTTATAAACAAATTCCCTGGCAGGAGCTATGGTATGTGCTATATATTTCAGGCCAATAATAAGGGCTTGCAGTGGGTCAGTATGTCATATCCCAGTGAGATAGAGGGTTATCTTATATGTCAGCTGGCTAACCCCATGAATAATTTTGAGCCGGCAAGCTAATGGGGCTGAATTCTGAAATGAGGATTGAAATATACTGGTAATTGTCACATGTGAGAACAATAACTTTTTAAAATAAATGTAGTCACCTTTTGACAACATTAGGCATATTTGATAATAACTTTTAATAGGGTATTATTTTAAGTGGTTAGACTGGGTAGCAGCTGAAGTGAATCATATATAATTGTATGTTTAAATAGATAAATAAAAAAATCACATTCTGTCACACACAGGAGATTTTTATTAATAGAAAGCTGTTGAGCAAAAAAGGGGGCACATTTCTTCTCTATTATGATTACTGAATTAACATTACCTAATGGTATATTACTAATGTAAGGCTTCAACTTCTTAAATGCTGTTTTGAATATCAAACTACTTCTACCCAAACATGGAGTTGCAATAATATAGAAATCTTTAAAATCACTTTGTTTTACTATGTTTCCAGAATTGTATCTTCATAAACCATTATATACATTAATGCCATTTTAAAAATGACAAATTCTTTAAAAGATACTTGTCTTTGTTTGTATTTCCCTGCAAAGTAGTTTTGCCAAACCTAAATATACACTTACTTTTGAGGAAAAGTTTGTATATGTGTAATGAACCTCAAGAAAATATTTATTTTTAAATAGATGTGACTTGTTTGATATGAATTGGATAAGGTAACCCACTTTTATACTATCATGGCATATAAATTAGAATTTTAGAAGATATATAGATTTTGAGTAGAATCTAAGTAGTTGCATGCAGTGGGAGGAAATTATAAACATTTTTACACTATTTTAGGCACATTTTGTTTATTTCTTTGGCATTTACTCTTATAAAAGGCAGGTCTTTATGCACAATGGATTTTATATACATATATGTGGACATATCCTTATTATCTTGAAGCCCAGAATATTGCAAACATCATACATGAGTGATTTAGGAAACCTTTGGTCAGCCAGCAGAGGCCACTCACAGCTTGCTACTAAAACTGGACGGCAAAATGAAACTCTTTCTGTAGTGAGTATTGGCTATCGTTCCGAGCTGATTAATTTTCAGTTTCTTACTCAAAACAATTCTGTCATGTGGCAGTATGAAAAAAAGTTGTTGCCATATTTCTTTCTTAATTATGCAGTGACTAATCTTTTCTATTAAAGCATTTAGATTGTTCATCTGCAGTGTATACCAGAAGTGAGAATGTATGCACTTAAAAATTAGAAGTATTCTAATAGGCCAATCATTCTAAATTCTCAATTATTAATGCTGACTTATTTCAACTAGGAAAGAAACTGGTTAAAGAGAAGATTTAAAATAATTGCATTGTTTAGATTTAGATTTAAAACATAACAATTGCTAACGCTATCATATGTACATATTTGTTTGTGTATGTGTTTCTAAACCTTCATCAGGTTAGTATAATTTGCATTTTAACAATTCTTTTAGAGAAATATAGGTGCTACTGTTCCTTGAAAATGTACTCAGATTACTTCCAGATTACCTGGTCTATCTTCATTTAGTATTTCATGTGATGCTAAAAGGTTCGCGTCTTCCCTTTGACACACATGATTCCTGTTAGCAAGGCTAATTATCAATTGAAAGGAAAGTCTTCCCTGTGCTTTATTTACTCTGATTTCTTTTGTTGTTGTTGTTCTTTATAAAACCTTTCTGGTTTGAAGGTGTAATATCACATTTACATTGATATCTGCTCTTGGAAGAAAAAACGGTCAAGTTCTCTAATTTTCCAAGTTCCTTCACATAGTATCATTATGGAATGCTTACACCTCTCTAGTACCATTTTTAAATGTTTTACTACCTTGGCTGTAATAACTAGTAGCAAAGCCATTTCTTATTCTCATTAGTCGACCCATAACATGCTGACAACCCTGTTGCAGCCTCCATGCTCACTCCTGTCTATATTTAAAATAGCCCCATAGGTTACCCTGAAGTTACAAGGACCACAGCGTCCTGGGGTGTATAATCCTAGGCTAAATATTTTCCAAGAGTGTAAAGTCGCCCTCCCTTATCTACAGCAGATATGTTCCAAGGCCCCCAGTGGAGGCCTGAAACCACCGATAGTACCAAACCCTGCATATTCTATGTTTTTTCTGAGACATGCAAACTTACGAGGAAGTTTAATTTATAAATTAGGCACAGTAAGAGATTAACAACAACGATAATAAAATAGAACATTCATAACAACATATTGTACTAAAAGTTATCTGAATATGGTCTCTCTCAAGATATCTTATCGTACTGTACTCACCCTTCTTCTTGTGATGATGTGAGATAATACAAGGCCGACGTGAGGAGATGAAGGGAGGTGGATGATGTCGGCATTCCCAGGTAGTGCTCGGCTGCTCTAAGACTGACTTGAACGCAAGTACTGCCATCGCATGACAGTCCCTCTGATAACCTAGATGGCCACTGAGTGACGAACAGGCAGGAGAGGGCTGCGTCTCTGCCCAGGAGACACTGGACGAAGAGATGCCTCACGTCCACCCAGGGCGGCAGGCGCGAGATTTCATCACGTTACTCAAAATGGCGCCCGAGATTTCATCACGCGACTCAGAATGGCGCCCGAGATTTCACTGCGCTGCTCAGCAAAGAGCGAGATTTCATGAAACTGCTCAGAAGGAGGCAGATTTCACTGCTGATCAGATCGGGGGCACAATTTAAAACGTATGAATTGTTTATTTCTGGAATTTTCCTGACATATTGTTGGACCACCCTTAACCATGGCTAACGGAAGCTTGCCGCAAGTGAAACCATGGATAAGAGGGCATTTCTCTATTCTAGATGCAGGCCAGCAGCTCCTGTTGTCAGTCCCCAGATACAGAAAACATTTGTTTTCGTGTATTGTCTCTTTTGGGCAGTTCCCTGGAGGGGAAAAAGTAGTAAGGTATGAATAGGACAACTTAGGGTCACAGCTGGCTCTGTTTAGTATTTGGGATCGTGGTCATGTGCCCTCACCTCAGCGAGTGTTACTTTCTTCATCTAGTGTGTGAAAATAATGTCAATTCACTAGCTCCCTTCCCTGTGAAAACACTTTAGAGGCAGGCAAGAACTATGAAGACTAGGATTTCATTAATACCATTAATGGAAATAATAATACTTCTATTAATTATATTAATGCTTGATGTGTCATAGGTGGTCATTATCACACTTTCCTTTGTTGGTTTATTCATGCTTACATCCTTCCAAGGAGGATTAAAAATTGCTTAATAAAGATACAATGGAACAATTTGGAACCTTTAACCTTGACAACCAGGTAAAAAACCATCAGATTCACCCACTGTCTTATATCCACTACAATATAATTTAGATAACATGAAAGCTATGAATATAAGATGCCACATAGATCCTAATACCAGGTTTTTTCCCTCAAAGTCTTAACCAGTGTGAGCTCTGCTGATAAGAGCAAGATTGTTGGTCAATATTGGTATATTAAAAGATATCAGTGATGATGAGAACTTGGTATAGCTTTCTTTGTAATGTTATTAGATTTTATAGAATTCCAAACTCTGAGTCATTTTCTTAGTTGAAAAACCAAGTTATGGGGTAAAAACTTAGCAATTTAATATGACAGTTTTTGAAGGGTCAGGAAATTCAGCTGTCCTCAGAAATGGATTGTCTTTCTTCCTGAATATTCCTTCTAGGAGGACATTGTCTGAAGCTAGAACTCCTGGTAGGTAAGGAGTTACATTGGCCTTTCCCTAGTATCCAGCCTCTTCCCAAGCACACATCAGGCATTCTGCTTGTGCCTATTTTTTATTTTTCTGTCAATGAAGAGGATTTCTCTTAGTGCACTGTATAATCCACATTTTACTTTTACAGAAATCTAAACAAATGAAGGTAAAATATGAATTATCATATAAATTACTTACTGATATTTTTATTTAAAAAAATTCACCCTTAGAATTAGAGGGGTTCCTTGAGTTAAAACTGTATCATGACATCAGAAAAGATTAGTTCAATATGACAATGTACTAAACTGACTTAACTGAATGAGAACCGTACGCCACTTATTATACAGTAAATTCAAACATGATTTTATATACACATAGGTAACTAGTAAATATTTGTTGAATTGTACCTTGTTTCCCCAAAATAAGACCTAGCCCGACCATCAGCTCTAATGCATCTTTTGAAGCAAGAATTAATGTAAGACTCAGTCTTATATTATATGAGACGTGGTATTATATCATATTATATTATATTATATTATATTATATTATATTATATTATATTATATTATACCAGGTCTTATATTAAAATAAGACCGGGTCTTATATTAATTTTTGCTCCAAAAAACGCATTAGAACTGATGCTCTGGCTAGGTCTTATTTTCGGGGAAACACGGTATCAAGTAGAGCTCTTTTGGGTTTAGAACCAGGAGCAGTTACTGCATAAGGAGAAGGACCACACTGGAAAGCAAGGATCAGAGGGCTTTGAATGGATTTCTCATTAGTTTTAATTTCACTTTCAGTGCAGATCTATGGATGGCTCTGGAATGAGGAAACAGACATGTGAAAAGCAGCAATTTCAAAAGTAGAATTTGGCAAGTTGGTTAAGATGGATTGGAGCAGGGAGAGATAAATTGCATACAACTCCCGTCTCAGAGGTGATTTTTGTCCCCTTATCCTTCTTAAGTCAGATAACTACTTTGTTTTCCTTTAATCTTATACGTGATATCCATTCATGCTACCTGAGTTGTCACGTTTTTGTACTTGCTTTAAGAGTAATTCCAAAGTAATCTTTACTTTTTTTGTATATTGGTTTAAAAGTCATTCTGATGTTATTTTCTTGAACATCCGCCCCCACCCGCATAGACTGTGCCTGTTGTGACTTGTGACCAAGCATGACACGTGAAATAATCTTATTCATTCTCTCAACTATCTTTTAACAGAACTTATTTACTGATTAACAAAACTCATTTGAAACACTTGGAGAATTTTTCTTTATTCTTCTGTATGGCATTCAAAGATAAATATTTCGCCCATTCATTTTAACAGCTATTAATTAAAATCAATTACTGCAAAATAGTTAGAATATCATTTTCTTAGGCTTGTTTTTTAATGAAAATAAACGTCTAGGTTTGCAATTACAATAAGTTTACTTTCATCCCTTTGTTCTCCTCCCCTTACTTCCTACCCTCAGGGTTTAAAGTCTTATTTTTTAAGCCTGTTTTTGTTGAGCTGTTTTCCTTAATATCTGTCACATGCATTTGACTGACACATTTGTCGAATGCACCAGGGGGCCTTCATTGCAGAGTCTACTCGACTTTAAAGGCATGTTTCTTTCTTCAAAGAAATTGAGTCAAATTAATAATGGTCCTTACAGAAGCGGGAAACTTCTGCGTCTTGACAAACTGGCAGGGAGGCTCAGGCCACGTCTCCCTTTAGCTTGGAGGCCTGGCAGGTTTGATGGACCAGTCCTCACAAAATCGAAAGGCTTTCTTTTGAATGGCAGCCTGCCACCAAACGTGTTTGTCAGTGTGGGCACTGGAGCCGAAAAGCACTTGGAAAGCAAATAAAATATAACTGTAAACGAGAGCAAAGTTGAAGGAGAATGGCTGTACTAAAGGGAGAGAAGAAAGGATGATGGCTTGTACTGACATAGAGACATCACACTTCATTAAAGTACTACATACAGAACCTTAATTATTGAGAATACCATCCTTAGGGAGCAACCTCTTTACTAATCCTTGTAAGACCACTGTGTTTCAGATACCTTTGCCTGATTTGGGATGTCGTTTATGCAACTATCTAAGTGCATTATAGAAGAACAGGATGGGCTGCAGTGGGTGTGGTAATAACAAAATGAAAAAGAGATATAAAACCAACTGTTTTGTTTATCTTTCGAGGAAAATCCTGAAACTGTTGTTATTAGAAAGAATAAGAAATTGCTTTGGATGTAGCTGATAAAATTGGGAAAATAGATATTCATTGATAATTTAGCTAAGTTTCCCATAGATTGCTACTTATGAACCTTATGAATTTTGATAGTGGTACTTTCACAACTGTTATTAAATTTTCATCTATTACTACTACATTCCTCTTTTCTGAGGTTGATAACTTGATTGAAAATAACAGCAAAAGCTATGACCCGTGTGGCCTTTTAGCATTATAGTTTATTTCACAATCTAAAAAGGCCAGAAGTTGACCTAAACATTATGTTATGTAGAGACCATCCAATCTTGCTAGCTTTGAGTTTTATTTTTGTAACATAGGTAATAAAAGAAATGTTCTTTATTTAGCATTGTAGTCACTATTGACGTAGTAATATTTAACAAATGAATCGTAAGAATTCAGGGCACATAGTGCCATGTCTAAGATTATCATCAGTAAATATTGGTTAATTATATAAATGGTGGTCTCCAGTGTTACAAGAAATAACAAGAATTGGTTCGTGGAGATACTGTTTTTTATGAAGAACCGACTACCTGTTCCCTATCTAATCTTGTGGAATAAAAATCATATTTTCTAACAAACTTTACCATAGGAATATTTTATTGGATGTTTAAAGATATATATATATATATATATATATATATATATATATATATATATATATATTTGTGATTCCTTTCTAAGACATTTCTGGAATAACTAACTGGAACACGTATTTTTTTGCAGAATAAAATTATTACCATATTTGGTTGTTCACTAGAAATTAACACTTGGATCTGATGCTGAAAATTGCTTCATTGTATTTTTATCAAGATTATTCCCTAACCCTGAGTTGTAAATTTGTAGAAAGAATGCTGTAAGAATGTTTCTTGACATTTTCTAATACTTCGAAGTATCTACTCATTATCACAATAAAACACGTTTTCAAGTTTAAAATATACTGCCACTCCAGTTTGGTACTGCTTCCCACAAGCTGAATTCTGTATTAAGATCTTATTCTCCGATTTTCAGTAAGGGTGTCTGGTCACTAAAGTAGCAAAGGTTCCCATTGTAACATTCTACTCCTGAGCAAGGCCAGTAATATTGACCCTGAGACCATCAAAATGCATGAATCTCAGTTGCTTAATGTCATTTAAAAATTCTAAATTATGCCTTTTTGCAAATCCCTAAAAGTAAAACAAAAGTTGAATCGAAATAACGGTAAAGGATATTCGCATCTTTTTTTATTTTTTAAAGGGCCATATACTAGGTAAATATGTAAAGTCATTTAAATATCTACATTTGCAACTGTAAGTCTTTTGTGAGTTATTTGCAGCAATTGAACTGAGCTTGTAGTTTATATATTTATATATATCTACATATATATATATGATTTCTGAGAAATAGATAGTATGATTATTTCTGACTAGATTGAAAGCTTACATTTGTATTGTGGTATAAATTAGTCATAAATTCTGTTTTATTGTATTCAGTTGCATTGTTTTCATCAGGCAATTTATCACATGGGTGTATGTGCAATTTCTTCATTTATTAAATTTCAGATTATGTATTTCAAGCCAGAGCAAGACTTTAAACATTTTTCCATAAGTATAGCTTCAGGTAAACAAGCAATTTTAGCCCTGAAAATAGCTTCTGCTTCTGTCAACACGTTGTTTATTCTTTCTCTGAGATAAAAAGTTCAGTTTTCTGATATTTGTACCAAGATAAAGTCAGTAAACAAGATTAATATAGTGTGGAAAAGGTTGTCAGCAGCCCTGGCAAAGGAAATAAGTTGCCTGTACATAGAACATACTGTAAACTGAATAAAAGTGTCAGGTCCACCCTGAGATAATGTGATCATGAACCTCTAACAAAGCATGACATAGGCACACTCGGCTTTTCTCATAGCCACAGTGGAGAAAATGGATTACTATATTCCAGGAGACCCACTGGAATAGCATGAAAACCTCATTTTGAGACGAATGCAGGATGTAGTCCCGGAGTTAGGCCACATGTTTACCTGGGGTGCTCAAACCTTCAACTGTGGGTTATGAATGTCATCATCTGTGCATATTTGCGATCTTTGCATTTCTTGGAATTTCAGGATATACGCTGGCATCCTTGTTACCCAAGTGATACAAGAAGAAATTAATTTTTGAAAAATATTACTTTCCCTCCCCCCGTCCCCAGGCTCTCCTCTGCCACATTATGCCTTTTTTGATTCTATACTCTAAGTGGCACTTCTATAATTATAGAGGGACTTTATTATGATGGGGCATGACAAGAACTTTTGTAGTAAGTTTCTGTCTTGTTGATTGTGATGGTAGGTTCATTTTTACATGGTGCAGTTTAGGTTCTTTTTGAGAGCTCTCTATGAGATAGGAAAATTGTGATTTTTTTTTTTAATGGGAGTAGGTTGCATTATGAAAAAATTTTGAACCTTTTAATTCTTTATCAAATTTTTAGTTTTATTAAGAAACAGAGGAATAAAATACTGTTCTTTTCGGTGAAATTACATTTTGTTCTATATAAAGACACACATGATTCCTAATGGGAAAACTATGAAAAGGACTAGTGACTAGTTCCTTAAGTTTTTGAATGCATTTAAATGTGTGCATTCTGATGCATGCTATTTATATATAGGAATTAACTCCAAATACATTGGATCTTGGAAATAGCATTTCCTCAGCACTAATCTAATTAAGTGAACCTGTTGTTGTTTTTTTCACCTATGATTAAATATATGCACAGTCAAACAGTATTTGAAAGGAAGAGTTGGTAGTCTAGTTCTTAAGAAAGATTTTTTTTTTTCCTATTAGAAAAGTACTTTTAAAATTCCAGCACAGGGACTCCAGTAGACCAAAAATACAGCATTCTTACCAGAAATTATGTTATACTTTTGGTCCGTGCCATTTTGTTTAGATTTTGAGAATTAATATCATGGTCTCCGTTTTAGCATGGATGTCTTCCAATGGGAATGTCTCTATTCTTCCTGGAAATGTCTCTATTCTTCTTTGTGTCTCTAGAAACTCATCTGTGGCTTTTTTGGTTTTAATTCTCCTTTTAGGGAAGCACTCCTGGCCCCGTGGGCAACAAGAGAATGGTTCATTTTTCCCCAGATTCTCATCGCCACGAGTGAGTACGCACTGAGTTTGTATGACCTTGTGGGGGTTAGTCTACGTCTCTCTTTTGAGACATTGGTAGCTATTGCCAGCAAAGGTGGTTTAATTTGTACCTATCTTGAGAACGAGTAAGTGTCATATACCCATGGCAGCTGTGCAAGAACCATTTCAGTGAACTTAAAAACAGGTTTTTAAATACAATGATTCTTTTATTTGTGATAGAATATGAAATGCATACATTATTGAAATTCATGTATTATCTTAAAACATTTACATGGTCATCACATTAAGTGGCATCAAGCTCTTCTCCGACTCTATTCTTATGCCCTTTCTCCCCCAACTCTTTTTAAAAGTATTAAAATGAAGAGTAAGTCACTCTTTCCCATTACTTCTCTGCTCTCTGCTCCTGTCCAGCTTGAGCTGGGAGGGGACCAGGATACATTTCCATTTAGCAACAAAAGGAAGAGACTAATTTACTACGTGATTCCAAAAGTTAAGTAATTGAGCTTTGACTTGGGTGAATTATAGGGTAAATTTCTAGGTGCTAATTCTATTTCTAAATATATCTTTGTTAGAAGAGCTTAAATACATTATATATTTTGGCTCAATACCATATGTCACCTGTGAAGTTGGTTGAACTTGAGAAAGGCCATAAAGTATGGAAAGACACGAATTAATTACTGAATGATTTTTTTTTTTTTCTGGCAAGCAGTCATATTAGGATCCATTAGATCCTATTTTTTAGAGTCTATCCTTAGCACATGTAAAACAGAAATTATTGTTCAGGGACAGCTTATTTTATATAGATTATTAATGTAATATAAATATATAAAATATAGATACTATTTAATATAGACATTCATTTTAATAGGCTATATCATAATTTCCCCTTTTAATACCTTACTTCCTTCATTTTTAATTATACTATAAGATCTTGTCTTTATTGTCCCTCAAACAAAAGAAAGAAAAAACAAAACAGAGTAAAGCATTGCTTTTCTCAAAATGACAACCAAAAGAGTTGTATATTTTCTTCTTAATTTTCTGTTCTGCTATAAAACAGATACTCTAGCAAGTAGATTTAGAGCTATTTTTAAACCAAAAATTGCATCTGGTAACGATTGTAAAAGCTCTGAGGGCAGACAAATGCCATTATCGCTTTGTCACCATGCTAATCTCATGCCAGCAGTGCCTGGTACACAGTAAATAGTTATTGAGTGAATAAAGACATGGAAGTGTGAATTTAGAATAGGACAGAGGGGTTAATGTCAACTGAGTATTGCTTCTCAAATTAGCAGGCGTGACCCTAATCGTATCCCCCTGATGTCCCTGCCACACCAATCTCCCCAGTGGTTCTCAGTCAATTAAATGAGATTTTTCTGAGGGTGGAACTCAGAGGTCACTATCTTCAGAGTTTCCTGGGTATCCCAATGTGTTTGATTACCATTCTCTCCACACTCGGGACTAAAAAGAAGCCATTCAGTTTCTTCAGTAGCTCATGCTGACCCCATCTTTTCCTCTTCCTGCTCCATGACTTTAATTAAACCTCTGTTATCTTTTACATTAGCATTCTAGTGGGTCTTTCCGTCTGTTCTCTTTTCAGTACATGCTACTCAAGTTCAGTTCTGATCCTTTCATTTCCCTACTGAAAACCTCCAGGATTGCCTCTTGCC
The DNA here is from genome assembly GCF_004115265.2 of Rhinolophus ferrumequinum. NCBI lineage: Eukaryota > Metazoa > Chordata > Mammalia > Chiroptera > Rhinolophidae > Rhinolophus > Rhinolophus ferrumequinum. The sequence goes on along the minus strand of NC_046310.1, from coordinate 9,193,838 downwards.
AGTGGAGAAAACTCCCTGGCCTGTCATTAAACACCTTCCACAATCTGGCTCCAGTTTACCTTTTCACCTCAGCTGTTACCCCAAACACCTATGGTTCAGTTATCCAGTTGGCCTCTGTTCCCTGAATATGACCTTTTCATCACTGCCCGCTTTAGCCTGAGACTTTGCTCATACATTCCCTCCTACCCATATGTATCAAAATCCTATTGGTTATTCAAGATTAAAAAACATCTATTTTTCGGAATGTACTAGGTACACGTGACAGAATAACTCCAAGGGGGTTCAATAATCAAGTGACTGCTCTAACCAAATTCCTTTTATGTCCATTTACGAATCTGTGTGAACAAGATTTCTGAGCATTCAAATCAATACAAATAAAAAAATATGAATAGAATTGACGCTAAAGGTAATATGCAACAGATACATGAACTAATTTGGGGGAAAAGGTTACTTATGTGCCATTATAATTAAATTTTATTTTGTATCTTTAGTATTATCAAAATATATAATGTTTCTGCTGGTTTAATTAATTGAATATGAATGCTAACTGTTTCAGGTCTTAAATAACTGATTGTTATCAAGTAACAGTTGTTATCAGCATTGACTGTTAAACTTTTCCAAATAATTTTAACTCTAGTTTTATAATCATAGAAATTTAAGAAAATTATATATATACATACATATGTATATGTATGTATATATACTAGATAGATATATACATTCACATTTTTGCTATAGAGGAATATAATAGCGTCACTAATAAAAGCCTTTTGAGCATAAAAATACATTACATTAGGATAAACTTATGTGAGTTGGAAAGTCAAGGAGTTCAAGGGGGAAAATAATCCATGTAAAATTTTCAAGTTTTAAAGAAGTGCTTTAGTCGCTAAAGTGAAGAGTCCCTTTAGGCTATTACGTCTACTTGATTATAGAGTTTTTCACATTACTCCCTAGAATATAGTTATTATGTACTTGTTTCATACCCCTTGATGGACCATGAATTTGCCATGGTTAAAGACTTTGTGTTGTTCTTTTTTAAGTTTCTTACGATAAACAGCACAAGGCTGCACACATAAATCATAGGCTCTGGGTTCAAGGTTATCTTGTTCCACTGCTGGCTAGTGATGGAAAGACACACCCTTTTCCTGATGCTCGCACAAGAGTATATAGGGAAGCACAGATTAATTGTGCTGTTGTTTAATCCTTACTGCAGCTTAACTCAGAGTTGTAATAACAAACCTGTAAGAATGGCTATAAATAGTCATTAAATTATGAATATTTAGAAACCACTAATTGGATAGTAAGCAACAACTACTACTTGCATTCGGTTAATCATGATTCCTCTAATGCAATACATGTTTCACTTTGGAAAATCACGCCAAAAGCAGTCTGATGTAGGAATACTTAAAATAATTTTACTTCATAGAATTTCAAGCTTAAAAGTAGATTTTAATAACTAGGGGAAGATATTTTACAGGCTCTAACACAATAGCATTTAGGAATTTCAGTTTTGATATCATGTGGTTATGTGGTCCCATGGTTAACAAAGTTTTCTTGTAGGGCAGCCTAGAAATGATTAATCAGAAGAAACAGGGCTGCTGAGGTGGGGAACGGAAAAGGATGTTTTTAGTGTTAATAGAACAATACCCAGCATGCTGTTCAGGCTCACCTCACTGAAAGTGTTCAGCTCGCTAGATGAGAGTAGTGGAGGTAGGTCAATAAACTTTGGATAGTTTCTATAAAAATTATATTTTATAGTATTCAACTGTAAAAAAGAAATGACCATATTTTGCCATGTATAATGTGCACTTTGTTTGCCCAAGTTTGTGAGGGAAAAAGAAGGATGTGCATTATACATGGGTAGTACTAATTGCATATCTACATAAATATTTTTAATTCTTTTATTTATGCTTATGAGTTGAAAGTATAACTCTAGAAATCAATAAGGACATCTGTACACAAAATAATACACTGGAATACAATAATCAGTTTTGTTGAATTTACAATGAACTTATAATGATGAAGAGTTCTTGGCCTTCTAGGATGCGTAAATATCGTTAATTTGTTACCGGTACATGCAATTTCTTGTGCCTTTATCTGTTCTTGTATTTCGTAATTATTTGTAACATAAAATTTCTTGTACCATAATGTGTTAAGAAATAAATGCTAAAATTCCTTTATAATACAAAAAACAAGTATCTGGGGCCGGCCTGGTGGCTCAGGCGGTTAGAGCTCCATGCTCCTAACTCCAAAGGCTGCCGGTTCAATTCCCACATGGGCCAGTGGGCTCTCAACCACAAGGTTGCAGGTTCAACTCCTCGAGTCCCGCAAGGGATGGTGGGCTCCGCCCCCTACAACTAAAATTGAACAGGGCACCTTGAGCTGAGCTGCCGCTGAGCTCCCGGATGGCTCAGTTGGTTGGAATGGGTCCTCTGTACCACAAGGTTGCCGGTTCGACTCCCGCAAGGAATGGTGGGCTGCGCCCCCTGCAACTATCAACAGGCAACTGGACCTGGAGCTGAGCTGCGCCCTCCACAACTAAGACTGAAAGGACAACAACTTGACTTGGAAAAAAGTCCTGGAAGTACACACTGTTCCCCAATAAAGTCCTGTTCCCCTTCCCCAATAAAATCTTTAAAAAACAAAAACAAAAAAAACAAGTACCTAAATGTAAACAAATAAAAATTTGAATTAAAAAGTTAAAACGAAAGATGTTTTTCCCTGAAAGTTTGGGCCAAAAGCATGGGTGCACATTTTACATGGGAGCTCATTACACATGGGAGCTCATTATACAAGGCAAAACATTATTTATAGAAATTTGGTGAACAACTTTACTGTGCACCTGTCGGAATATGGAGTCTTGATTTTTAAGATAAACTAATGTGCTCCGTACAGATATTCTTGCAGTCATAGTAGTGAAAATGTGATTATTTTAATAAAATAACACTTATAATTGTACTAATTGTTTTATATACCATCTAATAATTATTTCCTTGGAAAATGTATTACTATATTTAAAGTCTAATTGTTAACAGATGACAGGTTTCATTTATAATGAATAAATGAAATATTCATTAAAATAACTATAAAGAGGTACATAAAAAGTGACAAGAACCTCAATTCTACTAAAAAAGAGAAATTAGTACCTTATTTCTGAGAAAAAATAATATGTTAAATTTTGAAATTCACAGTTAATCATTTTGTTCATTTTTTGAAAATACATATATTAAAATGTGTAAAATAAAATTAATACAGTGTTTCCTGGAAAATAAGACCTAGCCGGACCATCAGCTCTAATGCATCTTTTGGAGCAAAAATTAATACAAGACCCAGTCTTATATTATATAAGACCCGGTATTATATTATATTGTATTATATTATATTATATTATATTATATTATATTATATTACACTGGGTCTTATATTATATTAAAATAAGACTGGGTCTTATATTAATTTTTGCTCCAAAAGACGCATTAGAGCTGATGGTCCAGCTAGATCTTATTTTTGGGGAGACACGGTGTCTGACTTTTTTTTTTTTTTAATTTAAGACATCAAGTGGGGTTACTTTTTATTCACTCCACCTCCCTTTATGTACTGACTCTAAATAGCTACAGAATTTTATCCGGCTTTTTTCCAATCACTTATGAGATACTTTGAAATTGAGTAAATATGATTTTTTTTTTAATTTATATTTTGCTTTTCTTTCACTTTAAGGTATAGGATATTTACCTAAAGAATTGTATGAACATTAAAACTTATTTTAAATGCATGTAGGTGACTACTTATAATCCTGTGATGAACTTCTTTATAAAGCAGATATTCACCCTTTATTTTATAGTTTGTATAAATATTGAGTTTGTTTAAAGCAAGATCTTCCTGGATTAAAGGTTAAGTCCTTTGGGAATACTTTTACACTTTGAAATTTAACATCTATTGCTTTATCATGAAAGTAGCTTTAACTTTCGGTTGATATAAATAAGATATACCAGATCAATTCCTTCTCTGATTTACTGCGATTCCCTTGGGTAAGTCATTTAGTTTACATATGTCTTAATTTTCAGTTCTAGAACAAGTATAATAACAGTTCTTAGACATTTTTACAAAATGCTTATGTAAAATACCAAAACACTATTAAACTAGGTATAAAACATTTCAAGATGATATTGATGCTTTATTTGGATAGCATATTTTATTTTTCAGAGTATTTACATAAGCAGGGCTCTCTTCAATTGAAGCAGCCATAGCAGTATCACATCACTATTTTATAGATAATCTGATTTTTCTAAAATCATGCACTATACTCTACTCAACCAAAAATCAATTAAAGAAACAAATGTGTCAGGCGTCGGTTACATATTTGAAAACCTGCTGCACCTGTTGGGGAATCCTGTAAATATTACCCAAGCGCATTGGTGTTTCTACTTGACATTTAGGAATAAAAGTTCTCCTATTACTCTATTTCACTGTGTATTGTGGGAGAAGAGAATTGATATGTATTTTAAACAATAACTATATGCCAGATTCTTTCTTGGTCTTGTTTAAGCCTCCCAATACCGTAAGGGAGGTGGTGTTAATTTTATCATGCACGTGTCAAGCTTCCTCAACATGCCCAAACTGCATCTGTATCCTAGAGAGAGAACTGAGCTTGGAAACCGCATAAGGTTGTTGCGAGGTTTAAATGAGATCGTGTATGACCCTGAGCATGGTACCCAGCACATATCTGGCATTTACTGGGTGGTGGGGCTGTTTTTACTACTACTTCTCTTACTACCACTACTACCTTTTCTGCAACTACTATTACTCTTCTGTTACTTCTGTTATAATCACTCTCCCTGTCTCAAGAACCTCTGGGTATTTTCATCAGGATAAATAAACTACAACATATGAATACAACCGTGTTCGGCGGGCTCTGTGCAAAGACATTGAAAGCTGAGAACAGGACGCAGCTAATTCTGCCAGGGTGAGTTAGACAGGCTGTTCAAAGATAAGCCCGAGGGCACAGAGGCCACCACTGTCCTATCCCACATCACTGTCCCTTCCGGATCGTTCATCTTAAACTGCTGTGTAAAATGTCTTCCTTGTTTGAGGTTCATACTACCAGAAGGAAAGAAAGAAAAGAAAGAGTGATAAAAGAGGAGGGAAAAGAAAACGAATAACCAAATTTTCCTGCACTGGAAGACTCAGATCTCTAGACTGAAAGATCTTACCCAACACAGTATTGAAAAAGGCGCACTGCTAGTGAATTAGAAATCTCTAAAAGCATCAAAGGAAAAAAAAAAAATACGGCTCGCATTTTTAAAAAGAACAGAAAGAAGCATTGGATTGGTACATGGAAAACTAAGCACGGAAAGAAGAAAGCAGACCAAGACGAGAAAAGGTCAGCTCAAACAATGTGCTTCTCAAGCACTCTGAAGATACTAGTCAAGTGAGTGCTTTGGGAGAAGGCTGAGATGAACTGAGAAGCTGTGGGGTACAGGAAACGGAGGTACAGCAGATTGGAGATGACAAGAAAGCCCAGTGAAGGCAAAGGGGAGATCCAGGGCACACCTGGAGAACAGCAGCCCAGATGAGCCCAGGTGTACTACGGGCTGTGAGAAACAGATCTCTAGGGGCTGGACAAGGGGGGCAAGTAAGGGATGGGCATATTATCAGAGACTTTTTTTAATATTTGAAAAAATAACAGTATAAAGATTTGACAGACTTCATGAAGGCAGATAGTGGGTACATACTAGGAAAAACAGCAAAGGAAGAAAGACAAGGCAACTATCAACTTTAGGAGAAACAAAAAGAAAATTCAGCAGCACACAGTTTTCACATAGTTATATCCGTATTCACGACTGATTAATCAAAACTGGTGTCATAACTAGAAATCGGAGGTTGGGGGCTTCAAAGCAGCTAAATTTACAGTAATAGGAAATCAATCTTTATTGTCTAAAATCAATCACAGAATACCAACATTATCATATTTTTTAAAAGAAATACATCAGTACAAACCAAAAGAAAAGGCTAAAGGAGTTGACAGTGGTTTCTCTGGACAGAGCTTAGGGGTCAGGACAGACGAGACAAGACACTGCCGATTTTAAACCTCTTGTTTTTTATTAGGGGCTTTTAAAAACTGCATGTATGCATTTGATTTTTTAAAATATTTTTCTTTAAAGTGAAAGGCACAATCCATACCGAAGGGGAAATATGTCAGTCATATGTTGTCAGAGGAAATTACAGTGAATAATTTGTTTCTGGATTTGTCGGTAATTACTCCAGATGTCACGTACAACTACCAATAATTGTCCATTCCTGCATTAGAGGTGGAGTCTGACCTGCGAGGGAGCATCGCTGTCCATGAACTTGAGAAATGTCCCAATAGGAGCATAGACAAAGCCTATCAACGTTGTCGAGGCTGTTTATTCCCAAGCTTTAGTACCGCACAACCGAGAGAATATGCAGATCTTGTAGAGGGGACCAGAAAATGTGCCCTTTCAACAGAAGCCCCTTGCCTGCCTGCCTGTATCTGGTGTGGTGAAAGCACACCGTGGGCAAAGACCCTCTTATCTCAGCCTGCTTCTGCACCTGGGACATGAGAATAACCTTGGAAGCCTTTTGTGAGGATAGGAAATAATACATGCCACGTGTCTAAAGAGTGCTTGGGACACAGAGGTGCCCAAGATTACTGTTCCTGAAAAAAAAATAAAAAATAGCATTCGTAGTAATATGAATAATCATTCCCTAGGACTGTGGTCTTTTCGCAGTCTCTTTGCTATAGGTCTCTCTCCATCTTCTCGTGCTGGATGTTTACAATGAGTTTTTCCAGTGAGCTTGTGTGCAGAGCACTGCCGAGGGCTGGGGACATAGCTAACCATATAACTCCTGTTGAAAGGTGTTGCCAGAGAGGTCAGTAGTAAGAGTCCAGCGGAAGCACTGTGGGGTGGGCCAGGCAGGGTGAGGCAGTGGGGAGAAGGGAAGGGCTCCACCGTGCAGGGACGGATGCGATTGTTGACCGTGTTCTCAGCCAGAATCCAATGCGGTCAAGGTACCTTCTACTGATGCTCCAGAATTTCCACCATGGGCTCGGTCGGGGAGGCATAGTCAGAGGATATAATATTCCGTTTTTTTTTTTTTTTAACTGCAACAATCAGAAGGTCATAATTTGTTGTAATGATGCTATAATTAAGTTGTGGTAACGGATAGCATTTGTAGATTTTATAACCAGAATTGATTCGTACAATGAATACAGTCCCAGCAGTTTATGTTAACATAATTAAATGGAAATTTAATTCTAACTGAGTTTGCTTATTAAATTGAAAATTACTGGGTTATGAGCACTCTTGCATTTCTGTCAGAATTGGTGTAAGTCTAGAATTACATGAAATATCCATTAAAAGAACGCATATTTCAGGCTCCGTTGCTGGTGGTGAAACCATTTCTTAGAGCACATGCAGACTGATGAAGGGAGAGCCCGGGCTGCAGTTCGGCTCAGGCTAACTCCTCTTTTCTTTCCTCTGCAGCCATTGGTTCAGCCCTGGGGCTAGGACAGAGCACGGCCAGGTAAGAAACATCCGAATCCGAAGGCAATTCCTCAGTCTCTTTCAAATATTTCACTATCTCCCTTCAGCGTAGTAGGTCAGCTTTATGGTAAGGATGCAAATCCCAGTTTCCTTAGAAAACAGTTAACTATACTCAGGCCTGAGTCACTGACCAATTGGGTGCTCCTCGGTAAGCATCGGCATTCCCCCTGACTGCCACCTTCCTCGGTCACGTGTGTCACCTCCAAGAAAAGACTCTGGAACTCATGTTTGTGTTCTTCCCAAAGTTATAGTACCACATAGTACATATGTTTAAAACATAAATTTGTATTAAATGTGAGACCAGCCAGCAAGAGAGTATTTTTATCTTTGAAGTTTAAAAGGTGGCAAATAGTTTCTCACTAGTTTATATTTCTAGATGAGTTTTTTTTTTAATCTCGTATTAGTATACATGGCAGTACAATGATTAGTTAACAAGAACTTGATATTGATTTTGGGTAACTTGACATATAAAGTCGTTTACTTTCTTTGTCCCTTGAATGCACTACTTCTCTAAGACCAGCAGCATGCTAAGGCAATTTGGGGCTTAAATTTTTTAGTCAGTTTTAAACCACATATATTTTAGGCTTTGCATCCTTCCTAAGCTTTTTTTTTTTTCATTATTGATTATAAAAGTAATGTTTTTAGATGGGTCAAAAATATGATATGTAAAAAATATCTTTAAATAATGGAAATGATAAACCTCAAATCCACAGGGATCATTTCTTCTGGGGGGCAGGTAGGCAGGTAAGTAAAGAGGGGGTTGGACTTCCTAATCGTCACTGGAACCACTGCCATATTGGTGATGTTTAATTTCCTAAGCTGGGCAGCAGCTTGCTTGCAATAGGCCATACTTCCTCTTATAAAAGGAAGGTGCCGAGTATTTCATTATAAACTGTGCTGGAGTTCTTAACACACATGAGCCTAACTAACAGAAAATGTCTGGTGACAAATTCAGTTTTAATGATTTTCTTTGTAAACTTGCCTTTTTCCATGCCCTTTTAAAGATACTTCTCACGTAGTAATAGAACATGTACCACTATTTCTAAAGAGTTGGAAATTAACTAGGCTACATGGATGATGTATTCGTCTTATTATTCAGAATGTAAAAATTAGAGTTTCTGTTTCCCAAATGGTTCAAGTCTCTCTGTAGATGATGCTTTCAGTAAGATACTGCTTCTAGTAGTAGAAAGTTACATCGGCACATTCTTTATTGCCCAAAATACAGTTTTTTAAAAGCCCCTTTTCTACCTTGTAGAATTTGAGAAATACTACAGTAATGTTATAAATTTGTGTTTTAGATTTCAGTGTAACTGGTTGCTTCCAGCCCACTTTTATTTCTGCAGTTAAAAATTAACTAACAGCTAATAACATATAGATAAGGAAGTTCTCCAATTCCTTTTCTTATAATTTTTAAAATCTTTTCGATCAATTTTTGAATCAGCCTTTTGCTTAAACTTCAATACACCAGTTCAGATTTTTATCTTGACTATATAGATGATTCATTAATAAACACAGTTGATCCTTGCTCTTTGTGGTAGCTCTGTTCTGCTAAAGTTGATGCAAACGCCAAATTTGCAAATCCAGAAAGCTCAGCTTCCTGAGAGCCTCTGGTCACATCGTTGTCATTAACTAATCAATTCATAACCTTGTTTGATGTGTGTTTCTGTTTAAAGACACCTTATTTATTACCTATCACTGAGCTCACGACCAGCAGCACTGTAACTTATTCCTGTAGAAAGCTTACCTAACACACATATTTTCTCTGTAAGGCCCTTCACAGCTTTCTTGCACTTCTTCACCACTATGTTTGGGGACCACTTGAAGCAATGGAATCACGAACATGAACACAAAAATACCAAAAAAGAAAAAAATCGTAGCACTACAGAGACCGCAGGAAAGACACTCGTTTACAGTATGAAAGCTGAAACAAGAAGGCAGAGCGTGACCTTGTCAGACCTCAGCTGGGAACATAACGCTACAAGGGACGCACATTTTTACCCGTCTGTACATATCTGCAAATGTAGAAGTGCCAGAAGTGTTGATTTTGTCATGACAAATTTTAGCAAATAGACAAATTTGCAAATATGAAATCTGCAAATAATGAGGACAGACTGTATATAGGAGTGTATAAAATACACACACAGGCTACCGACATTTTGAGGGATAAAATTTTCTTAGTTCAGCTTGGACGTAACTATAGCACAGTAAACTGTTGGCCAAACCTAGGTGCAAGTGAAGAAATGCGAGACCATGAAGAAGTATACAACTTTCAATGTACTGCTGAATGAGTGACTGTCTATATATGATCACCTCTTATTTTTTCCAACTCATAAATTTAAAGAAATAATATTGTTATCCCCACTTCTTTTGAAATCCCACCCCTTGCTACTGTCCCTCATTTTATAATTTTTCTTTCTTTCTGTTCTTTTGTGTTAAATGTCATTTCTGTTGACATCATGCATACTCATCATTCTTTTATTACACACTTAATAAATACCTACTATCCATCAGCCATTATTTACTGGGTACTCTCCATTTTTGAAAAAAAAGAGGTATATGTAAAAACAGCATAGCTTTTCCCCTGACCTTAGGGGAGGAAAGAATAATTACAGTTTGCTGCTAGATATTAGAGACCACCACAGAGAGACCATCATGAAGACCACAAGGGAGAAAGAGCAAAGTGGAGGGAGGGCGGGAGAAGCAGCTATAGGAAGCGTTGGGTGTTTGGGTGGGTTTTTGTTTTGTTTTGCTTTGTCTTTTTAAATTCGGAGTCTTTTCCTCCTTGAACATCTAATGGTCTGACATTTTGACTGAGTTTACAGGTATCTTAATGAGTCATAGATCATAGCTGAGGTAGGTATTGCTTAGTTTTCCTTTTTAAGGTTGAGGACACCTTGGAGGCCGAGTGCAGAGACTTGAAATTATTTCGTAGATGCTTGAGGAGTAACCAGAAAAGTGGCTGCCGATATAAACACTCCTGAGCATGCATGCCTACTGAATATCAGGGGATAAGAGAGGGTCGCTGTGGAATAAGACTTCTGCTCTTTGCTTCTTCCTCTTGTGTTAGGAATTTGACACTTTCAGTAGTCTTGCAAATATATCAGGAGTAGCCACAGAAATTCTTAGCTTTCTTTCTTTAAGAGTAAGAACCGTTCTGCACAAGGAACTCTTCTCTTCCTCGTTTAATTCAGCCATTTGTAAAGTTGTGTCCCTTTGGTAAGCTTCACATCGTACTAGGTTTTGTGTTTATGGGTTTTAATATCATTCTTACGTGAGTCATTTTTAATATACACCTGCAGGTCACTAATAAGGGAGTTGTACCTCCGTTGGGCCTAAGTCCAGCAATCTGAAAGTTGGAAGGTAAGAAGCACTTCGCACCATATTCAGAAGTTCTGTATTTAATCAGAGTGGACGTTGTGGAGTCAGAATCCTGAAAAGTGACCTCACTTGTGACACTGATAGCAGTTCAAGGAAACAGAAAATGTTATCAATAAGAAGAGTGAAATGTTTCACAAAACCTCCTGAGCTATATACTCTTGCTGATTAGAGCAGAGCTGAAGGATTCTCGTCTCTTTGTATTGTGAATTCATGACCAGGTCCCTTTCCTCACGTTTTAGTTGTGGGGACATAACAGAAGCACGTTGGGACTCTTCCAAAATCAAATATGTTTTCTATTCTAGTAATATTCTGGATTAAGTTTTTTGTCTTTGTACCTTAAAAGATGTAGGTTTCCATATTAACTTGTTAAATTCATGACCCAGACATCTATCTGAGCATATATATATTTATCTGAGCTTGATTGTAAATTTGCAAAATTACTACAAGATTTATAATTTTATTGCTAAAGTGAGATGGTTTTGTGATGGCTTCTTAATAGAAGTGCATTATATGAAATAATTCCAATATTTGTCTTTTTATATACAAAGCCCATCAAAACTATAAATCTGAGGCAGAAAAGAAATCCCACATGAATCTAATGAAAGGAGCTCAAACGTCAGAGTTCAGAGAAGGTGCTGTCTCATGTAAATTCATCGAGGTGGTAGCCTCTCTGAGAACTAGTCAGACCCCTGTAGGCACAGCCTACTATTTATTTTCGTCATCATAGTTAACGTTTTTTTAAAACTAAACTACAGAATTATTTTCTTATTTCAAAACATTGTGTTGGGGATATTGAGTTCTTTGCTTTAACTGTTTTAACATAAACCTCAGGAACAGTGCTCAAATATCTCTCTTTTATCTTAAAATTAGAAAAGTCAGTTAACTACTGCCATTAATTTAAGGTGGAGGTAGAGATTTCATCACGTCACCTCTAGCTATCTGTGTCACAAATGTTGGTTTGTATATATATATTTTTTAAAAGGCACTAGACCCAGAAATACCAAAGCAATTAATTTTTTATTTTATTTTCAGAAACGATTTAGTTGTCATGGTACGAAGTGTTTCTAAATTGAAACACTTTCAGATTAATGGACTTAAGATAAATGGTTGCTATTTTCTATACGTAGTAATAATGAGATACGGCTTCAGCCACGTATCAGATACTAGATCTCATTCCCTATTTCTTTATCTCATTTATTCATTCATTCAACAAATATTTATTGAGCAATAAAAAGAAATCCCAGACACTGTGCTTAGAGCTTGGATGTGCAGGCCAAATGAATAACGGAAGTAAAGGGCCAAAGGTGAGTGAGAACATGATACATGCCCCAAACTAAAAAGTTCAATACGGCTGAGATACAGAATTTAGAAGAAAGTAGGTTGTTGGGTTAGGGGTAGGAGGAAGTGTAATACATTAGGAGTTTAGAAATGTAATTAAATCATGAAGGGCCCTGAAAGCCTCTCACAAGATTGTGGGGTTGATCTGAAGAGAGTAATGTAATCAGAGCTGATTTCAGACTTACTGGCTGTAATGGATTAGCTGGGACCAAGGCTGGAGGCAGGGAGACACTGGGAGGCTGTTATAGATGAGAGCAAATGATGGCCTGGACTAGGGTGGCGATAGTGGGGATGGAAAGACGTAGATATTTAAGAGACATTTAATATATACTTATTTGGTTAAGACATTCCTGAACGAATGAATGATCTAACCACATTCCTGGTGATCTAATGAAGGTCTGTTCCTGCTCAAAGATGGCCGAATATTGCTCATAGTTGACTCTAAGTGATGTCATTAAACAGTTTAAAGGAGGTATTTCATTAAAAGCCATGGACGCTGGTCAGACAATACCCTCCAATAGACAGGCTCATTAACTGTAGTCATAATTGTAGCATTTTTCAATTGTAGCATTTTCAAATTATAGCATCATTTGTACCATTTTTCAGTACTTCTTACATGCAGGTCCTAGTGCCAAGCATCTTACATGGTTTATCTCATTTAACACAGCAGCCGTACAGGTAGATAGTATCTCCATTTTACAGAGGAAGACTGGGTCTCAGAGAGGTTAAGTCCTTTGCCTAAGTTTACACAGCTTGTCAATGGTGTGTTTCTTATAAAAACCGCGTGACTTGTTCATTAGGGGCACAGGGGGGATTAGAATCCAGGTCTATCCTGCAGTCTTAGTTCTAAGATTTCTGTTTTTGTTAGGGTTAACTTCTGAGATGCTGGACAACTTTTTTTCAGCCTGCTCTTGTATATAATCATTTTCTGCATAAATAACCTACAGTTTGAATGAACACATAGTAAAGAGTATTGACTTGTTTTTTTTTTGTTTTTTTTTCTTTGAAATAAAGTGAAGTGGATGGTGAGGCATTTCCAGAAGGCAACCAAATATATATATTTTCTAATTATCTATTTCGAAGCTAATAGTTTATTTGAAAAAGAATGCGTTAGGTGGGTGTCTTCACCATGTTTGGCCGGTAAATACAGACAAAACAATACCAGAATTTTTAGTCCATGTAGGTGGCCAAGCCCCCAAACCTTGAGAGGTGACCGCAATGGTGGAGGCCGTTGGTAAGAAGGGGAGGTTGGTTATGTTATTTCACCAGGAATGTTCCAGAGAACCAGGGTTAGAGCCATGGTCGAGACTGCCTGCTCTAGGCTGTGTGATAACCTGCCTGCCAGGAGGCGAGGCTGTCAGGGAAGCCAGCTCTTACTCATATCTTCGCAGGATGGTCGATGGCACATTTAGGAGAAGGAGTAGTGTTTTAGAGAAGCCAGTAGGAAACTAAAGTAATGCAAGTGAACGACTAGTGTCCCTTTGAATGAGGAGAATACTTAGTTCTGCTTGCAAAATAATGTAATGAAAATATTTTTGTTTCCACAACTTTGTCTTAACACTTTGGCTAGCACCAGCTTCTGAGAGATAACCGAGCTGAGAGAGGACACAAGAAAACCTGTTCTGTGAAAACAGCCAGCAGGTAAGCAATTCAAAATCACTTTTAATCGTGACCCTTAAATCATGTGCCATTTTGTCTGTACCAGTGTGAATGCACTGACTTGTAGCTGGGTTGCCTTTTGTTCTGAAGAGCCAGCTTAAAACATTCTACGTGTTGCTTATAAGAATATAGTTCAGGATTACTAGTAGTGAGTAGAAAGATATCATTTTTATGTGTATTTTTAAAAGCTGGTGAAAATAAAGAATGAATTTTTAGAAGAAAATTTTGATCTCTCATAACTAATTAATTTTAGATAAGGATTTAGAATAATTATTTTTTTTAATTTCAATCCTTTTCCCCAAATGTAAGGGGTACTTAGACCTCATGAAAGAGCAACATGTGCATCTGTTCTTATATAAATGAGTATATAGAAAATATGCTCCTTATACTATGTAAATGAGTAAACAGAAAATACGCTTATTATAATTGAATATATAGGAAATATGCTTCTTATATAAATGAGTATATAGAAAATACGCTTTATTAAAAAGGGCTTCTAGGTTCTTGCTCATTTGATATTACTGAGTCAATGTTTTCTTTTTTTCTTTACTACAAAGAATTTGCCCCAGTTTATTGTTTTAGATGATATAGTTTCCAAGTTTACATGGGTGTTTCTGAAGACTTAATTTTTGTTTAGATGAAAGTGCCTATCAGAATATTTATCAGGTCGACTGCCCTGAGATTTACACTTAATTCAGTTTTAAACAAGATGAGACGACTGAGCTCAGCAGCTACCATTGCATCCCACGGCGTCCCACTGCTCGTACACTGACCACTGTGTCATAGTTCCCAAGCAGGACATACAGCTTTAAAGCACCATGTTGTACAAACTAACCCCAACTAATAACCCACAGGATATCTGCAGAAGTAAATGCAAATCCTATCTTGCATACCTAATTTAGACAATCAACAGCTGCCAAACATATAATAAGTGACAGTCAACAGAAAACCAATGTATTTACCCCTAAGAATGTCAGACCCTAAAATTATAAAATACAAATTGTAATCTGTATAAGTTTTGTATAGGTTATAAATAACTACAGATGAAATGTTTATAGAAATAAAATGAACAGGCAACAAATCACCATTACAATTAATCAGGCAGAGTTGAATAAAAATCATAACTGTTAGACATTAGAAATATGATTTTTAAAGAGACAGTTAGTGAAGTGGAATCACACAACTGAAGAAATAGGCCAGAATATAACATAAAAATACAAGGAGTTGGGGAAATGAAAGAGCAGTAAGAGACACAAGAAAGGTCTGAGATACATTTAATCAGAGTCCTTGATGGAGTGTATAGAAGGGCTGGGGAGGGAGAGAAGAAAAACTTATTTGAAGAGATGTTGGCCAAGAATTCCCATGAAAGTTATAAATCTGTAGATGCATGGACATAAAGCACTACATAAAGCAAGCAGAATAAATAAAAAGAAATCCACACCTAGTACTGGACTGTAGTACACTAAAAAGAAGGGGAGATTGTAAAAGAATCCAGAGAATAGGACAGATTATCTACAAAGGGGCTCAGCGCTGTATTTGTGAGGAGCTGGGAAACTTGATGGGACTTGGGGACAAATTATCTCTTCACTCCAGCCCCTACCAACTGGGACTGAGGAGAGGGAGAGAGAGTTTTCCTGACCAGAGGAGTTGTTTTGTGAGGTCAGGTGTGATGACTGTAGTTTTCTGGTGCCAGGGTCTCTTTACTCTAAGATTCATTTAACCCCAGTCATTGTTGGACTTGGGCTGACACAGAAGACTGGCCTTTCCCCAGACTGCTGCCTGACAGGACAAGAGAGTAAGACATTTGAGAACAGCCTTTTCAAAAGGAAAATAATAGTGGATTACTGATTCCAACAGAAGCAGAAGTGTTGGAACAAAAAGTTAAAAAATGTTAAATAAGCATAGTAAATATTAACTAAAAGAGATACAGGAAGATACAACAATATGAGGCAAGAAATAGAACACATAATTAAGAACCAAATACTTAGGTCTTTTTCAGTTTTTCTCAGCAGTGTTTTATAGTTTTCACTGTATAGGTCTTATACATATTTGATCAGATTTCTCCCTAAGCATTTCATCAAATTTTTGATGTATGAGAACATTGCTGAGAGAAATTGAAGAAGACCTACGTAACTGGAGAGATATACCTTGTTTGTGGGTCAGGAGACTCATTATTCTTAAGATGTCAGTTCTCCCCCAAATTTAACTATAGATTTAATAAAATCGAAACAAAAATCCCATCAGGCTATTTTATAGAAATTGACAACCTAATTCTAAAAGTCATATGGAAATGCAAAGGACTTAGAATAGCCAAACTTCTTTTAAAAAAAGAATAAAGTTGAAAGGTGAACACTACCTGATTTCAAGACTTATTTTAAAGCTACAGTAATCAAGAAAGGCTGGTATTGGTGCAAAGACAGACAAAATAATCAATGGACTGGAACACAGAGTTAAGAAATACACATACACATGTGCAGACAACTGATTTTTGAGCAAGTACAAAGGCAATTAATTAGTGGAGAAAAAAAGTGTTTTCAACAAATGATACTGGATCAACTGGATGTCCACTGGCAAAAAAATGAACTTGGATTCATACTTCATACAGTACAGCAAACTTAACTCAAATGGATCATACAGCTCAATACAAAACCTAAAACTATAAAACTTTAGGAAAACACAGGATAAAAACATTCTGACCTTGGATTAGCCAAAGACTTTTAGATAGAATCCCAGAGCGTGATCCATCAAAGAATAAATTGGTAAATTAGACTTAATCAAAACCGAAAACCTCTGCTCTTCAAAAGACACTTTAAGAGAATGAAAAGATAAGCCATAGACTAGAGGAAAATATTTGCAAATCATATGTCTGATAAAAGATCCATATCAAGAATATATAAAGAATTCTAAAAACTCAGTCAATCAACTCAATTAAAACCTAAGCAAAAGTTTTAAGAGCCATCTTGCCAAAGGTATGTGGATGGCAAATATGTTAAACATCACTACTCATTAGGAAAATCGGAAGTTAAATCACATTAAGGTACAACATACAACTATTAGAATGATCAGAATGAAAAAGGCTGACTTACACAGCGTAGAGGAAACAGAATTGTTATGGAGAATGTAAAATAGTGCACGCACTCTGGGAAATAATTTGGAAGTTTCTTAAAATGATAAACCTAGCCCTACTATGTGGTCCAGGTGAATACTTAAAAGACTTGTATACAGATATTCTTAGCAACTTTATTCATATTAGTTAAAAGAAAGAGAAGAAACAACCCAAATGTCCATCGACCAGTAAATGGATAAACAATCTGTGCTATATTCATACAGGGGAATACAAGGCAGCAGCAGAAATGAATGAAGAATCGATAACACGGAACACGTTTATATAAAATTCTAGGAAATGTAACGCACAGCTACAGTTTTTGAGTGGGCGTGGGATGAGGGTCAGGGAGATGACAAAGGGGCATCAAGAAATGGTTGGGGTGATGGGTATCTTCATTCTCTTGATGCGGTAATGGTTTCACGTGCATGTGCAAATTGTACCCTTAAAATGTGTGCATTTTGTTTGTGTCAATTACATCTCCATAAAGATCTTTAAAAAAAATTTTTTTTTTGAATAAAATCCTCGGTAGCTTTTGATTTCATTCCTAGTGAAAGCCCAAGTCATCTTGATTTCATTCCTAGTGAAAGCCCAAGGCCACATGTGATCTGGCCCCGCCCTTCTTTGCTTCCTCCCTGATTCAGCTCCTCCCACTTTAACTCGTATTTATCTGCTCCAGACACAGTGGCCTCTTCCCTGTTCCTCCGGAACACACACACCCTCACGTCTCAAGGCCTTTGCACTTGCTACTCCCTTTGCCCAGAACACCCCCTGCAACTATACATATGGTTTGTTCCCCATTTTCTCCAAGTCTCCGCTTAATGTAAGAAAGGCCCAGGCACCACCAATGCCATCGTCCCTTGCCTTACTATCTTCCTTATTGTCCCTATTACCCCTCCCTTTAAGCTTCATGAGGACAAAGTCTTTGCTTTACTCAATGGCATAGCCCCAGTACCGAAAACAACCCCTGATCCATAGGCCATAAGTACTTGTTGCAGAAACTATTTGTAGAATGAATTTAAAATGGAGTCTCCTGCAGTGCAGTGCACGGTTGGGTCCTACTCTTGGCCTCTGTGTGCAGCCTCTGCAGTTACAGAGCTTGGCTTCTAATCCTGCTTGCACCACCTACTAGCTCGGGAGACCCTGAGCAAAATACTTACCTTCTCTGTTCCTCAGTTTACTTAACCTGTAAAAGAGAGGAAACAGTAGTACCTATCTTATAACATTGTCTTAGGCATAGATGAGTTAATGCCTATAAAGCATTTGCAATGTAAGAGCTCAAATGTTAGCTGTTATTAAAAGTATGGTATTGTTATTTCCACCTGTGCATTTCCTGAGTACCTGTTAAATTTTATTTTTTATCATATTTTTCTTGTATATAGTTTAGAATGTCAACTCTTTCTGTAAGATTTCTAGCAAAGTACAGCAGGCCCCAGCCATATCCTTCCCCATTCCCTAATTTCACCTTCAAAGGAAACCACTTTCAACTCTTTTAGCTATTTCTTCTAGTAATGACCTAAATTACTATTTCTTAAAGTTTTAAATTTGGTGTTATTGACTTCCTGCTGTGTGCCCCCCACACACACACACATACCCCATATCTGCATTTCTTGCCCTCTTTCTCCATAATGGTTATATATCATAATATTCAGACCAGATCAATATTCATGGTTTCCATTAATATGATTATATATGTAGATATTATTCATGGATGTCTAACTTTTCTGTTGTTGTGAAGGTCATTGTCTGGTTTTTATTTTTCTTTGTTTTCTATGTACCCAGCCCCAATTCCATAACCACCCCTACATAGAAGTGTATCTCCTCTCAGTTCTTTTCTTGGCGGCGCCCCTCTTGGATCCCCCCTTCTTTCAGATCCATTCTGGACTGTTTGCTGTCTGGACCTGCTATACAGCTGACGTCCGGGCTCTCTCTTTACTGTCATCCTGGGGGTTTCCTACATCTACTCGGTGGGATTTCCTGTTCCTGGATCCCATGCCATTATTCATCCTGAGCTTTCTGAGACAGAGAACAGGCAATGTTAAATTTGTGGAACTTTGCTTGTCTGTAGATGTCTTTATTCTAGTCTCATATGGGTTAATTTAGCGGGGAGGGAATTGAATTCTGGTTTGGAAACAATTTTGCCTCAGGTTTTTGAAGGCATTCCTTCCATGTCTTCAGTTTTCAATGGTTGCCATTTTCTCTGTTCTCCTATTATTTGGATGTTGGAGTGGCCTCAAATATCCACCAATTTATTTTTAACTTTTCTTTTATATATTGTCGTCTTCAAAGATTTCTGGGAAGTTTTATCATTGTTATGTCCCAAATCTTTTACTGATTAAAAAAAATTTCTCTTAAACTTTTCATTTCCAAGAGCTCACCGTGTTTCTTTGAACGTTCCTTCATATGTCCTCTTTGTCTTATTTATGGATGCTGAGTATTTTCTTGTCTCTATGAGGGAATCAGTTGTATTAGGCACAGGGCAATTTGTAAGGATTAAATAAACACCAGGAGAGTAGGACTTACTCAAGTTTAGTTTTTGTTTTATTGAGTGCAAGACAAAAGTTCTTCACCTTCTGTATTTATATGCATTTTCCTGTGTTCCTCTCTTGAAAGCCATTTCTCTCTTAGTATTTTTAATATCATCTTGACTTTTCTTACGCCTTTTGGATGAGTGACTGCACTTCCCTTTTCTCAACTTGTGGAAAGTATAAAGGTTAGAGAAAAGAACTGTAATACATTAAATCAATGCATTTTAGGATCATTTACTCCCCAAAATACCAGGCAGGTAAGAAAAGATAAATGCACAGTGGTCTGCTGTTAATGACTCAAAGCTGAGAATCGGAAGTGCATGACTGCCGCGTGCCCTGGGGTAGACACTCCTCGCTGAATCCTGAATGAGTGAGGGCACTGCAGGCCCAGCGTTCGCCTTCCCAGCAAGTGTAGTGCATGTCACCCTCAGCTCCACACTGGACTTTTCAAGATCTCTATAAAAGGGCTTTAGGGACCTATTTACCAATGCCACTAATTATAATGGAATTCGGTAGTTTCCTGAGGTCCAGTTGGTGGTATTTCTCCTTTTTTTCCCACATCTACTGGAATGTTCATTGAGACTCTTTAAAATAATGATGGGTGCAGGGGACCTCTCTCTTTCCCAACTCTTAAGGGTATTTTATGTCTGACTGTATCAAGGGGTGACAACCTATTAGGGTCCTCTTTCTACAGAGTTCTCTCCGGAAATTCTACTTCGTCAGAAACGGACTTTGAGGTGTCCAATATTGTTTTGCAAGATGTCCTCTATTTCCTCCTCCTGAAAGGGCGGCGTTCCTTTGAATTTCCTACGGTGCCTCTCACTCCTCACACACGTTTCACTTACCAGCATCCGTGCTTCCTCATAGCGTGCCATTCCATCACATCCAAATAGTTATTTAATGCGATTTTAATGTATTTATTTGTTCATACGTTTATTGTAAACATAACTAACATTCTCATTCTTCTCAGGTACGATACTTAATGGGTCCTGTAATCAAACTTTTGACTGATTCTTAACATAGGTATAATGTAAACTAATTTAAACAAACACTAATTCTTAACAGAGGTATAATTTAATCTAATTGAGTCAAGGGATTAGTCTTATACATCTTCCTTTTAGTCTGTTGCTTCGTTTTTATTCCCTGTGGGAGCCCTTATCATAGAGTAGGTGTGTCAGATGCTGAGTGGTGTAAAAAATGTTCCTCATGACATTATCCTCAAATACTGTATTCGTTTGATGTGTTCTCCTAAGATTTTGCATGGCAGTGCTTGAAGTTATAGGTTTCCTGTCTTCCATTCTTCCACGTTGCTTATATCTTATTGACTGTTCCCATTTGGTACGTCTGTTTGGTTAATCTATGGGATTTCATTTTCCAGTCATACTTCTATTTCTTCAGTGTTCTCTGTCCCTTTTCCTACTATGAAGTTTTATCTTAGTTTTATTGTATATTGTCTGTCATCTAATATTGAAATAAAAACTCAGGAAAACACAAAAATCTTTCAATGAATAAATGCATGAAAGCATAGGCAACTGTCATTTTTAAAAACTACCTATTATCTGTCACTGTCAATATTTAATTATTAACAGGCATGGCTTTTGAGTGATCATTGCATGCAATAGATTATTAGCCGAAGTGAAACACACACACACACACACACACACACACACACACACACACACTCACTCAGCTCAACCTGAGGGCAATGCCACTAAATGTGTTATAGAAATACTAGTGAATCCACATTTATTTCTTCAATCCGTATCTTTCTCTTAAATTCCAGACTTGATAGCCAAGCCTTTTATTTTTAATTTCAGTATTCAAGTATAATGTTATACTTCTCAAAATTAGAAAGATCTTTCCCTCTGCCATCACCTAATTTGACACTGAAATTAATTTCACATTGTCACGTCCTAACCTTTGCTTAGCACCACAAAGTTCAATACAGCCTTCCCGAATTGAAAGTCAGAGTCTAATACTAGGTGATGTACCGCTCTTAACACATATTTATGTTTATGATTAGTCTTTGTTCTAAGAATTCATACAAAAAGACTGATAGTTTATCGCAAATTTATTCAATGTTTTAGATCATGTCAGGGCCTTTTATATCTGGTATCTTTTTTTTTTTTTTTGGAAGTTTACCCCTTCCTTTTCCTTACATGATTTTTTGTCATTTACTATTGTAAAGAACAAAGGCTAAATCATTTAGCAGCCTGATATACTATATGAAATAGAGTAAAAACATTTTTTATCAAGTAAAACATTATTAAATTCTACTTAATATTTTAAAATGTCTTTTAGAAACACATGTTTGTTAATTCATTTCATTTAGTTCTCAGAAGCATTACATTTTTCATTTACTTAGTGTCAAAAGATTTGGTAATCCCTGGATTTGTGTGTGCTACAATTTCTTATATTATCAATTAATAGTGAGGAGGAAGAAATAAACTTTTTTTTTTGCTGCCATCATGTCTGATTAGTAGTAAGAAGAGTCTTCTAAATTGAAAAAATGACAATAGATTTAATCACAGAATCAAAACCCCATCACATTTCCTCTCTCTCTCTCTCTCTCTCTTTCTCTCTCTCTGTCTTTCTCTCTCTCTCTCTAACACACACACACACACACACACACACACACACACGTCAACCTTCTTCTGTCAGGTCAGAAAGAACATTCCTGTTTACATTAACACAGAGCACATTTCTTTTCACATGATGATACAGTTCATTGTATTTTGTTGTAGATGCAACAAATAGAATCACGGCTGTTGCTTGATTTTCTAAAGATCTAAAGATGTTCAAGGATTCAGTTTGCTCAATTTTCCCCATAGTGTCATCTGTTATTTGGGAAGGAGACCTAATTTGCAACAGATAGAAAACTATTTGTCATTTTTCAGGTTTGCCAAAAGTAAATGAAACTATTAATTACTACATTTTTGAGCAGCTGTTAATAAATTGGGATAGAATAACTGTTCATTAGAGTACTGGTTAATGACATGGACAAATTTGTTTAGTGTTGCTTCTCACAGAAATATATCAACAAAATTAAATGTATCAACAAAAGTAATTGATGCATTATTTTAATTATTTAAGATGAGAAGTTACCTATCCTCTGTTAAAAAATTTAGGGTTTTAAAACAAATCTTCCTTTGTCATATTAAAACTAATGATTCAACACCATATTTCAAAGCAAGTTATATCACTCAACATTTTTTATTCAATTTGTTTTATATTTATGTGTCCAAAATAATTGCTTTTAAATACTAATTTTAAAAATAAAATTTCTAGTATTTTATCATTTTTTTCTTTTCAAGCCTAAAATTAGCATAAAATTTCATTGTTCTAAAAAAACTTACCTAATCCTCCAGATAGAAAATGTCTTTTAGATTATTTTAATTCATTCATATGAATGCATGAAGGAATAAATAGAAAGTATTTGTACATTTCCTTTAATTAGAATGTATACATTCCATATTTGTTTAATTTGAATACATTGAATTGCATATGTGTTCTAATTTCTAAAAAATTTTAATAGCTTCTCAGTATAAAGATACTTAGATTAGAATAATTGGAAACATATCACATGGACAACAGAAAATTGCTTCTAAGGGGTTTAATTAATCTCTTTTATTCTATATGACCAAATTATTATATTAAAAAAAGGCACTATTCTCAAATTGCCAGCTCTCATACCTCCTGTCCTTTTGGCATCCTGAAATTCTAACTGTCCTTTCCAAAACTGTAAACTAATGATTATAGAGCATCATTTTAAATTGTGACTATACTAAATAAAATTAGTTATTAGCCAATATAGAATTTTGAAGGGTTGCTTTCCATTTGATATCAATAACCCAGGCGGAAAAAATAGGGATTTGCCATTTGGAAATACGTAACGTGTCCAGTATGTAGTAACTAAAAAAGCAATCGAGTGGTCTCTGGTGGAACACTCAGTTCTGTGCCCCGCCCCCTTTCCTGAAATCTGGCAGGTGAACTCGATGTTTTCAAATGACTAAACGTGTGCACAGCCTGTCACCTCTAGACCAGCAGCTGAATTTGGCCACGGTCACTACTGATGGAAACTAGTTATCATGTGAAAGCTGTTCCAGTGACCTGTAGCTGGAATAAATTTGTTGTCTGAAGTCCATTTCCTTAAGGACAGGTGTCTGTTTCACAGTTGGCACTCTCCAAATTGGTCCTGTGATTAAATGGGCATGGCCACAGAAGTAACCTTTCAGTCCCAGAGATGGTTCCCCTAGGAAAGGATAAAGGTCCGCCTACAGGGCCACAGCACAGCAGCTTGTGTGACTACTGCTGCCTGCTTATAACTTCATTACTGGGACATTTAGGGATCTGTTCATCCGATGTGTGTATGTGCCGGAATACTTCCCACAACAACAAGCATTCCTAATTTATTAGTAAAAGAGTCGCTGTAAAAATTAACATTTTAAATCAGCAATACAATAAACACAGCTGCTACTTGATAATTTGTACCTTACGGTCCCCTGAATAAACCCAGTAGATTCATCTGCCAAATCGAAAACATTTAATTTAAAAATACTATTTTATGTCTATAGAACAGATCATATCAACTCTTGAATTTTGAGGTATATAACTGCTCATATTATAACAGGAATCCTCCTGTAATCTCAAAAGCTAAATGGATATATGAATGTAATTAGAATGCTTCAATGTTTTATTTAACAATTTATAAAAAATATTAAACCTTTATCACTTGTGTTAGCTAATTTTCATTACCTTTCAAATATGAGATAATTTGAAAATAAATATAAAAATTGCAATAACATCCCACAGAGTTAAAATTATGTTTTTAAAAGAATAATTTTCTTTATATTCAGTATTTTTCCTCACTCTTTCTCTTTAAAAATATTTTTTCATCATTCTGTAGTGACTTGTTTATATTCCAAGATATTATTGGAATTTACCTTTGTTTATTTCGTATACTTCTGATCAATTCCAACTCATGCCCAATTATATTACACTAAATTAACATAATTCAACAGATGTTGATATTTAAATGTTTTTTGGCATTCAAATCTTGGACAGCTGTCTTCGAGCTTGGGGAAAAGGCAAACATTTAGAGTTAAATGCTGAACATATGCTTAAATTACTAATTAGAAAGATGGGATAAAAACTATGCATTATCCTTCCTAAGGACAATAAACCTCAGATAGGGGTTTCTGTAATCTTTTTACATCTAGTTAGAGTCCAGGGGTCTATACAGCCTAGATAACATACACGTCATGGATAACTTAAAACTAATTTCAGTTTTGATCATTTAAAAATTATGGTGAGTCTCTCACTAAGATTTGAAACACCTACAGTGACTTGATACTAGCAGCCGTAAGAGTTGAAAAGATGCCTTTTCACTTGCGATGTCAGCAGTTTTTAACAATATTTTATCACGGAAAATTTCATCATATGCAGAAATATGGAGAAAAATATAAACTCAATGTGTCTGTCAACTGGCTTAGATATCTGGCAATATGTCGCCAACCTTGGTTTACCTGTATACCTACCACTCCTTTCTCTAACCTCTAAGCCCATCGATCATATTATTTCAACTGAAATCTGTCAACATGTTTCTCTGAAACACAGTAGCCTCTTTAAGAAAAAGCCACAGTACTGTTATCACATGTCTTTAAAAAAAACAATAATTCTTTAATATATATGAATGTGTGGAGTGTGTAGATACCATATTTCCCAATTATTTTAAAGCCTTTTATATTTGAATTGGAATTCAAATGAAATTTGTTATAATTCGTTGATATGTATCTCTTAAGTTCCCTTTGACTTATAAGTTCTATGCCCCCCCACCCCCACCTTTGTTTTTTTCCTGAAATTTTTCGGTTGAAGTCAGGTTGTTAGTTTTATGAAGTTTCCTACACCTGAAGAATGTCGCTGATTTTATCCACATGCTGTTATTTACCATATTCCTCTGCCCCGTGGTTTCCTGTAATTGGTATTTAGATCTAGAGAACTGATTGGATCCCGGTTCAGTTTTTTTCATTTTGTTTTTGTTTTGTTTCGTTTTGTTTTGTTTTGTTAAGACCCTTTCAGAAGTGGTCTTGTATACTTCCCCATTTTCACGTGTCTCTTTACGATATATTACCCATAATGACCATATGATTGCTGTTTGATCATTTGGCAGTTAGCTCCTGAAATTTAAAAAAATGTAGGGACTCTCATGTTTTGGGGAAGAAAAGCATTATATAAATGAGAAGAGGACAGACTTTGTTTATATTTGAAATTAATTTTTGGAGGGCAGTTTCTCCACAGTCATTTAAAGGCATTAGACCTTCCAAATACAGACAGTAATAGTCCTGAATTAACCAAATTATAAAGGATGTTTGGTTCAAAGATCTCGATGGCAATACTAATCCTGAATATAAGCTAGTGCACTCCAGCATTGTCCATCTTTCAATTGAATTGAATTAGGAGAATCCTGAAGTTCTCTTTCGCCTGATTACTGAGGTTTGTGTTCCTGCAGTCATCATGAGTCTCCTGATGTCTTACCTAGCTATTATGGCATTTTTCACAGTCTAGTAAACATTTGCTAACAAGTCTGTAAAAGTTTTATAGACATAATGTTCATTCACCTGCCAAAAACTATCATGGAAAAGGAGGAACTAAAAGCATTCTTTTCATAAAGTTACATTTAGCAAAATGCAAAGTTATGGAGAAAGAGTGCGAAGGTGTGTGCCTAGACTTTAAAAGCGGGTTTACGTGCACAAGCTTTATTTTTCATATGCTTATAACCTGAAGCCCCAGGTATGTATGGACTAAGTTTTGTGGTTTTCTAGTTCTATAGGTAATCATTTATTTATTATAGAAATTGGAAACTTGTTAAAAAAAATATTAACTATCATAAAAACAAGTGATTACAAGGACCCTGGCGTGCCTTATTAAATTTCATTCCATAACTTTTTAATAAGTGCTTGAGATTGCCACGGTTTGTAAATGCTAAGGAGAAATTTCTTAAAACACATAAATCAGATGTGGGCCCCACAGTCTTCAGTGTTAGTTCATGTATGTATAGAGATGTAGTTTAGGCAGAAAACATTGTGAGTGAGAGGTTATTCTGGCAATGGTAGTGCATGAAGGAGGAGATAGTTCAACCAGAACATCCATTCCCAATTGGATTCTATCAATAAACAATAATTTAACCTAAATTCAAGTAAGTTTACATTCTATGGTAACGCTGCCTGACATATTCCTAAGTAAAAATAACTCCTTCCTTCTTTCAGAAGTTTTGGATATTCTGGCCCATGGTTAAAATACCCTGCCTTTCCTTTACTACCTCTTCAGTATGGAGATAAAAGTGGCAACATTTTCCTTTGCTCTTTACTAGTCGCCGTCCTCAGCAAATGTCCGTTACAGCGTATAGAATTATGACATTAGTCCTTTCTCCATAAGCAAAGTCATGGGACTCTTTACAGCAAATCAAAGCTGAGCTCGGTCTGTATCTGCCAAGTCAGTCACGCAAGGATCGTGTAGACTATTGAATAAACTAAGCCCCTTGATTTCAAGAGCTACCTCGGGCAGGGATCCGCATTTGATTCCATCTCTCCACGAGAGACGTAACTTTCTGACTACAGCTGCAGTAATATCCAGAGCCACGTCTACAGAGAATGAGGGACTGGGCTTTTCCCACTGAATTCAACTATCAATTTAGTCAATAAACTGATTAATTCAGTCACACAGGCAGCTTCCTTCTTTGTTTTCTGGAGAATTTAAAATAATTGCAAGTGGACATTCGTTGAATTTATTAAAACTTGATATGATGTATGCAGGTATCATCTCCCCCCACGCCTCCTTGTGTCCCAACTCTTGTCATCTTGAAGGGCTCACACAGCCCCAGACGTGGCTCATCGGCCTGTGCGTCAAGGCGTTTATGGCTCTTCAGATGTGTTCTCTCACCTAAGGGCCTCGCCTGCCGTACGTGTGGGTTTGGAATTCTCTTTGAATATTGAGTTGAAATCATTTTCCCACATGATCAGTAGACTTTAACCCCTAGGAAATGAAACCCATATCTTTTTTATTTCTCAATCCTGTTTTATGGCACAGGGCATGGCGTGCATTACATTTTCAGTAGACTTTTATTAAATGGAGTCTAATAAACTAAGTTGAATGATGTTAGCATGGAAGAGGGGGACAAGTGACTCTTTGGAGGCAAGCATTCCCTGGTTCAAATGCACTAACTTTATTTTCTGTTTATGTGATTTTTGACAAGTAACAGTTTCCCTGGACCTCGGCTTCCTTGGACCTGTAAGGGGTTGTTGTGCGGATTAAACAAGAGAAAGTATAGGGAAATGTTTAGCATAATACCACATCTACTGTTGGCACTCAGTAAGCTTGGATGTTCCTGGTAATTCAGATGATAAATTCTAAGGCTTAAGAAACCAACATGTATTCAAAATAAATAATAATAATAATATATGGTATTCTCTGCCCTGCTCTTTTAACTCCGTCATTCCCTAAAGCTGGTGAAAGCAAGAAACTCACCACGTCTGTTCCAAAATGCTATCTCAGAACAGACTTAAAGCTTGGTTTAGAGTCAGAAATATCAAATAGGAAGGAGACTGTAGTTAAAAAGTCAGAACAACAAACATATTCAATTAATATGTACTGCACTGGATGAAGTAGGTATGAAAATGGAGTATTACGTGGGCTTCACTGAAAAGAGTTAAGAATATTAGGGATATCCTATAAATTTATGAATACACATTGTACATGCCAACCATACCATCCTAGCATTTTTCATCGTGTCGTTGTCAGAGAGGGAATGTGGAGTTATGTCTGAATCTCATTTGACGGTTCTTTTAGGTAAGGTGTCAGATGTTGTAAGGTCAACATCCCAGTTTTTAAAATGTAGACACAAATCTTGCATTGAAGGAAGATATCCAAAACAATCATGTTTATTTTGAGTAATTCTTTAGCTGTAAAAGTCAAGACTAGCTTTATTTTATCATTTTTAAGGAAATTAGAATAAGCTTACTATGTAATCTATACTAGATATCAATGATGTATGATTCCAAAAATGTATAGTGATAACTAGGAATCAAGTAACTTGCATCAATTTCAGTTTAGTAAGTGCCTACTGTTTCCGAGGTACTCTGGTGTAAAGAATTCAAGAATACTCCAAGATGCCTCAAATATCTTAGATTCTGCTTGGAGAGACAATATCCAAATTTGAACTCAGGCAAAATGAATTTTCCTCAATTTCCCCAAAAAGTTGGTCTGCTATTACAGCCCTGTGGACTTATGACATCGTATAGTAATTTTCTATCCGTGTGTGTTTCCTTCCTTAGGCTGTGACCCCTCATAGCAGGTGCTGTCTCAAACTTCTTTGTGTTTCATTTAGCGCCTAGTAGAATACCCGATTCATAGTCAAGTTTTGTTCACTGTTAAATGAGTGTTTTTGAGTGAATTTAAACAATAGTTCAAGAAAGTAGAAGCGTTATCATTAAAAAAAAATGCATGATTGACTGCCAAATGAATAGCTTGTTATAGTTTTAATTCAGTAAACAGTTATTGTGCTTCTCATGTGGGACAGAAACAAAGG
Source organism: Rhinolophus ferrumequinum (assembly GCF_004115265.2). Classification (NCBI taxonomy): domain Eukaryota; kingdom Metazoa; phylum Chordata; class Mammalia; order Chiroptera; family Rhinolophidae; genus Rhinolophus; species Rhinolophus ferrumequinum. Next base: position 9,164,684 of record NC_046310.1, on the reverse strand, counting down.
TAGGTTCTGCAGATTAGACATGGTTCTGGGCCTCAAGTCGTTTCCAGGATCGATTTTAACTGACAATCTCCTCTAGTCTGAAAACAACTTGAGACCATGCTACACGGCAAGTGTAACAGCAGAGATAGGCACAGATTGATTGGAAATACCCAGAAAAAGCATTTGGAAGGGCAGTGAGGTTAGGAAAGTCTAAAGAAGACAGAGAACATTTAGATTGGAGTGCAATGAGAGAACTTTGAAAGCCGAGAGAACAGACTCTCTCAGAGGGTCAGAATTAGGAAATACAGAAAGGACGTTTTGTGAAGTAGGTACAATACATCGTGCAAGGCCTTGGTGACTAGGAGTTCCTTAAAAACACCTGAAGAAACTGGACAACTATGGGAAGCGTGATGCCAGCACCACAGAAGCCAAGATACAACAGCAGTTGTCTCTAATAGATTTTTTAGAAACCATAGTGAATACTTTGCTCTGTGCAAAGATGTCCTCACTCACACATACTCAGAACGTTCTAATAGCTACCTGAATTGCATGACAAATCCCCAGCACCTTGGGGTGACTGGTTAGCTCAGTTGGTTTGAGTGCAGTGCTCTTAACAACAAGGTCGCCGGTTTGATCCCCACATGGGCCTGTGAGCTGCGCCCTCCACAACTAGACTGAAACAACTACTTGACTTGGAGCTCAGGGGTCCTGGGAAAAGCACACTTAAAATAAATAGAAAGTTAAAAAAAAAAAATCCCCACCATCTTTCACGTACCATTTGTTTAGAATAATGAAGAGGTACAAAAAGAAGAAGCAGGTAAATGAGCTGTTGTGTCCTTGCTTATTAACACACACAGGGAATGCCATCGGTTAGAACAGCAGACCCGTTGGGCTTTAGATAAAGCTTGGAACACACCACGTGGAGGAAGCAAGACCTCTCTGACGTAGGAAGGACCAAGTGGTGGTCACAAGAAAACTGGCAGTAGTGGTCGGATGTGAGAGTCAGCGGGTTTCAGACTTGCAGGACTCTCGTGGAGTTTTATTGTGGTTTTGAAATGAAAGTGAGTACTTTATTCTTAGGTGCTGTGACACATGTAAAGCAAGCAGAATCAAACACTAAAGAAAAAATTAACTTTTCTCTTAACTACCAAAAAAGACCTACTTGACATTTAGAAAGGAACCTAATTATATCCTTATTGGAGCGTATTGATACCGTTCAGATGTAAGGACTCGATACTTTCTTGTGTTTGTTTGGTGTGTGTTCGGTGACACTCAACACTAGGCTCTCTTCTGGCTGGATTATACCCCCAGGGCCTATCATTGGTTCCCCTTAACTGTGCGATCCTGGCTACATCTTTTAACTTTTCTGTGCCCTGGGCTGCTTATCTGTAAAGTGCGGAGGATAATATTAGTAAGATTACTAGCTAACGGTTATCGATTGCTTCCCGTGTGCAGGCACTGTGCCAAATGTTTTACACAAGTGATTTCTAACTAAAGTCTTCAGAAACACCTTTGAGATAAGTACTAGTCTTATCACAGTTCTTGAAGAGAAGGACGTTGAAGCAAAACGTGTAAGCAACATGTCGAAGACTGGTGAAACTCAAACATTCACAAATATGGCGACACGTGGGCTTCTTCAGAGAACTAGGTGGGAAAGCAGAAATGGTGGTGTCACAGGGAGCAGGCTGTGACCCCCGACTACTCCCAAATGCCAATCAGCCCAACAGGACCGACCGACCGTTGGAACTAACACCACAGCTCCTGCAGTGTGGAGACTGATTGTGCCTTTGATAACAAAATCCCTCCAGCTACCCTAACTAGCTACATTTATTCACTCCATTGCTTGCTGTTTTCTAATTTATCTAGTAACAATTCGTATCTTTTCTGTTGCCGTTGTTGCATGCTCATTGTAAAAACAAAGTCCAATAACAATGAGAGGCATAAAGAAGAAAACTTCCAGAAAATGCCATCACACAGAGGTAATCGTCATTAGTATTTCATTGCACGATTTTCCATATCTTTCAGCAAACACCTATGCGTATTCATTGACTTGGAAATATTAGTTTAGTGTACCATGAAGAAAAGTAAATACGCAGGATAAGGAGATGGGGGATGAAGGAGGTTGCATATGATAAGTGTAGATATTTTGACGAGACCTTTTTTGTTTTAAGCTTACATTATTACATTCTATTGTTTGTCATACTGTTAATTAGCCAAGGTGGCCTATGGGTATGGAACATTTAAAAGATTCCATAGAAATTTTGGGGTAGATATTTTCTGATTTAGATGATGAGTAGTTTGGTATAAATCCAAAGTGTCTATTACTTGTATAACCAGAGCTCTCTGTGAACGTATCAGAAGCAGATAAGAACCATGGACCCCTTGCTACTAAAGGATGCATACGCACATTTTGCACAAGAGCTCGTGAGTTTCCTGGATGTGGCTCCCGCCATGTCCTCCATCTCTCCCCAGTGCTCACTGCGGTTCAGCCACGTGGCTGCCGCTCTGAGAAGCGGAAGAGTTCTGGCCGTGAAACTCGGCCCCAGCTCTCCAGAAGCCTCCTGACACACACCAGCCCCCCAGCCACCTCCCCTCACATACTCAGTGAGCCCTGGGAGCTGCAGGAGGAAAGTGTTTGTCTATGTGCACACAACCTGGCACACATTTTGTCTTAAGTCCTGAGCGTTACACTATGGTGTTTCCTATTACGTAGTATTCTAAAACCTTAGAGTCTTGCTGGGAACTACATTTTAAAAGTTCCTAGTTTCCAAGATTGACAACGTCATTATTTAAAAGAACAAAGATTTGGCTTGTGTCTATATAAAATGCTTTCTTTTAAAAGTAAAAATGATGAGACTTAACAAAACTTGTATACATTTTGCTACTTTTGCATTGGCTTCCTCTAATTTCTTCAAACGTTCCTAAGGTTACCATAAATAGAAAATACGATAAGAAGGAGGATATGGAAGTGAAATGGCTCATTGTAACCCAATAAAATGTTATGTGATTAAACAAAAAGAAGCAGTAAACATTAGTTCTGGCAGCAGCTGCCAGTCTGGACTCAAACCCTTGGACAAAGTGGAAGAGGCACTGGCGGGACAGGCCCATCTGACGCTGTGAGAGGAACTGCACACTGGCCAGGGGGTCACTGTGTCCGAGGGGCAGAGCCTCAGACAAGTAATCAGAGGTCCATGGACAGAGTAGAAGCATGTCCCAGCAGGTGGGCAGTGAACAGTGATGGAACCAGGAGCAGCTAAGAGCTGGACAGGGGTCAGCCACCTGCATTTGAGAACCTCAGGTACCTGGGTACATCTCAGGGCCAGACTTGAGCCTCTGGGGAGGTCCAGGCAGTGACCTAAATCCAAAAGAACTAGATACCAGATTTATGACGGGCTGGGATCGGTCCAGAAGAAAGGACGCCATCCCTGAATGGAAGTACTGAGCTCAGTGCACCGATTGGAAAGCTAAATTACCCCTTGCTAAAGTCAGGATGGTTCCAAAGAGAGAGGGTGTGCGCTGGAGGCAGAATGTGAAGTCAGATGACCAACACCATAGAGAAAGAAGGGTCCCGGACCAAGAACTGGTCAGGGTGTGGCCAACACCACCAAGCGCCAAGGGTTCTTCATGCCCAATAAAGGTGTGTGAATACCATAAAGAACAAGAACTTGCCATGACTCTAGTCGTTCAGAACAATTTATGCTTCAGGGTACTTGATACCTCATGTGCATTTTGATACCAGAGGAAAAGAGCTAGATAGTGATGTTTACTTGTTCAGTGTAATACACTGAGACATATTACACCCAATACATGGGCAGAGAGGGTAACTGGGGTCTGGAAGAGGAAGTGCTTTCCAGCCCCCATCCTCTCTCTCTGCCGCCCGATTGTTCCTCTGGTGACACCACAGACCCGCCTCATTTCTGTGCAGCTGATGCCCTGTCCAGGCGGATATTTTTCTCACTGACAGTGAGCGTTCTTGCCAAATGCCAGAGCCCCCAGTCACGTCTGTTTGTCTCCGCTCTGCAGCTTGTCTGAGGGTGCTTGGGAACACATTTTATCCAGGGGGCAGCTTTCACGAGGCCTAATTCTCTGAAAAGCCTCTATTTGTAAATCCACAGGAAGAAGAGACAGGTCCCTATTGTGTTCCCTCTACTATTATTGTGTTTGACACTGCCTGCTTCAGCCCATGTCAGCCCATGTCAAAGCCGGGTTTTCAGGCAAGGTGGTTCTCGCGAGGGTTTTTTCTTTCTGTTTTCTGCTTTTGAGGTTTTTTGTTCGTTTGTTTTTTCACTTTTTTCCCTCCAGATAAAATGCCCAGCTTCCTACCACCACACCGTCTAAAAGGATGATGGGATAAACCAGTGAAGTCTGTTTGGAAAGCAAATAAACTCCATTAAGACTTCTTTTTGAGCTCTGCTTTTCTAATATTTACTAGGAAAACTTTCAGAGTTAATACATGGGAAGCTATGTTTCCAATCACAACTGACAGTGCTAATTAATAATGAAACAGCATTACTTCTTTATCCTTTTCACTTAAAGATATGTGTGTGTTTACCCCTAATATTAAACATATCAGTAGTTTATAAAGGTAACAGGTCACGGTTTGTCTCCCCTCTTCTCTACTGCAAGCAAATACTCTAACTGAAACAAACGTACTGATGGAGCCCATTGGCAATTTCCACACAGTGCCTTACAAAAGGATCGTAGCATTATTATTTAGTATCTTTGGGTCTGTTCGTAGGACAACATATTGTCATTCTTCAAAAACACCACAGCAGAAAACGCACAAAAATTGCCGACTATCACCTTGAGTAATAATCCAAGTGTTAATGCTTTGCAAAGACAAACGACTCATTTAGACTGAAGCCAGTCAGGCTGCCTTTGAGACTTTCATTGATTTTAAATTAAAAAATAACTGCTGTGTTTTACATGAAGAGTGACAACTAAATAACGGAGTGGACCTTACTGGGTGTTATGGGCAGCAGCTCCATTGCACCTGTCTGAGGGAAAAAGGGGGAGGACAAACCCAAATGGGGTGCTCTCACTGATCAATAATCCAGATCTCGCAATGTGCTATATAGCAGGTAGTCAATTCTTGACAGAATTACTGAAATACAGCGAGCTGCTTTCCTTATGGATCAGGTCTCCGAGTTCAATGTATGGACTTAATTAACTTTAACTTTATTCTCCTTGAGCGTTTGGCTATTTTTCTTTATGTAGCTTTGTTGGGGGTGGGGAGAGAAGTTGAATGAAAATGAAAATGTTATATTCTATTGGTTCTGTAAAGAAGCCCAAACGGGAATTGTGGCTCCACGTGTGTGTGTGTGTGTGTGTGTGTGTGTGTGTGTGTTAACATTTTGTTTTCCCTAGCTTGCTTTCTTGTAAGAATACAGTTTAAAATATCTATAACATACAAAATATGTGTCAATAGACTGTTTATGTTATTAACAGGCTTCTGATCAACAGTAGGCTATTGATAGGACTGGGGTTTTCTACCGTGTGGAGGTCAGCACCCTCATCCTCTCAACTCTCTCGTTTTCCAAAGATCAACTACAGCCCTTCTGTAAACACTGCTCTCCAAACCTCCTGAACTATTCGCAATTCTCTGAACAGAACAAGCTCTGTCATTTAGAAATACTTCCAGCAATGAGTATGGAAAACCCCACCAGCAGTGGCTTAATCTGTAAGAATATTTATTCTGTGTTAACAAGAGGGTCAGAAGCAGATAGTCCATGGGTTGGTTTGCACAGGTCAAAAAGGGGCACGCTTCAGAATTCAGACTCCCCCTTCACTCCCGTTTTCCGAATGCTGCCTTCCCCTTCTCCTTAACTGTTCCCAATATCTGAGCCTGTCGGGGATATATGCTGTGCTCTGCAGAACGCAAGTTTTATTCCAGTCTTTTGCTAGGGGGAAGGTTTCAAGAGGGAGCAGAGCTGTTAAAGGATAATTTGTACCAAAAAGGTAAATTTGTGACTCTTTTACAGATGTAAAATGAATGTGTGTTTGACGTTTTATTTAATGCATTAATTAATGAGGGAACCAGGCAGATCTTACAATAGGTCCAAAGGAGAAATCAAAGAAACCCAGGAGTAAGGAGTATTGAAATGAGTGTGCAAATGGGTGCAAAACTAGCTTTTCCACAGGAGATGTGCTTGTCCTTCTTCCTCAGAACAGACCTCACTTGCATTTCGATAGACGAGAATTATTTCCCATCGCTTTCTGTTAGCTATAACTTAGCATTAGTGGAAGCATATAACCTAGTGGAAAAGCTCCCATGGAATCAGGAGCAGATGACTGGGAGAGTGTATTCTAAAAGCACAGTTTTCTATGGAAGCACAAAGTTTTCCCCAAAAAAGGAAAAAAATAAAAAAGGTACAGTCAATGCAACATGTTAAGAATTGTTATAAAAGACTAAACAATAAACTCTCTAGTAATAGTAAAGTTGGCTGTGCCTGTCACTGCCACCACTGTCCCCAGTCTCTTTGTGCCCTGAGGACTTTAGCTCCTGCTCAAACTTAAGCTCTTCCAGTAGCAGGACTTGAACATTTCATTTCCTTTGTATTTTCCACCCCCTCTTTTCCTACTCTCCACATTTTCACCACCACTGTGGGGTCTTGTGCTACATATGTCAGTAGTAGATATTAATGAGTGCTTGCTGAATAAGTGAATTCGTTAATTTTGTATGAGAAGGATGTGTCTGTTCTGATATTATTTTAAATTTTTTTTTAAATTTCTGCGTAGTTTTAAAAATAGATGTGATCATAACCATTCCTTTTGCCTTGGCACTGTGAGAGCCAAGAGTATGCCGTAGAAACCAATAAGAATGTTACAGTTATGCATGTTAATGAATATTTTGACATATTATATGTGATATATATACATATATCACATATAATATTATATATATTATATAATATATATATTTCTGCAAAGTTAGTCACTAACTGCACTAATTTTTAAAAAGTATTTAAATAATTATAAATGTTTATTCTGTAAGAGGGAAATAGTATGCACTCAATACAAAAAGAAGAGACAACTAGACAAATACCCATTCGCTCTTAGCTATATTGATAGGCTTTCTTCATAAGTATATTCCCTAGGTGTATTTCTTTGGTTGTGTACACCCTTCAATTAGTCTGATCATGACCTGTACTTTACTTTCTGCCTTCTAGCTAGAACTTATAGTTAAAGTAATATTGTTCCACAGCTCCAATTTTTCATAATTTTTAAAAACCTGAATGCACGTGTCTAAACATATATTTGGGGTCTTGCCTGAATTAATTTTTTTTTTCCTTTTAAATACTTCTCTGATAATCTGGTTGTTTTCCAATGGAGCCCTAGAAAACTTCAGGATACTACCGGATACCTCTCTGAATCACTGAAAGTGCTCTAATAAACCTGCTTTGTTTGTTTCTGCTTCATGCTCACCAGACACTATCCTAACCTCATATCTGGGATTATAACCCAGGAAATGAACACAGAATCCTCCTCTAACTTGAAAACTCTGAAGACTTTTAAATCCTTTCCAGCTTTGTATTCGTTTGTCTTGATTTCCAATGGACCGTTCCTAATTTTTCCAAAAACCTCTAATGTAGGGGTCCATGATTAAACAGAATAATCTAATTCTAACTAGTGCTAAGAATAGCAGGTCTACTTCTTCATTCTTGTATATCATGTCTTCACAAATATAATCATCCAGTGTCGTATTAGCCTTTGTAGTAGCAATAGACCAGCATTAATGCATTCAGAGTATGTTTCCTCACCTGATAAATAATTAACTGAAGGATTCTAATCATATGAATTATCAGGGGGAGCATCACTGTTTCCTTCTATTTAAAATGTTTTAGGAGAATTCACTGCCGCATCATATCCTCAAAGAAATTGATCACACTCTTCCTGTAACGAATGCTGTTCTGACAGTAAAGCATTAGTAACCAATTGATAACCTAGCAACAATATTGTGATCGCTTTAGCTAATTAATCTTCGCTATTTTCCTGTCAGAAGCAACAGTGCTTGATTTTATGTTGAGCCAGAAAGATTGCCAGTTTTGAAAATTAAAAAGCATTCCTTTTATATTATTCATTCCAGTAACAATTTATGATGGCGCATTTAGCTGCTGAACGCTTGTCAACAAACGTAATTATGTTTCGATATAAACAAGATTGGTGGTTTTACTATGCTGCTCCATCTTTGTGGAGAATGTTTTGATTTAGGTTCAGATTATACAAGCTGTGTATTTATGTGTCATGTTTTTCCCCTCCTTTGTTAATAGTTTTTTTTTTTTTTCCTGATAATTACTTATAGGCAAACAAGCATGCATTTGGGATCCTTATGCACAGGAGATATCAAACGGAGGAGGAAAGCTGCACCTTTGCCTGGACCTACTACAACAGGTAAAAGAAAAAGGGCTCGGGGCAGAGTGCAAATCCAAAGTTCGTAAAGCATCAGAGATAAAATACAGATAATTTTTAATCCTGTGCACTGAAGACGAGGCACAGTTGCAAGCAATTGTTAAACCATTTGCATCTAGTGTCGAGAGGGAGTACATGTGCCTTCTGAAGATTGTTCAGGCAGCCAATCCGTAAAATACTTGCCGCACACCTGCCCCAATGCACGACTTTGTATGAAGCATTGAAGGATGCAGAAACTTCAAAGGTTGTGTCTTTGGCCTCAAGAAATTACAGACTTGTTGGGAAAACAGGGCATTAATAGATGCAAAGGCAAATAAGCCCAGAAGAGATTAATAGTAATAAATTTGAATGTTCGGGGATTGCCCTCAAAACTCAAGCCCTATGTTGTGGATATTTCCATCTGGCCCTGAATGGGACAGTCTGGTTTCTTGCCCCAGCTCTGCTCTGCAGCAGTCTTAGATTTGTCTTTCCTTATGTAGGCAACAGTAGCTTTAGAATTAAAAAAAAAAAAAAAATCTCTCAGCATTTCACCTCAAAAACCATATCATTCAAAGAACATGTCATTCTAATGAGTGTGGAATAGGAAACCCACAAGTGCTGACAAAGAGAAGTCGCTGGACCAGAGGGGACAGGAATCCTTCCTGGAAAGGCGAAGAATCAAGCTTGGTTGTTGTGAAGGAGGTGAGTAAGATTCGTGCACATCACAAAATCTCCTGCAAGAGCAATAGTAAGGGAGGCTGAGAGAAAAGCAGTGATGGAAGGAAGCAACTGGTGTTAACATGTAGATGCCCACATCGGAATAAACAACAGTCGACCATAATAGTTGTGTGATGCAGCAAACTGACTAGAAAAAGTGTGTTCAGTGCAGGTACTTGGTCAGTTACAAAGAATAAGAGCCTTGGCCTCTTGCCTGGGGTCCTTAACCATTCAGATTTGTAAACTTTCTCTTCATTTCATTTGGGAAACCTTTTGGAGGAAAAGTTGTTTTTTCCATGATTAATTATAGAATAGAATATGAAAATAAGATTCATGTCAGCATGAGCGTAAGCAGTGAGAAGGTGGAAATATATACGTATATATATCTTGACATGGTGATTTTTCAAAGGAGATGAAAAATGTGAAGCTTAAATTCTCCATTTAGGGAACCTATCGCTTAGTTCAGCACTAAGAAGTTGAAGAATAATTTAAAATTGGAGCACGCGTAATGCAGTTCTTGCACCCATATAAAGGGCTACATTACAAAATTAGGCATGTGGTTATAATATCTGCTCCTCATCTTCTAGCTGTATTAAATTTTCAGAGATGGAAGTTGGAAACACCTGTGTGTTGAATGTGTTTGTATTTATGCAAAAAAAATACTTTACCACTCACTGGGTACCTACTATGTACGAGAAATTTTATTATGTCTTTTTATCTTCGCAACAACTTTATGTAAAGTTCATTATCATTACTTTATACCATAAAATTAAAATTCAGAGAAGTGTCAGGATCTTCTTAGCTACCTAAGAAGACATGATTATTGAATGGCAAAGGGAGGCTTCCAGCCTATACCTGCATGGCCCCTAAACACATGCTGTTTCCATGACAACATACTCATGGCCTTTTGGTAAGAATATATGGGTAAAGACTGTCTCATTGCATATGTTTCCATGAACCCACTACTGTATGTCTTAAGTTTCATAGAAGATTCATCTAAATGTTTCTATGCAGAGTATGCATTAGAATACTCCTAATATAGCTCTTTATACAGGAACATATAGCCACTTTTAGATTAAATCCGTGTCGTAAGTTCCTCAAATCTTTCCTAAGGCAGGTGTAGGATTCTTTAATTCCCCACTCCAGTTGAATGGTCCCCTGAATTCACTTATCTTTCAATGATTCGAGCATTAGTGGCAGAAATAGTCCAAGAACCATCTCAGGAATGTGACAAAAGCACCTTAGTGCCAGCGTAAGGAAGAGAGAATACCAGGGTCAAGTCCGAACACTCTGAACATGTGTGAGGTGAGAAGGAAAACGCATCAATGGTTGAGGATGATGCTATAATTATTTCTACAAGGTGATCTTGACATTACAACTCAACAGCATCAGAGGAAACCATTTATATGGAGTATGGGTATAAACGTTAAACTTTAACCTAAAACATTCCTAAGCTTCCACCAGAATATTCCAGATGTTATATCTCTCAAAACTGTTGTGATTCTCATAAGATTCGGGATTTTTATTATATTACCAGATTTTTTTACTTAATAAAATTCATAGAAATTTAATGCGATTGTGTAATGACTCAAAATGTAGTAGAGCAGGAGAATTATGTTGCTCGTTTTCAGTACATTTTTAAAATCCATGCATAACTGTTCCTCTCAGAGAGGAAGAGAATGAGGTTATTTAAAAGTCCTGAGTTTTAAAAAGAATATCTTCTAATAGTTTAAGGTGAAGATTATTATGCGTATCCAAGTAAGAAATGCATTTGCATAAATACATTTGATAATGAGGTTATGAATCCTAGATTATCTTGTCTCTGAAAATTATAATTTTGAAATTCTGGAATATAATAAGTCACATAATAAAACGTCAGTTATATTTGTAAGCTTCCAAAGTTGAGTTAGCACGTAGAATTAGAGGGATTTGTTTTTTATTTTTTATTTTTTTGCCATTTTATAGTCCCTTGCAGACCTCCCAAACAACACACTGAACTGAGATATACTTTCACAATTCCTTCTGTCTGTAGTCAACATTCAACTCTTTAACTCAACATTTAAACTCTCCTTTAAAATAGGGAATAAGTGTTAAAAGGCTGACAGCTTGACTATTGTTTAATAATCTCCTCAAATTTATATGTGAAATGTTATGCTGTCAAACAGCCGGTTTAGAAAAAACCAAAAAATTGTCAGAAAATTAGAATTAGGCACTTTAACTTTATAATCCCAAACTGGGTTTATACAACAATTTAAGACCCTAAAGATAAAGTTATATATTGTATAATGAATAATATTGTTGGAAAAGATTTAAAGTCCCCTCTCAAATGAATAACCCCACATTTGGTCATCTTTACCTGCTAGTATATTGAAAATTTTACTCACCCCATTTTAGTACTTGCATTGAAGCATAATTTCAGTTACTTTATAAGGCTGTGGACCAGCCAGCAGTGTTATCGGTTAAACATTTATTAATGGTGACAGGAACACCAAATTTATTTCAGTGCTTTGGCTTATTTACTGCTCTTTCACCTTTGTATTTTGTATTGACAAAGTAAAATGAATATTGATAAGGTGAGCTATTGATTTTTTAAATGTATGGCTTGTTCTCTGCCTCACCCAAAGTCACAGACCAAAAGATAGTGGATGTCTCAGTAGCAAAGGATGTAGATTTACTATTATAAAATTGAGAACTGTTGAAGCAAGAAGGTTTGCCAGCAGAATGCATTTTATAGTTTGAAAAATGTCATCTGTAAAGGTGAAGAAAAGCAGTGAACAAAATAGGAGGAATATTATTAACACATTTTGAAAAGGCAGTCAGCAGTGTTGGTTATGGGCTGTGTTTTGGGGAGAAGTCATAGCTTACTGAGGATTTGATAATAAAAAAGATTTAAATATGTTTATTGAGAGATTGTGGCTACCACATTTTTTTTAAAAAATGTTTTGTCCACTATATGTTACTAAATTCATTGTTTCCCACAATTAGTATTTGCTGTTATTGTTTTTGTTTTTTATTGAAAAAATATCATGGGGAAAATATTCATCATATGGGTCAACCTTTTTTACTATACAGTTTAAATTATGCAAAGAGATGCCTGTTGAACTTTAAGATCTCAGTATAGATATTGCTCTAAGGGGTTTTCATGGATATACAAGTTCTTGGCAAGAGGTTGCATTACAGCTTTAGTGACTTTTCAACTTTTCCCCTGCATTGTACTGATATTTCAATAATAAAATAATCTTTCTGGCCATTTAAGGCAATAAAGGCAGATTATAAATTATAATAATGGGTGAAGATTTTTTAAAGGTATGCTTTTCATTAAAAGTCATACTGAACATAATCAGGAAGGTTTTGTGTCACCAAGCTCCTTTTCAAGGTGCTATATGTCTTCAAGTCGTCCAAATCTATCTTACCAATAATTACACTTTATTTTCTTTTATCATGGATCTATGAGTATTGTAGATTATTCTTTTATTTCTTCCAGGATTTTAAAATAGGCAGATTTTTGAGGGGGATTGTTGTTATTAATTTGGAAACCACACTATCTCTGAACATATAGCAAAAGCCTAGAAAATAGATAATCCTGCGCCTCTTGATACATGGACCACCAAACTTCCCTGCAGTGGCATGCTTTAGTAGAGACTTAAACAGCAATCCATTACCATTTGGTACAAGAAATACCTAAGGAGAGGGTAAGCACACATATTAGGTAGAAAATAGTTGCTGTTCCTGCCAATATGAAAGACTAAATAATGAGAAAATCCTCAAACTACAGAATACCTGGACATGCTGAATAAAATGGAAAGCCATCTTTTTAGTTGCACAGCTGAGACTGCTGTGCAGGAAAGAAAGAGAAATGCTGATGACCAAAAACGGTCCTAAGCAGCCCCCAAGCCCATGTCCAGTTTTGTCAGTCACAGAAACCGTGCAGCATGTTGGTTAGTGTGGGAAGGGAGCCAAGCCAGGGAGCTGACCTTAGCAAGCCAGACCCTCTGGGAAGCTTAATTCTCAGAAAAGAGCAAATTAAAAACAAAACTCACTCACACGCACAGGAAAGTAAAGGACCTCATTGCCATCTGGGTCCAAGTAGAACATGCAAGATTTGTAGCCAAGAGCCTACCCTCACATGAGTTTCTAGTTGAAAACCCCACCAAGCCAAAGTATTTTCACAAAAGCTGGTCTGTGAAGCAAATGCACAAGCACTCTAGAGGTTCATGTCATCAACCCCAAGCCTCAAGAAGAACCACAAATGAAACCCTACTGAAGATGATCTCATAAAACAAAACTAAAAGAGTTACTAAAACAGATGCAAAAATGAAAAGGGATAACTGGCAAAGAAATAGACAAATGTAGTAAAGAACCAAGTAGAAATTTGAGATTATTTTATTTATTAAGAAAAAAAATTGAAAATTACAAACTTACTGGATGAGTTAAACAGAAGATTAAAGACAGCTGGGGAAAAAAAAACAGTGAATTTTAAGGACAATCTCAAGAAACTACCTAAAAGAAGCGCAGAGGGATAAAAATGTGGAAAATATAAAAGAATGGCTGGAGGACTTGAAGGAGAATGAAGTTAAACATCTGTCTAATACAACTTCCAGAAAGAGTAGAAAGAATAGGGAGGGATAACATTTTGGAGAATATTGACAGAATTCAATGATAATGGCAGCATTTTTATATCTGAAAAGAAATGTGAACTTTCATATTCATAAAATACAAGTTTTTATCGGGAAATAGTAAATATAAAAAATAAAGTCATACCTAGACATATTGTAATAAAACTTTAGAATACCAAAGACAAACAGAAGAACTCTAGAGCACCCAAGAAGGAAAGATATAACCTGTAGAGGAATGAAATTACACTGTTAGCAACCTTAAAAACAGGAGTACAATCCAGACGATGAGATACTTTCTGAGTGCTGAGATAAAATAACAGAAACAACCTAGAGTTTTGTATCCAGTTAAACTATTTCCCAAGAGTGATGTTAAAGACATTTTCAGGTTAAGACTGATCATTACTAAATTTAACACCTCAGATAGAAAAACAGAATCCATAAAAAAGAATGAAAATCAAGAAGCAATTTGTGATCAAATAAATTGTTAAACATGTGCATAAAGCTAAACTATTATAATAGTGAACGTATAAAATTAATAATGATGGTGACAGGGACCGTCAAGATGACTTGATTGTATAAAAAAATGGAACTAAAACTGTGGACAACAATAATACATAAAGTGTGAGGGCATAATAAACCAGATATGCGTGTCAACATTTAAAGGTAGTTACTAAAAGAACACAAATGTGTAATTTTCAAGCTAGTATAAGCAAATAATAGATGCCAGAAAGGAGGAAACAAAAATGTGTAGTAAAAGCAAGGTAAATAGCATTAAGTAACATAATAAAAACAAATCCAGATATGACAGTAATCACAGGAAATGTAAATGGGGTAAATGCATCAGTTAATTTCAGGGATTACGTGTCATAACAGATAAAAGAACAACACTCATTAAATGCTTTTATAATAAATACAACTAAAACATAAGTTGTAATTTAAATGGAAAGTCCAAGAAAGCTAGAGTAGCTGGATTTATAGCAAAATGAATCTTGATTTATTTCAGGAGAGTTGAAATACTCTCTTTAGACAGACTTAACTATGCTAGTTTAGACTACTAGTTTTTCTAGGAGTTTGACAGTTGTGAATAGGATAAAAATTTCAGTCATTTGGGAAAATGTGGCAGAATAAATGACATAGTAGAAATTTTGGTGATATTGTACTTTAATACAGTATCAATCAGTGAAAGGATAACATTTAGACGCAGATGTCCTAAGTTCATCTATACAGGGGAGCCAATGATGACCTTACAGTGATGAGGAAGATGAACAGAAATACAGAGACGGAAGCATTGGTAATCTCTAAGACCTAAAGACACTATTATATTCTGAGTTATCCAAGTATTTCAATGTGTGTATGCTGTATGTTGTCCACATGCAAAGTGAGAAGTTAATATTACAGTTTGCATATAATCCCATTAATTTTTTTTTAATGGCTTGCGAAACATCATCTCTACTGAAATTATTTATGTGCCATTAATTCTCATAGGGAAGCAGTGCAGGGAATAGAAAGTGTAAGCTTTTCGAGTGAATCTTAACCTACAAACTCCCTGTGTAGCAATGGTCAAGTCACTTCATCTCTCTGAGGTCCAGTATAATCACCCCCTGGCGCATCGTTATGAAGAATGGAGATAATGAATGTCATATGCCTAACAAGTAATCCACATGCTGGATTCACAGTGGGCAGACCATAGACGATCCTGATTATGTTTCAGCAAACATCCCTGTGTGCCTTCAGAACCGATACACTTTTATTTTGAGATTTTTGTTTGTTTGTTTGTTTTAGTTTTCTGAAAACCCTGTTGTTCGATACTTAATCATTCCATAAGAAATATATTTCTATAACCAAAACATCTGTTAGTAAACACACTCCCTTCTCCAAACATGTCAATACAGATCATGTCTTTTCTTCTCTACAACGTTTTCGCCACTGAAGAAAAAAACCTAGAAACTCGCTTTACGTTAGATTTTCATTATGTGAAAAGTAAGTGCCTTGTATTTTTGAGCACTTAACTACTTGAACTGATTTAACAAAATTCACATGAAAAATGTCTCCAGTATTGCAGATAAAATATAGAATGGTCTGAATCAATAAAGCTTTTCTATATTAAGAAATGAAATAATTAAAACATTCGACAGAAAGTAGTAACACCTACCACTTTCTCACAGCTCAAATTGTGCTTAATGCTGTTGAACAGTAATATTAGGTTGGTGCAAAGGAAACTGCGGGTTAAAAGGTTAAAAATCACTGCAAAAACCGCAATTTGCACCCACCTAATAAAATACTCGTGTTCCTAAGTTAGTGACTGAGAACAGAGGAGAGTGTTAAAATTTTGCAGTTTTAATAACATCACTAATAATAGCAGCCCTGCCCCTCAGCTGGCTCCTAAAGTGACGGGGAAGAGATGCAGGGAAGGAAGAATGAGCGAGAACCACCGAGTGCCTTCTGAATACAGGGAAGGGACTGCCTCAGACTGCGTGTGTCACCTCCCCTTCCATTGGCTGTTTATCCAACATCAATACGACACTTTAGGAGCCAAATTACTAAACAAGCTGCCAATTAGGCTTGCAGTCAGCTGGATAGATTAGCAGCTAAGAGAGTCTGATACAAGATTTTCATCTCTTGAGCCAATTACACAAGTGAATTGCCATCCACAATACTCTTTGGAAGATTTGCAGGGAAAGGACCGATTCAGCTATAAGAGGTATGAGACCCAGCATGAAGAGAGCTGGGAGTGGAACGTGGATGGGTTAGCAGGCTAGGAATTGCTGACACTGCCCAAGCAGGAAGACAGCCTTCTAGGAAAGGACGCAAAAGAGAAGGAAATCATGGTTGGAGTATGCTGTGCTGAGCCAGAGTTGTTCCCTCACATGTCTTAATCTCATAAAAAACAAAACAAAACAAAACAGGATGAGAGACCAACAGATCTCATTCTAGAAACATTTTCCATGAAAATCTGTTGTTGTCTTTTTGGTTTCTTTGTTTGTTTTTTAAGGTTAAACAGAAAATCCATTGCTTTTCTGTTTTGTTTTGCTTTGTCAGGAATCTGTGTTTCTAGGTGGAAAGATTTAGCATTTGAGAAATTTCGTGTTCCTCCTGTTTTTGTTGTTGTTGTTGTTTATCTTCAAAGTACAAGGTAATACTTTATTAAGAAGAGAAATGAAACCAGCATGTAAAAAAGAGAGAATGGTCTCTTGTCCAACTTTTGAAGAACACAAGCCGGGGAGGAGTAAGGAGGCCACTCCTGGGCCACCATGCTTAAAATAGCAACATTTTAAAATTCTGATAGTAAATCAATTACTAAAAAATTATGATGGTAAATCAGCTATCATTTGTTCACTTTGGAACTGAAAACTTACTACAATTTAGCATTTTTTGTGGGGATGTTTTAAGTTCTCCTTAAACATTAAACCCATTTGAATCTGAACTTTTGCAAGTTTTCGTATCAAAAATACAATTAAACAGATGTGTAGCCTAGAGCAGAATTAGATCGCCGATCTGATTTTAGCTTATAGGTGGAATTAAATTAAATCATAACAGTCACTAAAAAATCGGGAACATGGGACAGGATGCTAGTGCCCTATTTAACTTGACACACCTGATGAGCAGCTATTAGATGCCCTGGGGTTTTGTTTTGGTCTTCACCATAGTAATCATTTCAAAATAAAATTTTAATGGCCTTTTGTGTTGTTGTTCTATTAAGAAAGTGTTTGAATAGAAGACTTTTATTTATTTATGTATTTATTTATTTGTTTTTGTAACTAAGAGGTTCATTTCTTACATTTTATATATATGTGTGTGTATGTGCACATATATATATTTGCATATATATATGCACACATTTCGTATACACGTGTGTGTATATATATGTGTAGATATATATATATATATATATATATATATATATATGCAGAGATTTTACACACACACACACATTTTGCCCTTGGGAAGCAATAAATAATGTTAGTCAAGAATTTTTCCTTGCTATTAGTCCTTGCTATTCAGGCTTTTTGCAATTGAACGTTTTTCCTGTTACATGTGAAGGTACTTGTTTCAATGAGCTAAGAGCCAGCTGGATAAATCCCCAACCAACTCATTATTGTGCTAACCTTACAGTCTATTCTATTCTCGGTCCTAAAGTGCACTGAAGATGGAGACTCCCACAATGTTCAATATAGAGCTTTGAAAATCCGCTGATGATAACTCTAGTAAATAAGACAGTGTCCGTGCTTAAAACTCATCTCTAGCACTTTGCCGATTTCTTCTTCTGTAAGTCAGAATCACGAGGAACACCCCACTTGCTACTAGGCCCCAGAATGCGAGACACAAATTATCAGATTAGACTGTTGGATCAACCCTGGCATTTCTTTTATTATTATTTTATTTTTCCCTGTGAAATGACTGTGCCAGAGAATACATGGACATGCATAGGTACAGTTTAAAGAACAATAATAAGCTGGCCATTTGCGTCACCACCACCCAGGTCCAGAAACAGAATGCCATACTCTGTGGTCCCACGGGTAATATTTGTATTACTGCTACCGGTGCTTGAGGAGCCTTCTGTGCCTTGTATCACCCTCCTAAACATCGTCTTAGAGAAGGAGGAGGACAGAGTCCCAACTGGACGTGCAGTCATAATCCCGAGTCAGGGAGGAAAAACATCCTGATGATAATGATGGAGGAAAACAGGTGAAGGGCAGCTGTGAGTTGGTGCCAAGGAGACATAGCCAACAAGCCTTTGAGAGTAGTGAGTGATTTTGTCAACAACTGCTCATTTCAACTCTCAAACTCTCTAGGAAGACATTGCCCACACTTCAGAGCAGAAGTACGCTGGGTCCAGGACAGAGGGCTGAGGACTGGCTGATAAGACCACGGGTATCCTACATATCTTGAAAAGTGAGGCATCTTTATCCCTGGAGGCCCAAGGAGGGCATGATGGGCAAACACTACATCCCTGTACGTTTGTAACCTCAGAGTTCTAGGGATGCCTCGGTATAGGAGATTAGGCTGAATGTGGTCTCACTAAAACAAAGGCTGTTTCATGATACCCTCACCCCCTTTTACCTACACAATCTCCAATATTAGTTGGATAATCACTTCTTTCTTCTGCAAGGAGCATAACATAACCACAAGAAATGCTCTGGTAACGGAGAGTCCTGATTGCTTGTGTCTGGTTATCTCCAGATTTGCTACATTCCCTTTTCATACACCATAATCTAATATGTAGCTGCTGCTAGAGGATGAACAGAAATGGACCAATCAAAAAGAGCCAACTTGTGCCATAGCTGAGGCAGACAGACCAAGGCCAAGCCTGCAGCCGACAGAAAGCACTCAGGGTCTTGTGATTCCTTGACTTTTACGACAGTTGTTAATTTCTGACATTAGATGTTTAGTACTTCTACGTTTCCCCCTAGAATCAGATGCATAGTACATATGCTCAACTTTTTCCACAAGAGCCTACTAGACAGTTTAAATTAAAAATCAATCTTTGAAAATGTTATCGAACACAAAATGCTTAAGTAGATGCTTCTCTCAACGTCTCTACTAAGAAGATGGGGAAACAACTGCTGTTTCTAAAACTCGCGATAAGCACTAGCCAATCTTCTTTTCCAAACTTAGGAATGAAGGTAGATAGGAACGGAGTGATGGAGGTAAATAAGGACAATTTTTTACATAGTGTTATTTATACCTTTAATATTCCTTTCCTCTATTTTTCCCTCCGACCTGCGTCTCTGGTCATTAAGACATAGAAATGGAAGGAGGGGGAAGAAGAGAAGAGAATGAAACGATGTACACGTTACACATGAATAACAAATAACAAGAAGAGGCTGATAACCCGCCATCCCAAGGAATTAAGGATGCCATCAATGGTGCTTTTTGTATGGTTGGGTTTTAGTTTTGGTTTTATTAACTATCAAGGCCCTGGGCACATGTACGATACTATCGTACAAGCTGGTAATTTTCAGAACTATCCGTGAGGTGATGAAAAGAATTGCCTTTGTAAAGTACTTGGTCATTCACTGAGTACCTCCATCCCACATAGGGTCTCATCTGATCCTGACGACTTCCTGAGAGGTAGGCGGTGTACGTTCTTTTACTCCTGTTCATATGAGAAAACAAAAGCGCCAGGGGTTAAAGAGCTTATTGGCTATTATGCAGTAGAGCTGAAACTAACTGAGGTCCTTTTCCCTGTACTACAGCCAGCCACTTATCCAAAGAGGGACAAACAGCCCTCCCGGGTGCTTTGTTGGGTACTTTGTTGAAAGGTAAATGTAAGAGAACACAGTTTTCTTAGCCTGAGAGGATCTCCCACCTGTGTCCATACTGATGTCTTTGTTCCTTTTATAATTTCAGGGTTTGTGGGCGAAAATGCCCAGCCCATCGTAGAAAACAACATTGGAAACCGGATGCTCCAGAACATGGGCTGGACGCCTGGCTCGGGCCTCGGACGCGATGGCAAGGGGATTCCTGAGCCAATTCAAGCCTTGCAGAGGCCAAAAGGGCTAGGACTCGGGTATCCTCTACCAAAAAGCTCTCCTGCAGCCACAACCCCCACTCCAGGAAAATCAGCCTAAGAAGAAAAGCCAAGAAGAAACCAACGTTCTACAACTTTCTATTCACTCTACACATCCCATTGTTCTAAAAGTACAACATAGCTTCTGTTTTCGAAGCAGAAATCTACCTGGCCCTGAACGTGTCACTCTAGCTTCCTAACTGCGTCCAGTCCTGTCACAGGCATAGAAATGGGGTGTCGTCATAGTTCATGGTGCTACAGTACAAACCTTGACCTTTAAAACTTTTTCAGCAATTTTCAGCTGTTTCTCGGTATAAAGAACAGCTCATTTCTCTTATTTATTTTGATCTTGTACGTTACTAACGTCTAATGCTGTTTTAGCTTGATTCATTCGTGTGTGCTTGCGACGCCCAGGCAAATGTGAGCGTACCGTTGGGTTTCTCAAATGGGATGGGCCAGAAGGGATTGTGGGTCATGTCATCCGCATTGATGGTTATACAACAGACATATCATTGCATCAATGAAGTCCTAAAAAAATCTTTGATTGAAAGGCTTCCCGACTTCATATTTCTTGAGTTTGGCTTTTTTTTTTTTTTTTAAATCCTTGGACAATGTAGTATGAAGTTCACAGTTGACGCAATTAATGTTTCCCTCTGACGTTTTGACAAAAATGAACCTCACTGTTACCACCAGAGTGCCCTCAACATGATTGTAGTGCGTATTTTATAAATTTTACCTCATTTAGCACATAAAAGGATTATTGAAAGAAAAATGTATTTTTTAAATTCATCATGCCTGAACTGTAAATTCTATAAATCGAGACTTACTTCTACCTCTCTCTTCCCAAAGGTTGATATATATATTTTTTTTCAACATCAACTCAGCTGTAGAAAACTGATTTTAAATCCTAACCATTGATGGAAGTTAGAATATCAGATCAATTTATTTGAAGATGTAAATGGGTCTCCCAAGAATTCAGATTTCTGGCAGTGATCCAACCCATTTGCAAGGTGAACAAAAACGAATGGTACCCACTTGCCCTTTCTAACATCTAAGCAGTTACTTTCAAACCAAGCAAAGCAAGTCACGTTATGCTGTGCCTCGCGTTGTTTTTTTGAATCATCGGCTTCATAATGTCAGAGATTCTAAACTGCTCTCAATGTGGAAGATGTAGATTGGTTATCATTTTCATCATTAAGGACTCATAATAATATTCTATTTGTAATGGCCCTTATTGGTTGAATAAAGGCCAAGATAACACATGTGAATCACCTTTATAATGGGTTTTTTTTTTTTAAGGCTTTGGCTTTTTTAAGAGCAATTTTAGCTTCACTGCAAAATTAAGGCCAAGGCAGAGATTTCTCCTAGGCCCTCCACCCCCGCACATGCACTGCCCCCACTCCTTCAACCTTCCCCACCAGAGGGGTGCGTGTGTTATAGCTGATGAACCTACACGACACGTCATTATCACCCAAAGCCCACAATTTACATTACCGTTCACTCTTGGTGTGGTACATTTTATGGACTTGAATAAATGTATAAGGACATGTATCAGACACAGGCGTTTTGCTGCCCCCAAATTCCTCTGCTCCACTGTAATAGGGTTTTGAAAATTTGCAAATCAAGAGATTTTTAAAGGGGGGACGAGGAGTTTTGGGCATGCAATAGACCTTTCCCTGGTGGTCCCCTGCCAGTTAGGGAGAGGACGGTCAGCTGCTATTTGAAAGCCTCCTGATGGTTTGCCAAATGTATACATTTCTTTTAAGAATTACCTTCTTTCTTAGGGTTATTGTGGTAAGAGGCCAGGTCAATTAGAGGACCTATAAACTACCAGGTGAGTTGCTCTTTTGAAGCATTCTTGCTGGATAAAGTCACCTTGTTGTATGATTACTTTCTACAAATTTGTTACTTAGGAATTTGCCATTTTTAAAAAAAATGCTTTTTGTTAACTCATTCTCTCGATTACAAGCAGGAAAACCTGGGGGATACTGTCTATAATAACAGTTTAAAATTTCTTTATGGCAGTTTATAGTGCTCTGGTGTCTGTTCAAAAGATTTTTCTTTAAATTCCAATATTTTCTGAAAATCGGAAGATCTTCTAAAAATCTCAGCATTTTGGAAAGCCAAATGTGGAGCCACGAATAACACCCAATGAGGTTACTGGGAGACTGACCCCAAACTCCTGAGGACTTGGCTGCTCTTCTTCACTTTGCCAGGTTAACCCTCAAAGAGCAGAACATACACCGACTGGCGTAGGGGACTCTTCAATGAAATGTTGCGGTCTTCATGAACATTTTGTTGTCCTGGCGGCGTACTGCTCTTCTGAAGCAGCTCTTCTAAGATGCTCACTTCACTTGGGTGCCATTCTCTACACTCCTCCTTAATAATCCTTCTTTATAGTTTCAGCTGATAGAAGAAAGCTCTTAAACCTTGACATCTAAAGTCACAGAGGACTTACAATATTTCTTCATCTGTGGAAGTGTTTAACTATACAGAAGACATGAATCAATACTCAAAGTAGAGAAGTGGCAACATCCAAGCTTCCCCATGCTCTACACCAGGGGTGTCCAAACTGCGGCCTGCGATCCATTGTTAATTGGCCCGCAGCAAATGCCAAAAATAGATTTAGTTTACTTAAATAAACCAGGTGAGGCAATACGTACTTCACCTCGAGTGAGTGGCCCGGCTTTTTGTGTATTTTACCGCATACGGCCCTTGGTGAGAAACGTTGAAAAAGTTTGGACACCCCTGCTCTACACATACACCAGGAGTGCAGACGTCCCTTGAAATTAGCAATTCAACTTTTTGTCTTTAGATACTTGTTATACTTGATATTGACCACACTGTGTTCAATATCCCCTTTTCCCTCTTTTTCTCTTCCTCCCTCCCTCCTTCCCTCCCTCCTTCCCTCCATTGTTAAATTACACAGTACCCGCTTTAGAAGAAAATGCATTGCTAACTAAAATTCATTAATTAATTGGTCTCAACATTTGAATACATAGGTTTCATAACTCACACTGTGGCTATCAAACAGACGTTCAGACAGTAGGGTTAAACATAAACATAGTGTGTACCTATAGGTGTGTTTACAGGGCACCCAGTGTGCAATATACAGACATGATTGCAAAATACTGCATTTTATTCATATGCCTATTTTAACATTATGAATTGATATTCTTGCAATTAACTGACAATTGCTTCTCGTCAATATATTTTCATTTTGAGCAGATATTTCATGAAAGAGAAAAATTACTGTTGACATGCTTTTTAAAGTCATTTTCTAAAACAACAGTGACCTAAATTGATATTGTAAAATGCAGTTGTTTAGCAAGGACTATTTTGGATTTTCTTTTTTTTTTTTTAAGATTTTTTTTCTTTTGGTAGAAAGCTATACTAATAATACAACAAAGAATGAAAGAATAAACATATGTTTAAGAATGTTATTTATGAGCAGTCATTGTTTCATGCTTTAAATGTTTCCCTCTTACCTTAAACTAATGAAAAATAAAGGCGAAAGTACTTTTAAAAAACTTTTTTTTAACTGCTATCCATTGACAATTAATATTTAACAGTGCAGTTAAATTGATTGGTAATCTTTAAGCCATGGAAAATTTTCGATATTTTTCAAAAAAAATTAGAGAAAAGACTTGCTAAACAAATTTGACTTACACTTATTCACAGCTGATTGTGACCGGTTCTACCCCATTTCCCTGTTTTTGTTTGTTTTCTCTGAAGTTGGGCTGCACTCACTGGCTTAAGGTCTCTTTCCACTCAGATCCTACGATTCAGACACAGTGAGTACAGGTTCTCTCTCTGGCCACTTGAAATATCACAGCCACTCCATCTCCTTCTGAAAAACTGTACTTCTCGTTAACATGCTTGTCTATTTTTAATATTTTGTAATACTCATTCAAGTGTTGAAGTTTATCTTTTCTCCTGAAAATCTAAGTAGACTTAATGGAGGAAGTAGTTTTCTTTTTTTTTTTTTAATCCAATAGGTATTAAATACTCATTTATCTAACAGGCTTGCAGTAATATATACTCAACTGACAAGTGGACCATGAAGGCCCCTTCTGCTGGGTTCCTACTAAGCAAAGACTCATTACTTTACACACCTGACATTTTAAGTAGATCCAGATTTGTCTCTAGCGAGTCAGTGCCATCAATTGCCAGGAGTATGATCTAGTATTGTCACGTTTCCTTTATCTAGACATTAGAGTGGTCTTCTGTCTTTGAATTGTCACAGTTTAAATCATTCTCAGATTCACAGACCTCACTCCTGTTGCATTATCAGAATGTCCTGTGTTTAACTCCTTAATCTTTCAAGGATGAAGTTAGGTAACAATTGAAGGCTATTTTTGTGTTTCTCTAGGTTTTTGTTGTTGTTGTTCTTCGTTTGAATTTTCAAAATAAATTACTAGCATTTTAAATGCATGTATACTACTTGATTTTTCAGCTGTAAGATGGGAGGGACAAGACTATATTATGATAGCATCCTACGTAAAAAGAACACCCAAAACTATTTTCTACCTGTTTTCATCTTCCTAAGATATTTCAAAGAAAGGTACATTTCCTTCTGAAGCCAGAATTCTTTAATAAAAGTAGAAAGGATGAGAACTAGTATCCTAACTCATTATAAGCTTAGAAATATGCTTTCCAAAAGCAAACACATTCTTATATCTCTTATTGAGGTGAATTTCTTCAAACGTCAGAATTTCACAGTTACAATGAGCCAATGAGTTTGGGGGTGGGGGTGGAATTTAAGGTTCTGTGAGATGGCTGCATGGCTAATCTGTAATTCTGACGTTCTTTGTTGATGGCTGTAATTCATTATGGAAACTATGGACAACCCACGAGGTATGCAGTTCACAAAATAATTTTTAAGTGGATGTGAAGTGCTTGGCAGCACCCACTAAAGACGTGAAATTTAAAGTGCAAAACCACAATCTTTCTCATGCAATAGCCAGTGTCTTTGGGTCCTCAGCAGTCAGTACAGTGGGCCATATTCTGTCTGGCCCTCTTCTTGACCCGCCCACATCTCTACACACCTGTCCTTTTCCTGTACCACCTCTAATAATAACTTTCCATGCCTCTCAGTCTACCTCACATATTTTCCTATCGCAGCACAGCCTTCCAAATGGGGGAAACGATGGCCGAACACACAGGACACCGGCACGTTTTGACTCCCATGCCGTCGTACTTTTCCGTCAGGTCCCTTGACAACTCAGCTAGAAACAAGCAGCTGCAGATTTCGCCCCACTCAGTGAGTAATTGTCTGCACCACAGTGACAGATGTGCAATATAGCAGCTTCAGGAAAAAATTAACAGTTTGTCCAGCATGTCAGCTCGCTCTTTTTAGTGCTTGGGAGGTCTTGGCCCCATTACGGATGATTTAGAAATTGAGGCAAGCAAGGACCAGCTGCCCACGCTGAGAGTCTTCGTTAGTCGCCCTCATCTGCATTCCAGGACTCGCTCACATCTAGAAATTGGTGGAGCCCCTCTGGCCGCAAGATGAGTGTGGGCTGACAATGCCTTGATTTGTTGAGAGAGAGAATAAATGGGTTTTTCAGAAGATGAGGAAATATCACCATTACTGGCCAATTTACAGCATTTTATCTGTTCTTCAAACATGTCACTTTTGTTATTGTTGCATGGTAATTACATAGTGAAACGGAAAGAAAACAAATTCTGGTTACGTATTCAGATGGATTGCAAAATCATATAATCCTGATAAATGCCCATTTATGATACACATGGATGAAAGGTTCATTTTAATTTTGAATGGCTAGCTCAACCATAAATAGGATATAGGATTAAATTTCAGAGAATCTGATTACATGAAAGCAAACAGTCTTTCTCTCCGCTTTTTCAGATCCAGGAAATTCAGGGACTTTACTGTCAGGCATTTTCACCAACTGGATTTTCCTGAGACCATACGAAAAGTGAATTCAGAGCTGCATTGTGAAAAGAATGAACACTTTGAGTGAAGCCAGAGAGCTGTCTTGTTCTGGAGATCAGTCTGTCCTAAAGGCTTCTCAAAAACCAAGTGGGCCGTTGGTAGGCGAACTATTTCCAGCCTGGAGGAATAGCCCTACGTTTTGAAGCTTATATGTCCCAGTCATTCCTACAGTCTCACCAAACATTTGGATACTAGAAATCACATGCTTTTTATTGTGTTTGTCCCTCTTGGAGATTATTTTTCCCCATTCCCACTTCCCTGTTGTTGTACAAGAACGTTGCCTGCGGTGTTTAGCTGAGCACGCAGATAATGAAAAGCATAGAGACGAAAAGGAGCAAGGAGTCCGGGTCCCCAGGACAGCTACTTAAACTGTCAGGTGTGTAAAGTAATGAGTCTTTGCTTAGTAAGAACCCAGCAGAAGGGGCCTTCATGGTCCACTTATCAGGTGAGTATATATTACTGAAAATCTGTTAAATAAATGAGGATTTAATACCTGTTGGCTCCCAACTTTGCTATGGCAGGGAAAGAGAGAAGAGTCACTGAACTGCCTTGGCCCAGTTGTGACACGTGTCACCTCTGTTCAGAATCCATTGGCCAGAACTGGTCACACCAGCCCAACTGGATTTCAGGGAAGCTACAGAAAGTAGAGAAGCGCGTGGATATTTGTGAGCACTAACCATTCCTGCCGTAGTTATTTATTCATGCCACAATTATCCTATTTCTACATAGTCTTAACACAATACATCCAGACTGGTAAACATCAGAGCAACACCTACCATATTTCATTGAATATAAGATAGCAACAATTTTAAGATGCACCTTAATATTTTGTACCCTTGAGAAAGAAAAAAAATATAAAACACTGACAAACTATGATCCATCACCCATGGCAAGATGCACCCCAATTTCAGAAATACTAAAACGTGAAAAAATGATAAAGTATGTTCGTGTCAAAGGAATGGTGCAGATGAAAAAAAAACAAGGACTGTCAGGCGAAGCTAGGTGGATAGGTGGGATGAGAACTGCTTCTTGAAGAATGATAGGGTTTGACTAGAAAAAAAGAGGTCCATTTTTACCAATAGCTACGACTGTGGATGTGGACATTATAGATATAAATAGCACAGGCATTGGAGTTAGTCCGGTCTGGATTCAATGTCCAGCCTCAATGCCTTCTGTGTGATCTGGAGCTAATCTCACAAGTTTCAGGCTCTTGTGCCGAAGGTAGGAATAATAACAGCTACCTCATTAAGGTATGAGGGTTACGTGTAATAACACGCACAGAATACCCTCGGGCAGTGTCTGGCACACAGTATGTGCTTTAAATTAGGTGCCATTTCTTTTCCTGTTTCTACTGAAGTGATACATTGTTTTTGTTTGTTCTTCAGTTTGGAGGGTCAGAGAGAAGTGTTAACACATTTTTAGTACTTTGCTAACAGCTCTCAATATAAAGACAGTGAGATTAAACAATCTTCCCAATATCATAGCCACTGATGGACATTCCCTTAATAATAAACTTCAGCTATGGCTCCAAATGTTAGGTTTTTAAAAATGCACTCAACCAAAACCTATAAAATACAGAATTCAACCACCTGCACTCAGTAATTTCTTACTAGCGGACTGAAAATCCATTAGGAGCCATCGGTCATTCCCGGCAAGGCCTTTGGAACCCACTCCAGCTCTCTCTTCTATAAGTTGCTCATCCCGTTGAACTAGAAGACACAGATCCCAGTGAGAATGTAGTTAGTTGGCCCAGGACGAGTGCTAACATTTTGACAAATTCCCCAGGTCGGCTGCTTGCATAAGATGCTTAGGTTGAAACTGTGTCTTTTCACAGAATTTTTTTGAGACTACATTCTAGAAGAGTCCCTACCAAACTTCAGAGTACATAAGACTCACCAGGGAGCACTTTACAAATTTAGATTCTTCAGCTCCACTCTCAGAGGCACCTGAGGATGAGTATGCAGTTGAGAGAGACTGTTCTAGAAGAATCACACTCGGCAGTCTCCAAACCTTGACGCACATCCAAGCCCAGTGTTCTGTGGTACACCCTGTGGGATCATCTGCCCCAGCTCACATCTTCTCGGAACTGTTCTCAATGCCACCGCCCTTTCCTGCTTTCCCTATGACAATTCCCAGGAATTTGGAATCAACTAAGGTTTCATTCTGGCTTTGGTGTGACTGGTCTCTTCTTGAATGGAGAAGCCATCGGACTGGGAAGCAGAGGAAGCCAGGATAAAAATGAGGTCAAGGATGGAGGAGAGAATGAAGACGGAAGAAAATGCCTGGGTTTCTTTCCTACAGCCCTGGGGCCTCGTTGAAGGTTGTTAGATGTTCTTTTCATAAAAGAGAGAAGGACCGGTACTGGGAGAGTAGAGGAAGTAACACTGTTCTATAAAGTATGACCTCTCTCTCCATGAAACTGGGCGTTTACACTATGGGGCAGAATACTTAGCACATGAGTCTAAACATCTTATTATCAAACCGATAAATCAGTGAGTGAATCATTCACATTACACAAAGATTTTTCATGTTGAAGAAAGAGCACAGGATCCGTTTCGGTAGCATTTTCGCGATGCTTATTTATAGATCATTAAATACTTAACAGGGAAAACATAAAAGCTGAACTGCTTAAGCCCGTATTTATTAAGTTCCCATCACAGATTCAGATAAAGCAAATCTAAAATCATAATGACAGTTAATTGTCCAGTTTTTAGACTTTTACGTTCACAGACAGCAAGCTCAAATAACAGTCTGTCCGTGTTAATAAAGGAGTCCTGCATTCTACCATGGTTATAATTCTTTTCAGAGACTTATTTTCAGTCCCATAAGATGCCGTTTCACATTATAATAAATACTCCTTTTTTGTACAGGTTAACTTTAGCTTTCTGTTATTTCCATATAGTACTAATATTCTGCTAGATGTCGACTAATATTTCAATATATTATAAAAAAACTAAAACATACTACCATAACTTGACCAACTGAATTTGTCTCTGATTGTGCAATTATCTAAGAATTTGTAGTTTTAAAGGAGCTATTGCACCTTATAATGCTTTAATAAAGTTCCACCTGTGGCAATGGAGTATTTCAAATGGCTTGGCCTCATTTTTCTTTTTCTTTTCGTTTTAAACTCAGCCCAACTCTATCAAATTCTAACCCAGTAATTCCTATCAATAGAGCAGGCTCATTACTTCAATGGACTTGCATGAGACTGGAGAAGAATTCCGAACATGAGTTATTTTATTTTTTAAATATGTTAATGAATATATAACACACAATATTTTTCCCAGAGCGGTTTAACGATTCTTATGCATCCCAGAGGAGAGGAGAGTATGGTAAATCTGTAAAATATCATTAGAAGCCATACCCTTCAGTCTTTGTACCCCATCTCATAGCTACTTGCTTATCATACTCTCAAGCTATTCAGTTCCACTGTTGGTTGTTGAGCTGTCACTGCTAAGATAGTTTCCCCTCGAATCAGCAGTTCACCCATCCAGCTTACCACCTACCTCCAGACTATCAGACAGAGTTCCAGGACGCCCTCTACAGGAAGGAAGCAACTTTTTAAAAAAGGAAAAAAGGCAGAGAGCAGACAGCCATCTCTTCAATTCCAATGGTTTGGTTTCCGTTTACATCTGGGATCCAGAGGCAACAAATTACAGCAGAAGGAGCACTGGACTAGGAGCTGGCAGACCTGAATTCAAATTTGGTCCATCCCTTACCCATTCACCTAACTATCCAGGTTTCTGTATCCAGATTTATAAAATGAAGAGGTTACATGGGAAAAGGAGTTGATGTTTCTGAGTGCTTACTCTGTGCTGGAGATTTTGTACATGATTTCCAAGTGAACTTCACAGAAAGATATTACTACGTCTTGGTGGTCCTTCTCGGTCATAAAGATTAGACGACATTTAACTTCGATAATGCATACTAATTGGGAAAAAAATTAATTCTTGAAGTAGCAGAAAATCCAAATTATTTAATACTGAAGGACATGCAATGTTATCGTTTACAGGTAAATTACTAACAGTGAATAACATTTTATTTATTATTAATATTCAAATCAGTGTTTGCATGCAAATAGCATTTGAATAGGATCTAGAGTTTGGAAAATTTTATTTTCCCGAAGTACTTTATTTCCCCTATAACCACTTTCTGCTATTAATTTACTTGATAAAGATATCATTATAACGCACAGGCATACTAGCTCACCCCATGTCTCAATCACTGCAAATTCAAATTTTAGGGGGTCCATATAAATGGCATTTGACAGTATCCCCGGGTATATGTCTCATGACATGTCAGCCTCCTGATCACTGATACAGGATAACACTAGACAGTGTGACCTTGGGCGACAGCCCATGCATGATTTCCCAGAACAATGAAGAAGAAAGTGATGGGTTTTTTTCTTTTAGAGAACTGGGGGCCAGGGTAGTGACCTTAACTCCATATACAGTTTGAAGAATTGGAACAGATTCAGAAAAAAATCAAGACAAATGATTAAAGGCTAAAGGGACTGACTTTAAGAAAAATAGAGGCAATGAATAAAGCAGTTTGCTCAACAACAACCACAGAGAGAGTTTAAGAATCCCAAGAATATTTAAAGACACAAACATTCAGAAGGAATGGAATTATTTCGAGAATTACCCTTTCATTCCAGAACGGGGAAAGTGTGGATTGGTTGGTTGAAAATTTTTTTGTAAAGGAAAATGGTGTTTGAGTAAAAGGAAACAGAAAAGCATCTACTTTGATGGAAAACCTTAAACTAACCAAAGGAGGAGCTCTTGTGAAATCTCATTCTGAATTAAGGGAAGCCCTTTGTGAATCCATCGAAGGCAACAATACAGCCCAGCTCTGGAGTCGTGGGCAGGAATATTCTAACACACCTGAGAGTCCACCATGTCTCCACTTCCAAACCACGCTGGCTGGACGTTGTGCCAGGCCACACTTGGGGGGATTGGGGGGGCTCTCCACACGGAGGACAGCCATTCTGTCCATTCTGCGGCCGCTGAGTAGCAGAGGGTTTGGCTGGCACCCTTTTTGGGTCTCTCCTTTAATCTGACTTTTGCGGCTGAGAAAATAACCGAAGTACCGCACAGGTCATTAGGCTAAGTAAACTACTCGTTACAGAGCGAAATGAGACCAGAAATATAGTCATATTCTGCCCACGCAGAATGTGTCTACTTCCCACCATCTAATTAAATGCTACTTGCTGAGGATTTAGGGAGCATCCACCATATGCTTGTCGCTGAGCTGGTCATGGTGAGGCTTCATAAGAATTTCTGTGTCCTCCCTGCCCACAAGGGACTTGGGATCTTTCTTCGAGACACCCGACATATATGTCAGGAATGATATCTAAATATTTTATAATGAGACCAGCACAGGTACTGGCCAGTGAGAGGGGATGCTCATCTTATCGGAATGGATGCCAGCTGGAAATAATGGACATAGAGTAACAGTGCACATTGGTGAATACCAGCCCTACTCACGTCGGATTTTCTTTTTTTAATTGGAGAAGAAAAACACAACTACATCTAAAATGTTATACTGAATGTGATCAAATGCCAGTGTATATGATGGAACATAAATGCTGTACCTGCTGCCTTTCTCTGTCCACGGCAGACGATGTCGATCAATAATCGTGCTCTGTGATGGACGCAGGCAGAGTCCTCGGCGGTCAAATACGATGAAAGTTAACTCTTGTGATGAACTCCATTTACAACAATCCCTTATAGACACAGAAAGTGTTGATCACAGAAAGGGGCTAATACCAAGATAACCAACCACACAAGTCTCTCCAATGATACTTTCTTGATAATGTTAAAGAATTTTTTTCTTGCTTGTCCCTTAATCAAGTGAATCACCCTTCTTTCAAATGTGCACGTACTTGTTTTTCTCACTTGCTTTCCTTTGCCTATGGCCTTCCACTCGTCTGGCTAAAAAGAATCCCCAGTAATCCATGTCCGTTTAGAATCAGGTTAAATCTCACCTCTTTCTACCAATTTAAGTCCTGATCAACAGAGTAAAAATAATATTTAACCAGCACAGAAAGTACGTACTCACTTTTAGTGACACTATACACAATCACTGACCCATAATTGAAATTTGACTGAATAAATGAATGAATAAGGAAAAGAAATTCTACAGGCCCAAAGGCTATATGCAAAAATTAGGACTGATTAAATTAGCCTCAAGTTTTTGAGAATGCCAAAATCAGAATGGCTGCCTGCACAATTTTACTTACGGGAGAGTACGTTTTCAGGCAAATACAGCAGAAATGAGTGTAAATATTTCACACAGGTCTGCTTCCAGCCGATTTTCTTAACTAAAAGGAAAAGTTCACAGAAATCCATATAAATTGTCTGCCAGAGGTGAAAGAAAACACGAAATCGCATTCCCTCCAGTGAGTGTAATTTCTTCATGAGGCTGGCTGGCATTTTACGAAAGTTTACCTGGTGTCAAGCCTGCTGATAGCTGTGTTGTCCTGATTTAGAAATAAAGGATTGACTCAGAGGTGTCTCTACAATCATCCTGCAAGATGATAAATCCCAACTTTAACACCCAAATAAGAGGTGAACCATTAGCTCTGGCTGTTATGTGGACCTCATGCGTAACTCAATCTTCAGGCTGTCAGTGTGGCTAGAGCAGGGGCTCACTGGGCAGCTCCTGGGTGGGCTTAGCCAGCCCAGGCTGTCCTCGCTGTCTGCTTGATGCTGGGGGCTGCCTGCGGAGGATGCCCCATCTCCAGCCCTGTGTGAATGAACGGTCCATAAGTCCAGAAAGTGGTTTTTGAAATCTGAATAAGAGCTGAGCTATCATCTACAAAATTGTGGCTCATTGAATAGAAATTATGAAGAGATCCTGTTTTTTTTCGCTTTGTGTTATTGGCAAGCATCCTTAGTGAAACTGATTCTTTCCATAATAAGCTGTCATCGGATCCAATTGTGGTGGAATACGGTCTCGGTGTTTGATTGCAGGGTCTGCAGGCTTCAGACGGCAGGAATGCAATGCTTAAGTTTCTTCACTTATTGCCTGCTGGTGTACAAATACAGGATTTGGCAATTTAGCCTAACGTCTTAGTCTCGCCTGCTACAAACACCCACTCTGGGTGGTACTAGCCATGCAGCTTTCCACAGGCTTGGAGACAAGAGGGAGCCCGTAAAGCTGAAATCAGAGCCAAGGTGTGGGTCGGCCTCATGCATAATCAACCCACAAAATACTGTCTGATGGACCCCTTGCTACAGTTGACCTTTGGACTCCCACTACTTAAATAAACGAAATAAATAAAAAATAACAGTCAAATCCTCATAAACACTGAAAAGAAGCAGCTGGCTGCCCAAAGACCACTTTAATAACAGGAATGAAAATAAAACCAAAGCTGGATACAAAAAGGCTTATGTCTGCTAAAAAAAAAAAATAGAATACAGTAAAGAAGGGAATCAAAGCCGCATCCGCACCATACATGCCTGGAGCAGAGGAAGCAGGAAAAAGGAAGAAATTTCAAAATCAGAAACATCCTGACACGCCCCAGATAACAGCTAACTGTATTAACATACTCCATCAGGACACGTATAGGGTTATTCCAAGTTCCTCCTGCCATAGAGGAATCTCTATATAACGAAAATATTGATGGAATGGCATTCTTTGTACAGGGGCATCCATGCTGACCCTGCTTGGCAGCAAGTCCTCACTGAATTTTGTCAAAGAAAATGCTTTGCGATTAAATCTTAACTACATTCCCAGGTCCTTTATCATTTGCCAACCTCTCTATTTAATGAGGCTAGGGTCATTCTCACGGAATATTGATTAACCGTGACAAGATTTGAATACACGTGTGATACAAACAATGATTGATAAAATTCGGTGTTCCTGAAACTGTGCCGGCCACGTTTGGGGCTCTAGATCAGTGTAAAACCTGCAGTATTTGCAACCTTTGAGAGCAGTCAGCTGATCTTGTTTTCTTTCTGCCCTCACGTGATGTTCAGTCGAATAAGGAAAGATGAGAGTAAGATTTTGAGATCCAGTGCAGTGCACTAGAAAAAGTAACAGTTCATGATCAGAGCCCTGGCCTCAGACAGACTGGGTCATCTTGGATGGCCTGAATCTTTTGAAATCTTGGTTTTCTTTTTTTTCCTGATCCTTTTTTCCCAGTGGGATATAATGAAGAGAAATGAAGTAATATCATGTTAAAAACATTTTGAAAGTTAAAATGCTATAGAACTGTACAGAAGAGTTTATGCCAAGCACCCCCAAAATTTATACAACGCTATAGATGTTCGAAAATTAAAGATACCTGGTTACAGAAGTGATTAAAACAGGTTAGTGTTTCTGCTGAACCTTAAAGAAAATAAAGCCTTCCAGTTACAGAGATGGATGCAGACGTTGAAGATGGAGAGAACAGAGTGGAAATAGAGAGGAGACAATGTATATGTGGTGCGATGAAAATCTAGAAAGCAGTCTCATTTCATGAGAGTATGGGATAGCTACTATTAATTAAGAGAATTGCTGTTTTGGGGTGTCTATATTTTCAATGGCAAAATTTCCCATCCTTTCATTTCGAAAGTTAGTTACAGCAATACCAAAAACTCATATACCATATGCCACATCTCAATGAGTATACATTTACAACTCAATCTGTATTTTAGCTTTTTTACACAATAGTTCGCGCTGTAGACCACGTGAACATGAACCATAAAAAATTCAAAACAGTTTCCCAATTTCCTTTGCTGTTCTCTGCTATAATGGCTGATTGTTTATGTTAATGTTTCTATTGTTTTAATATTCTTGCTTTTCTCATTCATATTCTAAGAGATTATTGTTAGTGCCAACTCATTTGATTTATCATTGAGAGAAAGCACTTGTTCAAAAAGTCAGCGCAGGATATTAAATCATGATTGCCTGCAAGGAATTCCTTCTCAACATCTGCAAAGACAATTTTGCCTTTTCTTATTCCACTTAACTCTAAATGAGAGATCTTAAATATACTTAAATAGGTTTCATATCGGCTTACAGAATACCTTCTTAAAAGCCAGGATGGTGAAAACAGTAAAGCTTCTAATGCTTCTTTTTCTTGGTGAAACACCCATATGGGTAACAATGAAGTATGATACATATAATCTTCCACTGACATCCTAACTAACACTATATAATTAAAATAGTTAATTATATCTTTTCATATCATTTTATGTTATATTTATAGAGAACTTCAAAATTTATCCACTGCTCTTAATTTCAAAGAATATTTATTTCTTCTCGGCCATTGATTCATGTACATAGAAACAGGGAAGAAGTTGCTATTTTAAAATAAAGCTTTAAATTTGTTAAACGTGCCTCCAAATGGAAATACTTACATTAGAAATACTATGTGACAATCTAAACTGTATTTTTATTATGTGTATTGCGGGGTTAATTCCTAATAGTTGGCTGGTATTTCATAACATTCAGGTAATGCAAAATAGGATCAACCTAAGTTAAAACAACTCAAGAGAAAATATGATATAAACAAAAAATAATTATTTTGTCTTCAGAAGAGACATTACTGTGGACAGCAAACAATCCAAAATGTTACTTTCCTTGGTTTGTGTCACATTCGTGATCGTATCTGTTATTTTATTTGATGCTGCCATTCAGGAAACATTCTGTGCCCACTACCATGTGCTAGCCATGATACCGGGAGCTGAGTGGGAGAGGCAGAAACATAAAACTAAATAAGCTACAGTCCTTGCCTTAGATAATCTCGAATAAGAATAGAAGAACCAAGTACATAAATAAATAATGGTAATAGAATTTGATCCAAACTATAAGATAGGTCCATACAAAGCAGTACATAAGGACACGGGCGGGAATAACCCACTCTCTGTTCATAGATGTGATAACATTTTGGCTGGATCATAAAGAATGAGTGGGGACATGGCAAACAGAGACAGGATAAAGAATCATTCAAGGAAAAGGTAATCACTTAGACAACAGCACTGAACTGTGAGAGCATGATATATTTTTTAGGAAGGATAAATTGTTTGCTAAGAGTGGAATGAAGGGATTGGGGAAGCAGTGGCAGGAGATGACGATGGACGTAAAGTGAGCCCAGACAGAGAAGACCCATGTCTTCCATCCCAAGAAGAATGGAAATCTGTAGTCAGTGGGGAGCGGGAGTCAATGAAGTTTTTCACGTGGAGAGATGCCAGGCTGATGACCGTGATCAGTGACTATGGGAATCACTAACATTTATACAGCACACGCTTTTGCTCCGTGTGTTATTCTCTGAGTCAGCCCATGACAACTCCTCATGACAATTCCCTAAGGTTAGGATGGCAACATCTCTATTTTACAGATTGGAAAATGGAGACAAAGAACATTAAAATAAACAGCATACCTGTGATTTTGGCCCAATAGTCTAGCGCCCACACGCGTCACCACCAAGACAATAATGCATCATGGCACTCTTGTTTTAGAGGAAACCTGGCAGTGGTCTGCAGGATAGACTGAGTGGGAGAGAGATAGAGCACGTCTGGGAGACTCTGCATTAATTCCATTCTTACACACAGTGCCTACAGGTTGTCAGTGGATAATTTAGGTGTTGACAATAAGAGCAATGGATAAGATAATGTCCCCCTTTTCATAGAGGTATGATTATAGACTCATCTAAAAATGGTGAGTGTGTAAACTAAGTTAGAAATAATGTTAAATCAAGAATAGGGCACCAAATCAAGAGGTATTTAGGAGCATAAATGGACAAGCATTGGTGACATATGAAAAGTGAGCAAGCACGGCAAGGTGGAAATCCAAGAAGACTCTGAGTTTTCTAATGGGCCACTGGTCACATCATGATATCAACTGAAGGCAAGACCCATTTAGGAAAAAGACAAAGACTTTGAGATATATTGAAATGAAGATACCTTTGGGACATCCAAATGGGAATACAGGTCCAGAGAGCCTTTTGCAATATTGTTAAGCAAATATTTTTAAATACTTTCATGCCTTTTAGATCCCCCCTTGCCAATGTAAGGAGTCCTGAGATTATAATGCATGAATTCGCACTGTGTTAATAACCACAACACATGCTTAGTAAGTGTTTATTAAGGCCAAGAACAGAGCTAGGCACCGCAATCCAGCGATGATCAGAGACATGCACCCCCACCCCCTTCAGCTCAAGGTGATGGACGAAGCACATGGATACACCTGCCTCAGAGTCCATTAAAATGACCACAAAGACATGTTTACAAAAGAAGAACAAAAATCATCACAGTGCAATCAAAACAGGACAGGAGATCCTCTCTGGGCCAGAACCTCCGAGAGCCCTCTGCAATGTTGAAAGTCAATGGGATCAAGTGGACAGAAGATCTGCAAAAGAAACTGCAGCTCAATCATCAGGAAAAGTGTGATCTTCCCGGGAGCACTGGAGAAGCTCTGAGGTCTGCATCAACCAACATTAAGAGCCAGCGTGAGCTGTGTCTAACAGGCGGGATAAGTCATTTAAAACTTGCATTTCCAGCAAGCGGACTACGTAGTTGTTCCCTGTCACCAAAACAGCAGGCTAAACAGAAAAGCAGGCTGCTGTAACCCAGAGAGAATGAAGCGGTTCCCTATTGAGGGTTCCCAGAGAAGAGTCTGAAATACAGAAGCCCCCTTCCCTGGGCAGTTTGCCCCCACCTGCTCACTACTCCTCATAAGTGAAGAACAGCCTCTCTCAATTCCCTACCCACGGACACAGAGCTCACAAAGGAAGTGCTGTCCACCACTCAGCAGAGCCTTCCCAGCTACCTGCGTGAACCAGCAGAGCTCTCCACTTAGAAACAAACACACGGATCCCTTATGGGAGGGAAGAGAACAGCGAGAAAGAAAAGCCAAGATGGAATAAATACTTTAATTATAGGAGACTGGTAAACAACATGGATCCTGGAAACAGACTTGGCTGGATTTAAATGCTGGCTCAGTCACTTACTGACCCTATGGCCCTGGGGAAGTTACTCAACCTCTCTTGGTCTCAGTTTCTTCATATGTAAAATGGGAATAAAAATAGGGTCTACCTTAGAGGGTTTAGCAAGCTGTGGATGGTGTATTAAGTGAATGCAGCATTTACGCAGAATAACATTCATATCAGAAGCTCACTGAGGTTTCCCGAAGGAAGACCTTATATCTTTATACGTAGTCGAATGAACATGGGGAAAAATGTGAGAGGACACTGCAGAGGACCCTGTATTATCTCAGGTGGGTACAACTCGACTGAGGATTGCACACTACTGACTTGTCCATCTTTCCATAAAAGACATTAGTTTTTGTAACCTAAAACACATTTTTAAAAAGGACATGAAAGAAAATGCATAGATTTTTTTAAAACTAAAATTAGATATGGATTTATTTAATATATATATATATATACAGTTTGCTGGTTTAAAGAAAAAACTTGGCAGACTGAAAATAACAATTTTAGGCCTGTACTTTGTGATGTTTTATATTATTTTGTTCAATGGCATGACCTAATGCTTGTCACAAATATCCAACATGAAATTGAAAATAGTAACAATTAACTCAATGGAAAATTCTATCATCTAAATGTGCATCCCTACTATGGACAGATTTTTATTTTAATAGCATGTTCCCACTAGACTGTCATGGAGAAAATCTCAGAAATACAAAAAAGCACAAAGAAAAACGTGAAAATTTCCTTCATCCTACTTCTTACATCCCTTTTTTTAACAGCACAATATACACATCCTTCCAGACATCCATTCATATCTATAATTCATATCTGTATCTATATCTAATCTATATCTGACTATCACCTAATTGTACTTTTTTTTTAAATCATCAAAAATTCACATACAGTTTTGTAAACTGCTTTTTTCACTTGAGAATATCAGGAACATTTTCTTGTGCCTCTTACGATACCATTTTTTGTAGCCACTATTCTTCTGCATAGATGTATAACAACTTGCTCAGCCAGTCATCTATGACTAGAAATTTGGGCTGTTGAGTTATAGCAGAAAAAATATGTATAACACTTCTACTTACAATGTTACGAATGCTTTCTAAGAGCTTTGTTGCTACTTTTTCAGGTGGTTGTTGTTGTGGAAGGTAAACATAAATTTCCTTAGTCAATTAAAGATTGTGATTGGTAATGGTGTCTCAAACTTAACAGAATGTTGGCATCCCCTGGAGTTTTCCTCATGGCAGAACAAATAAATATAGATGGTGTATGGGCCTCAGTGTCCAGGGATGTAGAGGGCAAAGTCACTGGAACATTATCAGACCCGGACCACCACTTTATGACTTCGGACTTGGGATGCTAGAAGATCCCATAGCCAGTACTTTATTTTGCAGTAGACTTGAATGAAATGATGATAATTATTGATCCAACAAACTATAATAGCTTTCCCTAAGTCCTTGGGGACTGTTGTGCAAATGTGTACTTAGGGACTCTTAAATACTGCTTATTAATGGTTTGACAGGCCGAACAGCTCTGAAGGAGCCATTAGGGACCATGGTGTAAATCTTTGGGGGGTGTCACTTTTTAGACCCTACCTGTCAGAGACTGACACACAGGACTGAATCAGACTACTCAACGCATTAAGTGCTGCTCTCACTTCTGAACAAAACACCCACAGTATCCAGAGCAAACCAGCAATTTTCTGAAATTCACTGCTTCGCCCACTTTTTTCCCTTTAACACAAAGTGTGTAACTCATTCCCTTAGACTTTTAAAAATGGTGTGTATGGTTCCTTAGTAGTTTTATATCTAATTTTCTTAATTTATTTCTATAGATTTGAGTAGTAAAAAGAATTGGATACTTAGTAAAGTCTTTACAGTGACTAGAATAAAGTTT
Organism: Rhinolophus ferrumequinum; assembly: GCF_004115265.2. NCBI lineage: Eukaryota > Metazoa > Chordata > Mammalia > Chiroptera > Rhinolophidae > Rhinolophus > Rhinolophus ferrumequinum. Next base: position 9,124,692 of record NC_046310.1, on the reverse strand, counting down.
GAAAAATATATTCCTACAGTTTTTGCATTATTAAATATTTCATTATTGATTGTCGACCATATCAACATAATCCAACTAGTGAAAAAGAGAACTTTTAATCTTCATCATTAACTTTGGAGGTTTAATGCATCATGGTATATTTCACTGACATATTTTTGACAGTTTAGCATATATATATGTGTGTATATACATATACGTATATATATACACGTGTATATATATACATATGTGTGTGTATATATATATGTCTATATATATATGTTAAAGTGTCAAAAAATGTGTATACATGACTTGTATTCATCTTTCATTATCAGCATACTTGTATATTATTACAATACAGTTTTTTCCTTTCTTAAAATGTGTATACATTTTTTTGGCACTTTTATATATATATATAAATGTATATATATACATATATGTGTGTGTGTGCGTGTATATATATACACACACACACACACACACACACACACACACACATCTCCTCCCAGGCATCCATCCATATCTATATCTATATTTATATCTATTTCTGTCATCTAACCAAATACCTTCACAATAACATTGCAGTAGCAGGAACGCTGGGGAAACTTAACTGCCGGAGTCCCACCCACGGTACTGAAGTCAAGCATGCTTTTTCTTTCATAACCAAGTTCCACTGAGACACTTAGAGAGGCGAAATTACAATGTTTTGCCAGCATACATCTCCTTTTGAGTTATCTTCTTTGTTTTGCAAACCTAATCTGGAGGCCTGAACTTCCAAGGCCTGTGCTCTGTTGCTGGAGGGGCACACTAGGGTTTAAATTGCATCTCTTCAATGCATTCTGGCACTGCCGCCCGAAGCCAATCCTTGTTTTACTGGCAACCTGCCTTCCACGAATGGAGGAAGCAGATTGCCTCTTTGCTGAATAGTTAGACAAGGTACTGATATAACAACACTGGACAAGCAGCTGGGAGCGGGGCTGTCAGCTTGTCACACACTGACAAATCTGTTGTTCATATCCAGGCAGGATGTGTGTCCTCACGCGCCATCGGGACCATCCATCTAGCGCGGGCGGCGCGAAGAAGTAGCGTCTCCCCCACGCGCCTGTGGACCCCGCGCTGTTATTACACCCTTCCGAAGGCGCTCGGCTAAACAACAACGCATTTGCTTTTGTATGATGGGGACTGGCAAATGAGACAAGTACCAGAGCCGGCTCAGTTTTTGTTTCTCTTTCTTCGTTCAACACACCAAGACAGACTGTAGTATTGTCATTTCATGTCACATGCATAAAAATCACAACTCTAAATGGCTCCAAACTGCTCTCCTGAAAATCTACAAGGCAGAAGGGAGAGCAGATACGAGGAATATTAAAATAAGTGGTGTTGTTTGAAGGGGGAAAAAACCATTTGAACAAATGTGGGTTGAGTTTTTTGGTTTTGTTTTTGTTTGGGGATTTTGGGGACGGTAGGTCTTTTTTCAGGTAGGGCTGACTTTCAGGGTGATCCCTGACAAATTTCCCCTAGAGCCACCCAATGTGTGACACACACACTCTTACTCTCTCTGCAGAGTCATTTCAGGCTGAATGTGTAGCCTGCCTGAGACTAAATTTACAATTCCCTAGCCAAACCGTATCTATATTTATATGGGCCTTTCTAAACCAATGAAACATATTTTCTTTCGAAATGTAGGCCTGAGCAGGAATTTACAGGCTCTATCCCAGAATTTCTGGTATGATGCCATTTACCGTTTGTTGGTCCTTACCTGGGAAGTTTAAAAACAAAATTCTGGCTATGGACTATGGATTTGCATCAGTGAAACAATGTGGTGTGTCCTGGCATCTTTTTCATTTTCTAACCACAGCGCACTTTATTGCTCAGAAAAAAGAGACTAAATACATCAGAATTAGGACTGCAGTATAGAGTGTTTAGTGGACTGATCTGTGTTTTTGATTCTCATTTATCTTTTTTTTTTTTTTTCTGTTCCCATGGTCAGTACAAGAGCTCTTTCTTCCGAGGAAATATTTTGTGCAGTATTTCAGGTAATCTGCTCCGTAAGATTCACAAAAATGTGCACTAGCTCAAAGAGGCAAACATTTTAAGTTACAGACACAAATGATGCTGAAATGCCATGAGATTTTGGCACTAAAAAATTTCATATTGCCAATGTTATCGACAGCACATCATTGTAGTTTGTAATTTAATTTTAAAATTATTTTAGTAGAGATACTTTTCGTCGGTAAAAAAAAAAAACTAATAATAATATTTAGTATTTGTTGAGGTCTCACGAGTTGTTAGACTTTTTTTCTGTATTGATATTTCTTAGGAGAAAGAAATCTATTAATTATGTAATTGGTAGAGTAGAAGAGAACAACAGCTAACAAGCTAAGTGAAAAAAACCGCAAAGAATAGTTTTCATCTTCTGTTTACTATCTATAGTGCATATTACATCGACTATATAATTAGTCTTGCATAAACATAGAAATTAAGTAGTAACAGGTACTACTTATTTTCCTAAAATTCCTGAAATGACACAAACTTTCAAGGATTGTCAAGGAAGCAAGATTGTAGTAAAACTTTTATTTAATTAAATTAATTACATCTACATGTAAGGAAAAAATATATCTCTGTCATTCAGGAAATTCAGTTTTTGGATCTGTTTTTAAAGTAGCATCATATGAATGTTCTCTTAATTGGGGAAATACCCTTGATTACTAAAAATATTATCCCCTCGATTTACTTTTGTTTAAGGTATAACATAGCTTTAAGCAAATATTTATTACAATATGTTTTTTTACATTTTTATGGCTCTGAATGAGAGGGAAAGTGAAAATATGTTTAAATCAGTAGTGCAAAGAAATATGAAATGTTGATTCATACTTTGGAAATGAATTTGTTCTAATAGACAATAAATCATAAATATTCAAGAGGACTAAATAACTCTTGTCAACTTTAATAATAGCCACGTTAACTCCTCTATAGACTCTCAAATGTTAAGCTTTTGTCTATTTTTGTGTACAACAATGATGAAAATTCCCCATCCTTATAAAATTTCTGGGTGCTTTTTTTCTGCCCTGAGACTGGTGATTTTTGATTGACAGAAAGATTACCTAATAAACCTTCACTACAAACTAATTAATCACTTTGAATACAACGCTAAATTGGCAGGCATAAAAAAGCAAATGAAATGGGTGTTGGAGACCATTTTCAAATGACCTTAGTTAAAAGCCAAGTACAGACTTAATTCTTCTCTCCCAGTGCCTTCTTCATGTCACAGGAACTGGTTCCCGTGCACTTACTGGCCCCCATGCCTGCCTGACATCCCCTGACAAACGTTTAGCTTCTGTGAATAAAACCACACCAAGAATCAACAAGTATTTGTCAAGCTCTGGAATAAGACTACAACAGTGGTGCCAGTTGCAGTTCAAAATGTCAACTTTCCAGTGTAGTATCCTAAACCCCACACCTGCCTTTTGTGCTACAGGTGTTATAGGATCAAAGTACGAAAGGGGGTGATACAAAGCCCTGCAAGAACAAGAAACCTTTTCCAGATTCTCTGGGTTCCCACTTGCAACAAGTAGGATACCCCTCAAGGTGTATCCAATATTCATCTTCTAACCTCAGGCCTAAAAATAAATGAAGACAAAACCCAAACACGGGACAGTCTAAAGAAACACAACACTAGCAATGTATTACTTGGGAGGGACGTTACCCATCCCCAACTCTATGCTGCGTGGGCCCCTCTCTGCCTCCCAGTGTTGCCTGTGGTAGCTTTTGTCTGTTGACCTTGTTCATGGCTGGCTGCCTCCGCGAGATGAGTAGGTCCCAGGATCTGTCTGTTGAACTCATAATACAGACATCCTCCTACCAAACAAGCTGTGGCTTCCTGGGACACTAATGAGCCCTCGGCTATTTATTGGGTCTCCCTGCCCCCACGCCCCCGTCTCTGCTTCTGGTATCCCTTCCTGTCCCCACCCCGAGCCAGCCCTGCTTCTTCAGCTCCCTCTCCTCTCTGCTTTTATCCAGAGACAGAGAGGGAGAAAGGAATTATTTATTGTGCGTCTGTTTAAAATGAAAGGCTTTTACATTTTAATGAGCACTAAATAGGTGCGAGGAAATATTGTTCATTAGCTGTAATCTGCAGAATTGCTTGAGTGAACTTCCTTTGGAGGCTGCTTTAAACGGTTCACTCAAGTAAAGCAGTTTGTATGGTAATTAAGGGAGCATTTTTCTGTCAACATCTGTGCTGCTATTTATAACAAAGGAGGCAGCTCGCAGCAACACCGGAAGAGCAGGAAGGGGTCTGTCCTGAAAGATGCAGGTGGAGTGGGGTCTACTTTGGTTGTGGTGCCACCACTATTTCTTCTTGGCACCTTTACAACCATGACAAGCTCTTTATTCTTGTTTTGTTTCCACTCAGCCTCTAACAATTCTAAAAAAAAAAAAAAAAGAAATTTTTCCCCACTCTTCCTGGCTATGAAGAATTATCTCCTGACATCTCTTCATTAATCACATCCTTCACTTGGCAGCTCAGGCAGGAAGATTCAAGCTGCTTTGGAGAAGCAAGTGGTCTTCAGCGTTGTCAGATGGTTTCTTTCTGACTGTCATCCATTTTTCTCTTGGTTGCCCTTCCACACACACACAGTGGAGGCAAGATACCCGGATCAGAACTATGGAATCCAGGGCAGGCAAAGATTACTGGGAAACTAAGAACTAAATTGGATACCTCAAATTCCTGCTCTTGTAGGGAATCCATCATCACTCCAAAATGCATGACGTACAGTCCGCTGGACCAGCAACCAGCCTGATTTGATATTTCCCTACAGTGTCTGATAGGACTATTTGCATTCTCCCTAACTAGAGGAAGTCCTGGCCAGACATACGCTCAGACCAGAGAGACTCAGGACAGGGTGCTGATCTGAAAGTTCTAGAGACAGACAGCTGGAAAAAGGGAGGTTCATCAGGGAGGTGGCTTGCCTATGCTGAAGCCAGGACCAGGAAACACAGGAGCAGGCAATCAACACACACAAACAGCCTGTAGGAGGGCTGACGGTTCTATAGTCACGCCTGGGACTGGGCAAAACTCCAACACTTGGAGGGACTACAGAGGGGCAAGTTAGAACCACAACCCTTGAAGTGGGAATTAGTGAACATAGGGATTAAAGCAGGAATTTTTATTTGGGGAATAAGACAAGGCCCCGGCTCCTGAATCCAGTGAGGTTTAAGGTCTGAACCAAACCAGCAGTCATCCCAACTGGATGTGTTACCTTTGAACAACGGGTAGATCCTTCTAAATCTTCTCTGGCTAATGGCAGAACTATGCCAAAATTCTCAAGAAGAGCAGGTAGTTTTCTTAGCTGTGAAGGTTATACCAATACAGGGACAAGAATCCAGCAGATTTTAACTACTGAAGCAAGACAAGAGTATTTATCAGGTAGATTGCGATTCTAAAAAACAAATGAATATAAAATATTCTATTCAGTTTTTCCTTTCTTTTTTCCTTTCTTCCTTCCTTCCTTCCTCTCCTTTCTCTCTTCCTTCCTTTCCTTCCTTTTTTCCTTCCTTCCTTCCTCACTTCCTCCTTTCTCTCTTCCTTTCCTTCCTTCCTTCCTCTCCTTTCTCTCTTCTTTCCTTTCCTTCCTTCCTTCCTTCCTTCCTTCCTTCCTTCCTTCCTTCCTTCCTTCCTTCTTCTTCCTTTCTTCCTTCCTTCCTTCATGTAGACATTCTGAGGAATGTAACTTGTAGGCAATGGAGAATCACTGGAAAATTGAAATAGGAAGCAAACACTATCTTATATGAATCTTAGATCCCATGGGCAGCGGTAGAGATGGGATTAGAAGAGTAGAAGCCTTGAGCTAAGGGAAACTAATTGGGAGTCTCATTTTCATGAAATTATCTTTAATTTCTTAATATTACAAACTTGAAGAAAAGTCCACAGAGAAGACTATAGGAATCCTGGGAGAGACGACAAGATCCGGAACTAAGGCAATAGCACTGATGACGACGGAGAGAAAAAAATCAGATTTTCAGCAGATCCAATGTCTGTAGAACTCGGTGACTAACTAAATGTGGAGGGTGAAGAAAAGAGATTAAGTTTGGCATGAGTTATAAGATTTATTTATTCAACAAAGTGTTTCTGATTGCCCATTATTACTGTTTGGGCTCCATCATCATCCTCTTCCTCAATGAAACACAGAATTAGGCCCAGGAAATAAAATAAAGCATCCGACTTGGTATCTGCTCTAAGATTCCAGTGTGGGATAAGGAGCACCTTTCCTCATAACAGGGAATTTTGACACAGAAGCAACTGGCATTGTTTCTCTCTTATAACTGGGATATATTTCACACACACCATAAAACCCACTCTTCTACTGTGTGCCATTCACCAGCTTTTCAAAAATTCACAAAGTTTTACAACCATCACTACTGAGTCCAGAATATTTTCATCAGCTCCCAAAGAAACCCTGTATCCATTGGCAGCCATTCCCCATTCCACCATCTGCGTGAACGCAAGACCTTAAATGGGACTTATTTCAGGAATATTAATCAGAGATATCTGTGGGGTATCCAAGTGCAGGCGTCTGGGAGGTGTTTGGATCGGGAGCTCAGGGGAGAAATCTGTACTGAAAATGGAGATTCGCGAATCCTCAGGAAACGGAAGTTAGCGGAAGCCATGGGAGTAAAGATTTTCACAGAAGGAGAGAAGATCTCCAAGGATGGGTCCTGAAGAGTGTTGATATCTGCAGTTTAAGCAGATCATTGGCAGTGTGGTTTGAGTCATTCTGTGTCTTTCCACAAGTACGGAATTCCAGCCATTGACACACACACACGGCACTTATAAAAAGCCAGACATCAATGACCATTTGTCCAGATTGACCAAAGTGAGTACACCCATAGGGTCTTCATTACTCCTGCTGTTTTGGGTTTCATTTGCTGCAAATTATCTGCCCTAGTCACTTTTAGAAATTCTGAAAATATCAAATCTTTGCATTTATCTTGAGGAGAGGGATCAGGCCCCATAATTCTTTCTGTTCTCAACTGGACATAGTGCTTATCTGGTGCTTATATACATGGAGAGTGCAAAATAAATGTTGATAAGAATAAAATGATTCTATGGGTATTTATCACCAATTAGACATTTAATCTCCACATTCATTCATCTAATCATTTATTCATTTAACTAATATTTACTGAGTGCCTGTTATGTACAGCTATAAGCTTACGGATGCAGGATAAAGTGTAAAGGATGTCTTAGCTATTTTCTTATTTTATAGTTATATTTTATATTCACTCTCTCTGTTTATTAATGAAGCCAAGATAAATGTTGGATACGTTTTAAGAATTTTCAAAAATAAGTATGTTGATTTAATAAAACCAGTCAGATATCATCTTTAAAAATTATTTCTCTTCATGGTTGGCTTGTGTGATTGCTTTCTCTCTGGTCTATTTTTAGCCCACGTAGGTAACATAGAGTCAAATATTTTAAAACAATCTCTTTAAAACTGAGAGGGGGTTTTCCTTCATTGGCTTTGTGTTTAATTCGGTTATTTATTATTTATTAGGGAGACATTCTATGATGGGTGCTATCAGAATATTTTAAGCTTTAGCCAATTTTTATTACTGTATGGGCAAAAATAGATTTTGACAATGGAATTTGACACATGTAATCAACAAATGGCAACATTTTGCAAACTTCAGCTTCTAATCTAATTTAGCTGTCACTGCAGGTACCATCACACTAAAATCCATCATTAGGACCCAACAGGGCATATTTTGGCACTCTGTTAACATTTACCTTGGAATTATAACTTGACACATTCAACACTTGCTGCATATATTAATGGGTCCCTAAAACATGCCTCAGAGTGACACGTTTTAGTACACACACAGAATAGTTGTTTAACTTTCCACCTAATTTTAATCTTTCTTTCCCCAAAATTTTCTAGTAAATGCTTTTCTCAGCCAAAAACACTTTTTAAAAAAATTCACAACTGGAGTAGAAAAGACAATTAGAACACATTCACTAGATTGCTTTTCTCTCCTTGTTTATAAAACATTTCAATGAATGTGTAATTGGAGGCATACTTTATACATAGAAACTGAGAAGGAAACTTTTGCCTGGACCTGAGGTAGAAGAGGTGACTCTCAAACGTATTTTCAAAGCGTCAGCCAACTTTTGTCTGTAACACACTGAGTGGAGTTGGAAGGAGGAGCTGAATCATTTTGCACAGGAAGTGGGAATACGGTGATAAAGAAACACAGGGAGAGTCTGAGAAGGAATGAAGAAAGAGAGAAGACATAAGCGAAAGTCATTGTCAAGTGATATGACTAACAGACTGTTACTACCATGTTTCCCCGAAAATAAGACCTAGCTGGACCACCAGCTCTAATGCGTCTTTTGGAGCAAAAATGAATATAAGACCCAATCTTATATTATATTATATTACATAAGACCTAGTCTTATGTAATAGTAAAATAAGAGCGGGTCTTATATTCATTTTTGCTTCAAAAGACGCATTAGAGCTGATGGTCCAGCTAGGTCTTATTTTTGGGGAAACACAGTAGTAGGGATTTGTAATATCCAAGTTCTAGATGCTTTACTGCAAAAGAAACCCCTCCGTACCTCAAACTTCTGTACTGATATGCACACCAATGCCTTGTGCGACTACTATGTTGAATTGACAGTAATTTCTTTAATTCCTTTAATTTCCTATTGGAGTCTGATGTGATCTGGGAAAAGGAAAGTCCATATGGGTCAACCCCTCAATACACAAAGCTGTGCTTAGAGCCGGTGGTGATCAGTCTGAGAGCTTCTTCTTCCAAGGAGAGCTCTGGGCACCAGGCACAGCCCCCGCTCTCACTAACTGGGTGACCTTCAGGTAATTATTTACCTATTTTATTTACATTCGTGTCTCAACCGACAAAAGATTTTAGCCGGTGGATTACTTATTCCCCAATAGCCTCAATCTCCTCATTGGTGAAATAGTGATAATATTTCCCAAAGTATAGTTTTGAGAAGTGGTTTTCACACTTCCTTCGTCTTGATCCCCCAAATAGAAGGCTGGACAGCTCTCCCTATCTGAACCCACCAATTTGATCTTCTCTACTGACGAATTACTCTTGCAAGGCTTTGGTTTCTGCTTACTTCACCTACCATACTGTGGTTTGTTGTGGCTCCAATTTGACCTCAGCTCTAAATGTTAGTTCCAGTTTCTGTGTATCTTAATTGGAGAGAGGGAAAGAAAAGGGAGTGAAAAAGAAAAGAAACAGCAATCTCCTATAGATATAAGTTCCCCTCAGGTCAAGTCTTTACATCTAGTCCAATCAGCTGAAGCCGACTGGAGCAGTCATGAGGCATAAACAGGGCTGCCTAAGCCCGCTCACAGGGGCTACAATCTGGGAAGGAATTTCAAAGAAGGAAGTAGTAGCTGAACACAATGATATTCATTTCTACTCTGTCTCTTTAGGTCACTTGATAGAGCCCCTTTACGCAACGTGGATGACAAGGCTTGAAAAAGATGAAGGTGAAACGGAGAAATCGCTCTCTCTCGCTCTCCCTCTTTCTCTCTCTTACACACACACACACACACACACACACACACACACACTATAATTGTTTTAAACAACCTTCTGTCTCCCTTTTCTAAAAATTTTCCATAGATTTCACCTTGCCTTAATAAATACTATTCCATATGCTTCTAATTTTATGGTAATGATGGGGAAAGGAAAGGAGAAAAAGGAGATATGAAGTCAGATTATTATTACAGTTAAATGTTGGAAAACCAGCTGGCAAGTTATAATTTACTGCTCTTCATTAATCAGGTACTGCTTAGATCTCAAATACAAAATGTCCTACATGCATATTCTTGTACAAGTTTAGGAGATAAGCATGATAAAGGTAAACATTCAATGATAATATAAAGTTTTGCATAGTCTCGTAAATTACTCTGAGAATATGTTTTAAAACCTAAGAAGTTTTGTTTTATTTTGCTTCTCTGTGTAGAGCTTTTATTATAAATTTGTATGTATACCATGAAACTCAACCAAATACCGTAAGAGATATAATATTTTGATCTCATCAACCTTGGAGAGTAGATACAGGAAAAAGGTTGGAGTTTGGGGAGCTAAAAGGAAGAGGAGTGACAAAATAAAAGCTAATTTGGGAGTGTTTAGGGCTCAGGGAAGGCAGCCAGTGGTCAGAGCAGAATGAGGGATTTAGTGCCTGGACAGAGCACAGGTAGGCAAGTGAGGAAGCTGAGGGTCTGTACCTGGCAAGCAGGAGCTTGGGAGACCTTCCTGCTAGAAGAAAGGATGCCTTCTCCGGTCATACACAAGCCATAGATCTGGGCTACAGGCAGCTGTGTAGCCAACACCCAGAAATCTAGCTAAAGAGACACTGTATGAAGAAGGATTATGGGATCCAAGTGAAGAGCCTGACCAGCAAGTAGAGGGCACTAGTGCAAAGCAAAGAATTTCTGGCCAGAGACGTTTTGAATCACAGCTGTAACCGTTCTTGGCACAGGGAGTAAGGGAGGATAAGGATTCCTGCACTGGGGGTGCCTAGGGGAGAGACAAACCTCACATCTTTTATTAGGAAAGGCTTGATCTTGCTTATATAGTGGCATAGATCCTGCAGAAATAGCTAAGAATATAATCTGCTCTCTGATCTCGACACAAATACTGAAATATTCAAGAGGCAACATATACAGTAATCAATTGTATATAATTATTATCTTTAACTATAATATAGATTATGGCATCCACCTTGGCAAACACCTTAGTCATTTGAGGAACGCTATGTGAAAGCTTTGAAGTTAACGGTGGGAACATTCCTGCGCAGTCTTTCTTCCTTCATTTATTCAGACGTTTGACTAACTTGGTTAAAAACACCGCTTTCTACACTTTGCCAATAAGGTGCATTTCCTGCCTGCCCTCACAATGATTAGAACTTAATAAATTCACCTGATTTTGCCTAATATTAAATTATTAACGTACAGTTTTACTCAATAGTGACATTCAATGAAAATGTACTATTTTAATTTGAGGGAGAACATTCTCTTGGGAAGAAAAGTCTTTAACAGTTATTTATCAAGCCATTTACTCTAGCATTGACTCAGACAGGTAAATGCTCCCATCTGAACCCGTCTAAACATCACGTTCTATAATATTAGTGTAAATAATCACATTAATATAACATACATTGATAATACGTTGATATATTAATTTTAAAGTAATGTCAGTGCAGTGTTTATATTCTTTGGGTTACAACAAAGAGAGTTTTTATTTTTCAGGTTAAGTACTTCATCGTTATAGAATGATACAGCCTCATTAACAGAAGCCATAAGCAACCTGTTTATTTTGCTTGTGTGTAGGACCATTTGGATTGAAAACATTCAAAGCACCTCAACAGGGTGATAAAATACCTTCATTTTACAGAAACTTGATTAATTTCCTATCTCAAAGCTCTAAAGGCTAATAATCATATCTTGCAATGGAATTTCATTTCATTAAAAGGGGGCTAGAAAAAGTGATTTTGGGCCATGGACTGAAACGGTATCGGAACGTAATACGGTGTTTACTGAACAATAACTGTAAAATACGCTCTTTTTTTCAAGTGGCACACTCGAAGCCAGTGAGACTGGGATACGAAACTGATATGAAAGAAATTAAACCTAACGGAAGCACAACCATTGTGCCAGTTATAAAGCTCTTTTCAAACACGGTTGCATCGAGAATTATACTGTTAGCATTAACTACTCTGCTAAATGTAATTTCAGAGCAGCTTGGCTATGCTGGGACCAGTAATGTTTCAGCAGATGTTAACAGTGAGGGAATTTAAAGATTACCGAGTTTCATGGGGGCAGTAAAGCTGCAATGGGAACAGAAATATCACCGTAGCTGTTCTGTTCTGAGTGCACTGCATTTACTGACAAGTAATACATGAGTGATCGTGGGGACCCAGGGAACGGAACTTTCTACTTACTGGTCAGCAGCATATAAATTCCATAAATTAAAGAAAGTTTTATGTATTCCTCATTTCTTTTCAGACGGATCTTCCTCCGAGGGCTTTTGTTCCATGTTAATTCCATCATCAAAGCTTTGTTGGACCATCCTGTTCTCTTTATGAGTGTATATCTTCACTCAGGGTTTTCTGCCACACATACATCCCCATTATTTTTAAATCTTGGAGTGATCTCCATGTGGAACTTCAGGTCACCTCACTTTTTTTTTTGTTTTTAATCATGGACTCTATCAGTCTACCACTCCTTACAGAAATCCCATCCTTGTCCATTTAAAAGAGACCATGTTCAGCCTATATCTTTCTTTGATGATCTGAAAGGAGAAATACAGTGACCTGAAGACAGGAACGGGCGGAAATTCAGTTAATTTCCTTATGCTAGTAAGGAAAAGACAGTGAAAGAGAAGAGGGAAGCTTTACTCTATTTACGTAGGGACAGAGGGACAATGGCATAATGGTTCATATATTCCTCAGTGTGGCCGCCAGCTTTTCTCATGGGGCCAGATGATCAGCCCTTAGACAATAAAAAGTTCTTGATGGGCTGTGTGTATTGGATCCTACTAACCCCGCTGGTTCTTAAGACAAAGGCAAAGTTAGATCGTGAGAGGCAACAGTGAAGTTATACTTTTATACCACCAAGTCAGGAATATTTTTTAAAAATTTAGTTTGTATTAATGTTGGAAGTTATAAGAGTTAAACGCAGTGTGTGGTGACTTCCAATAGACATAAAATTAGCCATGTAAAAATTCATTTTTTTTCTAGTCATCTAGACACAAAGAAATTACCTCATATATCTTGACCTCACCCCACCACACTGACCAGACACTGGAGGAGAATTTTCAAGTACTAGATGACAGCCAGTGACAGTGAGAGCATAGATTGTTTTATTTCTCGTTCCTCCACTCACTAGCACTTTAATAGTGCTTTGCAAAGTAAGCAAAGAAATAATGGGAAGAAAGAGAAAGGAAGAAGACATTGCCAAAGATATTAGCCCTAGCTAGCTAGAAAGTACATCAATTTTAGGAAATTGTGTTAAAAGTATTATTGAGTTATATGTTACTCTGTAAACATGTATTTCTAAATTTGTATGCACACTGCTCTGTGGGTGTTGGAATTTACCACAGAAATTCCTTAATGCTTAAGTAAACGTGTGAATTGAAGAGCTGGAAGGGACATTGACTGGTCACCTGATCATTTAATTCATCGTGTTTTTTTATCAGAAGAGTAAGGATTTCCCCTGCCACCCAGAGATTCAAGAAAAGGACAGTTTCCTCAATAACCCTCGCCAACAACCATCACGATACTAGTTTCACATTGGTTATTGCCAAAGGAAAATTGTTCTCTCTTAGATGTGGAAATTTCAGGGAATAGGGTCATATGATGGATTAAGGAGTGCTAATCTCCTATTTATCTGAAAAACTACACAAATTGCTTTTCTAAGTCTGGTGGCTCTTACGAACTGGGAAGCGTCTGAGATCAGACCTATTTGGTTTTTTTTTTAAATTATTATTATTAGTTTCAGGTGTACAAAAAAATTGTAATAGACATTTCACCCCTCACAAAGTGGTAACCCCCTCCCCCAATCTATTGCCCCTCTGGCATCATATTTATCTATTACAACTCCATTGACTCTATTCTTTATGCTGTTCTCCATATCCCGTGACCATTTATATATATATATATATATATATATATATATATATATATATATATATATTTTAAATTTTAAATTATAATTGACATACAGTATCATTCAGCTTCAGCTTCAGGTGTACAGTGCAGTAATCAAGCATCTACACCATCCATGAAATGGTGTCCCTAATAAGACATGTGCCCATCTGACACCCTACAAAATCTTTACAACATTATAGATTATAGTTCCTAAACTGTCTTTCATGTCCCCGTGGCAATATTGTAGTTACCAATTTATGCTGTCTAATCCCTTCTCCTTAAAAAAAAAAAAAAAAGTATGGTACTGGCATAAAAACAGACATACAGGTCAATGGAACAGAATCGAGAGCCCCAGAAATAAATCCATTCATATGTGGTCATTTAGTCTATGACAATGGAAGCAAGAATTTACACTGGGGTAAAGACGGTCTATTTAACAAATGGTGCTGGGAAAACTTGACGAATTTGTAAGCTAAGAAGTTAGCCTGCTCATGGATGCTAGAAGAAGACGTGAGACTCCTGGGTCAAAGGACTGTATTATTTACGGCAAAAGCAGAAGGCAGAATACCAGCGTCTGGAGCAGTCAGCGTCTGGACCAGTTCCCTGAGCCCTAGTTCCCACAAGGCCAAGTGGGCCCTGTATACACAGTGGGTTACATTATACATAGGAGGAGAACTCTGAGCTTCAAACCTGCCCTTTGCTCCTGAGAGATCGCTGTACGGACAACATGAAAAGACTGTCCAGAGCTAAGGCAGAGAGTACCTCTGCTCTCAAAATGTATGGACATGTGAAAGACCCATGGAGAAATGTCTCCTAACAGTGATCATCTAGAAGTGTCAGGTTGTTAACCTTTTACCTAGGAAGCAGTTTTATCGAAATGTCATGTCTCCGACTCACATGAGTAGGCCCCCTAGAGTTCTGGGCTGTATGCAAGGTAAGAAGGCAGCAGAGCTCTCTGGTATTTAATCACGCTTGCAGGGACTCTTAAGACAGATCTTCTTTCCAACAAATTCTTAGTCCATCACAGGGCTTATAAAGGGTAGAACTTATGCGCTGTTGAAACAGAAGTGGTGAGAGCAGTTTTAATTTTCTCGGTGCCGCTATTATCTTTGAAGCCCTAACCATCTCTGTCATGCACAGGCCTCGAGCCTATAAATCTCTACAAGTTCAATTAGCACTGCTGTAGAACTTTTCCTCAACTGTGCGAGGCACTGATAAAAGCAAACAATGCAGCTCTAGCACGCTGCTTATTAAGAAGGGAGCCGCCCACACAGCTGACAACAGACCGAACGCCTTTTTATTGTGATGGTACTATTTCACTGTCTATCATAAACTTAGTGAAGCAGGCTTTCTCTCTCCTGCTCTCCTTCTACTGGATGTAAATCACCCCTGACAGGAAGTTTTATGCCTAAATCCCTTTACTGTCCTTGTTGGTAGTCTTTAAATTAATATTTATAAGCTGAAGGAGGCCTCAAAGGATGCAGCAGTAAAATAGCTAAATGCCCCAGGTGGGTTTGAACTGATTTCCACCTCCTTCCTTGACCATCACCATTTTTTAATTATTCCAGACTCAGGCAGCCATTGTCTAAGTCATTCCTAGGCCTCCAAATCAATGGCGTTGGTGGAACTGTGGTGGACAAAATAGGAGATCGGTAGGGTTTAGCCTTTGTGTTACATGTGATTTTTGCAAAGCTTTAGTAGACAAGGATAGAGACGGGAAAAAAAGAAAATTACCAATGAGGTCAGCAGTGGCTGAAAAGCAATGGCTCAGAAATGGTTCAAGTTGGAACTATGTAGTGATGGATCTTCTTAAATTCCATAAACGTTCACAGTGGATCCTAAAACTACCTCCAAGTCAAAACATTAAGCTAAATTCATTGTTGAATTTTCATGTACCCCGTTAGCCTCCCATCATAGAGCAGACGATGTGGACTCTATGACTTCGTTGCCGAGCCATGTGCTGTAGGCAAGCCGGTCAAGACCCACACGGTGACTCTTCAATGGTCTAAGTCAAATGAGGGGTGTGGCCTGGGAAGTTCTGGCCAATGAGGGCAAGTAGAATAGGGAGCTTCTGGGAAAGGTGCACTCACTTTCAAGAGACACAGTGAGGGACACTTCTTTGCTCATTGTCACTTCTGGAACGAATGTGGCCTTCTTGCCACTATGAAGGGAGGAGCCAGCAGGAGGTCAGATCTAACATGTAGAGGAAGACAGATCCAATGGTGTCTCAGAGAAGCAGACCGACTACACCTGGGTATGGCCCTAACTATGAACTTCTTGTTCCTAAGGTAATGCAGTCCTTTATTGTTTAAACCAATGAGAGTCGATGTTTTCTGGTACTTTCTGCTACAGCCATCCACTTTCTTTACAACAAAGCATTGAAACATGATAAGCATCTATATATTCAGTTCTCTGTGAGTACTTACTTTTTCCTTCATAAAATACATTTGCATCTCTCTAGGAAGGCTAGTATCTTAGAGTTCTACTTGTCCTCTATAATTCCCTCTGCAGGGTTACATCCATCCGTTCCTGTGAAGGTTGTTTCATGTGTATATTGCTTTCAAGTGTACCTGTTCAACTGCGCATCTTGCTTCTCTGCCGTTCTCTTTTTCCAACTCTTCACAGGAGGTTTAACTTAGTCTTGCAACATGCCAAAGTACTATCTTCCTCCAAACGAACACTACTTCTTTATTGTTTCCATTTCTGCCATTAGCAATATTCATCCATTTCATACTTCCCCTAGGAATTGTCCATGCTGTCCCTCATCCAGTCTGTCACCTAATCCTACCAATTCCTCCTCTATGGTGCCTCCTGATGTATCAGTTCGTGATATGGGCTACAAGCAAGAAAAATGTGACAACCTTTTGCAAATTAGGAATCAGTTGAAAAGACATTGGCAGCTCCAATACCTGAAGGATGGCTCCCAGAGCAAGCAAGAGGCAAGAGGGCTGAGCTTCCTAGCAGAGGAAGAGTCAGATCTCTTCACCTTCAGCCCACTGCCACCGCAATAAAGATGAGAATCTTCAACTCACTCCCCACCTATTCCTTTACACTTATTTAAAGATTCAGACTCCTAGGAGAATATGTCCCATTTGCCAAAGTGAAGTCTCATGCCCTATCCTCCACTTCCACTCCTACTATACCGTAGAGAAAAGGAGAACATGGCCCCTTTAGATTCCATAGTGGGAGATGCAGAGATGGACACTGACTCACCAAAACTGCATACATTAGGGGATTCCCTCAAAAGGGAGATCAAGAACTCATGGATGCTCCACAGTCCAAAACCAACTAATGTCCACTAACCATACATTTTATCATTCTCTTAATTTCCCCAACACAACTCAAACCCAGATTCCTGCCACTGTGTCTTTTTGTTGCTGAATCAGCCACATACCTGGTCTCTCTGCCTAATAGAACTGTCCACACTCCATGCCCACTTTAAACATCTTCAGCTTTTGGAATTACTGCCCTCAAATATGGCCTTAATTTGGAGATGTTCCTGCTCAAAGACCTTTCTTTCTAAACCTGAGCAGCTCATCAGCACATTTCAAGGCCTCTTTCTTATTTTATCTTCAACATGACCTTTTAACGTTTTCCAAAATTTATTGTTTCCATGTCTGTGTTATTTACTCTCAGCATATTTTGCGTATGTCATCTTTTGCTTCTGTATTTCCTTTTTCTTTTAAGCCCATGCAAACATATTCTTCAGTCAATCAATCCATCAATCAATACCTCTAAAGTTGTCTCCTACCAAATCTTACTATTTTTGTGTAACCTCCTCATACCCGATATCCCTTAATGTTTATGTATGAAGTAGATCAGTGAGCTATAGAACATGAATTAGGCAGTAAACTCTGAGAGCAGCAGGAATTGTACCCTACTTCCTGGTGAAGGCTAAGCCTATGGCAGGATGTGGCAGATAGGATTTGCCTCTTAACCTTTCCCCCTCCGTCCCCTACCCCAATCCATCAATATAGCAACTGTTTCATTTTTCCAAAATAGTTATACTACTGTTTTCAACTAAGGCATTATTTAGTAATTACATTATTGGGTCTATGGTAGTAGCATGCACATAATGACTGTAGTTATATTTTCTTTTTTCCCACAGTCTTTTTTCCTGGAGTTAATTACCTAGTTTTTCTCATTAGTTTAGGCTTATATGCGCCAGTCATTAATTTCTCCCCAAACTCCCCAACAGATTTCTATAAGTTCTTTCCATATGATCAACCACACAAAAAAATCTAAATGGTTTCATGTTTCTTTTGGCAATGTCCCTCCTAGAGCCCTCTGACTTCTTGCTCTGGCCTGTGCTATTAGCTTTTTATGGTACTACTCCGAGGGTGCTTCAGACTGTCATTTACCATCACCCTGGAAATACCTCTCGTCTCTCTTTTGTGTTGGATCCCTTGTCTTCTAGATTCCACGCTTCCTTCATTCTTCGTTTATTCTCTTGTTTTTATAGAGCACAAACTTCAGTAGTTTCCTGAGAGAAATGACACATGGGAGGGTAATTTTTTTTTAGGCCCTGAATGTCTAAAATGCCTTTACTCAGCCTCTCTTGATTGACAGTTTAGCTAGGAACAAAATTCCAGGTTGGAAATCATCACCTCTTAGAATCTGATGACATTGTTCCTCTGTTTTTTAGTTGCCAATGTTGCTGTTGAAAAGATTTATGACATTCCAACTCACAATCCCAGTAGTTCACATTTCTGGCGTGTGCTTTTTATGTTAGTTTGTTTATTTGTCTTTCTGGAAGATTTTAAAATCTCTTTACCCATAAAGTAAGTTCTGGAATACATGATGCCATGCCTTGGTATGGATTTAAAAAAAAAACACCATATTCACTGTGTTCTGAATCAGCTGGTCCATCTGGGTTTATATTCAATGCTCAGTTGCTAAGCCTCATCTGGCTTGATCTATCAGCTGCACTGACATAGTCAGTCACTTTCTTTTCTTCACTTGGCTTCCAGGAAACTCTTTCCTCCTCCTACCTCAATGGTCACTTGTTTACAATCTCCTTTACTAGTTCGTCTCCATTTCCCAGACCTGTTAAATGTGGTATGTCCCAGAACTCAGTCCTTGGACCTCTTCTCTTTTCTATCTTCACTAACTTTCTTGGTGATTATCTCCATGCCATCTATCTTGGGATGCCACCTATATACCTGAGAACAACAAATTCAACAGCTTTTTGATATCTCCACTTGGATGGCGAAAAAACACCTTAATATTAGGTACGCTCTCCTTTTAGAACCTTTGCTCCCTGGAAGATTTGCTCAACTTTATCCTATACTTGTTCCTATATTTGTCAGGTTTTCATTTATCCTATATTTGTCAGATTTTTAAACGTCTCTGATATTTACAGGAGCTATTTTTCTTTTCTTTTGTTATCATCCTGCTTTTGTATGCGTATTTTTATGTGGTTTCAATATCCTCTCTTATCTTTCTGAGGATATTAACTATAGGATTTAAAAAATGTTTTAATGTTTTACAGTTTTTATCAGTTCTGTGCACTGCCTCTCTTCTCTCCACTTTCCTTGGTAATAGTCTCTGCCTTTTCCTAGTACTTTCTTCATATATTTGGTGAACCCTTAGCTGTCTGTTTGTTCTTCGGAATGAATCACTAGGAAGCTCATTGGAAGCCTCACGGGGCTTGTTGACTGGCAGGCCTTACCATAGGGTTACTCAGTGGGGGCCAGGCCATTTCACTGGGGATCCTCAATTAGAGAGTTTTGTTTTATTTTGTTTTTTGGCTTTTCCCTTGGAATGTTCATATTTCTCAGTCTTCATCCTGGTAGGCTTAAGTCTGCATTTTGGTCATCATGCAAAAGGGAGCCGGGGGGTCTCAGGATGCATAGTTTCACTTACTGGCTCATGTTTAGTAAGGAATTCCACCCTCGTCTTGCAGACCAGTGTTCCAGAATGCAGCCTCTCTGGATGGGGATTTCAGATAATGAGCCTCATGTCTTCTTCAGGGGTTGAGAAGCGTTGTTGCTTGGCTGGAGCAAGGGATCTGGGGGTCTAATTGCTCCTTAAAGAAATTTTTAACAAGTCCATGTTATCACCCCTACCCAGGACTTCTGACTCTTTGAGTTGCTTGTAGCCTCTCATTCCTGCAGCAAGGTTCTCAGGTATAACCAGGCTCTCTCTGAGCTTTCCTCATGACAGGCTCAGATGTCAGCTTTCATGGGTCTCCCACGTCCATGGCCACCTCTCCATCCATTTCCCAGTTTTCAAAATATTGATTCCTGTTTCCTCCTGAAGCTTCTCTCTCACTTTCTTTGTTTTGCAGATGTATGATTTTTTTTTTCCTTTCTTCATTGTCACCGTGGCACAGTTTCAGAAGGAGACCGACATAAACAGGTGTGTTTATATAATAGATCTTCTTTTATTACATATTTGACTTGGAAAACATAGGAACTAAATCTGCTAACTAATATGCATCATCCTTCTGGGTAATGCTGTTTTTTGTCAAAAGCAAACTGTGATGTGAAATAATGAGATTGGCTTTCTGATGTGGCTCATAATCCACCTCCAAAGGCAATTTTAAAATATCAGTGTCAAAATGTTGTGAACAATAGCTGACTGCTTAAGATAAGTGACTAACCTCCAAGGGGAACTGCTTTGTAGGGGACAACACTTCTTTAGATATTTGAATTCTGGTTTTGTGTAACAGTCAATTTTTTTTTTTTTCTTTTTCACTTTGCTCAGAGAATGCTTCAAAAGTGCTCTTTAGCAGTTTCTCCTGGGTGTGTTTTATCATTGAAATCATTGACTCTACTAGGGAGTTCTGTGACTCTCCCAGACTGGTCATTGGACCGCCTCTATCAAAACCTTTGGAAAATTAGTAAAAACACATTTTCTTGAGCCCCAACTCAGGCTACCGTGTTTCCCCGAAAATCAGACCGGATCTTATAATAATTTTTGCTCCAAAAGACGCATTAGGGCTTATGTTCAGGGGATGTCATCCTGAAAAATCATGCTAGGGTTTATTTTCTGGTTAGGTTTTATTTTCGGGGAAACACGGTAACTGAGCTTGGATATCTTGAAGTTCTTGGCCTGGAATTAGATTTTTAAAAAGCACTTCAGGTGATTTTTATACATAGTAAATTCTGAAAACCACTGCTTTAACTTATGTAATTTATTGGGCCAGGAGCGAGTACAAATGGAAGCTCACATACTATATATCCAAATATTTAAACATCAGTCAATAAAAAGTCATAAATCAATCTAAAATTTGTTTAAAATAATACATTGCCTTCTCTTAACTTTCACAGGGTCCCTTCCTAACAACTTGGAAGGCCAGTGACAGGCTTCTTGAAGTTCCAGACAGAACGTGGAAACAGGAAGAGAGCTGGCCGCAGCCCCTGGACCCAGCCTGTGACCTATGCCCCTTCTCTTGCCATGCCAGCTGAGATTCTCACTGTCACTTACCTCAGGGACACATTCGGAACAGCCCTACATCCAAGCTCTGTGCAGTTCCTTCACAAACAGCATCCCTTTGTCCCAGGGGTGAGGACAACAGTTACAGTTCACGCTCAGGATGTTGCAGCCTGGGAAGAAGCCCATGCAGGTCCTGAAAATTGACTCCAGACCACCTGGGCAGACAATGCTGGGTTCTTCAGCGCCTGAACCAGAGCCTAGAGGGAGGAGCATGACCTCTGGGTCACTCTACAGGCTCCTCACCAGGGTGTGGTGTGGCCAGAGCAGGGGCTTTTTACCTAAGTTTACGGGTGGTGCTGCTCTTCCAGGCCCAGTGCAATGTGTAATAGGACTAAGTGTTTAATAGGATGTAATAAAAATAACATGATCTGATATTTTTTGTCTTGTTAAATGATATTAAAGCACTGCGGTGTGATCCTTCATGAGACACGCTATCGTTTTCTTCTTACAGAGAGGAAAACACCCAAGGACAAGGGGCTGGTCCCAGCTCACACAAGTGTGTCATCAAGAACACATCCTGACTCTTTAGTCCTTTGTTTAGCATACCGAGGCAGCCAAGACGTTCTGAAAAAGTGACACAGATTCCTGGGAAAGGTTCTGCATTACTTGAACCCATGTGAAAAAATTCTGACACCTACAAATATGACAGGTGTGAACTGGTTTCAGAATACCCAGCCTCTGTGAGAACTTGGAAGCTTGCTCAGACTTAGTTCAGCTTATTTACATTTTCGCAGCATATACATTCCAGCCAGAGAAGCATTAGGCAAGTCCTGCCTCTTGAGATGAAAGAAGGATTAGAAGAGTTTGCTTCATCCGGGGAATGTGGCTAAAGGACTGCATTATGCAGCTTCAGAGTGAGAACAGACACAATTTAGCCTGATGGTGGCCTGGAAGCCACTTGGGCAACAGCCACAGGGCTGTCCCTAGGGGCACTGGCTCCTGTCAACACCCCTGGGTGGAAAGAAAGGCCTGTTGTTATTCCTCTAACTCAGCTCACGGAGGGGTTCCCCACCGTTGATGTCAGCTCTCTACACACCTAAGTTTTATTCTCAGCTGCAATCTTTCCCCACACAGTTCTCCAGGCACTAGTCTAGGCAAAGCCAGGGGGGGAACTCCCAAATAGCAACCACAACAAAGAAGCCTATGCCTGGCAACATAGAGACAGGGCTATGGGGGACCAGGACCCCTCAGATGGATCGACTGTGCACTGTATTCTAATGTTCTTATGCGTTCTCCGAGACTAAGCCATGAAAGCCTGGGCTTTGGGATGGAAACAACTTGGGTGCCTTATCCAATGTTCCAAGCTTGTTATTCTTTTTCTCGTGTAAGAAATTTAGAAACTGAGAAAGAGAGGGGAGGAATCAGTTGCCCAAAGTCATATAGTTTCTAAATGCTGAATTTAAATTCAGTGTGCGTGGCCCCCACTGCCTCACGCTAGCAACCAACCAATTAAGAGAATCGCTACTGCATTCAGGCACGGTCCGCATAGATTGAAGAAAAGCAAATATAAATAAAGACCCCTTAAACTTCCTACTTTCTTTTTCAAGCAACTGCTCTGATTTCTGTACCTGAGCTAAGCACAATTAGAATCCTGTCACTGATTAGATTTCCCTGCAAATCTCTGTCATGACTCTGAATGCAGCCACTCTGTCTTAACTTCCTTCTCAGCCCCCATTCCCATTATTTTAGCAAAGACGACTTGGAATATTTTTTTATGATAAGTGCTTTTGAGGAATGCATCCACTTCTCTCTTGTATGAACCCATTTCTATTTCTGTTCTTCCTTTATTTTAAGGGACATGGAACCTGCATTGCCCCCAATGTTCTCTTTTCTGGTACAAGTTTGATAATACTATTATATTATCATTTATACATTGTTCTTAGCAGGGCCAAAATGCACAAAGCCCGTGGCCAGAATGTAACTCCCATTAGCATTATAACATACTAATACTGGACAAATAAGGGAGTGAGTAAATGAATGTCAGAGAGCTATAAAATCCGTGAGAGTAAAACACTTCCTTCAGCCATCTTTTATAGACAGGAGCTAGCCACCAGAAGATGTATAGGTCTAATAAATCAATGGGAAGGACTTCCAAAATAGATAAATCAATACCCAAGCAGTCGGAGAATCCTACAGGTGTATGACAGTGACCCATTGGGGCCTTTCAACCTCAACCAGAAGGTTTAGCCAAGATAGTCTACGATGACAAATGAACTGAAATGAGAAATACCTCTGCGAAGGAAGCTTGTATTATTTGCATTTTTCTCCAAACCAGCCTTTATACAATGGTACTACCATGTTTCCCTGAAAATAAGACCTAACCGGAAAATAAGCCCTAGCGTGAGTTTTTAGGATGATACCCCCTGAACATAAGCCCTAAGGCGTCTTTTGGAGCAAAAGTTAATATAAGACCCGGTCTTATTTTGGGAGAAACACGGTATAAACTGACTTCTTAAAAACTAAAGAACAGTTTCCAAGGAGGTTCCAATTGTAAATCCATACACTCAGGAAGATCCCTAAGGAATTAGGTCATTTGCAAACACAGTTTCGAGTATAACTAGTTATTATAGGAATTAGGCTGGTTACCATTTTTATTTTACAGATGTGCAGTCAGGCACTGGCTGCCGGTGAGAGTGTATGTTCATCCCTCCTTTCTGGAATACAATGTGGCAATATATGGAAAAATAGGAACAGCCTTTCACTGGTTACTTTACCTCTAGGAAGCTGACCTAAGAAAGTAGTGTTGGTAAAGATGTTCGTTTCATTGTTATTTATAATTTCAAAAAATAGAAATATTGTCCTAAATATCCATTGGTAGGAGACTTCTTAAATTAAGAATCCTATGTTCATAAAAAAATGTAAATACCCATATAGTAAAGAGATATTGTCAAGTAAATGTAATGATAGGCGAAAATCCTTACAATGTCAAGTTAGATTTAAAAACAGGCTACAAGACTATATACACAATGTGATTAGGATTATGTTTTTAAATGATTTTAAAAATTATGAAATGCAGAGATACAAAATTCCAGTTGTAAAATAAATGTTGTGGGGTTGTAATGTACAGTATGGTAACTACAGTTAATAAAACTACATTGCACATTTTAAATAAATAAATAAATAAATAAACAAATAGTTGGAAAATACACCAATCAAAGTATTATGCCTGGGTTATCTGTCTTCACATTTGTCTATATTTTTACATGTTTTTGAAAAAGATCTGAATTACTTTTATAATTAGAAAACCCTCTTATTTCAGTTGTTCTTTTTCCATTGACCTCTTAATTCTACTTTAGAGACTCTATCTTAAAGTATTTTTTAAAAAATTATTATTCACAATGATTGCTAATGTGAAAAAATAGAAACTTCCTAAATGTCTGACACTAGGTTGAGTAAGAAAACTATATACTGTTCCATGATAAAATATTTAAAAGCCACTAAAATTATAATGTTGTGAACTTTTAGCAATATGAACAAAGTAAATTAATGTTAAGTAAATAATTACTGTGTATTATTGCATATATGGTGTAAACATTCATAAATATAATAGCAAATGCTGTAAAATGTTAACTGTGGTTTAATCTTTGGGTGGTAAGACTATTAATATACATTTATTTTTATTACTTTATTTTTCAAATATTCTAGCACAAACACATTTAACATTCATAAGTGGATACTAACGAATGAACTCTATCATTTTTAAACCGTTCTTTGGATATTAGTCCACTGTTTGGCATTGCTTTTTCCTGCACAAATCATTCCAATAATGTACTCCCCAAGACTTACGTTTCATTATGAAAACTTAAAGATACTTGTAACACAATCTGAGTGTAGAAACTAGAATTTGGCAATTTTACCCCGTCTTTGTATATCTTTTCCCCTGTTTATTTTACAACATTTTTAGTGACTTGCCTCCACTAACTTTTCCAAAAAATTAACTTATTTTTCTTAGAAAGAACTCTTTTTCTCACTAATATATAATCAGTTTTCATAATACTTAATTTATATTTAAAATATCACATACAACTTGCATAACATAGGTTTGGAAACAGATGCAACTGACTCTTGATAAGCATTCAATTTGTCTGGGAGGGTCAGAGACACTTAGGTGTGTTGGAGAGTAGCTCACTCCTAGAAGGAGATCACGTGAATTTGTAGCAGTCAGCACATTGGCCGTTAAGTGGGGAGTACAAATTAATTTGGCCACTGAAGTAGCGTGCTCATTGAATGTTTAGCCCCAGTGCGAGATGCTAAAATATAAAGATGGATCAGACTCTGAGAGTTAGCATCAACAGTGACACGTGAGACCAGGCTGAAGTCCCTTAGTTTGCTCACTCCTATGATTGAAGAACAGATACTTGAGTCTCCTCTGAGACTATTTTAAATTTAATTTTGTGGAAGTTGCCCGTTCCTATCCTTACACTAAGCTTTGTTGAGGTGTTTGTTTTTTATTGCTTCATAGAAATTCTTTACATATTTTGGATGTCCTTACTCTATATTCTGTATATATCGTGAATATGTTTCCCAGCTTTGGGCTTGTGCTATAATTCCTTTTGACACAGCTTATAAATTTTTATTTAGTCAAATTTACCCATTAGTTTCCTTTACAGCTTGTACATTTTAGTCTTGTTGAAGAATGTCCCTGTGTACTCCCCTTTATGTGCGTCTAACGCTTTTATTTTTAACCGTGAGCTCTTTATCTGTAATTTATTTTTGTGAACTGTGTGAGGTAGTCACCTAACATTTTAGTTTTAAAATGGACAGTTAATCTTCCAACACAATTTGTTGATACCCTTTTTCACATTGACCTAATATTCTGTTATTATGTAAGAAATTTCCATGCATGCATGTGTCTGTTTCTGAATTCTCTCCACTGTTTCATTGATCTGTTTTTTTCCTAAACCAATACCATGGTGTTTTCATTACTAAGCTTTTAAAAAAGATTCTGAGATCTGGTAGCAGAAGCTGCTGCCCTCCAAAGTAGTCTACCAAAAAAAAAAAAACAACAAAAAAAAAAACCCTTGGTGTTTCTTTTACATTTTCTTGCTTTCAGATGAATTATAGAGTTAGCTTCACAAATGTCATTTTACAAACCCTACTGATAAATTCAAGTTGCCTTGAATTTAAGGAATAACTTGCAGAGTACTGCCAGCATTTAAACATCAAATTATTCCACATAATCCTATTACTTAAGAGTATGGGTAAATAATTTCCATATTAGTTGAGGAAAACATATGACCAGGGTAACATTTGCATTCTTCCAGTTTGTACTCCATCTTTCAGTAAACTTTTCAACACGGTTCTACCTGTTTCTCCTCCATAATATCCATAAGCAGGAATCAATTATAATGAAACTTTATTTTTAATTAGACGTGAGTCTAGGAAAATAGGCATTTTTAACTAAGGGAAGGCCAAATCAGCTGCAAACTGATCTACTTTTTCTGGTTGCCCCAATGCTGAATACAATATCTGTACTTTGCGTTTACTAGGAGCTAACCTCCTAGACGTGTGTTTAGCAGCCTTGTATGGCAAAGACATATTAATCTAGACTTCACTCTTTTAGGGTTTTGTGATAACTCAACGTTAGCTGGACTTATAATTCACTTTTGCCCTACTTAAAAAGCCAGGTTTACTTAGCAAATTAACAGTGTAAAGTGGCAATGAGCATGTTTAAGCCACTTTGAACACTTTTTAAAAGGGTTTGAGCAAATTAATTTTATGCAAATGGTGAAGCTAATGCTTGTGCTGCTAATCCGTTCATTAAAGCCAGAGGGAGCAAACTTTATTTTGGCAATTAGTTAAAGTTGCTATCTGTATTAAAAAGGACGAAACTGCATTTCTTTTAAAGCGTGCTATAAATACAGACGTTTCACTAATTCAGACTGTGCCCCATTATATAGTACGACCTAATGAGCTTAGACTTCTGCATTTGGGAGTTGGCGGGAGCTTGCATGGCTGGGAACCACTAACAAAGCATCACCGATGCTTTGACTTCAGGGAACATGAACTTGGTCGGCTTATACCTGGCACTGAAAGGTTCACCTGGCAGGAAGGCACTGCTGTCCCCCTGACTGAGAGAAGCAGGGAGATTGCCCTGGCCGGTCTTTCAAAGACAGCGAAGAATTGCCATTACTTAATAGGATAATGACGTGCCCTGATCCATTATCAAATGTCAGGCTGCCACTGCCTTCAACTTCCTTCCCTGCTCCAGAAATGCCATGTTGTCTGATAGTGTTTGGAACGAGAGACATAGCAGGTGGCAACTATCGATGTGACCTTTCAGGTTATCTACAGGACACTGAGTGCATTTAAAGGGATAAGGTTGACATTTGTGGTTATGATCATTCATATTCTCGTCATCTGTCCATTGACCAAGACACTGGTCACATCAATGTCTAGAAGCCCAGTGACAAACGTGACATCTGACTGATAGGCAAAAGCTCAAGTGCATTTTGCCATTTATTATTATAATTATTGTTGAGTCAATTTTCCTTTCCCCAATTATGGGGGCGTAGGATAGTGAGCTGTCAAAAGGAAAGATATGGCTGCCTAACATCATGGCAAACTATAGGAAATATTTTGATGTAGAAAAAAGGTTGTCTTTCAGCACCCATACCTACTTACTTCTCTACTATTTCCTCCATAACATAATTTTTTAAATGATGAAACCTATGCTTTCTTTTTTTTTTTTTTTTTGGGGGGGAGGTAGGGTGATCATATTGCACCAGATACTTCATATACTTTATTTCTTTTTATTCCCAGGTATACTTGATATCTATTGTTGTATAACAAATTACAAATTACACCAAATTCAGTGCCTTTAAACAATACTTAGTATTAACCAGCACAGGTGGTCAGGAATCCTGAGACAGCTTATTGGATAGGGTACCTCTGCCCAGGATTTCTCAAAAGCTTGCAATCAAGACGTCAGCCCAGGGTCGCTCACAAGGCTACATTCAAAGAGACAGCTTGGGACAGATTTGCTCCCAAGATAACTCACATGTTGTTGGCAGGTCTCTGATCCTTACTGGCTGTTAGCTGGAGACATCAGCTCCTCTTCACGTGGGTCTCTCCACAGGGCAGCTCACAATGTGACAGCTGGCTTCCCTCAGAAGAGCAAACTAGCAAGAGAATGAGAGAGGGTGCTTGAGATGGAAGCAACAGTCTGTGCTCAGAGACATTTCTTTTAAATTAACATCTCATCACTTTGCTACAAGTGAATCACTAGGTCCCGACCACACTTCAGGGGAGGGGACTACACAAAAGTTGAATACCAGGAGGCAAGGACAATTCAGGGCCACTAAAGGCTGCCTACCCCACCAGGGCAAAGGGATAAGGGACAGGTCACATTCCTTACCTGTTTCAGAGACAAGGCAACTGGGATTTACAGAGTTACTTATGTAAGAACACAGAGCTCATAGTCTAGATCAGGGATTCGAATCAGGTCATTCTCTCTCTCTCTCTCTCTCTCTCTCTCTCTCTCTCTCTCTATATATATATATATATATATATCTAATATATAATTGGTACTAAATTAGTTTCCTTTTCCCTCAATACCCCATCCAATTGCGGACATTCAGCAGACAGAAATATTAGTATTTTCTTTATGCAAAGGAGCTTTTCTTGAGCTACAAAAATCACTCAGATGGCTATCAATGCCTATGTTTATTCTGTCAAATATTTCCAGATATTCCACTCCTCACTGGTGAAAATTTTCAACTTCTTTACCTACCCCAAACTTTCACTTAGAGTCAGAGACATACTCTAGGGCACCAGGCCAGGAGAGAATGGGAGACGGTGCTAGGATGAACTGGGTCAGGTACAGGATTCGTGCCTGTGGAGGAGAAAGGTGCTTTGGATGGGAAATCAGTCTTAATTTTAGTATTGTTTTTGTCTCCCTCTCCTCTATGTATATCTCTGAATTGAATAGCATGGATTAAATACTGCTGTTAAGACAGAAGCACGTCTTCTCCCACCCCATACTTTTCCCATGTCTACCCTAGACTCTTGTTCTCCTGAGTGCAATTCTTCTGATCCTTAATGAATCCATAAAACCCACTTCTGGGTGGTGCAATTTTTCTGTCCCCAATGTCATAAATCTCTTCAAATGCCAGACTCCCAAACGACTAAAAGGGGTGGAAGTGAATGGATGTAGAGGACAGATTTCTGTTTCCTCTCTATATGAACTTTTCATAAACACAGACATTTCTTGGAGATATTTTGTTACAGAAAAATCTCAGCCAAACTTTTCATGAAAGGTATTTTTTCTACAGCTTATCTAAAAATGAGAATGGTGGTGACACTGGATGGTTTCACACACTAAAGTGTTAAGAGATTAGCAGCTATGTATCATTGGGCAGCTTATGATCTTTGATTTTGCTTTTTCTTAAGCTGGTTTTCCAAGTGAAATGATGGTTGGCCCCATTGCCCCACAGACTAATGGACAAAAGATACCCTGTAGAACACTTAAATGGGCCTGGAGTCCTACCTCATGTCTTCTTCAAACTATCTATCATCAATGCAAGACTAATTAAGTTAGATTAACCAAACTTTTTAAAGCAACTACTATGTGAAAAATACTGGGCTGAATATTTTCATCTCTATTATTTAATATTCATATCAAACCTTTTAATTATTATTAATCATCATTTTTTTTTTAATTTGGGGGATAAATGTAAGGAAATTAAATGATTTTCCCAAGGTTATATAGATAGTAATTCATAGAGCCAAGATTAGAACTTATATTTTCTGCTCCAAGTAAAAATCTCTTTGGTTCTATGTCAAACATGGATAGAAAGTGTAGCCACATTTTTAAATATGTTGCCATTAATTACGTAGGATAATACATTTGTGATGACATTGATTCTTCATTCATATTCCAAGGAAGTACTTTCAAGGGTCTTATTGTTTTTTCAGGAAAGCAATAAGAACTTCTTTGAATTTCAAATACTCTGCCAATTTCCTTACCCAAATTGCTTGCCATAAGAACCACAAGATTAGCATTTAAGGTTGAGATATTCTCTGGGATTGAAACCAGTCATGGCTAGGAAAAAGGAAACACAGCCAACTCTTGAAAAACTAAGATAATAGAAGACAGGAATTATGTACATAACTGAGGTCCGTGGTGAGTCCTCATTCTTAACTTTAGCCAGTGGTTTAAAAAAAAAAAAAAAAGACTATCTAAGATTTTCCTGAGTTCCACTAAGAAGCAGCAAAATTAAACAGTCTATGAGTTAGAATTAGGCTGGTCTGTGGTAAAGGACACTCCTCAAACAAGTTTAACACTTAGTTTCTCCGCCATATAAAAACAATCTGGCGATTGCCAGCCCAAGAGTAAGAGGGCAGCTCCAAGTCATCAGGACCCAGCCTCCTTCTAGAAGCTACTATTACAGCATTCCCCGAGTGTGGTCTCTGTGCTCCAAGATGGCCGTGGGCACCACCCACCGCAGACACATTTCAAGCAGTCGGATGGAAGACAGAAGGAATAGAACTTTACCCCCCTCTTATTTATTATTATTTTTTGTGACATGTTGAATGTTTATTAAAGTGAAGTTTTTTTGAACAGATCAAGATATTCTTGACTTCATAAGACCTTCCTTTGTAAGGTCAAGAATTATAAATTGCAAAGTGGAAGGAAAGCCTACAGAAAGAAATGCCTAAGTGAAAAAAGAAAAACAAAACGTACAATTAAAGCAGGAGATTCTATAAAGCATACCAACAGTGAGAGAGACTTTCCAGAAGTCTCACATGATGCTGCCCCTTACAACAAGGTGAGCGACATGAATCGCATGGAAAGCTAGGAAACGTAGTTTCAAAGAAGAGGCCAATATGTCAGGTGGAAAAGAAAGGTTCTGTTAATTTGAGAGAGAAGTTGAGGATAGACATAGTTGGTGGCAATGAGGAATCTCTACCTTACACATTCAGATACTTTTAATTTTTAGGAGGTACACAAAAATAATAATGTCTGATAAACTGACCAAAAAGCTGGTGATTAAAAGGAGAAGGATCAAAGACAATGTGTGTGTCCCTTCCTGGATAGCCAAAAATAGAATGTCAATTCTCCATATTTAATAACGTGCACTGTTGGAAAGTATGGAGACGACATTTTGCACAAAATAAGAGGAGCAGTGTCTGCCCAGACCTACGATCTAATAGACTTTGACCGTGGAGATAAGAAATGTGTGTAAAACAGAAGGATTACGTCTCTGATGAAAACCTGAAAGGTCTGTCCCAAGTGTCTCAGCTTTCAGTACTGACCTGTGTGGCCTGGGCATACAGTAAAATATTGAAGCTAGGTTTTGAACCTATTCAATCTTCAATCTACCTTCTGGTGTAATGAAAATGTGTTACTCACTAAATAAATTAGTGCTTGCGTTAGTTGTCCAAAATGTATCTCTGTCAAATGTCAAGTGCTTCTTCCTTTGAGCTACCTCGTGTTCTAGGCTGTGGTGTTTAAGGTTTGTCTCAGGCTCATTCGCTTACGAGGAAAAGGCATGGAATGCGTGTGCCCACCCTGATATTCTACCTATTTCTAGTTGATCCTGGCATTCCCTTTCCAAAAGAAAAATAGTGGAAGTCCTTATAATTTTTTTTTTAAATGCCCTCACACCTCCACACTAGTCCCTCTTGGCTTTTTCATCAATGTTCTTTCCTGTCCCTGATGACATTTTTTTCTTACTGACAATGCCCTGACTACCCCAGAAACTAGGGGTAATAGCGTAACCGATTGAATAATAAACATTGAAGACCTAACACTCACTAATTTTTCTTGTCTCGGCTCAGCAGTAACTATGTGACATTTTATCTCCCCGGGCGTCAGTTAACTCAATTGTAAAATGATGAATAGGGGCTAGACAGTTCCTGAGATACCTTGCAGCCCAGGGAAAACTCAATGATCCTGTGACTTGACTGGTAGAGGACCTGATAAGAGTGTTTTTTGGGGGAATCCCATTCTTTTAACCAGACAGTAGTGAATAGATAGACCTATTCCTAAAAATGATACGAAGGGTTCCTCTGCCCTCTGCTAACTGCTGATGGCAACCCAATTGTCTGGACACCTTGTAGCCTTAAGGAACTTACATTCTCTCTACACTACTCAATAAGGAAAAGAAATTACTCCACAATTTGACTTACCAATCGTCCACTCTCAATTAGCTAAACTAGAGAGGTCTAACGGCACGGATAGATACAGATGAATTTAATTAAAAGTCACTCATATTTAGTTTCAGCACGGTTGCACACTTTGTAGAGCACTGATTTATTTCTGCATAATTGTATATTCTTCTATGGAAAAAAGGACATGTCTGTACGTCTGACAATTCACATTTCATCCAGGAAAGAGCTCAAGTTGGAGGAAACCAGCCTAGACATGGTAGTTGGTACTCCACATGCAGATAATGGAGAATGTGCTTTTTGTCGACCATTTTTTTTTATCCTAAGAACTTGAAACAGTGTACAAAAGTACGTCTGACACCTTGTAATTGAGAATTTATTGTGTTCTGCTCAAGCCGAACCTCAGGCCAAGAAACTCACACATTCAATCAGGTGCATTTGCCTTTGGAAAGTTTGCAACTAGTCAAGATAGTATGTGTAAAAACTTTCCCAAATAAGGATAATAACAGCTCCCTTGCTGTATCATAAATCACCAAGTTCCTATGTGAGAAACTGACAGCAGCTGTCAGAACACAGTTTTCTTTGAAATGCTTCATAATACCATCTAAAGAGCCAGATTGTTCTTTAAACAGCTTGTTAGCCTAATGAAATCACTCTGCTTCCTAATTTTTGCCCAGACACCACCAAGGTTGGGCAAAGGAAGCTCCATCTCCCCAAATGACTCTAAAACACCAAGTTTGGATGACAGATTAATGATTGGATCTGCCTCCCCATTAATTTATTTGCAGGAGACACCTGTGCCAATAACCTCGTTAGGGGTTGAGCTTGTCCCTAGAAAGGGCATGCATTTGCTCTCACTGGATATGCTTCCCATAATTCTTAATTACTTTGTATTGCCTGGTGGGAAAAGGCACATGACATGGAAAATTTTACAGGGCCTAATCATTAACCAACTCTGTTCTTGAGTGGAATTCGAATATCAGAGAAATGGTCTGTCTCAATCCCCCATAACTACTTTCAAATCATTGGCCAAGGAATTTCCATGCACATTTTTCTGCTTGAGAGCCATTCCCCTGAGAGATAGCAGCAGACACTTTCAGAGCACTTACTTTGTGTCAGGCCCTGCTCTAAGCCCTTTATGGAGAATTCATTTAATCCCTGAACTCCCTTTATGGAGAATTCAGCAACTCCATGAGGAAAATCGTTGTATTCTAATTCCATAGTTAAGAAAACTGAGTCACAGAGAAGTATCACTTGCCCAATTGGTTGAGCCAGGATTCAAAGCCAAGGTTGTGGCTCTTACAACCATGCTCTTCTTTCTTTAAAAAAGAGACTTCATGAAAGAGAAAAACAACTTTTGAACTTAGTCTTCTTTGCTTTTGAACATTTTTATCCAGTCTGCATTGGAGATAAAGGGAGTCTGAGATATCCCTTCAGCATCTCAAAAGCAAATTGATCAGCAGTAAATATTACATTTTCATTCTAGCAGCTGAAAGTCTATGTTGTGTGTTCAGCTTTCACCCCAGTCCTGTGATTTCAACCTTCTGCACACTGGAATGGAGAGCTTTACAAAATCCTGATGTCCAGTTTTTCTTTCTTTCTTTCTTCCTTTCTCTTTTTCTTTCTCTTTCTTTTCTTTCTTTTCTTTTTTCTTTCTTTCTTTCTTTCTTTCTCTTTTTTCTTTCTTTCTTTCTTTCTCTTTTTCTTTCTTTTTTCTCTCTTCTCTCTTTCTTCTTCCTTCCTTTCTCTTCTTTCCTTTCTTCCCTTTTCTTTCCTTCCTTCCTTCCTTCCTTCCTTCCTTCCTTCCTTCCTTCCTTCCTCTCTCTCTCCATCTTTATAATCTATCACTAGCTCTATCATCTATTTGTATGTATAATATCCTTCTTTCCTATCTGTCTGTCTATCTATCATCTGTCATTTATCATGACATAATGTCAGACGACAGCAATGCTTTGAAGAAAACTAAAACAGGAACAGAATAGGGGTTGTTGAGAGAATGTGTTATTTTAAGAGGGTGTCACTTCTGAGAGAGGCTATTTGAGCAGCAGAATCTTGACTGAAGTGAGGGAGCCAGCCTGCAGATATCAGGAAGACTGTGTCAGGCAGATGGGACTGCCGGTGCAAAGGCCCTGAGATGGGATGGCACGTGCTTCCTTGGAAGAGCAGCCAGGAGCTTGGGGAGGCTGGAGTGCAGCTGAGAGAGGTGAAGACTGGTAGGAGATGGGCGTGAAGGGTGACCAGTCCCCAGCTCATGTGAGGCCTGGCAGATCACAGAGAGGAGTCTCAATTTTATTTAATGTATAGAAAAGCCCTTGGACTATATAGAGCGGGAGTGTGGGCTTATCTTCCTTATATTTTAAAAATATCTCTCTGGCCATGTGTAGCAAATGAACGAAGGAGCAAGTGTAGAAGACTAGGGACAAGTGGGGAGGTGTATGCAGTTGGTCCATGACAGAGGCTGTTGAATTGGGCCATGAGGTGAGCGGTGGAGGAAGGAAGAGGAATATGACACTTGATGGATTGGACATGGGGTAAGAAGACAAATGAAGGGTCAAGGATGACTCCTAGGCTGTATGCCTGAAAAACTGTATAACACTATTTATAGAGGTTAGGAAAAAAAAACAACAAAAACCAAAAAAGACTGGAGAGGTAGGATGATCCTGGAGTGGGACCAAGAATCAAGAGTTCAGCTTAAGACATAGTGAGTTTGATTTTCCTTTTACACATCCAAGTGAAACTGTCAAGTGGAGAGTTTAAGAATCAAATGTGGAACTCATGAAGGAAGTCAAGCACGGAGATATAAATCTGGAATCCGTCAGCATACAAATAGGTGGCTTCTGAATGTTTTATAAGCCTCCCAAACCATATTTCTAAAAATATATTAACTGCTATAATATTAACTGTTTTGCTAATGTATTTCGAGGTGCCTCAATCAAATTTAAATGTGACCAAAAACATTATGAATCATTTGCAGGCACCTACAGTCTCCTTGCCACATTCCGACTTTGAAGTAAATATAGTTTTCCCCATTTAAGTTCCAACCCATTTTTTTCCATTTCAGCTACAAATTCTTTTCCTTATCTCCTCTTACTTTACTAGACTATTCCCATTCCTTACAAGCCAAATACTTTCAGAAGAGGATTTCCTTTTACAAAGACACTAAAATCCTTCAGTGTGAGTTGAGCTATGAATGCCCAGGGATCGGGGTGGTTCAGTGAACTAATAACTGCCTTCTCACCTCTGGGATCCACGTTCTAATATAGCCTTTGATTAAAGTGGCTCTAAATCAACCTGATTATCCTTGCCCTTATTATCAAGTGTGCGCCACTCTAATTTGTGTCGAGTGCTTTAAGAAGTTTTTTATCATTCATGTAACTGCCTGCCCATGAACCTCTCATTAGATTTGCTCTTACCTCTTCAAGATTTGAGTGCGAATGGCCTGATGAGAAGAAGAGATTTGGCAATCATGTGTTTAATGTAAGACCTGCAGGTGGAAATTTACCTGCTGCTGAAAATATTTAAGGATCATCCGTGCTCTCTTTCTCCTCTCCCTCCTTCTCCTGCTTCTCTCTCCTCTTCCTCTTCCTTCTTTCTTTCCTCCTTCTTTTCTCTCTCTTTCTTTACACTAAGTATATTAATTTACTCTCTTGTTAACAGAAACTGGTAACTACCCACAATTCCAATTCATTTCTGTACTACAGTAGTGCCTCCTTATCCATGTACTACAGTCCACCGAGGTGTGGAAATAGTTAAAGAAAATTCCAGAAGTGAAAAATTTGTGTGTTGCTCTGAGAAGTGTGATGAAATCTTGAGAGTCCCCCTCTTTCCCACTGGGGACGTGATCATCTCTTTGTCCAGTGTCTCTGCATGGTACACGCTCCTGTCCGTGAGTCACTCAGCACTGGTCTGTTCTCAGATGGACTGTCACAGTACCACAGGACTTGTGTTCAGGTCACCCTTAGTTTACTTACTAACGGCCCCAAAGCACACTGGTTGTGATGCTGGGAATTCCGTATTTTAAAGAGAAGCCATAAACTGCTTCTTTTACGTGAAAAGGTGAAAGTTCTACGACTTAACAAAGGAAAGAAACAAAATCACAAGGTACAGTTGCTAAGATCTACAGTAAAAACAAACCTATCCGTGAAATTATGGAGAAGGGAAAAGAAATGTGTGCTAGTTTTTCTTGTAGCAACTTAAATTGCAAAAGTTGTGGCCCCAGTATGTAATAAGTGCTTAGTTACTGGAAGAGGCATGAATCTGCGGGCGGAGGACACAGACAGAAAACTTGTTTGATTGATTTTCAATGGTTTGTGTCAGAAGGTCCTAACCTAGATGAAGGCTTCAGGGAGGGATTCCCTAAAATGAGTGACGCTAAGCCATTTACTGTAAGGGATGGTTACCCAGATTCAGGAATTAGGTTTTGATTAAAAAGTATGAAAATTACTGGCACAATCCACGATTTCAGGCATCCACTAGGATTTGGAATGTATTGCCTATGGCTGAGGGTGACTACAGTATTTTCATATTTGACCCAAACATTAATATGAAGCAAATATGTTGACGATAGGTGAAAGACAAAAAATAATCCTAACTGAAATTAAAATGTATGGGTGTAAAGGTAAAGTCTTACACTGAGATTCAAAGATCAACGGTATGACCTTCGGGTAGTAGATGGATGGTATTTGGACTTGATAACTGGGAAAAAAACTTGGTGGGGGCGATCCGTTGGTCCAAGCTCTACGTGGATTAGCAGCATTGAGAAAGAGCTAGAGCTGGAAACAGCAGGAAGACACATGATAGTGCTTCTTAACTCTGGTTGCCCTTCTGAATCATCTGCAGAGTTTCCAAGAGTAGATTCCTGGGCCTCATCCCCTTTGATTCTGATTCACTGGCTCTCGGGTGGTGGGCTGGGTAATTTGTAGTTTTGAAAACATGTTATGGCAAACGGTGCTCAGCTTGGTTTGAGAACAACTCAGAGGAGGCAAATTTTCCCTGGAGACTGAATTTTCTAACAATTTCTACCATTCCAAAGGAGAAACTGAACCAGTCTATTCAGTGGGGGAAGTAGCCCCTTATCACTGAGAGTGTCCAAGCAGTGCTGAATATTGAAGGGAAAACTTATCCTTTAAGAGCAGCTTGGGCAGTTACTGCAGAAGCCATCGGGCACTTTAAGGACCTGTAGGCTCTAGGAGGGAAGGAGAGGTACCTGGGTGCATTGTGCCCTGGTGTTTGGGACATTGTGGGTGCTCAAATATCTGCTAACTATTGGATGAATAAATGCAAATAGCCTTCGACCAGCAGGTAACAGAGGCACAGTGGCTGAAATGTGATTTCTAAGACTCGTTTCTAAACCCAGGCCACCTCACACCCGAACTTCACTCCCTCTCTGCAGCACGGTCTTCTCTTTACTTCTGTGTTGGGACAACAGAAAGCTGCACATACAGATGCAATGTCACAGAACGGCAAACCAGCTAAAACATAATAGATGGTAGCATAGAACATAAAAGTGGCTTTTCAAGACAGCTAATAAAACAGTACGACCGACAATTGATGCCCTATGTCCATCACATCCTTGTACCACAGCCCCCACCCCCCAAGAAGCTGCTCTAAACCAGCCTCCAGCTGTAGTTTCTCCATTTGTCTGTTCTTTTGAATCACCAGGATTCCCAATATTGGTTCCCTTCAGAAAATGATCCTATAGGCTTTAAAATGCTTTCTTAACTTTCGATTCTTTGATTCTAACCAGAAGAGATCTTTAGTTACATTTTTGTCAGCTCAGAACCAAAATTTCCTCCCTATCCATTATATCGGCCATGTTTATTTTCCCTTCTCTGATGTGGTACACATCCTTCCTCCTTCCAAAAATACAAATTCTCCTTCCAAAATACAAACTTAAGATTTAACTCAATCTACACTTTCTTCAGTGAATTTTTCAGATAACTCCAGAATTTGCTAATCACTCCTATCTCAAAATTTCTATAATATTTATATTCTAATCCCACCATCTGTGGCTTCTCCAACTCCTCTCTTGAAATGTTGCCTAAGTGTTAGCCTCTGAGGATATACGATATTACATTAGTTGGTATTTTTCAGTGTTTTGACCTGAATGGCACACTGTATATTTCCTCAGAAAATGCATGCTTGTTGATTTCATGTAAGATTAAGTGTACAAATCTGTTATGCTGAAAATGCATCTAGCATTGAAATTTCTTTGATAATTTCTACATGAAGAGAATCAAAATCCAACATTCTGAATTATATATATCCTCAGAGAACTCTCTGTCTTCCAGAAAGTTCCATGTCTCATTCTGACTCATCTCCATTCTTACCACAGGCCCCACTCTCACCCAAGGCTGTAGAACATGATGAAGTCCAACTTGTCAGAATTTATTACTTGCTAGCAAAAATATTCACACCTTTGACAGAGCTGTCAGATTTTGTCCCCAAACCAAATGAGCACACAAACTGATTTTTCTCCCTCCAGAATGGAGGGCAGTGCTTGTAAATCAACTTTCAGAAATAGTTGAAGTGGTCTGTACCAGCAAAAGCCAAAGAGAGTGGTAACTCTTCATCTGTAATTCATGAGACTCTTAACAAAGGGTTGTCTCATCTTAAAAAATAATTATGCATCTTTCACTAGAGAGGGGCAATGGAGATGCTAGAGGTTAGACTATGTATATAAATGTATAATACCTTAATAAATGACAGACAATCAACCAAGTCTGTATTTTTACAATGAATGAAAAGTTAGATTAGTTAATTTGCTCAAGAAACACCCTCACAGACTTGCAGAGACCCAACTGTGAAAGGACAAATAGAAAATATTAGTAATTTTATTATATTAGTCATTAATAAATTATAATACTAATATATGCTCTAAATAAGACAAGATGATTTGAAAATAATAAATAGTAAAAGACACATGAAGGTAAGTGGTAAAGACATAAAGGGAAGTTGACTCCAAAGTATTATAGATATAGGCTCAGATCAGATCTTCCAATTTTTAAAATGCCAAATAAAACATTACTTGTAATGGTTTTTGTTACTAACAGTTACGGGTAAATAAAACCAGGAAAATCTAATTTGATTTACAGAATATTTTACAAGGGCAATTCTGGGACTAGACCGTATCCTCAATATATCCACCCTTCCCAGCTCCCTTCAAGCCAAACATCACTCTTTTATTGACCCCAAAGTACTCATACCATCCCCCCTTTAGAGTAACAATTGAAATGCATCACTATATTAAAGTGTACAGTATGATGGTTTGACTTACATATATTGTAAAATAATTTCCAGACTATGTTTAGTTAACACCCATCATCTCATAAAAGATACAAGAAAAAAAAAGCTCCTTGTGGTGAGAATTCTTAGGATTTACCCTCTTAACTACTTTCCCAAATATCATATAACAGTGTTGCTCTAGTCATCTCACTGTGCATCATGTCCTTAGTACTTATTTATCTTATAACTGGAAGTTAGTGCCTTTTAACCGCCTTCCTCCAACCTGCCCCTACCACCCTCGGATCTGGTAACCACACATCTGATCTCTTTTTCCTATGAGTTTGGTATTTTTTGTCTGTTTGTTTGTTTTTTAGATTCCACATATAACTGAGATCGTACTTAGTCTAGCTAAAAGTTTGTCAATTTTGTTTATCCTTAAAAAAAAAAAAAGCTGTTAGTTTCATTGATTTTTAAAAATTATTATTATTGTTTTTTTCTGGTCTGTACTCCATTTATTTCTGCTCTGATCTTTATTTCCTTTGTTCTGCTAATTTTGGGCTTAGTTTGTTCTTTTTCGAATTTCTTGATGTGTAAAGTTACGTTGTTTATTTGAGATCTTTCTTTTTTCTTAATGTAGGCATTTATCATTCTAAACTTCCCTTTTTGATCTGCTTTTGCTACATCTCACAAGTTTTGGCATGTTGCATTTCCACTTTCGTTTGTTTCCTTCCCCCCCCCCCTTTTGAGTTTTTCTTTGACCCAGGGGTTTCTCAGGAGCATCTTGTTTAATCTCCAAATATTTGTGAATTTTCCGGTTTTCTTATTGTAATTGATTTCTAGTTTAATACTATAATGGTCAAAATAGATAATTGGTATGATTTAAATTTTCACAAATTTGGAAAAAAGTTGTTTTGTGACCTATCATACAATCTATGCTGCAGAGTGTTCCACGTGTCCTTGAGAAGAATGAATAGTCCACTGCTGTGGGATGAAATGTCCTGTATCTGTCTATTAGGTTCATTAGACCTAAAGTGTAGTTCAAGTCCAGTGTTATCTTATTGATTTTCTGTCTGGGTGATCTATCCATTGTTGAAAGTGGTGTTTTAAAGTCCCTTACTATCATTGTCTTGTTGTGTATTTCTCTCTTCAGATCTGTTAATATTTGCTTAGGTGTTCTGATGTTGATTGTTATATCCTATTGATGAATTTACCCCGTTATCATTATATAACAACTTTTTGTTTGTTTCTTGTTACAGCTTTTGATTTAAAGTCTGTTTTGTCTGACAAACTATAGCAAACCCTGTTCTTTTTTGGTTTCCAGTTGCATGGAATGTCTTTTGCCATCCTTCACTTTGAGACTCTATGTATAGTTAAAGCTGAAGTGAGCCTCTTATAAGCAACATATATTTGGGTCTTGTTTTATTTATCCATCTACTATGTAACCATTCTATGCCTTTTGATTGGGGAATTTAATCCACTTACATCTAGAGTAATTATCAATAGGTAATGACTTAATGATGCATTCTTATTAATTCACAGATTTTTTTCTTCTCATTGATCCATTCTGTTGTTGCTGCTTTCTGTTCCATTTTTTTCATTTCATTCAGTGTATTTTTCAGCTACAGAATTTTTCTTTATGGTTTCTATCTCTTCGTTAAATTTCTCATTTTGTTCCTGTATTGTTTTTCTGATTTTGCTGACTTGTCATTCTGTGTTTTCTTATAGCTCATTGAAGTTTTTTTGTTTTTATTTTTGTTTTTCAAAACAGCTATTTTGAATTTTTTGTTAGGTAAATCACAGGTCTCCGTATCTTCACTGATGGTTACTGGAAAATTGTGATCCTTTGGTGATCACGTTTCCTTGACTTTTCATATTCCTTGAAGTTTTACGTTGCTGTCTTCACATTTGAGATAGCAAATTTCCTCCAGTTTTTACTGATTTAGGGATGAAAATACCTTCTGTCAGCAGCTAAGACATTTTTCTTATGGGGCTCTTATTTTCTTATGAGGCTATTTTCTTAAGAATCCTGAGACTTTCTCAGGTCTTCTATGGATACACCTGCTCCACACTTCTTCCTCTTGTGGAAGAATTCTTAAGCTTGTATGCCTTCTTTTGGTCCTGTAACCCACCAGTCCAGGTGCTGACAGCCTCCTTTTGCATTCTCGAGGGTGACACTAAAGCTTAGGTTTGTGGTCTCTCCCTGGCCCACACATTATGGCTGCTGTTTTGTGAATGTTCATGAGCCATATACCAAAGCTTGCTTTCATCACTGTTGGGAGGACACATAGGAAGCTGGCCACAGACTGTGTATGTGTGTGGGGGTGAGGTATACAGAGTACTGGGTGTGCTTGTGGATCAATGGGTGAAGTGACCCCAGTGGCTTGTGGGCAGGCCTCTTGTTGGAGTCTGTGATGTGGTCAGTAGGATCCATGTCCCTTTAATACCCTCCTATCTGCTGCTCTTCAAGGAGTGTAGCTCACAACTCAGTACTGTGGATGGAGTAAAAGAGAAGTCTGCCTCTTTGGCAGCATCCTGCACAGCTG
Source organism: Rhinolophus ferrumequinum (assembly GCF_004115265.2). Classification (NCBI taxonomy): domain Eukaryota; kingdom Metazoa; phylum Chordata; class Mammalia; order Chiroptera; family Rhinolophidae; genus Rhinolophus; species Rhinolophus ferrumequinum. The sequence continues at coordinate 9,082,710 of NC_046310.1, read as the reverse complement.
AGAAGGCTGGGTGTTCACTCACACACTCTCACTTTACCCCACAGAAGAAATCATCACAGGCCAAGAAGGTTTCTCCTGGCACTGAATTGTGCTGCCTTGGAAAAGGGGTCAAATGGGTAAAATTCAACTATTTCTCTTACCCTCTCTAATGCATGCATTTTTGTTTTTGTTTAATTTTCTACTTTTTTGTTTGTTTGTGGTTTTTGGTGTTTTGGATTTTTTTTTCCCCTTTCTAATAATGTGTTGGAGCTTCTTCTCTGGAAACCTGGATTTCCACAAAGGCTCTCTCATCTTGGGGTGACTGTCCAAGACTGTTCTCCAGGGACTCCCAGATCATGACTAAGAGGGGCTAGAGCTGGTTCACAAGCCATTTCAGGGTCTACAGCTGAGATCAAAGTCTGTATGGCCATCAGCCAATGCATGGGTAGGTGAGACTCTTCCCAAGTCCCTTGGCATGGTGTGCTGGATCACACAGCTCCCACAAGAGTACTTTTGTCCCTAGATGGATGTCAAATTGTTGTTGTTGAAGAAAGGATATGAGTAAGAAACATTATTCAGCCATCTTGCTAACTTCATTCTGCTAGTTACTAAATATTAATGATGGTTATCACAAGATTGTGGACATTTAGGAGATTTTTATTCTCTTTTCTTTATCTTTATTGATTGGTTGGCTTTTAAATTCTTTCACAATGAGCAGGTGGTGTTTATATAATCAGAAAAAAATGACGCTAGTTTTACTGAGGAGAAAAGAGTCTTTATGATAATGAAATTATATGTTCTTGTGCCCATCCTTCGTTTTCGATTCTTCTTGAAGAAATAGCAAGCTTCTTATACAGTTTATGTCAAATTGCCAATCAATAATAGCTATATCCCGGCCACGGATGATTTAACTTTCAATATCATAAACTTATTTCTAGATTTTTATTCTGCATATATATGGTAGGAATTGGGAGCTAGGAGCTACCTACCATTTGTTAAACATTTACTGTGTGTCAGATCTCTAAAGTACATTATCTCAACTGTTTCTCAGGTAAGATTAATTATCTCCATATTTTTCTTTTTTTATTGCAGTATGATTGACATATGCCATTTATTAGTTTCAGGTATACAACGTAGTGATCTAATATTTGTATATATTGCAAAGTGATCATCGCAAGTCTAGTTAATATCTGTCACCATACATAGTGACACATTTTTCCCCGTAATTATTTCCATTTTTAAGATGAGAAAAGTAATACAAGTCAAAACGGCTAGTTAGGAACAAAGTCAGTATTCAAACCTGTTCCTGACTGATTTGAGGGCTTGTACTACTTACCAGTATTTTCTGTCAGTAACTTAACTGCAGTTTGTCTATTTATCTGCAGAGGAAGCTTATAAGTAGATATCAACTCATTTAATCCTCATAGTATCCCCATGAGGTAGAAATGTCTATTTTTAGAGATGAGGCAATTAAAGCCCAGAGAGAAGTTGAGTTCTTCCTAACACTTCACAGGGTATAGACAAATGATAGATTTTCTGCAAGAAGTTATTCCTGAACTCAACCGCACCATTTTGTTCTGCCTGGAAATTCTGGGTTTTGAGGTTTCTCACTGACTGGTGCTTTGAAGCAGCCTATCTGGGGGTCTGCCATTCGAGAGACATTTACGCATCCCAAACTAAAAATAATAATCAGTCCGCAAGAGGACTGATGAATACCTTCCAAATCATTGATGCCACACTAGACTTAACAAACCACCTTTTCCCCAAGAGCTCAGGGAAGATTTTTGTGTCACTGGACTCAACAGAAACATGATCATGTTTTTGCTTCTTGTGCAGATGAAAAAACAGGTTTAAAAGCATCAAGTCACCAAAAAACCTTTACTATTCCAGTGAAATTTAAATGTCCCTATCCAGGCTCAGGCATGTGCTCAAATATAATGGACCAAACAGGAGACTTGCTTGCTGCCAGTGGACCTACCTGAGGTCAGAGATGTCCTACCCATTTGCCTGCTATGTTCTCTTTGTTTTCAGTATGTTGCATACTGGGCAAAGGAAGTAAGGAACTGACACTGGTTATGCTTCTGTTTCTAAAGACCTCTGTCTAGCTATGGGTTATTTGAGTACAAGCCGCTTAGTGTCCGCGAGGGGTTTCTCCACCCACCCCAACCCCCATCTCTGGTCCAGACCTCCCTCGCATGGTCTCAGGACCACGTTCATCACCTCGAGTGAAAGCTGATGAGCAGCGAGACATGCATGTATTGTCATGCATGGCTGGCCAGCAGCCATCAGGGGCAATTAAACACGGAGAGCTCACGATCATTTTGGACAGGTTCACGTTCCCTGGCACTGCTGTGATCAGATGTTTTGCGCTGTTTCCCTGTAGTCAGGATGTGACATATTCCCTTCCTCTTGCTCTTTGCTCATTTCTTTTGTGCCTTCCTGGTATTGCCTGATCACTCAGTACAGACATTTAGATGACTTCATTTCAACGAGAGTTTGGTCCAAACACATGCAAGAGGAACCTAATCAGAAGCAATCCTAATTCAAGGGAAATCAGTTTTGAGAAATACTACATTATCTTCCAGATACATAAAGTTTAGCTCAGTAGGTATAACCTGCCAAGAGAGGATTCCGGCCGCTATTTCCTTTTCTTTGTGGTCATTTACACCCTGAGTTGGATTCTGCATTTTGGCTTCTTTAGAACGCTGCTGTTTTCAAGGAAACTGAAAGAATGCTAAGCTGTGCTTTTCACATGGTTTTTTTTTTTTTTTTTTAAAGATTTTATTGGGGAAGGGGAACAGGACTTTATTGGGGAACAGTGTGTACTTTCAGGACTTTTTTCCAAGTCAAGTTGTTGTCCTTTCAATCTTAGTTGTGGAGGATGCTGTTCAGCTTCAAGTTGTTGTCCTTTCAGTCTTAGTTGTGGAGGGCGCAGCTCAGCTCCAGGTCCAGTTGCCGTTTTCTAGTTGCAGGGGGCGGATCCCACCATCCCTTGCAGGATTCGAGGAATTGAACTGGCAACCTTGTGGTTGAGAGCCCACTGGCCCATGTGGGAATTGAACCGGCAGCCTTCGGAGTTAGGAGCATGGAGCTCTAACGACCTGAGCCACCGGGCCGGCCCCAACACGTGTTTTTTTGGTCACTTTATTCTCACAAAGTTTGAGATAGTCAGGTTGCTGTAATTCTTAAAGTAGCGAGTATGTAAATTAGCTGAATTATATTTATGAAATTGGCTTTGCAGGGAAAGAAAGTGGCTCATATTAACATGGTTAGATATCTAGCTTGGAGTATCTGGGGGAAGGAACTGATGAAAAAAAAAATCCTCTCTCTCTACAGATAAATAAGAGCAGAGGGATAAAATGGTCATTGATCTCCTGCCCCTAAGATCTGCCTACAACCTGATTTACTCTCCTTAGTTTGATCATTCCCATTGTTCCTCCATTAATTCAGTAATTCACAAATACTTAGAGAATTCCTTCTATGTAAAAAGAAAGGGAGTGTGTAGAGTAGGGGTACCGATGCGACAAACACTTATTAAGCCCCCATATGTATCAGGAACTGTCCTATCATGTTTCCCAGAAAATACGACCTAGCCGGACATCAGCTCTAAAGTGTCTTTTGGAGCAAAATTTAATATAAGACCCGATATGATATGATATATGATATGATATGATATATTATATTATATATTACATTATACCCAGTCTTATGTTATAGTAAAATAAGACCTGGTCTTATATTAATTTTTGCTCCAAAAGACGCATTAGAGCTGATTGTTTGGCTAGGTCTTCTTTTCAAGGAAACACAGTAGGCATCGGGCTACAGTGAAGACTAAGGTCTAGTAGGGGATGCAAACCTATCTAAACATAAGTGTAAATATGAGGATCTGCGAGACAGGCTCCACAGGGTGGGACTCTGAAGTCCCCAAATGACAAGGGCATCTGGATGTGGAGCAGACAGAAAACAAATGCCTATTTGACAGGACACAGTGAAATGATTTTATAAGCATAACTGAGGAGGGAGATACTAAAACGTAACTTGCAGGTAAGAGACGACCAATTAAATTATATTAAAAGCAAAGTGCCCATTTTTACCACTGTATGAAGTGTAAGATTTTATGGAGATGAGAGTGCTGTGCATTCTCTTATTATTGGGAGCATACACATATTGCTTAAAGCTGTTCGTTGCTTCAAAGGTGACCTCTCAAGTTTTTAAATATTGAGGTCTCCTTTTGGGGGGGAGGGTTAGGAATTTAATTCAGAAGTTTGGGAAGGGACTATCTACTCCGTTTGGCTCTGAGCTAGGAAGAAAGGCATCCAGTTTGTGACTTTATGTATTCTTTTTTTCCTCCTCATAACTTGGGATGAAAAGCCAATGCTGTGGACACAGAGAAGGCTCTTCTAGGGGTCTGCCAAGGATAACAGACCGAAGCTGTTTGAAAGTGAAGTCACTTATATTTTGATACATGACAGAGACTCTTTCTCACAGAGGAACGGTCCTTGTAGATACCTGTGGACGTGGGCTCATGTCTCGCATCCTGCACAAGGAAAAGGAAACAGGAATTATACTGGAGTCCATCCAGAGGAGGAAAGCGGTAAATGAGAAAGAACATAGACTGACCATGGTTTGAATTTCAGTTCTCTGCCTTACCAGCTGTGTGGTTTGGGGCTAGTTTCTTAACTTCTCTGGGCCTTAGATTCCTCTTGTGTATAAGGGAAATTATACCTATTAATGGGGTTATTGGGGCATCAGAGATAATGAATGTGAAAATTACCTAACACTCAGGAGATGATCAATAAATATTATCGATAATTACTTTATTATTGTATGGGGTCTGGTCTCTGCAGCCTTAGAACAGCCTAGATGTCTTATACACAGATGAGAGTTTCTGGTTAGAAAATAAGAGGTAAACAAACAAAACTAGACTCTGGCTTCATTAACTTTATAAACTCTATTTGAGCTCATGCTTATTGTTTAGGAGTCTAGATTTCAGGAAATGTGTACATGGCGTTAACTTCTCAACTCCTTTCTAAACATTTTTTTGTGTGTGACTGGTCCCTTGAAAAGTCTCAAAGAAGGCTTTATCTCTAATATATGGGCTCTAAAGAATTAAGCATGTCAGGCCATCAATACTAGAAAATCCTCATGACATTGATTTTTCCCCTCTGTGAGATGTGGATAAATGGATCATCCACTAGTAAGTGCACCTGAGAAGCAGTGAGTAAGGATGACAAGAAAACAATGTAGGAAGCACAGTGACTATATCATTTAGTTTTTGCTGTGTAACAAACCATCCCGGAATGTAGTGACTTAAAACAACCATCATTGGTTAACTCACAATTCCATGGGTTGGCCGTTTGGGGCTGGGTTCACTTGGGCAAGTGTCTTGAGATTTTCACTTAGGCTTAGCTGGCAGATAGATAGAGCTGGGTGGTCTAGGATGGCCCAACTCACATGTCTAACAGTTGGGAGGCATCCAGTCAAAGCTCCTAGGTTTTCCTTTATGTGGCCTCTCCAGAAGGCTCGCTTGTGCTTTTTCATATAATGGCCTCAGGATCCCAATTGCAACAACAGAAGGCAAACATTAATACCACAAACATTTTTTGAGCCTCTGTTAATTTAATTGCATCTCCTTTCCCTACCCCAGAAAATATGGAATAAACAATTCACAACGTTGAACGTATAAGTGCACTATTTATGTATGGAGGATTTGTCTAAGTTACACTGGAATTCCAACATAAACAAGCTAATGTCCATGATATTTCTCACTCACATGCTCTTAACATATATACTGTCCCTCTGGTGAAGATATTTTTCAGGTTTGGTTTTGCCTCAATGATGAAAGGCTCAGTGGGGTCCAACACACTGAGTTATCAATCAGGGTTCTGTAACCCTGTGCTACGTGATAGTTTGAGGTTGGGAGGATTGGTTCAGATGTTTCCCATGAGCACCTGCTCACAGGGCTGGACCTATCAGGATCTTCTGAAGACAAACATGTTAATAGAACAGGTATATAAGGTCTCCATTATCACTCCAGAGGAAACAGTTCCTGGGGTAATCCTAAATGTTTGGCTCATCTCACCACATCCCTCTCGGAAACATAACACTGTTCTCATACAATGAGATAATCTCTGTGGGGCGAAATTTTACCATTTGAGAAGGGAAATGGAGACTGACATTTCTCGTTCATTTGATAGTGATTTCCTAAACAAACAACTCACAGGCATATGAAATGAGTTATTTATTCTGTCTCTGATGCCCCGTCTCAGAACAAAAGCAAATGTACTATTAATTCTCATTTGCAACACTAGTTTAATTTCGATTTCCATCTCAATTTACTTTTATGCTTTGTGGTGGTGTGGGTATGTATTTAGGATCTAGAGATGTCACAATGGAAAGATTGCATTAAAACAATGCTTATGGGTTTTTTTGGTTTGTTTTTACCTCTTACCTGTCTTTTGGTAAGCTTTACCCCTAATCTGCAATATCAGTAATTTGGCAATACACCTATTCTTTAGAAAAGTGACGCCCCCCTTTTTTTTCCCTTTAAGAACATTTGAGTATTCCATTAACTGCTAGATTGGTTCCACAATGTCTTTGTAATGGCTTTTTGCCTCCTGGGAGATTTCTCTCTATCTTATATCCTTAATTAATAAGTTCTTTACCAATTGCCACACAATAACAGAGCATTCTTTTAAGCTTAGCAAATGTGTTGGTGCTTGTTAACTCATTCTAGGTCTCTGTCCTAGAATATCTGTGTTGATACTGTGATGGAATTTCTGTGATCATAAGAGTAGGTGTTGTAATCCTCAGACAAAAGGATGGCACAATTGATTCTCCGGCCTTCAGATGAGTGTAGGCAGGAAACTACTTGTGGATGGGAAAGGTGACTAGCCCATACAGTAGCAGCACTAGCTATAGTAGAAGAAAAGTTAAGAAAATCATTTTTATTCTTAAGAGTTGTCAAGGAAAGAAAAAAATATGATGCTCCTTGTCACAATGCACAAAACTATAACTGTTCAGTGGTCAGTAAGATGTAATCCAAGGGATATCTCCTCCTCATCACCTCATTTACCCATCCATCCATCCATCCATCCATCCATCCATCCATCCATCCATCCCTCATATTTTTCATCAGTTGTCATATGCCAGACTTGTACTGACAAAGAGGAATAAGACACAATGCTTACTCAAAAGTAAAAGGTCTATGTCAGCTACCTCCCTAGAAGAGCAAATGATTACTAGTTGAATATTATTCAGGCGGGCAAGACTATCCTACCGGGAGCCCTAAGGACATATGTGCTATAATTTAATGAAATATTTACCTGAAATTTTTTAAAGGTCTAAGGGCGTCCAAAATAAGAAGCTGAAATGATACCACAAACTGAGATGAGGATGAGAAGGGGAGACCTTGCTAAATCATTGGGAGTTTGATAAGATTAGAGGATTCTAAAATATGAGAAATTAATGGGACTGAAGGAATCGTTTTGGTCTCTCGTTCCGTAGATGAGGAAATAGGCAGAGAGGTGAAGTACACTGTCTAAGGAAAAGTAGCCAATTAGTGGTAATATGACTCTGGCCTTGTCTTTTTCCATTCAATCCAGGGGTGTCTTACTGGTATTTCTCAACTCATGTGCTCAGTTCTTCTCCTTCTTTCACGTTCCCTTTGCCTACCTCAGTCGCTCATTGTCTGCCATTCAGACAATACAAATAACCACTTTCTTGATTTTCCTCTCCTAGTGCTTTTTTCCTTCCATCCTCTACACAGGCCCCGCTCAGAATTCTCTACCTTAAGAAATCCCTATTCCAAAATCTTTGTCAGATCCCATGCCCTACTGAATAAAGGCCAATTGGGTACAGCATTCAAAAGTCTCCTAGATCTACTGCAAACCTATCTTTCTAGGCTCTCTCTACATTTTCTTAGGAATCCTGTGTTCCAGTAGCCCTGATCCTCCCTTTTACAGACCAGCTTTAAGTATTTGCCCAGGCTTTCCCCTCTGTTCCCATTCAACTAAAACATGCTAAGTACTATGTTAGGTGTTGGGAATACAAAGTTGACCAAAATGGACAAGGTCTCTGTTCTCTTGGGGGTGATGATCTAGTGTAGAGCCTTTGGCCAGAATCCTGGCCAAGAAAATACTACCCTTTTCTTTGTGTGCTATGATCCAAAAATCTTGGGAAACACTATTCCAGTAAATGACTTGCCCGTCTGTCAAAATCATAGCCATTCTTCAAGGGACAGATCAAATGCCAACTTCTTTATGAAGCCTTCCTCAGTTCCTCCCACTGGTAATTTCCCTTCTGTATGTTCATGACATTTATATGTTCATCCCATCAATAAATGTTTGTTAGCCACCCACTATAAATGCCAGGCTTGGAGCTTGGTATGAGGATTACAGCAATGAAGAAGAACAAGACTCCTGCCGTACCCCATTGCATCTTGAGGCAGGAACCATTGCTTAGGTATCTTGATAACTTCATCTTATTTAAAAGATGTTTTGAGTATTTCATTATCTTTTCGATGAATTCCACAACACGTTAGCTTAATATAATGTTGTATAATAATAGGGGCTTTTCATGCCCATTTATTTAATTGTCACAACAACCTTATGAAGTATTCTTATCATCCTCAGTTTACAAATGAGAAAACCGAAGCACAAAATTGTTAGCTAACTTCTTCAAGGTCACATAGGTGGAAGATGGCACAGATATTCAATAAATGCTTCATGAGGTGAAGTGTGTCACGTAATTGATCACATCTTGAGGGCGGGGTGATATTTAAAATTGAATTACTGAGAAATCGCTGGCATGTTTTAGAGATTTTTTTTTTAAGTCTGAATAACCAAAAATGTCTACAGTCTCTTTGTCCCAAAGTAAAATCTAGATCTTAACCCAGGAGAACTGAACAATAAACCACTTGCCAATCAAGCACAAGAAACACAGAGGGCATCAGCAATGCCCACGCAGTAAGGATTTTATTTGAGGAGAACTTCGGATCACTTGCCAAGGATGATAACACTGGCTGTCTAACAGCAGTGGTTTAATCATGCACCTTCCTGAGGGAGGAGACTGGCTCAGGTCATTTGCTGACGTCCCTCATCCTCTAGGGCTCTGTTCTGGTCACTGTTGCTCTACCACCCTTACTTGGTCCTACAGTTCTGCTGTAGAAAATCCACAGTGCCAATGGGCCTGCCGATACCTGCCTTCTCATTGAAGGGCAAAATCTCTTCAGAAAAATGCTGTGTCAAGAGTAAAACGCTGCAAAAACTAAAACTCGCAAGAAGATACAAAAGGACTAAACCTGCCAGAGGGATTTTGGGTAAGGGAGAATGTAATTACCTGAGTTGGAACTTGGCCCGCCAACAAGGATTAATGCAGAAACAGGAAGGCTTTCATCCTGTGAGAAGTTCCGAGCGAGCCTTTGGGACCGGAGGTGGTCAGGGTTTGTGCGTTATGTTTCACTCCATTCCTGCCATCCCTGCAAACACAGTGGCCCCTTTGCTGAAACTTTAGTTGCAAAGGGACTTGAAGGCCAGCATTGCTCACTAAAGCATGAGCATTATCAATTACTCCGGACAGTCTCGGAAGCAGAAGGGACTTAAGTGTTGGCTGGATTGTGCACCGCAGGTCAGTGTGTGAGACGGGAAGAGGAAGGAAGGAAGTGCTATGTTAGAAATGCGGACAGGTTGTACTTAGAAATTCCCTAGTGCCTTTCAAATCTTGTCCCTGCCTTCCCTTCCCACTTCCAAGTTTTTTGCACGGTATTTTTGTCCAGATTGTTGCAACGGGGGCACTACACTGTAGGGGGAGCTCAAGCTTCCCTGGTGGGTTCTATGCTCTAGGTGGGGAGGGAAAACTCTTAAGGCTGCTTCAAAATGCGCAGTTCACGGGCCTTGTGGGAAGAACCAAAGACTGCCCCTCTGTCAGGAGCCGTCTGTTCTCTTGGATAGTTCTTTTTATGTCTTGCTGTGGCAAAGTAGCCTGGGACTTCTTACAAGAAAAGCAAAACAGCTCAATGATGAAAAACACAAGGCAGGTTACCAGGGTCTGGGGGCGGGGGAGGTGGGATCTGGGGAAGTTATTGTTGAATGCGTTCAGTGTCAGTGTGGGGTGATGAAAGAGTTCTGAAAGTAGGTGGTGGTGATGGTTGCATAGCAATGTGAATGTACTTAACGCTCCAAATTGTACAATTAAAAAGGGTTAAAATGGTCCATTTTATGTTATGTATGTCTTACCACAATTCCCCCCCAAAAAATCCTTCATCGTGGATTTGGATAGATTCAAAGATTTAAATTCTAGTGTACTGGAATGTTGGCATCTTTAAATCAAGCTACCATGATGTCACTCTTTAAAACAAACCCATGGTGTTGGAGGCATATAGATCTGAATGAGGCTCTCAGGCAATTCACCCTCCAAATTCATTCTTTTTGTGGGAAAGATGCTCAGAAAAAGTCAAGAGTGAACTCCCGCCTCTCATCTTGCAGAGGAGAAAACGGACCGATCCAACCAGCCGTCTAAATTCCAGTGCACTAGCCCATCGCCCTGAAATTTTCATCTGTGCCCAAGATGCTTTTATCCTTCGTACTTTGTTCAGGCTGTTACCCAGGCCTCACCTCCCAGTGCTGTGTGTGGCTGGCTTACCCCATCAACACTTAACTTAGTCGTCACCTTCTTGTGGTGGGATGGGTTAGATACCTCTCCTCGCAGCTCACCTGAGTTCTCAGTCGTCACCCTCTTCTGGTGGGATGGGTTAGATACCTCTCCTCGCAGCTCACCTGAGTTTGTCTTTCGCCCCAAATTACACAGTGAACTTCTCGAGTATATGGACAGTCTCTCAATCCTCAATACATAGTACGGATTTCACAATATTTGTTGCACTTAACTTCACAGAGTACGATTCCCCTAAACACACCCTATTCTCCAATTCCTGCAAAGACATCAGAATGACCAAACTTAGAGAATGACTCACCTGTGCAAGGAGCTCACTGGAGAAATATGCAAGTGAAAGACCCAGGGCAGAACCAGGCTTCCAAACCCTAAATACAACTCTGAACTGGAAGCTTGCTGCACAGAACGATGATCTCCCACCACAGCCCCAAGGTAACTTGGCTATTTCATACACTCCTACTTCCACTTGATGTCACTCTCACAGCCCCGCAGAGCTATGTGGCAAAGGCCTTTGGTCACGAAGCTCTTACGTTCACAACCTTTAGAAAAGCACAGCTAAACCAGATTTGGGAGGAGTTGGGTGTTTCCTGGTGACAGTTACCTGCAATGCATCTCCCTGCCTGGACTCCCTCTCCCTTACTCCAAGAACAAGATGCCCTCGTTCTGTTTCATTTCCAAGTTCTCTGTCCTGAAGCCAACCCAGAGAGAGGTCTAGTACTTGTGGTGCTTGGTACTGAGCCAGGCATGAAAGGGCAAATACCTCTGCTTGCCTGAGCTGGGAATGTGGACTGGGGATTCCATTCAACAGCTTTTCTTCCTGCTCTCCATAGGGACTTTTTTTTTTTTTTTCTGCTGTGAATTCTCCAGTTTATGAGGTGACCAAGTACATTTTCCTCCCCAAGAGAGAAGTTTGCTTGGACTAATTTGTAGTTCCTGAGAACGCAAAAATAAAATAAGCAACTTTGCCTGGTCCATTACAGAGAGTAAAAGAGTTGGACTCCCTGCTTCTCTTACTGGTCCTGTACTCACTTGCTAGATGACCTTGCGTGGGTCACTTAACCAGGCTGTGTCTTTTTAATGTGTGTGTGTGTGTGTGTGTGTGTGTGTGTGTGTGTGTTTTAAACCAGATAAGCGACGTGGATAGTTTTGGTGTCATGATGAGAGAAACGTGACACTCTGTCTAGAGAACTTTTGAGGACAATGTACAGTGTAAAGCCTGGCTGGACCTACTCACCATTCTGAACCTGACCAGTGACTTACAACTTTGGGGATTTACAACCATAAATATGAGAGAGCCGAGATCTCGCATGTTCTTTCCCCTCTTCTCTCTTTCACCCTGTAGCAATCTCATCAAAGTGCCATATGATGGAAGACGAAGCACTTAGCTTTTCTGAGGCTGGATTTAAACAATTGCTCACAGGGAAACCCAGCTCTCCCTGGTGAGCCATTCAATTGCCAAAGCCCATTGCCCAGGATGAAGTACCCTGGGGACAGTTGTCTGCTGCTCAGAGGAGCCTTTATTCTCTCACTGTGGCCTGCGTACAGCCTGAGCAGCAAACACGTGTTGGTTCACAGTTATCTCTAGGTGTCACGGCCCAAATCAGACCTGGCTGCCACAGAGTTATTGTTCTTGTTCCTCTCTAGCCTGGGCTTTATTTTTCTTTGCTTCTGCTTCCTAATCAGTCAGTCGTCTTGAGCTCTCAGAAGGCTCTGGGGAGCGTCTCAGGAGGAGTATGACAAACAGTGCTCAACGCCTCAGCCATGCCTCCATTCTCTTAGGTGCCTGTGCCTTCCTGTGGCCGTGGGTGACACCCAGACACGTGTCACCCAGAAGGTGCTCAATTGACAAGACACAGTTTTGTTAGCCACATACGTAAATGATCCAAAGAGCCACAGAGAAGGTCAAGCTACTTCAGAAAATGAAGTGTTTTTGGAAAACTTTTCCTTCAGAGCACTTACCATTGGTAATACATTGTTACGCATTTTGTTTGTTTGTTTACAATTGTTTCCCACGGAGCAGGTGAATTCAACGAGAGCAGGAAACCATGCATATTTTCTCCTCATTAAACTCCAGAGCCTATACTCTCGGCTGTACTCACCAGGATACTATTTGGTGAAAAACAGCAAACTCTCCAGAAATCTTTATTTCATAGATTATTAGGGAGTTAAAGCTAGCAAAAAATGTTACTCTTTTACAGCCCATGAAATTGAATCCAAAAGAGGAATGCAACTTACCTAAGGTTATGATGATAGGGTAAGGAGATAGCTAGAAACGAGCAGGAATAGGAGAGGCCTTGCCCCCATTAGAAAGCCCCTTGCTGCAGCTCCTACTTACGACCCCTTGCGGCTGCGCTCACTTAAGGCACAAATGTCTTAAAAAAAAACTACCGTGTTTGCCCGAAAACAAGACCTAGCCGGACAATCCGCTCTAATGCATCTTTTGGAGCAAAAATTAATATAAGACCCGGTCTTATTTTAATATAAGACCGGGTCTTATAATATAATATAATATAATATAATATAATATAATATAATATAATATAAATACTGAGTCTTATGGTATATTAATTTTTGCTCCAAAAGACGCATTAGAGCTGATGGTCTGGCTAGGTCTTCTTTTCGGGGAAACAGGATAGCCCAGCAGGACTCCAGGCTTACACATGCCCCTAAGGGATGTATGGTTAGAAGTTAGAGACAGAGACCATCCTGCTTATCAGAATGTACGCTCTGCTTCTCAGGGTCACTGTAATGAGTTCAGACATCCTTGGGAGCAAGAAGGGAGCACGAGGCGTACCAGATGGGAAAACGAGAGGTATTGGAGAGGGAGAGGGGGAGACAATTCTACCCATAGAAATAAAAACCCTCACACAATGTAAGGAGAGGCTGATTCCCTCTCTTGGGTCAGCACGCTCCATGTCTCGGTGTGTACTTGCTTTTACTAATAAACTACTTGCGGTTCTAGGCTGCACAAACCCTGTCTCTTGTCTGAATTCTTTCCTTCAAGAAGACAAAGGGTGGAAGTACAGCGTCATTCCTAAGCGTCATTCCTGGTAACAATAACATATTAGCAGCAGGCGAGTATGCTCCGGGAAGTTCATTCATATCAATTCTATTTCTTCCCTCTGTGTCCCCAGGGCTCAAATAGTTCTTGGTACATGGTAGGTGTCAAGATGCAGTTCCAGGGACCACAGTTTGAGACCCACCTGTGTAATAACAGCAAGCTGCTCGTACTTAGCTGAGACATCACATACTTACCCCAAACATTTGTGACTTGCTTTGCCATCACCCCTCCACGTCTCAGTCTCACCCACTGTACCCACTTCCAGTACAGGACGTAACCATGGTAGACTATAACTTGTTCTGCCCGCCTGTCTCCACCACACACCTGCAGATTCCTTGAGGAAAGGCACCTCGTAATCTCACTGTCCGCCTCACAGAGAGCCTGGCACATAACAGGCACTCCAGAAATATATAGTGGTGAGAGAAGCACTAAAGGCACTTGTGAACATTCACTGTACACATTCCTTCAAACCTGTGTGCCAGAGGTATAGGTTTTACATACCCTGCTCTTCCAGACTCAGGAGACACCACAGAATAGTCCAGAATCATTACAATCAAGGGATGCAAGAGCATTCGCACCATGATATACTAACCATACCTCCTGGGTGTTCAGTGAGAGAAGGAGCAGTGCATGACAACGCCGACGGGATGAGGAGCTGTGTGTACAGAGAAGTAAGGATTAAGATAAATGAGGCTCGGTACTGGTGTGGAGCACCCACTCCCCAAATGCTGTTGTGAGTGTTCAATACATCAGGCCCATTACCCGACTTTCAAAGGGAATAATTTACAGCGGTGTCTCTGCAGCAGCAGAATTCTGGAAAACAGGCTGAAGAATCATGCCCAGGCCTCTGAAATGGGTGGGTGAGGGCACCACCGCTGTGAAAGCTTTGGGCGCATCACCTGCTGCACATCCTGACTGCGAATATTGCCGATGTCAGGAGTCCTGGCAAAGGCACGGACTTTGAAGTCAGAGCCCACTTAAAGTCCTGTCTCTGCGACTTTCTGACTATGTGAAGTTGCTGAGCCTTTGAGCTTTATTCAGTTCCTTCATCAGCAAAATGGAACTGAAACCTTGGCTAGCCTGAGGATGAGGTGGAGGTAATGGGTGCAAACACCCCGTACTGGGCAAGGCACATGGCACATAATGAATATCCAGGAGCTGTCATTATGCCACAGCAACTCCATAGTACTCTGTACAATCGCAGAAATGGTTAACATGTACTGAATGCATTATCTTACTATGTTTAATAAAAAAATTAGAAAGGCCTGATCAAATGATCCAAACAGAAGTCAACCTTCACGTGTGTCATGCAGGGTCTCAGCTCCCGCTCCCCACACAAGAACACAGGATATGGTGAGGCCAAAAAGGAACACCCATGGAGCCACAGATAGGGGAGACACACCACTACATCTCACTGGTGGCTGGGATGGAGACACAGGAAGCAGGAGCCACACGATCCGCAATCTGCCGTCCGCTTCTCTGCCAACCAACCAACAACCGACCCCCAGCGTAGCCACGGCAGTTATATTAGTGGCTAATGGCGAACTGGTAACAGCTGACGGCCAACTAGTCACAGCTGACGGCCATCTACTACCCGAGCCAGCACCTTTCCACGTGAGGCCGAGAGCCTGGACACTGCTCTCTGGGGCTCTGTCCCCACAACATGGCAGGGACGATGAGACTAGCATTTTAGGAAAGTTCTAGAGCATTTATTGGGATGTCGTCATTATTTGTTTCAATTCGGGAGTAGACATTGTTACTTACCATAAATCCAAAGTGGAAGTGGAAACTGAAAATGGCCTCATTATGGTTATTTCTTACTAATAGCTCTCATTAATGAATACCTACTATGTACCAAAAAACACACTAAAAGCTGTGTGATTATGATCCATTTACACCTCCCAAGAACTGGGAGGGACTTACCCTTATGATGAGGTGGGTTCTGTAAAGCAGGTACCGTTATTCCTGTAGTTCCCCCTTATGCGAAGTTTTGCTTTCCACGGTTTCAGTTACCCGTGGTCATCCATGGCCCGAAAACTTGAGGAGGGAGATGCAAGAAATAAACAATTGATAAGTTTTAAATTGTGAGCTATTCTGAGTAGCATGAGACTTCGTGCTGTTTTATTCCGTCCCACCTGGGACTGCGTAGGGTGATGGAATCTCACGTTATCTTGCTCCGCCCACACCACGCAGAACTGATCAGTGTGATGAATTCTCCTGCTGTTTTGCTCCGTCCCACCTGGGACTGCGTAGGGTGATGAAATCTCGCGTTGTCTTGCTCTAGGCCAGCCCGGGAGGTGACTCATCCCTTCGTCCAGCATTGCTCGCTGCGCGCCTGAAGCCAGCTCCGTTATCTGACCGACTGTGGCGGGATCACGGTGCTTGTGTTGAAGTCACCCTTATTTTACTTAATAATGGCCCCAAAGGGCAAGAGCAGTGATGCTGGCATTTCGGAAATGCTAAAGAGAAGCCATAAAGAGCTCCCCTTAAGTGGAAAGGTGAAAAGTTCCCAATTTAATAAGGCATTTTGGCATCTCACATCATCCCAAGAAGGGTGAGTACAGTACAATGAGATATTTCGAGAGAGAGAGACCATATTCACAAAACTTTTATTACAGTATGTTGTTATAATTGTTCTATTTTATTATTGTTTACTGTTGTTATTCTCTCATTAGGCCTAATTTATAAATTAAACTTTATCAGTGTACGTATGGGTAGGAGAAAACAGAGTATGTATAGAGTTTGGTACTGTCTGCAGTTTCAGGCCTCCACTGGGGGTCTTAGTACATGTCCCCTGCAGATAAGGGGGGAAGAATGTGTTGTGTGCAGTGGATAGTATCATTGCTGCCATTTTAGAGATGAGGAAGCTGAGGCTTGGAGATAAGCAGCTCAGGGGTGAATTCAGAGTTGAACACATGTGGCAACAGCAATTCAGTATCACACGGCAGAGTGGTTGGGTCAGGACTGAAACCGCTGTTGCCCTGACCTTCCGGGCAAGCCTTTATGGCTTTCCATATGTATAATATGGAATAATCCCATCACACCTAAGTCCTGAGTCCTGGTTTCTTAAATCCCTAAGCATTGCCGATTTTACTGACCAATTTAAGAAAACATTTAATGGGAATGATACTATTTTCAAAGCTCTGCGCCTGCCGTGGTGGGGAATCAAATAATGGACGAGTCCTCAGGTTGTCTTCAAAGCAATTTAAAAGCAAAAAAAAGGTATCGAAAGAAATTAAAGTTCTGTGTGGGCAAGGAGCAGAAATGCTGAGTAAGAATGTAGGCCATCTCTAGCTTCCAAATTGGAACTCTCTTGCTCTAGCGGGGGCCTCTTTTAACTCCTGTCTGAGTGGCACAGTTCAAGACAGACTTTTACCGAGGTCTGGGGCAGACAGGCTGAGTGGACGGCTTTTAAATCCACAAACTCCCCCACGTCTAGCTCATCAATTCAGGATGTTGTTTTTCTCCAAGATATCTCAGACACAGCTATCTTGCTTGGCAACGGAGTTGCTTATCTAAGTTGAAATCATGGGTTCAACTCTGCTGCTATCTTTCTAGTGGGCTGGCCTCTCACCTTTTCCCCTCTCTGTCTTTTAAAAATGTCAGCCTCTCATCTTCGCTGTGAACAGAGTATCTTAGGAAACTTTTCTCACACTTCTCAGGGTTTCTCACTTCCTCAGGGTTTCTCATTTCAGGGTACCCTGGGCTAAGGCTGGCTGGTTAGACGTGAGGGTGGGTCAGACTGGTTTGCAAAGTTTCTTACGATGCATTTTTTTATAACCTGCCTGCTGTGTGTCTGGGGAGTGATCTCACTACTTTTATGGTGG
Organism: Rhinolophus ferrumequinum; assembly: GCF_004115265.2. Classification (NCBI taxonomy): domain Eukaryota; kingdom Metazoa; phylum Chordata; class Mammalia; order Chiroptera; family Rhinolophidae; genus Rhinolophus; species Rhinolophus ferrumequinum. The sequence continues at coordinate 9,065,175 of NC_046310.1, read as the reverse complement.
TGGTGTTAGAAATTAGTATGGGTTGATTTTTTGGTGTTTGACTTTATTTTTACTCAAACACCAGCTTCAGCCAGAAACGAAGGCCAAAACTGCATTTCAGTGACATAAATGAAGGTCATGATATAAATATCATGAGGCCTAGATATAAATATATATAGAATACAGCAGCACATCTTTCGCCCAGTAGCAGTGGTCCATGAGCATGGGACAGGGTGAAATATAGTGATCATGGAGAAATTAAAATGGAATAAACATTGCTAAGAGAGTTACTTAAAATAGAGTCCAGAGACTGTTACGGAAGTGGGGCTTATGCATGTCTGGTGCCTCAGTTCTCAGAGCTGTTATGAAGTTGCTAACTTACTGCTAAACTCAGCTCAAGGCTGCGCTATAAACATCCTGGAACAACTACTACATGGACATATATGGACTTTGTCTCCTTCCTTGTAATTTTCACCCATCCCCTCATTTGCATATCAGAACTCACCAATCCCTGTTAACCTAGCCAGCATCCTTCATCCGCACGAAAGAATTACTCTTTGTGGTTTTTTGCCTCTGTAAACCGTGCCTTTCTTTGTTCTCTTTGGAGCACAATTTGGGTTGCTACCTGGAACTCTGCTTCCTGGGTTGCAACTCTTTTTATGCAAATCAGTGCTTTTTGTTCTTTATTACAGATTCAACTTTCTTGGTGAATAATAGGAAGCAAACCTATAGGGATGCCAGGGACTTTTCAGTGTTCTCAGGAGGACTAAGACAATACCAAGAGACCATGGTAATGAGTAGTTCTGAGACTGAATGCAGGCACCAGTACAAAAACAATGGAAGCAAGGGAATGAAAGAGAAACAGACCCACCTGGACAGGTGGAGACGGGAGTAATGCTGGAGGAAAGACGGTGCTAGAGACAAATTCCTGTTTCACCATTTCCATCTTTCCATTTTCCGTTTTCAGAATTAGTTTCAGGCGATATTGAAAAATTGGGATGTGCAGGGCCCTCCAGCTACATTCAACTCACACGCCAACTCCTTTTCCTTGTCCTTCTCTGCTCTGCAGCTCAACTCCGCCCCTCCCTACACATACACACACACACACACACACACACACACACACACACACACACACACCTTCCATGGTTTTTGGCACCCCGTGCTTTCTCTACACCTGGGTGGAGAGGGAATATGCTTCTCTGAGACTCTTAAAGTATTCCCCAGGAGCTATAGCCCATTCTGTTTAGCCTCCGACTGGCTTTGGTCTTTTCCTTTACTGCTTTCCTTTGTCATTGTGCTCACCATCTCCAGAATATCCGGATTATTTGTTTTTATAGCAATTCAAATGGGACATGGGGTTGAACCCTCAAAAAAGCTGTAAGCGGGAGTCTAGAACCTACTGTGACCAATAGGAAAAACATTTCATCTCTTTAATATTAATTAGCATAATACCAAGACTAACTATTATATGTATTGAGCTCGAACTGTATCTTAGTAACTTTCAGTGGGGCACCTGCCAGTCATTTCTGATGGACGGGAAAGTTCATGCATAAGGTGAGTCAGGCGACCCTTGCTCGTCCCTGTCCCTTAGCTCTATACAGAGCCACATTATGTCACAGCTAAGTGGTGTAGCATTTCCTCCCACTTCATGGAATTTCCTGCCTTTTCCTGTTTTTCTTTTATTGTTCTCTACCCCCTTCTTCTGTGTGAGAAAATGCATTGTCTCCTCTCCCAGAGGCCACCGGCCCAAGTGTCCCCATCTGTCAGGCTCCATGTGGTCAGGGTAGAAGAACGGGAGTCTGCAAGTAGGGCGCATTTCAGAATTAAGTGCAGGGTGAGCCAGTGTTATTGACAGAAACTCTCCCCCTCGTAATTGGTCTGCAGGTATACTCAGAGACTTGGAAGGCCTCAGGCTTTGAAGAAGAGCCACGAGGTAAAGCTGTGTCCTGGCCTAGCCGGCTGGCCGTCGCTCTCTGAGTGATGGGTCGACACTATCGTCCTCTGTCAGCACTAATGTTTCTGTCATCCCTAGAGACCAAAGCAAGCACAAAACCTAAAAACAAAAAAACAAAAAACCACGAACTCAAAAGCAAATGGATTCACTCTCAAGGTTCTGTGAGCAGATTCCTTTGGTTTCCAAGCCCAAGAGGAGGGGAGACCCACTGCCATTTGTCTCTGAAGAATACCTTTTTTTTTTTTTTTTTTTTTAATTATATACTCCTCAACCGATCTTTTCACTGTGGGGGAAAAAAAAATTGCTTCTCTTTATTTACTTTCCCCCCAAATATAAAACACACCCTGCACTACAGGGAGGTCCACTATAGAGATCTCTTCTTTTTATTTTCTGTCTTTTCCCCCTTTTCTGGTGCTACATTATGACCATATCTATGAGAATTTGCACAATCTTATTAATATTTAACATTTATTGTTAGTCTCTTGAGCCACCACAGAGACATATATTATCTCTTTGCAAGATTTGGTGTCACCCTTAGTGATTCATATTCTCCATAGTATGCTCTCAACTTAGGAGGAAAAAAAAAACACACACACACACAAAAAAAACCTTCTTCTCCAAATTAAAGCATTCTGTGCCCAGATGAAGTTCCAGTGCTGGGGCAGAAAGAGTAGGTAGTAGACCATGAGGTTATTTATACTTTGTCCACTAAGGATCAGAAGCTTTTTACAGAAACTTTTGGAATTATTCAGCTCACGTCCTGTATTTCTATTTCTTTTGAAGTACCTTAAAATATAGACTTTGATTGAATTAAAACTTAGGCCAGACTGATTTACCTTTGCCCAGTCTTACGAGTAATGTTGGCGGGGCAAGCAGATATTATGAACTCAATATCGTGGGACTGATTTATCTATCGATGGGAACAAATTATGTTTAATGGTATCTATCCACATACCAACTAGTAACATGATAACTGAAAATTATTCTTACCGATTCAAAAACATCATCTACACATGTCACTTGGAAATATTTTGCTGGCTAATTTGAGTAACATAAACTCCAAACACATAAGCCTGATTTTCTTTTTAAAAAATATTCTCCTGTGCTGATTCTGTAATATTGCAAATTAATCATTCACGTAACCAGTGCTTTTGGCTTCAACTCTACAGTAACAATTTGAATTTACTCTCTAGTGTAAGCAGTTCAAAGCATCAAGGCTTGGATGTCAGACAGGCCCCGTTCTAACATTAACTCTGTCTTTTCCTTGCTGTATGGACTTATAGAACAAGCATTGAATCTCTTTAATAATATTAATTAGCACGATACCAAGAATAATAACTGAGCTATAACTATGTTTTAGTAACTTTCAGTGGGGTATCTTCTGGTCGTTTCTGGAGGATGGGAAATTTCACTCATTAAATGAGTCAGGTGACGCTGGCCCTGTCCCTTAGCTCTACACCAAGTCACATTTTGTCACAGCTAAGTGTTGTACCATTTCCTCCCGCCTCATGAAGCTCGGTGAGTTCAATACAACGCCATTGTATCCCTCGTGATCCACGGCAAGTGTTTTCTTGCTTTAGGTGGGGTTGTCATTATCATACTTTTCAAGAAGCATCATATCTTTCTGCAGTTGATTCTAAACAGCGAGGGCTTTTCACCTCCAAATATTAAGCCTCAGATTTAAGAGTACCTCTACAATGTCCCTTTTTATTCACTTAGTACTCTGCTTTAATATGGTGGAGGTGGTTGTTTCATTTCCATCTCCTTTTTAAGATCTTTCAGATAAACTTCCCTAACCCCAGCAATTCACCAGACAGACCTAGTCTGGAGGTTGAACAAAAAATAAGGAACATAAGAGGACAATCCACTTTCCTGGGTTTTCTCTTTGTTTTAATAACTAATGCTTATTAAGTGCATACTAATATTATTATCCCCATTTTATAGATGAAGAAACTGAGGCTCCCAGAGGTTGAATGACTTGTCCAAGCTCACACAGCTTGTAAGCAACAGAGCTGAGGCTCATACAGGGCACGTTGCCTCTTGAGCTAGTCTGTAAACTTCAGCCAGTCTTGCCTTTTTCTCTAAAACAATAACAACAACAAAAACACCACTATTTCAACCTCATTTGTTTTATTTTCTCACCTGAGATTCTCTCTACTTCTTCAGAGTACGCCATAGGAACAAATTAACATGTTCCTGCCAGTTGATCACACCTCTGTTCAGTAAGCAGCTGAGTTAGGTTCAACTCACTATATGTTCCTCATGAAATGCCTGAAAATTCTACTTTCTCCAAACAGCTTCATAAAATGATTTCATCTGGGTGCTTATGGGGGAAGGGTTTATAAACAACACACATTTCTTTTCCAAGTTAATAACCAATTGTCATATTGATACGGGAGACAGACAGATAGATTGTAATTAGATTGTTTGTTCTTTACTGTTGAATTTTAAGAGGGCTTTGTAATTTTGCATACCAGTCATTTAGCAGATATGTGTTTGATAAATATTTTCTTTCAGTCTGTGGCTTGTCTTCTCATTTTCTTAACAGTGCCTTCTGTAGCATGGAAGTTTTTAAATTTTATGAAGTCCGATTTATCAATTTTTTTTCTTTCATGAATCATGCTTTTGATGTTGTATATAAAAAGTCATTGCTAAGCCCAAGGTCACCTAGAGTTTCTCTTATTTTATCTCCCAGGAGTGTTAGAGTTTTGCATTTTACATTTAAGTCTATGATCCCTTTTGAATTAAGTTTTGTGAAAAGTGTAAGTTCTAGATTGATTGATTGATTGATTGATTGATTGATTGATTGATTTTTGCATGTGGATGTCCTGTTATTCCAGCACCATTTGTTGAAAAGACTATCTTTGTTCCTTTGTATTGCCTTTGGTTCTTTGTCAAAGATCAGTTGACTATGTAGTCTACTTCTGGGTTCTCTATTCTGTTTCATTGATTTAATGGTCTGTTCTTTCTGCAATACCACATTGTCTTGATGACTGTAGCTTTATACTAAGTTTTGAAGTCAGGTAGTGTCAGCTAACTAACTTTGTTCTTTTCCTTCAATATTGTGTTGGCTATTTTGGGTCTTTTGCCTCTCCATATAAATTTTAAAATCAGTTTGTCAATATCCACAAAATAACTTGCTGAGATTTTGATTGGGATTGTGGTAAATCTATAGATCCCGTTGGAAAGAACTGACATCTTGACAACGTTGAATCTTCTTATCCACGTACATGCATTATCTTCCCCATTTATTTAGATGTTCTTGGATTACTTTTTAGCAGAATTTATCTTTGTATAGATTTTTTAAATATATATATGTATATATATATATGTGTGTGTGTGTATATATATATACACATATACATACATACATACATATATATATACATACATACATATATATATATATATATATATATATTAGATTTACACCTATGTATTTCTCTTTATTTTTGGTGCTAATGCAAATGGGATTGTTTTTACTTTCAAATTCCAAGTGTTCATTTTGGCATGTAAGAAAGCAATTGCTTCCGTACATTAGATACAGATTTTAGAGATCAAATTCATCATCACTGAGTAAAGCTGATTTGAGGATACGCGTACAACTATGGGTCTCTCATGCTGGATAAAGCATTAGACCATCTTATCTACCCACTTTGACATGGCTGAACAGCCACAGGCAAAGGCCAGACTGCCCCAGAGACATCACCACAGAGAGGAGCTGAGAGTGTGTCCTGAGGACAGGCCCCTCCATAAAGGGAGAAGCCCAAGAGGGGCAGAGCCAGCTCTACTCTCAAATAAGTCACTCTTCTCAGGGGCAGAGGTGGGGCCAGGAACTGAGAGGGACAAGGAAATAACTCAAGCAGAAGCTGCCTATCGAGAAACATAAGACCAAGAGAAAGTCCCTCCATAACTCCCTCCAATATGAAAACAATTTAAAAAATCAAGACAGAAAACAAAAGCCAAAAGTAGCCTCAAAAAGTATTTTGCTGTGCGTTTGTGATTGTGTGCGGTTGTGTGTATACTTATACATCCCTTATGTCATGTGTATCAAACTTCTACAAAATCAGTTCTTTTAAAATATTGTCTCCTAATGTCTGGGACTCTTACATACATGGTACCTCACCAGGAATTCTGCTTGCTTGCTTTTCTTGTTTTTAAATAATGTGCCATTTAATAATATGTTATTAATCACAAAATGTGGACCAAAATAGCACAAATATGAATGTAAAGGCTACTTGTGTCACTACTTAGAGTTCAGTTTTTTCCTTTCTCTATCTCTCTCTCTCCCCCTCCTTATCTTTTACATATATATATGTAAAAGAGGATTGATTTTAACATGCATACATTTTTATTTTATAATATGCTTTTTAACTTCATATATCTTGAAAATTTCTCCATCATTAAATAGCCTTCCACAAGATGACTTTTAATGTCTGGGTAAATTTCCATTATATGGATATGTGTATATATCATAATTTATTACGTCCATCCTCTATTGCTAGTCTATAAGGTTGTTTGAAAATAAACTTCCTGCGTCACTAGGCATGCCTGTTTTTCATTCTTTTGAAACAACATTTTGTCAAACTATGCTCTCACCTGCGACTATTAATGGATTGATTCTCACAGTTTCTCAGTTACCCACTGGTAGTAGATTTGCCACTTTGCAAATTTTATACAACCATTTGGGTCATGCTTAAACCGTAGACATAGGATTTATTGAAATCATTCTGGAAAAACAATTCAATTCATGTACATTCAAAATTAGGCAGTGGCTAGATATGGAGCTAATCTGCCAAATACCATGGAGTATGGTGGTGCTTTTCTCCAACTTTCTAAACTTCTCAGAAGAATTGAGACTGTTTCTTTGGCTAAATGCCATGTGGAGAGAAGCTCCTTAAACTCTAAAATACCTTTTTACCTCGATCCTGATAGACAGCAAAGTCAGTGGTGTGACAAATGGCATCTGACATTCAGGAAGGATGATATCCTGAAAAATAAATCCATATCTCTCATCCATCTCTAATTTCAGGGGACAGGATCTTATGCAAGATCCATACCTGCCTCTGCCTTCACAGACACCAAGTCTCAGTTCTCTGGCCCTAGAATCAACCTGGCTGAAACACTTCTACACCCTAATCTGAGCAAAATGTCTTTCCCATAAAAAACCCTGACATAGTGCCTGCCTAAAATTGATTTCTAAGGAGAAAATATAAGTAAGCCGTTATTTTAAAAACACATATTTTTTGCTGGTTTATAAAAATGGATTTGAAGAATTCATTTTTGCATTTATATATATATGTGCTTATATATGAATATATACATAAATCATATACATAGTATACATATATGAATATATGTAAATCATATATATATAAATTATACATATAAATTATAAATATACACACACATATATACGTGTGTGTGTGTGTGTGTATGTGTGTATGTGTGTGTGTGTTTGGGTTATTTGAGAAGAATATAATAGACATTAGGTACCTAGGACCCTTATGATTGAGTTCCTACTATGTGTCAGCTTGCATTTGGTACTGGAGATAGTAAAATAAATAATGTTTTGAACCCAAACTTAAGAAACTTCCAACATTGGTGAAAAAATGTTCCACATCATTAGTCTACAGAGGGAGTCATCCCGAGTCAGAGAAATTAAATCAAAACAACATTAAGATAACACTTCATATTCACTTGGATGACTATAATAAAAACAGATGGACAATAACAGGTGTTGCTGAGGATGCAGAGAAATTGGAACCTTCATGGTGGGTTTGTAAAATGATGTAACCCCCTTTGGACAAGAGTTGGGCAGGTCCTCAAACTATTAAGCATGGAGTTACCCACATGACCCAGGCATTCCACTCCTAGGTATATACTCAGGAGAACTGCAGACACATGTACACACAAAATCTGTACATGATTGTTCATGGCAGCGTTATTCATAAGAGCCCCAAATTGGAAACAACCCAAATTACCATCAACTGATGAATGGATAAACAACCCATGGTATGTCCATACAAAGGAATATCATTCAGCAATAAAAAGGAATATCGCACCATAACATGGATGTCCCTTAAAAATATTGTTCTAAGGGAAAGAAGCCACGCACAAAAGGCTACATATTGTGCCAGTAAATTGTTGCTTTCCAGGAGCGGAGGGGAAGAGAAAGTGGAGAGTGAGTGATAACGGCGTGTGGCTTATTTTGAAGGTGCTAAAACTAGCCTGGGATGAGAGAGTGGTGATGGGTGCACAACCTTGTGAATGTATGAAATACCAGTAAAAGGAAGACATTTATGATGGGTGAATTATAGCTCAGTAAAAATGTCATTTACAAAAAGAAGAAAGGCATTCCCAGGATAATGTGATTCATTCCACCAGTAAGAAAGGTTTAAAAAGGGGGTTGTACTCATTGAATTATAATAATTTAAAGTAGAAAAAAAGGGAGGGGGTAGTAAAAGACCTCATGAAGGCACTAATATCTGCCCTAAATATTCAAGTGTGAGTAGGAGTCAAGTTGATGAAGGGAGCAAAAAAGGACATCTTGGAAATGGGAATGATACAAGCATGAATAGTAGATATTAAATAAATATTTTTAAATGAATTAATGATTTTGGAGAATTATGTACATGATTTGCATATGTCATGAGAGCCCCTTCTACAGTTTCCAAGATAAGTAGGGACCTGCCAACACAATAGGACCAAACTGGGTTGGGAACCACCTGTCCCACGGCAGATAGCACAGTGAAAAAATTATGATCTTATTAGTTTCCTCTGATACGAAACACCTGTAAACTTCTCTGTCTCTCTGACTGGACTGATCTCTGAGGAGCTCTTAGAATAGAGTTTTGCTATTCTTTTTATCCTAGACGGTGTCTACGAATACAGACATAACATCTGGCTAAATATTAAGCAAAGGCTAATCATCTCACATCATAAAAATAGACGAAGTTGTGTAGAATACTTTCTTTTTAAATTTTTCAACTAACTTCGTGGGAATACAGAACTGTAGACTTATGTCTATAAATTCTACACATTTTCTAAATTATGAGTAATGTCTATAGAATCCACAACTAGCCTCTTCTATTCCTAGATTTTAAGAACATTTTAACAAGCTAAAGTTTCAAAATACATTAAAATAAGTGCCAAAAACACCCCAATTTGAATACCAGTAATTTTTCAGCTACAGAAAAATTTAGTTGAATCCGTGAAGGTGGGAGATGGCCATTAAATGGTATTAGGTGCTGCACAATTTAACTTAAAAAAAAAACAAAAACATAATTAACCAGCATATCATTCCGTACAATTGATTATTTTTGAGACAAACAGTTGGGCCTGGCATGATAACAAGAGCCAACCTGAGTAGGAAACATTTTACCTGGGAGAAACTGTCAGTGGTTTGCAAACATAAAGATAAGAGATGTGTGAGAGACGGGTTAGAAGGTAATAGGATTTTGCCCTACTATGGAAAACTTAAGCTACCGATCGGAAAGCTTTTATGTGATATCGCCTTTTGAGTGACAACTGTCGATAGGAGTTGAACAGTGGTGAGGTCAGTATGGATTTTTTTCGAGGTTTCTCAGCTGCCATTGCCTGTCATGAGAGTTGTCAATTTCAAATCACATACATTCAGTATTTTACAGCATCGGTCAGTATGTAGAAAAGCAAAAGGGTCCTAATAATTACTCATTTTAAAATTTCTTCATCTCAATGCAATGCCAGGTTTCAAAATGCTCTGAAGGCCGTTGAAAGCTTCTTACTTTAAAAAATAGGTTAATAACCTGCAAGTAATTTTTTTCAAAGATTTGGATAATTCAATCTTACAGTGTATTTTGTTTCCTTTAATGAAGAGCAAATTACTTTTGTTTAAAAGACTTTCATTTGCTCTATTGTACATTTTTCATCTGATGTAGAGAAAAATCAATTATTCTAAGAGTTAAGTTCTTTCTGGCAGTTCATTTAAGTAAATCCTACTAAGTTAAATGACCATCAGTATTTTTTCCGTATTTATCAACTCCAGGAAAAGTGCTATAATGTACAGAAGTGGAATATAATTTGCTGTTGAGGAAATGGCATTGATTTTTCTGTCGGTTAAAGATTGCTAGTTGGAATGCAAGAATAATATGTTAACTTGTACTTGACAAAATTTACTTGATAAAAATCATTCTAGACTAGAAAGGAGGTGGCTATTCCCATATCCAATATAACTGGCTTCTGCCTGATGTAATAAAATCTCTGTTGGGAATAGAGAAAGGGTGCGAAATTTGGGATAATAATCACCAAAATAATAGATTACAGTTTATCTGCATGTAATGTTTTGAAATATATAAACCACTTTTATCTACATGCCATAATTTAATTACTAGCATATCAATTTTATGCAGTCAGGTCCTTGGATGGCTTCAAGGAAAGACTGCTTTCATACTGTAAAATTATATAAAACATCTCGGGGCTTGTATGCATTGGATCAAAATAGTGTACCTACCTATACTTGTTTCATTTCATGAGGTACTAACATTTGGTTAGGGGTCCACAAAACTGTCAAAATAGATCAACGATCAAAATATAAAAAACTAGGAAAATACATAAACTTTTCAAGGGTAAAAGACATATCTTTTTATTTGTTGATTTTTCTATACAAGTCCAGATACCGTGTTTCCCCGAAAATAAGACCTAGCCAGACAATCAGTTCTAATGTGTCTTTTGGAGCAAAAATTAATATAAGACCTGATCTTATTTTACTATAATGTAAGACCTGGTCTTATATAATATGGTAGAATAGAATAGAATAGAATAGAATACCCGGCCTTATTTTACTATAAGACCTGGTCTTACATACTAATATAATATAATACGGGGTTTTATATTAATTTTTGCTCCAAAAGACACATGAGAGCTGATTATCCGGCTAGGTCTTATTTTCAGGGAAACACGGTATTGACATGACAAGGTCAGTAACTATTTTGTATGCTATTTCTCCCCAAAGGCATTAAGTGGAAAGGACATATTTGTTGGAAATCTAGGCAGCTCCCAAATAGCTCTCCTCTCCCCCGGCCGAGCAGGACCAGTGGGGAGAGAGCCGAGGAGTGAGGCAGATGCTCAGGATGATGTGGTCCAGCTGTGCAGCAACAGTGGGCTTTCTCCATTCCCACCCAGCCCCTGGGAAACCAGAGTTCCCCTTCACAGGGCCAGAGCCTGCTGAGGTTAAAAATAGTGACACAAGGAGCAGGGATGACCGAGAACAGGTAGCAGAATGAATTAGGCTATGAAGTCCACTTTCTCCCCAAATTCATCAATCTGATTCTTTGGAAGTGTGGGTGAGATGGCAGAGGCCAGAGGGGCTCAAATGTATGTCCCCCCACATAAAACGTCCCTCCACTTGGAAACATGAGGCATATGGATAACTACTCTCAGTAAATAACAGAAAATAAGTACCTTATTATAATATTTCTCTAATACATAATGTTGCATTATGTGACATGTCTTCAAAAATAATTTTGTTAAGAGTTATTTTGGTGAATACTTGTAATATATGTAATTAAGCATACATTAAAGAAAAGAAATTCTATTAAGAATTCATCACCTTAAATACCAAAACTGTTTATGAGAAACATCCTCCTGGTTATTTCTTGCACTGCAAATTACCTCGAGTCAAGAGGGATTTAAAATAGTTTGAAACTGTGTATTCAGAAATTCACAGGGGAGCTGAAATCAACAATACTGCCAATAAATTTATAATTTGAAAGTTATAAGCTTTAAAATATCTATCACGTGGCAGCTTCTAACGGTAATCATTAAAATAATACAACCAATAATTATTGAGTAGATACTATGTTCCAAGTATTCTATTAAGCATTATATATGCATGGTTTCATTAAAACTTTACAACTACTTTATTAGGTAAGTGCTATTAGCATTTTTACTTAAGAAATGTGTACCTGACTTGAAAATTCTATATGGCAACACTTGAATTATATTTCATGTGTATTACCTGTGTTTTCCATTTTCTCTTAAAATTATTCTAGTCAGGGATGTGAAAGCTATTATATATGCCCACTGCCATGTAGATACTGAATAACATAATTAGTTTTGGGAAGCAACGTGTTATTTTAGGAATTACGGGTAAGAAAATAATCAGAAAGACTTAAATTCAAGTCCCAACAGCACCTTTGTCTAGCTGTGTTCCTTAATCTCTTAAAGATTTGGTTTTATCATTTCAAAAATGGGAATAATAAATGCGAGTTGCCTCACAGGGTTATTGTGAGAATCAAAGAAGGTATTAAATGAGAGAAGTGGTCTCAAGGGAGTTGCACCCATAGATGCAGGCTTTGTCCCCTGCGTTTTCTGATTGCCCCATCTTTTGCCAGCTCACTCCCTGTGCCCTCTTGTACACTCCTTCTAGAAGCTCGCTCCCTCCTTGGTAAGGCTGCAGGGCTTATCTCTCATGATGGAAGCCATTTCGACCATCTCTGGGGTCACATGTCATCATGGATTTCTGTCTGTAGCTTGACTCTTACATACTTATTTCTATGACAGTAAATACCCATTAACAACAACAAAAAAGCTGAAAAATACCTACTCAATTTTGGAATCAAGTCTAGACAGAAATGCTTTTTTTTTTTTTTATTTCCAAAAAGTCAAAGGCCGTGGAAAGGACATCTTTTGTCAACAAAACGAGATAACTTCCTTTAGAAATATATAGCTTTAAACTAAAATAATACATGTTAAATAAAGGCCATGACATTCAGCTCCTGAAAGACACAAGGCGTATGATTTTTTAAAATAATGCCTTTAGCTTTTCCTAAGGTACTCCTTTGATCAAGCTTTCTTGGATCTAGTTCCTATCCCTTTAGGTAGTTTTTTGAATTTTATTTGGAAATGAAACCAGAAACCCACACTGATAGTTGGAGACTGCCCTCTGAAGACCAGATATAAGCTAGAATTGGCTTCTGTCAAGCCACTGACATGGCATCTGTCCTCTATCCTCTTTGAATCATAAGGTGTTAGGATTGAAGGAATACCAGAGGTTCCCCTTCACTAGAATATCAGAACCTGTTGAGAGATTTTAAAACACACACATTACTTGGACCTAGAACAGCTGAATGGATGACAGAGGCAGATACTAATTTCTAGAGTTCAGGGACCTACTGGGTCACATAAAATACAAATCCTGTGCAGATATTTTCAGCCTGTGTACTCCTGCTGAAGGGCTTGATAATTTTTTTTTTCCCATCAGAATTTAATGTCTTAGCTGTCCCCTTTCTTTCCAGGACAATCCAACTTTTCATCTGCATATTTGATGACCGATATCATCTCTACTTTGCTTTCTCAAAGATACTTCTGAGAACAAACGTAAAAGTAAATTCAGGTGTTGCCTCCACAAAACATGATTGTCTTCTAGTTTTTCTATCTGGAACATAGAATATTCTTGACATCTGTCCATTTCACTCCTTCCCCTATACATCAAGTTCTATGACATTTTTCTCCAAACTGTATCTTAAATCCATCCACGTCTCTCAATCTCCATTACCATGACGTGAGTCCAAGCCGCCACTGTTTTCTTTTTGGATCTCTCATATATGGCCTCATATCTGCTAGCTTACACATATTCTTGCCTTCTTCCAATTCCTTTTCTACAGAGGAACTAGAGTGATGTCTTCAAGGTGACTCAAATCACATTATTCCCTCCCAAAAATTCTTCAGAAGATTTGTGATTGCCCTTAGAACAATGTCTATAATATTTGACATAACTTACAAGGACGTGTATGATGTCATCTCTGACTGCAGCTCCTGCATCATGCTGTGTCAGTGATCTCTCAAACACTATGATCCAGACACACTTTCCCAAATGAGCTCGTCCATATCTCTCTGTGTTGGTACTTTCCTTAGAGGGTTTAATCTTTCCTACGCCTGATGGTAATGGCTGCCATCATAGTCCCCGTTTACCTGGACAACCGGACCCATTGTTTGCCTTATTTGGGGCAAAGTCTTTTCAAAACCATAAAAAAAACAAAACAAAACAACAAAAAAAAACCCCTCTTATTTTATAGTCTCATAGCAGTATAAGTACTGCATTTGTTTAATGTCTCTCTTATTCAGTACTGTATTCTGAGTCCCTAGCACAGTACCTGGCCAATAATAGGTGCTCAGTAAGCCATGATTGGATACACAAGGATAAAAACAACCTGTGTTAGTTTCTTGTGGTTGCCATAATAAATTACCAGAAACTTGGTGTCTTAATACAATAGAAATTTATTCTCTCACAGTTCTGGAGGTTAGAAGTCCAAAATCAAGGTGTGGGCAAGAACATGCTCCCTCTGAAATCCCTAGGGAAGGATCCTCCTTTGCCTCTCCCAGCTTCTGGTGGCTCTGGGCATTCCTGGGCAGGTGGCAGCATCACTCCAATCTCTGCCTCCATCTGCACATGGCTGTCTTCTCCCTGTGTCCACTCTTCTTCTAAGCCAACAGGTGTTAGGATGCATACTAAAGCCAGGATGATTTCATCTAGAGATCCTTAGTTAATCACATCTAAAAAGATCCTATTTCTAAATAAGGTCAGACTCTGAGGATCCAGGTGGACATAATTTTTTTTTTGGGGGGGTCACCATTCAACTCTTCGACATAGCCCTCCCCCTAATACTTCTTGCTATTCCTTTTCCCTTCCTCCTGTCCCCTTATTAGCTGGAGTTCATTAGAAAAGCTGGCTCCATCGTTAACATTTATAGCAGGATCTTTCTCAGCTGCTCAATTAGAGCTTAATTCCTGAAATCAAAATAACACCTTAGGGGGGCAAAATCCCCTGTGATTATTCTTACTGGTGAAACAAGGAATATCTTTAGAAAATAGATATATCTCTGGAGAAGGGAGAGAATTATTTAGTTTTCCAAGAAGCCGAACTAAAAAATGACACATGGTACCTATTTTATGTGACTTGTTTCCTAATAAAAAGTGAACTTAAATATAATATCCACTTCAATTATATGTGTGAAAGTGGAGGGAGGGGAGTGTACTATTTTTGAAATCCATAGTCAGCTGTGAATAACGGAGAGGAGAAGATATCACTTGGCCCAAACACGCACTAGCATAGCTTAGTGTTCACTTTGCAAATGTGTCTTGGGAAGAACAGTCTGTGGCACTGATCTCATTCATAAAGAGACCCAGCCAGAAGGACTTGGGGCACCAGATTCATTAAGCAACCCCAACTCTCTGTCACTTAACCTACTACCCAAGAGAGAGAGAAGGTAATGATGTTCCTGTTTGTAGTCTATGATTCTATTTCCAGCATATTCCTGCCCCCACCCCCCCGCCGCCCTTCACCTTGCCAGACTTGCACCATTGATGACCATGTGTCACCATGAGAAAAACCTAACGCCGGTGTTGGCAGCAGATGGCGAACCTCTTCCACTCTTATGTTTTGGTGGCAATATCAATGAATACAAATAATTGTGAAAGTGATTCCAGGATACATATTTTTAATATGAAATTAATTGGTGTGCCTTGCAAATGGAAAAGATTTACAGATGTTTGCTGAGTATGGACTAGGCTTAGAGCCAGGCAGGGGGTAGACAGAGGTTAATAAGGAATGGTCCTGACCATTCGTTATTGACTCAGGGAGCTCAAGTTCTGCAGGGGAGACAGACACATAAATAAATAATTATGACACAGAGGGAAACGTTAAATAATAGAACTCTGCTCTTGGTTCAGAAATAGTACCAACCCCCGCCCCCTCTCAAAAAAACCCACCCAAGACAACAACAGCAACAAAGAAAAGTGTTGAGTGTATTTGTGTGCAGAGAAAGCTTCCTAGAAGAGGTAAATGAACATGTTTTTAAAGGATGCATGGGGACTTTTCTGGACAGGCAAATTTAATGAGGGTGGGTAGGGGGAGAAGCAGCAGGCTTTGGGCAAAGGGAATTAGATATGCAAAAGCAGGAGAGAGGAAGAACAGAGATCGTCCTTGGAACTATGAAAAACTTGATAACGGTGGGACATAAAGTGAGTTTGGTGACCAGAAGTTTGTCTCTGGAGGTGACAACGCTAGATGTGAAAGTTGGACTTAGATGAGGGGAGATTTACTGAAGAGTCTTAAGCTCTGTGTGTGTGTGTGTGTGTGTGTGTGCGCGCGCGCGCGCGTGCGTGTGTGTATGTGTGTGGTGGCGGTGGTTGGGGGAGGATATGGTCATATTTAATCCATTAATTTCATTCCTATAGTATTGAAATAACCCTAAAATGGTAAAAAATACATTTACTCATAATAATAAAATGATAGCCCGATAACAAAAAGAGAGTTTATTACATTCTTGCACATCAAATTAAGTAAATATTATGTCACACTTAAAGCATAATAAAAGACTGGATAGCCACACGGCAAAAATTATATATTCTGCTTTCATGTAAGTTAAAGGAGGTTCAGTGAAGTCATTCTTTTATCCAATTTTTGATTTTCTATTGCATTTCAGGTGACCTATAAATAATTGTCATCGTGAACATAAAATGTTTAATAAAAATTAAGACACCTAATGTTTATGGATGCCATTTTTAATGGAATTTTGGGGGAAAAACACATAAAATTCACTTTTTAAAAGGAAATTCTGTTATTATCACATTCTCATCCTGTAATATGTATTCAAATGTTATCTCTTGCGGTTGGTGCCAATGAATGATCATTGTTCTCTAAGTAACTGCCTGAGTCTATCAGTCGAGGAGAAATAAGTGAGCATAAATCACAACCTTCCATTCCTTTCATTTGTATCCTGCTTTGGAATTTGTAAAGGACTTTAACATACATTGTTAAAGCATGTGTCTGCTGCACAGGTATTAGCACACGACTGAAGTGCTTATTAAACAAATTTAGTTCTTGCCTGGGAAACTGAGTGTTTGGTTATTCAAGAACAGAGTGTAGTTTGTCTGGGTGCGAACCAGTCAGAGGTACCAAAGCTGCTGGTTCTCCAGCCCTTCTCAGAAGGAATATGTAGTACCAGAATCCTTCATTCAACAAGAACTACACAGTCTACCCTTCTCTATGGCCCAAGACAGGAGACACTGATGCTCCGGCCCCCAGGAAAACTCTCAGGTCACGATGGATTTGATTTTTGAATAATAGTTCAAGTGAATCAACTAAGGTAAAAAGAAAGGTCTAGTAAGGTATTAAAATATCTATAATGAATTTATTCATCCTTTCCAAGAGTTTGTTGGCTGCCTAGGAATGCCTAGCATTGAGTCTGGAGCTAGAGGGGATTCAAAAGAGATGTATGAAACTGTAAATTTACCCAAAAATATTGAAAGATACGCTCACAATGGGTGAATTTCACGGTATAAAAATTGTACTTCAATAGAGGTATTAAAGAAGGGGGAGGGGGATAGGAAGAAGAAAAACAGAGCAAGGGAGGAAAACGAATCAAATTACCCATGTGTTGCAGTGGGAATTCCAAACGGAAGAGGGCAGGAGGGAATACAGTCACTTTTCCCAAATTTTAATCATTTATTGGTAACTTTGCGATTTGCCTTATCATTTGATTGTCATATTTTTATTGATTGATTAATTCTCTATTTTTGGCTATTATTTTTTAAAAATGTAACATCTTTATTGGTAATATTTCTTTTTAAACCAGCTTATTTTACTTAAATTGATTACTTAAAACAAGAAAAAGGGGGAAAAATAGAATCCCTTGCCCTCTAGGAGCTGACAGTGTAGTTAGGGTAGGTAATATATGTAAATAAGCAAATTGTGTAACAAATCAAATGAACAGAAAACAAACATTATATATGTTGAGAGAAAAGTGAGATTACTGTGAGCTAAACTTGTAGAGAGAGTAAATTACAGAGTTACTTGGAATTGAGCTGGGCAGTTCAGAATGGATAAAACTTGGGAAAACAGAGGAACCATATTATCAACTATCACTTGTGCCACAATTATATGTTAAACACATGGGTGATTCACATACAAGTGGCATATACAGTGTTTCCTTGAAAATAAGACCAAGTCTTAATTTTTGCTCCAAAAGACGCTTTAGGGCTTTATGTTCGGGGGATGTCAGCCTGAAAAATCATGCTAGGGCTTATTTTCCAGTTAGGTCTTATTTTTGGGGAAACACAGTATTATCTTATTTAAATTTTATAGTAATTATGTAAAAGAGGTATTATTACTCATAGTTTACATTTAAGGAAATTAAGGCTCAGAAGTTAATGGATATACGCAAAATCACACAGTTTATAAGTGGTTTAGCCAGATTTCAAATCCATGTCTGTTTGATGACAGAGGCAGTGTTTCTTCCAGAGGGAAGAACATTCTAGGTAGGTGGAAACAGTATGAGTGAACGCATGAAGTCGTGTGTATGGTATGAGAGGAGCCTGTCCTGCTCAGAATAGAAGGTTGTTGAAAAATAGCTCATCATCTGTTTACAGAATTATGGTCTACTGTGGTAGTATGTCTTTCCACAGAAAGAAAAGGGATGTTTAGTATTAGGAGAGAAAGGAGACCTTGATCCTGGGGATTTCCACTGCCAGCCAGTTGGATGATTTAAAACTGTGGCTCTCTCTTCAGGAGCCTCATATCTTTAATACGATTCCATTTTTCTTTCTCTTTATGATGGAGGTCTTTCTCCGTCATATTGTTGTATAACGACAATACTAGTCTACAAGCAATCATTTTATTATTTCATATCTCATCAGGAAAATGTACCCCCTCCTAAACACACACATGCACACGTGCATGCACACACATGCATATGCACACACACATGCACACACGGCCGTTTGAAGGCATGTGAAAAAAGGATCAGAGCAGCTCCTTTCGTTCCTTTGCAGTGAAAACTTGTATACGTTGTGGTATGAGAGTAAAGAATTTGATTCTGCTTGGAGAGTCAACAATAATATTCCTGTTAAATTTTTTAAAATTTATTGTTTTTGTTGCTGTTGTTGTTTATCATTCTTTCTTAT
Organism: Rhinolophus ferrumequinum; assembly: GCF_004115265.2. Taxonomy (NCBI): domain Eukaryota; kingdom Metazoa; phylum Chordata; class Mammalia; order Chiroptera; family Rhinolophidae; genus Rhinolophus; species Rhinolophus ferrumequinum. Next base: position 9,046,295 of record NC_046310.1, on the reverse strand, counting down.
CCATTATTATCCCATATTAGTTTGGAAATTTTATACTTCGTCTTTAAAAAGAAAATATTTACCCTATAAAATGTGTACACATACTGGTTTGCCCTGTACAGAACCTTAGAACACTGAACTCTGATGTCTCCATTTGAATTGTCACTACTACAGTACAGTATTTTAGTTCTGCCCTTAATTCATCTGCACAAATTAAACCTTACCATTATTTTATGCAGACAATGTTTGTTGACATTTACCATTTTATGTAGTCACTATTTCTTTTTGTACTTCACATGACCCTTGAAATCATTTTCCTTCTCCCCGAAATGCATTCCTTAAAAGTCCCATTGGCACAGGCTTATTGATGAGGAATGCATTCAATATAAAATTATAAGATGAACTCCTTTACCTCTAAAATAAAATGTCTTTATTTTCCCCTCATCCTTAAAAGATAGTTTTTATAGATACTCAGTTCTAAGTCGATAGCCATTTTCTATCAACACTTAGAAATGATTCCCTGTCTTTTGGCTTCTTTTTTTGCTGTGGAGAAGTCTGTTGTCAGTCTCATTGTCGTTCTTGGGAAGGTGACCTTGCTTTTCTCTCCAGCGATTTTTAAAAAGCAGTCTTTGTCTTTGGTGTTCTGTAGTGTCGCTGTGCCCTGTGTAGGTATGGATTTTTTTCATTATTCTTGACTTGAGAATTGTTAAATTTCCTGAATGTGAGTTCATGCTTTTCATCAATTAGGAGAAATTCTCAGTACTTATGACTTTAAATTACCTGTGTGATCTCTTTTTTGAGACTGTGACTACTTATATGTCAGAATTCATATTACCCTCTCTGTCTCCTAATTTCTAGTTCATGCTTTATGTCTTCTTATGAGTTTGTGCTACATTCTTATTTTTTCAGATATATCTTGTAGGAACCTATCTCCTTAATTGTATTTAATTTGCTGTTTCATCCGTTCGTTGAGGGTTTTGTTTAACAATTGTATTTCCACTTGTGGACATACATTCTGTTCTTTTTCAGATCTACATAGACGTTCCTGGGGATCTCTGGTAGCTGCTCTGTTTTTTGTGATCCCATCCTTCAATTCTTTGTGTATTTCCTACACGACTATTCTGTAGTCTGTCTGTGATGATTCCAGTACGTGAAGGCCATTGGGATCTAAATCTGTTTCCTCTCCCCGAGGATGCTTGTTCTCTTTTGGGCTTACTGATCTTCGTGAACTCCACCTTGCACAATCTGCATCTGTGAAGATTCTGCAGGATTAAATTAGAGACGCTTTCCTTCAGATACAATACATGTTTGCCTCTGCTATGAGCAGATGGTGCCGTCAATCTACAATCTCTTAAACTCCCTACCTGGGTTCTGCCTTAATGAGAAGGTGTCCAGGCCCACCCCCTACTCTTCACTATTGACCCAAAGCATTTCGTCTTATTTGTAGGCTGTTAGGCAGCCATTGTTATTGCTGTCACCATAGCGCTCACCCTCTGGCTTGCTCATGGTTCCCAGCAATGCGTCTCCATGGTGCGGTCCCCCTGTTTTTAAATGGAGGTGGGGGGAAAGGCTTGGAGATTTTCTTCCTCTAAGACCAGCAGTGCAACCACAAGTATGTTTCACAGCAGGCAGTTCCCCAAGATTATCTGTTGTGCTAAACTTCCGAAAGTGAGAAATCCTTGTTTCATGTTTAGCAAGAAAATCATATGCATTGACTATAAAAATAAGAATGACAATCTAGTTCTTATCCTGTGAAATGCAAATAAGGTCCAGTCCAGTTTGAAATACAGTGACAAATAATTTGACTCTGCCTAAATTACACCAGGAAACTTATTTGATGTGAGAAAGAAGCACCTCGACTTACAAAGAGTTTAGATTTTGAAAGGCTCTTCCCAATCCCATTTGGTAGCAAATCCGATGGGACACTGTCAGATTGACTAGGGCATAGTATCTCAGTAACTTTTAGTTTCACTTCTATTTATATCATAATTGTTTACTTCTTCCAATCCTTTCAACATTCTCACTTTTTTTTATACTTGTATTACGGTGAATAACTCCCAAACCAGCAGAAAGACAGTGACTATGTGTAGACTATCACATAATCCCGTGGCAAAAACATGCAATGGCATGCTTGCTAACCATTTGTGTTGACCGTGAAGGTTGTGTTTCTTGCTTTGACTTAGCTTTGCTCTAGCTTCAGCCCTCTCTACTTCCCATGGCCTCAAACTAGATTCTTCAATGATTAATATACAAATCGATGGAGAAATTACAGCTACTGGGGAAGGAAGGTGCATAGAGGTAGGACTGACTTTGGTCAGAGCACATATTCATCCTCTAATAGCTTTTGGTACTATGCGGAATACTATTACTACGTGATTATACTGACGTGGCCTGGGAACCACAAGTATACAGACTATGTGAAGTATGTGAAAGAATGACAGAGAGCAGAATAAAGATGTTAATCCATTCCCCAAGAAGGTACTTATGTCACCTACAGGTTAGTCGAGTGTGTATTTTGGGCGTAGACAGGAGAAAATACTCATCTTGGAAATAAAAACAAAGCTTAGCCATTGCAAATCTTAGTTGAGCTGGGCTGACAAGGACTTATCAATAATTTGGTACCAATGTATATTGTTAAGAAGGGAATGCTACCTCCCACTCTTAGTGTTGCATTCATCATCAGTGACACACAGTCATGTAAGTCCTGGCTCTTCTCCATGCCTTTATTCATTTTCAAGGGGGTGGAGTAACTACTGGTAAAACTGGAAAGATAAAACTGGGGAGGTTTAACTTAGCCCCCCTTTTCCATCTTGGGAGCAAGCGGATCCCAGAGAGCAGGCTTCTCTTCAGGTCTAACAGGTCAGGTTCTTCCATTGTCATCATGTGAGGGGTGCTGTCACCATCCAGCCCTGCCTGATGTGGGCTGCATAAGTCGGCCTGATTGGTTCTCTTTTTCAGTTAGCAAGTTTATTTGGCCGAAAGTAGTATATGTGCTATATTGCCCAACTTACCTTTTATCACTGATAAAAGTGACATTTTGCTGTTATCTGGTGACTCTTGTCTTATACCTCAATTGCTCCAGAATTTGTGGGGGTAAGGGTAAAACTATTTATTATTTTATTGTTTTCATCAGTAACAGCGTTATGTAGCCATTCTTTTTTGTACTGTTTTGTTTATTGTGTTTTTCTTGTGGAATCAGAAGCCAAGATACCATTTATAAAATACATTGAGAAATGTGCTGCCTGAGAAATGTGCTCCCGTGTCACAACATCCACAGAGCCCAGTTCCCACCAGTGACACTTTGTGCAGGATAATAGACACTTTTTAATTCAGCTCATCTTCTATACATTTCTCCAACACTGCCCACGTTGTTGCTTTGTCATGTCATATTTGATGTGTTTTATCTCTCTAGGACATAGTTTAAGTCTATCTTCCAAATTCACGTTGCAGCAAGAGCTCTTCTTGTTGCATTTCTAGCTGTAGTGATTGCCAGGAAAGATGTTTAGAGAGAAGCTTCATTTATCATTTCTGTTTTCGTAATTTGAGAGAGTTTGCTGAATTTATTTCTTAAGACAGGGTTTAGAGAAGAAAAAGCAAAAAAACCCCTGTATTTTTATAGTAATGAATGTAGGAAAACATCTGTCGATAACCAAATCACAAGAATATTTAGTTCACCGTTTAGGGTGGTTTGTTCCATTTTGTGACAGCTAAAGATCTCCTCGGCAATGATAAAACTATTTTTCTCCCCCGTGGCTAAAATATTGAATTTACCCTGAGTTCCCATGTTGATGCTACTGGGATTACTACTGAGAATCTCTTTGCTTGTATAGCAGTTGATAGCACCTTTAGGTTTGTTTTGTTCTCCACTTCGTTCCTTGAATTCCTCAAGCACAATACAGTGTTTCTGTTGACTATGGCAGAAAAACTTCCTTTGGTTTGTTAATTATCATAAATTGGCTGTAATGGATGTTTTATACAAGATATTGATTCAAGTAGTTGATTTTTAAATATCAAGTTCTGAATGGGAGTACTGTACGATTGACCTTATTTTGCAGGGTCACATACCTAAATGGCCATCATATTGCCAATGCTAAAACTGACTCGTCCTGGGTACATCTACTCAGCAGTCCAGTTCAACATACATTCATTGAGTGCTTATTATGTGTGGTTCACTGTGATAGGCCCTAACCAAATACATGTTCCCCTTGGTGTCAATCAAGGAAACGGTTACTTTTAAATCAGTTTGATTTGGTGGCACCTTAAAAATATTTTGATCTGTTTAGGGATTGCTTTTTCTTTTTCATACAAACTACACCTAATGCTGTGTTCTTTGTGGTTTGTTTAAAGTATTTCTAATTATGTGCTGGGTAGAGATCAATTCCTAAAGCTGCTAATTCATAAGGCTGGTGACAAAGAATGTAAGGGACATCCATGGATGGACAATTTGGGGACTAAAAGTTTTAGTAAGTGGAAAAATAGTTCTAATCCATACTTTATTCCAAACAGAAACTTGCCTAACCTTAGAATATAGATTTCTCTGATTGTGATTTATTTTCCACTGGGTTTCCATGCTGTGAAGTAGAGCTACATGCAAAAAAAAAAAAAAAAAAAAAAAAAAGGAATGAAATACACAGGTTCCTGTGGTAATTTAGTAAGTTGGAAACTGTTTAAATTGTAGGTAACTCTTCAAAACAATACAACTAGGGAGTCTCCATTAATATGCACCTTTGTGGTAGCTGATTGTTGTTTTATTGAAATCCACAGTATTGTCCAGGCCAACAAAGCAAGAATTGGACCAGTGGTTCCCCTCTACTTTTCATCAGTGTCTTTCCACTCTTGGTTTGAGGAAAGTGAGGACCTAAAAAAGTGTTAGTTCAGAGTGAGAAGACTGCTGGGAAACTTGAGTTCTCTGAAACAGATTGCTTCTTATAATACCCAAGGCAGGGGACAAGATGCACTCAGCGTTCTGCTTTACGACCTGAAAATGAAGTCTGGCCTATTTATAAAGTAAAGCTTTTGATAAAAATGTATCTTGCAGCACATCTGGTTTGATTTAGCAAAGTCCACAGAAACAGTGTATTTGTCTTAGAAGCCTCATCTCTAGGGGTTTGGGCATACTGAATTATCCGTGAATATTATCGAGGCATGAATAATACAACGTTCTTGCCTTTATTAGCTCCCCAAATCACTAGTCATGAGCTTTTATTTTTGATATGTCATGTTTCTTTTCTGATGAGTCATGTTATATTACACACTCTTTGGCAGGGAAGAGGCGTGTCATTTTGCTGAAATGTATTACAGCCGGACACTGAAACAATGCATAAAATAACCTTGTTAAAAAAATCACCTGATTAATAGGCCTAAAATATCGAACAGTGACAATGAAAGGTACAGACTGTTCACACTGAAAGCCAGCTCAAAACCCCACCACCCACGTGTACTTTCACTGCGGTCTCATCAAGGACTGAAAAGAAATGCCAGGCTTCCCGTTTCTAACACCCTCTTCCAACATACTACTCTATTTTAAAACAATATATCACTTCCCTTTGCCCAAATGCAAATAACATGTTCTGCTGAAAAGAACCCAGCTTGGAGTCAGAAAAATTTGGGTTCAAAATCCACACAGGCCATTTACCAGTTCTGACTTCAGCCAAGTTAAATAAGTTCTCCCAGCTTCTGTGTCTTTATATGTAAAAGCTTCACAGACTTGTCGTGTGTTTTGAAAGAAATACCAGAGGGAAGATGCCGAGTACAATGTCTGTGGAGTCTGTGAATAGGTGGGAGTGACTTTTATACTGGTTTCTGGTTACCCTGCCTTTCGTAGATATGTACACGGGATGCCTTTCTTTGTGTGTTGTATTTATTCAATTCAGCCACCATTTTATTTCTATTTTTAGAGTATCAATCATGAAATTGTGTGAAACAGTGGCATAGGACCAAAATTATGAGTCAGAACTACTAATCTTGTATGTCCATTTGATCTCTCTGGAATTCCATTTTCTCTATGATATATGGGAATTGGAGCTCATCCCAAAGGGTCCTTCCAGTTCTGATCTGCTCTAATTTTATGATTCAAACTTTTAAGAGAGGTAAAACCCTATCAAGGAAAGGTTGGGTCCCTGGTTACTCTTTTAGATACTGATAGAAGCTGGTTAATGTCCAGTTTGTGAAACAAGCCTATTTGATGAAAGATTCCTGTAGTCAGAAAGAGACAACTTATTAGATGGCACACACGCTGGGGAACACAGTAAGGGTATATAAGTGAAAATTATTTCAGATCTGATTTTGACTTCTTGTCAGTATGGGGAATCTCATGGGCATGTTGAAAAAGAAAGATATGTTCTTTTGTAGACAAATTGACATTATCTGTAATGATGGCTAACGGTATGTATAACAAAAGCTTGATATAAATGACACGAAAGCTTACAAATTAAGACTAACACTTCGGATAACAATAGTTAGTCTTAGGCTCTATTATTATATCATTAAAATCAATAGCAATCATTGTTATTTGTTAAGTATCGACAGCATTCAATACTGGGCATATTTTATGACTGACATGTTCACCAAACACAGTGTTTATTCTTAAGGTTAATCGTTTCACAGAAAAAGTGAGTATTGATATCCACTGGCTGAGGGTGTTGTCTTTCAGAAGGGTCACATTTTCTGAAGCATTAGATCTGCGCAGGGTTGGGAACCTTGAGGGACAATGCTGTACTATTTAAAGGCCACGTGGGTGGTAGACGCTGAAACTCTGGAGGACCTATTACAGTTTCAGCTTTCTGGAGACATGATGACTTGCTAATGGGTACTTACTGTCTTGGTAACAATGCACTTGGCAGCTCACTGGAAACCTACTTTTATCTGTGAAACAAGGGCTAGTAAGAGTATCTACTTTATAGGATTGCTGTAAGGATTAAATAAGATACAGCTTTGCACATAATAAATGTTCAATAAGTGTAAGCTATTATTAGTAGTAATGATAATCTACTACCAGGGAATACTTGGAAATTTTCTAGAGATCAAAGTTTGCAAGAGATCTTATAGTCAGGAGACTAAGGACTAAGTAAGACATTTGTAAATCTTGAACCATATTAGGTTTTTGGGGGTTTTTTGGATACATTTTAAACTAAGGATATAGAGCAATATGTTTCTTAAGAGGATTCTGTGTGTATTCTTAATAAACTTAAGGTCTGACAGGTTTTTGTTTTCTTTTTTTTTTTTCCTGAGACTCATATATTGGAAAGCGGTGGAGAAAGAGCAGATTGTGGTACTTGGGACTTGTTGGAGAAGTAAATAACACATGGAAATCTCTTAGAATCCACTGTAAGACTTGTGATGTCAGAAGGAGTGGTCCTGGCTCCCGATTTGCTTTCTTAAATTTAGGGCACAGAGGGAGCCGAACCATAACACAGGAATTACCTAAAGGAGGGGAAAGATTCTTTGCCTGCCTCTGTGATTCCAAAGAAACCAGCCTTAATAAAGAAATGGGTGTCCTTTCATGTTAAAGCAGTATCATTGATTATGGCAGAGACCTATGTGATGGAAGCTCTTTATTTTTCTTACATAAGCTTTCTGAACAGTTAATTTACCACATAGGATTTGATTCTGGAAATTCAGGTAACACTGATAATCCATTAGGAAATTTTCTAGCTGCAGAATAAAAAAGTTGGTTTACATTACATCTGTGTTGAGAATTGGGAAAACATGTTTGTAGGATGTTTGCGTCTTAAACAACTACTCAAGACATTCCACGAGATTTGGTAATAATAGCAATAAAAGCATTATTCACAGTGTAAATTGGGTCAAACAGCAGGAAAGCATTAACAAAATCGCAGCTGAATATACGTAGAAGAAATAATTGGATCTGAATGAACTCAAACTGGATTTAAATATAAGAGTTGCGTCTTGAAGTAACTATTTTAAAACACAAATTACACGGTTCCCCTAGGTGCTAATTTTGTCATGTATAAAATTCCGTATTTTCTCACTTTTCGAACTAGGGATCTGCTAGAGGTGAGTAAAGCCATTCACAAACACTTCATTGCTTAGTCTTTCTTGGCTTTGACTGTTTCAAGACCATCCTTCTGATTCTCCTTTTCTGGCTGCTCTAGACGTTATAAAGTGCTCTCGAGTCACAGAAGCCAAAATAGTCTCACCACTGCCCTTGCAGAGAGAAGTAAACGCTCCCCTCTATATGCTCAGCAGTGCTTCCATCCAGGGCCCACCCACACACTAGTCTCCACCAGGTGCCACGTGGAGGGCATACTGTTAATCCTTACGGTGTCAACAGACAAATAGATGTGTGCTATGGAGACCGTGTTCGGTTGGGGCATTATCTTTTGTAATTCCAAATCAGACATAAATAGTAAATCATTGTGGAGACAAACTGGTGTTTACTGGAGGTGTTTCTTCACAGACACTCAGTCACTAGGATTTTTAGAGATTGTTTTTTCACTGTTTTGAAATGATTCAGTGGTTTCCTAGGGAGTCAGATACCCGAGACCAGAGTCTGTTGTTCTGATAAAACCCTAGAGTAAAAATAAACAGTTCCAAAGTACTACCTGATGTCTTTTTAATTTCCGGGGGCTCCTAGACTTTCCTAATGTGCCCACACATAGCTTTCTACTCCTAGATTTGATATCATTCGTACAAGCTTCAAAGAGAAGGCAGAACTAGGCTTTTCCAAAGAAACTCAGCTCGGAGTTTCAAAATGAGTTTTTCAGAGCCTGTAAGAGATAATGGTCTGAAAACTCAAAGGGCTTTTCGTTTACAAGAGTCAGGCTTATGAGAGAGACATGTTTGGGGGGAATCTAAAAACATGGTTAGCCTGGGTGTATGTTAGAAGTAAGGCTAGGAATCTTTGGTCTATGGTTCTACATTTTTTTCTGTACTCATCGTTCAGTTCATGGGCCAAGGGAAGCCAGTGGAGGGAGGCAGAGGAATGGTCTATGGTTTCCTTTAGTTGGAAGCAGTGGATCATGGACTTGGGAGACTAGGGACTTAGAAGAAGATGAGGCTAAATGGGGAGACCGAAGGCAGATGACGAAGTGCCCTTCATGCCATCCTGAGGACTTTAGATTTGATTCCAAAGGGTAGTAGGGATCCATTAAAGGGTGTGCTCCTGGACAGTCCTATGGCAGGTTTTCTTTTAGTAAGATTTCTCTGGCAGCAGTGAGGATGGTCTGTTAAGAGAGGTGGGTGTTATTTGATTTATAGTGACAGGAAGTGTAATCATCCAGGGAAGGCATAAAAAAGGACCAAAATTAAGGCAGTGAAACTGGAGGAGGAAGATGATGGGACAGATTATTTAGGCATACAACTTGTGGGACACCTTGACTGAGGATGTAGGAGGAAGAAGGAAAAGGAGACTCATGGAATGATCCCAACATTTTTATCTGAAGTGCTGGTTGTCCCATTCATTGAGCAAGGAACCAAGGACATTAAAAGAAGTTGGTATGTTGGGATGGGGTTGAAGATGAGAGAGATTTTGTCATCATAAGTTTGAAGAGGCAGTTGGAAGGAACTGAGGATTTAGATTTAAAAGTCAATATTCAGTAGCCAAACACCTGGGTGAGATTTTTCTTTTTTTTACCTGTATACTCTTTCCTATTCTAAACCGATAGTTTCCATCTCTTTTTCCACATAAGAAATTACCTTGATGATTTCATCCAATACAGAGTGGCGTACATTTGGTAAAGTGCTTTGAATTTCTTCAGGCCACAGAAACCAGGTAACGATGCCCATTATTTTCCAAACACAATTTCATTATAATCTGTGATTCACTATAAGCCCTCCTAACTTTGGAAAAATAGATATGTGTACCTTCCAAGCATACAAACTATCTTTGCCCTGCCTTCATTGTTGTGATTGAATGAATTGTTAGGTGTGAGGTTCGACTGGATTCAAAGTCTAGTTCAGTTTGCTTTCTAGGAGAGGAAATTGGGACCTACACTCAGCGTTCCTCCAGAAAGCCGTCCTCATGCTAGGGCTTCATACTTTCCTCTTTCTTCCCTCATCTACAGCTTAGCTATTTCCACCTCTAGTTCTTACATCATCTTTATTTTTTTCCTTCCTCTCAATACTTCTTCAAACATTCTATAGAACAAACTCTCACCCAATGAAGAATTAGAGGATTACAACATGTGTCAATAATATTTGTTATCTTTACATTGAAAAGACACATCCTCTTAAGGTTGTAATAAGGAAATGCCTTACTTGATATCCTTTAAAAATCATAAAAGGAGCGTTTTTAACCTTTCATTTGTATCACATAGCTCCGTATATGAATTCTTGCACGTTGAAAGAGTCTGATGGGTGTTTTTCTCTCTACAACACGGTGTTGAAGTTGGGTCTGGATGATGTATAGTGGTACTGATATATTTTTTATGCTTCATGTACTAAATTTTTAAAAAGTTACACCTGCAGATTTTTATCTGTGTTCCATCAGCATAAACGCTCCAGGATCAGCACTTTTCAGTTCTCCCATGAAAAGTGATGAGGTCTTGCAAGGGCTGGGGTCATATGATCCGTCTCAGGGCTGTCTTAAACCGTGCCAGAAGCCAGGGCATAAAGTGAGTGCTATTTTGGCCACACTTTATTGAATTCCCTCTCCAGATGCTCTACATATTTCACAGCAGAATTAGCAACAGCAATCCTTGTGGAAGATCATAAATGTCCTATCTCCTCTCAATCCCCAAACCAGTTCACAGCCACTATTCGCTGAAGATGATGACAAACTTATTCTATCCACCTGACAGTGCAAAAAAGCCATGTGCTTGAGGGCTCTAGAGTTCCAGGGGGGACAGAAAGGAGGTTGGGGGTAGCATCACGGGAGTGCAGAAAGTTTAGCTTTGAAGTCTGACACTTTTCCTTGCTTGCCATTCTCTATGTTTTATGGGGCCTAAGAGGGCAGCCAATGACCGTCAACCATGCTTCATACCTTGAGCCCCAAGCTGGACTTGTCACTTTCCTTCTAAAGTCACGTAATCTTCCTGCAAGCCTGTGTATCCAAACAACCCATGTTAGCAGGCAGTTTGCATAGACGAACCTTTCTCGAAAACTGTCTCTGAGGAGAGTTTACCTAGGATTCTCTATGGTGTCGTCTGAAATGGAGTGACCAGGATTTTAGTATTCATATTAAACTACAGTCTAGCTCAGCAGTTTCGTCAAAGTGGTGTGAATGCACACTAATAATCGTAAGAGCCCCTGAGTTGTGGGAAGGTATGTTGAGTAGTTTTTCTTTCTGTGCAGCTATTTAAGGCGCGTGGATCAGTCTCTTTAGCGTGGCATCCCCTCAAATATAGTAAGTGACTGTGAGCAAATAAATGCCAAAGTCCACCTAAATTTTCCTTTTTATGTGGCAAGATGGCAATGAAGCACACACCTGAACTTCAGGACTCCATGGCAGTCTTTATTATCAGTTATCTCTGTGCCCAACGTGATCTGATGATAATTTTCAGATGTATTTCTCAAATATTTATTTTCCTGATCAAACTCCATGAAAATGCCAAGTGCAGTCCTTCCCACATCCATGTTCATCGATAATTTTATGCATTCCGTACACGACTTGTCTTTCTAATATTTTCCCTCTGAAGAATTAGAAATGCTAGGAGATTCATTTAGGTGAATTATATATAGTTTTTACAACACGCATTTTTTAAAAATCCTGTGTCTCTTTAATAATTAGCATCTTGATGTTTAGACTTTTGGAATTAGACTGTAAGGTGTCAAAAGTGCCAGATTATCTAAAACTATTGTCAGTAGCCAGCTCATTTCCGCCAGCTTTTTAGGCTATTGACTATAGCGGTCACCAAACCTTGGACTACAGCCCTGATGGAAATTGTCACATGGAAAACGAGGTCTGAGTTTAACAACAAATTCCGCTTACTTAATGCTTGACCCAGTGGATTACATTATTTAAGGTGCAGATGGAAATAAATGGATGGCTTTAGTGGCTCCAAGTGGATTTGAGGCTCATTACATTTCATCTTATTTTGGTGATTTATTTAAAAGTTGGACTCATAGGCTTTGTGTAATGATAGGGGAAACATGTTCTCTCACCCTTAAGTCTCTCAGGAAAGCATAGATCCTTTGTCCTGGATGCTGTCTTGAGAAGCTGCCCAGATCAGCAACTGCCTTCAAGTAAAAACATACTTGTGTCCGTCTACATGTTTTTATTTTAAGCCTCAAGAAAGGAAAATTTCCCAGCTTCACACAATGCCCTTTCTGTTTTCTTTCCAATATCCATAATGATGTCTTCTCCAGTTTAAGGCTTTTGCTTCCCATCCAGTACCTGCACACACACACACACACACACACACACACACACACACACACACACACACACACACAGTTGTAACCCATTTCCTGCATGTTCACCTTCTGTAAAAACCTTTGTATATAACACTGACTTTACAGCAGTTGACAACACATCCTAGGCTTCTTAGCCAGCTTTCTCCTTTGGCTGGGGTTCTGAGGATGTTAATGGTGAATGGTGGGGGTGGAGTGAAACCCCTGTTATCATGCAAGCAATTGCTAACTGTGGACCTCTGCCTTTGTAATTTGTTCTTTATGGACTCGCCTGCAGCCAATAAGCAAAATCAATAGTCTTCGCTGAAAAGTAAGCAAGTGCCGGTGTGTTATGTGACAGGTGAAGATACATGTGCTTACCAGGGGTCAGGGGGCCACATGAAATTTCTCTCTGACTTCTTTTCAAAAAGCTCAATCCATTTAGGGAGCATTCGTCACTGGAAAATGTTGCAGCGGGGAATAAGAAAGGCGGTTGCTCTTCTTTTCTCATTTAACGATGTTTGTTTTCAACAGCCTGTTCAATAATGTCACTGAGAAGAAATTATGTGAGAAGAATAAAGTGCTTAGAGTCTATTTATTTATTCATTCATTCGTTTCTGTAGAATAACACTAGCTGTTGCTTTCTCATGTATATTAATACAGCGTTGGTTGTCCAAACCTTTGTTTGTTCTGTCCCTTTCCAAGAAATAGGTAAGTCTTTATTACCATGGAATTGATTACCTGTAGTTTAAGTCAGAGGGAAGGTTATATGAGCTTGATGGGAGACATACATATTTTTAAGCCAACATTATGGTAGAACGTAAATCTACTCAATAATTTGGCTTCTGATAAGACGCCAAGAACCTCTTTCATTTCCTCTTAAGAATCATCAGACATCAGGCAATTTTGGAGAAGAACATAAAATAAAAGACTAATGAGCAAAAGTGGATTTGAAGGAGCTAAAATAAAATGGGCTTTTAATCTTTGATGTTTTATCACTGCATTTCCCCATTTGGCTTCTCACACTCCAGTTTGTCTGAAGTTGAGTTCAGAAAACAGGGTTTCACTGGCAAGCAAGGTTTCTTAACCTGGTATTAAATTGAAACAAACAAATGAATAGGAGTTTTCTTTTTCGTTCCTTATTCGGGGTATTTTTGCAGAACCTGTAACAGACCATGAACCCACATGTGTAAGAGTAACCAGGTGGGGTTTTCATAGGAAGAAAGAGTTAAGTAGGCAACTGCCATGTGGTTGTCCATGGACAGGGTCTGACAACACGGGTTGCTCTGACATCTTTGGAGGATTCAAAATTCTGTAGCATCAGAATTGATGCTCAGTAAGATTACAGGTCATCTCATTGTATGACCTCATTACAATGAAAATTCCTACCTGCCAAAAGGTACACACTGCTTATTTCATGTTATATTTAATATCACAGAATTCCAGTACGTAAAAGTAATTTGGGCAGTATCTTAGCGTCCATTGGGCCTCAGGCTCTTCTTTCTAAACATAACGTAAATTCCTTGAGAGTAGCAACTGTGTCTTACATTTCTTTGTAGCCCCTGTATTTCAGCTACCAATTCACTCTTATATGAGCAAAATCTAAATCTGAATTTGAGACTGACATACACACACAAGTTTATCTGCTATATCTATATGTAAAATATGTATATGAGATACACAAAGCTTTGTCAAGGTGAGATAATTTGGTTTTGAATTAGACAAAACTGTGGAGTCGAGCTTCATTTTCATTAGAACATTATCACATTTATTTTGTATTTATGTTTATAATAACTATGATAATAGGAAATGAGATAGATGTCTTTCCTCTAAAGGAATTCAACACACATTGTAGTAAGTTTCCGCACTACACTGCCATGAAATAATTGTAGACGGGCAAATACTCATCTAGTTTATAGATACACAAACTGCTAGAAAAATGTAAAGCTATGCTGTCTAATGTGGTAGCCTCATGTGGCTATTGAGCCATTGAAGTGTGGTTAGTCAAAATGAATACCTGATTGAAGGGTAAAAATACGTACCAGAGCTTGAAGACAATATGAGAAACAGGATGTGAAAGATCTTATCCATTATTTTATTGATTAGATGTTGAGCTGATGATATTTGGATATGTTGCATTAAATACCATGCATTTACTAAAATTAATTTCACCTGTTTCTTTTAACTTTTTGGATTATGGCTGCTAGAAAACTTAAGGTTTGTAGCTCACATTATATTTCCATTGGATGGAGCTGATAAAGAGTGACTACCAAACTTAATGTAGACAGTCAGAACCAAATCATTATATCATAGCTACTTGACCACTTCTGTAAATATCATTTCCAGTTTGTAGAAGCTATAATTATTAGACTGTCCCATTTTGTCACATTTTTCCTTTCAAAAAAGACAGGCAAATGACTAACTACATGCAGTTAAATAATTCATTTTCATTATGATTTTTACAAAAATGAATTTTTCAACCAAACCCAAAGCTATGTGTGACCTGGTGTTCTGAGTTTGGGGGTGTAAAAAAGTAGATCCAAGCTAGCAATTTATAACTTTTTCATTGACAGATAGAAACCATCTGCAGGCTTTTCCCAGATTAGTAGTACACACTTAGCTCTTTGCTCCCCTCCGCCATTTCTGGCTGCCATGTTGTTCTTTATGGTTCCCCTCCACATCACTACATCCTCAGATTAATTCCAAAACTCCAACTCAGAGTTTTCCTGCTTGCACATTTTCACAACTCTACAATTGGGATGCAGCTCACCATCAGTGACGTTATCAGCACTATGACACAGTTTAATGGACAACACTTCTGTTTTTCTTTCTTAGAGAAAGATAATGTTCCCATCTGCAACGGATGGTATTTTAGATGTGATGACATGTAGCAAATCACGTAGAGAAACTCTATGAAATAGAGCTTTCAGGGCCTCACCCCATACTCAGTGAGCCATGATATGTGGGGAATGCAGCGTGGTTATCGGCTCTTGTTAAACACTCTCTTTGCGATTCTGATGGACTTCCAGTACCAGCTTCTCCAGGAACCACTCATCTGCAACCTTTATTGCAGTGTGGGCACCCCAACCAGTGAAGACAATTCAGTCCATCCACAGAACAGCCAGTCAACGAATAACAATATTTCCTTAATACCAACAATTGCTAGGCGCCAAGCAGACTGTAAGACATGGCTAAGGCAGTCCTTTTTTCAAGGAATTTATAATGTACCTTTCACAGTGTATCAAGATTTTTTTAAGTTCCAGCATTTTCTTGAAGATCAAATGTTGTGTCCCTTTTGTCCATCTAGACCATCAGAAGAGAAGCATCATTCATTGAGGCGTTGACGATGACCTTGAGAGAAGAGGCAAGACTGCATGACGACCACTCTGAAGTGCCTTTTGCTAGAAGTGGAGACTGCAGGTCCTGGCATATGGCAGTGATGGAATTTCAAAACATCACAAGCCGCACAGGAGGTAATGAATTCTCATTTTGACTTAATTAAGACATTAATGGTTATAAGGACCATGATCTCTCCTTAATTCCATACCAAAGCAGGACAGCAATTTCAGTCACCTTAAGAAGGTTGACCCAAAGGTACACAAGAAGGGGAAAAAAAGCCTGGCAGTACTAAGGACCTGTGTTATCCAGGTCACTTTGGACCCTACACCAAAAGAACATTACTATCCCATTGCTTAAGTTATCACCTAACTCTCACCCGTGAACCTACTGAGGCTTTTGAGTGGCCATTGGGAGGAAGGTGAGAGTTCACATTCTCAGAAATGGAGCTGGAATTTGAAGCCCTCTGGGAATGGGAGCAGTTATCCTAGATAACCTGGTAGGGAACTAGAGGGCTCCCTTTGCGGCATCGATCATGTGGTGACCAGACGGAGCTGCACCCTCTTCTCAGGTGAAGTTTTCTCCTTGTCCTGTTGCAGACTATAGAGATTTTCCACTGGAGATTTCTTTGGGGTAAGACCTTGTCTCCTCTAGGCAGCAAATGTCCTCAGTCCACATGGCATTAAAGTGTCATTATCCATGCCTGGAAGTTAAATCCTTAGTAATTTATTTAACCATTATTTATGGAGCCACAGTAGAGGTCACACACTGTGGTGGGCACTGGGAAAAGAATGTGAAGCAAAAGCAGATACAGCTCCTACACTCATGGAGTTTATAGTCTAGTATTCAAAATTAGTAGATACCCATGAAACAATGAATGCATGATCAGACACAGGTAAATAAAAGAGAACATCAGCTTCTGCACTAGTCACTAGTCACAAAAGGATCTGAAACTGAACGAGAAGGTCAAGGAAGGAAAGCTTCTTTGAGGAAGTGACCCTTGAACTCTGTCTGACATAAGAACAAAGCTGTGTAGGAACTGACGAGGCGAAGAAGGAAGACAGTGCTCCATCTTAACTACAATAGACTTCAGCCCTCTTCAGGACTGATTTTGTTTGCTAGAATTTCCTGTGGACGAATCAAGGAGGATGGTATAACTGTCGAAACATGAAAGTATCTTTGATAGAGAGATGATTTCTGGTGTGTTTTTGTGAAGTCAAACTTTGCATATTTATAAAACTTAATTGTTGGTAGTGAATAGAATTTATTTAAGGGAGTAGAGAAAAGATAAAACTGAGGTTATTGAGAGCTACATGCAATAGTATATTTACTTTAGAAAACACTTTACTTTCTTCTCTGAACCAGAATTGTTCTGGAGCATATAAAAACTGTGTGTGTGTGTGTGTGTGTGTGTGTGTGTGTGTGTGTGTGTGTGTGTTCTAGTACTGACATAGGAAATGACTGGCCATGAGGGGGAAGAATAAAAGAGAGGATAAAAACCCAGAATAGAAAGGGTATAAGGGTTTAGGTAATTCATTCTCAACGGTGGCAGGAGAAGAAGTCAAGTTTGAGGCAAGAAGGAAAAATATGAGATTCCAAGCCTCTAATAGTTGGACAGTGTGAGTATTTCCAAATGGTGACAACTGAGACCCCTGAGTCACTGGTGCTGCTTTACATCTTCTGGAAAGAGTAGCATGCAAAGAGTTGTTTTCTGTTCCTGAATGAATGGAATCCATATAGGTTATGTAGACCAAGTATGTTTCATCTTACATGCCAATCTGATAGGTCAAAGCACGGTTCAAGATGAGTTTGGGATGCAGAAACCACATGTGCGTTCAGCAGGAAGTAGCACCTACCTGATTAGCAAAGCCTGTCTATCATAGGCAAGGGAAGAGCAGTGCCTGCCTGTCACATTTTTGCTATCCCTGCTTTAGATAGTCTCATTCACCTGAGCTTTACAAGTTTTTCTCTTTCGTTTGGCCACCTAGAGCTATTGCAAGAGACAAGGAAAAGGAAACCGTTTTTTAGATCTTTAAAAATTGTTATTATTACAGAAGCAGTATCAGTGCTCCGGTATTTTTCTTTCTTTTAATGATTTCAGAGAAGGAATAAGATCAGCCAACATCAAAGGTAATTTTGTTTTTTAACATAAAGTTGAAAGTTCTAAAGAAATTTGCATTTCCAGTGCTGGGAAGTGTCAGGTCTTTCTTTTGGACTCAAATCCTCTTATGTCACACAGGGCAAGAAGGGTAATGTTTATAACATCTGAATCTCTGAACCAGTGAATAAAAGATATCACTGTTACTTAGCTGAGACGTGAATAAATATTCATAACAATGGCACATGCATAGCTAATTGAATGACTTTTGTTAATATTAAACTAGATATTCATGGACATGTGCCTTTTTCTATAATGAAAATACTGCCTTGGGCTAGTTTTGTTTTTCTTGTCTAGAACAATTTATGTGCTTTCACTGAAATGAATATAAACTCCTATTCTCATGACAAAAGAATTCACCATTAATTTGAGGAAAGAATTTCTTTATTCCTTTTGTAGTATAATTTATGGAAAAAGCAAACCGTAAACCTATCTTGAAACTTTTGTTCACGAATTATGTTTAAATTCAGCTACACATTCAATGTCTATAAATAGAGATTTCTAGGATTCTTAAGACCAGATGTATTGTTACCAAGTCCGTAAGAGATTTTCTTTTGATTAATTTATAAAGTAATAAAAACAAAGCAAAACAAAATAAAAATTCCTATGCAGCGACGTACCGTGTTTCCCCGAAAATAAGACCTAGCTGGACAGTCAGATCTAATGTGTCTTTTGGAGCAAAAATTAACATAAGACCGGTATTATATTACATTATATTATATTTTATTTTATTATATTATACCCGGTCTTATGTTACTATAAGACCGGGTCTTATGTTAATTTTTGCTCCAAAATACTCATTAGAGCTGACTGTCTGACTAGGTTTTCGGGGAAACATGGTATGTGAATTTTGAACCTAATGTTTTCCTTACTTCCTCAATTTTTTTGTTTCCCCGTCTTTTTTTTTTCTTCTTTTTTTTTTTTCTCCTCCTCATTTGTCTTATGAGCATGGCAATGGGTAGTTGTTTTTTTATTGGCTGCTTTGAGTTTATTCACTCTTCTTCTCAACACCTTGACTTCCTTTTGGAAAACGAGCATTTCTTTCTTGGGACGTGTCCTAGTTTGGCCTCCTCTGGGGACCTGTATTTACCCTCTCCCTGCCACTGGTACCATCAAAGGGTCTGGCAGTGACCTCAGTTTGACCAATTAGATATTTTCTCTGAGCTATTGGAGTGTTAACCAAGGTAGATGAGGCCAGCATGAGCTCTCGGAGGTCTTCCATCTCGATAGTGGTGGTGGTGACAGTGTCCTGGCCAGCCTGTTCTTGCTAATGAGACGATTATTGTGCTTTCCTGCTCCTTTACCTCCAAGCTTCCTGGAATTCTGCTCATTGACCTGCCCGTTCTTCTCTAAACGAATTGGTGAACTCCCCAATATTCTTCCAGCAAATTGCCTTTATCATAAGTTAGCCAATCTGAGACACACGGATACTCACCTATTTCCTACTCTGCTCGCTTTCTAGTAAGTGATGGCATTCAGAGCTCAGCAGTTGGGTTTATACAGTAGCCCCTGTTAGGTCCCAATTTGCCGATGAATTGATTCATCCCCTAACATTTGCCTGACAGGACCTGATGAAAAATTTCTGTGACCTGACTAATTCACTGAACACAGAGGTATATAAAATTCACAGCATGACCTAAGAGTTTCTCCAATTTGCAATCACTCTGTAGTGATGGTAATTGAATTGAAGTTGAAGCTGTTGTAGTAGACTTAGCATATCAGAGCCTCAATGTCACTCATTTATTTTCAGAATTAGAAAACCAAGAGATTATTTATATAGACCTGAAAATATACACAGGGGTTGGTGGCTATACGACCGACGACTTGGGGCTTGCTCACAATACTTGGTTTTCCTTGTCTAATTGTGTGCAAGATTTAAATTTACAATATAACTTTTAACACTCCCTTTTTCCTTATTTACCACCAGGCCAACTGAGTCATGGAGGTAAGCTCCATTACTCAAAAGAAAGCAAGGAGTAGGAGCCAACCACATCTTGTGTCTGCACTTGGTTTCTTGCATTTCCTCCACAGCATATTCACAGTTAAACCGTACATTTCTATCTGTAGGCTGAGTTGACTTGGCTTCAGAGAATAAACTAAACCAGTAGATACCTTGTTCAATCAGAGAACTTAAATAATAGTGACAATCAAAAAGTAAATCAAAAGGAAAAATAACTTGCCTACCAGTTTTAGCTCTCATGTTCGTATCTCTATTAATGTTATTGCATATCAAATTATCCAAATGCTTTGCTTTGAAGATACTTTCATTTCTTCCTCACAATACTCCTAGGTGTAGATTATGGATGACCATGAAGCACAGAGAGGTTAAGTGAATTGACCAAGCGAACACAGTAAGTTTGTGGCAAAACATATCATTAGTAAGAACAGGCTGCACTGTGGCTACTGGGGCTGCTTTCCCACACACCCAGAGAGCAAAATCCCACACTTGCTTGTGGTTTACCTCTCCTCTGGCTGGCCCTTACAAATGAACATCAGACACCGGAATGTGAAAGTCCAGCACCCTTGCTTCTGCTTGGGACAGTGAGGTTTAATTTATTCCCTGTAGTTCTGAAGGACCAACGTGAAACCCAAGTTCTGTAGCACTTTGCCTGAGAGCATGCATTTGCCTGGCTTCCTTCCTTTCCCTGTCCTATTTCTGACTTCCTTACTGGTCTCCCCTGGAATCACTTCCTAAATAAATCACTTACATTAGAATATTCATATCAGGGTTTGCTTCTGGAAAACCCAATGTAAGGCCCCAAACTTAGTCTCATATATTGTTGATGGAAGTAATTCTTGGACAGCAGTTTGGTAATATTGTCAAAGACAGTTAATAGACTTTCACACCATGAGTAACTTTCGGACTATCCACCACATGTAAATATTTATGTACTGTTGTATTTAATGTCGTGTGGTTTATAACAGCAGTGAAATAGAATGAAAATAAGTTAAATATACAGTAATAGGGGATTTAGCAAGCCATGGTAAATTCATATCATGGAATACTAGTGATTGAAAGTCAAATTATTTAAGAAACAAGAAAGAGGTGAAACACAAAATTCTTCCTATTCATTCAAGCTGGTCTTCACTATTCACCTTGCCAACCTAATATATTCTATTATGTCACAACTAGTTCATTCATAAATCTTGTAATGTTTTAAATCTTGTGGTAGTTCCCTGGGAACAAAACTGTACTGGAATGCCAAAATCTTGATTCACATCCCACTCTGTCTATGTATTACCTATATGAAGCCTTAAGCAAATCACTTTACCTCCATGGCGATGAGAAACATTTGTTTCTCGCATTATGAGGGCAATAAACAACTGGGGTTAATCAATGAAAGGATATGCTGGCTTCATTACAGTTGGAGTCAGTAACCAAGACATATTTAAAATATTAGCGCCAAGTAACTGGTAACTTTGTCCAACGGTTTAATCAGAGGATGGAGGCTGAAGCACAGTAGCCGACGTATAAACGTTAAATATGGTGGTCAGCAGTATGCAAGGCCGTTCGAGCGTGGGTGTAGGGAAGCTTGGCCATTGTTCCTCAGTGTACACTCTTTCTTTCTTTGATAGCAGTAGAACTTCTGTTTTAGACAAAAGAATAAATGAAGACTACATTTCTCAGGTTCCTTTGCAGTTAAGGGGAGCTATGTGATTAAGTTCTTCCAATAGGAGGCAGCCAATACAATGTGCAATTTCCGGGTGGTGCCTTAAAAAGAAGGGGTGTCCCCTCTCCTTTTCTCATCTTCTTATAGTTGGAATGTGGACATAGTGATAAGCCGTCGGGAACTTGCAAAAGAAAGTAGTGTCCTATTAATATTTCCATTTGTAAGTGTGAATAAATATTGGCTCTTGTTACGATGCACAGATTCTGGCACATAGCACATATTCAACAAATACTAGTTTATTTTTATATTAGTCTGCTTGGGCTGCCATAAGAGAATACAACTGGCTTAAACAACAGACTTGTGTTTTCTCACAGATCTGGGGTCTGAAAGTCTGAGATCAATGGGTGAACAAATGTGGTTCCTGGTGACAGTTCTCTTCCTGGCTCCCACTGTGTCCTCGTGTGGCCTTTCCCCTACACACACACACACACAGAGAGAGAGAGAGAGAGAGAGAGAGAGAGAGAGAGAGAGAGAGAGAGAGAGAGAGAGAGAGAGACAGAGAGACAGAGAGACAGAGACAGAGAGACAGAGAGAGAGAGAAAGAGAGAAAGAGCACACTGAACAGGAAGAACACACTGATTTCTCTTCCTGTTCTTATTAGGACTTTAGTCCTATCGTATTAGGACCCTACCCTTATAACCTCATTTAACCATAATTACCTCCTTATTGGCCCTACCTCCAAATACAGTCACGCTGGGGGGTAAGACTTTAACATGAATTGTAGAGGCACACAATTCAGTCTGTAACAACTCTGTTCATCCATCAATCAGTGTCTTGATATATAGTTATCATAAACAAAAGGCATATTAGTAAATGGGGAGACTCCTGGTAAGAGATCACATGGATTTCCTCAACATGGATATATGTGTGGAACGCTTTCTGTTGGATGTTCTAAAAATCATATCCTGGTCATATAACTATATCTAAACGGTTGACATCAGTACCTTATGAGGGATTTGATTTTAAATGGCTTAAATCAATACTTTGTTTTTGTTTCTCTGCTGGTAAAAAATGTTCAAGTTGGCTGAAAATCATGGTTGAAAGCTTTTGTCTTTTTCTGAGAGTGTAGTTTTGGCTCTGCAAAGGCAGGGATGATATTTCTCTAGTTCATGACTAACTCATAATAGGTGATTAGCAATACTTATGCATAAAAGAATCCTGTTTATTTTTTTCTTCTTTGCCTAAGCTATAAGCCCTTAGATGGATCAGGTTCTGTCTTACGGTTTTGATACTGATCTTGCTAACCTCACTCAATATGTCGCATGCTGGTGTCTATTCAGAAAATCCTTTATAAGGATGAATACTCATACATATAACACAGCATCTAATGGAAGTTTATTTGGAAGTTCGATTGGTATGACTCCTTGTCTTCAATTTAAGGAGCCTTTTTTAAAAAGCATGTATATTTTATAGAATTAATTGTATATTTTGGCCATAAGAATATTGAGCAAGACACTTGCTAGGCTATTTCTCAAAAAGCAAAATACAAAAACAAACCCAACATATTGATGTTATTTACAAGGAGATAATTTGCTTTTTAATGGAAGATTTGTTCAATTTTTAATATTTCTGTGAATCTTACAGACCAATTTTAATAGAATAGCCCTGAAATAGCTATCATTAAGTTAATGGGGACTCAGAAGTAGAGACACAATGACAGACTCCACGACAAGAATAAGTCAGTTTTCAGGGACCAATGTAGTAAGCACTACAGAAAGGGGGAGATACGAAAAGGGGTGGGAGAGAGGCATGTCAGAAGGGGCACAGAGGTAGGGCTGGGCATAGTGGACAACATATGAGGAGAGTGACAAGACTGGCTTCACCAAAATAGAGAAAGAATATTTCCATGTTTCCTCAACAATGAGGAAGAAGCTTTTCATGAAGGTCATACTCATCATGTGACTATTGCATTCAAGTTTCTTCCTTAAAATAGTGCATACGCACACACACAGACACACCACATCCACACACACACACACGCACACTTCCTGGACCCCCAGGATCCCCCGCTGCTTGTCTATCTTCCTCCTTCCCTTGGCAGGTACCCGTATTCTATGTCTGATATCACAGTTTAGCACTTACTTATTCTTCAATTTCAGCTCAGTTGTCTTCTCACAGGGGTATCTTTTGCCTCCTGTTACTCAGTGCCCCATATTCTGTGTTTTCTTAGCCTCAAGCATCTACTCTTTTAAACTTAGCAGAAGTGCAATTTTAAATATTTGTGCATGACAATTTGATGGATATAAGTAACTCCACTAAACTATGAGCTTCGTTTAGGGTAGAAATAGTATTTGATGATGGTGATGAGCAGGACTGATACAGACCCAATGTGTATGCCCCCTAAAATCTGTATTTCCAATGTGATAGTGTAATATTTGGAGGTGGGGCCTTTGGGAGGTAATTAGGTGGAGATAAGATTGTGAAGGTGGAGCCCCATGATGGGATTGGTGTCCTTATAAGAACAGGAAGAGACCAGAGCCCTTTCTTGCTCTCCCTGTCACGTGAGGACAGAGCAAGAAGGTGGCTGTCTGCAAACCAGGAAGAGAGCCCTCACCAAGAACTGCATCTGCCTGCATCTTACTCTTAGATGTCCAGTCTCCTGAACTAAGAGAAACAAATGTCTGTTTTCTAATCCACTCAGTCTATGGCATTTTGTTATAAGAGCCCAAGTTGACTAAAACTACCATTACTGTTTTTGTTGTTGTTATTTTCTATTTCCGAGCCCCTAGCTCTTAAATGAAGAAAAACATAGCATTAGGGGCAAGGAACTCTGAAAATCTGAGATGATGCCCAGACCCTGAACATCTCCTGTGTGTCACATGAAAGCTATTAATCCCCAATTGTGCTTCTCGGTGCCTTGACATTCTCTGGCACTTTTTGAGGTTGGCACTCAGCAGGACAGTCGCTTTTTCTCGTTATATACCTATAGCTCTGTGATTTGCCCTACGCCGGAGCTGCTGTGAGCACTTCTCTCCTTGCTGAGCTTTACCTTAGACAGCCGGTTTCTCGGGATGACCAGGTGAATTGTGTTCACAAGGCAAATGGACTTGAGCCTTCCTGGCTTTCCTCCACACGAGCTGTGTCTGGGTGACAGTGCTCCTTCCCTTTCCACATGAGAAGCTGTTATCAATCCACTGAAGGCTGAATGTGGGCATTCTTTCTATTGCAACTCTCTTTTCTAGGGCTTGCTTAGCTGAACTGATTATGTCTTTCTGGGTCTCTTATGAGCAAGCTGCCAACCAGGCCAAACTGTCTGCTCGGGAATTCGAGAGAAATGTTAACTGGCGATGAGTATGAGCTTGCCAAGTTCACAGCTCACCCTGACATTGAGTGGAGACATTCTGTGCATTTAGCACAGTGTCCGAGTTCTGTCCCACCTCCACTTTCGTTAGTGTGATGATTAATTAATTCCTTCCTTGCAGGGTAGAGTTCACTGAACCAAAGTACCTGCTCATGGCCTACATCTGCCCAGGAGATAGAATTCCCCTGGAAATATTTCTAGAACCCAGGTGGTTAGTCTCATGGGACTTGAGGCCTTCTCGGGGCTCAGATGTCTAAACTATTTGCCACAACATCTTTGGATGTCATCAGTCCTCCTTTCAGGAAAAATGCAGGGCATTTTGAAGTTTTCCATTAGGGGCCATGCAGCTCTGGCCTCCCCGGTGGCTCAGTGCATATTATAACCTCTGGTGAGAACAGTTTAAATGCACCATTAATCCCTCGATGGTCACGAGTAGTTGTACCCTCTGGGGTTTCAGTGGTGGTGCTATTGGCATCTACTTTCTCATGATTTAGCAGTGGCCTCGCATCTTGCTTCTCCTGCACAGTTTTATCCCTGATTCAATTTGTTAATTTTCTTTTCATGAGGACTTTCTTCACCTTCACCGTCTTGACTACCACTGCTTGGGCACAAGCATAATGCTTGTGTCTTCTTTAGAAGGTAAGCACATGAGAGAAAGGACAAGGTCATATATTCACCTGTGCTCCTAAAAGTTACGGCAACACCAGGAAAATTGTGGGTGATTGGTGTATATGTAGAATTGAACAAAAACCCTTCAAATCTTCTAAAATTAGAGCTCTGTGTTTTCCTACTGCATTATTTTGATTCCTTTAAAAGGAAGTTAGATACCAATTATCATCAATATCATGATACCATTTTCTCAGATGTTGTGCTGGTCGTTATAGAAAGAAAATTTTCTAAATGGAGTTTTGCTGCTATGGAAATGCAGTTCAAGATGGGAGATGGTGCCCTAAGGCTATGTTGCTAGAAGCACAAAAGAGTAAAAGCATGACATCAAAATAGGAATGCTAGGTCATATTTAGGGGGTGGAGATATATTTGAAGAGGGGGCTCAGATCTCATATAGAGGGGGTGCCGAAAATGTATACGCATGACTAGTATTCATCTTTTGTTATCAGTATATATTGAGAATTACAATTTTAATACAGTTTTTCCTTTCTTAAAGTGTGTATACGTATTTTTGGCACCCTCTGAATATATACAGGTGGGACTTGGGGAGAGGAGCTATGGGAGTGTCTTGCTAACAGACCACAGAGAAGAAGGGAGGCACGTTGCAAATGTCCAAGAGGCACCATTCACATTACAAACTATGGAGTACAGCATCCTCTGTGGCTCCTTCTAGACAGAGGGTCTGTTCTTTACCTGAAATCACTATGAAGACCTGGAAGAAACAATAGAGAACATCTAATCCAACCCCTTCATTTTACAAATCAAGAAACTACAACCCAGACAGCTGAAATGCCTTACCCAAAGTTGCAAAGGTGGCTGGTGGGAGAGCTATGCAGAGAATACAGGTTTCTGAAATTCAAAGTTAAGATAATATACGTAAAGTACCTAGAAGAGAACCCAATGCATGAGACATAGAGGGAATGTAATGTTAGCCCCCAAAGGTAGGTCCATGTTCCCATCTCCGTACCTCAATGTTTAAGAAATGACCTTGGATAATAGACTCAGTTTTGGGAGAACTCTTGAATCTTTTGGTCAAGTAATCCAAGCATTTAAATTTCACCCTAAAGAAAAAGCTGCCTAATCAATTGGCACAGTTCATTTTCAGGCTTCCCCCAAAGACTCTTTCCATTCCCCAATGGGATATTCATTAAATTAGGATTACTATTTGGCTCTGACAGACAAATGTGTTTCTTGGAGCAACGTTGCCTGTACATTAGAGTGTTATATTGCTTTGTTTTAAAAGACGTCGACTGTTTCTTGGTGTATTACCAAGAAAGCAACATTTATCCTGATGGCCTCAAGTAGGAATCCGTTCTCAGTGAATAGAGCAGTGGATTACGTCATTCCGAGATATAGATTTACACATCTCACTGCCATAAATCTAGGTTTTCACAATTTTTTTTTGCACTTCAACCAATGAGTAACAATACTATTTCAGAGACTATAGTAGTGGGATTACATCATTCAGGGATATAGATTTACACATTTCACTGCCATACATCTAGGTTTTCACAAATTTTTATACTTTAATGAATGAGTAAGAAAATTCTCTGAGATTTTCTGATTCATTCATTCATCCAGATTTTTTTTAAGTCAGCACTCAGCAATTATCTATTCTTCTGAGTGTCTATTCATTCTCTAGTTCTGAGTACAAGGTCCTTGAATTCTTTAATAGAAGTACCCCGATTGGCTTTTCTTCCATGAGTAACTGATGTTGACCATGATATGCCTTCCTAGTTTTCTTTGGCTCTTTATTTCTCTTGGAACTAGTCTTCTCATCATCAAACTTCTGGAAACCTCTTGTTCAATCCCTTTAAAACATTCTCCAAAACTGAAAAAGAGAAATTTGCATTTTCCTCTCGGAATGCCTCGAGTGACCTTGGTAAATATTAGTAGAAGCTGAATTCTTCTTCTTTTTTTCTAAGAGAAGAAAGCAAACACATAAGTCCCTTCGTGTCTGCGTTGATGTTGCTCTCATGCCCTGTGCAGGGTTACCAATATGGCAGATATTTGCAGGCTAAGAAAAACTAGTTTTAGAAATATAGGACCTTTCTGGCTTCTTATGTTCTAATGTCACTAAGAACAACAATGTTCCTTCAGGAGCTTCTGATGAGTCCTGAGCCTACAGGGAAGAGGAAAGCTCCTGGCCTTAAACAAATCAGTGCCTCAGCTCCAGGGACAAAAAGACTTGTACATGGGATGCCATCTATGACCTGAACCCTGCTTAAACCCTCAGAAGCAGGGAGCCAACGTTTGGAGGAGAGGAAGATTTGATTTGTCTTTGTTACCCATTTTTAAAACCAATATCTAAATAATCTCAAGAGTGCATGAATTTCTCAGATTCAAAAAAGTAACATGAAAGCAAGGAAAATTTATACCATCATTGAGAAGGCAGCACAAATAAGAGCTGAAACCAGGATAAAAGAGAACAATTGATGAGGGCTTTTTATTTAAATAGGTTTTTGTCAAATAGTCACAGTGAAAACATACTCAAATAAATCAACTGGCTTCATTTTTATCAGAGGCTGACATCACGTGAGGACGTGGGACTGGACATCAGTCAGTGCGTGACACACAGAATCCATGTCATTTTTTCCTTTCCAAAAGCAGCATTTAGACATAGTTCAGCACTTGCATTGAGTGTCCCTTATTTCACTTAAACCAATCAATATTTATTCATCTCATTGCAACAGAGCTCAAAATATAACAGAGAGCAGCATACTTATTAACTTAAACTCATATTTTATCTCCCAGCTGCCTCTTTGGTATGTGCATGTGTCATGCAGACATCGTAAGTGGGCACATGGCTGTTTGGGGGTTTTCATGGGTTGCTTGCTTGGATACCAACAACATCAGCACTGGAGAGGTCACGAGAAGGGTACCAAAACAATGTTCTTTCTATCCTTTACCCCGTATATCAAACCAATGCTCATGGTTGCAATTAAACCCTCCCTGTTTGAAAGATCTCTGGCAGCTCCAGTGCACGGTTTTCTCTTTCCTCTGAACTCTCAGCACCTGTCAAAGATAACGCTCATCACCGATGTGACATATACCCCATAAACTGCAGTGTGTTTGTTTAGCTGTTATGTGTGCTCATGCTCTATCACCTAAGTGAAACTGTTAACTGCTCAGAAGTTGAAATTAAGTCTTACACGTCATGGCCGCCCTACCTAGCAGAGAGCGAGGTGCACATTGGGGCTTTGAATAGTATTCATTAAAAAGTATACTTAATTATTTAATGATAAGTGATTTAATTAGCTAATAGTTAATAATAATCAGTTTTTAATTTACAGATGTTCATAAAGGATCTGCCATGTGCCTGACACCTAAATTTATAACCAGGTGAATCCAGTGTTGATGAGATCATGATGCGTAGCTCAGGTTGAGTCATTTGGGCCCCTGGTCAGATGTTCAGTGTCTACTGTGGCCAAGTAATACATCAGGAGCCGTTTTACATAGAATGGTATTCCGTCACATACATCATAGCCTTGTCCCAGCATCCTAAGGTTCTGAACTTTGACCTGCCTGTAGGGGGCTGGCCCCAGATGCCACACAGCAATCTTATCCATCACAGAAAGTGTAGCGCTGGAGGGTTTGCTGATATGGCCCACTCATCAGAAGAGCTCACACCATGCCTGGGACCACACAGAGTTCCCTCCTGTTCTGAGCTTCATTCAACACTGGACAATTTCTGGGCTACTTTGTAAATGAGTCATGAAAGTATTCCTCCATGCAGCGTAACCCTGCATCCAGAATTCACATGGACCCACCCAATAGGGAGTTGTGTTTCTAATGCTAGAGGAACAAGGTACAACAATTTGTTTTTTGTCGCGTCCTGCAAAGGCTGTAGAGAGGAGAGAAGGGGCGGCTTTGGGTTAAGCTATAATAAAGAGGTAGAGACTCAATACAGTTAAATTACAGAGACCAGGGGACCCGCAGACTGGGGCCCCGAATCGGGCCGACTGTAGGTATTTATTGATTTTAGACAAAGAAGTCACATGATTTAAGGATTTAAGGCATGGTCTGTGAAACTCTTACATCACATAGAAAGAAAGATCTCAAAATCCAATTATTTGTCCCAAAACAGCCTAGGCATCCAGTCCCATGATGACTAAGGTATGGTATGTACCTCCCTGGGGGGAGGGGAAGTCTCTTGAGGTAAAAACATGCCTTGAGCTGAGCAGAAAGAGCTTGATCTTATCGTTCTAATGATCCTCTCTCACAATTAGGTGAGAGGGAGAGGCAAGAGTCAGCAGCAGCTTTTCTCAAGCAGGGGGAAGGAATGACAAAGCCTCTTCCCATCAATCTTCATACAGCTCATCGGGGGGTCTCAACGGGGCTCAGTCTGGCTTAGGTTGTTTCTCCTGTGAGAAATCTTACCCGTCTTTGACTGCAAACCCTTCATCTGAAGACCAGGCGGAGAGACACAAGGTGTAACAAACTCAATCCCGGAGAGACACAGTTCCACAAATCCTTCCTTTCCTAGAGAAAGGCATGGGGAGACAGATGTCTAGGCTGTTGTGTGACCACAGTTTTTTATCCTGGAGGGGCTATCACGGCATGTCCCACACCACGAAACTCCTAACTCTTCACCAATATGGTAGGTCTATGAATTTTTATGGTTTTCTGCCACCTGCTAGCATGCAAATGACTTGCCGAGGCTGTTGCATACTTGTCCCGAAGGCCTTTTAACATAACATCATCAATGTGTGTGATATTTCATGCAATATCATGATTGATGTCCTCATGGATTATATTATGTCAAAAAGCAGAAGGGTTAGCATAGATGGGGAACAATATAATGAAGGTATACTCTTGTCTTGGCCATGTAAATACAAACTGCTTTGATCCTTCCTATTGCAGAGTTTTGAAAAGAAAGAATTTGTCCAATCAATACCTGCTGCCAAGTACGAGACGTTGTGTTTATCTTCAGTAATGATATCCTCTCCAGACAATAGCTGCAACTGAGTCTACTAACTCGGTAAGTTCACAGAAGCTCGCTATTATCTGTTAAGATCCACTAGGTTTTGCAGGAACCAAAAAGGTGAGTTCAATGAATAAATGAGAGACCGCCATGCTGGTATCCTTCTGGTTTTTAGTGACATTACTGATGTCTGTCATTGCTTCAGAAATGTGATTTGCTTCTGATTTATGATCTTCACCTGGGTGAAGAGTTGGCAGGGGCAGTTATTAGCACTGGTGCATTTCTTGGTCATTTTCCTAATATAATGAGCCTGATTTTCATGTTAGGGAAGAAATGCAATTACTCACTGTATTGTTTTACTAGGGCTGTCATAACAAAATATTACAGATCGAGTGGCCTAAAAAACAAAATTTATTTTCTCACATTTCTGGAGGCTAGAAGTTCAAGACCAAGGTGTTAGCAGGTTTGTTTTCTTCTGAGGCCTCTCTCCTTGGCTTGCAGACGTCCACCTTCTTGCTATGTCCTCATATGATTTTTCATCTGTGTACACCCATGCCTGTGTCCCAATCTCCTCTTCTAAGGAGGGCACTGGTCATATTGAATTCAGGCCTACCCTAAATAGACCTCATTTAACAATACTTCTTTAGAGATCATGTTTCCAAATATGAGATTACATTCTGAAATATTGGTGGTTACAGCTTCAATGTAGTATGACTTTGGGGGAACATAATTCACCTGTGTCTTAGGTTGGATTCTAAAATGCCATTATTATGAAATGATACATGAAAAAATTCAATTTAAGAGAAAATTTTGAGCTAGTTTATTTATGTTGGGATTAGGCTTGTGCTATCTCATTCAAAATGAACCCATTCATAAACAGCCTAAATATAAGTTCTTAATTGGGCTTATGATATATATTTTTTAAAACACCAGATGGTGTATGCTGCCTATTTCTTACTCATACTCCCGAGCATTCTCTGGAGGCAGACTTGCTGAAATGCACTAAGCCTGGGTCAGTGTGTGCAAATGGTTTTGCTAACATCTGGGTGTTAGAAAATTATTAGTGAGGAATCCTACAAATGACAGCCCCCGGGTGTTCCTGAAGAATCAAATCCCTGTGCAGTTTTCCCAGGAGAGCTAAGTATCATTGTTGGTGTTCACATGGGCAAAGTAAACAGGAGAATTGAGTCAAGTATCGGAATTATAGCTAGAATGAGCCCTTCTTTTCCTTCTCTAACTATTTCAGGAAAATATTTGGGGGCCGGGGCTTATTATGAGATGGCTGGTAAACTATCCCTATTCTCCATTTTCCTCCGAGTGTATACAAGTTCTCGATAAGACTACTTCTCACTCAGAGGTGATTTGTGTCCCCAGAGGAAATTTGGCAATATCTGCAGACATGTTTGATGATCTCAACTTAAAACATCTACGTGAATCTAGCAGATACCAGCAATGAATGCTGATAACCGGCTTGCAATACACGGGACAGACCCCCACAACAAAATTGTTCTAGTCCAGAATATCAATAGAGTCACGGTTGAGAACCCAACCATATCTCTATAAATTTATCTGTATCCATGACGTCATACCCAAAGATGTGTGTGGGAAAATTAGAGGCAATTAACAGGTTTTTGTTTTGCCACTTGTTTTTATAAATAAAGTTTTATTGGAACATAGTCACATGCAATTAGTTTTCCTCTTTGATTATATATCTTGACATTATGAAACAGAAATACTCATGCCTAAAGGAAAGGAAAGATAGTCTTACTTAGGATGTGATATAACTCACTAAATTGGACTAAGACAGGGACCCAGGATGCATATAAGAAGCCCATTCAACAATTGCAATTGTAATTTTGTTTTTAACAGATCAGCCGCACTTTTGAAGTCTTAGCCTAGCACTGAAAATATTCACTACCTCTTTGGTCATAATTTGGTTGGATTTAAGTTATTATCGTGTCTACACCTAGTTCCATGTTATGTATATGAATTCTTTATCTTCAAAACCTGACCTTTGCAAGCAAACTATTTTTAAAGAAAATTAAATATTGTGCAGAAGAGTAGTTAGGGTAACTGCATCTTTTAAAGTAGCAGATCCAAGTGGAAAGTCCAGAAATTTTTCTTGGGACATTAACTTTACTTAATGAAATGGGGAAGTGACCATTTTACCCAATGTCTTTCCTACTGTAAAAAATTTAACTGCATATTTACAAGAAACGTAATGGTCAGTCCTTAGATGAAGCATGTGGCCTTGCAAAATTACAGAAATTTTAGTCATTGAGAAATGTGGTTTTTGATTCCTGCCTCCCATCTCTCATCTTACATCTCATAGGAGAAAACATCCCCTAGTACATAGGAAACAGTAAGCTTGATTCTTTTCCCTAGGTTTTCCAAACTTGTCAGATTTTAAGGAGCACTAGAGTTGCTTATTTAAAACACAATTTGCATATGGATTTTAAAGCAAGCTCTTCAATTGATTCCTAAGACATGGAAATGTTGGGAATATCACTCCAGGGCATGGGTCTGCAAACTCCAGCCCATGGGCCAATGCTTTTGCCACCTGTTTTTATAAATACAGTTTTATTGGGACATAGTCACATCCATTCATTTACTTAGTATCGAGCACTGTTTTCACACTATGACAGCAAACTTGAGTTTTGCATATGGCCTGCAAAGTCAAAAATATTTTCTCCCTGGCCCCTTTATGGCAAGAGTTTGCTGGTCTAGACTGGTGAAGTGGGAAGTGGTAGGTATGGGCAAAACAGACTGCTCTCTGCCAAAAACTGCAACACAGCACTTGCTCGAAAAGTAACAGAGCCATTTATTGAATATCTGGGAATCAAGCAATTGGAAGGAACTAATTTTCCACTTCAGTTTATTGAGATTTATAGAGTCCAGAAATGCATTCAGAAATATTTTAAAATATGAAGACCTCTACCTTTTGGGAAGTTGGCCAAATATAATCTATCTATCTATCCATCCATCTATCTGTCTATCTATCTATCTATCTATCTATCTATCTATCTATCTATCTATCTATCTATGTCAATTAAATCAAAGTTATGTGCTAAACTGTATGACTGACTAGAAAAGGAACAGAAATGTAAAGAAGGCAAGATGAGATACGGAAGGTGCTGAGATTAAATATGAGATTATGCTGAGCATGGAAGAAGAGTAGAAAATACATTCTAGGTTGGGTGACTGCTTGACTGACTAATTTATTGATTGATCCATGTCAGGAGAATTTGCATCTCGATGAGCAAAGGAAAATAAGATTGGGTACTGAATTACTTATCTATTGCGCCATAACCAGTAACCCCCAAACTTAGTGACTTAAAATGGCAGATGTTGACTATTTCACATATTTTCTGACGAGTTTAGCTGAGAATCTGGGAAGAGTTTAGCTGAGTGATTCTGGTTTAGGGTCTCTCATGGGGTTGAGGTCAAGACGTAGTCTGAGGTTTCGGTCCAATGAAAGCTTGACTGGGGCTGGAGGACTTGCTTCCGAGGTGGCTCACGCCCATGGCTGTGGGTTGGAAGCCCCAACCCCTTGATGGCTGTAGGCAGGGGCCTTCGTTCCTTGACACACGGACTTCCTCATAAGGCTGCTGATGTGTCCTCACCAGAGGGCTACTGGCTTCCTGCACCATGAGTGGTCAAATGCAGAAAGAGCTCAAAGAAGAAGCCATAACGCCTTTTATGACTAAGACAGATATCACATCTCTTTTGCATATTCTATTTGTTAGAAGTGAGTCAGTAAGTCCAACCCCTATGCGAGAGGATGGGAATGAAACTCCAACATTTAGATGGAGGAGCATTGAAGCATTTAGGGACATATTGTAAAACCACCACAGATACTAACCACGATGTGAGTCAAAGCAAGAGACTAGAACTAGAAGAAAGAACTGATGTTCTTCTCACCAGGCTCAGGAAGACATAGGGTTTGTATGCATCTGTAAACCCCCAAACCATCAACCGTCATTAATCAACTGAATTATCTCACTTGTGGATTTTTCAGCTGGACTTGTCATGAAGCAGAAAATGGTTTCTCTTGATTTACACAGATAAAGAGGTTGTCCTCTTCAGTCCTACAGGCTCCTGTCTCTGAATTCCCTTTCTCTTTTACCAGAGAAAAACATGGGGGAAGAGTGGGAAATGCCACGTTTTTTACCCCTTTCACGGCTCCCTGTGTATATTGTGAAACCATGTAGAAAAATCAGAAGCTTAATGATAAAATGCTATAAAGCAAAAGGAAACCAAGTCCCTGGAGTCATTTATAATGAGAAATATAAAATCTTATTTTTCACAGGTATTTAATAATGGACTGTACCTGTACGTAATTATCCAAGTTTCATTTATGGCATTGACTTGGTGTTTGTACAGTTGTATCTTTATTCTTACATCTTTTTAAAACGTCACCCTCCATTAACATGTGTGCTAATACAAGCTACTGGTGATGAATTATGGGCACAGCTCAACTTATTATCACACTTTTAAAGATGATTCTAATAGTACCGTTCATTAATTAATGTATTCAGCCATTCCTCACACCTGTTTTACCTGCTTCTGTCTGTGGTTTGGGTCCTGTAGTACTCTCTCCCCACTCTTCTGGTAAAATATTACTTTCAATTTCTTTTGAGAAACCACCTGTGGTTGGCCCGGGATTGATGCTATTTTTAATGTCAAGGGGTGAACTTCTAGCCCTCCGGCCACAAGAATAGGAATGAGCATGTGACCCTATTAAGGTCAGTGAGAGGGAGGACCTGGGCTCTTTTTCAACTATCGCATGAAAAAATCTGAACTCCTTTCCTTGGAAGCCATTTCGTGATCACGTGGGAGCACCTTGCTTTCCAGGTGGAGAATAAGGATGACATTCCCGTCACAGAAGGAGAGACAGAGGAAAGCACAGGAGTCTTAGCAAAACCAACAGGAGCCTCTGGATCACGACTTAACCAAAACCAGAGCTGGGTTTCTGTCACTTGAAATACAAAAAAAATCCTCACTGACAAAATATTTATTTGTTTTCTTTTATTGAGCTCTTCTTCTTCTCTCTCTTTTTTTTTTTTTCTGTAGATTTGTTGGCTTTCAAAACTCTTTGTGTGTGGACAGCTCAAATTCTATCACTGGGCCATTTCTCAAGACTCTGGTTCCAGTAAATATTACAGTTGAGTTGTCTCATTTCTATGTGGGCTTGGAACGAGAGTGTGGTGATTTTTTTTTTTTTTTTTTTAAACATTAAGTCTCCCTGTGGGGCATGTCATTTGAGGCTTGTGTTTGTCATGCTTATGGTGCATTCAGAAACACTCGCTAAATTCAGTCTCTGAATTAAGCTGTAACCAAGCTTGTATATTCATTAGAGAAGAAAAATTCTCCTCGAAGAAGTTCAAATTGTTTATTGATTTTCATTTCTGTGTTCAAAGGAAGCCTGGGTAAGTCTGTCTCAGCACAGTTCCCGTGGGACTAAATAGCCAACAAGTGCCTCACATTTAAACCCAATGGAGCAGATGCCAAACAAAATGGGAGGATTCTTCTAAAACTTTATTAATAAATAGTAAGAGGATGAGATTTCCAGTTCAATAAAGTTGATTCTTAAAAAGGAATAACAAATTTGCCACCACTGGCAAGAAATGACAATCTAGGGGAAAGACTGAAGAAAAGAAAAGCAAAGAAGGGAAGTTGAAATGCATTTTGGTAGTCTCCTTTTGACTATGGCGAAGGGTAGAGAGAAAAAATGGTAAAAGCCATTTCTTCCTTAACTTTGATAATTTAACTCTCAGTGTGGTAATTCCATTACATAATCAATAGAGAGAATGTGTGAAGTGGTTCATGCAAATGGTTCAGGTAGGTAGGTGCTCCATTTGTTACGTAATAATGACACCTTTCTACATAAATACCCTTTCAGTTTATGAAAAAGAGTATAAATATGAATAGTTTGTGTGTCTTGAAGCAAAATCTAAAACCTTGCTTTTAAAAATGAATGTGAGGTTTGCTGAATTTTCATGGCTTTTTCATAAATGTTTACTATACAAAAAAAAAAAAAGTCACCAGGTTCTGGTACATAGAGACTGTAAAATCTCTTTATTATCTCCATTTCCTTTTAGAAATAAAATTAAGCATGTTTCATTCACTAAGCATAAACATAAGCTTAGGAACCTATACCTTCTCTCCCAGATTCAAGACTGTAGTTTTTGAAAGACACCTACTTTTTCATTTTTTATTGGTTCCGAAAGACTCAACAAGATAATGGACCAACCTCAGTTTTAAAATCAACCAGGTTTTGCGTTAGAAAGTTGTGAACTAAATTGACCTTTGTTGAATAAAATAGGAGAGGAAATTCCTTTCCTACCCTACTCCTCGAAGACTCAGGTTTTAGCCTCCTTTCTGCCGGTGCTGTCTGTAGGCCTGGGGAAGATTCCTTCAACTCTGTGTGTCAGTTTCCTCATCTGTAAACTGGGGAGAAAAGCACTGACTCTGCCTCGGAAGAATGTTTTGAGGATGAAATATGATAATGTTGGCAGTAATATTTTGCCAAACGACAGGCATGTGGAACTGTAAAGTTTACTAGTAGGACTGACACCAGTGTTATATGGAGGTCACATAAGACAAGGCCACATCGAAAGCAAGCGCTCAGAGCTGGTAGAAGCATTATCTAACCATGACTGTTGGATGAAATGCAAAAACCATTCCATGCCTTCCATGAAAACCATAGTATAGCAGGGAAAACCTATAAGGAAAGAGTTGAGGCCCTTCCAATCACCAGCAAGCCAACTGAAGTTCCCAGAAAGCCACCCGAGACATCTAAGTCAAGATGGTTCTCCAAAACTTTGCACACTCTGGGAATAGACTCAGTTTGGGAAGACTGAGAAAAGATAACATGTAATTACAGAATATCAAAGTGTTCAATCATGACTTATGAAAAAATAAGCAGTCAATGCTTAGAAGCTTGCAGCAGATGGAACGTTTTGACTGCTCTTGATCCAGATTTCCAGCACTGAAGAGTTTGTTCTGGACATGGCGGTCAGTTCTACAGCGAGCAAAATTTCTACCTGCTAAAGGTACAGAAGTCCTCTCTTAATGTTGTCCATACGTTCTTGGAACTGCAGAGAAATGAGGTACAATGAAACCAATTTGACTATAGGCTAATTGATATAAACACGTTACGTTCTTATGGCATCTCATCAACATTATAACCAAATGACATTGAATGGAAGGATGTTATTCAAGGACCTGCTATAGTGAAAGAAACTTTATCAAATCTAAGCGGAAAACATCCGGTTGCATCCCCAAAAAAGAAATTTAGAATTAACTGGCTAGATCAGTAGAAATTCTCACTGTGAACTATCTCTACATTATAACATTAGCGGGAGAAGCCTAGGGAAAGTGCACGGGCCAAGAGGGTTCTCCCATTTATTTGCAAGGCTTCATTAAGTGGCATAATTATCATTCTAGGAAAATAATTTTCACTGGTGCTTTTGTACTAACAGGAATAATTTGTTATTGAAAAACATGGTCTGATCAAGAAATCTAATTTTTAAACGATGCGGTGACCTCTAGTGTAACAAAGCACAGGTGAAACATTTCGTGCTGGTCCTGGATCAAGGACAGGGTTACTGTTCAAGCTGAAGTAACTCGGTTCTGCTTCTAGTGTCTGTGCGGACAAAGCAAACTTCCAGATAAGGCTAAAGAGCATTCAGTTTTTAACCCAGTTTTGTGTTAGAGTTTCTGGCCTGTACCTTTCTCTGGTGACGAGGATGTGCCCAGCAGAGTTCGGAGGGCGTTGGGTGCCTCGGGGTCCTATGCTCTACACAAAGACTCTCACCTTGAGTCCTTTGCTTTGAAGACCCGTGACATCAAGCAAAGCCAAGCTGCCCTCCCTCATAGAACTATAATCAGCTGATTTACAGGGTATTCCCTGATAGTCATTGACTACGGTGTTTCCCCAGAAATAAGACCTACCTGGACCATCAGCTCTAATGCGTCTTTTGGAACAAAAATTAATATAAGACCCCGTCTTATATCAATTATACAAGACCTTGTCTTATATTATGTTATATTATATTATATTATATGTATTATGTTATACCAGGTATTATATTGTACTATATTATTATATAAGACCTGACCTTATATTATATTAAAATAAGACTTGGTCTTATGTTAATTTTTGCTCCGAAAGACTCATTAGAGCCGATGGTCTGGCTAGGTCTTGTTTTCGGGGAAACACGGTAGTTTAGAATCCAACTTACAGATTTCCTCCTTATTCCACCTCCTGACATCATTGTTGATCATTACAATGTGCATGAAACTGAGCCAGTCAGTAGATCCTTGGCTCCAGGGATCCTCACTTCCGGTCTCTTCAAGCTCCTTCTTCTCAGGGTGACACGGTGGACCTTGTCTTCACCTAGGGCAACTCCATGTTGGACTTAAATATCTCACTCACAGAGCATTACATCCTCTCCTTGTATCTCTCTCACTGCTCTTCTACCCCAAAGAGAGATCAGTCCTTTGATCCCCTAATTGTTTTCCAATCTATCAGCCCTCCTGGCTTCACGGCCTTTGCTACCCAGCTTGAACCCCATATTTAATCATCTGGTCTGTTTTCTTACTGGTGCCCCCCACCAAGAATCTCTGTGGTCTCCTCCCTCATCCTCCAGCTTCATCACTAGGCACTGCCTGCCTCGTCCTCTGTGTAGGAAGAGTACCAAATACTCGTAGCTTACAGTTCTCTGCAAATATCTCCCAAGGCTGTGTTATGTCTTTGAGCCATGATGTCTGAAGATTTGGTTCACACATCTTCTTACGTGGAACTCACCCCTTGACACTTTTCCCCAAGCCTTTCCCAGAATGAGCTGGCAAACTCTGCGCCGGCACAGGCTGTTCTCACAGCTGTTCCAGTAGTGACTGCATGCTAGTGACTATGTTTGCTAACATTTCTGTCTTCCCCAAATAACTAGAAGCTCTTCTGTAAAAGAGATTTTGTTTTTTTAATCCTTGATTCTCCAACAGAATAGCTAGGATATTATAGGTGCTCCATAAATATTTCTTGAAATGAAATGAAATAACCCCCTGGCCCTCCTTCTATATTTGCCTTCTAATTCCCCTATCCAAAGCAATTAAGCAACCAGACTATTTATTCTCATACCACAGAAAATCACAAAACCATTATCCCTCCAGAAGACAAACTACATGAGAGCTTGGTTGAATCCACAGTGCCTAGAAGAACCCAGCATGTATTAGGTGTTTAAATATTTATGAAATTTCAGTATTGCGTCTAAATTTAAGGTTTTCCAATATAAGTGTGATCTTAAGATGCCAAATTTGATTTTTGCATTTAAACAAGTTTTTGTTTTGTTTTGTTGTTTGTTTTTTTTTAATCAGAGATTACTCCAAAGCTCTCTCAGTCTCTTCAAGCTTTCTAATACATCTCCACCTGACACTCTACTCTCTCCTTCCTGGATAAAATTGGACCATAGAGTGTGTGTTCCTTTAACCTCCCTCACCCTGATGTGCCATGGACTCTACATCTACATAAGAAATGGTGAGTTCATCTCATACTTCTGAGAAAAATTCACTCTGCCAAATATCAATATTTTTATCAACTTGATTACTGGTTAACACTAGTACTTTAACTTCGTGCTTTCAAACAAACACAGCTAATAAAACTAGGTCTATTGAAAGGCATAATTTGAACCGGAGTGGGGGGGCAGGCAGAAGCAGGGAGGGGGGAAATAAAAAAATAATTTGTATTATTGGTAATAATGGTCTTATTAAATAATTTTATAATAACCAAAAAGCCATATTTCACCATAGTTATCAATAAATAATTTATATAGTCTGCTCATGGATGTCTGATCATATGACCCACTATAGAAAAGCTAGGGTGATTCCAAGGTACAAAGATAGTATCTGCTAACAGGTGAGTCACTTTTAACCTATAAGAGAAGAAACAGAAAGATTTTTAAAAATTATTCAACACTCTTCTCATAGAGTTAGGACATTTTTTATTAGTGTTAGGTCCTAGAAACACTTGTCGGTAGTTCAAGACATTTATAAATCTTGCAAATAGTAATCCATCTAAATATTCTGGCATGCCTATTTATTCACAAAACAAAATCCAATTAAAAATGAAAAGATTAAATATGTGTTTGATCTTTTATCTATATTTAATCTATATAAATCATAAGACCAATTATTTTAGTTCCTAGATAATTTATTCCTTTTCATATATGCACTATGCCTTTAGCTCAAAAATCTTTTTTATCATAGCTTTCAGAAAAACTAAAAATAAATGCAGGTAAGCCACTTTTTCAAAGTTCTTGAGGGATCAATCAAACTTTCCTTGAGTTAGGATTTTGTTGCATCAAATGTTTTTTGAAATAGGGGAAAATAAGAGTTAAAATTCCTTGGCTCTTCAAAATATATTTATACCTAAAAATATAACCCTACCTAACATCTCAGGCCAAGCATTATCTTTGTAAAGCCCTCTCCTTTAAGAAAAAAAGTGTTTCTGGCTCTACAGGGAGATTTCATTGTAATACGATTTGTTGCAATGTAATTTAACCTAGAAATAAGCTATAATCAAAAGGCAGAAAATGACTCATTTGCAATTTAAGAGACATGGCCTGTCAAAGTACAGAAGCTTTATTTATTGCTTAAAAACACAGAAAATTTATTTATGACTTAAAAATTATGAAGTTAATTCTTTTAAAGTATTGAGTTCAGAAATAATGGGTTTAGAACTAATTAAATTAATATCATTGATTTGAAACTAAATAAAAGCTTTTTTATTATTGCCATGCTTTTGAACTCACTATGTCAATTCAATGTTTGTTAATTAAGTTAATTGTTTTGACTGAAGAAAAATAGACGTTTGCATTAATGTCATCATTTATTTCAATCTCAGAATCAGACTTTTTCCCATACTTGGAAAGTTTTCTGCTGGTTTGCAAACTATTTGTCCAATTTCCAAACACGCTGATTTCATTGTAAAGACCATTCTTTATATTCAAGGTCTAGAAGATTCTCAGAATGAATGTAAAAATCAAATGTGATTTAGGCTGAGAAATAAGCACTTCCTGGATTAGAATATCCATACTAACAGAAACGATTATTGAGTAGAATTTTGAAAATAAAGAATATGAACTAGAATGTATTACTGGGAGGAGAAATAATGTGTGTGAAGAAACAACAGGGTCAGAAGCAAATAAGGAGGAAAAGACTAGAAAATATGTTTAGCTGGAGGTAACACACCAATTATCTTGTCCAACGCATTTATGGCAATTTTAGTGCATGGTTTTATACCTGTGCAGCGAGTTGCATCATGGAAAGCCCAAGAGTTGAAAGGCTTTAAAACTGGCCTTGATTTTTAGATACCTAAGAAAATGATATTGTTGCAATTAACACCCTGTGCTGTTTAGAAACTGTCCCCAACCTTTCTTGGTATGCATACTAGTGACAAACCGTTACTGATTGATTTTGAGTTTGAATTCCGTTTTGGTGCAATCTTAGAGCTTATGAGAAAAAGATTCTTGCCAAAGGCCCTGTTACCATAGTTGTTGCAAAATAAGGCCCTATTGGTTCTTTCTTTGGTGTCTCTTTGACCACTGCCTTTTGAATGGCCTCTGATGTGCCACAGTGAGCCACAGGCCAACAAAGCAGCAGCTTCCAGCCTACCTCTCACCCTGTGGGCATAGCCCACTTAAAGGAGTTTCTGTGTCAGTTTTTGGGGTGTGTTCCAGTTTCTTAATACTCTTTAG
Source organism: Rhinolophus ferrumequinum (assembly GCF_004115265.2). Taxonomy (NCBI): domain Eukaryota; kingdom Metazoa; phylum Chordata; class Mammalia; order Chiroptera; family Rhinolophidae; genus Rhinolophus; species Rhinolophus ferrumequinum. The sequence goes on along the minus strand of NC_046310.1, from coordinate 9,004,211 downwards.
CACATCTGTCTATAGACCTGCCCAGTTCATGCTTCATTCTTCTCACTCGGAAAGTAGACTTTATTACTAATTCTTTGAGATCTAGTCCAATCTCATAAAACTGCCTAGAATGGTGATTATGAAGCCACATTCTTCAGAGACTCCTGATGCTAACCCAGACTAAATTTGGGGGACAATGGCCTGTCTTTGCTACAGTCTTCTGGAAGTGACAACAGTGGTGTGAGAGATCTCCTCATGTTAGATTTCCCAGCCCCAAGTTCACTATTCCCATAAGAATGCCCTCTTTCTGTTCATTGGCTTTAAGTTCTAGATACTCATGGAACTAAGACTTTGAAAGTAGTGATCAACATCTTTGCTGACATTGGAACAAAATTTTATAAATACTGCTCCCTCACTTCTAAGAAAATACTGTCGGGCAGAAATTTGGTTATGGATATCTGACATGGCAAAGGTAGTTCCAATATTTCTGTGCGCCTAGATTTTCTGTGCAATCACGGTGCTGAACAAAAGGGATATTATGGTAAACCAGACAAAAAAAAATAATCACAATAGTCTAACTGGGGAGTTGGGCAAGTAAAAAGGTAGCAACATTATGATGTGTACATGGTGTCTTAGGTGCAAGAGTAGAGTGTAATGAGACATCTGAGGGATCCCTAATCCAGACTTAGGAGTTTCAAGGAAAACTCTTCATTAGAAATGACCACTATACTTTGATAGGAAGTATTAAGGAAATTTCTGGGTAAGGTAGAAGAAATAGGCTGAAATGTTAGGGGCAGGGGAGCTACAGAAAACAGTACAGGCAAAAGAACACAGATGAGAGAGATGACACATTTGGAATACCAAAAATATTTCATGCTTTATAGGATTAGAATCATTAGAAATGGATAGTTATGTAGGACCTAGAAGTCAACTCTAAAATCAAGCTTAAAATACCCAGCATCCATAAAATTCACTTCTAAATTCTCCAAGTGAGGCTGCTCAAAAATATTTGTTCTCTGGCAAATGTACCTACTCTCTTTGACTTCACCTATTATAGTTGGTCCTGATGTTTCAGCCCTCGACCTTAAAATCTATCTGTCTTAACCTCTTTGCCTTCAAGAGCTTTGATGATGGCAAAAATGAAAATCCATAATGAAATTCTGTACCTAACTTGGTTTGCTACAGCACAACAGTAGCTGACAGTTGTAATGCATGTGTAAAAAACAAAAAACATGGGAGCTGTAGGGTAGGGTGTTGTGGAGGGATAACCATGGGGAATGGCAGGCTGGAGGAGATCTGAATAACGATTTCAGAAGAATTGGCTGGTGGAGACTAAGGGACTTTTTTTTATTGTCGAGAGCATTGTGTAGACTATGCATACAGAATGTGGGACTCAAATTTTTTCCTGGTTCCTTGGTTTTCTGTTCTAACTGCTACAGTCACATCAGCCAGCACATTCAGATCCAGTCTTAGACAAAATGGTGAAATCATTTTCTGGACCTTTCTTACTTCCTCCATAATATTGACATTAGGTAGCCAACATCGCTTTTTTCCCTTTTCCTCTCTCTTCTGTGAAAATTTCTCTCTCAACTCCCTCAATCCCACTGAGGTACAAAGGCCTGATAACAGTTAGAACTCCCATGGGAATTGTATATTAATGGATACATTTCTGGCTCTTGAAATCCTAGGCATCAAATATTTCAGGGAGGCCATAGCACCTTCCTGTTACCCAGAATCCATATCAGTAAATGGACACCTATTCTGCCCCAAATGTATGCTTCTGAGAAAGTGTCCTCTTCAGTGGAAAGGTCACTATATCTAAAAAGTGCAGTTATAGATGACAAGCCCTTGTCCAGAAAAGCATCTCACCTAAGGGGGTCAGGCACATATTAGAACCAGCAGGCAGAACCAAAGAAGGGAGAAAGGAAGATGGTGGCAGGGAAGTCTTGGGTAGCAAGTTCCAGGCACAAAACTGACACTGAGGGCAGGACGAAGAATCAGATGCTCAATTATCTGCTGAGGAGGATTGGGGGTCAGGTTCAGGCCTGGCAGCAAGATTAAGGATGGGGAATCGCAGGCACTGTCTTTTTTGACTTTTAAGCCATAAGTCATTTAAACATACCCTTCCACCATGGAATAGACACAGGCCTTCTCAACTCTTCTTGACATTCAACCCCCACCCCAGTGCCTGTCTCTTGTATCTGTACCTCATTTATGATCTTGTTTCTCTCTATGCATCCCAACCCCCTATCCCAGACTAAGACTCCTCCATTGGCTCCCCTTAACCCTTTATCACCTTGGATGTTCTCACCATGGCCACCCCATCATGAGCCACCCCCCAGCTCCTGCCCACCATCTGCAACCCTATCTGACCTGTCTCACTTTTAGGGATGAGACATCGAGACGTTAGGATTACCCTGAAAGCCTGAGACAGGATAAATTTACAGATGAAGGAATCACACTCTTAGGAAAAAGATCTGAAGAGCCAGGCTACTAGGAGACACACCGTTAACATACAGATGGCTTCCCAGACAACACAGGATGTCTCTGATAATGAACACATAACATTTTGAACAGATACATTCTGTTTTTGTTACATCGTAACGAGTCAGGACCTCAGTATTCGCTTGGTCATGACTGCGATCCCTCTCTTTCCAGTCCTGGGTGGGTATTTTCCTCTCTGCGTGCTACTACTGCTTGTCTTCTAAGTTTATGCTTCTGAGCTCTGAGTTTACTCATACCATACCATGATCACTGAATGGACTAGGAGATATATATATATATATATATATATATATATATATATATATATATGTGATATATAAACATTTCCGGTGTCTTTCAAAACAAATTCAAAATGATTAACCATATTGCAGTCTAATTCAGACATTAAAGCAGCATTAAAAACCATGATTTTCAAACTCTTAATTAATTAATGTATTTATTTATTAAAGTTCATTGGGGTGACAATGGTTACCACAGTTACGTAGGTTTCAGGTGTACAATTCTGTAATACATCATCTATAAATCCCATTGTGTGTTCACCACCCAGAGTCAGTTCTCTTTCCATCACCATATATCTGATCCCCTTTACCCTCATCTACCACCCCTCCCCCGCTTACCCTCATGTAACCACCAGACTATTGTCTGTGTCTCTGAGTTTTTATTTCTTTTTTTCTTTGTCTTGTTCCTTGGTTGTTTTCAGTTTTATATCCCACATATTAGTGAAATCATAACCCACTCTTATTTTTAACTATGTGTTAAGATGCTAATAATTTCGACTGCTTTTCCATAACATCCGGGAGCATGCTCCATTCTCCGAGTCAAGGATGAAAATCTTCAAAAAGAAGCAAGGGGTCAGAGACTCCCTCCCGAAGGAGACCTCTTGTCCCTCACTCAGAGAGTCGGTGCACATTGGTATATTTCCATTAGTGAGAGATGCTTCCATGGACATGAAGATTCTCATCTGAAAAGCAGTTTTTATTGCATGTCATTGGCAAGTTGACTTGCTGAAGAGCATTCTAATCAGTAATGTTGAAAGCCTTCCATAAACGAGGTGACTGTCACCAGTGTTCTTTTTTTTTTTTCCTGTCCCAAGTGGCAATAAAAGAGAACAAATAAAAAGAGAAAACTATAATTGGTCTGGTAATTGAGCCATGAAAATGTACTATAAAGAATGGAAACTGAAAGGAAAGACGCAGAAATGGTGGCATTACAAATAAGTCACCAGTTCATCCCAGTTGGCACACCTGAAAACAGTTTTGTTTTTTGTGGTTTTTTTTTTTTTTAACTGTTGAACATTTAAAGGAATGTCAATTACACTTTGGAAAACAACAGGATTCGCTTTAGGATTTTCCTCACTTCACTAGTGAAATGTGAAGGAAACCATATCTAAAAACACTGTCATTTTATTCAGAGCTTTATGAATTTGACCCTTTGTCCTCACATCAGGAGAATAAAGGAAACCTTTTATATTATAGCTGGATGAAATATGATAGTCTGATTTTTTCCCTACTTCCTCTGCCCCAATTCTTTGTTTTCTACCTAATCCCTTATCAAAGGAAATTTCTTAACAATTTACAGTGTGGTAAATTGTTAATTCTGCAACCACGACCCATCCTTACATAAAGAAATTATGTCTTTGCTATACACTGCAACAGAAACCCCAACAAAAACAAACAAACAAACAAACATACTAAAAAACACCAAGCTGGCTCATTGATACAGTCTCTGTTAAGACCACTAGGCAGAAAAGAGGACCAAAAGAGCTAGCAAAAGGAAACAAAATGTTTCATTCCAAGACCTCACTTGCCTCGGGGAAGGGTAATTTCTGGGCATAGTATGTCACTATGACTAGTATAATTTCATAATCCAGCAGATCAAGCACTCTGGATATGCTTTTGAATGAAAAGCAATGACTATGTATAACACAGGTTCTAAACACTAGTAACCATTTTCAACCCAGGAAACTTTCATTCAAAAAAAATGAGAGAAAAGGTAAAGAAAAATATATTTTTTTCTTAAGAATTTATCTACAGGTCTTCCCTACTATCCAGAAAAACTAGCTCATTGCATTATATCTATTTTAAAAACAGAACTGGACTTCTGCCTCCAGCCACGACATCGTAACTAGTTCTAGACTTTCCCTCCTGCTGAAAACTAATGATAAAAATGGACAAAATATCTGAAGCCCACTGCTTTCATGCACTGAACAACAAGCATCCTGAGAGAATGAAAGCACACAAGGTAAGCCCCATGATTGTCCTGGATTTCTGCCTGCATCCCTTTTCTGCAATGATGATGAAGAGTTAGAACCCAAGGGGAGCGGGATTGATCTCTGTTCCTATCTTCCCTGAGCCTTTTTTGAAGACTAAAGTGGGTCATTTGGTCTCCATGGCTTCCACAGAAGCTGCCCCGGTCATGCTCACATCCCCCAGGAAACACACTCAGATTGTCTGCTCCCTAGCTGAACCTGATGGGATGTGGTTTTAGAACTGAGTATTTGAGGGGGCAGTGTGGCCCAAATTCACCTGGTAAATCTTAACTGAAATAATGTGTTTTTCTCTGCTCCCACTTGCCCAGCTCCCCAACAGACTGATAAGGAATTGTGTGAAGTCTTGGTATAGAACTTAATATAGAAATGCCTATCAGCTGCCTTACTCCTCTGGCTACCAGGAAGTAATAACCAAGTACTTTGGAAGAGGAATGGATGCCAAGCTAGCCAAAATGGCAGCAGGGACTGGCTGGAATTGTTGGAAGCCATAGCTTTTTCCATTCCCTCTATAAGGTCACAATGGAAAACACATCCTTGTATTATTCAGCTGTTACCCTAGATTCCACAGAATCTTAAATGATAGCCATTTGCACAAAGAGGATTCAAATGGACCCTAAATCTTATTCTAATTATGAACCAAAAAGCTGTGACAACAGACACATCAGGCCGTCTTGGCAATACTTTCCTATAGCACAGAAAAAACAGCTCTTAAAGATGGTGAGAAAATTTGATTACTTTTCTATCAACTGTGTCTACAGTCCGAAAAATTTTGAAAAATTGACTAATATCTGAGCATTTGTTTATCTGAATGCCATAATATAAACTGCTCTTAGATAGCTGTTTGTCCAGAGGGTGGTCAGTTAAAACCCTAGGTCCCAGATACATTTTAGTGACACCCATGCATGTGGTAAATGAAGGAATCATTTGCAAATGCTGGTACAGAGACTACCATATTTTTTATTTACCTCATTGCATCTGGTCTACCACCTGTTTTGTTCCTGAGCCCATTTCTCACTCCAAAGTAAACCTACTGTCTGATTTCTTAAAGAAGAGTTCATGGAGATAGTTCAGTGAAATGGAGAGCCCCTTCAAAGGCACACACACACACACAACCACCCAACAAGACCCTCCATCATTTCTTCATGATCCTATAAAAGGGACAAAGGGGAAGACAAACATTTATGGAGAGGGAGATTTTTCTCATAATGGCCCCAATAAATATGTTGGTTGTAGAAAAATAAATGTGGAGGGGAGACATGGAAGCCTGGTGTTGAAGAAAGGCTTGTTCATGCTTAATACATTGGAGAAATGTTCAAGAGCTGTTGAACCATGTTAAAAAATATTACCCCTGTAATGCTGCCAAGGACAGGCAGACCTATGGTAGCCAGCTGAATAAGTGCTGGCCGTTCCAGTTAAAGTGCTAGGGGCAGAAATAATTTACGTACCCAATTTTTCCAGCATGTCAACAACGGAAATCTCAAGGAGAAATACATGTATCATGGACATATGGGCTACTTGTTTATGAACACACACACACACACAAACACACGTGTGCACACATGTGTTGGCATACACTAGAGAATCCCTGAAATTCACTTATTTTCCAGAAAGGAAGAAACAGAGCAGAGGAAAATGTGCTGTCTGTTTCCACGGACAGGAGCCCTACCACCTTTCCCACATCCCAGAATTATCCGTAGGCTATGAAAACAACCTGAAAAACAGGTACAGCTATGCTATATCTAAGGGTACAGGATAATTCCAGAATATGGGGTTAACGATAGTCCCAAAGAGCAAAAAGAATAACCACATATCTGTAAGCTACTTCAAACTTTATCCACCATGACAAATTACTACAAGTATTAAAGCCAGAGGACTATTAGGCTTCTTTCTTCCAAATGATACTATTCACCAGTAATAAGATAGTTAAAAATTCAGATTTCACAATGGAATCAGGTCGGTATAAAATCCCTCTCTGCCTGTGGCAAAATTTATTGCAACTCTGAAAGTTCTCTGCCAATCACAATTATAATCACGAAACTGAACTAGTATCGCAGGTCATATAACCAAGTCTTCAAGGAGAGGATGACAGGATGGATGGGAATTTAATGGATTTATGGTATTAGACAATGAAGAAAAATACCTGTCTGGACTAATCATAAACTTTTCTTTAGCTGCAATTAACCTCATGTTGAAATACTATGTGGAGGCTATGTAACCGAGAGCACTTAAGGAAAGCAATGAATGTGTAATTGTCTGGAGCTTTTTGGAATAAAGAGCTCTTGAAAATGAACACTTTCACCAAATAATGTAACATTGTGCTTATACTGAGAATGAGCTTTAAAGAATATTTTAGAGCTTTTGCTCACAATGAGAGATACTCAAACATTGGCCCCAGCACTGAAGACAGTGACCAAAACGTATCTTTTGGTCAAAAAATTACTGCTAAATAATTAAGTGGACATGTAGATCATGAGTTAAGTAATATAATTAATTATTTACTTATCTAGTATTATTTAATTGTCTATGATAATTAGTTATCATAATTAACATAATAATGTTCAAAATGAATAAAAAAATTAAAGGGCTAGGCTATACGCTCCTTGAGAATATCAGTCTTACCTTTTGTTGTCACTATTGTAGTTTTTATTTCCTTTTTCTCCTCATTTTACGTTCAACACGACCCAATGCTTAGCAGTTAATGAGCACTCAAATATTTGTTAAAAGTGTATTCAATAAATAAAATTATTTCCAGACACTGTCTCTGGTAAAAATGGTGCCTGGTCCCTGACCTTATACTTCAAACCAGGTCATCTATCTTCACTTACCTGCCCTAGCAAGAATTTAGTCCTGTGTCAATCAGGAATTGTACCACAAAGTGCGGGGGAGGGCGGGCGCTGGGGAAATGATCAAATTTGGGCAAAAGAATGTTTTAGCTATTAGATTTTACTTGATTTTACTTGATTTCCGTGATATTTCTACATTCTTGGTCTCTGATTCTATACCTGATTTTTGGCGTTAGCTGCTTGAGTGACCTTCCCATGAAGATGGTTTTTAAAATATCACCTCTTATATCCAACGCCTTGGACCCACAGTTTTTTTGACCCAGATATATACATGTCCTTTGACCTTACATGGCATATATACGCTCCTCCCCCATCGATTGAAAGAATGATGTGGGAACATATAAAGAACTGTCTCATAATAATAATAATAATAATAATAATAATAATAATAATAATAATAATGGGAAGGCAAACATCCTGATTTTAGAAGGGACAAAATATTTGAACCCTTCACCAAAGAAGATATATACCCAATAAGCTACTAAAATATACTCAGATCATTAGTGACGAGGACTAATGTTCTTGGGACTAACTAAGGAAATGAAAATTAAAACCACAATGAAATACCGTATGCACCCGTACTAGAATGGCTACACTTTAAAAGTCTGAAAATACCAAGTGTCGACAAAGATGTAGAGCAAGCAGAATTCTCATATGTTACTGGTGGCAATGCAAAATGGTGCAACCCCTTTGAAAAAGAGTTTGGCAGTTTCTTATAAATTTAAATATATATTTACCTTACAATTCAACAATTCCACTCCTAAATATTTATCTGAGATGAATGAAAACATGTCTTGCACTAAGAGTTGTACATAGAGACTTATAGCAGTTTTATTAATAATAGCCATAGGCTGAAACCAATCCAAATGACTGTCAACTGGTGAATACATCAACAAACTGTGGTATGTCTATACAATACAATACTACTCTGCAATAAAAAAGGAACAAACTACAAATACATGCAACGTTATGTTTGAATCTCAAAAGTATTGTACTAAGTGAAAAAAGCCATTCATAAAAATCATATGTTTGCACTTCCAGAAAATTCTCCGATAGGTAAAACTCTTGTTATAGAAAACAGGTCAGAAGGAGCTGGAAGCCAGAGGTAGCGGGGAAAGGGTTAACCATAAAGAAAAATGAGGTAACTTTTGGGGATGATGGAAATATTCTACCTCTTGATCAGGGTAGCTGTTACACAAGTATTTGTCACATCTCATAGACTGATACAATGAGCAAATTTTATTGTATTTAAAGATTGAGATTTCAGTCCTGAGATTATCTAACCTCTCAGATACTGGACAGGGATATCGTGTTTCCCTGAAAATAAGACCTAGCCAGATAATCAGCTCTGATGCATCTTTTGGAGCAAAAATTAATATAAGACCTGGTCTTATATAAGACCCGGTATTTTATTTTATTTCATATTATGTTATGTTATATTATATTACTATACAAGACCTGGTCTTATATTATAGTCAAACAAGACCAGATCTTATATTAATTTTTGCTCCAAAAGACACATTAGAGCTGACTGTCCAGCTAGGTCTTATTTTCAGGGAAACAGGGTAATCGGGGTTGCTGCACATGGTTATATAAGCACTGAATGCAGATACCTGCCGAGAACTGCCGTCATCCGAGCGATCCACTAGCTTGTGTGGTTCTCCTGTCCTTGTGTTACCCAGACAAGGGCAGAGACCACCCTAAACCTGAATTGGTGACATAATTGCCTTCTAAAGCTTTAATCAGGACATCTTATCGATACGAGTATAAGAAATCTCAACTAAGTATGAGGCTTTACCACATTTATAGAATAAAGACTGAATAGACACTGGTACATGTGGTAGACACACCGTCTCCATATCCCTAACATCTTTTAACTTGGGCATCACACCTAGATGCTAGAATTATCTATGTGACTTGGTGTATATTGCCAAGTGGATATTGCTAAATATCATCTTGTTTGCTAATATGTAAGGTCTTTGTGTTTCATATTTCTCAGTGTCCCCGGGTGAAATTCTCCGTGGGTTTTGAAGTGAGAAACAGATAAAACTCAATCAGCTTAATTTTGCTGCTTGATTACAGCCCTGGAAAAGAAATTGGTACACGAGGAGATTGAAAATGTTTAAATGAGACTTAGGACTATTTGTTTTTTTCCAATGATCTAATCACCATGGAACAATCAAGAGTGGGTCACCCCATCAAGAACCGTCTTATGAATGGAATACAGCTTGTGTAAATGAGCTGCACTGTGTTCCTTTGGGCTACCTTGCAAGCTGAAGGGTGTTGATGCTTTGAACATGTCCGTTTTTAAATAGTATTGTAGCTACTACTTGTCACTGTTCAGGCACATATTTAGGAACTTAAATTATTTTTAAGTATTAAAAACAATTCTTTTCCCTAAGGAAAATTATCGATTATAAATTTTTATGTTATCAGAGAAAGGAATTAAATATTTTAAAAATTCTGAATGCTAATAACAATCAATACTAATTGAAAATAATTGCTTTATGTCCCTCTGTCACAGGAGGCCAGCTGCGCAAGGAGTGATCGTGTGGATGGAGAGCTGGTTTTCTCCTCTGTACCCACTCATGTGGCATCCATTTCTCCACCTACAAAGTGGAAGTAAAAATGGCTTTCTTTTTCCCTTACTGGTTTCTGGGAAAGATAACTGATACTGAGTCCCAGGCCAAGCACTTGGTGAAAAAAATGAAGATTTTAGTTAATCAACTCTTTTGGTGTTTTGAGACAACAGTAACAAAGAAAGTGTCTGATTTTTTTCTGCTAAATTCACTGACATTTAGCTTCACTGAATTGATGGACTTGACTGGCATTTTGGTCCAGACCATCAGCTCTTCTTAGGCTGATCCCACATCCAATCAAGTCCACGCCCTGCGGATTTTACTTTCAGACATTGCTCATAACTCCTCCTACCACGCAAGCTATGTCCCTGGTTCAGGGACATATTGGTTTTCAACAAATGTTGCAGTATTCTTAACAGACCTCTCGCTTCCATTTTTTGTCCTGTTTAGCTCTTGCCTTCACTGTAGCAATGGTCATGTTTCTAACACTCAACATGTAGTTTCCCATTTCCTGTGGGATTAAAGTCCCTACTCCTTAGGCCAACTTGCAAGAATTTTCATAAACTGGCTCCCTTAGGTCTTCAACTTTTGCTCTTCGTATTACCCACCTTGTATGTGAGGCCCTAGAACAGGTCCTTGCATACACCAAGCTGTTCATCCCTCTAAGACTTCCTTCTGCTTAGGACATCATTCTCACCTTTCTTCACCCAGGTCACAGTCCTTAAGGCTTTGTTAGTCACCATCTCCCCCTGGAAACCTTCCCTAAACATTTCATTTGAATTAAGCTTCCTCCTCTGTCTTCATAGCGCTTTGTGCTTCCCTCTTTCTACTGCACTGATTTCTGACAATAATGTGGCGTTCTGTCACAAAACTCTAAGTTCTTTGATGGCAGGGATTCTATTTTGATCATCTGTGTCTCCAAAACCACGGACAATGGATGGGACATGGTAACCTTCCATAACATCCCTGGCTCTGATTCTCCCTCTCTTTTCTATCCTCATTCTTTTATTTCTTCAGTAGAAATTTAAAGCTGAGATTAGACACCATTTGGTCCAATTGTTTTCTTTCTACTCTACTGACAGAAGAAGAGACTGAGGTCAGAGTTATGTGCCCAATATCATACAACTGAATAGAGTCAGAAATAGAACCCAGTTCTCCAGTGAACAAGGGCTAAACTAAATGATATAGAAGTTATGGTAAAGTTGTTGGCTAATGCCTACTAGCCATAGTAGGCTGTTCATAAGTGATAATCCTCTTGTCTTCTTAGACCAATTGCCTTTCCAGGATATTCCACTGCCTGCAGGAGAAACTCTTCTGATTGCTTTCTTTTTGCTTTCAGTCTCTTTGGTAGATACAGCTGCAGACTGGCTTTGAAAGTCCTCGAGAGGAGTGGTATTTTATAAATCCAACATTGCTGGCTGCTGAAAGTAAACCATTAAAAATGTGAACTCACCAGAACCTGAAACACCCCAATGGGGGTGCAGAGTTTTCCTGCTACATTTAATTAAGAGATCATTTTTATGACAACATCATATTAGGGGTGATAAAAGGATTGTAAATTGCTTCATGAGGTCACCAAGAAATTTCCAATGCCCCATTAGTTTTCATTGTCCAGTGCCTAGATATCAACACTCAGTTTGATCACAAAGTACATAAAACATATGACCTTTCTGGTGGCAGTACACAAATGTTCCCCAAAATCATATTGAGCTTGTTTCACATCTTAAACTTATTGCTGCCAAGGGCAGATGTAAAACACGACTAATATTTTATATGCTATAAAATGAGGAAGTTCTGGAAAATCACAGACGTCAGTGCTTCAGTCTCTGAGACACAACATGTCATTCTGTAAATAACACAAGTGCAACCTCCTATTTTCAATCATAGAATTGCAAACAGACACATATAGTGGGAAATTGTATGTAAGCAGAAATACTTGTGTGCAGGGATGATACTTAACAGAAGCATGTGAATTTGTTGTTTAGACTGGAAGGGAAAAACATTTTAATTTTGTTAGTTATGGAAATAAAGATGGCATTCTGCAAAGATGCATTTTTATCATAGTCATTAAGACATGGCTTTATACAGTGTCAAAAAAGGCTAACCTTGAACCATGGTTTTATGAAGCACCCATCAATTTCCACAGAAGTGACTGAATCTTCTGTGTCTTTGTTACTTTGATTTAGACATGCCTGCTTAATATGCAAAAAATCGTAGTGTGAAGGAATTTCCAGAAGTCAGATTCTCCAAAGTGGCTTTACAAAGCACTAATTTCTAAAGCCTTTATGAAATGATTTTATTAAGACCTTCAATGAAAAACCTTGACTTTTTTTTTAATCACCTGGTTTGCTCCTCTTTCCCAAGGAAGTGACCAGCCCAAACTGTCTGTATGCAACAAAAAGATAAAAATTTCAATTAGTCTCAGTGCTGTCATAAGCAGACCACATGAGAAAGCCTGAGATAATCCACGTTACATACTGATGTCTATCAGAGCCGAGACCACAGCCGTGTTTCATTCCGGGCCCCTTTTGTAGGTTTGGCAGCCACAGCACCCAATAAAGGCCTAATCGTATTAATTTATGCCCCTATCAATTATACATTCAGATTCCCCGATAGCTTGTCAGTTTTTATTCACTATTTTCCGAAAAATACGCCTATTACAGTTACTGTGCAAATAGTAGGACTGTCAGAAATGGAGATTTAAAGAATATTACTTAAAAGAGGTGGGCTTCCTTAATTTATAAATGTTGTATTATATGTCATACATGTGCGAGTTTAAAATCAGGTACGTTGTGGAGACGGATGTCACATGAAGGACTTTTAGGAAAGGGGGGAAAACTTCTCAACCCCTTTGTCGTGTTTTAATCGTTCTTTAAACCAAACAGTCTTTGGTCTATGGCTGTAAAACATCTCAGATATTTTTATTTTTGTCTCAAACAAGAAGCATCAATGAAATAAGACTTCAACGGCACTATTCCCACACTCTCCAAGGCTTCTGACGGTGGTTCTCGGAGCGTCTGTGTACTGTCTTTGAGATGGTATCTGAAGCCAGTGGCTGGGCAGGTATAGGGAGCCTCAGTGTGGTGGGAGAGTCCACTCTGTAGACCAGGGATACGACAGTATCTGGACCCCAGGATCCAGGAACAGTGGGCACAGGTCTGCATTAAAGAGTAATTCAAAACATCCGATTCTGGGAGTCTGGCAGTGACTTTGCTGGAGCGAGGGGGGAAACCAAGTCTATCATTGTGGCCTTCTGCCTTTGTTGGTCTCCATTCCCCAATCAGCTGCCCAATGATGCCCATGTTTATACTATTTGGCCAGCGGACAGCTGGTTCTTGATGACATAATTCTGAATCAGCTCCCAGCTGAGCCTCTCCAGGAAAAGGAACAGGAAAGGGTCTCTACCTGGCTGACCTGAGTGGTGACTAAACCACCCTGTGAATGAATGGCGAGTTTGGATCTGTTTAGAACACATTAGGCCGGGGAAAGTCCTTCATTCATTAAACATAAACATATAGAAGTCAATAAAAGAGATGCAGGCTGCTTTACGGAGTGTAGATTCTACTGGGAGAGTAGATTCTACTGGGAGAGTGATCATCCAATCCACAAACAAAGATGTAGTTACAAATTGTGTTGAATGCTATGAAGAGGAACGTAGGATCTAATGAGAGTGCAAAACAAGGGACCTCATTTGGACGGGAAGGTGCAGGAAGACTTCTCTGAGGAAGCGACATTGAAGCAGAGGAAGAAGAGGAATTTCAAGACACGTGTTCTCTCTCCACTGCCTAACTCTACGGAACTGACAATAAGGAATTTAAAAACCATAAACCCACATGGACAAAAAGAATGAGAGAAGAAACCACAGCAGACCTGTTAACAAGATGTTGGAAGTTGGAAAGTCTGGCCCCGCCTTAGGCTCCCCCGAAAGCAGAGGTGGAGACAAGGTGTGATACGAAAGTGAATCAGGACTGCAGAAATGAGAGGGTGGGGGATGGGAAACCGGGAAGAGCTGTTCAGGAGCCGCTTACTGCCGCGCAAAGCTGGGTTTCAGGCCCTTCTGCGCTTTCTGAGGAACCAGGTGGAACCAGCTCAGCGCACGCTAGAGCTTGTATTCACGACCCCCTCCCATAACCGTGATGGGCTGCCTCTAGGAGTCTCAAAACTTTTGTATTTGGGGGTTGCTGCCAGGGAAGGACTTCAGGCAGCCCCAGGGCAGCAAAGCCCAGAGAGGCTGAGGTCTTGCTTGACGTGGGAGGCAGACAATGCATGTGGGACTGTCTGCCACTGCCCTGGCATCAGCTGGACCGAGAGTTTAGATGACCCACAGGGCCCCACAAGTGTCTGCCTCGGGTAGAGAAGAACAGAAGAACTAAGACTGGCGGCAGGGGAAGCACCAGCAAGAATGACGCTGGCTCCCTTTACCAACCGCAGGACGTCTGCAAGCTGGGGTGTGAGATGGTGCTGACGACAGGAGAAATACTTGAAAGCCTATGTGAGGGGTAGTTCCTCACCCAAGCACCCCTTCTGCAGCCTGAGGAACCAAGCAGTTTCTCCTCCCTCTGCTAGAAGAAAGGAGGCTGTTTTTTAGGCATCCCAATGGGGGCCACTGCTGAAAAACAACCATTGACGATAGCAATCGCTCCTAATCTTGACCTTCTGTTTTCTTGTGTGTGTTTCTTCGTTTTTTTCCCTTCTCTTTTGCAGTTCTCTGAGTATCAGCTTTTTTTTCTACTTTTCCGCTTATTTCTAATTTTGTTTACGTGGTTCTGTTAGTTTTTAATATGCATCTTCCTCTATGTACTGTGAGTTACAAATGAACACGTGTGTGTGTCACCAGGAGTCACTACATGTCATGTGAATATTTCCTGAGTTCTACTCCCACCCCAGGGGAAGGAAATGTACTTACCCTTCAGCCAGACACCTACTCCTATTGCTTTCACCTTGATGGATACTCCTCAGAGAATTCCATTTCTCAGTGATACTGAGCTTCTTCCTTCCTTCTTCCATACCCCTCCCGACCCCCTTGGTCCCAGGGCTAAAAGTGATGGGAAATACTTTCACAAACATATCATTGAATAGAATGGTGCACATGGCCCCACTTAGATGAAAAGAAGGCTGGGATATGGGGGCCCCCTGTGACCAGAAGAGAACCAAAAGTAGCAAATAAACACATTGCCTTGTCTCCACAGTGACCTGGGTTGTTGGCCCATTTCAGCATTCTGGAATCCCGGGGATATTCTTCTACTGCCACCCCACAATCACCCCATTCAATTTTCACTTCTCAATTTGCAATCTGACTTTCAGGAACCAGATTTAAGGTATCCAGTGCAGTGCCTACGACGTTCTCTGCGTTTTGCGAAGATAATGGGATTTCCTTGGGGTGTCTGTGAGGACGTTGATGAAGGCTGGGGTAGAATAGAGGAGTCAGAAGTTGTTTCATTTAAGAAAGGGGAATGATGCTGGAGCAGACACGTGAATCGAATGCAGGAAAGTACCAGTAAAACAAGCTACCAATATCCCCTGGAAAGTAAAACTGCTGAAACTGGTGGGTCTAGAAAAAGCTAGACTCAATGAGAAGGAGAAAGGAAATGGAGAAAAAAGGAAAAGGACATGTCTTAGTTAGCTCCAGCTGCCATAACACAATACTGTACTTCTCACTGCTCTGAAGGCTGGAAATTCAAGACCTTGTCACTGTGTCCACATAGGCTGGAGAGAAGAAACTCTTGTGTCTCTTCCTGTTTTTACAAGAGCACGAATCCCATCGTGGGAGTTCTACCCTCACAACCTCTATTGAACCTAATCACCTCCAGAGGCTCCACCTTCAATACCATCACACTGAGGGTTAGGGCTTCAGCACATGA
This sequence comes from Rhinolophus ferrumequinum, assembly GCF_004115265.2. Classification (NCBI taxonomy): domain Eukaryota; kingdom Metazoa; phylum Chordata; class Mammalia; order Chiroptera; family Rhinolophidae; genus Rhinolophus; species Rhinolophus ferrumequinum. The sequence continues at coordinate 8,988,175 of NC_046310.1, read as the reverse complement.
ATTTGGGGTGAAACACAAACATTCAGTCCATAATAGGGAGTCAGTGGAGAAATAAAATTTGTGAATGAGAGGATTTTTGGCAAACATGTCAGAACAGACAGGAAGTAAGCATTAAGGACTTTCTTATTTATTATAGGATAATTGATTACTTGTTATTAATCAGAACAGAGAAGTTCAGGATGAGCAGTTGGCAGGATACCTACCCAGGGATTTAGGTGGCATTTGTTATAGCTTACATCACTGAGACGGAAATTCTTTAAAAAGAAAATTGACATCATCAGTTCCTTAAAATGGTAGTAAATATGACCCGAGCATCTAAAAGACAAATTTTTCTCCTATTTTAAGAAAATCATTTTCTATTGCTGTATCAACTGAAGGTATACAGATTTCATATAAACCTTAGCTGAACTGAGATCATTGAACTGTAGTCAGCTATCAGTTTTCCGTGGAGAAGCGATGGAGGTCAAGATAGGAAGCTTTAGAGATGAAGATAAAGTGAAGACACCTGGATGGATTTTAAGGGCATTATGCTGAATAAACAAACAAACAAACAAACAAACAAAAAACAGAAAAAAAGCCAGTCACAATAAATAACATACTGTATAATCCCATTTATGTAATTTTCTCAAAGTGACAAAATCATAGAGAATGGATCAAAGGTTAGTTGGGGGTGGTGGTGACGACAGAGTGATAAATGAGGGAGGTTCTTTGTGGTAATGGAACAATTCTATACTCTGAGTGTAATGATGGTTGCACAAAAGTTTATACATGGGATAAGATTTCTTAGAGGTATAACTGAACAAAAAAATGTGCTTGTAAAAACTGATGAATCCCAAATAAAAACGGGGGTGTAATTGAGTTATTGGTATTGTTGCAAAGTCAGTTTCCAGGTTGGGCTGCATGTGCTCTCTTACATCAGATGTTATCCGTGGGGGGAACCAGACAAAGGGCAGACAGGAACTCCCTGTGACATTTTGGTAACTTTCTGTGAATCTTAAACTCTTTCAAAAGAAAAAGGATATATTTTTAAAAATATAAAGACATACTTTCTGTAAAAGTGCTGGCTGTACATTTATTTAGATTTCCTTAAATGTCTTCCAATAAAATTTTATAATTTTCTACAGCCCGCCCCCCAAAAGAATAGAGTGTAACTAAATTCCTTTCATTCCTAGATTAAAATATTTTCATAAAGAAACAGACTGCAGGGAAAACTAATTTATAATACTGGAGGTCATTTGCTTCATTTATTTATTCAACTAAACCCATGTATCCATGATGTGCTGTACAACATGGTAGACAAAAGAGGGTGCACGTGTAAATAAATGGTGCACGGTCCTGCCCTCAGGGAGATCCCGTTCTAGTATGGGACAGGCAGCTAACAAGGAGCTACAATGCAATCTTTTGCAGGTGATTTAAAGTCCTTCCTTGTGATTGTCTTATGAAGGGAGTGTGGAAAGGCAAGCAAGTACCAGTTTAAAACCCCATAAATACAATTTTTTTAAGAAGGCAGAGACATTAACCTTGTATCAGTCTTCAAGGTCTGAGGACAAGATTATTTTGGTTTCCAATTTTGCCAGACTTCAGCTCTTAATACTATTAAATCGTTTTCTAAGCAAGAAAAATGACTTGGGTCAATAATAATTAGGCTATCCTTCTCCTGCTCAGACCTTAGAAGTAAATAAGCCAGTGAAAAGCCTGCCCCATTTTGATGTCCACTCAGTTAAGAAAGAAGAGGCAGGAAGGGATCCCTGCTTCTGATGGCAAGATGAGGTGAGAGAATTATAAAAGGACTGAGGCCTGATCCCAAGGAGGTGTTTGCTGCTGGGGTGGGTTTGTTCTTTTTATTGAGACTCAAACGACCCCTTTCAATGTTCTCCTCACAGAAGCTGAGAGGAGCTGAGATTCCAAAGGGAGATGCATAGACAGTGAGACTGACCTGCCCTGGCAGAGGGACGACTGGAGGTTAGTGTCACGTCCTTTTTTGCCCACTCTACCCAGTGAATTGCCTTCTTTTAAGAAAACGGTTGGGATTTGTTGAGGTACAGGTTATTTACATAGGCTTAAAGAATCTTCCACAAACGACTTACACATTTGTAAACTTAGAGACACCTAGCAGACACACCTGAGCCAATGGTCAGAGTCAACATCACCAAGACTGGGGGCGGGGGGGGGCAATTGACATCACTCAGTGAGGCATTGAGGACACAGCATCACGTCTGTGGCATTCCTGCCAAAAATGAAGAAGCTAAATCTAATCATATGGACACATCCGAGAAAACCACGTTGCAGGACATTCTACAAAAGTAGTGTCTCAGGCTCTTCACAATGTCAAGGTCAAGGCACAGAAGGCAGTGGGTGTGTTCCAGATTACAGGAGACTCAAGATATATGACAATTCATTGCAATGCGTGATCCTGTATTGGATTCTGGACTGGGACAGGGGAGGGGGCTGGCTAGCAAGGATATTATTGGTGCAGTTGATGAAATTCGAAAATGGACTGTGGACTAGGTAATAGTATTATATCAATATTAAATTTCCTGATTTTGGTTATTGTAGTCTAAGTGTCTGAGAGAATGTCTTTGTTTCTAGGAACTACACACTGAAGTATTTAGGGCCAAAGAAATACAATTGTCCCAACTTTCAAATAATAAAGGGAAAATTTTACATACATATGTATGCATAATATACAGTATACTTAATTTACTATAATACAAATATCTAATATATTTGAGAGAGAGAGAGAATAGCAGCGCAAATACGGCAAAATGTTAATTGGTGAATCTGAGAGAAAAAGGGAATATGGGAGTTCTTTGTATTATTTCGGCAACACGTCTCTATGTTTAAAGTTAAACTAAAATTAAAATTTTAGGACGTATGTGCCTGCCATTGAGTGCTGAATTTGGTCAGCCCCCTGTGTGCATGAGGTTCAAGTAGGGTCGTGGTTTTCCTCAGCCTCTGGCTGGCTCTGGCTCTGTCCTAGCAACACAATAGAGCCGATACTGAAGGTCGCACAGAAGCTCCCAACTCAGGCTGTGGGTAAGAGATGGCTTCCCAGGGTGGGTGATCCTTGATTAAGTCTTAAGGAATGACGAGGCCTTAGCCAGGCAGTGCAGCGCCTCCTGGGTGGTCGCAGTGTTTGCAAAGGCAGGACCATTTCATATCTCTTTTGCCCCTAAGATCTATTGTCTGCCCTTCCTTTCTCTGTGTCCAGGAGGCTGACCAGTAAGGATTGCATCACTTGGGCTTCCTATCCCGGGTCCTGTAGAGCTTTGACTAACGGAAGGCACCAGTAGGAGATGCAGGGGCAGGCAGACAGTGGCCGGGGTATTTATTCTCACGGTAGTTTGGACAGTGCTATGTGAAGCTTCTGTTACCGGACCCCCTTCCCAGCCCAACATGGTCCAGGCTTCAGCATCCCCATTTAGTCATCTTGCTTATTTAGACCTGGAGTCGGAATGGCTTCCTCCTATTGCGAGTCCCTGGGTGCCTCAGCAGCCTTGGTCGGTTCCCCTAATTGCCCTCTTTTCTGAAAATAATTCCTCATTCTTTTCAGTTACATTCATTTAGACTCCTGAGTTTCCTGCTAGGACCCTTCCTAAAACACAAGGTGTGGCTGAAGCAGATGGCCTGGTGGGTGAGGAGGCTTTCGTGGGGCCGGGGCTAGACCAGAAAAGACCAGCTCGGGCTTCTATCCTGGTATTTATTGCAACAATCCAGACACTACAGAAAAGACACTTCTGAATGCAGTAGAGAACGCTGCAGTTAGACCAGGGGTGTCCAAACTTTTGTCAACGTTTTTCACCATATGCGGTAAAATACACAAACAGCCGGGCCACTCACTCGAGGTGAAGTACGTATTGCCTCACCTGGTTTATTTAAGTAAACCAAATATATGTTTGGAATTTGCTGTGGGCCAATGAAAACTGGATTGCGGGCCGCAGTTTGGACACCCCTGAGTTAGACCTCAGCTGTGTGACCTTGGTAAGTGACTTAATCTGCCCGAGCTGCTTCCTCATTTCTGAAAAGAGGTTGACCTCACAGGGTTAATGTAAGGAATAGATAGGGCTGGAGCAAGTTCACCTTGGAGCCTAATCCTGGGCCCATCTCCAGAAGGCTCCTCTGACAGATCAGTCCCAAGCGACGGCTCGCTTCTCGGAGTGTCTGCTGTGTGCTCAGTCATAACCCAGAGTTCCTACCTCGTCACTGGTAATCATTTCACCGGTGTATACTTGTTTGCTGCGATTCTCCAGCGAGACTTTAAACCGTTCCAAGTTAAGTGTCCATGTCTTACACATCTTTGACTCTCCTCGTGTGGGTCTCCGTGGGGGCTGAATCACACTTGTTAGTTGGTAAGTGGAGAAAAATATGACCGTGTGTCATAGCATTCAAGGGCACATTTCTAATCCTTTCCCATTGTTTCTGATCGTTTCCCTCCCATAAAACATTCCAAAGCCAAAATTCAATGAAAATTTCTCTCTCTTTTCCTTCCTTCCTCCCTCCTTTTCTCTTTCCCTCCCTCCCTCCTTCCCTCCTTTTCTTCTTTCTAGCATATCTTTAGCACCTACTATATACAAGTAGCCATAGACATTTTAGATCTTTCATTAGCTATAATCATTTGGAGAGGGGAATTTCTAATGGATATAGTGTTCCAAAACTAGGCTATATTCATGCTCCTAAAAACAGGGCTGGGTGAAATGGTAAAGCGGAGGTGGTACCTCAGAAGTGGGCCTAAGAGGGTTCCCTCTGTGGCTGCGTGAAGTTGTTTCATTACCTTTGTTTTCTCCTCCGCCCTCTGTAGTATTAGGTCTTTCCATCTAACAACTTTTTCCTTGAAGAGAAATGAGAAGCTTAAAATCAGTGCCACGAGGACTAGCATTACCAATGCACGTGATAACTTTCTCACATTGTCTCATTAATGCTCGGGGTGCCCCGTGGGGTCACTCAACATGCTGATTATCACTTTTAGAAAAATTAAAATACCAAGGAACAAAGAGGTTAACTGAGTTCCCCACACCCTACTATGCAGTTATGGTTGGAACTTGTGAATGGTGCTCTTTCTATGATTCAGCCTGATTTTCATGGTTTCTTACACCCCTCTAAATGCTTTCTCTAGTTAAAAAATACACACACACACACACACACACACACACACACACACACACACACATATATCTCCTAAACCAGAACACTGTAGGATGTCTACCTTCTCCTAAAGCTCAGGAAGCTACCCAAGACAGCCGTGGTGGCCTGGACATGGTCAGAAAACCAACTGGTCCATAACATGGGCGTGGGGTCAGACCAGTCCTTTGCTTTCATGAGCTCCTTCCCAGGCACTCTCAGGAAGTGGGGTTTCTGAGAGTCATGGCCATGTAGCTCTGGGTCCAGGAATGAGCTAGGAAAGGTGCTTCTGAGCTTCCCTCACTTCCATGCTAAGAATGGGGCACCCATTCACCACAACCAAAACCACCAGTGGAGGCATGAGCCCAGCCTACCTCTTGTCCTTGCATGTATCAGCAACAAAGCCCGGTAGCCCAGTGCCCATTATAAGTCCAGTACCTGCAGGGGTCTTGCAGGGTGTACACAGGAGCATGGGGAGCAGAGTGGGCAGACATACTGCATTCCCGGAGCGAGTGGTCAGGCCTGGGGCAAGCTGCAGCATGCAGGACCAGGCTAGACAGACAGCAGGCCGCTGTGCGGGGATGTGGGCCCAGTGGGGTAGAGGCAGCAGTGTTTTAAAGAAGCAAGAAACCTAGATTCATGTGGTGGTATGATGAAGGAAATCACTTAAGTTTTGTTAAAAATATTGTGCAAAGCAAACGTGCTGTGAGTAACCCATTTAAGGTGACTTTGGTAAGCAGAGATGCTGTTGGATTGATGAATGTGGTACTCGTCTTCATTTGGGGCGCCTGAAGCAGAGCCTCCCTGAGATAAAATCTTAGGCGCAGGCATTTCATTTGGAAAGTGATCCTAGGAAACACGTGTGAACAAGAGAAGGCAGAAATGTCAGTAGAGGGTACGAGAACGGTCAAGTCGCCTTCATGGACCCCTGGGGTTCAAACTCAGCGGACCCACTGAGAAGGCTTGAGGCATACACTTCAGCATCAGGAAAACGAATGATCAGGGCAATTACTCATTGGCTCCCACCCCTCACTGGCTGAGAGTGGCCCCCCCGGAGCATTACGCTCACCTGTACACGTCCAGGTTGCTTGTGCTCACATGGTAGCAAGCTCCAGGGAGCCAGAGAAATCCTCGGGCAGAGAAGAGACATGCGTGTCAGTGGAGAAACTGACTATGTCCTGGGAACTGTCTCCGGGCCCTGCAGGTAAACTCAGGTGGGCCCAGGCAGTATGGGACAAGGCACAGACAGCACATGCTGTGTCATTCTCGTTGGAAAGGCACTTTTCCTCCTCCCTCACAGCTGCATGAGATGTGGAGACAAGCCTAAAGTGTAAATGATCCAAGTGGGGAAAAATGGGAACTCAGGATAACAGGGCACTGTTAGTACTGTTCCTTTGCTTCTGGGTGGCTCCAGCTAGGAGACAGAGGGAGATGATATGAATATTCTGGAGCCAGTTCGAACTGAGAAGGAAGATGTGGGAGCATAAGGAGAAGGTGCTAAAGAAACAGCATATTCTTTATGCTTTAAGACTAGGAGTTGCTACCATAGTGAAAGGGTTAAACCTGTACGGGGTGCCGCCTGTTGTGAGAGGCTCGAAGTTGTCTGGTTTGGGGGTGTTATGTTGCAGAGCAGAAAAAAAGTTGACTCACTTCTCTAAGATGGATCCGTTTCATAGATAGACATGCAGGGACCCTGAGAAGTCATCTGTTCAGTTCGGCAAGCAATTACCAAGCCTCGGCATTAAACCCACCCCTCTGCTTTCATGGCAGGGGGGATATGTCTGTCCACATTTTACATCGCGCTTTTGAGCTTTGGTGTGCCCAAGCGTCAACTGGAGAGCTTGCTCCATGCAGAATCAGGGAACTTGGAATCTTGCGTTTTAACAAAAGTCTACACGATCCTGGTGTAGGTGACACTTTGAGAAACAGAAACTCACAGCACAGCTTTCTACTGCCTCCACCACCTCTGGTCCTCAGGGATGGGCCCCATTGATGTCTTGGCCGTTTTGCTGGTGCCGAATCCTGACTTCTGGATTCGAAAAATGTATATGAATGAGTATGGGTTACAGTTACGGTGAAGTCTGCACATGTTTACTATAAAGTTTCCAAAGAAAGGACAGCTGTGTGAACATCCTGAGCTTTCAGAGGCAATCTCTGTAGGAGTGCATATGTGTGCGTTCCATGTGCGTGTGCGATGGAAGGACAGGAGGTGGAGGAAACTGGGATTAGAAGCTATGTTCATAGGAAACCAGCATCTAATAAAATCAAGTACTTGCTTTCTGTGGACACTGGCATTCTGGTATCTGGGATTCTTGTTTTAAGAGGAAGGTCACCATTAGTATAAGGTCCAGTTCTGTTGGTCTTTCCAAAGGGATGTTGATTGCCTCCGTCCAGTAGTTAATACGCAGTATTTATAATGTTTCTAGCTACGACCAGTAGCTTGCAGCTGATGTTTTCCCACCATACTTACCTACACTCTGGAAACTCTGCCCGATGAATTGAGGAACTTTCCCCGTCAGTTCTGTGGTGATTCCAGTCCATGAATAGGTAAGGTGCTGGAGTGGGTTCTGTGCCCTGGATGTCCTTCAAGACATACTATTGAGACTACTGAAGGTTAGGACAGAACTATTCAATGCTAAGAGAGGGTGGATGGTTTTCAACAATGTGGGGCCTGGGGAGCTTCACTTCACAGGAGAAGCACCTGGGTGACGTGTGCCAGACATGTCCCTTCACATCATGAAGGGACAGTATGACTCACGGACTGGAATGGGCCTGCTGGTTTCTGTTTCCACCTTGCATTTCAGAAGCCAATATATATCGGGGGCATCTATAGACTATCCCCAAATGTGTCCTGTTTCCCTCTAAGAAACTTACTTGAAGGGGATTGGGAGATCATGTTGTAGTTTACTTATGCGCCTTTTAAAATCCCCGTCTAGCCTATAGTGCTCTTGAGCTGAACGCCCAGGTATAATCACTTTCTCTAGCAAAAGAACTGTTTTAAGGGCCACCAAGATATGTTCTCCGTGACCTCTTCAGACGGTAAATGTGCTGGTCGTTCAGATGGCTGCTCAGGTCTCAGAGTGGCATCAGGAATGCCAAATACGCAGTCTCTTAAGTGGGAAGAGTTAATGAAACGCTACTACTATGAGTAGAGACTTTAGTTCCCATCCTTTTCCTCCATGTATTAAAAATTCAAGTGAGAGAGGTCAGGGAAAATAAGGAATCATATAGAAAGGGGAGGGAAGAGAATAATAATGTTTATTGTATTTGTCTGCTCAGGCTGCCATAAAAGAATACCACAGACTGGGTGATTTAACAGAAATTTATTTTCTGAGATGTCTGGATGCTGGAAGTTCATGATTAACGTATTTTCAGGGTTGGTTTCCGGTGAGATGTCTCTTTCTGGTTATAGATGGCCACCTTCTCATGACTGTGTCCTTACGCGTCCTCCTCTCTATGTGCATGTGGCAAGGGAGAGATCTCCGGTGTCTCTTCCTTTTGTTATAAGGACTAGTCCTATAGAATTGGGGCCTCACCCTGGTGACCTTGTTTAACCTTGATCATCTCCATAAACCCCTGAGCCGCAGTTTCAGTCACATTGGGTGTTAGGGGTTCAACATGTGAATTTTGTGAGAACACAACTGAGTTTATAACAGTTACTATTAAATTTTGATGTATAAATTTTAATCAAAAATTTTATCTAAATAGGCACATAATTCCTCTAACAAAAATCATTTCAATAAATATATATTTTTCTTATTTATGCTTTTATAACAATCCAAATAATCTCCTATAATCATTTTGTTAGTAAATTGTATATATAACAATAGCTATACAATATGTACATTTCACTAGCTAGCTATCTGTTTATACTTATACATAATTCATCTGTATTTGTAATATATAGGTATATAGGGAGATGCTGCACATAGGCAATATATCTATATGTATAATGTGTATATCTATGGATAGATCAATAGATAAATATAGATAGCTATATAGTATGTTCTTCTTTTTTCCCCATCATCCATTAAATGACATATGAAAGCATCAGTACGAACTTTAAGGCTTCCTATCCTCAAACTACCAAACTGTAGTCGTTCTCTGGGACTTACTCGAGGCAGACTTACTGGCTCGTCATTTGCATTCATCTGTTTCTCACTTGGCTTCCTCCTTCTGTGAATGACACGCCGCACCCCACCTTTCCTCTAAGCTTTGCCTTCATTTCTCTCTTCAAGTCGAATCCAAAGGTACTTTGTGTGAGGGAAAGAAAGAGACATACTGATTATAGAAGATATTCTGTGCTGGGGGAGAGAGGTAAGGAGGGAGGAGACGACCTCCCTGTCATGCCTCCGTCCTCCCAAAATGTCCCCCTTCAATCCAGCATCTTGTGAGCACCATTCAGTCGCATTACTTAGATTTGTCCTTTTCTTTGGACATTCTTAAATATTTGTCTCTACTTCCTGAAAACACAGAGGCTGAGGCTGATGGTAGAAAATACCAAACAACTCATCAGTTGAGTAGGAAAAGAATTAGTGGAGCTCTTTGCTTAACCGAATCAACTGTCAGAATGACTCCTCCTTCTGCCACTTCACCTGTTCTCGGCAACACAGCACAGCTCTTCAGTCTGCACTGGCGAGGGGCTCTCACAGAATACTGCCACAGGCCACGCCTAAGACATAGGGAACTCGCTGGTGGAAAAGTGACATTTTAGGTCTATAAAATTACCACAGAATGCCAAAAAACTGAATTAACGTAAAAAAGAAATTTGAACAATGTTTGATCTGAATTGGCACACTTGATTGTATGACAGTCATGAAATAACCATTTGATAATCTGTGTGGAGGGAGAGTAAAGAATTTTTATCTCAGAATACTTGCAATACATATAATTTTTAAAAAAATTTCTCTATGAAGGGGCTTTAATGGTGTTTCTCTTGAAACCATTTGAAGCAGTATTTTATTTAAGTGTGTTCTGGAAAACACTTGTCAAATGAGATGGTTCATAAGAAGGGGATTTTATGGTCAAGCAAGTTATGAAACATTGACTACTACGTCTCCCTGTAGGATATTCTTAATGTAGCTTAGCCTGTTACGGGCTCTGCAAAGCCCAAGAGTAAAGCAACCTGTTTCATCTTGTTTAAAACAATATCTACTAAACATAGGTGAGCATTAATTTTGTGTGTGTGTGTGTGAGTGTGTGTGTGACATTCCTTTGGGTAATGTTGGCGTACAGAATTTTAGTTTGGTCTTCGTCTAAACAAACTGATTGAACTTTTCAGTGATACAAACATTTCCAGGGCACTATCCTCTTCATGGCTAACTAATGTAAGGGAAACCACCACGCTTTTGAAAAATTCCAAGAGAAAGCAATTATGACAAAGAACCCATACTATTCCTCAAAAGAATAAAGGCACTAATGACACCACACCAGATACCTGTACTGCCTTATTTTTTCCCACTGCCATCAAGCTGGTTTTTCAAAGGGCAAACCCTGGGCTGCACCAGCTGACCCAGTGGGCTATTTGATAAGAATTTACTAGAGTCAAGTAGTGGAAAGGCTGCACAACTCACATTTACACACCAAGATTCTGTACCAAGGAGAAATGCATGCTGTAGTCTGTCCAAGTAATGCCCCTTTGGACACTGTTATTTTGTGCCTTTTGGGGTTGTGCTTCCTGCCAGTACATCTTAGAGATGACATTTTTCTGTAAAAATGGTGTGTGTGTGTGTGTGTGTGTGTGTGTGTGTGTGTGTCTGTGTCTGACAGTCATACCGTCTGAGATACATAAGGAAAGCTGAGGCATCAGACCAGTGGTGCTTTCCAAACCTGTATTTTATCTGGGCTTTGTTGTACCAGGCAATGATGGGATGGGTAAGTGTTCGTCCCGTCCCACACTTTCTACTAAGCAGTATGTTTTCTTGGCTTTACTGTCATCTTGAGCCTTGTTTTGGAGGGCAGAAGAATGCTTAGGTCATGTTTAGTTTTTATAGCCTCATTTAGTGGAAATGGATCCTTCGGGCCCAGTCTATGCCCACTGCCTAAATTTAAAGTTCCTTTTCTTGCAGGTGGCTTAATTTATATTTGTCGATGGCGCCAGGAATGCAAATAACCGCACGGGTGACCTTTAGGAAGTTGTACGCATCAAACCAGTTATACGAGTGACTTGAATTCAGAAAGGGGTTTTGACACATTTTTAGCATTTCTTCATATACGTTTTTTTTTGTTGTTTTTTGTTTGTTTGTTTGTTTGTTTTTTTGAGGAGGGAAAATATTTAATCATCCAGTAGGAATTTTGGAAACACCTAGAGAGCTAATCTGTGGTAAATGATCAGATGTTTCAATACCCCCCTACTAGATGAGTGACATGGTGAAAGGAAATCTGAGAAGAATTATGGGACCACTAGAATGGCACACCTGTTCAGCCCACTTCATCACATTCCTTTATATCCTGGAATATATATAGGTCTACACCTATACCTGAAATGAGAACAGAATTAACACTGAGTCATGACCTAATGTAAAGTTATATGTGCGAAATAAATTTTTTTTTCATAATCTCCGAGCTCTTAGTAGGGAATTCTGTCCAAGAACCTGTCCAGAATGATGCTTTGGCTTCCGTGGCCGAGGAGATCAGATAAATGAAACGCCTGATGCTTTACAACTGATTAGCTCTCAGCATGTTTCCAAAATACCTACTGTGTGATTAAACAGTCTCCTTCCTCAAGAAAAAGGTATTTACAGAAATGCTAATAATGAAAGAGACCCCGTGTCTGGAAGCAACAATGCAGAAGCCACTCAGTCCTCAAGTGGTTCCTCTGTTGGCCCAGTAGAGCTACGTCCATTAGTCTACCTGTTTAAAACTAATAAAACTTATAGACCTCCTTTCAAACATAAGCACCTCTAATTTAAAAATCAATTTTGGAATAAGAAGGCAGTGAGTCCTTTGCACAATCAGGGGGAAAAAAGAAAACATGAAGATGACGGAAACTTTTCACTCAGGTTTCTCTCACTCAGAATCTGTGAACTTCATAGCCTCTCCGTTTCTCCTCTCCGCCCAACTGAAGTCCTGCTCCAGCCCATCACCAAGTCCTACTTCACTATCTGAGGGTTGGTCTTGACCTTCCACACGAGATTTCCCCAGTCCCGCTGGAATCACTCTAATCACTGGCACTCCAGTCCCAAACACGGGGGCTCCAGCTTGTTCCACTGTACCCAGTTCTCTGGCTCAGAAGCCACCTTGACCTCAGCCTTAAGAAATGAGTGCTTTGGGCTTTTTGACAGGTGGTAGGCTAGAATTTGATGTCTGAAGTCCACCCTAGTTGCCTAACGACAGGAGCGGCATATAGACTTTCTACTCCCTCACACCTGCCACCTCGGGGCTCTGGGCATCTCCTGAAGGTGGTTTTCCCCATACTCTGCTTTGCTTGCAAGGTGATTCAATTAACTGAACCATTCTAGCTGCATTCTGTGAATAGCAGTGGCCTCATCTGTTACAGAACTGCAAAACTATACTATCCTGGCCTCCATAGAAGATTACAGCAAAGTAAGCCACTTTCGTGGCTTTTGCCATAGCCAAAAAAACGAAATAAAATGAAGTCTGGACTGGATATTCTAATAATATTAGGAAGAGCACCGGACTAGGATTTAGAAACTATGGGTTTGCATCTTAGCTTCTCCTAAGAAAGTACACTCATCTTCTCTGATCTACAGTCATATTTAAATGGGAATAATAATTGCTGCTTTGCCTGTGTCACAGAATTTTTATGAAGATCAAAGAGATAATGAATGTGAATTTTGAAAAAGTGTAAATCACTATATACATAAGGCATTATTATCCTATTTAACTGATGCAAATGAAGTGCTCCAAAGGAGTATTAATTCTATTTGAATATATTTCATTGTGAAAAAGACAGGACGTTATTTTATGTGAATATTCAAAGTATCCGTGATTATGTCCTTCCAGTCCAGCCCCAAAGCATTGATTTTCTTATTATTTTGCTTAAAGTCTGTTTCTCCTCTTGTCCCCTTATGCTCTATGACCCTGTCCCCAAAAGCTCCTCTCCACAAGTAGTTAAACTCCTAAATAGAAGATAACTCCTGTAATAAAGAAGATAATCTCAACATCCCTTCTCACCTGAACTGTAATTGTGAGTTATGGAATTATGTCCAGAGAGTTGAAGGACTATTTGTATTACCACGGAAATATGAGCTGTTAATATTTGGGCATGTTTTTTTAAAATCTGATTTAAAAAAATATTTAAAACTAAGTATAGACTCAAGTTGCAGAGCAGCACGGAGAGGTCTCACCTCCCCTTCGCTCACAGTCCTCCCAGTGGGGACACCTTATAGCTACAACACCTCATTAACACCAAGAAACCGGTATTGGAACAATTAACCAGACTACAGGAGGAATGCGAAAGACCCATGTTTGAGGAGTAGAGGAAATCAAAGGGAACTTTTCGAAAAAGAAAGATAAAAACCAAGAGTCACTCGTCTTCAAAGCACCCTGACCAAGTCGAAGGAGTGTGCCCATGTTGTGCTAAAAGAGAAAAGACAGAGGTCACGGGCCAGATGGGTAAAGAAGGTGTTTGAGGTGGGGTCCAGAAAAACACGTTCCCGTCAGTTTCTTAGTGACTTAAGATGATGTAAGCACCATCGTTAGGTTTACACTTGAGGTTTTGAGGAAGAGTGAAGAAGAACGAAAAATGGTTAAAATGTGTGCTGTACGTGAGCGTTTGTGGAGTTGAACTGACTGATACTAAGATTTTCTGCCCATAACTTGTCTGATTTGCACATGGTTGGTATCCCATGGGTATCCAACCAACTAGGTGAGGTGTCTGGGCAACCCCTATCAGGGGAACAAATATCACAAGTGGAGACCGTGGTGTTGCAGAGCAGGGAAGTATATGCGGAGAGAGGAAGAATCTTATGAAGAGCCCAGCCTCAGGACCAGAAAACCCTAATCCTTTTGGCAGGTGGTGAAGTAAAATCCATTTTCCCAAACAGAACATTTTCCGTTTGCCAACCTCCAGGGGCCATATTTCTTGATAGCTTCAATAAGAGTTCTTAAAGCATCAGAGACCATATGTTTATTGTAACAAATCAGTCACAATCAGAATGTATGACAAGCAGAAACATTTTCAGTATTCCAGTATGATAAGATAATTGGAACCTTATTTTTATTTCTATTATTTTCTTTATGAATGTATTCAATTCCTAAATTCAAAATTCCTCTGGTTTCTTTAGAGTCATTCTCCCCAGGAGTCATACAAAGAGTTGGAGAAAAGTCTAATTTACGTCTTTGATGCGCTTTAGGTGATCTTTACATTTGACCTTGTTTATGTTTCCAGAAGCCATGTGTAGAATCGTGGACTTGGTCAATAATGTAATCCAATCATCAATAAGATACAAACTTCTTGTTTATTAATACATGATTAAAATGTATATGATAAAAAGATATCGACTGTAGCCAAGTGTGTGGATGAAAGAACAATTATGGTTTGGATTTCTAATCACTGTGTAAGCTGTGTACCCCAGCAAAAGTCAATAGTCTGTTTAAAAGTCACAACACATCCTTTCCTTTTTCCTTCTTCTCCACCTCTTTTATTTTAATTGGAAGTCTAGCAATGGGACCTGTGGTCTTTCATTTTGTATCTGGGTTTCCTTTTGTAACTTTAACTCACTGAAGAAACATTTGTTGCACAGCTACTCTAGCTCAGGCACCCGTAGGGTCTGATAACACAGAAAAAAATTTCTGCCCACCGGGGCCACACTGACAGGATAGTATGTTAACCTTCAAACGGAAACAATGTGTATAAAATGAAGTGTGTCAATGTTTTACCTTCCTCCCTTGAAGATCAGTCATCAGGAAGTGTGAGGCCTGAGTTGTTTGAGCAAAGGCAGTGAAAACTTGCACACTCCCCTGCTTTCCCTCTGATAAACACATTTTCCAGAGGCTGTGGAAACGGGGGGTTCACTTTGTGACCAGGGGACCCAATGACAAGGTCTTATCATACGGGTACCATAAACCCAGACAATGAAAGTTTCATAGGGAATAAAATTATACTTTTAGAAATATGGGTATATGCATGTACTCGTATGTATAACTTGCATTCTGGCGAGCCTGAAATAGCTAAGCAGAGAGCTTTCAGGTGGCTGCAACCAAAGAGGATAGTTACTGTTTATATCAGATACAAGAAGGAATCTATGTTTCCTCAAGATCCAAGGAGGGATGAGAACATTTTTTTTTTTTTTTTTAAATCCCAATCTGGAAACCATTCTCCCCAGAAGATTAGAAACTGTGCCTTCTCACAGCCCAGCCTCTAGCCCCACAAAACATAGAACGCAGGTAACAGGGACAGAGAGAGAGAGATGACTGACAAAACTGCAAGGCGTTACAGACCCAAATTACTTCCTAGTAATAAAGAATAGCCACTTTGCAGAGCCCACTAAAAGAAAGCAGTCCTCTAAAATGCTGGCTTTGAACACATCTGGAAAGTACTATCATTTAACAATATGGTTGACAAAGATCTTATGCAAAGTATAAACTTTGGAGAACTAAAGCTAAGATTTGAGAGCTTGGGCATTCTTTGCAGTTTTATGAAAAACCCTTATACAAGGAAACAATTTGAGTCCATCCTGACATAATAATTGGATGCACAGAAAAAAAAAAAAGGATGAAAGTCATGGATAAGAGTTTCAAAGTTTATTTAAAAATTAGAGGGAAAAAAAGTGTGGAAGTTAATATCCCACTTAAAGCCATTTGTGCTTGCTCACTTTATCTTTTTGTTAATATTAAACCATCCCCATCCATAGTATAAAATCAGTTCTTCTCAAATAACCCTTTTGTAGCCTTTATGAATTTCCCGCTTAAGTTTGAATAAAACTACACAGAAAGATAAAGGAATCACTGAACAAGGTCTGCCAGCTGCCTGCCAAGAAACCTCCCAAGGTCATGTGTGTAGCCCAGGGAGAACTCACCAGGTCTAGAATATGGTCCTTAAATCCAGAGATGTGCTCGTGACAGTAGGTCAAGATGGTGTTCACTTCTGACGGTTAAACTCATATTACCACAGCTCACAAAAGACTATGAAACCAGCTTAGTGCCTAAGACTGTGGGGTTAGAGTGAAACAGACTAGTGCCTGAATTTTGGCGTGTACTTAGCTGTATGATCTACCCAAGCCTTTCCCCACCCCTCCCACCTGCAAAGTAGAGATAATAACTTACTTTAAAGTATTTTTTAAAGATTATTTGGAAATGTATGTAAACTGCTTGTCATACAGTAAGCCCTTAATAAATGGTGGCTATAGAAGCATGGGTTTATAATGAGTAATGATATAACTGTTCTAGAATCCAGTTCTCAGGTATAAATGTCCACTTTCTTGTCCATTCACCCTCTTAGATGTTACATGACTTCGCATATGTACAGGAAGCTCCTTGGTAGACACTCCCAGCGCCTAATTACATTGTCACATTTTACCTTCTTAGCAGCCAGCATTATTTGCTTTATTTCTAAATCGTTCTGGGGGGATTTCACTCCTACCCCCAAGCTCTGCAGATGTTCCCCAGCTAAAGACTCTTTCTAGTTTATGCTAGTAGATAGGTATCTCACTTAGAGCCCCACCTGATAGTGATACTTATTTTTGCAGCACATAGTGGACAGACCAGATAAATAGCCCCAGACGACTGCCATACAAAGGTTTTTCCTAAACTTACATGCCTCGGGTATTATGTTCCAGTGCACGCACGTACACAGAAATTTGTTGAAAAATAGCAAACCAAGTGCAAACCATCAGATTCCTAATGCTGATGGCATGTGTCCAGCAGGAGAGCACTTCCTGTATGTTAGTTTCCTCATTCGTATAACCGAGTAAACAGAGCAAACCTCACGGGCTGTGTGAGAATTAGCTGGGAGAGGACATATAAAGCACTAGCTCCGTGTCTGACACAGTGAGTACTCGGTAAATCACAAGCACAGACAGTCGTGAAGACCACGATGGTGGAGAAACATTGCACGTGTTTTGCCTCTTCCCCAGTAAGGTGCCTTATGTTTCCCTGCTGTACAGTTTATTGTTCCACTTAATATAATCCTGAATTACTCCCAAATATGTTCGTTGTCTCTCTTGGGAATATTTCTTGGGGTTAGTTTGCTTGTACTAACTCATGCTATTCAGAAGGCTATTTTAACATGTAGTGCTGTATATACATTCCCTCTTCGTCAATAGAGATGAAAACATTGATGGAAAGATTTTGCAAAACAGCTACTAATAACTTATGAGCAGTATGGCAAAGAAATGATTTTTTGTTATTAATTATTCAATTTTATTTTATAGAGCAGTGTTAGGTTCACAGCAAAACAAAAGTGGAAAGCAGAGAGAGTTCCCCCTTACCCCACACACCTAAAATGCACAGCCTCCCCCGTCAGCATCCCTCCCTAGAAGTGGTACATTTGTTACAACTGGTGAACCTACGTTGATACACTATTGCCATGAAAAGTCCGTAGTTTACATTAGGGTTCATCTCAGTGTTGTACATTCTGTGGGTTCTGATACATAATAACATAAATCCACCACTGCAGTATCATACAGAATACTTTCCCTGCCCTAAAAATTTTCTGGGCTCTATATACTCATCCCTCGGTCCCCCCGCCCCGCCCAAACCCTGGCAACTACAGATCCTTTCTTACTCTCTCCATGGTTTTGCCTCTTCCAGAATGTCATACAGTTGGAATCATACAGCCTTTTCAGATTGTCTTCTTTCCCTTACTAATATGCATTTAAGGTTCATCCATGCCCCTTCCTAGTTCATTTCTTTTTAGCCTTCAGTAATATTCCATTGTCTGGATGTACCACAGTTCATTTCATCATTAATTGACTGAGTCACCAATTGGTTGCTTCCAAATTTTGGAAATTATGATCTGTAAACATTATGTTATGCTGTAAACATTCAGGTGCAGATATTTGTGTGGAAGTAAGTTTTCAGTTCATTTGAGGAAATAAACATCAAGGAGGTCTATTGCTGGACTGTATGTAAGACTATGCTTAGTTTTGTAACCAATTGCCAGGCTGTCCTCCAAAGTAGCTATTTTGCATTCCCACCAGCAATGAATGAGTGTTTTTATTGTTCCACGGCTTCACCAGCATTTGGTGTTGTCAGTGTTTTGGATTGTGGCCATTCTAATAAGTGTGTAGTGCTACCTCATGGTTGTTTTAATTTGCAATCCCCTAATGACATGTGATATTGAACATGTTTTCATAAGCTCACCTGTCATCTGTGTATCTTCTTTGTTGAGGTATATGTTCAGGTCTTTTACCAATTTTTTAATCATGTTGTTAGTTTTTGTGGTATCGAGTTTTAAGGGTTCTTTATATAATTTGGGTAACAGTCCTGTATCAGATGTGTGGTTTGTCTTCTCATCACCTTGATTTTATCTTTCACAGAGTAGAAATTTTAAATTTTGAGTAAACAGTGTCCTTACTGGTTTTCTGCCTGCTGCATCTGTCCATTTCTGATAGCGAGGTTTTAAAGTCTTAAAGTATAAAAGTGAATGCATCTATTTCTCCTCGCAGTTCTAGTAGTTTTTGCTTCTCATAATTTGATAATCTGCTGTTAAGTGCATACACAGTAAGGATTGTTACGTATTCTTAGAGTATCGACCCCTTTATCATTATGTACTGCCTGCCCTTCTTTATCCCTGGTAACTTTCCTTGCTCTGAAATCTGCTTTGTCTGAAATTAGTACAGCTATTTCCACCTCCTTTTGATTAGTGTTAGCATATATATTTTCCTCCCTCCCTTTACTTTTAATCTATATTTGTCTTTATATTCCACATACTGTTGGACCTTGCTTTTTTTGAGCCACTGACTAATTTGTCTTTCAAGTTGTGTGTGTAGACCATTGATGTTTTAGGTGATTATTGATATAGTAGGATTAACTCTATTTATTTCTGTTGTTCTTTGTTACATTTTTGTAACAACTGGTGAACCTACGTTGACACACCATTGTCACCATATATCTCCTGGTCTGGTAATTCCAACACTCTTGTCATATCTGATTGATTATAACGCTTGTTCAGTCTCCTCATACTGTGCTTTTTGACTTTTTAGTATGCCTTATAATTTTTTGCTGAAAGAAAGACATGAGATACTGGGTACAGGAACCGCAGGAAATAAGCCTTCTGTAATGTGGTGGTGCAGAGTGAGGGGAGGGAAGTGTCCCTCGTCCTATGATGAGGTCTCGGCGTTTTGATGAGCCTGTGCCCCTGGACTGTGAATTTCACCAACGCATCTCAGCTTCCCACCCCTTAGTGGGCACAGGATATCGAGAGGGCCCGGCTTTGGGTATTTCCCTTTCCCCAGGTTGGTTAGGCTCTGATACACCCCAACAGATTAGGCTCTGGCAAACGAGTTCCTCCTGCAAGCAGGCCTTGTTGAGAAAAGCGGAATGTTATGGCATATTTTAAAATGTTTCCTTTTCTCTTCCTCCCACGGAAGTAAGAAGAGTTCTTTTCTCTGAGAGTCACTCTGAGGACCTGGTAGAGCTCCTGGACCAAAAACTCACAAAAGGACGTGTCCTGTCCATGATTGGCTCACTCTGGAGGTTTTAACTCACAGATTTGTCCACATTGAGTTTCCAGCAGTTTGTCTACCGCATTTCAGGTTTCCCTACCCCCGTCATAGTTCCTGAGGCAGTTTCAGCTCCTGGGTTTCTATTCCCACAAGTTGTAATTATCTCTATTCATTTGTCTGTTTCTCCAATTTGGGGCAGGGGGGAACGACAGTTTGCCCTGTGACCTTATTTCTCTGATGGATCTAACCGCAATTGATTTTTCAGTGTATTCAGCCTTTTACTTGTTGGTAAGATGGAATGGTGGCTTCTGAGCTCCTTACAGGCTGGACTACAATCCTGGGCTTTTGAATATCCATGTTAACTAGCTCCTAGTTCTTGAAAATGAGTGTAAATAAATGGTCATAGAGTGAAGTACCGATTTACGAATACTTCTGTCGGTTTTTGATTGGGATCTGTTATATCAAGAGTGACCCATTGTAACAGTCTGTTTTATCTTTGTTAACTACTGTATTTCAAAGAATCTGATATTGTGACCTATGGCAAAGAAAGCCTTTGAGAGAAAAATAGAAAGATTCTGTAAACATCACCAAGAGATGAATGGACGAGCAAATAAGTAATTCCCTCAGATTCCCCCGTATCCTAAATTTTACTGATACCATTCATACATCCAGAAATGTTTCATATCAAAATCCAATCTGAAAGGAGGTAAAAAAATTCTTTTTTATCTAAAGATAAGGAAATAGACATTAAGCAGTAGCATCTAATTTGTAAAATTTTAAATGACATAAAATTTTAAATGATAAATTTTTTTTTTAAATGATAAAAATTTAAATAATACCCAGGTAGGTGCGGCATTCTTCATCCTTCGTAAGCTCCAATGGGAGCTTCAATGAAATATTTTAGCTCCCTGTTCCTGCTCTTTGATACATCTTATGAGATTTATTTGGGATTGCAAACATATACACAATCTCTTTTGTACTTAATGCTGCAAATAAGATGTACACTTTTAAAAGTAAATAGTTTTCTTTGGTTTGTAGAAATTCATCCACATTCTCATGTGTTCCTCTTATTACTTCTGGTACATAATTGTCTAGGGTATGTGATATGTAGCTTTTGAGTATGAATACAAATGACCACAAGATTAATTTTGGGCCATGTTCTATACTACTAAGCTAACCAGCCCTAACAATTGGCTGTTCTAATTATCTCTGAAATAATTCATTGAGTACAATAATGTAGCTCGTTAATTTTTCCATTCCATAGTATCAAGCAACTGTTTTTACTCCACTGCCACCCTCCCCATTATATTCAATTATTGTTTTAAAGTTGAAGAGTTAAAGAAAAAACACAAAACAACTTTTGTGTGATGGAGAGCAGGAGAAATGTGTTCTGTGATGCCTAAAACATCTGTGATTCAATTGAATGGCCGAGGTCTTAGCTGCCTTCGGGTTAGGTCAAACCAATGCACTGGTGATATTTGCAAACATCTGGAAACAAGACATAAAAATAGATTATTATTTAGCCTCATGAATATTTATGTATCATTGTGCATGCACATTTGTACAACAATGCATGTTAGTTTCAAGTTTTAGGAAAAAATGGATGGCACTGTTTTTCTAATTATTGTCATTTCGTATTTTCCTCTAAATACCTTCTTTGGTGACCAAAAACACTTCACAAAAATGACAAAAAACATAATATCTCTAGGAGGATATCTTCTTTGGTCATCATGATTCCTGATAAGAATTATTCTCTGTGTGTGTTGTGTGTGTGTAAGATTTGGCTTCACTTTGTTATACACCTGAAATATACCCGTACTTTGAAAATCTGAGCATGATTATTCTCAAATAATTCCATGAAACCCTGAGTGTGAGCAGAAATAAGAGGTAATTTTTTGAAATGTGCTTATGTTAAGTCTCTTGGTTTGGGTTCCATATGCTTCCTAGTCACTATGGCTGATGGCCACAATTTAAGCGTAGAGTTTTCTTTTTATAAAAATAGCCTGAGTGTCTGAATGGAACCAGGCCAAATAAGAACCTGGTTTCCTTTTTAATTTCAATTTGACATTGTGGTTCCTGCTGTTTATAGATCTCTGGAACTCAGGGAGGATCACACACATGAAATAGAGTTTAGGGAGGATTGGATGAAGAATGGCTGTGGATATTAGATAGGGGCCTTTGCACAGCTCATGTACTATCTGAAGAAGTGAACGTCTTCTAGAACTGCTCTTGGGGGCTCTCTAAAACCATCTTGGCATGCCAGTGTGTGGCTGGGGCTTAGGTGTCTTGATTAAAAAATATTGCCTCTATCAAGTATCAGGAAGCAAAGACTGAAACCATAAAGGAGAATTTTTCTATTAAAAAATTTGTCTGTGAAGTCACTAAGCAAATTAACCAAAGAATGTTGATGACACCTTTTTCCTAAATATTGAGTCGAATCACCAAGGCTCCTTTCTCTGAACAATTCTTTCATTATATTTTTATACACTGTTAAACCATTATTGTAAATTAAAAAATCAATGTAACCGGGAAGGCTAGCTACTTCAAATATTCCAAAGTCCTCAAAAGACACTGGTTAGTACAGGCTAGTTAGGTGCCAGGGGCCTGAAGGACACAGAAACATTCATGTATCTTTAAAGTCTATATAGTTCTCCTATAAGCCACTTACCTACTTCCTTTGAGAAAGACAGAAGGGGAAGAAAAGATAAACGCTCACAGAACTGATGATATAATACCGTGCAGCTGCTAATGCATATGGATGTGGCATGCAAATGTCCCCAGCAGAAACACAGTCTTCAGTTTAAACCTGCAACCATATTCAGCAGGAAAAGAGTTTCCAAATCAAACTGCTGACTCCTTTTTTCCCCCTTCTAATCAAAACACCTCAACATACGTCTTACCAGGCAAAGGAAATCAAAAGCACCAGCTGGAGTTACCAAGTATTGTTTTCCCCTGGATATCAGGTGTGTGCAGCAGTTTTGCAGATCAATTTGTGAGCTGAAATAAGTAGCTGTGGTCCATCCACTAAAACTCAAAGCCATTTGGGCAATGCTCGCGCAAACTTTCCAAAGGCCTTATCTTTGCAAAGAGATATTGTAATTTACCAACTGGTTGTTGTTGTTGTTTTTCCTTCCTGACTGAAGAGGTGTATTGATTATGCCTTTATCGGAAAATAGAACAATCTGGAGGAACTCAGAGGAATAAGAACATTGTGCTCTTACTTTATCTTTTCTAGTTTTAAATTTGGCAGATGCTCTGATAAGTTGATAGGAAAAGTACATTCAAGAGAAGGACAAAAATAAAGGAGAATAAGAATAAGGAAAAAAAAAGAAAAGAAGTAGAAGGAATTTGGGGAGTAATCTTGTCACATTAAATTTCCCAAAGCAACGACATGGTTCGAGCAGATAGCTGTGGATTTACTGCCACACAGACTTCTGCTCGTGTTGGTACTGCGCATTTATTGAAAAGTTCTGTATTGGGGAATGAAAAATGTCAAACAAGAAACTTCAACTGTTACCTGGAGGGGACGTTAAATGGTAACGTGGGAGTGATTCCCTCCAACTTTTTTTATGGCTGGGGGAAGGAATACCACTTTGACATTTTTTTATAGGGATGTCTGCTAAAGCTAAGCACTTAGAAGAGCGAGGCGGTGGAGATGAGCTGCAGAAAGAGCAAATGAGTACGTATCTGGGGATCAACCCGCATCTGTGCTCTTCAGGGAGACGGGCGCAGCACTCACTTTGAGGGCACTACTCCAGTGAACCGCCTTCAGTTCTGAGTGAAATGACTTTGGGTGCAATTGCCTATCTGCAGGTGGCATCGTCTGTGCTGCATGCACCCTGGGCTTCTACCTCCCTTCAGACGGGACTTGACAGGCCTAGCTAGAAGATCTCCCCTGAACAGCCCAGACTCCTGTGCAAGGGCCTACCACCCTAAATTAGCGACGAGTTTCCCTTGCCGGCACCCGACCTCAGTGAGCCCCACACAGGAGAAACACCTTTTCCTCCTCAGACCTGGCACCCTGGAGTTTGTGGCTTAGCCTTGGAGAGCCTGGGGCGAAGGCCAGGAATTTGGGAGGAAAGGGCCAGAACCCGCAAAGGTAGTCAGTGGCTCCTCCTCTCTTTCCATAGGTTTCTTGGCCACCGCTTGGATTCTTGAACAGAGAACGCGGTCCATTCAAAGGGCCCAAGCCCAAGTCAGACTGGAGAGAAATGGCTTTGGGGGTTCTCCCTCCCATTCTCCCAACTCCCCCGCCCAGGGTCAAATCACACTAGAGGATGCAAGAAGCCTGCTCCAGGAGCTGGCCATTTACTCTGTTTCTTTGTTGTTTTCCTAGAGGTAAGGCGAGAAAAACGTTCGCAGAAAGAGAGCGAACGGTTGCAATTTGTATCCCCTCCCGGCCCTGGATGCAGGCAATTCCTCGCACGCAGCTGGCGGCGCAGGGCCCCGCGCCTTCCCAGCGGCTCATATACATATTTCGAGGAGGAGGCTGGGCGGCTGCTTCTTCGCCGGGTCAATGTGTTAATTAAAAGTTGGTCGGAGTTGGTCAGCACACAGTCCCAGATGTGCTTAACAGCATGCAATTAACACATAAGGCAAATCTTTTTGAAGATACCAGAATTGAAAACCCCCCAAAGAAACTCTACCCCGCCCCCGCCCTTAACATGAAATAGTAATGGCAAATAAGGAAAAAAGTCATTAAAAGACATAATTAAATGCGGGCCGCCGTTCTGGAAGGGGGGGGGGTCAGGCTGGGAAAAAAAAATCCCCGAAATCTATAGATTTCAAAAATAAATAGCAAATTGATTTTTTTTTTGAGTGTGTGTGTGCAGGATGTGATGGCTTGAGATCCGTTTCCCTGCGTTCCCACTCCATGTATATTAAACAGCGGGTGAGCGGCTGCCACGCGGCGCGGTGACCCAGCGAGCGCTGGGAGTCTCCGGTCCGAGCGCCGCCGCCGCCGCCGCCGCCGGCGATTGCACAGGGGCCTCTCGCAGCCAGATTGGTTTCACAGGCAGGGATAATTACCGCACGCCCACTTGCCTAGCTTCCTGTATATTTTCAAAAAGTGCAGGGGAAGTGTGTGTGTGTGTGTGTGTGTGTGTGTGTGTGTGTGCGCGCGCGCGCGCGCGCTCACGCGGGCGCGTTGTGATAGAGCCATCCTAGATAAAATACATTCACATGAGAAGTTCAAGTATTGATGGAGACACTTAATAGCATCCTGGCCTCCAGCGGAGAAGCTGGGCGGGATTATACTCGCCCCAGGCTGCTTCTGCCACCTGGCTCCTGCCCGCGGCTTCCTACCAGATGTAGCCTCTTGCACTTGGTGCTCAGGCCTCCAGGAGTCAGTTCGCTTCTATTTGTCTTTTCTTTCGGGTTGAATCATTAATTATTATTAGTATTATTATTATTTGCCACCTCTCAGAGTCAGAGATCCCGATCTGTTAGCCCCCCATTCTCCTCTGTATGCACACGTTCACACAGTCGTGCTTGCGCGCGCGAGTGCTCGCTGGCATACGCGTGAACACACACACACACACACACACACACACACCTGCAACTTCCTCACTTCCACAGCTTGAGGAAGCCAGAGCCCACTCCGGCACCTTGGCGCCACGCTGAGCCTCTAGTCAAGTTTTTGGTTATCATCCTAGACTTGTGTCTTAGGATGGTTTGGCATGTGTTTCCATCACCAATACCACCCAAAAGGGGACCATGGGGTAGCCAGTTTAGCTAGTTAATTGTATGTGTCCTATCTAAAGGGCGTGCCTTATTGATGACACCTAATGAAGCAAATAATGGATTTGCAGTGTCTCCGCTATTCATCTGGTCCTTCTAGAAACCTGGGTGTTAAGGAGAGATGGATATTGATGGATGGAGAGAAAGACAGAAAGAGAGAAAGGCGGGGGTGGGGGTAGAGAGGGGTCGGCTACAGATCCTTGGAAACGGATCAGATTTGTAGAGTGTCAGCTTGAAGAAGGCAGTCTGAGCCATGATTTAAACACGGGCAATGTAATTGTTAACTAGTGTCCGACGACTGCCCCGCCACCCCCACTCTGCCTTCCTGCCGCTCCCTTCTCTCCCTTTTGCAGGATACAGAAGGTGAATAATGAAACCATTTTGCTAATAGTTTATGAGCCATGAGATTGGAAATGTATATGGATAGACCGGAGCACCAGACTAAAATCATGTGAAAGGAACGTGAGGCTTGGCAGAGAAAGAAACCCGCCGTATCCTCCTCTCTCCTCAGCCCGGAGCGGATGGGACAGATGAGGTGGCCTCCTGCCTCTGGGTTCCATCCGAGGGCAGCGGCTTGGCCCGTCCTCCCTCCCACCTCTTACCCTCCTCTTCTCCCCGAGGGGCTGGAGCGAGGGAGATGCTTAGAGGCGACGGGGAGATAGCTTGAGCGGAAGATAATCGTTATCACCAGGATTTTTCTTCCAGTGATGGGATCTAAAAAGATCTATCACACTGGGCAGCTTTCCCCCAGGCAGCAAACAATAGACGTGAACTTCGGGCTGAAAACAGCCAAGGGGCCCCTGTGCGCCTGTCATTTCTGTCCCCATAGGGCCTGTTCTCCTAGTACGAACAACCAGAACCCTTGAGAAACGCGGAAAGCACCCATCTGACCTCCACGCTGGGCCCGCTTTGTTTGCGGCGTTACTACAGTTTCAAAGCCTGGGCTCCAGGGGTGGAAAGAAGGGGCGCCCAAAGGATTGGGGGGAGGTGTGGGTGAGGTAAAAAGTGAGGCGCTGGCCTGTACCCTTCCCTCAGCCCACAAAGGGACCGCAACGCCTGGGGTAATCCTGGAAGTCAGCTCCAAACAGTGGCCCAAGCCAATGGCCCGCGAGAGACCGCCCCACATCTGGCGGAGCGTCCCAGAGAGGGCGGGGGCGGGTCCGCTGGAGGCGGCTGGCTGGGGCCGGGCTCCCCAGCCCGGACAGCAGCTGGAGCCGGGAGGCCGGGCCAGGTACGTAGCAAGGGGAGCGCCAGCCAGGCAGGAGAACCCCAAGACTCCCGGATTCCGTCCTGTTCCTTCTGGGAGCACCCTGCAGCTCACCTTGGGGCAGGACGAGGGGGCTCCCTGTCCCTGGGGAAGCAGGGAAGCGCCGGCTTCCGCCGCAGCGCATGGAGCACGGGCTTCGCCCGGGCTGAAAATGAGGTGCTTGCCCCTCCACCCCGTGGAGTTGGGGGCGGTGGGTGCACAGAGAGCGGCCGCTGCCACCCCCTTAGCACCTCTGCCTTTTCCTCTCCTGCCAAACGTGGCTGGATTCTGGGGACAACAAAATAACTTTTCCGTGTACCGCGAGGTAACTGATGGGAAGCTGTGTTAAAAGAAGCGCCAATGGGGAGCAACTCCTCCACACCACCTGCGTGGGGGGTCTTATTTGATATTCCTCCGTGGGTGGGGGTAGAGGTTAGGCATCTGACATTTCCGTTTATGGAGGGCATGATGGTGGAGCAATGGAAAGATAAAGCTCCAGGTTCTCTGGCTCCCCACTCCATACCCCAGCTGGAGGCAGTGTTTAGCCCCATGGGGTTGGCTTGGTCCCCCTCTTGCCCCCGTCGCCGTCCGTCCGAAGGCCCTGAGTGGCGGGGGAAATGGAAACTTTAAGGAAAGCAGTGCGATCTCCTTTCACCTGCGGACCCTCGCCTGCAGCGTCCTCAGTTTCTCCAACCCGTGCACCCTCACCCAGCCCGATTGCCTGTCCTAAAAAATATGGTTCGTGTGTGACAGTCAAGATACATTTAATGAAGCGACCTCCTGAAGCCGGGGTTAGGCAGTGGACAGTGAGGGTCTGTTGTCCTGGGGGGTGGGGTAGTAGTTTTGAGAAAGCACCAAGAATGACAATGGAAACTGAGCTAACCTCAGCACCATTCGCACTCTCGCCCTGGCTCCAGGCGAAGAGGAGGATGGAGGGTTTGTGGTGTTCAGGACTCTAGGTTAAAGAGACCCCTTACTGTGGACTGGCAGGTGTGAGTGGGCCTCGGCCCTGGAGGGCTGGGGAGCAGGACCCGGGGCGCCACCCAGCAAGACCTGCTTCCGGGAGAGCTCGCGGCCCCCTGCCCAGTGAGGACAGAAGCCCGGTGTGGGCCTTCGCTCTCCTGCCGGGTTAGCGCCACAGGTTCAAGTACAGTTGCAGAGATGGGGGGTTTCAGGCCCTGGAATGCACCTGTTTGCCCCTGGGAAAGGCACTCCAGGAACGCCTTTGTGCCTTCTACCCTCACCCGTTAGCGCTTCCCTCCCAATCTCTGGCTTATTTAAATTCCCATCCTGGCTTGTAAAGAAAATCCGGAATCCTGGCAGTTTCCCTCTTTCCCTCCGTCTCTCCAGGAATCCCAGGGAAACCCGGCTCCGTGTCCAACCCCCCCCCCCCCCTTTCCTGCTTCCACAGCCAAGCCCAGGGAGTCTGCTCTCCTGAGCCTTTGCTCCTTCTATCTGCAGCCTGCAGTGCCCAGGTGGGGGTGGGGTGGCAGGAAGAGGAGCGAAGGTGGGCAGAAAGGGAAAGTCCAAGGGCAGAGTGGTCCCCCCTGCGAAAATAACAAAACTAGTGTAAATTCCAATACAATTAAATTTCAACCCCCTCTGCGAATCTGTCCCCACCCTCATCCTGCCTGGAGAGTGGCTGGAGGGGCGGTCGGGTGGACTCCGCAAAGGGGAATCCTGCGCAAATTTACGGCCTGCTCCTCTCATTTGTTAGTTGATTCTGTCTAAAAGTTCGCTATTTATAGGCTAGACTCCTCCGCCCGGAATCCCGCGCCTGCTTCCCGGTGCGGAGTGAGAGAGGTCCCCGCTGTGTCCACCTGCCTGTCTGGACTGTGTCGCGTGATTTGTTTTGTTTTTGTTTCTGCCCACACACCGCAGGCAGCCCGGGAGAAGATCGCGGGGAGCCCGGAAAGCACCCACCCGCAGTAGTTGAGAGAGCGGCTCCTGCAGTCAGACCATGTGAGTCGCTCTTGACCCGCCTGGGCGCGCACCGGGTTTCGGACCCAGGGGAGGCGCTGCGGCTAGGCCACCACGCCCGCCTGCACCCCAGGACTCCCCTCGGCCTCTGGCGCTGCCCCTCCGACCTCCAGCTCTTTTCTTCTTCCTCTCCCACTTTGATTTCTCCCTTCTCATTCTCTGTTTCTGTGCATCTTTGATTCTCCCCTGCTCTCCACTTCCAGCTGAGTTTGCATCTGGGCACAAAAAGAGACAAAACTTGCTATTACGTGGGAGGCGGGGTGGTCAGGGCTTGCGTGTTTCATAAAGAAGAAAATTGTGCGGGGCTAGGGGTGGGGGAGAAGCGGGATGGAGCGGCCCGCAGCGCAGCCCCAAGCACTGGGGGAGGGGACAGGCGCATTAGGATAGAGACCTTTCTTTCCGCCCTGACAGCCACCGCTGGATGGGAACGCAGCGCCGAAGGCTCGCCATTTGGGAGCATTTCTCTGCGATTTGGGGACAGATGTCTTAATTAGAGTCTCCGTACAGCCCCGGGCGGGAAGGAAAGAAGGACATGGGTACGGGGGCTGAGGCTAGCAGGGGAAATACTGGGGGTTAGGTCCCTAAATCCCAGATAGATCTGGGCGCTGCGACGCCTTTTCCCAGAGAGGCTACGGACAGGACTCGCTTGTACAGATAGCGAAAGGTGCGGTGGGCCTGGTCCTCGTTTTCTAAATGGCAAAGCCTTAGACGATGCTTCTGTATTTTAGAACTGAGACGTCAAGGGAGCAGGGGGCAGGGCAAGCTGGAGACGTCCCCCAAGTCCCGAGCGAAAGGAGCGCTACGGTTCGGGCATCTCTGGCGCAGGGAAGGGCTGTGCGTGCCCGGCTGCGATCAGGCGGGCTTGTCTCGCAAGCGCTCAGCCAAGGACGTGAGACTTGGCGCATGGCAGGTCAATCAACCCTTTCCCCCCAGAGCCAGGCTCTGCTTGTGGGGGAGGGATGGAGAAACTTGCGGTTGAATATAACCTGGGGCTGGGATGAATTTGGGCTAAGATCAGCGCCCCAGGGCGGAATGGGGAAGTGTGGGAAGGACTTGTGTAGCAGCGAGGGGAGAACTGCATCTTCCCCGATGAATTTATTACCTGCCACCAATTTCTCCTCTAACAGTGGATGTTGCTGTTAGAATCCCTTATGGCCCCGTACCCGAAGCGCTCCGTCTGCCATTGCGGATGGACTAGTAGAGAGCGAAAACCCAGCAACAGACGGTGGAAGTGCCACAGAAAGGGGACCTTCCTTTGCAGGGTGTGTGCACCCAAAATTGCCTGTCACAGAACCGGGAAAGTGGTCCGTTCTCAGCTCATGTCCTTGTTTCACCCCTGAGCTCACACTGCAAGGACAGTCTGGTTCAGACAGGAAAAGGACCGCTCCTACCTGGTCCAGAGCTGCCGGGATTCTCACCCCGGCGGGGCCCCAAACAGCTTTCAAAAACTCAGCTGCCAAGTTCAAAGCAGTTGCAAGTTTCTGCTAGTATCCCCTGGGCTGCATGCAGGGTTATGAGTAGATCTCAAACTTAGTACAATTTTACAGCTGGAAACTAGATTCAGGGACCTGTACATGCCGGGAATTTGGGAACTGGGAGTGTGAGGTCTTAATCTCTCTCCCCAACCCCATTCCCAGGCAGTAAATGCCACTCAACTCTCCTGTCAAGGGTTGGTCTGAGAGGCTAATCTTTTCGGAAATCCTAAAAGGAAGAAAAGAAGGAAGGAGTTAACAAGATCTAAGAAAGGTGGAAGTTAAGGAAAAGGAGAGAGAAAAGATGTGGTAAAAGGAAAGTTATGGGGAAAAAAATTAAAAAAAGAATGACCTCTAGCTGACTCTTTTTCCTCCTCGTCCTGTTTGAAAAGAGGTGTTGAGATGGTGTTAGCTCAAGAGTAACCTCCCGCCAAGCACCCAGGTTTCAGCCGGCTAGTGGACCTGCATTGACTAGACTAACTTGGCTTCTCAGCTTCCGCTGCTCCTGAACCTCAGCCACGTGCAAATGCCCTGTCTCGGCTGTTTTCAGACACTCCTTGCTCAGGAGAAGGCCGAGGGTGCCCTCGCCACCATCCCTGCGATTGTATTTGGCAGAGAATCTGGGGCTGGGGCTGGAAGGTGAGCACAGTGCGCCAGACTCCTGGACGTTGGTGGGGGAGGAGGGCTCGCCTTGATCATTCTGCTTTTAGGATTTTTTCGGATCACCGACGGGAATCTTAGAACTTGGGAGCTTCCAGGACTCAGCAAAGTAAAATAACCTTGCTCTGAGTTCTGCCTTAGCTTTCCACTCTGCTGCGCGGCTGGATCCTTCTAGTTCTCTCCTAGCTGCAGAGTCTTTTCTGTCCCTGCCCTTAGTGTTCTGCCTCTTACTGAATGGCCTCCAGACACTCTGGAGCTTTCCATGGAAATGGGGGCTCTAGATAGGAGGACCCCACGTTCTCTTCCTCAGTGTAAGATGACATTCCACCATCCAGACCAACCTAGAGAACAAATTGTCTGTGTATGGAAGGACGTGAGGGCAGAGAAAGGAGAGGCCTGTTGGTTTCCAAATGAGCTAGTGAATGCCAGAGGAAATTCCATTCTCCAAGACAGCTCCTGTTTTCAAGGAACTGTGGAAAGTGACAGGACAAGGGATTCTCCTCTTACACATTCATCAGTTTGAGAACCTCTAAGACCTGAGAAGAGCCAATGAGAGCGAGATGATGCAGGCAGGTTGAGCAGAGATGGCCACCTGTGCCACCTGCCTGCGGGCCTTGTTCTTCCTAGATGGCCTCCGATTGTGGTTATAAACCATGATCACCATTTTAGGATTAATCAGAGCAGAAACACCCGATAGACAGTCATGCTTTTCGTGGTGCCCTGAGTTGCTGTGTCCCCCGCCCCCCAGGTGGGATGATTAGCTTGAACTGTCCCAGACCCAAAGAGTTGCCTGTATGAGCCAGACACTGGTCGTCTGGGGATTACAATGGCCTGAGAACCAACTCCAGTCGCCCCTCTCCCTTTCCTTAGCTAGACCTTTGACTGGGGGGAGGGGGGATTACTCTGCTGGGTGTGTGTGGGTGGATGAAGGAAAGGGGCACTTTCTGGAAAAGCTGGAGCAATTCCTTTACATGTCCCCACAATCTTGGGTCTGTAACCCTAGGGTTCCAGCCATGGGGTGACTCCTAAACTATGTGTTCTCCTTTATAGAGACTTCTGTTAGTAAGAAGTGAGAGCTTTGAGGAGCTGAGTACAGTCTCCTTCCAGTATTTCATGGGATCATTAAATGTACATGTATGTGGGTAGAGAGCTGAGACCTGGACGGTGAATGGAGGGAACGAATGAAGGAGAAGCCAGAGAACTAAATGACTGTGTGTGACAAGGAATCTGCATGAATACAAAGCTTTCCTCATATGTCTCAGCAGAGTAACCTCACCCTTTCCCTTATGTGAAGGAACAGAATTCTCAGCATGTGTGACTGTTGTCACCACGTGTTCAGATGTAGATTCTGTCTGAACATTTTTCAAAGTCCGCCATTGGATACATATGTGACCTACAAAGTCTTCCATGCACTCTTCTGTCTCACCTGGTTTTTACAGAAAATCCTGCATAAGCATTGAGTTTCATCAAGTTCTTAGTCACCTTCAACAGGTTGGTTTCAGTTTCTGTATTTCTCAAATTTCCTTACAATAACAGTACGTGATCCAGATAGGTTTAGGTTCTCTGAGAAGGGATTATTCCCACTACAATTCTCCAGGTAATTCCGGCTAAAACCACCTTTGCATTCACCTAACTGAGACACATACTTGTGATGAAAGTGAGGGTCATAGTTTTAAAACCTGAATTATTCAAATACTTCCTCTTTCTTTTTTTCCTTTATGCCTGTTTGGAACACACCCGGCCATATTAACACTTAAATAGACATGTCATAAAAGATAAACATGATTTTTTATGTAGAAATTTTCTTTGAGATTTAAAAAAAAAATCATAGCATACGTATGTAACATTATTTCAGGAAATTGTATTTTTGAAGTTCATTGCCAACGATTTATATGCAGAAGTTTCCATGTAACTTTGTCATGCTTCTTTACAATTATCTCCTCTGTTTTAACTAAATCTGCCATCAACTACTTAATAAGTATATATTCAAATGAAAATTGTTTCCAGCTTTTAAATGTTTTCAACATTTTCCCCCTTGTATAACCTCGTTGACAGGAAAGTTTGCAGCTCAGAAAAATTAAGTTTGGAACATAGAGTGTATTTTACTGATATATTTAAATAATCTCTATTTTATTTTTAACATTGTAATGGTAAAAAAACAACAATAACATTTTCAGGAGAAAATATGTCTTCTTTTTTGGTGGGAGGTTATTGGATAATTAGTTTTTCTCCAATGTTCTTTATTTTTTTTATCAGATATATTATTGTTTTCTATTAATTCATCTCATATAAATTAAAGAAGTATACAAATTACTGACTTATGAGAAATCATATATATTCCTTCTCATAAGAATCACCAATACTCAATTATTTCAAATTAAACATTTTTATGTAATTTACAAGGGACAAGGTTCCCACATATGTTCATTAATCAGTGATGGCCAAATTGGCTAACCAAGTGACAAGAAACATTTGGAAGTGGAGATATAATGTCAGAAAAGTTGAAGTTTCTGTGGGAAACTGACAAACCAAAAATGCCATTCCAGGGCAACAGACTAATATTAAATGACACAATGAAATAAAGGGAATAAGGACAGATTGTCAGTCAGCCACTGATCTCCTAGATGGAGTACTCACTCCTTAATACCACTTGGTGATATCATATGAAATTACTTTGTATGG
This sequence comes from Rhinolophus ferrumequinum, assembly GCF_004115265.2. Classification (NCBI taxonomy): domain Eukaryota; kingdom Metazoa; phylum Chordata; class Mammalia; order Chiroptera; family Rhinolophidae; genus Rhinolophus; species Rhinolophus ferrumequinum. The sequence continues at coordinate 8,954,708 of NC_046310.1, read as the reverse complement.
GAAGAAGAAGCTTCTTGCTTTTCCTACTTGGATTTCAAGCTCAGTATTTTCTTTTTTTTTTTCTCTCTAATGATGTGAAATTTCACATACCACAAAACTTGACATTTATGTCATTTGAAAGCCTACAATGTAATGACTTTTTACTACATTCACAATGATATACAACAATCACCACTGTTTTTAAGTCCAGAATATTTGCATCATGCCAAAGGAAACCTTGTACCCAGGAGGCAGTCACTCCCCATTCTCTTCTCTTCTTAAACAATGGCAATCACTACTCTTCATTCTGTCTCTATGGGTTTGCCTGTTCTGGGCATTTTATAACTAAAATAGTTTCATATTTGGCCTTTTGTGTCTGGCTTCTTTCACTGAGTATAATATTATCAAGTTTCATCCATGTTGTAGCAGGTTTCAGTACTTTGTTTCTCTTTATGTCTGGAGAATATTTCATTTTATGGATTTACCACATTTTGTTTACACTCTGTAGTAGGTGGGCATTTGCGTTTCCACTTTTTGGCTATTATGAATAATGCTGCTATGAACATCTGTGTACAGGTTTTCTTTGAACATATGTTTTCAGATCTGTTGGGTATATACATAGGAGTAGAATTGCTGGATCGCATCTTAACTCTATATTTTACTTTTTGAGGAGTCACCATACTGCTTTCAACAGTGACTGCACAGTTTTACAGACCATAAGTGTCTGAGGGTGCCAATTTCTTCACATCTTCACCAACATTTATTTTGTTTTCCATTTTTCCTTATAGCCATATCTAGTGAGTGTGTGTGGCATGTCACTGTTGTTTTGACTTGTATATGTTCCTAATGACGCTAAGCATCTTTCCATATGCTTCTTGGATACCTTCTTTGGAGAAATGTCTAGTCACAGCCTTTGGTCTTTGCCCATTTCAAAATTGGACTCTTTGTCTTTTCATTGTTGAATTATCAGAGTTCCTTATATTGTCTGTCTATTAGACCCTTGTCAGATACATGATTAGCAAATATTTATATTTTCTCCCATTCTCTGGATTGTTTTTCACTTTCTAGATAATGCCCTATGATTTATAACAGTGTTTGATTTTTCATGAAGTCCAATTTAGCAGTAGTGATTTCACACAATAGGTGCATTCCTCAGATTAAACACAACACAACACAAAATAGTAAATCTCCAAACTCTGAAAAAGGAGAAGACTCTTCTGGGATGTCCAAACAACAACTTTATCAAATGCAGATTATCAGGGAGCATGAAAAGCTTCTGCTGTTCTTCATGAAAAGGAAACAGCTATGGTTATATTGACCTTTTTCTTCGAAGAAGTCCTGAATTATTCAGATAAGGTGTCCACCCCAATGAATGAGATCTTTTATCTCAAGTTGACAGTAGGTTTTTGTGTTTTTTTTAATTATCACTATCAAATTCGTCTACCAAGAAATTTTAAATAGTCGCCAGTGTTTAAATAACATTAAGGATCTTCCTTAAACCAACAAGAACCAGGAAAATCAAAGAAAAGGTTGACAGAGTGTTCCTTACTTAGCAGCTTCTAACACACAGCCACACACAGGCCTGTTAAATGACTGGGAGGAAAGACCTTGGAGTCAGACAGTAAAGAAACGAAATTATTGCCAAAAATGTTAAAGATAAAAATTAATAAAAGAGTAAGACTATAAATGAACAGTATTGAATGTAAGGGCTTTGCCTAGCCTAGTCTGTCAAACTGGCTGCTTTGGGGCAATTAATTGAGGAATTAAAAATAACCACACAGTGGTTTGAATCAGATCCTCATTTTCTTTTTAATTTACTTAGTTATGGAGTAAGCGGGGTCATGGTGAACACCGATGTAGACATCTTTGATTCTGTCCATCCAAAGTCTTGGTCCAGATTCCTGCACGTGTCATTTTATGGAATGTGACCTTGTGCAAACCACGGAATGCTTTCTAAGTGTCCACACGCAGAATGCTTACATGAGCCACATACATGCGTGGCTGTCATCCTGAATAGCCCTGAAGGATCCTGAGGAAAACTCAGTTTCCTCATCTTCGTCCCCCAATTGTGGTGGGGAAAAAAACATGGAATGACACGTGTGAAACAGATAAGGCATTCCGAAGTTTCAGTGTGCGTTTCTTTGTTTCTATAGCACTTACAAGGTACCAGGTATTGTTGTCAGATGTAATAATATTAAAAAATGAAGTTCTCCATCAATCCTCTGGGGTAGGTGCTATCATTTCCCCCCATTTTACAGGTAAGAAAACTGAAGCACAGAGTTTTTAGATAACTCGCCCACGATCGTGCAGCTGATGATAAATGGCAGAGCTAGATTTGGAACCAGGCAGTCTGGCTCCTGAGCCCATGCTCTTACTTCCACATTATGCTTCTTAGATCTAAAAATCCAACGCTCTCCGATAAACATTACAATCTCTGTATGAATTGATTCCATACACATTTACTGAGTACCTGTTCTGTACCAGACTTTTCTTGAAACATGGCGGGTCTAGGAATGCTGGGGCTGCGTTAGTACTTTCTCTCATGGCAGCAATCAGCTATAGCCGGCTTGTCTCTGCCGTCTTTGGGTGGTGTCACCAAAATTGGCTTGATTCATCTCATTGTTTACCAGCACAAGCCCTGTAATCAATCACATTTGGTATTGCCAGCATGAGGCACGGGCAAGGAAAACAGATCACCACCAAAACATTAAGCAGAAAGGCAACAATAAACGCAGAAAATAAACATGCTGACATGAATTTAGTTCTGCAAAGTTGTCTCACTGCTATCATGAACCACAGATCAATGAGCCAAAGAGGCTGGGCGGGTGGTCCCTGCATGTTCGAGTTGTGGAGCAAGCACTTCAGTTTTAAAAGTTTAAAACCAGAAGGGCAAGAAAAACCAACAGAAAAAAAATGAATATAAGTTAATATGTAGGCAATACAGTAAAAAAAATCACACTCATTGGAAATCTTTAATAATTAGTCTTTTAGACAGAAGTCTTTCAGTCATAAAGTTATATATACATATATATACATATATATACATATATATATATATATGTATATATATATTCATAAAAGGTGAAGTACAAGCACTATCAGATCTGTTCCAAAAGGCAGGCTTCATAACATGCCTCAAAGTTGGGAAACAATCAGCTCTATCTCTAGTGTTTTCAAAGGATTCGTGCAGTATGAACAAATACTAATTACTCATTCCAATTCTGGTTCATACCAATTACTGAGGGCTCCAGACTCCAGAAGAGTCTTCTGAATGGAGCAAGAATTAAATACGCTGAGTACCACATTGTCATTACATGTATTCCATTGCATTCTAGTTTTTGAATAATTGTGAATTGTTATTAATGAGGATACTTGATAAGCAAGAACTTTCCTTTTGTAAATATATAGATGGCAATCAAAGCCATCTCAAAGCATTTACTCCAGAGTGAAGAGTCCATTTTTTGAAGGCCCGGTACCAAGCAGAGGAAACCTTCTGATATGCTATGTGTTGTGGCCAATGTCACATAGCTATGTCCATGAGTATGAGCCAGATGTTCTGTTCACCAGGCTGAGTGACTTGATGGGCACAGCAGAATTGGCCCAGCCCTATTTTGTGGCATTAAATCATCAGCAGAGACCCTTTTGGGGTTGAACACTTGCTGGGACATAGTTTGTTTAACACTAGAGGATGTTACCTTACTGATGTGTTGCTCCGTATGTATTGAGAACCTGCTAGATTTCAGGGACCAGCTTTATAAATGCTTTCTTGTTATCCAGATGACGAGGTACATGGCTAGGGAGCTAGGTTAAGAGACGTATTACAAATCCCACAGAGAGGAAAGCAAGGTTCAGAGATTACTGCCCATAACCACGTAGGTGGAACCCTAGCTTCTGATACCAAGCCGAGGACTCCTCTCCCACAGTGTCTCTTGAGCAGCACTTCTGAGAGTGTGTTCCACCTGACACCGATGTCAGAACGAGCTGGGAATGTTTTGTCAAATGTAGACTCCTGGGCCCAGGGCTACAAATACTGAATTCTCAGCCCTCTGCATTTTTAAGGGCCCACAATAGATTTTTCTACACAGTAAATTTTAAGCATTGCTGGTCTCAATCCTACAAATCTGGAAATATTTGGTTAGGTTAATTTGACACTAAGATAGTTTGAGGGGAAAAGGAGACATTTTCTGACTACCAGCAATAAATGCCAGTGTACTACTACTAGTAAACCTCACAAACTGGGATTTAAATAAGAGATTCAAAGGGATCTTCCCACTGGGGGAGGTTGTCCTTACTTGAAGTATTCCCTAGAACTGTCATGTTTTTATCACATAGTTTTACAAAGCATGCTCTGTGGAATCCTACTTCCATGGACATGCATTGATTCATCAAATATGTTTTGAAACGTCAAGGACAATGTTAAACAAGAAAATAGCATGGGCACTGACCTCACAGAACCCAGTCTATGGAGGAAAGATGTCAATGCGGTTTGACCCCGAAAGCTTTCTTGTAGACAAACATCTGTGAAATAGTGAGTTCAACAGGTTTCTTCAGATACAAGTAGATGTCAGAGACTTCTACGTACGTCGCAAGTGCTGTGACTCTCTGAAAGAAGATCGTTGTTTGTTTGATTATTAGTATTTTCCAGATTTATCACGGCATCCTTCATGGAAAGAACAATTCCTAGCCTAGGGCCTTGCAGAACACCTTTTGCATCACACTGTTTTACACGTTCCAGTGAAATCGTGGGCCCCCTGCAAGGCCCAGTTCTCTGGCACTGGAATAGACACGGGGTGTATTATACAAATCGCAGTGCACCCCCACCCCCAGGATACTTTTGCTCTGATGGTGAACACTGAGATAAGTGATTGGCAGGCTTTAGGCAAGGACCTAGTGTCCAGCGATACAGATCAGCTTCCAGCTGGCTTCAGGGGTGGGTTGAGCGTGAATTGGAACGTGGAGTAGACCCTTGGATGTGTCTCTGGTCTCTCAGCTGGGAGTGGTCAAGGCAGAATTTTTCAGGATGCTCCGGCATGCCGAGCCATCTTGGACGTTTGGTGTAGGAAGAGCAGCACTTACGGGGGTCCCCATGCTGGTTTCCCTACATGGAGGGATACCCCGACTTTGCCTAGGTGCATATAATCAGACCATTTGCTGAAAAATACCTCCTGTCTATGCATTGCCTATGTTTATCAGGACAGTTTTTGGGAAAAAGAAAGTACAGGCATTTTCAGAGGGTTATCTAAATCCAGTTAGTTCCAGGCTTTTCCTTTGTTCTTCGTCTTTTCTTCAGGCAGTAACAATATCTGAACGGAACAAAGTGAGTTGGCAACTGCTCAGATAACTCAGAGTGGCGTGTTCACCTGATGGATGGATTTAAATAGTTTGGTTGTTGACATTTATCAAATTACCCAGAGAATTGCCACGTCACCACCTCAATTCGTGCACGTGGAGCGTTCTTAAAGAAGCCTCTTTAGATCTGTTTGTTTTTCTTAGTTGTCATAATATTTAAAGATATGTTGCTTATTGTTCATTAAGTACTTGCTTTATTCATAAGCAGGTCTTACCACCCATGCTTCCTTATGGATATACAAAGTAAAATAAAGAAATGTAGCTGCATCCTAATAATTCAGGTAGCCACCACCTGAGTTTATAAACACTTGAGACAAACTGCCTTGTCCCCCACTTTCCAGAGTTGCCTGAATACATGTTCACCTTTTCATTCTTTGTGAGTGTCTCAAATCACTAATTGTTGGTCCCTTCAGTTCAAAGCCTAAAATCAGTTTCCTCTTTTAGTCCTTTGAACAAAAGGCATTAAATGCAGTTGTTTCTTCAGGGAGCTTACGACTTAGATTTGAAGATGGATATACTTGAAGGCTTGAAATGCGGGTACATACTCGTATATTGTTATAACACCAAACAAACATCTGATATGTGCCAACTGCACAGGTGGTAAGCGCTGTGCGTGGTGGTTCAAAAAGTTTAATCTGGACAGGAGGAATTAGAACAGGCTGAATCCAGGAGACTGCTACGCTGTGAGATCGGTCTTTAAAAATGGGTCTAGGTGGAATTAGTGGAGAGAAAGGAGAAGAAATAGGCTTAGGGTTTTGTACCTAAAGGCGAGGATGTGAATAAAGACACAGAGATGGGAAAACATGAGGTGTGTGTGGGACCCAGTAGAAATATATTTAGGGTGGTGGACCCTGGGAACTAACAGGGAAGGAGGTAGGACCTAACACTATCAAGGGCTCCTGAGACGTGACATACTGTTAGGTGCATTACCCATCCATTTTTGCTTTGCAACAAGCAGCGGAGATGACTTCTGAGGCCGCTGTTCACCATGGTTTGTGAACCAATTCCACCGTGTAACGTTTTTGCTGGGAAGTGACTGCCAAGGGGGCATCTTTCCCAGGCCCCATGGTATCTAGCTGGGACCAAATGATTGTTCTCAACAGTGAAAAGTGTACGTAACTTCCAGGCTAATGGAGCTAGGAGGTGTGTGTGCGCTTTCCACCATGGACCTCAAAGGGAAAAGTCTGTCCCACTCAGTGAGCAACTTGACTTCCCATGAATGAGGGACACATGTGTGTTCAGCTACTGAAATGTGAAGATGGATCTTTGTAGCAGCCAGAGGTGCCTTAATTATCACAGATACTATCCCAGGCTTGCACAACACAGTTTCATAGATGTAACGTCCTCAAACTCTCATAAAGAAGGAGGGAGGCCAGAATGCAAATCCAAGTCTGTCTTCAGAGTGATTCTTTTACAATTTTATTCCCCTGGCTTTCAGTACTATTTGTAGGCCAAAAGATATCAGTGTTTCATTGTCCGTCCAGATCTCTTTTTGGAGGTTTAGACTGGTGCAGACAGGTACCAACTGGATCTCCCTACGTGAAAGTCTGTATTATTCAGGGCATAAAATAAACTCTCTGTAATGAGAGTCTAATCTACAATGGAGTAAATAAGTAAAGTTTTAGTTTGCTGTGTTGTTTCTGCAGAGTAAGGGGTCCGAGGGAAAGGCTTGGTCTGGTTGGTGTGCTTCACCCTTGGTTCTTTCCATCTGGTTTACTTGCCCTCCCCTCAGGTGTAGTCTCAATTGCATAGTGAAAGCTAACCCAGCTTCTGGTTATCTGAGAAGAAATCCAGGACCAGCAATTTCCCTTTAACCCAATGAAACAGAGGTTGCCTGCTTGGGGCTCCTATTCCATTGTCAAGGACTTAGTCCTATGGACACATGAAGGCTGGGCGGTAGGGTCACTAACAGGTGGCTATTTGCTCAACTGAGGGAGGAGGAGAACTTAGGAGAACAACCATCATTCTGGCACAAAGGCTCCCAGATATGAAACCTCAGTGGGTTTCGAAACCCACTCGGCCACCTACCCACACTGACTTCTGATCTTCTCGTCCCTACCTGGGTTTATGACCACAGCCCCTCCTAGACACCCAGAGACCAGGGTGATGTACTGTGACTTTTTTCTTTTGCCTTACTCGCCATCGCCAGTCATTTTCATCTCTTCGATACCTTTTGAGACGCCCGCTCTACTTAGTCCACCAGGACTGCCCTGGTGTGTGCCCTCACCATCTCATGTAGAGTTGGAGTGTGGCCGCCTCACTGGTCACCCTGCCTGCAGTATCAACCTATCAAGGACATCCTTCACACTACCTCAAGAGCGATTTTTCTAAAATGCAAATCTGATGATCATTTTACTCCCTTTTTATTACCCTTCAGCGAGTTCCTATGGCAAAAGTCCAAATGGCTGGTAGAGCACAAAAGGCGCTCTGTGGTTCGGTCCCTGAGTCTCTCCAGCCTCATTTCTGACACTTTACTCTTCCCCTCCCCCAAGCAGATCACACCCCCAGCTTCCGTTGTACTGAGCTATGTCACAGTGTTTCATTTCTTTGTGTCTCTGCTCATATGTTCCTTCCGCCTGACGAATGATTATATATTCTTCAAGACCCAACACAGCTGACACCTCTTCTGTGACATTATCCCAATGCTTCTCCAGGCAGAGTTCATCACTCTTGTGATGTTTCATTTATTCCCTGGATTTTATTGAATGTCTGATCCTTTCAGGCATTGTGTAAAGCACTGGATGTGATGAGCAGCTGTACATATGGTGCCTGTCCTTCCGGTGTTGACAGTCTAACGGCAGAGTTGGACATTCATCAAGTATTCCCACAAACAAATGTAAAATTACAACTGTGATAAATACCACGAAGGAGAAAGGGCACAATGCTTAGCCCAGAGTAGGAGAATTTGACCTCGTAAGAGAGTACAGGGGAGACTTTCAGAAGGGACATATGCTTAAGCTGAAAGGTAAACGATGAATTAACCAGGTGAGAAAAATGAATTGTAGGCAGAGGTAACAATGTGTACAAAAACTTTGTGTTAGGAGGGAATTTGGGATGTCAGGGGAGGAAAATGTTTCCCTTGATACTCTTAGATTTTCTGAATGGGTCTGAAAATTAAATTGACAAAGACAGATTAATAGGACAAAATCACCCAGATTTATTTCCTGTATGTTTTATGTGACATGGGGACCTTTATAAGGAAATGAAGACCCAAACAAATAGTTAAACCTGAATGTTTTCATGCTAGTTTTGATGAAGGGTGGAAAGTCATGGAAAGATATGATAGGGCAAAGAGTATGAGCTACGTGTCGCAAACTGGGGGAAAACGAGCAAGGCGTGTTCATTGGGATTCTTCTTGGTGTCCCTCCACATGCGAGTCCAGAATGTTCCTTTCCTCTGTGTACAGAGAAGACAGCTCTGTCATGAGGAGCACATGACTGCTTCGCGGGAGGGGAGTGGGGGAAGGTCAGAGAGCCCTTCCTGCTTCTGCTGTTTTCTCAAACTCCCTCAGCTTAAAATATTTAGCATGGCAAGGGGCATCTTTGAAGTAACATGTCCTGAACCCCGAAAGATATATGAAGGGACTAAATAAAGAACAGGTGCAGTGGGGGCATGAGTGGGAGAATGGGGTGTGGGATGAGGCAGGAGAAGTAAGTAGAGACTAGACTCGGAGGACCTCAGAAGCCGTGTTAAGGATGTTTTTCTTTATTCCAAGAGGAATGGAAAGCCATTGCAATGAGATAGAGATGAAAGGATCAGGCTTTCTTTCTTTCTTTTTTTTTTTTAAGGAATTCATCCCGGCTACTGTGTGAAGATTGAGTTTGAGGGTTAGCTAAGTGGATGATACTGGACTTGTTAGTTTAGGCAAGAGGCACTGACATACCGAGTTTGGGTTGTGATACTGGAGACGAAATAATTAATGTTAGGACTAGATATGGGAGATGAGGGAGAAGGAGGCATTGAGGATAACCCCCACGTTCCTGGATGGATGATGATAAGTCACAGAGGTAAGAAACACTAGGAGAGAATGAGTTTGGAGAGAGTTTGCATGCGAAGTACTTTGGGGATATGTCTAGTCATTTCACTGTATTGTAAGCATACTTCTATTCCTTCACATACACTATTATAATTACTTTTCTGTGTGTTTCTCTTCATTGGACTGTGATTTTTCTCAAAGGAATGGATAAGTATTTATTAATTATTATTATGAATCATATTCTTTTTTGTATCCCTAGTACCTATGACTGTAATTTGCGCATATTTGTCCAGGAAATGTTTGTGAATGAATGATCTAACTGACCTCAAAGCCCACACAATTTCTCTCACACTAATAAGAAGGGCAAGAAAACACTGGAAAGGCAAGTTGGGGCACAATTGTAGAGTGTTTTAAATCCTTGGCTAAGAAGTTACATTATGACACGAAATGTAATTAAAACCTTAAGCTTGCATTTACTTTCCCATCCGACCTTTGTTTCAAGTAATGCTTCTGTTATTTTTAAAACCATATAATGTTTACTCAAGGGACAGTCTCTCCTCAGCAAATCAAATCTGGCCAAGCTACAAGAAAAGCACAGAAATCATACTCTAAAAAGGAACTATGCCTTTATGTTGCAGGATTAAATTAAATTAGGATGACTGTACGGGAAAGGGGTTGGCAGATACAAAAGCAGTGAGACCAGGCCTATTTTTTGCCACTTTCTTTCTTTTTGTCTTATATTGAAGGTTAATATTCAGTCATTAGGGCTGATCTAGAGAGGGGTTCAGTCGTCTACGTGGTCCATTGCCGGGTTGTTTTCACAGCATGGATATGAAGGGATTAACGTGAAAGGGTTACCACTGTTTCTTGGAGTCAGAGTGAGAGAAAGGTTTTGAATCTGTTGAGTCTAGTCCTAACCACATAAGCAGCTTCTATCGATGGAGAAACAAAGCTAAGTCGATAAATGCTCTGTGATGTGTTTGGGATGTGGGGCCCCTAAAATTGGCTTGTGGAAGACATCGTGTCAATTTAGTTTGTGCTCAGTAATGAATGGTGCTCTTTCGGTTTCATTAACCCAAATGGGGGTAAGAATTTCTTCTATTCTAATCCTGAAATTAGATAAATCATCTGTTACTGTTTTATTAAAAATCTGTATTTATAAAGCCCCATACCTCTCTTACCCCCACATGGAGTATGTAGATAATTGAGCCCAAAATGTATGTTTTTCTCCCTTTGTGTGTGTGTGTATGTGTGCGAGAGAGAGAGAGAAAGAGAGAGAGAGAGAGAGAGAGAGAGAGAGAGAGAGAGAGAGAGAGAGAGAGAGAGAGATTCGTTCTCTTCCTTTGGAAGATGTATAATCACTATCATAGGTGAGCAGAAGGGACAGTGGTTGGCTTGAATGAACCCAGAGTTCTTCTTGCAGATCTTAATGACGTGAACCACAATTGAGTATCATGTGACTCATGGCCCAATCATATTGATTTTAATGACTGGCTGAGGCAAGTTACCGACTCTGAGGCTGGGTCTACACAGTGCAAAGGGTAGACCTCGCCGTGACCCAGTATTTTCAGGCCACAAAGATGGCCAAGCTGCATGTAGGTCTTAGAACTGTCAGCGTTGGCATTAAGAAGTTTAGTAGAATGGTCAAGAGCCCAGGATCCAGAATCAGAACGGCCTGGGTTCATGTCTTCTCTTGGCCACTGACTAATGGGATGACTTTGGTCCTATTATGTAACTCTTTTTCTCTCAGTTCCCCCACATTTAAGATGAGATTAGTCATGAACTTATTGCATAGGCCTGTGGCAGAATTACAAGCATTAATATAGGTAAAATGCTTTGAACAGGGTTCACTGCATAGTAAGGTCTTAATAATTTCTAGCTACTATTATTACATTACGAGTCGCTTCAGATGTGGGCTTTATAACAACAATAGATTTGTGAAAGCAAGATCAGTGCAATTTTTGGTTAAATGTAAAGAATTTTGAACATTTTGGTGAAGCATTAAGCACCCATCCTCTGCTCGAGCTCTTAAACTGACTTAATTTAGAGACTGCTTTCTATAAATACTCTCTAAAAGTATTGCGAGTGTCAAAAAATATTCTAGAGAACTTGAAGATACAGGTGTCATTTAGTCAAATTTAAAGACTTCAAGATGATTTAGTTCTGTGAAGGGAAAGCCAAAGAAAATTTATCAGCCTGTACGTGGAAATAGGTTTATTAACAATTATGATACCATCAGCTACTTATTGAGTCATTACTGTGTCACAGGAACTTTTACTTCATTGAATCTTCACAAACTTTCATGACGTATTGTGATCTCTATCTTAGATGTAACTGAACTGAAGCTTAAAGAGACAATGTAGCTTTGGGAGGTTCCAAAGCTGTTTAGTACCAGAATTGGGCTTTGAACCCAGTTATGACAAATGGCAATGCCAGTGTTTTTAACCTCTGTGATATATTTTTCTCTATATGCTATTATTATTTATAGTGGTAACTATCATCAATGTGGCATTTCAAGCACTTTAAATGCCCTATAACCTGAGCATTCGTTAAGTCCCAATTTTACAGATAAGAAAATTGAAGCTTAATGAATTTGATTGATTTGCCCAGGATTACTCAATTACGAATAGCTCGTTTGTAAGACGCCCCATTTTCTGATTTGTCCACACCATCTAATAGTAGAGATTCTTGCCAATTACATAGTTATCACTGACCCAGTGGGCTGATTTAGGGAGAGAGGGTCAGCAGAAACACCCGTGGGAAAGAGATTCAAAGAAGGAGCCAAGCAGAAGGATGTGGGAGAAAAGCAGACCTCTAACTAATCTGCACAGTGTCTGCAAGTTAGAAAATATCTAACTTGGTTGCCACAGTCTCAATAACATGATGCATGTCTCCTTTTGTTTTCTGTTTTCCACTAATTTATGTCAAAATTATAATAGAAAATATCTAAGTGTGACTTTAGTATGAAGATTCGGACAGTACGGGTATTAACACATTAAGGGGTTATGAGGAATTGCTTTTCCCAAAAGCTTCTAAAAAATGATATTCATTCTACCTGTTACCGTGTCTGTTGTAAGCAAGTGTCATCAGGTGAAAACACTGAGCTTTTTGATAAAATATCAACAAGTCCACTAGATACTATAGGAGTTAGCTCTCTTCTTTAAAGACATCAGGCAAATCATGGGTGGTTATGAGTTTGGTTTGAATTAGTAACAAATCATTACACTCTATTTGGGAACTTGCCAATGAGATGACAACCAGAGTTAGGACCTGCCAGCGACTGCTGTATCCGTGGCGATGGCTTTGTACATTCTTTTCCTCAAGATAATTAAGATATTTATATCCACAAAATGGAAAAGTGCCTATCTTAATCTATTTTATCTATAACACCTGCATAGAATCCAGACATTTTAACAGGCTGAGTATATTAGGATCTTGGGGAAAAAACACACATTAACAAATCTTTCATTCAGTCTTCCTTCCCCTCTGTATCTACTTATAGCAGAGACTACTGCTGCAAAGGAGTCCATGGATTGGAAGTCAGCCTGCTATAAACTCATTCATTCATTCATTCATCAAATTTACAACATGCGGCTATTAAGTATCAGACACCGTGCCAGGTGCTGGGTAGTGAATGAAACAGACAAAAGTCCCCAGGCTAATGCAGCTTATATTCGAGTGGAGAGACAGTGAACAACATAAGTAGGTAAATATATAGGATATGAGACAATGAGAAGTGCTGTGAAGAAGAGAAAATGTAAGGGAAGGGGATCTGAGATGTTTGGGAGGGTGAAATATAGATGAGGCGGACAGAGAAGGCATCCGTGAGAAAGTGACCTCTGAGTGCACACCTGAAGGAAATGAGGAAGCCAGCCCTGCAGAAGCCTGGTGGGGGAGCATTTCGGGCAGAGGGAAGAGGTAGTGCAGACGTGCTGTGGGAGGAGAACGCCTGTTGTGTTTGGGCAAGGAGGAGTGAACCCGGAGCACAGTGAAGAAGAGGATGAGTGGAGGTCATGCAGCAGAGGTTATGCGTCGGGGGCTGTACAGACCACATGGGGCCGGACAATCCCAGTCTGCAGAATTGGGTTTCCCATCATGCCCAGTTGGTGGGTGGGAGCCGATAGGGAGGAAGGAGCGCCTCTGGAACATGCATGGATGAGACTCTTTACTTCAACTGACATTTATTGAACACCAACCACGTGGTATGCATAGTGCTATGCTCTGGAGGTTCATAGATGAAAGATAAATAAATGTGTTTCCCTCAAGTTATTCAGTCTGGTAGAAGAGCTAGACAAATAATCACTTAAAATGCTGTGCTCTAAACTTTGTCGAGTTGCACACTTGGAGCAAACACACAAACAAACATCAGGACTTTTCCTGGGACAAGTTGGCCATTTGGCCTCTATCCCTGAGTAGCATTCATGAAAAGACTGAAGTGGAAACAGGGCTGACTCTCAGAGGCAGGAAACTAAAGCCAGGAGTCACTTGGGTAAAAGTCAAGATCGGATGCCTGCAATGGCTTGGAAACTGAGAAATTGCGGCAAAAATCAAAGTCAGTTATGATGCCCTGTGGTCCATACTAAGCTAGGTTTGGAGGATAAGGCCAGGAAAGAGGCAAACAGGCATGGGGTTGCCATGGTTATCAGCAAGCTGAATTCTGTGAATCAGGTGGGCAAAGTGGTAAAAGGTAATCAAATTTGGAAGCCCAAATAAACACATTTAGGTGATTTGACCAGATTTCCTAACCCAGGGATGGTATCATGATTTCAACTCACTCTGATCAACTGGTAGTTGCTTTTCAGAGTCCTGTGTTGAGAATAATCCTGAGACCATGTTTGGTATATGCATAAAGGGATGCCATGCACGCCTAGGCTGGGTGGGGTTGGCAGTCTGTGCCATGTGGTTGTCATCTGTGGCCAAACTAATGAAAAGGAAGGTGGCACATGGACTTTAGGATGTGTCCTTGAAAAGCTCTCTGTTGAGCAATAAGGTAGGCTAGACGATGTGGTTTGGAATTAGAAATTAAACGAACAAGGATGATTTACTCCTTAAGAAGGTCAGGGTTCACCTACCTAAATTTAAAGACCCTTCAAGTAAATGGTGTGTTCTGGAAGCTGGAAATTCAGCCTCCTAGTAGCGTTCAGCAACACCAGAATTGTTCGTGAATTGTGACCATTTTGCCACTAGCCTCTTTGCTTTTTTTCATTCATTTTTTTTTTTAAACTTTGCTAACATCCTCTGTCTCATTCCCCCAACTTTGTCTTGAACATTGGATGACTTTAGACTTCCTTCCATGTAGAATACTTGGCTCCTTTGGCTACAAGGGCAGGCGTAGATGAAAGCAATTCCTCCGTTACCCAGGGCAGGGGTGTGTCTGGTGATGCAGTGAAACGTGTAGTGTAAGAAAACACGTAAGTAGATTTTGATAGGGCACCTAGCCAGGGTTCCTTTACCACCATTAAGAGTTGAGAATGTTCGCTCTTTCCCAGGATCCTTTGATGAGATATCCAGCACGGCTATATGCTTCAATTTGTTCACTCCAGAACATAAGCAAGCAGAACACATCTCACTGCATTTATTATAAGGAATAGGACCTTAGCCTTGTGCCTCTTGCCTGGGCTTGAGTTGGTCTCTGGATGTGGACCTGTACATCTTGAAAAAGAACAGACAGACAGAGTGTAGAGTTTGTAGCCATTTTCCATTGTGTTTTTGCTCAAAGCCTGTGTAAAGCAGCTTTGCATAGCATCTCAGTGGAAGGGAACTCCCATTCCCATTTCACGCCATGGAGTTTTCTTGGAATATTCTCTTCACGGACTCATACAGATTCGTTTCTGAGCACCTGGGTGAGAAAATCAAGCTGATGGCCTGCTGTTGTGTATTTGCTGTTGTCCAAAATCTATCTGATGGGCACAGCTCTTGTCTTTTAGACTATCTCAATGCATTTTGGGGTATGAGCTACCAGATATCCCAATTTTAACATGTTTTCTGTGTTATCTGTTGTAAATATATTATTGAAATGATTTTTTAAAGACCCATTTGATTTAATTAACCAGAGGTGTGGTAAATACCATGAGACAGCTGTAATGAACTGTGGAAGTCCAAGTGGTAGAGAAATGAGATGTTTCAGAGCAGATGAGGCATGGCTACAGGAAGTAGCATTTAGGGAGGGGTCTGAAGAGTAACTGGGATTTTGACAAATGGAAATAGTGGTGGAGTCTGGGAGAGAATCACAGGTTTGGATGTAGTGGCAACTATATCTGGTTTCTTTTGAATAGATTAAGAGTTTGTATGTTAAGAACGGGGAGAAAAGCCAGGCACAACTTTTTAAAATTGTGGAGGGACTTGAATACCAGTTTGGGGTATTCGTTTTTGACTTGGTAGGTTATGGGGAGGTACTGAAGTTTTTTCAGCATAGCAGTAATATTATCAGAGGTGGGGATGACATGCTTTAAACAGAGTTCATCTCAAATGGACCTCTCTGCTTATGAAGATTTTTATCTATATAAGCATGTAAATATGTACGTATAAATTTCCAAAGCCAAAGGAATAGTTTGTGTTTTATGGCATAACGTTATATGTTTTTTGGCTCTGACTCAGCAGTCATAAAATCTAACTATTTTCAAGTGTAAGAAAGATGGGAAACACTCTTTATAACATCTTAAATAATTGTGTGGAGGCCAATCCCATCGCCCTTGTGCATAAGTAGCTCACATTGAACTTCAGGGGAGTTTGTTTTTTTTTATGTATATATTTCAGCATTGAATTTGGTCATAGAAACAGACCATATATCTGATAGGTAACTCCTCTGTGAACTTCCAGACTCACTGTCTACAATGAAATGTTCGTATATGCATTTAAATGCAGCTATTAAGGAGAACTTGAACCTTTTCCTAAGTCTGTTGCCAAAAACAAAAACAAAAACAAAAAAAAATGCACAACAACTTTCCCAACTAAGGCCAAGTGGAAAAAAAGTGCACTATCTATGTATATTTCAGCTCGCAAGTAAAAGAAGATGACTCCAAATCACACAGGACCCTCTATCAAGAAATCATTGGCATTTAATTCAGACATGAACAAGTTGTACTGTGAACTCTGGGTAATGTCATTACTAATAAAAATTAATGTGACCCACGCTTTCAATTCAAGGCTGGAAAGTTGGAATCATGCAAAATCTGGCGAACATGTGCAAAGGGTATCTGGTTATCACAGATTCTCAGGAAAAGGAGACTTGAAGTGCTGTGATTTAGTTATCTTTAATTTTTCTGATCTAACATAACAGAGTGGTGAAATTCTCATTTCTTTTCCTCCGGGTCCTAAGATGAAGCCAGACGATTAACACTGGCCAGTGGAGATTGAGATTAGTGAAAGTTTGAGTTCGGCTGGAATATCTCTATTGAGCTTGCAAAACAGATGAATATATGGGAAATAATTAGCCTAATCAATATATCCAGATCTATTTAAACTGTCTTAACTGTTCCAGTTTTAAAATTTTCTCTATTCCGGGTAGGTGGTAAACTGAGGGAGATGGCAGGGAGACCAATTTTTAAATCACGATAGGCATTTAGAACATGGTAAAGGCATAAAATTGGGCAAAAATCTATTGTTTGCCAAGAAGAATTTTTGTAATGTTGTTCACGTCGGAGTGATAGGAGTGACTTTAGCACAATTCAGAGTCAGGCACACCAGGCTGTCAAGGTTAAGGCGGTAAGGCTGGAGACCAGGTGATGGTCATAGGGGGAGGGTGACAGAATTCAAAGCCAATGTCCCATGTCAGCAAAACTTCAGGCCGGTCAAGCCGCTTGGAAGAGGATAGCTCATGTTACCAAGCAGAATGCTGAGGGAGTTTTTGTTTAAAAAAAAACCCAAACCAACCCTTTCCTCCTAAGTGAGGCTCTTTCTCCCAGACAACTCAAGAGTTTTTCTTCTGTTATATCCTATACCTAAAAGGACAGCCATCAAGGCCCTTTGCACCCCTGTCATCCCGATTCACACTCACCTAAGTACTTTCAGGAACCCGTCATGGAACCACTTACAAACAGCCCCAGAGCACTGAGACCAGGTGGTGTGTGTGTGTGTGTCTGTGTGTGAGTGTGTGTGTGTGTGTGGTGTAAACTGAGGAGCTTCTGGAACAGGATGCACAACAGAAAGGAGGTCTGACCTTCACACTGCCCTTCACTCAGCGGTGCTCCCTTTGACCTCTTACACATTGAGGTCCCCAGTATCATTATTTTCAAGAACAATGGTTTCCTTGCTTGAAAATTGTTTGAGATCTATTGCTCAGAGACTGTCGCATTTAAAGACGCCTATCTTCTCTCAGGATTTAAACTACTTTTTTTTGTTTTTTGTGTTTTTTTTTTTTTTTTTTTTGGTCTGTGGAAGAAAACATACCTCTTATTCTTTAGCAATGAAGTCTACCATGTTGGTTGCCAATTTGGGGATGTTGCATGAACGTTTAATTTCTACACAGACAACTGATTTCACCACAGTCTGATTTAGTCACTCTGATTTAGTTCTTCAAATGATAAGTATGTGGTCTCAAGTTTTATTTTATTGATCTAGAAAGTGAAATAATGTGAAGATGAGTATTATCACTGGTGTCTTCTTTATGACCTCTAACCTTCCCCCTCGGAGACTCCAAGGTCACGAAGGTCAACAAATTCACATCCTTGGAAATCATGGGCCAGAAACACTGAGACTTGAGACTGCAGGTGGCTCCTGGGATGGGGCAGGTGCTGGGCCGATCATCCACATGGCTGATCAGGTTGGGAGATGAAGTCTAGCAGGAGAGCAAGGCGTAGAATCTGTTACCATGGAGACTGGCGGATGCTCCTGCACATGTCCAGCGAGTGGTAGGGGGAGGTGGTGGCTATTCTAGCCAGCCGGGGCGTTCAGGGGAGACCATGCAGCAGCGATCTTGACTTTAGAGAGGACCCCTGCACAGGACAGGGCCAGCATTCAGGAGCCACGCCGTTCTGATTAAGGCAGGGGAGATGGAGAGATCAACCCTGTCCTGGACCCACTGCTCGCTAACTCACGGCCCTGCCCAAGTTATTGAATCTCTCGAAACTCCGACTTCTGTAACGTCTATAAAAAGCAAGATACTGCCTATCTTGTAGGATCCTTGGGATGTTAAAAATAAAGTACTTAGCACATGCCTGAGCCACACTGAGTAAGAATACAACATGTGAAAGCTTTTTTTTTTTTTTTTTTTTTTTAATGCTGGTTAGGGCTATGCCTAGAACAAAATGGGGATTTGCTTATAGGAACAAGGAGTTTAGTTCTGTGCAGTTCAGGTACACAGTCAGCACAAGACCAGAAGAGTGATAGCAGCGACATGGTATTACGCGTTCTTGGAACAGCCCTGGCTAGGGGTCAGGATGGATATAGTGCGTTGGGAATGGAGCTGAATTTGCATGTGGGTCTGCTGGGGTCTCTGGGAATGAGAGAGTCACTAGTCCTGGCAACTCGATGGAGTGTTGCACTTCCTTTAATTAGGCAAATGAATTCACGTGGAACCCTGCTGGACCCATGATGCTTCAAAAGCTCTTTCCTAGAGACTAACCTGTCCTGTGAACTCCCCCCAGCTTGTTACTCTCCATAGAAGCATCACTTGTAAGGGAGAGTTTTATGATGAATCTCACAACATTGAGTTTATAATTTTTTTATTTTTTTTGCACAATTGAGAATGTCAGATGCGACATTTATTATGCATGGGAAAACTGCTGCTTTTCATCCCGTGATGAGGTCATTGTTTTCTTCCAATTCTCCTTACCTTGAAGGCCAATGTGCTGAACCACCCAACACTTGCTGTTCCAGACCCTTTCCGATGTCAGTCTCCACCTCAAGACGTTCCAGTTCTGGGGCTTGAAGACCTCGGTTGGGGACTAGTCAGCTGATAAGAGAATGATATCTCACTCTCATATCGCCCATTACCATTTACAAAGTGCTTTGCCCCTTTGAGCGCATTTTTATGTCCCTCCTTGCATATGTTCTCCTATTCCATAGGTTGCCTTTTCATTTTGTTGATTGTTTCTTTTGCCGTGCGGATGCTTTTTAGTGTCATGTAGTTCCACTTGTTTATTTTCATTTGGTGGCTTGTGCTTTGGGTGTCACATCCATAAAATCATTGCCATGACCAATATCAAGGAGCTTTTTCCCTATGTTTTCTTCCAGAAGTTTTATGGTTTCAGGTCTTACATTTAAGTCTTTAATCCATTTCAAGTTATTTTTTTTTTTTGAGTGGTATAGTGTCTACTTTCACTTTTTTGGCCTGTGAATATCCAGTTTTCCCAGCATCATTAAATGAAGAGACTAGGATTTTCTCCATTTTTTTCTTTCTCTTCATCTTTTCTCCATTTTCCATCTTTTCTTCATTGAATATTCTTTGTTCCCTTGTCAAATATTAGTTGCCAGGATTGACTCCCAGTTGCCAGAGTTACTTGCTGGTTGAACCCCAGCAAGTTTCCCAACCTCTTTGTGCCTCAGTTTTCATATCTTTAAAATGGAAATAATAATAACAATTCATAAGGTTGTTGTAAGCTTTATCTGAATTAATGCATGTATAATATTTAGAACTGGCATTTGTAATGTCTTAATAAACATAGGTTTAAAACACACACACACACACACAGAGTGGAAAGAAAAAATATCGAGGTAGAATCAACATGACTCTATAACCAAGTGAATGTGCATGTGGGTGGGTGTTTATTTGTAGGTGTGGGAGGTAGAGTAAGGTAGAAGAAAGAATCTGAAATAAATTTAGTTTGGGGACTTAATGACCCTACAGATAATTGACACCTTGGACGAAGATGGGGAGCAGGGAAGCTAGAATAAACTTGAGAAGTTGGGCCAAAACTGAATTCAGGTTGGTATCTGGTCAGTTTGAAATGGTGATGGGCAGCCAGCGGTAAGCGATGGAGGTTGGAATTTCAGGTCTAGAGTTTATGATTTAAGAACTATTCAGCTCTAAGTATTAAAGTGAATAATAAGTACTATTTATTGAAAATTATGAGCACTGTGCTAAACATTATTTCACTTAATCCTCTCAGCATCCCTAGGTGCTAGGTACAATGATTAGTTACATCTCACAGATGGGGAAGAGTGAGGCCCAGAGCAGATAAGTGACTAGTCCCAGGTCACTCGATTAGGTGGCCAGGAAGGGTTTGACTCCAGTTTTGTCCTGGAGCCTAGCTGTGAGCTTGGCCAAA
The DNA here is from genome assembly GCF_004115265.2 of Rhinolophus ferrumequinum. Lineage (NCBI taxonomy): Eukaryota > Metazoa > Chordata > Mammalia > Chiroptera > Rhinolophidae > Rhinolophus > Rhinolophus ferrumequinum. The sequence continues at coordinate 8,934,197 of NC_046310.1, read as the reverse complement.
AGAGCTGCTGCGAAAGAGGATGTGTCCCGTACGGATGTTTTAGACCAAACCGTTCATACCCTTTCACTCATTACCAACTGCGTCCTCTTTGTAAAACAGAATAGTAAGGGCGCAATACCTGTTAGGTGAGTGAATGAATGATTGAATGTTAGAGGTTCGGGCTTTGTGGCCATCAAGTAGAGGAAGGCAAACTGGCTCAGGTTAGGGTCCCCCTGCCCAGCCTGTCCTGGCAACAAGACCCCCAAACAGAGTTCACAAAGAAAAGCGGGGTGATTGCTTGAAAACTGACTCCCAGTGGCCAGCTGTGACCTACTGCACAGAGAATGGGGGTCAGCCTGGCACACTGTGTCTTCAGCAAATGCCTGGGAGATTCGGATGGGCAGCTCTGTTTCCCCAAAAATGAGACGTAGCCGGACCACCAGCTCCAATGCATCTTTTGGAGCAAAAATTAATATAAGACTCGGTCTTATTTTACTATAATATAAGAGCAGGTATAATTAATATAATATAATATAATGTAATATAATATAATATAATATAATACTGGATCTTATATTAATTTTTGCTGCAAAAGATGTATTAGAGCTGATGGTCCGGCTAGGTCTTATTTTCCGGGAAACATGGTACCTCACTGACTAACCAAGATGACCGGGGATCGAAGTGGGCTGTTTTTGTTACATAAAGTGCAGCCATAAAGAAATGATGTCAGGTGTTCGTATGTGAGTCCTAACCCAGTTATGAAGGTGATTTTCAAAGAGGAATTCCCAAAATGTTTAGAGCAATTGCGTGATCGCTGAGGTAATTACACAGGCTCCCCAAGGGACTGTTTTGTTGAGAAATGCTCGTTTGGATTTGTAGTTTCTGATGTGTTTAATAAATACCACTTTCTTTCCTAAAAGAGCCTCACTTCAGAAATGTGTTTTTTCTGGATGTAAAGGAAAGCATAGAGGAGCATCCAGCTGACATGTCTCCACCACTTCACTGGTACTCTCTGTGTTTGCAGAGGAATCGGTCATTTGGGACATTATCTGAGCTCCATGGACCATCATCCTCCCTGCTTATGTTTGAGTTGTTCACAGCACTTTCACCTTTACAGAGAACAGCTCTCCATTCATGTCAGGCATTGTGTTGATAGGGTGGAGCCCTTGAGAAATGGCAGGCAAGGACCCACCTAACCTTGGTGCTGTTTACTGACTTCCATGAGAACTTGATAGAATGTTCTCAGAATACAGTGTGACCAGAATACAGGAGAACCTCAATCCAGGCAGTGATCAATATTGTCTTATGAAGGGTCTGCTGAATTTTTGTACTTCCGCTTGGTCTGATTTGGGTAGACGGACAAAAGTTTCCTGACCTGATACGTTAGGTCTCGGTTGGTGCAATTCATTCATAGTTGTCCACATTTATATTAGGTTTCATAGATACTCTCAGAACTCTCTACCCTATATACTTTACTCCACAATAATTACACAGAAAATTACGAAGAATCAATTCCAGTTTAACAGTCTTTTTGCTTAACCAATGTTTTGCTCTGCTTGCAGGTTGAATTGCTTTAATTCTCATTTTATTTTTCTATAAGGTAGGGATCACATTCTCTTCATTAGATCCTTGGAAGGGATAACTGGCATTGGAAAAGATATCCTAACTGTGGAAAAGATATTTTCATTTGAATTTCTTCCATGGCACATTTCTCTTTGGCTATTCATTCCTTGTTGAACACCTACGCCATGCAGGTACTCTTGGGGGTGCAGGGGGTATTCCTGTAGGGAAAGAAATAGGCAGGTGATGCCCTTCCTTCAGAGAGTGTGCAGACACAGAGAGCCAGGCAGGGAGTAAGCAAAATATATGTCAGGAAATTATGACGTATTTTAGAAGCTGTTAAAGACTGTGGGGAAAACAAAGCAGGAACATGGGTGGGAGGATCGGGCAGGGGAAAAGGTGGTGTTTCGGTCTAAACCAGCTGCTCAGGGGGGTCCTGTCTGTGGGGACAACGCCTGAAGAAAACCTTGAAGGAGGTGAGGAGTGCCATGCGGCATTGATTGAATGGTGTTCCCTAGGACATTTGTCCTGAGAGACGCTGAGCTGAAAAAGAGTTTCACTGTTCTATACATTTGGAAATAATAACTTTTAGACATTCATAGTGCTTATTAGTGTCATAAATAATTGGAAAAGGCCTGCTGGAAGGAAACCTGTTTAACTCAAGCATATACAAAAATATTTTTCTCCCTCCCTCCCTCCATCCCTCCTTGTTTCCCTCCCTCCCTCCCTGTTTCCTTCCCTCCCTCCTTTTCTTCCTTCTTGGCTAACATGTCAGAGCAGCTAGACCATAGCTTAGAATCAAACTTCAGAGGTAGCTAGGACCCTGCTGAGTGATGATCAGTGGGGGCGTCTGAGGTAGAAGGGCCGGGAAGGTGCACCTTTCCTGGAACCCTGGACCTACGTGTGACCCGCGAATCTGCCACTTTGTGCCCGAGACAAGCTGAACCTTCCTTATTTTGGGTTTTCTTATCTACAAACCAGGCATAATAAGAATGTCAAGGATGCACGGTTCTTGAACATTAAGTACAATGAGGAGCAGAAGCTCTTTCTAAGTTGTAAAGTGCTGCAAAGACAGGTGCCTGACGTGCTTTTTTCTATCTGCTCTTTGGGTCCTTGCGATGCGTTGGTCCCCTGCTTTCACCCCGGCTAGGGGTCATTTCTAAAGAGCTTCCCAGAGGAGGGTTGAAGGAGATGGCCTAGGCACCCTGGGTGTGTGAAAGAGTAAAGCGCGGCCCTGTTCTGGACCAGAGTCCAAGACTGTGACCTTCTTTGCATCAGGCTCCCATCAGGCACATGGAGGGACCACTGGCTCATTTCTCTACATTAGCCAGTGGTTCCCAAACTCTGGTGTGCACTGGAAAAACTTGGGATTTTCTCTCTTTTGTTGCAAGTACTGTTGCCTGGCTCCAGCCCTCAGACATTCTGACTTAATTGCTATGGGGTGTGACTTGAGGATGAGGATTTTCCAAAGCTTTCCCAGGGATCCCAGTGTGAAGTCTGGAGTCCGCTGGCAGAAACTAATCCCTGGGATCCTATTTTTTAGCAGACTGGCCAAGAGAAAAGCTTACAAGTTGATTGTGGTTTACAAATTGATGGATTTTATTCTTTTTTTCTTCTGGGAAGGTAAATGGATGAGAAGGAAGAGAGGGCCCGGGGAGAATTTGCTTTTATCAGCTGCGTGTTTTGACAAGGCGTTATCTCATTTAATCCTCCCAGTGACCCCGATACTTAAATATTATAATTCCATTTTAAAGACGCAAGAACTGATGGTAGAGAGCTTAAGATCATTCCTTAGGAATTTAAAAGAGGACATTTGGTTCTGTTTTCTGGTTTTTCCCACTGCACTGTGCCAGCCATTCAACCCTCCTTTCGGATGCCCTCTCCGTGGCCTGTTCCACCCTCTTCATTTTCTTCTTAGCTTTCTGGCAAAACCTGGTATCCAGCATTTGTATATCAGTGTCAGATGATGTCAGTGTTAACATTTTTTTGGAGGGCGGGGAGGTTTTGCATGTTCAGCATAAGTATGATTGGGAAATGACATACTTTATTCCCTTATAATAACCGTGCACAGAGAGTAGCATAATAAACGACAAGCGTGGGAGTTTGACGAGAGAGAAGCCCCTTCTGTAGGATACAGTTTATGGCTATCAGTGAGGTTGACCCTGCTTTGTCCGTTTCCTAAACTAGCTAAAGACTTTTCAGGGACTAGGAACAGATGCAGGCACCTGATCTCCCCTGATAATAGTTTATTCATTTAATATTTATGGAGCACCTACTGTGTGCTTCGGCACTAGGAGTAACAAGATAACTAAAGGCATTTGTTACTCTAAAGGCGTTTGTCACTGAGCAGCAAAGACAGACATATTAATCCTAATTAAACTATGGTAAGCGCAGTCCTAGAAGTGTGTTGATAGAGGCAGCGACAAAGAGTGACGGATCCCACGGGCGGTCACAGGGAGGAGAGTGGGAGGCAGCTTCTTAGAGATGTTGATAATGAAAGTGACTTTTGAAGCATGTGTTTGGGCTCACTCATGCCACCACCCCTTTGGCCATCGCCTGAACACCGGTGCTCGAAGAATCATTCCCTGAGGACGGTAGGGCAGGTGTTAAAGGGGGGTGGGGGGGAACCCAGGTGGTAAGTAGTTGCATGACTTGCCCAGGGTCATGAATGTAGGAAGAGGTAGAAATTAGATGCTTACTCAAGTGTCCTGACTCCACGTTTAGTGTTCTTTCCATGACATTGACTTTCTTTCCTCTGCTGCTTCAGCAACTGGCAGGGCCACACGGCTGAGAACATAGTGGTTAACTTGTGGCATCAGGTGACATCTTGATGATTTTTTTCCAGTTGAACCTGGTTGCCAAGGTTCTTTCTCCCTTCTGAACCCAGGCAGTGAATGCACTATCTCAAATGGAAAAGAGAGCCTGAAATGAAAGGACTCCAGAAAACCTCAGGTGGAAAATAACAAAATCTGAGATGTCTAGTTCCATTCTGAAATGGATGGTGTAAATACAGGTGCCGATAAATATGTAAAATCACCAAGACTATTCTGCCTTGGGTGTTACGTAATTGCGTATTTCACAAATTGGAGTTTATTTAAATAAACGCAATCTTATTTCAGATGCTTCTAAATCCTTTACATTCATAACCCATCCCCACATTTTTATTACTAGCTGAAGCCACTGTCAGTTCACTCAGGAGTCACAAGTAAATTTCTCCAGCCACGGATTTCTCCAAAATCTTTCCCAAGGCCATGAAACCTAATATGTCCCAAACAAAATTCATTATTTTCTTAACATAGCCTTTATTGGTACCTCTTTAACATCCTATCATGAACTCAGTTGTGCAAGCCAGACACTAAAGTCTGTTGATCCCAGTTCCTCGCCAATTACCCCCCAATCTTCTTCCCCACGCCACTCTTACAATTCTGCTTCAGGCCCCCATTCTTTGCCACCTGACACTGCAGTGTACTTTAACTATGTTCCAGAAATAAGGAGTATTTTCCCACACTAATCCACCCTTCTTAGTGAACAGAGACTTGTCCAGCCAGCTTAAACAAAATCAGAACCCTCTTTTTAGTCTAATTCAATACTCAAATCTTTCTAAAAGGTTGGTACCTTTCCCCATGTCAGTTAAGTAGAATACCTTGAAAATAAATGTTTTTGATGAGTGAAGCTTTTATTGTGTCTCAATCCATGTTGTCGTCAGCATGGCATTTGGCTTAAACGGTTATGTCATTCTCTTTCCATTCAGTTTTAAAATAAACTATTCTTACATCCGTGGTTCTTAACGTTTTTGGAGCCATGAACCCTTCTGAGAATGTGATGAAAGCGATAGGTCTTCTCTTGAGAACAATGCACCTGTACGGACACACACACACACACACACACACACACTTTTGCCTCCAACTTCACCACTTCCTAACTCATCCATGGGTCCCTACCGCTGTCATGAAATCTGACTTGAGGACCCCTGCATTGTATGACATTGTTTTCATCCTTCCATGTCAGAGGCATGGTCTAAGTTTCTATTTTAAAGACATGCTCTAATGAAATGGATCCTAGTTGATTTGATTACCTGGAATACTATCCCACAGTTTGAGCCACGTCTTCTGAGGAGAGACTGGGACCGGCCGTTGATCTGCACAGTCGTCCTGATTCTACCTGTAAGGAGCTCCAGGACTTGACTGACACTAGCCAGACATAGCAGAGATCAACTTACACTCTCGGCCAGGTAACCTGAATTCTTGTCTTCATATGCCCTACTCACTTTGGGCAACTGTTTAGAAACACAGTTCTGGTGTAAAACAAGGCCCATCTGCTGTAAGAGTATTTTCTTGTATTGCTGTAGAGTGCTTTCACTTCTGCCATTGCATTTCTCCTAACAAAGACCTGGTGAGAAGGTCAATGAGTTGTAGATCTTTAATGCATGAGGATAAAGAAGGAAAGGGACACAGAGAGAGGCTTGTTTAAAATGCGTTACATCAGGAAATATGTAAAAAGTCCCATTCTGGTGCAAGCCCCCAAGTCTCTTCATCGCAGACCTGTACTCTTCAACTACACGATTTAATTCAAGTTACACACGAGCCTAAGGCATCCAGACAAAAATGGTTGGATCCATTCATATCAAAAGTCTCTACAGGAATCTGCAAGGAAGAAAGTAAATTATAGGCAAGTGTGAATGCTGACTAATAACGTTTGGCTGATATGGTCTGCTACTGGTACACTCGGTTATTGGTCGTTTTATCTCATATAAATGGGACCATCTTGGAAAAGGTAAATATGAAGGTATTTTTGTGTGTGGACTTTTTTCTGAGCCACCCTTAACTATGCTCAGGAATTAGAAATATGATCTTAGTTAACTTTACCCCAGGTCCCCAGCATATTTTTTATATTCCCCCCGCCAAAAATAAACAACAGAAAAAACAGTCTTACTAGGCTGAACCCTTTCTCTTTCATTCTCTTTTTCTCTCCTTCTCTCCCACATCCTGTTTCAAACTTGTAGAAGCTTTAAGCTGAAGGAAACTTGGAAATTGGTTAAATATCTCCTTTTATAAGAAGGAAACTGAGGCCCAGAATGATTAAGTAATTTGCCAGAAGACACACACAGCTGATTAGTAGCAAACCAAACATAAGATCACAGGTCTTTCTGACTTGTTTTCCTATCTTTTTAAGCAGAAAAATTGATTTCTTGACACTCAGAAAATTCAAAATATAGCAGAGAAAGGCTTATAACAGGTAAAAAGTCATAATGAGTAAGTTTACAATCGCTTTTCCAAAACTACAATTATATATATGTCCATGCTCTTACCCCCACGCTCTCATTAAGTTCTACCTCATTGAAATATGCTCTTCCAATGAAATAATTTCACCAGTGATTTTACTTGGGGGCTTTCTAGGGTCTGTCCAAAATATGGAGAAACAAACTTGCAATTTTTCCAGTTAAAAGGATCAAACTTTAGCTACATAAAACTTATAATTTCTATCAAATTAGAAATTGGCATCCTCGCTCTCCAAAGGGCAGTTTTGTTTCAGTTACTTCATCAGAAACTATTTGATGAGAGCTAGTGTTGGACTTGGCACCATGTCCGGCCAATGAACAGAGTCAGGGAAAAAACCTCACAATCCTGTCAGAAAGGAATTGGGAGGTGAAGAAGAGATGAAGGAAAAACAAACCCAGGAACAGTTAAAGAATAGTGGTGTCATATATAGAAGTGAACAATGTGGAACAGAGTTAAAGAATGATCAATACACCCAAAAATGGCCCATGTAAGTAGTAAATGGCTTTGTGGGCACAGTGGGATTTGAACTTGGCCCTTGAGCAATGCGTAGAATTTGAACAGCAGGAAATTAGAAGAGGATGTTGAATGACATTGAAGTAGGAATTAACACAAGTTGTGAGATGGGCGGTGGGTGATCAGCTGACTGGACCATGCATGCCAGGTTCCCGTCCTTGGAAAGAAAGTTGACTGTGTAAGTAAGTAGGCAGAGAGCTTGGTAGTAGGGGCTCAAGGCACTTTAATTTGAATCCCTGCTGTGTAACGTTGGGCAAATGACTTGACTTCTCTATGTCTCCATTTCCTTGGATAAAATGAGAATACCGATAATCCCTCTCATATTGTTGAGGAGATTGAATGAGATTTACAAGTTCTCAGCACAAGTGCAGGTTAGAATAGTGCTTTCTGTGTGCACCATTCACCTTAGTAAGCGTTTTTTACGCCCTTCGGTTTGGGTTGGGAGGTTAAACTAAACAGGCTACAACAATATTAACTATTATATTTAGGGTGAGGCCAGAAAATAAAGACTTGAAAGTAGCCTGAGGAGCTTGAACTTGAATAAACAACCGAGAGTGGTTCTTAGGCAGAACTGAATTTAGAGAATCTGGGTTTAGAAAGGATCTATTCAAACCTCCAGGGAACTTGAATACTCTGCCCCTACCCTTTGTTGGCTGCTCAGACATCTCACCCCTGGGGAAGGAAACCACGTGGCTGCCTGAACTGGCCTGTGGATTGGTGACAAACAGCATGGAAGGCATTTGTCTGAAAAAAAAAAAAAAAAAATGGATTTCAAGGGACTAGAGTGAGTCAAGTTTTTATGGTTCTTTTCCTTTAGTGGATCTTTAAGGGTCCAGTTTGGAGGTTAATAAGTAAAAAAGCTGGAGAACCAGGTTAGTGGATTGAATATTAACCAGCCCCTTTTGGATAGTTCCTGACAAGTTATCAGTGATGTGGAGAGGATACCTGTCCGGCTCTGAGTAGGCCCTTGTCTTCTTAAGAATCATCTTTGACACTGATAACCTCTAAGCACTGGCAAGACTGCACCAATTCATCCTTCTGGCATCCCAAGGAGATTGATAAGCAGGGCCAGAGAGCCGGTCCAACTGCTGAGGGTAGCGAGCCAGCATTCAATTTTCAGAATCTGTCTATGAGTCAGTAATTCTGAGACCCTCTTAGGTTTAAGTCGGAGAGGCTGTTCTCCAACTCTGATCATCTGGTCTTTGCACAGTTACAAGGTCTTTCCTATGGAATTTTCTAGGGATTCTTGGCCTGTGACTCTAAAGGGAAGAGATCTAACCAGTTACTTGCTCTTTTCACTAAACTTAGCCAACCTCTCCAATAGGTAAACTATTTTTAAACCTCCAACAGCTGCAGTTGATCTTGGATGAGTCCGAAAGTCTTTGCTTTTCAGATCTGACACTCTCCTCTGTGCTTTATTTTTCTGCAGCCTTGGCTTCTGCTGTCATCTTTCAGGAATTTGGAATCAGTAGGAACAGTGACTTTACCAATACATGACCAACACCCCAAGGTCAACAAGAGACTTGGGGGAAAAATTCCTAAACCTATTCTGCTGCTCCCAATGGGAAATTAGTGAGAAACCTGGGACAAATATTTGCCAAACCTGGCCCTAGGTATTTATTTTTCAGTAATATACACGAGGTGACTGATATCTACAATATCATTATGAACAGGAACAGCATACAACACACTAGAAACAAAGCACAAACAACACAAACTAAATATAATAAAACGACAAGCTTTCCGTTTTACCTGTTATATCATCACCCTACCTAAAATACATTTTCATGTGCGCAGAAATAAATACCGAGGGTTACACTTGAGACCATTTCTACTGATTCTAGAAAACATGATTGTTAGTGACAAATAACGTGATTAGCCAGCAATGATAGCTTTGTGTTTTAAAAAAACAAACAAAACAAAAACAAAAACTTTCTGGCTGTTGTAGAATTCAAATAAAAGCTGGTTATCCTTTCTGCTCTTTCAAACTCCTCTAGTGGGTCAGATGCCAGGAGCACCCCCGCCCCAAACCCCCAATTTCCTAATGTGTCCTTAGAGCCACTCAAATAGGGGCTTGGGCCTCTCTCTCTCTCTCTTTCTTTCTTTCTCTCTCTTTCTCCCTCTCTCTCTTCCCTGCCCCCTCCCCATTTTTAAAAGGCGTTAAAGAACATCTCTGGGAGACAAAAATAGCTCAGTTGTGAGAGGCCTACACTCTGGAAGGCAACTGAGAGATGCAAGTCAGCGAAGGCCAGCCCCGAACATGAGGGTCTGTCCCTGGGTGGATGCTTCTCGCCGCCTGGGTGCCGATTCTCTGCCTGGGCCCGGTGGGTAGAAGGAAAACCGGGTTTTCCGGGGGTGGGAGGTGGGCCGGATAGGTTTGGGGTCCGGAGTCAAAGGGAAGGAAACCCCCGCCATTCGGGACTGAGGGGCTGGCTCTTCCCTCCCTTCCCCCTACGTTTTGAAAATTTATTTTGCCCAGGCGGGGATTGGCGACGGTCAAAAGGGAGCAGTTGGCACTGAATGTCACCCTGAAGGTAAAATGAAAGACAAAAGATGAACGCATGCTTGCTTTCCGTTTGCAGCGGCTGCGGCGGCAGCAGTAGCAGCAGGATTTAAAGGGGAAAAAAACCCACACGTACAGACACACAGGGATACACACCCAGAGGCGCCAATTATGCAAACGCAATAATGCAATCAAATCATGACAGTGCCTGGAATTTTTAAAAAATATAGCGATATTTATTATTTTTTTTAAAAAAAAGGAGAGAGAGAAAAACGCATGCAAACAGAAACGTGCACATACCACGTAACCACCCGAGGAGAACCTGGCAGCCTCTCTCTTCTTCTGCCAAGTTATCATTGAGAAAACAGACAGGCATCATGACGTCCTGGGTCACAGGGAGTGCGGACCGACGCTACCAAGAGAAAAGGGAGGCGCCTGGGCGCTCCGGCTAGCCGCGGGCGCCCCTCTGCCCCTCGCAGCCCGGCTCGGTGAGTGCACAGCCGCTCGGGACGCGGACCCCGGGGGCCAGGCCGGCCCCGCGCCCGCGGGGGCCGAGCGGGTGGCCGTGCCCTTGCCACCGGCGGGCCGGCCAGCACCCCCTCGCTGGCTGAGGTCGCGGGAGCCCAGTGAAAGGAGGCGTGTGTAAGATGTGCAATGTTCCTGCATGGGGGTTTGGTAGACTTTTCTAGCCAAAGAAACCGGCTTGGGCTTCTTTAAAACCCCCGGCGACTCACCCGATTACCCTGCTGCAGTTCTGACCCTGCCAAGGTAACTGGTCCAAATCCTTATCATCAACATCTGGAGACAGACATTTGCATCTGGGGCATTCTTGATTTGCAGTCCTGGTTGAAACCTCTATTGCCACCCCCCCTTCCCCCTTCACTTGTTTAGAGTCTCTTGGAAAAAGAAAAAAAAAAAAAGCAGCAGAAGCAATCCCTCCCTCAATAACAGCCATAAGTACTGTCCGCCTCTTGTAGACGTGCCTTACCATGACTGCAAAACTGCCAGCGTGTGTGCTAGAGACACAGATACATTCTCTTTGCAAGGAGATTTGTTATTTAAACACCTTTCGCATCCCCCTTCCAGGATAGAGACTTCAGTGCTCGGTAAAGTGGCCCAGAGTGAGGGCAGAGTTAGGGCACCGGAACTGGGAGGGAAGTGGGTGAGTCCTCGGGTCTTCTGGGGCGAGGGGATGGGGGAGGGGGTCGTTGGGGTGAGGGTGGCCTCAGGAGTTTGGACTGCTGTCGGGGGCTGGAAAATCCTTCTGGTGATTGCTGCCACTGTCGTCCTGCGTGTCTCCCTCATGTCCTCTACGCCTCATTCCCTCCCAGTCCCCCAACCCGTTCACCTTCCCAAGGGAGTCTCTGAAGTTGCACGGAGGTCACCCGAGTATCATTTTAAGTATTGCAAACCACCTACCCCCTGCTACCCCTCAAGTCTGTCAGAAGCTTCTGCAGAAGAGAGGCCCCCCTCCCCCCCATGTTTGGTGATGGAAGATTCTCAGAGAAAGACACAGAGGGCAAAGCTTCCCTCCTCCCCTTGTCTTCCCTTCCAGCTGCACCCCCTCCCCCTTTCAGAATCTTAATGAGCATTTCTGGAAGAGTCCGGAAGGGCCTGGAGAAACCCCTGCATGCACAGTGCTGTGGAATGATTATGTATGTGTTTATTTATTGTGCTTGCTTCGGGTATGTTGTGAATTGCCACATGGGTCTGCTTAAGCTGGGGAAGCACGCTTGCTATGTTTGTGTTGTAGCAGCAGAACCAGTGGCCGTACAATAGACACAGGCACACACAGAAAGCAAATGATTTTGCTAACATAAAGTAGAGGGCAATGTTGAAAATATCACCTTCTGTCTCTCTGAGAGAGAGAGAGAGAGAGAGAGAGAGAGAGAGAGAGAGAGAGAGAGAGAGAGAGAAGAAAATTTCAGCATATGAGTTAAGAGAAGCTATTAGGTCCACATATGACCTCCTACTACTTTCAGAAAACTACTGCTTAATACTTTACGTCAAGATCCAGAGACCTGCAGATGTTTTGAAGTGTTTCAAAGCAGCTAAAAGACTCGGTCTGGTTTTGCAGAGAAACAGTCTTTTGTTTCTCATGCTGCCCAAAGAGCAAATAGGGGAGTGTGTTGGGAAGATGTCCAAATTCTAAAGCAGCAGGCCAGAGGGGAAGGCAGGGGAGGGGGCTGGGGAGTGCTGTCAGCATTCTTTTATCATATTTTTTCTGTCCCGTAGATTTGATGTTATCAACATGAGTTAACCAACCTGAGAAACGGTTCCGTCGTTGTGGGAAAGGGAGGGAAATTTGAACGGTTCTCAAATCTGAGCTGAGGAATAGCTGACAGAAGGAAGGTACATAGAAACCCTGATGGAGATGAAGTGACATGGATAGGGCCTCTTTTCCTGCAAATATGAAAAGAATCAAGTATGTCATCAAGGAGGCCTGCATGATCTTTCAAACATATGTGTGTCTGTTACGCCTGGCTTTGTGATTTTTGCGCAATCAATTCTTATAACTCTTTAAGCTCATGTTACATAGAAGTAGAATGTGTGTGTTGAGAGTGGTGTCAGAGCCCATAAAACTGTCCACTGACTGGGGTGATGAACATAGATAAAAGATCATTTATTTTCTTTAATAAATCAAAACAGCATTTAAATCTTCGTGCCTGCTGTACACTGAAACCTGCTGGTCTCCTTTAATGGGAATTGTGAGGGGCGCAAAGGGACTTTGTGACGGGTGATGCTTTAACAAACTACAGCAGATCAATCGATTAGGCTCCCCTGTGTGCTCTGCTCAATTTATTCTGTGCAATTTTTCCAGAAATTAAAAGGTTAGCAAGAGGGTGCCATGTTCCCATTTCCACGGGAGCACCAGTTATGACGGCGCCAGTATTTCAATATTAAGTGATTGTCAGGATATTTCATCTTTCATTTTGAGTTCTGAATTTGAATCAGAGTGAGAATGGCAGGGCCTCAAGACAAGGAGTAAGTAACTATGCAGATAGCCGGAGAGGCTGGTCGGGAAAGTGCGCTTTGCTCAGGAGACTTGTTTACAGGGACATTTTGGTTGCAGCTAGAATTTTAGCCAAAGCCTGCCAGAGGTAATGGGCTTATGTTTGAAATTGATCATGAGTGTCTCTCTCTTTTTTTTTTTTCTCCTTCCCTGACATTAGCTGAACACTCAAGGCAGAACTTTCATGATGCCCCATGACACTTTCAAATCTAGACAAGTCCCCAGACGAGTGTGTCACAGGAAAGGCAGTTATTTATGAGGTTCTCCTTTTGTTTACAGAGGTATCAATACAAGTAGCGTTAGTCTTCTTTATTATTTTTTTAAATGTCTTGAGTGCTTGACTGTATTAAATGCAAAACAAATTATATCTGAGGAAGTTAAAGTACGCCTTACAGATTGACCCATGAAATTGATTTCAATTAGACATGGAAGATCTCATTATCCTAGCGAGGGGAATTTAAGATATAACGTAGGAATTTTGTTATTTGTTTCAAAATTGTTGGAAAACTGCAGGGACAGAAAGATTTTGAGGGAAATGCCAAAAGCCACATTAATGAAGAAAAACACTGGTGAGATACTTTTGAATAATAGATAGGCGATGTAATGGTCAACCACAAGATAAAAATTTTACAGGATTTTTATGGCTTTAAATTGGCTGCATTGTAAACTAAGCTTACTACTCTATTAAGTCATTTATACTTTTCAATTATTTAACATCTCTGGCCAACCTATCTTCTGTGGTCTTTTTCTGTACACATCAGAAATATGTATAGTAGTAATTGCTTGTTGTTAGTGCGGGACTTTGCAATGGAGTAAGGTTTAATTTAACTTCTTGAGACAAATTATTACAAGAACGCACAGAGGAAAAGAATGTTATGCAAACAGTGCGAGCCTTATGAAGTGGAGAGAGCTACAACATCCAAAGTCCGTAATACAATTTAAATCCCTCTCACTAAGAATCTTTGACAGTATCTGTATTCCAGGGACTGTGCATTTGGAAATACTATCTCTCCATTTAAATGCAGATCTTCTGTTTTCTCCACGGAGCAGTTGGTGAACCTTTCAATCGAACTATTGGTATGTGAAAACCAATGGAAAATTTGCCACGAACATTAGAATCTGATGTTTTGAAGTAATGATTACCAAGTTCCGCAATGTTGTGATTTTTTTTTCATGCACTTAAAATATCTTTATAAAGTCAAAATAATGTGCTGGGGGCTCTTGTGCAAAGAAATTTTCTCTTGTCACTTTACTGTTAGTTTTTGAAAACTGAAATAATTCGGCTTTGCAAGTCAGTTTTTAGTTAGCATTGCCACGCCAGTAGAGTCCGGGGCCTCAGGAATCAGAACAGGGAATTAGGGATGAGATCTGGGAGAGCTTAAGGATCTTTCTCTGGAGCCACCTTCTTTGGACTATTCTAAACTTAATTCATGCAAGTGTTCTGTCTTGGAATCAATGGTGGTGGTGGCCAAAAAGGACAGCCAGAGCGTGTGGGGTCTTTAAGAGACGACTGCAGAAGGAAATACAGTCTTTTGGAATAGAACGGAGCCTTATAGTTTCCGATCTTCAAAGTCAGGCAACTAGAAAAATCTCGGCACATCTTCAAATACAAATTCCTGAGGTACACGTTGGGATAATGTTCAGACTCTGTGTGTCTTTATCACATAGCTAGGAAAATTTTATTTTTTTTGGAGATTAGACACCATTCATTTACTTAACCCGGATGATTTCCAACTGTGAAAGGGCACTCCCCCCTTAGTTTACCTCCTCCATGGTACTGGGTGTAAATCCCATCCCCATAGTCCTTCTGACATGTACATGATGTACAGATATTTCATACTGTGTTTATACCATTGTGCTTGATAATTCCAGTAGTTGTGAAGATGCATTATTGGTTGTTTTCAATCAGCCTCTGTTTATATTTCTATTATGAAGGCTACTTTGTTCTTTTAAACAAGGGGATGGTCACAGTTACCACAAAAGAGGGTTGATTGTGTTTGGAATACCTGTGAAGATATTTTATCTACTTATGAACACTTATGGCTGTTTCAGGTGGTACAGCTGCTAAAATAAATAACCTGGATAGGACTCTATAAAGGATGCTACTTAAGAAAGGAGCTTATTTTACTTCCCTTATGCATGTGAATGTTTTTTAGCTTGACAAATGTGCATATCTGACATAGCAACTTCTTACTGTTTTGAAGATTTCATTTCAGAAAGCTAAATTTATATGAAGCATGGCAAAACTTTTGTACTCTTATTTTGATAAATATTTATGTGGTAAGATAAACAGTGTTTCCAGATATCTATGTTACCAGAGTGGTCCATTTAAATTTGATCACACTCTAAGATATATTTGATTAATAAGGCTGATTTTTATGTCCAGTGTAATTTATGTTCACCGATACCTATTTTTATTAGCACAATTATAGATTGTGAAACACATTTTCATATATGTCAAATATTAAGAACAAGAATAACTAACATTTGTATAGTGTGTTATAGTTTATAATCATAAGCTGTTGTTTGGAAGAATATTTATTGCACTTTCATACTTAAGAAGGCAATCCATTTTTACCACGTAAACATTATATGAAAATGGATTTTTTTATCAGTGTCCTCCCTCCCTCTTTCCCTCACTCTCTCCCTTCCTTTTTTCTTCTTTCCTCTTTTAATGGGGAAAAAAAAATCTACTGATTTTTTTTTGTGTGTGGAGCATGTATAATTGCCTATCACACATTTCTATTAAAAAAGGAGCCATAGCAAGCAATCCAACATGATTTTTGGAATATATCTTCTGCCTACCAGTGTTCTTGAGGAAATGTAAGGTTGCAGAAGTCATTTCATGCCCTGTATGTTTTCAGACATAAATCAGGAAAATTGTTAGCGAGTTATAGCTCTTCTTAGAGACTGTGGCTATAGTACTATAGTAAACACAGGCTATATATTTTTCCAAGTTATTATGTGTGGAGAGAAATCCAAAGTTGGCTATTTAGAGGAATGGTTTAATTCAGTTATCAGAAATTCATTTTCTATCTAGTATGAGCATTTGTTTTCCAAAGGTTGCAGAAATGGGACATAATACCTGATGATCCTTTAGATCAATCACCTTCAGAGTTAGAAATTTGCTCTTTTTAGCTAATGTGTATCCTCTGCTTCCCCAAAAATAAGACCTAGCTGGACCATCAGCTCTAATGCGTCTTTTGGAGCTAAAATTAATATAAGAACCTGGTATTATATTATATTATATTATATTATATTATATTATATTATATTATATTATATTATATTACATGACCCAATCTTATAGTAAAATAAGACCGGGTCTTATGTTAATTTTTGCTCCAGAAGACGCATTAGAGCTGATGGTTGGCTAGGTCCTATTTTCGGGGGAACGCGGTACTACTGAATATCGGTCTTCAGTTAAGGATCAGTCGAAATGATGCCAAGCTGAATGATGATATAAACTGCCTACCATCTTCATCAGAGAGCAGTGAACCTTGTTTCTCTATTTCTGAAATGAAGGGGTTGGACTTGAAGCTCTCCAACTTACTTTACCCCTATGATTCTGAATTAAGCAGTTGATTAATAATGAATCAACCAATTACTTATACTCCTGTTTTTTTCTATTCTATAAAATAATTTTTTACTAAAGTGTGGTCTTATGTCATGGCCAGAAATATTAGTGTATAGAGTAATAAGTGAGCTCAGGTTCATTGGCTTGAAATGAAAGCTTCATGGACTTTAGGCACCCAAGTTTGCATTAAACTTTTGCAATTATTATGTCAATTATTAGATATTCAAAACATACTTTTTCACAGAAAACAATCTTCAATACCGAATACTTTTCTAGGCTTGACTATAAAAGCCTATGTTACTTACTAGTGTGTAATAGCGTCTATCAGTGATGAAAAATGTGAAAAACAGTTTGATATGAGTGATAAACATAAAAAGGAATTAGAACTGAATGATAGTTTATCATTTATCTAGACTCGGGAGGGTTGATGTTTAAGGGAATATACATATAAGTGGAAGTTAAAAAGATACGTGGAAACTATCGCAGAGTATCTGAAAGGGATTGTAAGCAACTTTCAGGATTTTTAGAAGTTGATTACAAAGTGTACAAGTTTTCTTTCCCTTGGAATTGTGTGACATTAGCACAATTTCTAAGATTGTCACCTGTGATGAGATTTGTTTTTTGACACCCAAATGCATTGAAAAGTGGGAGAGTGAAGAAAACTGGAGAGGAAAAATTATCCTCTAAAATAATTGGCCAAGATGTGGGAGAAGAAAAGGTGGATGGCAGTTGAAGGTGGAAGACAGAGGCGTATGTGAGTGTGTGAGTGTGTGAGTGTGTGTGTGTGTGTGTGTGTGTGTGTAAGATAGCCTGGTCTGCATTTAACTGATCTACCAAAGGAAAAATGGAAATGAATCTGTACACATTCTCCTATAGAGAAAGTACACTATATTAGTTAAGTGGAAAAGCTTTGGAATTAGAGTATCCATTTTGAAATTTTTGCTGGGTCACTTATTGCCTGCGTGATCTTGTGAAATTATTCAATTCTCTGAATTTGTCTTATCTGTAAAAATGAGAATAATAAAAGCATCTGCTTCCAAGATGGTTACGAGAGTCGAGTGAGACCCACGGGTACACACGTGCTTGAAAACCATATTTAGTTCAAGGTGGTGAGGAACAGCCATTGGGTCGACCAGTATCTCTGAGCTGACCAGGTCTGACTAAGTCTTAGGGGAATTTGTTTAGCTCCAAAGTGGTCTTTGAAAGGCATGTTTCTTGTCCACTGTGGTCAAAGAACTGGTGGGTACTTTACATATTACTTTATTTAGGGAGGGAGCAGGAAATAGTATGAGGCTGGCCAGTTGAATGTAGCAAGCCTGATAATTCTAATGTATGTCCTGTCAGTTTGGGAGGAGCATATTCCTTGTCCTTTACACATGGCCACAGCTTGCCGAAATAAATAGGGGAATGACTGAAAATGAAAACAATGTATTCAATACGTATTTTCTTGGTCTCAAACATTGCCTGTCATTTGCACTTCTGCCATGGCACTGGAATTAATCTGAATTTCCTGGATTTTTCCTAAGCCTGAAAGAATCATTGTTTGGCAGTAAATACTTGAAAATAATGATATAAATTCCATTAAAAAAGATTTTCAGGATATAACAGAAGTAATTAATGTAGTGCATGAATCTACTCCAAGTTCTAGATTCTATACAGATCTTTTTCAAGAATCTACTTATTTTTATTTATGATTCACTGATAAATGTCTAGCCAATTCTTCCACCAGAAACGGACTAAATTTCCAAACCTAAAATGAAGCAGTAGATCAAAAATTATTCACGAAATTTGGCTATTTGTATAGACAATATATTTTTAAAAGACAGATCCAGAAATCTACTTGGATTCTACCCAAGATTGGCCATGTGTTTTGCTCTGGTTCACAAGATAATGATCAATGGAATTGTACACTTTTTGATCTGTTAAACCTAGAAACTGAAGTGAACCTAGAAATCAAGAGATGTCTTGGGATCAAGTTTGAATTTAAAAGTAAATGTTGAATCTCTCTTACCAAAATTCATCAGGCCCTCAGTGTACAGAATATATGATAAACAAATGAAGAAAACTGTCTTTGGGTGGTTTAATTATGAGTCAATTTTAAAAACTTTGACATGTATATAATTATCTGGAAGTAACTGAAGACTCAGCATGAGCACTGGAAGGCCACACAAATAACATCCAAACCGTTGTTGAGGAATTGTAGTTTTCTATGAGATTGATTGTAAGTGGTGAAATTGACCCAGCTGGAGTTTGTTTTAATTTTGGGAAAAAATATTAAATATGTAATAATTTAAATATGTAAAATGTATTAAATATATTTAGTATCATGCTAGGGCTGTTAGCGAATACAAAGTTATTTTAAGATATAGGTCCTCTCTTTAAGGGACTTACACTCTCTTTATGGAAGTACAATATATACACGTGAAACTATTAAGATAGCAGTCCAATACAGAATTGTGAAGAAAATGAATGTTATATGGCAAATTGATATGTGTACCCTAAAGCAGAGTATGCAACAGAATCAGAGCTTGGGTTGACCTTCAGGTGACCGTATCTGAGCTGTGTGACCCTTACCTCTTTCAGCTGGAGTTTTCCCATTTGCAAATTGGGCAGAGTTTCGTCTGTCTCATTGGATTGCTATGAGACAAAGTATTTGAATGAGATGAGACAAAAAGAGTATTTGAAAGGTGGCTGTGCTTTATGATGGAGACGACAAAAATTGTAGGAATGATCTAGTACTCATGTCAGTGTCCTTGAGAGTAGGGGCTATGTCTCAGATGACTTTGTACACCCACTCCAACCCCGGTGTATGGCACTGTGCCTGGTTCTGAGAGGAGGCTCAATAAATGTCTGTAAAAATGCATGGATGCCAGGCAGTGTGGCCAGCCCTTGACATCTGTGATTCTTTCCATCTTCTCAATGATCTCGTACGATACATGTATTGCCTGCTTTTCATAGAGGAGACGAAAGTTGAGAGATTTTGAACAACTGGCGGTGCAATCAGGTAGAAAGTAGGAGGCCCAGGACAGGAAGCTAAACTTATCTGGCACCAGAGCCCAGACTTGTCATTACTTTCTGTGGGCTCTCCGAGGAAAGGAATTATGATTACTTCCGAACAACAGTGTGGCCACAATGAAAAGCCAAGGCCTCGCTCGGATCAAGCACCAGTTGCCCAGGCAGCTCCTGGGCCGCCTTTCAGAAAAGTGGGGGACACGTCTCTGTGCTGCTTGGCACAGTTCACCTGGCCTTTTGTTAAATTGTCAGTGCTGATTTCTGCCCTTTGAAGTAAAAATGCACAAGCGTGAGAAAATGCCATACGACGTATCATAACCTAGACTTGTCATAGGGACAGAAGGGAGGAGAAGGTCAGTAAGGGACACTCAGATAATGAAGAGGCTCACAAGTGACTTGGGCTCAGTTTGTTACAACAACCAGCAGCCCCCACCCACCCCCATCTCTTATCCTCTCTTAACTTTCCAGCGTAGAGTTTGGAGAGGTCTGGAATTTCCATTCTCCATATTAAGTGTGGTAAAGACGGACGTTCCAGTCCTGAGCAGTATATTCCACGAGCTGTGTTGTTGCATCCCTCTCCTAATTATCCCGACACGATAGCCTCATCCTAGCAGCAGGTTCTACTGGCGTTTATAACGAACACTCCTAAAATAGCCCCCAACGAACCCATAATTTTAAAACTGTAGCCTCTGAATTGGGAAGCACAGCTACCCAAATACTCTTATTATTTGTTTCCTCCATTGATTTGGGAGGAACATCAGAAAGTCATAAAATGCTCAACACAACATTAGTAACGCCGGTGAACTCGAAGGTTTATATAAAAAACCAGGGCACATACGTTTTAGAAATTGGGATTCTTTTTTCTTTTCTTTCCTTTTCTTTTTTTTTTCAATTCTGTGAGAACGTAGCCCCTGGTCGGTCAGGACGGCAGAGGTAGAGACTGTATTTCAGTGCAGGGAATACCTTTCACTGTTATCAGAGGCCGGTCGGTCACAGTGTTTGGTTTCCCAGGAAGAGCGCTAACCCACCCGAGAGTTAACCTGGTGGGGAGACATCTCCCACCCTCTTTCCTGACCTGTGGTAAAGGCGGCTGTGGAATTGTGTGAAGTTGTCAAAGGTTGCTCTGCTCTCCGGCACTTGGCACCAGCTCCACTGAAATGCGATGCCATTGGTTTTCAGTAAAGGTTCCTTTCTGCAGGGCTGCAAACACAGATCAGCTGCTACTGTGTATACACAACCAGGGAGCAAATCAAGCAGCACATTTAAAGCAGCCTTTTAACCCTGAGACTTTCCAAGATCTCCTCTGCACGCAGGAAGTTTTCTTCTCCTTCTCCTTTGTCAGATTTAGCACTGTGCTCTTGTCATCAGATCTGAGCTAGGCTCCTTGCTGCACAGTACTGAGGCCTCCTTAAGACATTTGTCCTTGAAACTGCACCAAACTCTTGGAAGAACCCAGAACGTGTAAGTATGTATGATTTAGGCAGCAGTAGTACAGGGCAAAGCTGCAATCAACCATTATACAATATCCGATTAGCAGTGCAGGAGAGGTTTTCCCGACGTTGTGTTACATTCATTTTCAATTCCTTCCGAGGAAACCAATCAATTCCAGCTTCTGATACAGTGACTTTGCAGTAGATGGGGTTGTACTATGTTAGCTTTAACTATTTGCTGTGCTCAGTTAGCATTTCGATGTGACTTGTGGGACAGTTATTGTGGGCATGAAACTATAAAACTTCTACATTTTTATTAGGAATGATAATTGTTGGTCATGTCCATCTTGAGAAACAAGTTTGCTTTGGGGAACGTTTTTTAAAGAATTAACCCTATAAATTCATGGACAACAGAATGAATCTGCACTTGTTCTTGTTCTCAATAAAACATAGTAGTTTGCAGTCCTAATTTATTTACTTGTAAAGAGTAAATTAAGTTCCATGGAGATTTTGTCTTAATTGAATCCTATCCATTGCTGTCTGTTTAGTATTTTACTGTCTCGTATGTATCAGTTTAAGTTACTTGGCTGGGATCGAAATCTGCTTAAACCTGTGTTTAGTCACTGTTTAGATCCTAAGACCATTCAGGTATAGTAAATGGTTACACAATTTTGGTCGGGGTGGGGGGTGGGTTTGTTTTTTAAGGGGTGGCGGTATTATCCTTGACAGCTGTGAATGGTTGTCAGACGTGGACCACGGACTAAATAAGGCTGCAAGTTCAATCTCAGCTTGTCCACATCTGTAACTCCAACCAGTAAAAGCCCATGCCCCCTTTCTATCAATTTTTAATATGCACTGATACTTAGGTTTATAAGATTAATTTCTCTCAGATTAGTCTGATTGATAGCTGGATTGTGGTTTCTTAAGAGCTTGCTCCCTGAAACCCACAGCAAAGCTGCATTCCATTTAACTAGTGAATGTAAAAACGGGTAACCATGGATTCAGCCACCAGTAACTGCCAGGGCAATGACTCGTTGTAAACAATACAAATGAACCAGGAGAGCAGGAGGCAACCAGACATGAAATGATTTTAATAGAAATTACGGTAAAAGGTCATGTGATGTGGTATCAGCTTCTGTTTGGTTTTAAAGGGAAAGTCTTTATTTTCTCCCCACTACCCCACATGCACCTATTTCCAATCAACCCAAGTAGATATCTCCACAAGCTTGGCAGTTCCCACTCTCTGCTTCCATGGAGAATGGTGGCCCGTGCGATTCTGGGCAAAGCGTGGTGACTGGTGGCTTTTCACAGTAAGTACCTTTATTTGGGAAACAAAAAGGAAGTCTGTGCATTCCAGGGCTTCTTTCATGGAAGGTCATGCTAATTGTGTGCTAGAAGGCCTCCAGCTTTGAAGTGAGAGGACTCGGTAGTTTTGTTTTCTAGCTTTTATGTCTTTTCTCTCTCTTCCTAAATCTCTGGGTTATTAAATCTCAGTCTTTCTGTAAGCTGTTATTTGCTTCCCAAGCAACTTCTGCAATATGGTAATGAGCACTCGCAAATACTGGGAGAAGTACCGTAACCTCAAGGTTTTCAGCCATGCAGACCTTGTCTGAGTTCTGCATGGACCACATTTTATAGTCCGGTGTGCATTTCTCTGGTAGAGACGGTTTCTGTGTATGAAAATGGTTGTATTTATAAATGGGCCTTCAACCAAGAAATTTTTAGAAGTCGTACCTGTGTGAAGTACTAATCTTGTGGTTTGTTTGGTATACCCACACCAGCTGTGCTTAGTGAAAGGCAATGAAAGAAGACACTCTGGTAAAACTTGGGTGGTGCTGGGGGGGTCACTTAAAAGCCAGCTTTGGAAGGTGGGCCTAGGCGGTACCCCAGGTGCAGGAATGAAGGGGTTCAGAGTCACTGTCTCAGACAATCACAGACCTTTTAAGCAAAGGTCTGTCTGTAGGTGTGTTGTATCTCAAGGTGAAAACAGACCTGAACTGTACTCCTGAGCCATCCCTCCTTCTACACACAGATGGTATAAATAATCAGACCATCTTGGAACAGAAGCTGATGGTGTGTTTATAGTTTACCTCCTTTTAACAGACAGGTCATTCTGGATACATCTGTAATTGTACATATATAGATATCTGACTGAATAACAGAATTTCAGGTGTTTGTTTTTATGTTAATACCAGAACTGTGACAAGGGCTGTGGCTTAGAAGCTTAGGAAGATGTAACAGCATCTGCCCCCACCTAGACCTGAATCGAGGAAATTCTTTGTTTAGACCTGTAACTGTTAACATAGTTCTTATAGTTAAGCTTTTTTTTTCCCCTTCAAGCTTTTTAATAAGAAGTTGGCATGCTTGACTGCATATTCATACTTAGACTGAAGAATTCTTCAAATGTCATGGTTAGCTGTGGCCTCGTGGTGCATTTGCTATCCGAAGACTAACTTTGCTTATCAGACGGAAACAAAAGAAGAAACTCTAGTAATTCATGTGGTGGGGGTTGGGGAAGGAGCAATTTGAAGCCAGTGTGGGAACACCAAGTTTAGGTGAGGTTTGGGTACACTATAATGAAATCTATGATTTCGTCTTTTCCTGGCCTTGATTCTCCAAGTTGAAATAGGAATCCAGTGTCGGCAACAGGGTGGTTAGGGAACGCTCTTTGGAGTCAGACGTGGGTGGGAGTCTTTGCGCTGAACTTCCCTATGCTTATGATTTTGGTCATAGTGACTTCTGAGCTTCCACATCCTCATATGTAAATTGCAGACAATCATGCACACCAGTGGGTGGGTGAAAGGTTAAAGGAGATAATGCATAGGAAGTGTTTCACACCGTGTTTAGCATGTAGTACGTGCTTAATAAACTGTTGCTAATTGCATTATTCTTTTCGTTTGAGGAAACAGTTCAGAAGAATCCTACTCTAAGTGTTGGGTCTAAGAGAAAGATAATGTTCCCATCCTAGGTTGGTTCTGTTCTAGTGACACAATGCAGTGCAGTGATTTGTCATCGCTTGAGAGATGGTGATTCAGGAGGTAGCATCATGTAGTGTTTTATATAACGTTTACTAAAGCCAAAAGTAGTATCTTATTGCAATATATATATAAAAAATCCTGAAAACAAACAATAACCAAAATATTTAGGAAAACTAAGTTTTTGTTTTTTGGTTTTTGGTTTTGTTTTATTTGGTATTTAGGATTTCTCATAGTCAGGGATTTAGGCGACATTCACATTTTATCTATGATCTTGTTGCCTGTGTTGAAAGCAGAAGGACACTTGAAGGTATAAGAAATTCGTAATGACATGAATCCTAAAACCTTAAAATCAGTGTTTACCAGTTGTTTTCAAAGATAAACATAGAGACTAAAGAGCAATAATAATTAGCAGGCTAGTAAACCTGGAGGTTATGTGCTGTCAAGGCAACACATCTTCAGAGGATTGTCTACGCGTGTTTGTGGTGTGCTGTGACCTTCCTGAAATCTAAGGATCTGATTTCCTCTTTCCTTCTTCCCTCCTTGTTTTCGCTCCTTCCTTTCTTTCTTCTTTCCTTTCATTTATTCTTCTTTCCTTCCTCTTAACTCTTCTATGTTCTCTCAGCTACATAGCGTTTTTTTTTTTTTTTCTTTGTGAACGAGAAAAGCTCAAAGAGTGAAGGAGGGACATGAGACCCATGGTCTTTTTATGTTGCCCTGGTTTTATAAATGGAAACTTGAAGCGGAGTTAGAAAAATCTGTTTTTCTTTCTCCTATTGAACTGCAGAGTCTCACCTGAAGTGACCTGCACACCCCAGGGAAGCCTGGCTCAGGACTATTTGTTGATTCATTGATTAAACGGCATGGAGGGAAGGGGCATCGAGCATGGAGATTCCCTTAGTAGTGAAAGCTTTGAAAGCCCAAGCTGCAGTGTACAGTCGGATGGCTTCTCTGTGACCTCCCAACCACTAATCTCCTTTAAGAACTGAATCAAAGCAGTTAAGGGGTTTTGTCAGATGGATTTTGCCTACAGTTGGGTTTTTGGCAGTTGCTTGTAGAAGGCAATACATTCTTCACAAGGATATGATGTTTTTCTTCCAGAGAGGAATGAAGACAAGGTGCCAGCAGATGTCTCTAGAGAGGGACCCTCGTTTATTCATGGTACCATGCAGGCTGGGACAGCTGCAAGGTAGATGACTTTCTCACACTTTGCAGCCAATCTTCTCAACCGCCCTTGTCTAATGGTCCATCCCGTAAACACACTAATCAGGGGGCTCCACTTCATAATCTCTTCCAAGAGCAGAGAAAGAGCCTGTGATTAGAATTGCTTTTGTATGAGTGACCATTTTTAATTAAAATTTGTTTTTCCCGTTCCCCTGCTTCCCTACCCTTTGGTTGCCATCAGCTTGTTCTCTCTCTCCATAGGGGTTTGTTTCTGTTTTGTGTATACTCCGGTTTTGTTCTTTGAGATTGCACATATAAGTGAAATCACATGGTATTTGTCTTCCTCTGTCTGACTTATTTCACTTAGCACCATGCCCTCTCTGTCCATCCATGTTGATGCCAATGGCAAGATTTCATTCTTTTTGATTGCTGAGTAATACTCCATTGTATAGCTCTACCACATCTTTACCCATTTGTCTATCCATGGACGTCTAGGTTGATTCCATATTTTGGCTATTGTAAATAATGGTACAATAAATATAGGGGTGCACATATATTTTTGAATTTGTGTTTTTGTTTACTTCTGATAAGTACCCAGAAGTGGAATTGCTGCGTCCTATGACTGCTCTATTTTTATTTTTTGAGGAACCTCTATTCTGCCTTGGAATGCATAGTGGCTGCACCAATTTATATTCCTATTGACAATGCACAGAGTTCCCTTCTCTCCACATCCTCGCCAGCACTTGTCGTTTGTTGATTTTTTGATGATAGCCATTCTGACAGGTGGGAGGTGATAGCTCATTGTCGTTTTGATTTATATTTTCCTGATGATTGGTGATGTTGAGCTTCTTTTCATATTTCTATTGGCCATCGGTATGTCCTCTTTGGAGAAATGTCTATTCAGGTCCTCTGCCCATTTTTAAATTGGATCATTTGTGGGGTTTTTGTTTTTGATGTTAAGTTGTATGAGTTCCTTATGTATTTTGGATATTGACTCCTTATCGAATGTATCATTTGCAAATATTTTCTCTCATTAAGCACGTGTTCTTTTCATTTTGTTGAGGGTTTCCTTTCCTGTGCAAAAACTTTTTAGTTTGGTGTGGTCCCGTTTGTTTATTTTTTCTTTTGTTTCCCTTGAGCAAAGAGACATATCCAAAAAGATATTGCTAAGAGTCATGTGCAAGACTTTGCTGCCTGTGTTTTCTTCTAGGAGTTTTATGGTTTCTTATATTTAAGTCTTTAATCTATCTTCAATTTATTTTTTATCTGATGTAATAAAGTGGTTCTGTATCTTTTTTTTTTTTGCATGTATGTGTCCTGTATTCCCAACACTACTTATTGAAGAGGTTTGTTGTGAGGATTAAATAAGATTACATATGCAAAGTATCTACTCCAGTGCTTGACACAAGGAAGATATCAGTAAATATTATTGCCATTCCTCTAGCCTTTTCAAGGTCAGTGGTGGAGTCATGTATGTTAGAATTATGATAAAAGTCTTGTAAGTATGCATCTGGAATGGTTTAGCTCAATGGTTTTCAGCATTCTCTTCTGCTGTAATACGTATAGAAAATATATGTGAAGAATTACCACATACTTGGCATGGAGCGATCAATAAATAGTAATATGATGGTGGTGATGAAAATGGTGGTGGTGGGGGTGACAAAGAGGCTGATGGGTGACGTGCACATGCCACAGATAAGCTCAGGGCTCTAAGCAATTCCCAAAGCTTTAGCCTGGATCTGACTGGTTTCTTTCCTACATAGAAAGGAAATCAGGATGTTGGTGCCATTTATAAGCACAACTATATTCTCTTAAATTGAAAAGAAAATACTCAGCAGACTTCAGTGCTTTATTGCCGGTAACAAGTTACTGGCATCACACCAGCTGGTCTAGAAGCTGCCATCTTTCCGGGAGAAAAAGGATTTTGAAAAATGCTTTCCATCTCTGCCCTCGAACTTGACTGCATGGTTGTGAATTCTGGATCAATCACGCACTAGCTGTGCTGACCTGGGGAAACAACTAAACTGCTGAAGTCTCTCTTTCTTCATCTTTAATTGGAATAATAGTGGTATCCACTTCATACAGTTGGTGTGGGGGTTACGTGAGTTAACACAGGCAAAGTACTCAGAAAAGTGGCACACAGTAGGTGCTCAGTGTTAGGCATTTTTAGAAATTTTTGTGTCCAAGTGGTTGGATGGGGGTAGCATCCTATCTTGAGATTCTCTCTCAAAATTGCCATTATTAATGTTAGCCATTGTTTCATTAATGCATAAAACTAATTTTTAGTTTTAACATAATAAAAGCTGTTCTTGATTGTGTTTTGACCATTGAAGCAGGCATTATATCATGTTTTGTGTGACATCATTGTTATAATTGATTTATTAATAATTCTGCCATTACTCTTATGAAATAGATAGTGTTGCCCCCATCTTATAAATGAGAAAACTGAGCCTATAAGACATGATAGAATTTTCCCATCTAGTGAGTGACAGAGCTACACCTAAAATTTATAATCTTCCCTACATACGTTTCCTACACTGCCTCATTAAGTTGGAGACAATCTGTAGAGGTGGTGAGAAGGGTGTATTTTCTGGAATGAAAGAGAAACCTAAGAATCATGAAATGGTATTTCAAAAGGACATTCAAAAGACTCAAACCAGAAACAGGAAAAGTGGTCACAGTAAAAAGCAACTTAATTTAGTTACTCAATAATCAGAAAACCTAGAAATAGAACTTAATTCCCTCTATGGACAGGAAAAACTAAGAGACAGAGGTGGAAAAGGATAAGAATAATGAGGAGAAAGGAGAGGAGGAAGAAAAGGAAGAGGGGAGGAGGGGGGGGGGAGAGAGAGAGAGAGAGAGAGAGAGAGAGAGAGAGAGAGAGAGAGAGAGAGAGAGAAAGCGAGAAAGAGAGAGACAAAGGGAAAAAGGGAAAGGGAGAGAGAGAGGCGTAAGTATTTGCCTGTCAGTTAACACTCAAGCATTTCTGGAAGCAGCTGACCCAGGGTCACCATCCTTATTTTAGACATTATTTTGTCCAAGGCTACACAACTAGAGATAATGGATTTGGGGTTTACAATACGGTATTGCACCTTTGAATCCAGTGTACTATTCTACTACATTATGCTACAATTTCAAACATAAAGGCATACAAAGATATAGACTCATGGAGAAGAAGTAGTATAGTTACACTGACATGGGGACAAAAGGTTAGAACTATCTGTTTTTTTTAGACCTTAACACAGGAGGTTTTCCTTAAATTCTGTTGTGCTTCTGCAACTCTAGGCATAAATTAGCTTAATCTATATCTAGAAGACTGTAGATGTTTAATAATATTTAATGCTTTTTATTTAAAAGTAGTTTTTACTACTCTTGTTGAATTGATTTTCAAAAAAAAAAAAATCTGTGCGCTAAGTGGGTCCCATTTTCCTCCCAATTTACAGATAAAGAAACTGAATTATGAGAGATGAAATATTTCCCTAAGATCCTGGCAACTTATAGCAGATACGAAAGTCATTCTCTGGTTTTTGACCCTCCAGAAAAACATTTTTCTCTTTAATGCGATGATATCTTCTAACTGTTGGGCTTATCACGTAATCAGCTTCTAAGAACTCGGGGACACGTGGATGGAGGACAGTCACAGCGGGGTATACAGTGAGGGCCATTCTGGGAAATAGAAATTGAGGAAGAACCTTTTATGCAGGTTCTGCTCTTCTCTTCAAGTCTGGAATCCCATCGTCTGGTCTTTGAGGAATGATGGAAGGGCTGTGTCTTCCCACATTCTTTTTCACCCTAGAATCCAGGCTGGGCACTGGAAAGAATCCCATGCCTTCTTGTGTTTTAGCTTCCTGGGGTCCAACAGATGCTACGGTGTCTTCCCCAGACAGATGCCTGCTGCTCCCACGATATGTCCAACTGGCACTGTGTAAAGCAGATGGAGTTCCCTTTTGAGAGCTACTTCCTGCCCTGCATGTTTATTTTGAAGATGTGGGTTTTGGGAAATAGAGAGGACCAGGGAAAGAGGGGGCATGAGAAGTGTGCGAGGTGAGTTGTGTGAGAAGTGAGATGTAGTCCAAGGCAGAGTGGAATGAGACAAAGGGGAAATCCTTGTAATTTCCATGGTGAAGGCCAAGGTCAGATCACCTTCTTAAATCAGTTTAAGCAGAATCTCTGAGGTTAGGCCATTAGGCCAAGGCCCCAGGGTCCTTCTCGGGAGTAAAAAACAACAACATGGTAGGCGTCAAATTCCCCCTTTTCAGTGTTTAAATGTGAAGGTGGAGAGGAGGGACTGAAAGGGGAAAAAGCAATGGCTTCCCACTTTATCCTGTAGAAGGTCATGGAACCTTATGGCCAGCTTTGAAAAACAAGCTGCCGAGAATAACCGTGCTTGTTGATAAATAATTGTTTGCTTCCTGCCTCCATTGAAATAACATGCAGAATGACTCCCTTTCACTGTTCCTCTAAATGTAAATATTTCCTCTAATAATACATGAAATTTGGGTAGTGAAAGTTTATGAAATCATAAATTATCATCTTCCTTTTACAGATGAGTTAAGAAGATTAAGTGTCTTGTTTAGAGTAATTTGTTAAAAAGAGAGCAGAAGACTAGCTATTGGGTCTTCTGACATCTAGCTCTGGATTGATTCTACCTCTTAAAGATTCTAGTCCTGGGAGGGAGTCTGCGTGGTGTAGGACTAGACACTGAGTGTGAAGAAAGCAAGGGGGAAAAACGTTAGAAGAAACAACTTGTCATGTTGGTTTTTTGTGTTGAGTGTGGTATCTATGATTACACAAGATGGTGCAAAGATTCTGAATTTGTCCTCAACTGAATAAATGAAGGAAAGGGGAATTGCTTCTCTCCATTCAGTCCTCCGGCTTTCCTCTCTTTCTGGGGTCAGGCAATAGAGTGGAAATATAATCTCTGCTTCTCAGAAGATGGAATTGAGGCAGCTATAAGCAAAAAAGAAATGACCTTGTACATGCAAGCTTAGTTCCCTTGTTTACCTGTAGTCCCACCCACTTTACCATGTAATAGAAGAGTAATCCCTGTGGGTAATACCATCTTAAAAGTGAAGGGACAGTTCCATGAGATCCAGTGCATGGGTAGACACTGTAGCATTCCTTTATCAAAGCAATTAATACCCTTAGGGTAAAACCATATTGGCCTAATACATAGTTAAAATATAGTATCCCCTCCCCACACTTTGGAATGAAACCTTATAAGTCATGTGGATATTAGAACGTGAAATGAATGTGTTCTTTCTCTTATGAGTTCTGTGTTACTAATATCAGGTAAACAAGATCCTAACACAGCTCAGTGTAGTAGGGGGAATTTCTTGGCTTGGCTTAATTCTAACACTATGATAGAGAAGTTACAGATTTGATAATGGCTCTGAAATCTTCACGTTGACCACAGATTCCCAGAAGGAAGTCCATTCAAGCTATTGCTAATGCTTCAAAAGTACAGTATGTGATTGACAGAATGAACAAACTGGTGTCATACAGATGTCAGCTTTTTGCCCTCAAACCATCATTAACCAGTAGCAGCCACCAGCTAATATTTCAATATTACATTTACAATGTCAAATTATTAGCCATCATATGGACACCACATGTGCTCAGGTTAAAGGATGCAAGCTTAATAGCAAAATGGTCTACCTCAGTGTTATTTGAACGCTAGAGCTTTACTCAGTATTTCTCTTCATTGGATTACTTAATAATCAATTTAATTTTAGTAAAGTTTCACTTTAATACTCCTGTAAATTAGAGGAAAATATTGCCTACATTCATTTGCTATGTTACACAGACATACTACACAGCAAAGGTAAAAGATAAAAGATCAATTCTTATGGATCTCACAGTTCCAAGCTTTTGAGGCTGTATTATAGAAACTTTGTAATTATTGTGGGTAATCTTGCAGAAAATTAAATGTTGAGTTTGCATATGTGAAGAAGTTTGGACTGTTTTGCTCACCGTAGCTTGTTAGTAAAGAGCATCTCACTGGCCCTGTCAGGCTTTTGTGTTTCACTTCACTGCTAGTAAAATGCTATTTGTGGCGGACGTGAGATTCTTGACGGGGGCCCACTATCTTATGTTTGAGGCATATTTTAGAGAATGTACTCCTGTAGTTTACTTGCCTGTTTCAAATTGACTCTACACCAGTAGCTCTCAGCTGGTGGCAGTTTTGCCCCCCCCCCCCCCAACTCCAAGGGCCATTTGGTGATTTTTGAAGACATTTTTCATGGTTATACCTGGGAAGTGGGTGCTATTGTCATGTGAGCAGAGACCAGAGCTGCTGCTAAACATCCTTCGATGCATAGGGTAGCCCTGCACACAACACAGAATTATCCAACCCAAAATGTCACCGGTGTTGACATTGGGAAGCCTTGCTCTAGACTCTTCCAAAGCTTACCAGGGGACGGAGAAGTAGAAAACTTAAATATTTTCATGTATATATTTTTTAAACTTTTAAAATGTATCTTAAGTGTGTTTTTCCAGGACCCGTCAGCTCCAAGTCAAGTAGTTGTTTCGATCTAGTTGTGGAGACGCAGCTCACA
Source organism: Rhinolophus ferrumequinum (assembly GCF_004115265.2). Taxonomy (NCBI): domain Eukaryota; kingdom Metazoa; phylum Chordata; class Mammalia; order Chiroptera; family Rhinolophidae; genus Rhinolophus; species Rhinolophus ferrumequinum. The sequence goes on along the minus strand of NC_046310.1, from coordinate 8,902,635 downwards.
GTGGCCCATGTGGGATCGAACCGGCCACCTTGTTGTTAAGAGCCCTGTACTCTAACCACCTGAGCGAACCGGCTTCCCCCATATATATTTTTTTTAAATGGCTGATTTTATGATTAGAATTTTCCCCTCGGGGTGTAGACGAAAGATGAAAACTAAAAACACATCACATAGTTGCTTTAAAACATGCTTGAAATGTAATATATGCATTGTGGCTAAGCGAGCTACACATATCAGTCACCGTCCCAACAATATCAGTAGCTGTAATTTGCGTAGAGCTGCCCAGGACCCAGACGCTGTCCAAGGTGTCTGTCCAGATACTAATGCAGCTCATCCTCGAGGCGGCTCCATTGGGAGTTAACCATGCACATGCTCTTCAGTACTCAGACACGTCAGCACTCACGTCTGGAGGCATCAGGTGAGCTCCTGGCAGGACGTGTAAGGAACAGAGCCACGGCAGTACTGGTAATATATTGGGGAAGAGGGAGGCTTTATTTTTCTAAATGCCCCTGGTTGCTCAAGCTTTTATTCTGTGGTGCTATTATTGCGAAAGTGCTTCTATGGGAACCTAGGATTGCCCATCATAAAACAGGTTTATATTTGCTTCTGGAGGAAAACGTTTTATAACTCTGCTTGCCAGTTCTGCACCTGGTCCCGGGCCTATTTGTCTTTTCCTCTCCAATAAGCATTTTCAACTGAGCTGGTCTTTGGGTTGTATGTAAATGACAAGAGAGTGAGTGTCATTGCCGCTCAGTCTCATACAAACGAAGTGGTCACTCGCACGTGTGGATATCACCTTCCAGCTGGCTGTCCTCTGTCTCAATCTCCAGAGTTTGCAGTGGGGGTGTGAAGCTTTCCATTTGAAATCTCATCATCGGGGTGGGTCCAATCCACTAAAACCTCATGTTTGAAAGAAAAATAGGTAAAATTTCTCTACTCAGGCCTCATGGGAGATTCTCTAAGAACACAGTTAACAATGGAATTTTCACTGGAAATGCCACATCGAAAGTCATATTCCCAGTGGGGATTTCTGTGGGAGCGGAGAAGTTAGCTAGATTTGCTGCTTTCACACCTACTGAGGGATTCGAGTCCAAGGAATTAAGTGTGTCATAGCTAGACATCTTACCTTTGCCGAAGTGGTCTGTTGTATTAAACCTCGGTGGCCATCAAAAACCGGAAAGGAAAACATCACAAATCACTAGAAATATATCAGCGTTCTGAGCAGTAGGATTTATGGGATACTAATGGATATGCTAGGCTATTTTTCTCTCTAGTAACAGCTGAAACACCTCTGCCTTTTTCTTAGTGTAAAGGACCTTTCTATCAAGGAGCTATAAGAGTCCCCAACCTGGGACCGAAGTTGGAGAAAAGTGGCTCTTTGGTCCTCGTTTTCTTTAATTTCTTGCTCTCTTCACCCTTTTGCCTCTTTCCCGTGCTCACTGGAAACCCAAAATAGAACACAGTAAGGATATATCCACGTTTGGGGAGTCTGTACAGAGACTGACATAACTGGGGTAGAAAGTGAGATAGAAAGAGGCCTGGTTCATGTGTTCTTTATATCCTTCGGTTTCAGATGATCGAGACCATTCTTTTATTCATAGCAGCCTTCTCCGTGCCTAAGGGCTGGTTCCTACATGCAATTCAGATAGGCTATTTTGTTCATCAAATGCCAATACAATTTATAAGGAATGCCCATAATTTGGAGGGCGACATGTTAGTTTCAGCCCTTCCTCAAGCTCACTCAACTCTTGTCTTCCGTGGAGGAAAAGCCTCCAAAGCAGGTGAATTAGACCCACATCGGGAAGGACTCTGGCTCCTTTGCGACTTCTGCTTCTGGCAGTCGGGGGTTCCATTTGGTGGGGGCACATTTGGGTTTTGCGCCTGACATTTGCCACTTATTAGCTCGTGACGTTGGATCAAATTACTTAACATTCCTCAATTTCCATGACTGTAAAATGAATCAAATCATATAATATGTGTAGTAGAGATGAAATGATGTAAAACACAAACCCCAAAATGTAATAGGTGAAGGGTCTGGTGGCTTCTGGAGTCTTGCTACTGTATATAGTACTGAAATCTTAAGAAACTTGGTTCTGTACGTACCTCTGTGAAAGATGGAGTCCAAGGACTACAGATTTACAATCATCTCTGTCCTCATGAAAACGCAGATGCCATGCCTCTAGTTCAGGGTTTTGAATAAGCATCACTAGAGGTTGGGATCAGTAACTCGTATTTTTAAAAACCCCTCATATGACTCTCAGAGACGGAATTCGGGGTTTGAGGAGCCCTGGGTCCGCCGATATCTTTCCCGCTTCCTTCTGCCATAGTACAGCGAGATCTGTGGACTTCTAGCTCCTCTCGTTGAAGGTTATTCTAACCCTGGCGAAGTTTGTGTTTGCTTCTGTGAACTCCCTCTACCCAGTTTATAGGCTGTCCTTTTTATGGTAGGCCCCACGTGGTTGGGTCACCTAAATGATGTGCTAATGAGGATGGACCAAAGGTCACCAGATTGTTAACATGTGTGAGGAGATTGTAGGGCTTAGCCTATCCAGTGAGAGAAAGGTTAGCACACCAACTCGATCCACACTTCAAAGCGTGTAACTAGTTTGCTGCGCTAACTTAATTATCTGTGCTATTGATATCTTGGATGAACATATCTATACCCCAGATAGAGTTACTTCACAGGAGGCAATAGCGGGAGGTGGCTTGTTCAGTTGCCAGCTTCCTAAAATGCTTTTTAGAGTCAGCTGGGTTGCTTAGTCCTCTCTTGCTCTTGGATTAAATATAAAAATAACTACGTAAATCATATCAACCCTCTTTTCCCTGTCTGCTGAAACTGCAATCTCCTGTGCTTTTTCTAGAACCCATTAAAAAGGGAGGTGGAGAGGAGGGGTAACAATATGTAAAACCCCAAAGCTCCACGTCAGATCTCCTTACTGAAGGAGAGAAGAGTGGAGCACAGAGGTACCTATGCGTCCCTTCGTCATGGTGAAGGGCTGATTTAGCAGCAGGAATCTTGTCCTTATTCTCATTGTTCTTGTTTCTCTCTGTGGTCATATTCATTTTATTGACATTCCCACCAGAAGCCTGGCAGGGAAAGAAATGCCACCCAAGTCAGGTGATGCTTCCATGTCCAAACGTTAAGAAACATTTGACACTGTAGACGGAAGGGAGGGCTGTGTCTCCACCCAGTTTGGGCTGATGCAAACCAGTCTAGTCCCTGTTACCACAAAGACAGACGCACTGGTTTGCAGATGCTTTCCAGAGAGAAGGGCTTCAGTCTCCAACACTCCCTCTGGATAGGAGCTCTTGAGAACAGATTTTCTCTGCTAAGTGTTGCTTTAATTTGTAACCTCCTTCGAAGGAGTAATTTTGGGTTTGCGTGCCTGAGTGGTGGGCGTTATTTTGGAGGCCCTGATCTTTTCACTTTCTGCAAGTGGTGTGACCGGAAATATAAAGAGACCAGATTACCCAAACCCCTCACTGCACTGAAATTGAATTCAGCGCCCTGTTCTTTAACACCAAGACCTACCCTGCTGTTGAGAAGCGCGGGTGTTTAATAGGCAGAGACCAGGGGAGAAATTTTCAGCTTTTCATTCTTGTTATTCTCGTGAAGCCTTGGACACCGTATGCCACAGTTTTCAGGACGTCATTTTCCTGATAAAAATGCAGTGGAGAGAGTGCCGGAGCGTCACTCAAAACCAGCTGTGGTATCCTGTGTGACATTCCAAATATTAATACAAATAGAATTAATTCACACGCCAGGGGTGTCTCAGGAATCCATTTTAAGTTGGCACTTAACTTGAGTTTGCAATTTCCCCGTGACTGCCCAGGGTGAAAAATGTTAGCTAAAACAAGGCAGTGCTGGGCTGCCTTCAGTCTCTAAATTCACTCAAACTAATTTATTAACTAACGTTTGATTTTAACTATGTAAATGCACACGTAGGTTCAAATGTAGATAGCTGTTTCATGTCCCTGGTTAGCACTGAGGTTGTTACAAATGTTATACCTGGCAGATTGCTCTTCATCTGCTTTGGAGAAAGAGCAAAAATTATGTATTTATTATTAGTGGGTTATTCAATGACATCATTTCTTGGTTCATTAAGGATTTACTCTGGTTTGTAGATACAGTGAAGAAGCTCCTGGTTCTGTGTATCTTGCACTAAATTTAGTTTGTGGCTAGACTGAAGTAAGGCTTTCTGTGTCATTGTACTTCTCCCTGGACTTGTCTTTCTATCTCTGTGCAGTAAATTTAATAAAGAAACTATCTGGGAGTAATAATTCCAACAAGCCCTGGACATTCCTTTGGGGGAAAAGGACTGACCTTTTTCCTGTTTTTAATAAAACCTTGGTGAATTTGGGCTTGCTTCTTCTGCAGTCCAGTGCAACTGGTTTTCTATTCCATATTTAAGGGTGGGGTGAGCTCATTTATTTCCTCTGAATTGGACACCCAAAAGTGATCCTGGGAAAGATGGCTCTTAGGAGGTTTGTATTACTCATGCCTGTTCAATTTGATACTTAGTTACATGCATTTAGCTACTTGGATTTATGTGGTCTCTTTCTTTTGTTGTTGTTAGATTTTGTTGTTTATTTGTGATTTAATACCACACCTATTTCAAAAAGAACTGGGAAATAGTGCTTTTGTACTATGGGGTTGAATTTTGCTCCGGTGATTGGTAGGCCATTTTATCCTAACTGTGACACTGGCAATTTTAAAAGCTTCGTTTTTGTCTTTGTCTTGAACAAGGAGCGTTTTACACATTATTAACTCCTGAAAATCCCACTGGATGGATAATTTGGAATGAAAGAACTTAAGACCTTTAGGGGAAAAAAGAAAAAATCCACAAAACCTCTTATGCTTATTCTTTACAGTCACTAAAAATATGTGGCATACTAAATAAAGCAGCCTACCCACAAAAGTGTGATATATTTTAAAATGGAATAACAGGTATAAAATACCATTTCGAAGGGATATCTTCGCCACAGTCCCAAGATGCCTGTAAATAGGTTTTGATTGTTCTGGCATTACTCAGCCATTTATTCCCGTGTGTCTCTCTAGTTCAATGTCGTTTTGATTTTATAACTCAAAGTTGACTTTTTCTCCTGAGTCCTAGCATATTCCCAGAAAGAAGAAGAAGAAAAAGAGTAATTTAGATGCTTGAAAAGGCAAAAAGCCGTGGATGAACGTAGTTTAATGACACAGCAAGAAGGTTTGTATTAGATTCCAGTGAACAGGGTTAGTATGGTTCATCCATGATAACGGCGCGTGTCCATCACTCTTCAGCCACCTAGAACGACACTTTTGTGGCCATGGTTTATTTTCCAGTATCTTTCTGTAGCTCTCTCCGCTTAACTATACAAATATGAGAATCAAGTAAGTGATGGAGATGTTGAGAAGTTCAGAGGAAAGAGGAGATCACTGGACTCATAAAAACCTTTCAGTGGATGTGCATTCTCTTCAAATTAAAAAAAAAAAACAACAACACAAAAATCTCTGCAAAAACTTTGTTGACTTTCACAATATGACCTTAACCATCATGTCCTAGCATTCTTTTCCACGTCAGCCATGTGCTTGGCATTGCCTTCGCAGTAGGAGATTGAGTGGGAGTGAGAAACTCGGAGTCTTCTGAAAAATAAGTATTTTTTATTATAGATAAAACAGAGACAATTCCATGAATCAAATGCATGTCCTGATGTACTATATATTTACATATTGTATATAGTATAAAATATGTGTACATATATGTGTATATGTATATTGTGTATATATTGTATGCTACCCAGGGTAAGAAATGGAATTTTGCCACCCCTAAGTCACCCAGTCAAATCCTTTGTATCCCCCCAAAGTAACAATTATCCTATTATATCACTTCGTTATATTTTTAGAAATACATTTATCCCCGACTGTGCATCCCCCAAAACTATGTTTAGTCTTGGTCATTAAAAAAAAAAAAATCGATATGTCTTTTAAGGCTCTTGTAACCTGTAACTTCCTCCTTCATCTCTGTCATTTCCTTACAATTTCTCTATGGGAGAAGGTGGGCTGTTTGACCTACAGAGTTCCCTAGAGCCTGAGTTTTCTGGACTGCACACCCATAGTGCACTTCAACACGTTCTTCTGCCTCTGCATTTCCTGCAAGTTGGCATCTGGGTCCAGAAACTGGATCACACTCAAGTTTGATCCTTTTGGCAAGGTGGTTGGCAAGGTGCTGGTTGGCAAGGCTACAGTCATTATTGAAGATCAGGTTGTCTCACTTAGCCAGTGGGGACCTCTTCAAGTTGGGTCTTGAGCCTTTCTATCATCGCCTTACAAACCTTTAATAACTTCTCTGCTATCTGTTAACACAAGATGTTCTAGATTCATCTTGTACATTTCCTGCTATAGATTTGGAATCAGCCATTTCTCCAAGAAGGCCTCATTTATTTAGGGGAGAAATGTTACAGTCTAGGTACTAGGGATGTTCATTTTACTAGGGTTGGTCACTGTTTCCTACCCCTTTGTAGAGGACAGGATTGGAGATTGGTCACTTGATCTGTCTATCAAGTAAACTCATAAAATATAGACAGATATATCTACATTTTTAACAAGTTTAGTTTAATACATTTTTATGAATTTATGAGTTATTATTGATACTCCAATTCAAATTTGAGATGACAGCGTTTTATTTAACCTCTTCTGCTTTACATTTATATTCTTCCTTCCCTAAGAATCTTGATTTTCAAGGACACTTGGGATAATAGAGTGGGAATATCCCATAATTACTCATCTATTTCATTCCAAATTATCCACACAATAGTCTCAGGAGAACAATACTAATAATAGTACCAATGCAGTTACTGAAAACATAAAAATTGTTTTTGCATGTAGTTTCCCCCATCCTTCTCTCATTTTTAAATAGTTGCATCTACATTTTCAGAGTATTTAGCCATTAGATACTCTGCTCTCTACCCCTTATGCTTCTTTGAGTCTCGATTCCACATGTAACTATATGTTTTAATATTCACCACCAATCCCTATGTTGATGGTCTCCCTAATTGTTTTGATGGCTTCAAGCTCAGTCTCTACTATGTTCTTCAGAAAGGACTCATGAGAACAATATCCCTTCAGTTTTTGCTTATATCCGTAACAGTTTGTTTGAACCTTTTATAGTTGCAAGTGAGTTTTGCTGGATATAAAATTATTTTCTTTGTTCTAGTATATCAAATGAGCAACTCTCTTTTCTTCTGGCCTAAAGCATTGTTTTAGAAAAAAATCTGATGATACTTAATTTTTTTTTACACTATAAGTCATGTACTGACTTTGCTTAGAAACCCAAAGGATTTTATTACAACATGGCTTGGTGTTGGTTTTTACGGGTCCATATTGTCAAGTGCATGCTATAATTTTCAGTGTCATTCCAAGTTTTTTTTTTTTAAGAAAATTTTCTTGAATTTTAGTTATTAGTACTGTATTTGTTATATTTCCTTGCTTTTGTTTCTTCTTCAGAATCCCTTGTTATCCATATGTTCAGTTTTTGTCAGTTTTTACTATTTGTCTCTTTCTCTTCAAACGTTTTGTCTCTTTATTTTTTATTTTTTAGCTTTCTTCCTTTTTACGTTTTATACTTATTAAGGGATTATCTGTTTTATTTATTTGTTGCTAGTTTAGTTGGCATTTATGGAATATTTTTTCTTTTACAATTTTTTTTCTGAGTCCTATCGCCCTATTTATGAGTTGATCTAATCTGATTGTGCTGTTATTTTGTATCATTTCTTAATATCTGTACATTTCTTTTGAAATGATGTTATAGTTTTTCATCTGTGCTGTGAGACTATCTTTCCAATATGATTTTATTGTTTCTAGGGATGTTTTTCTGCTCCTTATTCCTTTTTGTAATGGTAATAACTTTGTATGGAATTTTACCTTGATACCATGTTTCCCCGAAAATAAAACCTAGCTGGACAATCAGCTCTAATGCGTTTTTTGGAGCAAAAATTAATATAAGCCCTGGTCTGATTTTAATATAAGACCGAGTATAATATAAGACTGGGTCTTACATTAATTTTTGCTCCAAAAGACACATTAGAGCTGATTGTCCAGCTAGATCTTATTTTCGGGGAAACACAATACTTTTCCATTGTTCATTTTTATGTGAAATTAATTTCCCTGACCTTTTGGAATGTGGTAGGTTTCCGCAAACTTCACTGACATTATAGAGGTTTTTTTTTTTTTTTTTGTGTGTGTGTGTGTGTGTGTGTGTGTGTGTGTAGTGTTAAAAAAATACAGTAGATTCTTTCTGACATTCCTGGGCTGTTTCCCCTTCCCCACTTTGACCTAGACCTTCTCTTTCTTTCAGATCTCTTACTCCATATTGCTCAAGTTTGATGCTACTCACAGAAGTTTCTCATCAGTGGGGGTTTAATCTGCAAGGGAGCCCTGCTGGCTTGACAGTTCATGGGGACTAAACTACTCTATCCCTTTCAGTTCTACTTACTATGGGCCCTTTGCACTTGGTTCTAAAAAGGATAAAATCCTTCCTAGTTATAGCTATTTTTCCAAATTGGCCTGCTGAGCATTCCATGAGTACTGTTGGCTATTTTGGGGGGTCTTCTTTTCTCAGGTCCATTAAATGCCACTCCCATTATTTCCTTCTTCCTGCCATCCAGATGCCAAGTTCTTATAGGATTTGTGGCTATTGGTTTGCCCTATCACCTGGTTTGGGATTCATAAGGAAATATTGTCTTCTAGTGCTGTTTTAAAGGTCCATGAATTTTGGCTTTCGTTATCCAGTTGTTCTATCATTATAGTATTTGAAGAATTGAAAAAATCTATGCTGTCATTGCTGCCAATATCTGTCTGGAATTTTCTCCTTTATTTCTCTGTCTTATATGATTATTGACACACATCTGAGAAGCAGCACCCCAAGGGAAAGGATGCAGCTTGGGTCTCCAAAAAGGCTTTCTTTTGTACCAGCTCACTAGCCCCAATAAACTGGAACCCATGAATACAATTTCAGCAGTACCATGTTCTTGTCAGCCCAGAAATGGAAAATGTCTCGCATAGTGTTGTTTTTGTTTTGGTAATACAGTCAGTTTCCTTCCCTTCAATAAACATGAGTTTCTATTTAAACCTAGACTTATTCCAAAAATAAACATATGGTGGCTTATAAAAATAAACACAATAACAAAAAATAAAATATAATTAATATGTGGTTGAGTCATAGTAGACTAACTCCTGACACAAGCACCTGAAATATCTTGGTGTTTTAATGTATTTCTCACTTATGCCACATTCTAACTTGGATTAGAGGGTGGAATGCAAAGGGTGCTCTGTTCCACATAGTTATTCAGGGACCCAGGGCCATCTGCAAGGGCCTCAGAGTCTAAAGCACTGGCAGGGAGAGATCATAGAGTATTCCAATGGAGGATTTTAGGGACCTGTGATGTCATACATCATTTCTACCCACATGCTACCACTGGCCAGAGGTCAGTGAGGTAGAATCTTCTAACAGCAAGGGGAGCTGGGAAAAGGAGTGTAACTGTGTATCCAGGGAGAAAAGGAAATGGGGTTTGGTGAGCCCAGGATCTGCCATGGTGAGGAAATGGGAAAAGGGAAGAATAATTTACCAGGGGAGGGAGAATGTTTCAGCCAGAAAATTATTGTTTAAAGACCTGGATGTTGGGAAGACGATGTTGGCTTTGGAAAACTGAAAGAATTTGGGTATGGTTGGAGCATCAGATGAACTCAGGAAAAAAGTCTGTGGTGGCCTTCTAAAATGGGGGTTAAATATTGTCTAAGGATGCTAACCCCATCCTGCATGAGAAAAGGGGCTCTTATTGGTTTGTAAGCAAGGGAGTACCATGAGCTAACTTCTGTTTTCGGAAGATAATTCTGGCCTTCAACTATGATGGCAACATCTCTGAAATTGAAGAAGAAACCTTTCCAAACCTTTCTTAATCACGCACTGAGTTATATAAACCGGGGAAAAACTGAATTCACCTCTGCCTCTGCCCATCTAAATCATGCTTACTTGGTAGGCCCCCAGTAATGCGCTACAATCACGACCAGAGTCTGCAGTGCTTCTATAAATTCCGACTGGAAATGTAATTTCGGATCGCACAGGGCCTGTGTTGTTTCAGTGGTATCATAATCAACGACTGTCACTCCCTTTGAAGCTCATAAAGTGACCTCTTTTGACATTGATTTGTCATCTATTTTTTTCTCTGACCTTTCTTCACCTTCCGTGTCTCTTTATTTGCTAAGGCACAGTATTTTATTGCCAGGCACCCGTATAATAACCACAGTATCCATACGTTTAGCTTTGTTCCAGTCACTTCTACCTAAATAGACACTGTTGGAGCAATATCTAGTCGTAGGAACCGATACTGCAAAGCTCTCAGGAGGAGACTGCTTTTCTTCCATTAGAAGACACCAAAGTGTCCTGTCGAGTAGTCTTCTTTGCTTAGATTGGAGTCCAGGAAGATTATCACACCTATTTTGTCCTTTCTTTCTAGTAGAGCCCTGACTTAAGAAAACCACAGAAAATGATCACAATCGTGGATTCAAATCTCACGTGGACATTTCCAAGACATTTCTCTGTCTTACTAAAAGCCTGTAGAAGGTTATAAACGGGATGTAAATGAAATGTGCATCTTCCTTACAGAAGTGTGTGGTTTCTCTGGCCTTTGTGCCCCCCTCCCCCCTCTCCCCCAGCATGACCTTTAGAAAAATATGATCAGTAATCTATTGGATCATCTCTAGTCTGGCGGTGAAGGTCCAGGAGGGGAAAGTTGAGGGATTTCAATGAAAGCACCTGAAATGGCTACATGCAAACTTAGAAAAATACTCCTGTTTTTTCAATAGTTTCCAGAAGGTTCCTAAGCACCTGATGTAGGATGGATTTTTTCATTTTGGGCATCTGCTAGCTTTGCCTCGCTGAACATTCCAGTGAGGGTATGTTTTGTGTGTGTGTGTGTGTGTGTGTGTGTGTTTGTTTTGTTTTTACCCTAAGAGTTCAAAACTGAACGTGTCAGCAGTGAGCAGCCACCCAGCTTTGTAAAGAAGACCACGGCTGACAACCTCACAGCTGCTGAGGGAGTGGGCTGAGCCTTTCTCATAATGCAGTACCACACACAAGAGCCCTTTTGCCGTGGGGGCACCAGGGCGTTTCCAAATGTTTTTACTCCCGGAAAAATGTGCCAACCCCTCTGTACCTGTCACCCCCATGTCTGGTGATAATAACTATGATGATTACCAGCCCTTTCGTCGTTCTTGAAAGAACACAAAAGGACCATTTTTTTGTCCTATCAGAGTGAAACAACCAAACAAAACTGAAACGGCCACCATATTTTAAGGACAAGACCATTACTTTCTTTGTCATGTACTCTAATTGTTTGGGACAAAAGAAATAATTCTGGTAACACATATGAACGTTTTGTTTTAATGTTTATTCTTGAATAGTTCAATAGATGTCTAATGACTAGAACAAGAATTGCACAAATTTTCTACACCATTTTGAGGTGTTGTTTTGCAACCACTTTAAGATATACGCTTCTGATACAATTAAGGAAGAATGAGTGAAGAGAGGTGAAAGAAACGTACGTCTTGGTCTCCACGTCTATCTGTAGGTGTCCTGTTTATTCTCATCAGACCCCCATAATACACAAGAGCCCTCTTAATGATTAAGGGTGATTAGTCTATGGACTCCGGCTGGAAGACATAAGATTCCTTAACCAATTCCCCCAGATTGCCTCTGAAAAACCATTTCAGGAACATCCAGCTGTTGGTAGCTATCACCACCAGTCAGCTTACAGACTTCATTGTCTCCCACCCCAGTAGGATGGTACAAACCATCCTAAAAGTGCTTCTTTGGTTATTGATTGGCAATGGCCCCGTCGTAAGTATAGAAACATTCAAGTCAGGTCAAGGGGGAGCTTGAGATTGTTTTGGATATTGTGTCAGAGAAGTTATTCAACCCCTGCTCGTGAACCCATAGATCTGCCTTAGATCATTTTAGAAAGACGGGGAATGAGACGGAGACTGAGACTATAACGTGAATGTAATATGCAGTTATGACTACAGTTGTAACAAGGAATTCATTTGGAATAATTTGCAGATGGCGGTTCCTTTGACGTTGATGCGTTCAGTCACTATGAAACTTGCCCTGGCATCTGCTTCAGGGTTACCCAATATGCCTTTGGGTCCGTGCAGATTATCCTCTGAACCAAATCTTAAAGTTGACCTGGTTTTAATCACCCCACTTCACTCCGTCGCACTTCTTCAAAAGTTGCATAACCACTTTCTTCAGAGTTTTAAGATTCAGTCTCCAAATCTAAGGTGTATTTCCATTTTCCATTCATAGTGTGTCTGCCTGTACACCTTGAAATGATCCGAAAGGGGTGCTTTATTCAAAAATGCTTTCCCTACTCTTGCCATTACTGTTTTCACAGCACTTTTGCGTATTTTATAAATGGGAAATAGGACTCCGGATGGGTGATGCTGCTTTTGCATAATACCACTCAGCTCTTTCAGAGCCTGGAGTACATCATCCAGGTATTCTGTCTCTCAGGCCAACTCCTATTCCATATGTCTCTTTTCTCTCTCACCTGTGAATACAAAAAATGGCAGTGACTGTTCCAGAAACATAAGTAAAGAGTGGACCATGCCAGTAGGCATGTGTTGATTCATAATCATTGCCCTTTTAATTTGAGGCTCTGGCAGATGGAAAATTCTTTGAATGTTGCAGTAACAGCAAAAATAATGTTGGCTTCCTCTCAGCTTTTGCCTTGAGAAGCCCAAGAAGCCTGTTTCTTATAATTAGAAGGTGTGTATGAACTTGAACAGTAGCACAGAGTCAGCCATCGTAAGCATGAACTGATTCACCTTTTAGAAGTGACAACTGAAGAACTAGCCTAAGGTTGCCTGGAGCTTCCTTCAGGACAATTCCCGAAGGGAAACCCTTGTGGGTTGAAGCCAAGAATTATCAAATGACCCAGTCTTTCCCTCCCCGTCCCTATCTGTTACTTTCTTGTCTCAAAACCACCTGAGGACCTGGAACTGCTGACTTCAGCTTCTTGGCCAGTGCATAGGCCTTAGATCCTGGATGTGAAATAGGAGGAAAAAAGTCTTTCGCAAAATCTTTCTTCCATCATTTCATTGTTTTCCTGTGTCAGCCTATACGAACACCTTAAAAAAATTTCTCTTATCTCCCTTGGAGTCTGTTCTGTTCACTGATTCTTTCCCACACCTCGCTATTTCTAACCTGATAGCCGAAGCAGTGTTCCTTGATCAGAGCAGTCACTTTAAATGGCACCATTTTTATCATTTGGAGCCTTACAAGGGTCTTCTCCTAGAGAATGCAGACACTCAAGTCCTTGTGACACAGTAGCTAGGCCATAGCTGTCGTCAGATTTCCTGATTATTAGTTTAGTGACTGACTTGCTTTGGTAGGAGTCCCTTGTACTGTGACTATTTATAAACCAGCAAGTTGAGGAACAGGCAGCCAGTAATAGAACAGAGGAGGAAATGTGACTAATTGATCCATGTCTACGTTTGGGCAATGGATAACTTGAACCTCCTTTTTCTGCCCGGAATTCTTGCTGTTCCAACCATTAGGTCATTCGGAGAGTATTGGTTATTGGAGGTTGGCATTTTCTCAATTGATCAATCCTCTGCCTCTCTATGGAGTTTCTTTTGAACAGAAGGAGATGCTTGGTTTCCCTGCCAGCAGCTTTCAGATGAGGAATCATTCAGATGCAGAATGCCTGGCCCCTCTGTTATTCAATCTTGAGTTGTCCCCAACTGACCTATGACCTCAGATGATAAAGTTGCCCAGGTTACGTGGTCTGTCCCATCTAATGGAAAATAATGTAGTTTTTCTGGGCAAGGGCTATCAAGCTCTTTCTCATGTGTAACCTAATTTTTGTTGGACTGCATTGAGTTTTACTACTTCAGCAACTTCCCTGGGCCAAAGAATCCATTTATTAAGCTGTGTTGCCAGAGTTCTTTTTCACCCCTTGGCTCAGATATCTTGGCACGTCACTGTCGACAGTCCTTGGGGTCCAGGTCAGAGGATCACATAGTGTGATCATCTTCTAATAAGGTTCTTTGACATCTCAGTTATTAAATGCTTTTGAATGGGGTTCAAGCACATCTGACTTACAGCGAAGTTTGCTCCAGGTGGAGAATGCCGTAAATCTTCTGGTGGGAAATTTTCTCCTATTTTTGCTGTTCTTTGAAGATTTACTTACTTATCCTGACTGATGCTATCTCTTTCCCAGAGCATGTAGTCTTCCCAAATGGGAAGCAGAGAAGACCAGCTTCCACTTTCCTTTCTGCCCTATCCTGGCTCACTTTGTTTTCTTGAGGCCTCTTTCTTCAGACTGGCCGAAGAGCTGCTGTTGACTTCTCACGAGTGGCACTGGCTGGTGTCCCAGGATTGAAACCAACTCCAGTGCATCCTGTGGCATGAGAAGAAGGTGCTTGGAGCTCAGGCTACAGCCATTGGCCTAGGCATTGAGAAGAGGACACTGGTCAGGGGGGAGACCATGAATTCCCAGTCTGGGGTAAACCAGATGAGTACACCAGTTATCCCTTCCTTTCCTGGTCTCTGCTGTGTTACCACCTTATTGCCTCCTCCAAAGAAATTCAACATGGGATTTTCCTACCACGGGAAAAGTAGTTCTTCTCTTGTTCAGGAAGACTTACTAACCTCAGTTGTTCTTTGGTTTTCGAAGAATCGCTGTGAATCTCATGGGTCAGCATTTACCAGATGATTTCTTACAGGTCTAATTCTGAGAGATGGAGAGAAGTGTTCCACGTGAATAAGTTTGGGAAACTGTGCCTACTGCATCCTGCTTTGTGGAGATTCATAATAGCATAGCAAAGGCTCTGAGGAATCCCGTAGTCAGGAAATTAGTTTTGTGGGTACTCTAGAATTTCCCATGGATAAAAATTCTGGCCAGAGAAAGCTTGCATGAGGAAGAAACAGTTAAGTTCTGACTTATATGCTGAATAGAACTTGAACCAAGGGAGAAACTTTGGAGGTAATATTCTGGAGCTAGGGAAGATATATTCCAGAAACTCTGAAGACCACTGTGGCTGGAGAATAGTGCACCGAAGTGAGAGAGGGGCTCGGGGAAGTGGGATAAGGCTGGGACCACCGGAGGACCGCTTATGAAGGGCTTTTTGGCCACATTAGCTATTTTGATCCCCTTCCAATGGGCAAAGGAAAACCTTCAAAGGATTTCCGGTCAATATAATTAGATATGCATTGTCAAAACACCACTGTGGTTACACGCTGAGAGCAGATAGGAGGAAAATCTTCTCACACTGTAAGTTCCTCCTCTAATAGGTCAAAGGGGATGACATTGTATCCTAGTCTCTTCCAGTTTTAAATCATTTTGTTTCATTTAGAATGGTCCCTTTCACGTAGCTGCTTAGTCAGTTATCCACCCGGCCTCCCCTTCACCGAGTCACTAGTGCAGTGGGAGAGCTTCCTCTTTGGGTTGGGGGGGCCTGGACATGGTTCCCCTGCATATGGTTCCTTGGTGGGCTCTGTGGGTCTCACTGCTCCCCTCTGCAGAGAATGCTACCTCATTGTGGGCCTGGTCACGGCGGCCCTGCCCCCATTTGCTACTGAACAGTTTGCTGGATGAACTCTCTGTCCCATTTCAGCTTGGTTAAGGCCTGGGGATCCCCTTCACTGCCTCGTTTCATCTGAGCTTTCTCTGGCATTGTGACATCATGGCGGTCTGAGGTCTGGCTCTGTGTTCCAGCTGGACTGTAGTAGGATACCCATGCCCTCCCAGCCCTGGCCTCTGCTAGTGTCCCCACCCAGCAGCATCAGAGACTGTCCCCATCCCTCCACAGGGCACAAGGACCATAGGCAGCCTTCTGTCCCACACTCAACCCAAGGGAACAACTAGGAAGCAAGACTCAGGCTTCCCCTCTGCTTGTCTATGTTTTCCCAACTTTACTCTGCTGCGTTGCTCCAGGTTGGGAGGTGGGGAGCACCTGGTGAGATGGTCCCAAATAGAAAAAGGAGAAAAACTTTACATGTCTACCTACTCCAGCACGTCAACCCAGAGAAGTGAGTCAAGAGGCACATTTCAGGGTCAGCTACTGCTGCTTCTGCATACCTTCTTCCTCCCCTGACACCTTGGGCTGGAAGGGTGGGCTAGATCTTACCTCTAGTCCCATTTTATATTCTCTCCCTTGGCCTGATGTCAAACCCTAAAATCCAGTATAAAAGCCAAAAATCTTACTTTGGAATTGAGAATTCCCGTTCTTGCTCTCTATGAGGCTTGGCTTAGAGGCGTCTGTCCAGCTACAGAGGTCAAGCAAGGCAGCTTCGAAGCTCACAGCTGAGCAGCTTGTTCTTCTCGGTCATTGCCATCTAGTGCCCCTGTTGGGGCCGTAATCCTCATGGCTCAGCCATGGAGATGGATAGGTGCAAAGGATTACAATTTAATGCCTCGATTTAGGATTTCCAAAATATTCTCCCTGTTGAAAGTAGGAGCAAGGTCTGCTAAGAGACATACTTGAATTTGGACTTAGGTGATGATAATGGGGATGGAAAGAAATTAATGGCTTAGAACAATATCTAGATGGTAGGATTTACAGTACTCGGTGCTTGATTAAATAAGGTGACTTGGCCGAATGTGAGGCTCTCAGGTTTCTGGTTGAATGGATGGATGGTGATGCCATTTACTGAAACCCAGGACACTGGAAAAAGAATTGTTCGGGGTCGGGGGACTAATCCACTTGTGCGCATGCTGAATTTGAAGTTCATGCAAGACATCTAAGTGGAGATACCATGTAACAAGTAGGAGATACAGATTAATAGCTCAAAAATTGATATTTCTACGGGAAATTGTATCATAATCGTAGGTTTGGTTGGTGTCTATGAAATTAGAAGAATAACTAGAATAACCAAATGGTAAATAGTTTGATGCAACCATCTCGCTGTAGGCAGAGGCTTACCAGTGAGACCAGACAATGCATATGTCTACTGGTTAATATGTCCTCTCTCAGGCCACATCCCATGTTTCATCACTCTGCCTCTCCTTGAAGGACACAGTTCACATTTACATATATTAATATATTCAATCAGTTTACGGGAAACTCTTACCAACTAGGAAACAATTTTGTCTCTCTCCAATGATGTTGCATATCTCTATTCTGATCCCATTCTGGGTTCCTCTTAAGATTTTCCTTTCCAAAGTCCATTTTATTTCTGATATTACTGTATTCTCCAAATACTTGAACACATATTGATGAGCAATGAAGCTAGAAATGTAGGTAGGGGCTAAGTAACTAGAAGATAGTTGGGCTTTATCCTACAGTAGGCCCTGGAAAGCCATCGGTGGGTTGTAAGCCAATGAGCCAGTAACGCAACTTGGGTGTGCTTGCCTGGGGATGACCTCCATGATCTAATGCCAGTAAGTTGACTAATTGAGTTAATTCAATACCTATGTATTGATCATCTCTTTTGCATAAGACACTGTGCTAGATGTTATGTGGATGTAAATGTATGAGTTCAAAAAATCTGTCCAGTTAATTCTGCTACCATCCATTTGCGATACAAGTAGAAAAATCAGCACTAATTTTAGGTTTGATTTGTAAAGAAATGCCCATTCTGTTTGTAATGGAATGTCAATGGTTCCTGGCATAAATACTTTATTAATGAAAAGCTTTAACCCTTCCAGATCACATCAAGCTCTGTAAACATTCTCTTTTTTTCAGCTCTGGAAATGCCCGACTACTTGTTCTTGGGACATTCCTTTTGTCATTTAGCAGAATTATATTATTTTCTTCAGATTCCTAATGGAAAATATAACCTAACTATATATTTTTATTTTATTAAAAAAAAATGAAGAAGCAAACACACCAAAGACTTTTGCGTGAAAATTACATGTTTCAAAAGAAACATAGACGAGAAAGTAGTCAAGGGATTCTTTCAGGATTGGATTTTAACATCTCTGACCAGTTGGGCGAAAATTGTTTTGAAGATGTATTACATTCCCTGATCAAATGGAAAAAAAAAAAGGCACCTGCCATCGTATCTAGGAAACACCGGGCTAACATGGCCACAAGCCACACACGCCTTCCCACATGGCCTTACTGTGAAAGCCTTCCAGTGTCCCATTTTTAGCAACTAGAGCAACTTTGTGCCTCTTCATGGAGACTGGCCATCTCAGAAAATTAGGGAAAACTCTAGACTTGTCATTATTTTCCCTTGGAAGTCCCCAAGTGTAGTTAATGGATGATCTTTTCTTTCTAATGTTTAACCTAGCAATTCCTTTGTTTCTGCCACTTTTAATACCCGAGTTAACTTTGTAGATGCCTGTACTTTAAATATATGAGTCAGGGGGTTTTGTTGAAACAGTGTTATGTTAAAAATTTCTATCAGGTGCACTTCAGAGATGTGTCAATAGTTGCCCAGGTTTTCAACTTCCTACAACTTGGTATTATGGTTTTTTTCAGTCCTGCAAGGGTTAATTTTCTTTGCTGCTGGGAGTGTTTGATGTGAATCCTCCTATATTAATGTGGTTTTTGAAATGAAAAATCCCTACATGCACAAAGAGTGCCTTGGATAGTTTTGCATTTGCAAATAAAGCCCTAACAAATGCTCATTTAAAAAAATATATTTTCCCAGCTGAGCACATTAAGGCTATATGCAGCATCTTTGTATTCACTTCAATAAACCAGGTGTGCTTCTGGAGATTAGCTATTTTTTATAAAGAATGATTTCAAAATAAATGACAATGGCCTCATTTCTCTTTATGCTGACGATAACATGAAAGGGAAACTGCCGTGATTAGTTTTAATATCTCAGATAGCTTAATGAGTACTTACTAAAAATGTGAGTGTGTGTGTGTGTGTGTGTGTGTGTGTGTGTGTGTGTGTTTGAGCGCACAAGCATAGAAAGTGGATATATGTGCACACATGTGCCTGAATAATTTTCTAACATCTTAAGTAATACCTGTCAGGGATTTTAATAACCCAGCACCAGTGAATTATTCTGGTGGCTGTTTTTACTGAGGCTTTCTGTAGGAAGTCCATTTCCCCATGGAGCTGGGTTTTTTTGTATGTGTGTGTTTGTTTTTTTTTGAGTGCCAGTCAGAAAATATGAAAATGGACTGGGATTTTCTGTGTCAGTTGGAGTCAGCTATTGCCTGCCTCTTCATAAGTTCTCTGGAGCGCTTTTGCACCTTCTGTCTCCTCTGTAACATGAGTGGGAAGTCAGCGTAGGCATGTGAGGTGTATGGGTTATGTTTGGAATAGTTAGTATGTGGATTGCACTAGGAACTGATGAGAGGTGGATTTAAGATTTCGAAGAAGGGGTCACATTCATTTATATAGAGTGAACTTGGTATGGGGTGGAATTGTGTCACTCCACAGATCGTTCTTGTACATTCCTGCGGTTAATGAATAGAGGGAGCGCATACAGATGGTGGGAGGGGCCTATGGTGGAGAAGTTAGGTAAGCGACAGAGCTGAGAGTATTAGTAGGGCTGATGTTCAAGTGGCTGATCTCGGAGGCCAATCTGGGCAGGGATTCCCATGTCGCCAGAGGGAGGGTGGTCAGCAGGCAGAATGATTCCAGAGGGATCACGTGGATATCCTGGGGAAGGGAAGGCCAGCCAGCCTTGAGCTTCTGCATTTCAAGGTCTGCTACCATGTTTGGTAAACTGGAGAGGTAATTATTACTTTATTAGAGAATTGACTAAGTCTTGATTATTTAAAGATGGATTATTCAGGGCGCAATAGTCAAAGGATCCATAGGTGCTGTTTTATTTCCTTTTTTCTTGCCTTTGGCTATTTTCATGCTATTGATATCTTTTCTAGAAATTGAAGAGAGAAAGGTAAAATTAAAATATGGCATTTTCTTGTCCCTTTCATTCAGAATTCTGGGGGATGGTGTAAGCAAAGGGACTGGATTGAAGCTGTTGCTGAATATGCACCGGGGGGCGGTGAATATCTAGGAAACACAGTTATCCATATTTTCTGTAACCCCTGGTAATTGATCTTGAGTTCTCCATTTTGAGTTCCTAGTTTTTGTTTTGTTCCTGTGTGGGCACAATCTATATAAAGAACATTAGCACTTTGTCTTTAGAATTATGACTTAAATTACTGATTATGTGTGTTTTTAAGAGCCAGGATGTGGGTGCAGATAAACATTATTCTTTTGGCTCTTAGCCTGAGAAGCTGGCTCAATGTGAGCATAATGAAAATAAGATTAAAAATAGCTAAATTTAAAACTCTGGGTTAAGATAATGGCCCTTTAATAAAAATATTGAGGAGCACTATTGTCGCAGGATGCTTTTTTTGGCTATTGCAAAACTGAAAAGGGTCAGCAGTGATGCGTTTCACTTCAGGAAGTATGACTGAGAATTTTTGGTTAACTAGAGCTAAATGGCGCAATCCTCATTTATTATTGATAGGTTTTGAAAAGGACACAAACTTTTCAGGTTGAATGTGGTGGTTTGATATTATTTGAGTAAATGAGAGAGAGCGAGGCTTCCTCTCTGTAACTGAACTCAGCTTCCTTCTTTCCATTTATGGAAAGCATCTTTGAGGCCCAATGTAGCTGTGGGCTGGTCACTTTGCTGTGTCTGGAGCTAGAATGTGGTATGACTGCCCCATAGATGTATAAGGTTTGTCTTTGCTGAATTTCCTGCTGGATGTTGGGGCTTGAGCATCTATACATAGGTTATTATGGAGTGGCGGATTTCTTTTTGTTTTTGGGGGGGATGCCAAGAAATGCTTAATGTTTGGCATTAGATTTGAACTGGAGCTGGGAGCAAAAGGAGAAATAGGAATTTATGAGAGTGTAATTTTGAGGCTAGCCGGGAGATCAGGCCACTGAGGAATGAAGGGGGTGATTAACGTCCTGTGCCGGAGAAGGTGGTATCCTCCCATCACAATGGGTGAAAATCGTGGCTGTCTTCCTTATGAACTGGGAAGCAACCTCAGGGTACAGTGGGAAAGCTGACAAACAGCAGCTCCCTGGCTGTGTCACAGCCGTTGCTCCTTGCCAAATCAAAGCCTACTGGCTGCTCTCGTTTAAATAAACCCCTTTGGAGAGCTTTTGAAAAGGCAAATAAAAAAAAAAATGAACAGATTGGGTTTCTAATTTTAGCCGTGACAGCTTATAATTAGAAACTTCTCCAAACTTACCTGTTTACAAACACCTGCACCGATACTGTGTGTTTTCTGTTATAGAATGGGCCTGTGGTGGCAAGGAAAGTGGGGGGGAGGTGGGAGGGGAAGGGGGTTTGGCAGGGTCCCTCTGTTTGTGTATTCTTTTACTGCTGCAGGATGTCTGCAGTGTGCCTGTGTGTGTGCACGTGTGTGCATGTGTGTGAATGTGTGTATGTTCACTTGTGTGCGTGTGTGCGTGCGAATGACTTCTTTACTTGCCTCCTGGGTGAATGCTTCACTGCCATCCAGCAAATGCTATGGCCTGCGTCATATCACAGAGATCTCCTTTCTGGGGAATCAAAGAAATTGGTGGTCAGTTGTTATTTGGGACAAGGTTAGATTCTAAATGACACCCTAGAGAGAAATTTCAGCCACTAATTTTAGCAACTCAGGATCTGCACTGGATAAAATGCTTTCTCTATTTCCATAATTTCTATATTTATATGTCATTCAGCATACTGTATAGCTGAGTGATTCAAGACAAACAAATAGAGCTCCCCATAATATAAATAATTCTACATTTTATCAAAGCAGAAATACGTATCTGGGGTTAGAATGAGCCCATCTAGTGAAGGGATGGTGTCTTTCAACCAGAAATGGAATGCTATCAGGAAGCATCATGGTGAGTGACAACTGTACCGCGGTACTCACTGATTCCACATCGTAAAATGTCTGTTGAGAACCTACTGGGTGCATTGCTTTGAATATAATCTTAATGATTTATCAGGACAAGTGTCATTATTCCTTTCAAAGAAGGAAAAAAAAATGTATTGCATGCCAAAGCAAGATTTAAAATAAAAAGTAAAATTAGAATACATATTCACAGACCAATACCTAATTTTAATTTAAGTGGAGAGTTTGTAGGAAACTAAGCAGGTGTGGGCTTTAGCTGTGACACTTGAGTCTGCCAGTTGGTTGGGTGACAGTCAGATGCCTGATGACCACTTAATGTTGCAAGGAAGAAACAAAGTAAAAACAATAAACAAAAACTATATATATAGGGTTTGTTATGGAAACTGATTTTTCCGGAGAAGCAAAAGTTGGAAAATTGACTTCTCAGATCTAATCTGGACTTAGCTCAGTTCTTGCCCTGTCATATGTGGGATCAATTAGATTAAATGACTATTTTAAATCTCTCCTGACCTATTCATTTTAGGACTCTGTACTGTATTACGTAGGGATGGACGTGAGCTCACATACGTGTGCGTATGTATACAGACATTCTTTCAACGCTTAAAAAGCACTAGCTTTATACCAACTTGCAATGAATGTTTAAAGGAGTTAATGCGTTCGCTGTCTTGTAGCAGAAGAGTAATGGGGGTATTAGGGGAGGAAAAAGGGCTTTTGGCACAGCTTGTAGGCTGTTATTTTAACCAACTGTGGTGTCAGCTATGATCCTTTTTCAGTGTTTCTGACTATGGAGCCTCTTAGCTAGAGATCCCTGGGTCTTCATGATTTCATTTTGGTTATGAAAAAGATGAGAATATTTTTAATGCTTTTATACTCCGCATAGAGTTTTAAGCCAAAATTGAGGAGGAGGCCGTGAACTAGTGGAGGAGACTGTTAAGAGTACCCAGTGTGGAAGGGAGTAACGGAATATGCTATAGGGCAGTGGGATGTATTGCCAGAAGCTACAAATGGAACTCAGCGTGCTCTGTGCTCACGTGATTGATCTGGTATGTCTTTCCTTCAAGCCTAGCAAATTTCCGAGCCTCCCTTTGGGTTGAGGGGAGTAGGGGCCCTCAGCATCAATTGAGTGTCACCCCGTATCTAGCACAGGTACAGGAGTAGGGGGTGGAGTCAAATGAAGTCGGTTTGAGTCTCAACCCAAATGCCTGCTGAC
Organism: Rhinolophus ferrumequinum; assembly: GCF_004115265.2. Classification (NCBI taxonomy): domain Eukaryota; kingdom Metazoa; phylum Chordata; class Mammalia; order Chiroptera; family Rhinolophidae; genus Rhinolophus; species Rhinolophus ferrumequinum. The sequence continues at coordinate 8,879,609 of NC_046310.1, read as the reverse complement.
AGTGTGTTGCCTGGGACAAATTACCTAACCTCCCTCCGTCACAATTTTCGCGTAATGAAAAGCCATCTCAGGAATTTTTTTTTTTTTGAAGGTTAAAGGTACTAGAATTGTGAAGCTATTTCACAGGACAAGAAACAAATTAACAGTAGCTAGAAAAAAATCCTGACATATTCCCAAGCTAAAACTCTCATCAGTTAAAAAAAAAAAAAAAAAAAGAAAGAAAGAAAGTTTTTGATTGCTCACTCAACTGCCATGAAAATTTAACCAAAGCAACTCCTTTACAATAATACTAAATCTCAAAGGAGTAAGGTGAATAACTGGAAAAGAATTACAGATTTCCCATTCAAGGGCAGGTGAATATGGAAAGGAAAGGAAAAGGGACATTTCTTTCCTGTGGCAGACAAGGATTAAGATGACACAAGCATCCTCAGCTCCTTTCTCCATCGGACTGGAGACAAGGCAGTGACTTCAGAAGGTTCTCGGCCAAGATGCTGAAGAGACAGACTTTGAACTCACCAGCCTCATGCCCCATGACCAGTCCAAAAGTTTATTCCATTGCCACTTACATCACCCAATTTGAGACCATTAGTCTGAAATTAAATATGTATAAACAGTGTCAGTTCTTATGAAACAGAAGCCAAGAATATGGGGCCAATATGTATTCTGTGGGAGATATCACTGCATTAAACTTAAGCTAGTAGTTCTTGCCATCCTTCCATTTTCTCCCTCCTCTCGTGTGTGTGTGTGTGTGTGTGAGTGAGTGAGTGTGTGCTGTTTATTTCCACATTCTTCCATCGTGTCCAGCCTGCGAGGATGAAGACAGATTTGATGGGGTCATGTGAATCACTCTGTGACTGGTTACAAACTACTACTATTCAGGAGGCATTGACAGGGTTAAAAACCAATGACAGTCTTCCAATTGGAGGCGCTTACATTGGTGGGGGAAGAGCAGAACATATCAAGGTATAAACAATTTGCAAACACACGAAAAGTTTGTGAAAACGCGTGCAAATTGATAGGGTGTGGAGTGTGTGTGTGTAAGCGCTTTGAAATGAAACTCATCGTGGATTTAGTTAAGTCAGAAAATATACACAACTTTTGGAGGAGTGAAAATAGTCTTCAAAAAAAAAAAGGTGGAGGGGGATGGACATTAAATATCTACCCTATCTGTGTATTAGGGTAGAATCTCAGGAGCCCAGAGATAAAGGCGAAGCAAAATATTTGTCATTGGGGAGCAGAGTGAGGCTCCTTGAGACATTTGTCGATACCTCACCCAGTTTTTACACAACAGGCTCAGGCAATGGCACACAGGAAGTGATTCCTTTGACGTTGGAGGAGAGACTCTTGTGGTCAGTGTTTTCCAGCTGGGATTCAAAGAAAGGATGCTGCTTAGCTGACAAGCCCGGTATGACTGAGGAGTGTCAAAAAGGGACAAGTAGAGACCGGCTTGAGAACAGAAGCATTGTGATGTGAACTGACTGGTTTCTTGTCACATATGATACTCTTAGCAATGGAGTGGCGGATTGGTGGTCAGTTGTTATTACGTAGGGATGGATTACGTAGGGGAACGAACTTTGGCCAGAGGCACAGATGTGACTTGGGCTAAGACGGCAGTCCTAGATCGTCTTTAAACTCTGAGGAGTACTTTAGAATAACTCTGCCTCCAGTTCATAGTTTTTTCACTGAATCATTAGAGTTTGCACTGCCATCAAATTTTTGACTTTTGTATTAAACCTAAACATCCTGTTGTGTATTGCAGGACCCTGTGATTTTTTTTTTTCTTTTCTATCTATATCTCACTTCTGTGGCCAGAGATATTTGAAGGGGCTGGCCTTGTGGAGAAAACTGTGTGTAGTTTACTAAGAATATAGGCCTGCTTCTAGATCAGAGTGCTAAATAACCTCCACTTCCGATTTCTACTATTAAGACTATTCATAACAACAGTAGCTATTCATTACTCTAAAAATGCATTAGCACTTTACTAAAGACTTGAAAAAATTTGAGACATAAATGACATACAAGATTACATTGATGCCAGGTACACTAAACACTTTTCATACATCATCCATTTAATTCTCACAGCAATCCTAATGAGGGATCTTATTAGTTCCATTTCAACAATGATGACACTGCAGCAAAGACATTTAGAAACCCGACCAAAGTCACACAGCTGGGATTTGAACTCAAGACCGGCCTACTCTATCTTGTCCCTCATCCACAAAGAGGCTTTGACATTGAGTTAGAAGACCTTTTGAAATACTGTGAACATGTTAAAAACAAGGGAATGTATAGATACTGGTCGATAAAAGGTGTTTTTTTTTCCCATTTTTTCCATGGCATGGAAATGTTCCCAAATGGCATGGAAATGTTCTCATTGCAACACAGGAAATCCTACTTCTGGATCCTGTAATTTGTGGTGCCATGTTTCATTCTGGGTTGCTTGTCAATGACTCTTCCATGTTACTAGAAGAACCGTGAAGCACATGCTGTACTTGCTGTGACACAGTGTGCCCGCAGCCTGCTCCCTTCTCTGTCCTCCCAGAGCCTCTGTGCATAACTCTGGGGACAAGGCAGGAAGGGACCGAGGCTGACTCCCCTTGCTTCCATGTCTTCCGCTCGCCCCTGTCTTTGTTAAAGGTTTTGTGGGAGAAAGTCGGCTTTTGTCTCAGCGGAAGAAGCAGCAATGCTTCCGGTAGTTCAGGTGTCAATACCCTGCAGGACAGAACAATGTGTTTCCTCGTTGGTGGCCAGCGTACATCCCCCATTGGTCCCTAGGACTTGGCTGAATTAGAGAGGAAAGTCCATGCAGGCCTATCTGAACTTCAGAGTCAGGAGCGGCAGGGCTTGGGACAGACCAAAGAGGACAAAGAGATATCAAAAGACATGTGTCGACACAATAATAACAACAGAAGAAAATCTGACGTCTGACTTTGCCATATAAGGAAAAGAGAGAATTGCAGTCATGTGAGAGCAACAGGGATGTCTTTGGCATTCAGAGGGCATCTCAGTTGTCAGTGAGCTGAGCTCGCAGGGATGGGAGGATGCTGTGGAGAGTTCAGCTGAGGAATGGCCTCTGGGACTGGTGGGTTTAGAATGGGTGATGTGTGGGGTAAGGGAGCCAGGTGGCACTGGGTCCTGCAGACAGAGACAGGTGCTTCTGTGGGGAGAACGGCTAGGACACAGCAGGGTTTTTTTCCTTTCTTTCTCAGTCTTCTTTCTGTCCGGGGCATGGACCACTTCACCTCCCTTAGCAGGCGGCACTCTGGGTGAAATCCTTGCTGGAGACTTGACACAGCATGCAGCCATTGCTAATGAGGTTGTGTGGGTGCTTTCCTAATCTAAATAAAGGATTAGAGGTGCACCCCCATTTCATCCATCCCTCCCTTCCATAAGCCTTAGTCATGGGTTGCTGCAGGCGTGTGGCCACAGGAGACCGTCTGTGCCTCAGGCTATCAGTGGAGATAGCTATTTAAGAGGTTTTACTTTTACATCTGAGCAGCCAAATTGTGCATGTAACAATGGGGACCAATTATTGCACAATAGAGCATCCCAGATGAAACGTAGAGAGTGTGTGTTTAATATGCAACGAATGACACTACCTTCTCCTAAACAATGAGAACATTTCCATGCCATTTGGGAGAAGGGGAATTCCACTCTAAAGTTTCCATTGTTTGTGAAAGTGATACATGCGATCATTTCATCCATGATTTTCAAAACAGTCGCCCCCAAATGAAACAAGTGATAATAAAATGTTGCCATTTAGGTTCATGTATATGGGCTATATAACTTCTGGGTTTGAAATGTCATTTTTATACCCCTTTCTTTGGAAATTGGATCTTGTTGGGTTTTATTTCATCTCCTGTTCAAGCAATCGTAATGTTGAAGAGATGGATTTAAAAATCCATCCTATTGACAGTCGTCCGGTCATCCTGAATTGAACATGAATCCTGAATTGAGACTCCTTACTTCCCTCAAGGCTCTTAAAGTCTACTTTCATGGCCTCCAACAGAAGTCAGTGGGAAGAATCTGCTCAGCATGTTTCACAGAGGAAAAAGTGAGTCCCAGAGCAGATGAGGGATTTGATCCAAAATCACAAAATGAAAGAACTGACCAGTCGGTTAATGGAGGACTTACTGAAAACTTAATTTTCAATAACTAAAAGGCAATGAAAGCAGAAGAGGCAAAAAATCAACAGGCCACTTTATTAAAGAAAGCAATTTTTCTATTAAAAATGTAATTAGCCTGGAATCTTTTATGTAATATAGTAACCTCGTTTTCATTGGTCAAATTTAACATGACCAACTCATCCTGGTTTGCTCAGGACTGGCCTAGTTTTGCACCGTAGAATGTGGAAAATTCCGAAGTCCAGAAACCCCTGAGTTCAGGACAGACAGAGACAGTTGGTCCTACTGAATATGGTCCCCCAAAAGCTTGAAGTTTTAGTTAAAGTTGTCATATGTCTGTCCCCTCCCCACCAGGCTAAGTTACTTCATGCTCAGCGATTTCTCTTAAGAGGGAAACTGAAATCTGTGAAGTAGAAATGTATGTAAACTTTGCTGCTGCCATGCTTAGACAGGGAGACAATCAGCATTGAGTCTGTACTATGTCTTCCTTTTTCTTCTGGAATTCTCCTCTTACCCTCTCCTCCACATTTAGGACGGTGGCGGGATTATGGAGGTTGGTGGGAGAAATGTTCTCTAAGCATAATCTTTCTGGCATTGGGTTCAAGACTGGAGTAGACTGTAGCATTCATACCCAGCAAGGAGAGACATGGCGAGCATCAAGCATCGGCAAACTTTCTCCATAAAGGACAAGATGATCAATAGTTGAACCATTTCTGGCCACGCATGGTCTCTATAACACAGTTTTTGTTTTTTTTTAAACAACTTTTTGAAAATGTTTTTCTTTTTAGCTTTCAAAGGGCATGGACCCGATTTGGCCTCCATGCCAAACTCTCCTGTAGAGTTTTGTGTGCAAACGAAATATAATCTGAGTCACTTCAATTTTAAATTTTCTAGTATCCACATGGAAAAAAGTCAAAAGAAAGTTAATTTTAACAACGCATTTTATTTAACCCAGTTATCCTAAATCTTACCATTTCAACATGTAACCAATATAAAAATTATTAATGAGCTATTTTGCATTTTTTTGATATTAAGTCTCTGAAATCCTGACAAGTTGCTTTTCAAGAGTCCAGTAAATGCATATGCCCGGTGGTTACCACCACACTGGACAGCTCAGCTCTGCAGCCTCTTTGACAAGGGGTCAGCCAGTCTCCTGTAGTCCATCCACCTTCAGTGAGCACAGGAAAAAAAAGAAAATGAAGACGGTAGAACTGGAAGGAGACTTAGAGATCGTCTAGCCTAATCCTTCATTTTGTAAACGAGGAAGCCGAGGGTCAGAAAGGGTAAGCAGCAGCAAAACTCGGATCTCTGGACCCGCCAGTGGCCTCCAGTCCACGCTGTGAGATGCAGAGTGGTCATGAACGACCTTTACCTTGGGGTCACCAGGAAATTTTTTCTGGTCGCGGTGATGTGTTCATTCGATGCACAGCTTATGATCTGTGGCAAATGGGTGAGAGGTCTTGTTGGGAAAAGGGGTGCTGTCTGTGGGAATAGAGAAAAGGGAAGGGAAAGGAAGATCTGTGCTCTGATCACCTGGTTGATGGACATGTAGATAAGAATATGTGCGCCGTGCGTGGGTGTCTTTGTGGGACATTGCTTCTGGACCGTCTTCTTGTCTCTTTAACCGAGGCTTCATCCTAGATGAAGGGAGGGACATGGGGGCTGAAGCTAGTGGGGTGGTGAGGATACTGAATGGTGCTTGTTCTCTTTTCTTTGCCTGGGAAGTGCCCGTCCTTTGGGGTAAAAGGAGGACTAAGCTGAGTAAATATTAGTTGTGCGATCAGAGTAAATGGAAGAAAGCAAAGTTTCCTTGCTTCAAAGTAGCCTGAACCCATGCCTGTCCTTGGGCATTTTCTTTCTTTTTGGTCAGTGTGCGTTTTTCCGTTTTAGATCTGACTCCTTTTCTCCTCACTTAAGGGAGACACAGACCAGCTAAAGAATTTTATGAATAGAAAAGCCCTGTAGTGCATTTAGCTTGGGGAAAATGTCCCTTAGAATAGATTGTTTCTGAGTCAAGTGTATAAATATTCTGGCTCAAGACTATACCCTTTTTTCTTAATGAATTGGCCTGGCAGTAGGTAAAGCCAAGTGTGGTCTAGTGGAGTGTTCCAGAAAGAAAAACTGAATGGACACAAAGCCCAGTCATAGTTTTCAACTTTATATAATGGGTTTCACAATATATTAGAAAATTTACTTTATGACAACTGGCAGGACCTGTTGTGTAAGTCAGTCAGTTTGGAAGGAGTTTGGTGTCTCCTCTTACCTCAGGCTCCCTAGTGGGTGAATTTTGAAGACACAACCAGTTGCCAAGGGGCCTGTACTGTTTCCTGGTAAGTCATTGAAGTTTATCATCCCTTACGGTCGCTTTCCAAGCCAGTGAGTATAAAAAAAAGGGAATTTTTCATGGATTACTTTAAAAGAGGGCTGCTAATCAATTTTTATTATTTTACGCCCTCTGCTTTTTATACCACCCCCACCAGCTGGTTAATCATGCAAAAGCTGAACACTTCATTAGTCAGTACATGTTTGCCCATGGGCATTTCTATAGTAAATTAGTTCTTTCTATTTATACAGGTAAGTCACGGCCAAAAGTCTTACAAGGTATCAAAGGTAAAGGTTAGAATTAATTTCTTCTCCTTATTCTTCTCCTTCTTCTCCTCCTTCTTCTTCTCCCTTTCTTTTTACTGCTCTTTCTCCCCCTACTCCCTCTCCTCCTCCTCCTTCAAGTATTTTCGAGCACTCGTTTTAAACTCTGAGCTCTAGTGATGCACAATTATTTTTGAATTAAAGAGAAGATAGTTTTCTGGAGGGCTCAGTGTGACAGTATAGGAATGGCGAACGTGGTTTTTGGTACAACCCTTGATTTTTCAGAAAGCAGGCGCCTAGGGTGTCAATACTTAGTATTTTATTCCAGGCAAGACCTGGGGAACTATTGTGAAGAGCCTCTTTCAATTCAAACAGAAGGCAGAATAGAGGTTAGACAGAGTCATCAACAAATTCTTTTTGAACACTGGTGCCATGTACTCATGTAGTTGGGTGTATGACTTGTGTACAAACCCATTAGCTACATATAGGTGGGCTTTTTTTTTTTTTTTGACATTTTGTGCTAATTTCCAGAAAGTGGAAAAATATTCTTTGCTGGCTTTATTTTGTCAGAAAAAAATTACTGGTGTATTTAAGGGGAAATAATGATGGCTGACTGTCTCCTGAAATTTGCTCTTCCTAAAGACACAGAATTCAACTCAGAAGTTTCTCTCACCTCCATTCTGGGAAGAATTGTTTTTAATAGAGGTTCTACAGTTGTGCAAATTCAGCTAAACGGGCAAAGCTCAGGCCTCTTCTGACCTTGGCATCAAATCTTGATAATGCTGTACTCAAAAGGAGGGTCAGCTTGTGTCTGCTGGCCACGGTTCTCTGTATGCAGGAATCAAGTTTCTGCCTCCCATGTGGGTTCTTTTAGTCTTCTCTCTGCAGAGCTTTTCCAGCCGAAGAGTCTTCGGGCAACATCTACTCTAGTGGTCTTCTCCATGGAGGTTTTAAGTCCTTCCAGATCTCTGTGGAGAGAGGAAATGGTGGTAACGGTTGCATCCATTCCTTCCATAAAGCTGAAATAAGATGCTATTCTGTAAGGTCAATGTCCGTAGATCATCTGGAAACAAGGAACGTGCACCAGTGGAAGTGACAGGGCTGTGGGGGTTGAATAGGAATTTTAGGAATGGGATTCAGAGGGAAGTGCAAGGTCAAAATCTGCTCATTTTTTGAATCTCTGTGATTCTTGTTGCGGTTTTTAGAAAATGGGGATAAATACGAGTGGCCTGTTGTTTGCTCTCCTTCCACCTCGGATAGGAAGGCATTCGATTAGAAAACCTTGATAGACATGGCAATCAGAGAAAGGCTAGCTGGACATAACAATTATGCCCGAGTGATACTCTTGACTGAGAAGACGTCTTTCATCGCTTCACCCTTAAAGTGCAAGTGTTGTACCATATTGTGACCTGTCTGCTTTATTTTGTCATATTTTTGTGCTCAGGGTTTTGACAAAACTCCACCCCAAACAAGGAACCCAAGCTTTGCCTCCCATGTGCCACCTCCCTTCTGATCTGTGGGTAGCTCTGCGTGGTGGGTTGATGATTGCTGGGAGTGAAACCTTTTCTTTTCACATTGGTTTAATTCCAGTTTAACGGTGTGGTTTGCGGCTCCCTGCTTGCAGTTTCTGTTCCTGTTTAAAGACTCAAACCTATTGTTGGCGAAAACCCATTTCTAGCCAACATAATTGCGTTGCTGACTGGCAGGGGTAATGCAATGGACAATATTATGGAAAAAAGAACCTGTTGCGGGCCCTAAGATTTAGCTTGATTTCTAATTACGTTGAATCCCTCTGTAAGGGTGGCTTGGTAGGGCTGAAGAACACATTTCATGAAGAACTGGAGTGTAAGGTGAGGAGGAGGGCATTTGGGAGGTTTGGGGGAGCTGATCTTCTCTAAGATGGCACCTGTAATTGGCCAGAAGATTGGTCACCATTTCTTCTGTGTATCATATGGGTTCAACTTTATTCATTCTCTTTTGGGCTCTCTGTGATTTTCCTGAATTATTATGGTCAGTAGGAAGTTGGTCTTGGGGACAGTGTATTTTGGGAACAGGATAAACACGTGGCCTTTGTAATGGGTGATTTGGTTTTTAAACTTTTATTTATTTTACGTGTGTTTTTCCAGGACCCATCAGATCCACATCAAGTTGTTGTTTCAATCTAGTTGTGGAGGGCGCAGCTCACAGTGGCCCATATGAGGATCGAACCGGCAACCTTGTTGTTAAGAGCACCGCGCTCTAACCAATTGAGCTAACCAGCCACCTCATGGGTGATTTTTAAAAATTTACATAGAATATTGGAAAGTCTTACCTTATAAGATACATCTTTTTGAACAATTTTGGGGGACTCGGTCCACAGTAAAAACTAGAAAAGAAAGGGGTGCTGCTTGGTCAGAAACATCCTGGCAGTTGAGTAAAACCATTAATACCCAAGACTAGGCTCTTTACGTGTTGGCAGGGTGGGCAGGAAGGGCATCCCTTCTGATGGAACACCATTTTCTAGCACTGGGGCTCTGGGTGGAATGTTTTTTATTAAGCAAGTCATCCATAAGGCATGGTAGGCTGTTTGTGTGTAGCAGAATGTTGCAGCCTGCAAAGTTAATGCAGTTAATAGTCAACTGAACTTTGGGGGTGGAGTGAGGTTACTAATCCCTTAGATTTGCTAGAAAAGGCTACACATTAATAGTACTCCAAATCAGACACCCCCAAGTGGATCGCCACATGTGTCATCACATGTCAAACATCACACCACTTCAGCCAAACTTAGGGCAAAGGGGCTGTTGAATCACCTTTTCACTGAAGCGCTGGCCTTCCCTGAACCCATAACTCTTTGGGAAGACGTGAATGGCCTTACGTGACTGTATATTTTACATAGTCTTTAATTAACATTGAGTAATGTCCTTAAAACTCTTGCCATTTGCAGTTCTTCCAATAAACGGGACCAATTTGGTTCTGATTCTCTGCTGAATTTAATTGAAATGAAGCATGTCTGGCATCTCTTTCTTTGCCTTAAAGGGCACGATGTTCTGTGGCTTCGTTGGGCTCAGGGGCTGGATCTTGGAGGGGGGTCTAGTCAGCAGGTAGAGGGGCAGGTGTCTCACAGGCCACAGGTCGGGGCTCTGTTCATGCCTCCAACTCAGGTCGGACTTAAATCATGAGTTGCTGAAAGTTCCATGGGGCTCAGCAGGCCCGACGAGAGGTCAGAAAACCAAATGTAAGGTGTTAAGTCACCATGCACGGCTGCCCTCAGAGGGGAAGAGTTAGGAACCGGTTGTTCTCTGCTGAGGCTTTGCTTTTCCTCGTTCACAGGAATTTTCCTTTTTCAGCTGTTTCTTCTCTCGTCGTAGGCTGTGTTTTATTCCAGTTAGGAATAATGTGTAAAAGGGAGAATAGAAAGTCAGAATGAAAATGGCCTAGCGTGACTATGGTGATTCAGTCGTACTGTGACCATATCACGTTATATTAGTGGTTCTCCAGGATGGGGTCTCCTAAGACGCTGGTGTGGTCCTCCCTCTTAGAAATGATTTTATTGGTATAATGAACATTCAGCTAATGGTTTTCCGGACACTTGACGTACGTTGTATTCTTCTGTCTACCACAGCAGATGTCTTGATTCTGGAGTTCTGTATGATACAGCTATGGTCTGCTTTTGGACCTTTCTTTGTAAAAGTGTGGACAGAGATAAGCTGAAGCTTGTAGAGGTCACGGTTTTTCGGGTGAACGTCCTTAACAGGTGGTGGGAAAGCATTCGCGTTTGAAAATAACTACAGTGGAGTGTGCAGTGATCTGTGGGTGGTCTTTGCTCTCTTCACGGCCCGTGACCACCGAGACTTGAGTTGATTTTCTTGTGCATCTACTTTTTCCACAGTACATATTGATTCACGCCAGCAGTTAGAACCAAAACCCCAGACTGAGGTTATTCAGGAGTTTTAAAAAGACATTTATTTTCGGCCACAATTATTCAAAGTAGACATTACCCTATTGAGCGTTTAATGACGGAAACTGGCAAAGTCATTGTGCAGGAAGACTGAGGGGTGGCTGTTTCCCTATGTCCTAGGTTTCTAAAGACTTTTGACGCTGATGACCCTACAGACTCCAGGACCGAGCAGGCGATCCTGGTCCCCACATCTTCTAGCCTCTGAGGAAGGCAGGGGCATGTTTAGAAGCTCAGCTCCACAGTCAGGTGACCTGGCTCACAAACTGGTGCTGCCCCTGCCTAGAGAAGTGACCTTGGGCCTGTATCTGAAAGTCTCCAGGCCTCCGTTGCCTCATGGAACGTGCAAAGGATGTTACAGAGTCCCTTACACGGTGGTGGTGAGGAATGGCCACAATGGCGTTCACAAAGGACTTAGCACGTGGCTGGCCTGCAGTAAATGCGCAGTAGCATTTCGTAGGTGCAACAGACTGTATAATGGTCTGAAGCCAAGTCTCAGGAGCCCACCTGCCTGTTTTCTTAATAAAACATATCCCTGTTGCTAATCCGCTGAGTCCTCTTGAGTAAATTACCTAATCTCTCTCTGATAGATGAGCCTCGCTTTGCTCATATATAATACCACGCAAAAATAATAGTACCTACCTCATCGGGCTGTTGTGAAGGATACATGAGGTGGTGCATATTAAAGCACTCAGAATAGTTCCTGGCACAATTAGGGCTGCATGAATCTTGGGCGTGATTATTCTTTCAGCTGCGAGGGAGGAACACCGAAAGCATAGTTAAGGAGAAGTAAAAGAACATAAAGATTGAAGCAAGTGAGTAGAAATGGAGAGGAGTACAAAGGGAAAGATGGAGCAGAGAGAAAAAGAGATTAATATTAAGGGAAAGAAATGCATTTGAAGACGGGTGACTGAATGATGCTCCTATGTCCAGGGCTCGGTGGCTTCATCTCTTTTTCATGGAAATTGGAGTGGGTGGGTGACCGCTAAGGTCCCTCTTGCTCTAACCTCTGTGGTGTCATGAAGCAGCCGTGATAAAGACAATCCACTTGTCCGAGCCAGAAGTATGTACAGCTCTTAAATTTCCTTGGAAACGATACACGGTTGTATCCCTCCTGTTCATTGCAAAACCATCGTTTTCCAAAAGTATCTTCTAGGTTTATGATATATTTCGACTGTCATGACTGTATCTTCTAACTGTCATCTCTACTTAAAAGATGGCCTGTGCACTCCTCCGTCAGCACACATTGATGATTCGTCACAGACTGATCTGAGACTGGTTCGTCCTGATGGGCAGTCGGGGAAACTGATGTATGACACACATGGTCACCAGCATTTTAGGTTCTCAGTTGCTGGGAGGGTGAGTATTCTGCTTTGCCACCTCCAACTTTTAGTTTGGGGGTGAGGGTGGGGAGGTCAGTGAGCAGAGGAGTAGATCATATCACAACCCAAGTGCCGAGGAAGTCCCCACTCCTGTAATTGTTCCAGGAAGCGTCACAGAGAAGAAGATTCCATAATTTTGAACAAGGGTGGAAGGTGAATTTTAAAATTGTAATTGGTATTACATAAATTTATCTCTGAAGGATTTCTTCTTCCTTTCAAGTACGTCCAAGAAACGGTAAAAACTCTCCCTAACTCTGGTGATTCCAGTATCTCTAGGCTCTCCACTGGAATTGAGGAACTAGCTTCAGGACAAATCACACTTATCCTACCAGAAATGGGAGTAACTTGAGGCCCTGGGAAACTCCCCGCAGACACCATGTAGAGGCAGGAGCTTCTCTGGGCACCTTCCGTCCAGTTCCTGGGCTCCTGCTGTCCCTTCTGCACCCTCCAGATTGGTCTTATTGGTCTGCATGGAATTAATACACAATCACAGCTGATTCCTTGTGTGAAAATACATTGAGAGGTAAAATGCAGGAAAATTAGGAGACCTTTGCTAGGCACACTGGTTTTTGTTCAAGACCTTTTGATAGAATAATCTAGATACATTAAATTAAAATATTGTATTTGCTTCTTTTCTCCATTGGGAATGGATGCTGGCCAAGGTAGAAGGAAGTAATGGTTTGACAAAAGACAGTTGTTTTCTGTGCTTCCAACCTAGGTTAGTTTTCCAAAAGGAGTTCATCTTAATGCACAAAAAGAATATTTATTTAAAGGAGGAACAGACTGAATACCTTCATCCCACTGGACTATTAGCTTGCCTGCTTCTTTCCTTCCTTCTGCCGACACATATCTGTTGAGTGCCTGCAAGGGGCAGATATTGCTTCAGACACTGGGGGTACCACTCTGAACAGAGCCTACGTTGCTTCCTAAAGCCCCTGTACTGGGTCATGGAATCCTACAGTCACTAGACATACCTGTCAAGGTGCCAGGCAAACATGGGGTTGATGCCCCCATTAAACCAGTGTTGCGACAGCCTCCCAGCAGTGAGGACCACTGGGGAGAACTCATTTGCCATAAAGTGCAATCAGCGTTACAAGAAATGACCATCAGTAAATTTGGGAAGTGTTAGTTTTAATTTCCTCGCCTCACTGTGTGCATATGAACCGGCTGCCATTTGCATATGGGAATCCTGTCATAACAGTTTCAGGAAGTGATTTGTTAATAATCAAGTTCTCCGAATGGCTCTAAATCTGTAATTGATGTCGGTCTGGATAAAGTAACTCTTCTACCCGCCTATTTTGGGGACCATTTTTTTTTTTTTTTTTTTTTGGCAGTGTGAGCCAGAATGAAAACTAGCCATCAGAACAAAATTTAGGACAGCTGGGGTGCTTTGCAGCAAAGGCTTTTGGCTCCACAGTTCAAATAATCACAATAGCAGCTCAATTTAGCCTTTGGCTGAATGGCTTTGGCAGGGCACAATGAAAAATAATTATTTCATGGCCTGCTTATTTTTCCCTTAACCAATGAACTCTCAGACCTCTTCAGGCTTATGTAAATATTCTGCTGTGCGTGAGGATGTGGCGATTACCCATAATATCCCTACTTAGGAAATGGTTGTATTTCACCCTTGTGGGGTGGAAAGCAAAACTCAACAACTTTTTGAGATATCTGTTTAGAGTGGGGAACAGAAAAAAAAAAAAAAAAGGGAGGAAGACATTTAATAGCTGGAAAGTGAGGCCATAATCACAGCTGCTCAATAAAAAATGGTGGAGTCCAGGCCCTCGTTTAGAAGGCAGTGTATTAGGATGTGTTACTGTGTCTGATGTGGAAGGAACAATGCTGCACAGAGGATGTTGGAGTACGCTAAGTGTAGTCGAGTGACAAGGAGGAACAAGTCGAGCCCTTCGTAGCTGGAACTTTTGAGGCTATATACAGAATGGCTCGCAAGAGTTTTAAGTGCTTGCCTGATTTGCTCTTGTTACCATCGCTATGCTGTACGCCTGCCCCTGTTCCGTCAGTCGGTGCCTTTGCCTTGGGTTGTTCGAATGAAGTCATGGAGAGGTGGATGGGATAAATTAAGCATGGCAGCCACCCTAGTCCTGAAGCCCTTCGAGGGTTTTGCTCAGATCCCATCAATCTCCTGTATTTTTTATCTGCCTTTTCAGGTCAGCTGTACCTCAGCACAGGGCATCTGTGCCACCCAATGACCAATTCCCGTTCAATGAGAGTCCATGGCTTTGCAGCTCAGTTGGTCAAAGCAGAGTGGTAATGAGATCAGTCATGGGTTTGATCCCTACAGGAGCCAGTTAACTCCGTTCTGTCCCTTTAACCCCTGCCAGCTGCCTTAGGTCATGGGTGGAAGGCGGTGAGAGAGCGTGAATGGCTCACTGCAAACCATCCCCACTGCTGGGCAGCCAGCTAGTCCCACTGACAGTGGGGCAGGAATGTTCTCTCTGAATGGCAGCAGATGGGGCATTAGAAACAGAGACGCAACCATGAGCTTAATGCCCTTTTTCCTCGTCTGTGTGAGCTGGGGGATGGGGTGAAGTAGGGGTGGGTCTTTCTCCTATTAGCGAAGTGCAGGGTGTTTTCTTGCTTTGAGAACCTGCACCAAATGAAACCCGTGCTATGATCCACATGATCTGGGTTTAATGAGTGGCATTTCTTCTCAAAGTATCTTTAAAAGAAATTGGTAGTCATGTCATGTATCAGGATGAATTTCTAAATGTAAATGAGATTCTCCCAGTAATTTATTTACATTTGTTTTCAGCACAACAAATGAGACATCACGTAGCTTCATAATTTTCCATGACCGAGTCACCAGCATGCACTGTGTAATTTACCATGATTTAAGATGCTTATCTGTAGAGTTTTCAACAGTACCTTATAAGGCTTAAGCGAGAGAAAGGGATCCTCTGTAACATTTCACTTCTTTCTCTCCTTGTCCTTGTGCCCCGACCTGCAAGGGTTCTGGGACCCACTAAAATCTACAGTCTTGCTTGCTTCTTTGAAAGGTCTTACATGGAGGGTAGGAGACGTTGGTCTTTTTTCCCATTTCGGGTAGGGCTGTTATCACTGACAAAACTCCTGTATAAAGAAGAGGAAGCACTATTTCCTTTCAAATATTAGAATGTGTGCACTCGCATAAGTTAATGTTCAAGGCTTGGTTTCCTCATTGTACAGTTTTGTACGTAGTAGGTGATCTGGACAGTTGAGCCATAACATTCCAGGTCAAGGTGGAAGATAGAGTGTGTCTGACGGATATGCGGATACTTACAAACTCTGTCCAGAAGTCTTGAACATTTGTTATATTTTCCTGCAGTTTTACATCTTCAGTTGGATGATGTGGCACTATGATACCAGCCTTCCTTAATGGTCAGCACCCTGGTCCAAAATAAAGAGGGATATTCTGTATGGGCCACTTAAATGCTGTTTTCCCCCAGGGATTTTTATTTTTGTGCTGTTTGGTTGATTTGAGAAAAACAATGTGAGGGAACACGAGGACTTTTGAGACTTGGGACAGAGCAAGAAAGGAGGTGCCACTTAGTAATTCCGTGACCCTGAGTGAGCTTATGGCTAACAGTCCGTGGAGAGCGGTGTTAGGAATTCCAGAGTTCTGATCATTTTACAGAATCATGAGTAATTTACAGTATGGCCTCACCCTCCTTCAAACAACCGCTGATATCAGTAAAATCCGAAATACTTTCTAATTAGAGCTAAAATGTAGAAAGAGACTTTTTTACACGTATGTTCTCTAAGCCAAACTTTCTGGTGTTGTTCAGTGAATGACTGTTATTCAGAGCTTTCAGCGGGACAGCCGTTGTACTAGCCCTCGAGGATGGATAAGATATAGCCACTCACACCACGGTTTGCTCTGGTCCTCTTTATATGAAAGAAAGCCTCATTTCCAGAAGCAACGAATAAAGATAAATGAAAGAGAAGGACAAATGCGATCGGCTCAGTGTTTCTTAATACTTAAAGCATCTTGTTTAATTATTTGTCCCAAAGTCCCTTGGGATATACTTGTCAGTAGTCCCACTGAATGGTATGTGCATACCTCAGATGTATGTTTTGGTCCTGGCAGGCTACGCTTTCCATAGTATTGATGTACACGCTAAGCATTGTTTTGCTTGCATCATTTTTCTCCTTAGCATAGAAATGCTCGTAAGATATGTGTTGGGGTTGTTCAGGCATTGACATGTAAGGCAAATGTGATCAACACATGAAAAATCATATTCTTTTTGGAAGTGGTGGGAAAGTCATACATTTGTGGAAAATTCTACAGACTTAAGTCTTCCCTCTACATTTCTCTCTGCTGGCAATTTTAAAGCAACTTCCAAGGAAGGCCTCACTGGCCAAATGCTAATCTCTGCTTCAAGGTGAGATATTTTCAGTCCGGTTAATAAAGCCAGTTGAAAAGAAGAGGGTTGTGTTCAACCTGATTCCTTGGACTGTTTAAACTTCTTCCATGAGAACTGCAGATAGAGAACACACCTACAATTCATCTTCTACAGAAAAGACATCTGAACTTTCCTCCAACTGGAAAGTTAGCAGGTGGTGGCTTTTCATTGCCTTGAGCCCCTATGGGTTTGGTGAGATGTTCAGTGATGACGCGCTCTTCTGCCCGAGGCAGATCTTGCTAAGCACACCCTTTGGGCAGTTCCTGGTCTCCTTGCTGCCCTGCGTGTGCCAGCTTAAGGAGTCAGGGAAGACGAGTGGATACATAATGACAGCGTGTCGTCGTGCCCTAGTGTGGCCCGTGTAGCAGAGTGATAAGTACACGATAACAACAGGCTTCAGATGCTATGGGAAGGAAACGCCAAGGAGTCAGGTTAGACTTCACAGATAACGTTTTGTTTGAGAGCGTGGACACAGGATGAGTGGTTGTCACCCGGCAGACTTCACTGGGAGGGGCAGTCACGCACTGCAGAAGGGACAGTGTGAGCAAAAGAGCAGAAGTAGGAAATTACTTCATATTCAGAGAACGGCACGTCATTTTGCTGGACTGGAATATGGGCTTCGTGGATCGGAAAGGAGGGAGCCCAGCAGGAAAGCGAGGCTGGAAAAAGAGAGGCAGGAGCTCAATCACAAAAGGCTTTGTGCACTATATTAAAAAGCTTCGTCTGTGTTGAGTAGAATGATGGCGGGGCATTGAAAGATTTTAGCAGAAAGGTGACACGTCTCAGTTTTCATTTGGAAAAGATTACTCACTACTGGGTGGGGATGGAAACAGCAGACCAGACGAGGAGGCTGTTAGGTGAGAATAGTCCTTTATATCTTATTTGTGAGTGTTTATCTTTCTGTATGCTAGAGAACCTGGCCGACCAGTGTGGAGATGTTAGAGAGTTTGAAAAGAAAAGCAATGGGACGATTAAAGAGTTGGGGTGTCAAGTCAGGAAGGAAAGTGAAATGAGAATAATTTAGTCAAAATGCTAAGGGAAAATTTAAGAACCACATTTCCATAGCACTTTCACTCATATATATCAGTGTATTAGTTCAAATCCAAAATCTGTTATCCACAATTTGGAAATCTAAAAGAAGTTGTTGGTTTTTATTTTTGTATGTATTTTATAAATGGGGCCACAAAACTTACTTGGCACCAAAACCTAACCTTTACTGACATTAGGCTAATTATATTCTTTTGTTTATTCCACTATGTGTGATTATTTGCTATCTTTTGCTGCAGAAATATGAACGTGTTTGTTTCTTTTCTTACAGTTGTTGGTGCTACTGCTACCACCATTAACTGTTGCTGTTAACTAACATTTATATAGCGTAATGCAGTTTTTAGGACACTTAATATTTTTAAATTGACTTTTTCAAAAACCCTATGGGCTAAACACTATTATTGCCTCAAATTAAATACATGAAAAAAACCGAGGCACAAAAAGTTAGGTGACTTGCCTAAAATAATATATTTAATAAGAGGACAAGCTGGAAACTAAACTTGTACTTCTCTTTTTTCTATAACTTTAAACAAAATAAGCAAAAATGTCCTGATAGTGAACCCTGCAAATAGTGAGGAATAGATTCCCCCCTTTTTGAGTTCTGTGGACTCTCTTTTTCTCCTGAGATCTTGTAAGTAAAAAAAAATCACGATAGATTCCGTCGAGTCTGACACGACTCAGATGTGAACCTGTGTGACAGCACTGTGAATAATAACACTTCCATTTCTTCTCAATGTAGAAGAGGCTGAGAAGAGTGGTTTTTATTATATTATGTGCTTCTCCTTTTGTGTCTTGGTAATTTCCTCTATAATATATGGCAGTTTCCCCCCACTGCCAGGGTAGAAACCATCGTGAAAAGACCAGCGAGATGGCTGAAGATTCCACACTATTCGACAGCATAGTACGGTTGCAGAGCTGGTCACTGGATAAGATAATTGATGTCTGTAGTTCTAAACTAAGAAGCTTTTTAAATGTGCCTCGTTGCAGAGTATTCTGTCCCAACTTCGGATCTATGGAATGCTTATTACAGAAGTCAATACCCTAACGGTACCTACATCAGCTACTGATTTGCAGTCTGTTCAAAAGTGACAACAGGCTGTTTTGGTGATATCCCTCAGTAAAAAAAGAGTTCACTGATTAGATTTTTCAGTTTTCTGTGTCGTATGAGGATAAACTAGAACGACATATGTTTGGGTATATAGGCATCAGGTATCCGAGCTGACAATTAGTTTCTGCAAGTAAATTCTGCAAATACTTATGTTTTACTCAGATTGTGCATTTCTTAGTGACATTGGTCAGACTGGTTCCATTTATAGCAACATTTAACAGAACGCATAGCTTCAGAGAAATGATCAGTAGAGTCAGAGAGGCGATATAAGGGAAATAGCCTTTTGGGGGTTCTCTTCCTGCAGGAAACACATGCTAACACAGGCCTTCCAGCCTAAATATTTCCCCCAAGTCACGACGGTGATTATGATGAAAAGGGTGATAATGGGAGTAAAGATCGGAGAGGACGCAGAGGAGGGAGAAGGGGCCAAAGGATGAAAATAACAATGACTTTGATTCCAAGAGCGGTTTAGAGTTTCCCTAAATGCTCTCAGAGGTTGTCAAGTAGTCAAGGCTCTGTTTTAAAAATGAGATTTTTGTCTCAACTAAATTGTTACTTGAGTAAGGTCCCTTACCCAGTGCCTTGAGAAGCCAAAATCCTGCTTATCTGACTCAAGGTCAGTAATTGTCCTATTACACACAGAAAGAAATTGTACCTATCTTTGTAGAATATATGAATAATGCCACACTTACGAAGAGTAAGTTGATAGCATCTCAGTCTATATATTATGATAGTACATATTTCTGCACTGTTTAGCATTTTGTTAGATTGGATTTTATTCTCATGCCATCAGTCTTCCTTTTTCCCAACCTCTTTCATTTCCCACCATTTTTTATCTGTGTTCTAAGATTTGTGCTTCTCACTGGACTCATCGGACATTTTGCAGTAAGATCAGAGAAATAGAATTCCCTTCCAGTCTGCCTCCCAAGTCGGCTCTTTCAGCCATAGGAAGGAGAAGGTAATATTAACCCAAGTCTCTTTCTCAGGATATTTCCTCCCATTGTTACTCTAAAGGCTAGCCAGAAAAAATCTGATGTCCCTAAAATGTCAAACCATGCTTTAATGAAGATTCTCAGTAATATCTTGGATCTTATGGATATATTTCCAACTAGTAAGAAAATATGATAAGTCTACAATTTTCATTCATTAAGCAAATTTTCATACATCCAGAGAGTATAAAGTCTTAGAGAATCTGTGTAGAGAAAAAGGAATCCTTCTATAAACCTCCAATGGAATGATAAAAAAAAAATTGTGTGAGTTTGACCCAGATTTCAAGAAAATAAATTGATGTTCCTATATACTTATTTCCTCCAAACTATGGATATAATTCATATTTAGATAATATAAATGCAAAGCATTAACAAGGAGAAAAATCTACTTTTCCAGCAGGGGTCTGGATGATGGCCTTTAACAAATACAAAATTTTACATTCCTATGAAAGGGAGCTAAGTAATACCAATAAGGAGATGGTAGAAGTTGACTGCAGCCAGAAAAATGCAAAGTGATACACTCAGCCTTGTGCTGTTTTCAGAAGTCCAGTAGCTGACCAATCAGGGGTCCTGGGCAGTGTTGGCATGTGGGGTAGTATAGAGAGGTGCCTGTTATAAAGAAAATAGATGGTTGGTTGGATTCAGGTTTCAAGGAAGCTGAGGTTAGAGGAGAATCACTCTTCCTTATTTGCTGAGAATATTATTTCTTGGGGGGTCTCTCTCTCTCTCTCTCTTTCCCTCTTTCTCTCTTTTTAATGATGTTTGGAAAGTATTCTGAATTCAGTTGCTTTGGGGGCTGTAATGAATGGGGTGTGAGGGTCCTAAGAAATAGGAGAGTTGGGTCTGATTCTTATTTGGTATGGAATCCTGCATATTATTTAATCATATACCCAACTGTCTAAGGGTCTAGGAAAGGTGGAGAAGAAATGAATGGATAGAAATAAGAATAATTTAAGTTGGGTTCAATTTAAGGTACTTAATATGTTCTTATTTTCACCTCACACATGTGTTTTCTCATGTCCTGAATTCTCTCTTTAAAAGCCTGGGATGAAGAACTTGCCCAGTCAATATAGCTCCAGCATGGAGCGGGCAGGCTGTCAAGTCCGTGATTGCACTAGGTGGGAATTTCTTTGGAGAGACTATTCAATGCCTTCCATTACTTCACTCTCCTTACCTGGACAATTTCAGAGGGACTAGTATCATAGGAGAACAGGTAACCAGTGAGAGAAAACAATATTGGAAAGCATTTGTTTTAAAGCAAAAAGTTATGACTACAGATGCACAACAGAAGGGTACAGAATGAAAACAATTGCAGGTTTTGATAGGTATGTTAGAATAGAGTCACAGAGAGATTTCCTATTAATTCCAGGGGAACTTATACTATTTTAAAAATATCCCACAAACCTTTGCCTGACAAAGGAAACGTATGAAATAAAGCCTTAGTCTCTGCACTGACAGCTATTTCCATAGCAACCTGCCTGTCAGTCAACACCCACTTAATCAAGGTTCAGAAAACACCCCCAGAAATAAATGTCAAAAGTCTTATGTGGGTTCCAAATTTAAATCAAACTTTGAAATAAATTAAAATAAGAACCCAAACACCCACAGTAGTCAGAAAAGTAAATTTTATTTTGGAAGGAGGGAAAAGAGGGTAAAGAAATAAAGGCCAAAGGAGTTCTTGAAACAGATGCAAGAAGGAAAAGAGGGAAGGATAGCCTTTTCCTAGCATTATTGGATGAAACATAACTTACCTAGAGGAGCATTAGCTGTAGCTGATCTGTATCCTTTTCCTCTTGCTTTGCTGATTGGCTTCCGTTTTCATGGTAACGTTACATAAACCCTAATGTCACACTCAGGCATGTGTCACCCGACGTCACTTCTGGCTTCTGTAAGTCTGAACTGACCTACTAGCAGAGGGGCATTTTCAGGAACTACAGTTTCCCAGAGACTACAGAATTCTTGTTCCTCAAAACGTTGGAACATGGCGAGTTCACTTGTTAAAACGTCTATGGACACAAAGTCAAATCGACAAGGATTATACACATGCACCTATTTACGAATTTATTATAATTGTCTCTCAACATTATATCAATTTTTAAATCTTTATTTTTTTTTTTTGTTAGTGACATGTGTTCTTCAAACACTCCTTTGGCCTCCTAAAGTACTATATGCTCAGAAAAATTACTTGTATATGGTCACCTTAGCTGTACATCTTTTTCTCAAAAGTCCATACTAATGAGAGCTTGTGATAATACCGGGATGGGTTTAAATGCATCCCTCCTACCCCCCAGAAAACGTATTTTGGAGTCCTAATCCCCAGCACCTCAGAATGGGACCCTATCTGAAGACAGGGTCTTTATAAAGGTAACCTTGTAGCCAGGCTGTTAGGGTGGGCCCCAATCCAATAAGAACAGTGTCCTTGTCAAAAAGGTACATTTGGGCACAGACAGAAAAGCACCGAGGAAAGACAATGTGAAGAGCTCAGGAAGAAGACAGCCATCTACACACCGATGAAAGGAGCCTGGAACAGATCCTGTCCTCACAGCCTTTGAAAAGAACCCACGCCATCAACGCCTTGGTTTCAGATTCCTAGCCTTTACGACTGGGACAGCACATTTCTGGTGCTGAAGCTGCCCAACTTGTGGCCCTTTGTCACAGCAGCCCTAGCAAAGGAATACAAGTTCCAAGGGTCTAGTTCGGTGGGGTTGAAAGGATACAGAAAAGAGGGAGCAAAGAGCCTTGTCTACTGGTCAGCCTATGAAAGAGCCTGGAGGGCTCCCTGGCAGAGCGCAGGACTGAGGGCAACTGTGGGAGGCCAGGGAAGGGCCAAAGCTTGAGAAACTGTGGAAGGAAGGAGAGAGGTACTCTCCAGTTCCTTTAGCCTAAATGTAGCCTTTGATTTTGCCTTTTCTCTCTCTCTCTCTCTCTCTCTCTCTCTCTCTCTCTCTCTCTCTGTCTCTCTCTCTCTTTTAATTAAAGTTTATTGGGGTGACAATGGTTAGTAAAGTTACATAGGTTTAAGGTGTACAATTCTGTATTACATCATCTATATATTACATTGTGTGTTCACCACCCGGAGTCAGTTCTCCTTTCATCACCATATATTTGATCCCCTTTACCCTCATCTCCCACCCTCTCCTCCCTTACCCTCTGGTAACCAGTAAACTATTTTCTGTGTCTGTGAGTTTTTGTTTCTTTGTTTGTCTTGTTCTTTTGTAGTTTTCTGTTTTATATCCCACATAGCAGTGAAATCATGTGGTCCTTGATGTTTTCTGTCTGACTTATTTCGCTTGCCATTACTTCTTGGTTTCAGTAACTCCAAACGGGGTTTCTGATGCTCTCAAGTGAGGAGCTGTTTGAAATGCTGTCCAGGTAGGTCTGCATCACTAACTGCTCTCTAGATAATAAATTGGGTGTCTGAGCTTCTTTTTCCTTAAATTTTATGCATTGGAAGTTTGGGGCCTCTGTAATCCCGTCTTATCATCACTTGCGTTATTTACGTCAGTGGATATTGATTGTATGCCTCTTGTACACATATACCCTTGTAAGTTTTATTAAGTTCTCAAATTCTAAAGGAAAACAAAGTCTTAAGTGCTATAGAAATAGATGGGCTTCTCAGAAGATGGGCCAAAAATCAGATGGCAGTTGGGTAGAATTATAGAGATCTAGTCATGCAGAGATTTATAGAGAAGCTGGTGAAATTTAAGCACCAGATCATCTCACTTTCCTGGGCCCCCTCCAGTGCTGCGTTTATAATTTTACATTTATATTTTGTACTTTTATTAAAGAGAGTCTCATTGCTTCCGTGTCACGAAAGCTGAGTATGCCCCGGGTTCCAGGGATGGTGGGACTTCTAGGTACCAGTACATCCTGTGAAGGGGGCAGGAAACCGAAGCAAGGGGACGTTACAACAAGGCTGAATATAAAAACCAGGGCTGAACATGTGAAGAGTCCAAATGAGACAAGGGCTCAGACACAAGTGATCAAACTTTTCAGCTGGGCGAGAGTGAGGAGTGTGGGAACTAGGGTTGGAGCAAGAGGATGCAGAGTTACAGTCCGAAGCGGGGCCACAGGGACCACTGAAGAATTCCCTAGAGAAGTTAGATTAAGAACGAGATATGACTGGATTAAGAAACTGTGGTACATTTATACAATGGAGTATTATGCAGCCATAAAGAAGAAAGAAATCTTACCATTTGCAACAACATGGATGGACCTAGAGAACATTATGTTAAGTGAAATAAGTCAGACAGAGAAAGATAAGTACCATATGATCTCACTTATTTGTGGATTCTAAAGAAAAGAATAAGTGAATGAACTAATTAGAAACAGTTTGGGAGACAATGAGGAAAAACTGAGGGTTGCTAGATGGGCGGGGGGGTGGGGGGTGGGGGGGAGGGTGAGGGGATTGGAGGGCAGTCGGTGACCACAGGATGGCCACGGGGTTTGAAAATTAATCTGGGGAACGTAATTTGGTGGTTACCAGAGCGTAAGGGGGTTGGGGGGGGGGGGATGAGGGTGAGGGGGATCAAATGTATGGTGATGGAAGGGGAGCTGTCTCTGGGTGGTGAACACACAGTGTGATTTATGGATGATGTGATACAGAATTGCACAACTGAAATCTGTGTAATTCTACTAACAATTGTCACCCCAATAAATTAAAAATAAATTAAAAAAAAAAAAAAAATAGAACGAGATATGAGCTACCCACAAGTGAGCCTTCTTCCCCACCCCCCCAGGGTGCGCATGCAGGAAATCACTTACATCCTTTCCAGAACAAAAGCAAGGAGAGGTGAGTTCACAGGCTGTCATCTTAACTGAAGGGTAAAGATTTTAGAGCCCTTGGGAGCCCGTCTAGCAAAGTGCTTTGTATGTAGACACTCACCCCATTACCTAAAGTCTAGAGGAAGCAGGGAAAGTTGAGCCATTGGCAGCCTCTCTTCCCTATGAAGCCAGTGAAAAGATTCAGCTCCTTTCAGTCGTCCCCGGCACCACTCAGGTAGGCTCTGAGAAGGTCAGCCTCGCTTCCTGGCATTGTAGCGCCCACCTATAAACCTGTTTATTGATGCCCAGAGAACTCTCATTTCAGTTGGGACTTCCTTTTATGCTCCAAATAAAACCTGAAATCAGGAGAACCAGGTTTGGAAGCCAGCATTTTGACATCATTTGCGCTTGGCTTTTTACGGTGATAGTTATTTTCTCTGTAGAGTCTGTATGCTGCTGGGGAATGAGTTATTTATAATATCACCGCTTTGCACATAGGTGGACATGTGCATAGTAAGCAGATCGTATGGAGTTGGTGGCGTCTGGTGGGTAACCTTGAAATCAACAGTAGGTCTAATTATTTAAGGTGGCTTGTTGGAATCTGCAAGCCATTGCCCATGAATATTTTAGCCTAGTGGCACTGAAAAATGCCCACCAGAGGCATTTGCCGATCTAATCTGTCTCTAGGGATGGGTCAGGAGGTACGGAAGGGGCCGATACTGTAGAAAAGAGAGTTCGATTTCCCTGTCTTCCTTCTCCACTTGAGCTTCCCGGTCTCGACTACCCACCTAGCCTAATCTTCCCATAATTTTGCATTCAAGGTCATTGTTTCCTTGGCTCTGGCTATTTTATTCAAATTCTCTTAGCCTCTTCAGACAGTCATTCAATGATTTCTGTTCACAGGGCCAAATGTGGTGTGAAGTTATATCTTCACCTTTCGTTCTGTACTTTTGAATCAAATGATAACCTTTGGCAGTGCTCAGTTCTTTATATGAATATCAGTATTAGCACATTGCCCAACGGGTGGCATGGATGTGGGAGAATGCATATGAACAGATTTTCTATCGGAGGATAAATGCACCCCCAAATCACAATGGTAATCAGAGCTAGCCGCCTCGTTTCTGATGATCTTACAAATCAGCTGGGCTTCAGAGATGTGTCAACATGACACTGTTCCCACACTGAGTTGTTTTGGCTGCAGGGGTAGCTGCATTGCTCTCTCTCTCTCTCTCTCTCTCTCTCTCTCTCTCTCTCTCTCTCTTTCTTTCTCTCTTGCTTTCCAGCTGCATTTGTGAGTGTTTTCGGCCTTTGCTAAAATACGTTTCTCAAAAATGTGATTAACAGTCATTTTCGGATATAGACTTTGGCTCTCCTTTGCTAAAGCGACACAGACGCAAAAACAGGCAAATATCAAAATCATACAAAAGGGTATGTTTATTCACAGGAAACTGTGTTAATGACCACATCTGCCCTTCTCCTGTTGGCTGGCTGGGATCATCTCTGGTCTTCTGATTTGCTGATGTTTCCCCTACGGTGAAATCTCATTGTTTTGTGCCCCATAACTCAAAAAATTCCCCACAGTTGGTCTGATGTTTGTGCTCCGAGTGTAAGTGAGAGCAATTTAAAATTTGGAAACTGTGCTCCATGGGATGGGCTCACGAGTTCCATGGACACAGAGGTCTGGCACTCAGAACATTCCTTAAGCAACTTTCAGATTGAAAGTTTTTGTGGCAAACACCATGAACAGGAGGCAGTGACTTCACACACGAGCAGAGCATCATACAGCAATGAGAAGTTCACATTTGTTTTCTGGCCTGTTTATTTTTCAAGTCACATCAAAGAGTGGGCTTATTTGAGTTGCTTGAGGTTGTGTCTTTGAATATGTTGGACTGGAGAACTTTGAAAGCCCCAAAGCCAGTGACTGGATCACCGGAGTGGCATCTATTGTAGGCCAGTTTTGGCAAAAGCGTACATTGTCTACCACCCTATGGCATTCATTTTGAAGAGCAGTCTTTATGCTCAGACCTTAAAGGAAAAAGTCAACCAGCACACAGTATCGGCCTGTGATCTCTGCATGGTGCTGGGTGTTGTGAGAGAGGTAGGACAGGGTAATACTTAGGCTTTGACACATAGAATTGGTATCAGATTGACTTGAGCAGGAAGCATTTTAGTAATCAGGAAGCAGGGTGCCATGACAGAAATGGAAATGAATACGAGATCCATTGAGACATAAAATATATCTCTTACCATGAAGAATGAGGATGTATTAACTCCTTTCAAATAAATGTTGGCACGTGTGCAAGATAATTCTCCCAAATACGTTCTCATCGCGACCTAAAAACCTGGCCACTAACATCTCTGGTTCAAGTTTTAGAAACGTCCTCTTGAGTTTCTCAGTCCTGCGCAATATTCCTGGTGTCCGGTGGGAAGATGTTCATTTAGCTAGCAATTATTTGGGGAACACTGGTCTATTTCAGTAAGTCTCTTTACCACAGAAGGAAGTGGGATTTGTTTCAACTCAGCCACAGCCTAAAATCTGGGAAGTGTGGACTTCTGTGATAAATCAAGGGCCCTTGTCTCTGATTAAGAAAATAAGACTGGTAACATTTCTGGACGTTGAAGTTGGGATGCTATTTCCCATGGCAACTTGTCATAGACACCTGTGCTGCTTTCAGGTTTTAAATCTCTATCAGTACTTGTCTTGCTTGCTCCCCTACTTCCCACTCCAAGAGTTCTGACAATCCCTGGGAGCACCAGCCTAGGGAGTACAAAGAATCTAAGGAAATACGGTGTATTTTCCATGCAACTTCAAGGAAGTCTTCTTTCCCTACCAGTAGCCATCTCATATCCTGTTGTGTAGATAGCCTACAGTGGTCTTTGGAGGAAAGGGAGTGGATTCAGGTACTCTGTCCATTCACGGAGGACATATTCTGACAGTGGAGAAATAATAGTATGCATGGAAAGAGCTCTATTTGCAATCAGAAGTTCAAGGCCTTAGCTTTACTATTTAGATTTTTAACCTTGAACAACTCCTTTGTAACGTGCTGCGTTTCAAGATCCTTACCTGTACAATGGAGGTAACACAACTTATCTAGCCCACATCACACTTTGGCCATCAGGCTCAAAGGAGTTAAAAAGTATGAATGGTTTGTAATGGTGAAGCTTTTAATATCTGCTGCACTGGGTTTGCGGTTTTAGTGTTGTAGCTGTTTTGTCTAAGTGTCTAGCTCCTTTAGGATACGGTGGAGCCTAGTGGGGGAAAGGTGAGACTGTGACGTGGGACTAGACCCATGGACGGGAAGATGGGAGTTTTTGGCAGGTCATGCTTCTCGTTTATGTACTGTGATCACTTAGCAGCGTTCTCTTCCTCTACCACGATTGGGTTGGGATGCTTTTTTTTCTTATGTACCCCTGACTCCCCAATACCTAGAACAGTGTTTGATGCATAGTAAATGCTCAGTACATAAATATTGAATGAACACTTGAAGGAAGAAAGGAAAGAAGGAAGGAAGGAAGGGAGGGAGGAAGGAAGGAAACCGAGAAGGAGGAAAGAAGGAAGGCCAAGTAAAAACATCTTGGACAGATTTAGAAAGCTTGGTTTCCTTCAAGAAAAATCCCCTAAGACTAGAACAGGCAGGGGAAGAATTTTATGGAGACAGACTTGATAAAGATATTTGCAATATGAAAGTTTTCCACTACCTGGTCCTGTAAAAGGAAGTCATAAATGGTTTTTGACAATAATCCTTACAAGTGCTTATATTTTCAGGCACTGAGCTGAAGATAAGGATAATGTCCTTGAATTATCCAGTAGCACAATGATAATGTTCCAGAGTTTGTTATGAAAATGCCATTGGCTTCGTGTTTCTTTCCTGCCCCTTCTTCCCGCTTTGGAAGGAGAAACTAAAGTGATTGAGTTAGTAATAACATGGTAGCCTAAGAAAATATCTTCAACATTTTTAACTGAAAGCGTAGAGTAATGGCTCACAGTCTTTCTGGCTCTCTCAACTTTACCCCCATAATTTCCAGAGGAATTGAGAAGTCACATTCAAGTGTTAACATTTTGGAATGGTGGGCCATTCTAGTACATTTACAATACTGTATTTCTATGTAGAAGGGATGATAAAATGTCCCTTTTGCTCTTTTTGTGAGTATTCTGTGAATTTGATCTCTGTCATGTCTGAACTCATTACAGTCCTTTTAAAGATCTAAAGAAAAATCTTGATGGGCTATTTAAAGCCTTAAATCACATAGAATTACGGTAGTTATTAGAAGGCTTAAACCGGTGATAAGATTTAGCAAGTATTGAGGGGAAGTTAGCCTTTATCACTGATGACAATAAATAAAATAGCATGGCAGTTTAAAAAACTAGTTTTTGAAAACAGTTCAATTTGATAAATAGTTAAAATGTATCCTTATTATTAAGCCAGTTCCAAGGTAACTATACTGCAATGTTGGCTCCACGTATCTTATGAGTCTTATTGAAATTACAAGTATATTGTAGTCTTGAAGTGAATAAACTAAATTATCAATGACATTGTTAATAAAATAAATTGAAGTTGTATATATTAATAATTCAGGTAAGTATATCACTAATAATACTAAAAAAAATACTGTGGGTCTTTACCAAATTACTTGTTCCATTATTTATTTTACTTTTTAACATACTTTAAAATGATCTATAGATGTATTCTTAGCATGATAAATGATATTAAATATTGACCATGTGTTTATTTTTCTGCACTGTATTGTAGTGTACAGAAAAAGTCTGATAATAAATCAAAAGTACTCAATCCCATGGTTTCAAACCATTCCAATTCAAACGACTCAGCTATGTGAGTTAAACAAAGGTCTCTGGGTTTTAAGAGTGAACCAATTCTGTCCTTAATTGTTAGCTGTTACTCTGTTGAAAACAAGTTATAACATACTTGGGGGAAAAATATCCATCAATAAAGACAACGTGGTAATGAGTTTACTGGCTCTGAAGTTGACAAGTTAAAAGTAAGTGAAAGAGTCGTTTTCCTATAAAATTGTGTAGGCTACCTGACTTAGAAATGCATAGGGGAAAAAAAAAAAAACGAGAGACAGTTTTGATATAGAAAAGTTGCAGTTTGGGCCTCTTATTAAATTTTTTTTCCCTAATGGTCAGAAGAGCCAACTCTAATGTTGCCCTATAATACATTAAATAAGACTCTAGGGCACTGTAGATGTCAGGTTATCTTTTGAGTTAAGTGGAATAAACCGCAGAACTTTCTCTTTGGTCGACTATGACATTTTGAGAAGGAAAACATTTCCGAACAGGTCTATCTGTGGTCCATCTCTTTAGCCTTGCTTGACTTCTGAGAGTGTCCCGTTACTTGGAGAGCTTACTGCGAATGCCAAACAACTGTGATGCGAGTTTTGATTGATTTGACGGATTGAGCTCATTGTTGTTGAGTGAGGACCCATAGTGATTTTAGCACCAGTCTTGAGTTGAAAACTTACTTTCCAGTCCTGTTTATTCTACGTTTAAACTATGCGTCCTTGGGCTAATCCTAGAACCTTTCTGGTCTTTATTTATTTACTTCTTTTAAAGAAGGCAATTGGTTCTGAATACTTAGTTCTCACTTCAGGATCCTTAGAGAAAGTAATGGGGGAATGACCATTTGCAGGATTGTAGAAGTCTAATGAAAATATGACGTGCAATCAAAGTGTGGACAAGCTGACTAAAGCAGATATCTGTTTGTACTTTTGGTTGGGATTATATACACACTCAAGCCACTCCCCACCCCCTTTTCTTTGCAACACAGAGTTCAACAAATTACAAATTCTAATTGGCAATAATACAGCTCTTTAAAAGTAGCAATTGGGACTCCTTCCGGGCTTCTGTGGTCTTGCTGAAGGCAAACTACTCAACCCCAGTGCCTTCTTCTGTAACATGAAGAGATTAGATAATTTCCATGTTTACTTCTTAGGGGGTAATAGCTCTTCATGACTCTGTCCTGACACTCAAAATAATATCTACTGTCATTTTGTAGCAGTTATGTCAATATCACACTATTGCAATTACCAAATAGCATCATAAATAGTACATCACTTTGAAATTACTGAACTGAAAATAGGAAAGAAAACTCTGGACTTTTTACTACCAAGAACATGTGACATCTCTTAGAGTTTTCTCTCATAAGTACTATTATTTTGTGTTCGGCAATCCAACTGTATTTAGTTAATAGCAATGGTTTCACTTAGCGATTTGGCTTGTTTCTAGTAGAGATTCCTTGTGAAGGGCCGTTTACATGTGTTGAACTGGTTTAAGCTGTCAGTGCTCAGCCATTCACATTTGATGAGCAGGTGACTTTTCTGAGGTAAAAGAGACTTTAAAACATAACTCTAGTTATTCACTCTGTTCAAAATGCTGTTCTGGCTTTCCATTTCCCTCAGTAAAAGTCAAACTATGTGCCCTGTCCCCGAAGACCTGACCTGAGCCGGATCCCATCTCCTCCCTCCCCTGGCTTCTCTCATTCCTCTCCCCTCGGGTCTCTGTTCCTGCCTCAGGGCCTTGGCACTGGCTGTTGCCACTACTTGAAATACTCTCTTATATATCCTTGCAATGAACTCTTTCCATGCTTCAAGTCTTTCCTCAAATGTTAACTTCTCAATGAAGTCTACACCAACCATCCTATTTAAAATTGCTGCTTCTGTTTAGAACAATGAACCTCAGACATAGGAGGTGCTCAGAACATCTTTTATGGAAGGAAGGGATTATTATATTAATGAAGGAACAGGGAGGTGCTGATGCTGCTTTTTATGGCCCAAGACCATTTGGTATCATCCACTTGGCTCCCTTTCAGACACAAGCCCTTGGTCTTCGCAAAGAATCTCTAAAGACAGTAATCAAATGTGAATGAGCTTTATTTCTGTGGGAGATTTCCTGTCATTCAGAAGTCAGTGCTGGTTCCATCCGCATATCTTTAGAATTTTAACATAGAACAGAAGAAAAACACTTCTACTAAGAGTTATTATATGGGGCAGTTTGGTATTATTTAAGAGAGGGAATTAATTGAGCCATTTCTGTAGACGTTAGGCAAATTGTTTCACTCAGAGTTAAAAAGCATCTTGGGAGCGTTAAAGTGTAGGGTTCCTGCATGCACTTTATGATGGGCCTAGCGTACGATAACCTTCTAGCACTTTTATTTCTCTATTAAATCAAGATATATCTCACTGATGCCGCCATCCCACATGACACACCATGGCTCATTGTGGTGTGTGTGACCAGAATTGTCTCGGATGGAATGGAAAGGTGTATCTGTCATTGACATGTGCCTCATGGAGATGGTCTCTCGGATGGAATTTCGATCAGCATGGCTCTCCATGGAATGGGAACAGAGTGCACAAGCCCTTGCCATGTTGGTTGAGGGATTTGTTGAGCTTCTGCCTTCCCTAATCTAGAAACTGTGTCTTTTCATCACCTGTGTGGGTTTCCAGTGCAATGTCCCTACATGGTCCTTTATGTGAAGTTAGTACAACAGGAGACAACTGAGCTTTTAAAATAATGAAACAGCTAATGAAATTAAACCTCTATAAAAGATAACTGTTATGGGTCGAATTGTGTCCCCCCAAAAGATGTGAAAGTTCTAACCCCTAGTATCACAGAGTGTGACCTTAATTGGAAAGAGAGTCTTCATAGATAATCAAGTTAAGATGAGATGAGGTCTTCAGGGTGGGTCTTCATCCAGTATGACTGGTGTCCTTATACAAGGGGGAGATTTGGACACAGAGGGAGATATAGGCAGACATAGAAGATTAGTTTCCGGGGCCATAAACCAAAGAACTCCAAAGATGGCCAGCAAACCACCAGCAGGTAGGAGAGAGGAATGGAACAAATGCACCCCCACAACCCTCCAGAGCCGACCCTGCTGACATCTTAATTTGGGACTTCCAACCTCCAGAACTGGGAGACAACAAATGTCTGTTGTTTCAGCCACCCAGTCTGTAGTACTTTGTCACAGTAGCCCTAGCAAACTAATACAATAACTGTTGATGTATGTATCGTAAAGAAAGCATTAAGCAGCATTCTGATGACACTACAACAATCCACTTAGCACCTTGTACAAGTGAAAAAAAATTGGGGAATAAACAAAGTTGTATGGAATTGGTTATGTTCATGTTATGAAGTATTTAACCCACATTTTCATGGAATGCGATTAGTTAATTTCAATAGCACGCTATTGGCATAACTGCTACAAAATGACTGTAGATGTTATTTTGAGTGTCAGGACAGACTCATGAAGAGGTATTACCCCCTTAAGAAGCAAACATAGAAATGATCTTATCTAATCTCTTCATGTTACAGAAGAAGGCACTGGGATTGAGTTTGCCTTCAGCAAGACCACAGAAGCCGGGAAAGAGGCTTGATTCAAAAGTCCCAGTCACCCTTTTTCTAAACCAAATTTCCTCTCTTATGCACTGTGAATCATTCCAGAATAGCTACTGAACTAGTGTTTGCTGAATGAATAGACAAATCTAAAGATTTTTCAGAAGGTTGAGGTAAAATCTCGGCTATCTTTCAATAGTTTGAAGTGGATAAGACTTTTACATCTTGGAATAGGCAGGAAAGCAGACCTGGGCTGGTCTTGAATCCCTGCGTACCCACACTTTGCTGTGTGAAGTTGGGCAAGGTAAGCACCCCAGCCTCGGTTCCATCATCCTTATTGCAGAGATGAGAATGCCTTGCCAGGCTACTGTTAGTGTGAGATAATGTACGTAAAGTACTGAGCACACTTCTTAGCATAGAAATGCTCAATTGTGGTTTTTTGAGAGAATCACCTTTAAAGATAGTACACATAATAATAATATCTAAACTGCATTGTTGATATGGCAAGAGCATTTGAACTGGCTTTCTTTTCATGATGGTGAGGTGTGAACCCAGTTCCAGCTCTTGTCTTCTCCCGATTTTCTTTTTATGGAAGGGCTGGTATTCTTATGTAGGTAATTGAGGCAGCGTGGTCCAGAGAGGGCCAAACTACATAGTTCACCCATGAGTCCAAGCTACAGCATTCTCTTTTCTGATGCCCTGTTGTACATAACCACAGGAGAGAGTCACAATGACAGGCAGTAGACCATGCCATGTGTGCTTATTTTAGCGGCACACAGGAGAAGAGGAGGTGGCCTACTAGCTCTAGCCCATGTTTCCTGATTCTTGCATGAACCATGCAAATGGAAGAGACCAAGTGGTTATGTTTCCTGAAATCTGCTTCAAAGGCCGATAATCCCCCAGGTTCTCTAATTGGTCATTTATCATTTTCTCATATAGTTTTTACAAATTATATAAATTTGTCAAAATACATTTTAAATCCATTTATATTTTTCTTGCTTGTCCAATAACTAGGGTTTATGAGATCTAGACATTCATTTCCTGCTGTGTGAAGGAATATTTCTAGTTATCTCTTATAAATAGAGTGATTAGAGGTATACTCACCTAAGCACACTGCTGAGACTAAAATCACTGAAAACTGATTCTTAATTGTGTTAATATAAATAATAAAATGTGAGCAAAATGCTAAATTATATAGGGATAATGGAATAATAGAAAATATTATAAGTGGCTTCATATCTGCAAAAATAATGTCTAGATAAAATGTGCCATTTTCAAAACCCGTTTTTAGACTGATATTGCTCAGTGAAATGAGGATAATATGGTAAAATAATAAGAATATAATTTTCCCAGGTTGGTAGGCAAACAACACGGGCAAAGGTGTATGAAAAGCATGTGGTGAACATTTAAAGTTCATTTTTAGTTTCTGTTGTCTTTTCCCTTGTCCCAACTTTTTTCTGCAGCTTTAAGAAGTAGAGAGTCATAGACAGTGTTTGTATTTCTTCTTCCAGGAAGTCATCCATTTTACATTTTCAGGTGCCTAGCGTTTCTTGAATTTTATTCTAAGAAGCAATTGCTTGAAAACAGGGTCTTTGTTTCGTAAGAGGTGAGCTGCTTCCACTTGAAACCACAATCCTGTGTGATACTAACTTTAGCCCCTTCCCCAGGAACTATGATGTCACCAAGGGGGACAAGCAGCAGCAGGACGTAGCAAGGCGGTCAGTCCTTAGGAAACCAAGGTCCTGTTTTCATGC
The DNA here is from genome assembly GCF_004115265.2 of Rhinolophus ferrumequinum. NCBI lineage: Eukaryota > Metazoa > Chordata > Mammalia > Chiroptera > Rhinolophidae > Rhinolophus > Rhinolophus ferrumequinum. The sequence goes on along the minus strand of NC_046310.1, from coordinate 8,845,171 downwards.
AAACACCTTTAGTGGTTAGAGAAGAGCAAAAATCAAACATGGATGGAGGAAAGGCCTGTGGATGTTTCGTTGTAGAGAAATTGCTGAAAGCTATTTAGCCATGCACACTCATGACCTCTACAGTTCTCTCAAGGTTAAAGGGGTCCAGGAAACTGGTAATGTAATAATTTGGGTTTCTGGGATGTCCCACTGACTTCAATTGTATGTCCCTCCAATTTGCTAGCATTTTGTATGGTGGAGGAGAGTAGCGTGGATTGTTTAATGTGTCTGGAATCCCTCTGTCCTTATTCTAAGTTCCTTTCTATTTGGAATCAGCCAAAGTATATGAGGAAAGGTGACCTCCGTGGGGACATTCTATAAATTCTGCCTTTTTATTCCAATTAAATAGGAAGCTACAACTTGGAGCCCAAAGATCAAATAGTAAAGCGTATTGGTTACAGGAAATGTGTAGAGGGATAATATCAGAACTCTTTAAGTCTAAGACAATCGTAGCCAGAAAACCTTAAAAGTTGGGGATTCGCTGAGATCATACAGCTGAAATAAACATCTCAAAAGTCTCCCCTCTGTCCCCTCGAGAAGAGCAAAGGGAAGCCGTTCACTTTTCTGCTGAGGATGCAGGGAGGAAGGCCGTTCTGTGTTTCTGCCAAATGAAGCTGTGGGTTCTGTGCATGGATATCCAGCTTGTGGCAGGCTCTGCAGGGCGTCCCTCAAGGAGCTCTTGAGAGGCCAAGTGTTTGGGTGTTATCAAGAGGGGCTCATTATACCAAGGGAATCCATTTAGAGTGACTTTAATGGGACTGGGAGTGAAACTGCAGTAGAGCACGATGACAAAGGGAATTTAAAGTACCCGGTATTTATTATGCCTTTCTCTCTTTAATTATGTCTGTCCTTAATATTCGACTCTTAGCTCCTTTAATGTTTTTCTTCTCCACGTTTTTGGCACTTTTATGATTTGCAGTTCCTTTCTAAATGGGCACATGACATAATGTCTTCGAATTCTATTGAGAAAAGCACCCCAGCCTCCTGTGGCCGTTGGCCAAGCCGTACTATTACTTTTGATTCAGATTTTTTTTTTTTCACAGATTACAGAGGCTGTGCCATATAAAGTAGAAGATTCTTTCCAATTTAAAAAAGAGAGTTCATGCTTTCTTTCGCAGTCTCCTTAGGGGCGTAAGTGGTATGTCTTTTAGTCAGATTCTTAACACCTAATGCAATGTCTGGTCTATTGAGGGTGTTTAGTAAATTTGGTAGAATAAATGAATGAATGAGTGAATGATGTCAGCATGCAGACCTAATCATATTATATTTTTAATATAAAATACTGTTTTGGCCTCCATTGACTGGGGGTAGGGTGGGCTCAGCACTTTTGGGGTATAGTGGATACATAGTATAGTAGACTGGAATCCAAGTCCAAGTAGTTTAACCTTTTTGGACATTCCTTGACTTTTTCTCATCTCTCCTTCATTCATTTTTTTATTCAATTATGAAAATGAGGTCCTTCCTATGTGCAAATTACTGTATTACATTTTCTTGACTTTTTCTCATCTCTCCATTCATTTTTTTTAATTCAATTGTGAAAACAAGGCCCTTCCTATACGCAAATTACCGTATTGCATTTCCCTTTTCTTTTCTTCTTCTTGACTGTTCTTTTTCACTCCTCTGGTTTATCTATTTTGACTTTACTCTTCTTTTTCCCCAAGATCTTACCTATCTGCCTATAATCTGTTTTTCTTCTAATCTCCTTACTCTCTCCATGCTTTTCACTTCCTTTCCTTGAGCTTCTTTAGTAGTTAACCATTTTTACTTCCAGTCCTCTGCATGTATATATTTCTTATACTCCCTTTTACATATATATATATATAGTCAATCTATCTACTGGTTCCTTCTCATTTCCTTCTTTTTCTTCTCTGTAAGGTCCCAAGAAGCAGGGACATAGTCATGTCAAGAAACCATCGCAGTCTCTTCACCTTCATTTCAAAATCTTGTTCAGATCTATTTGTGGCAACCAGGGACCCAGTTGATTTCATTATCTTCAGGGAAGATCATGTGGAAAACAGTTGAGCACAGGAAAAATCTGTCCTTAAACGAAATGTAAATAAAAGCCCTCCCAAAGGCTATTGTTTGGTTTTCCTTAGTAGCTCACCTTTTGAATTCTGGCTTTGAGTGGAGATCCCAGCCCTCTCTCCATTTTTGTTTTCCTCTGCTTTACGTACAGAGAGACAATGCGGTAAGCCATTTCTAAAATTCTGACCTCATGTATTTATTTATTAAAACAAAATTCTGGATACCATATTAGTGGCCACGGACTGAACAGTGAACGAGATTCAGCTCCTCCTAAGGGAGAGAGTATTCCACTTACTCCACTGTAGTGTGGTGAGTGATACGATAGCGTTATAAGAACGGCACCTGACTTGGAAGGATCACGACACTTCCCTCAGAAAAAAATGACGATTACGCTGAGTCAGGAGGGATAATTTAACGGTAACTAGGAAATGTGGTAGAAGACAGAGATCCGTACCTGGCAACCTGGCAGTTGGAGGCATTGTAGGAATGGCATGGCTGGGGCGGGTGGTTGCTGTGATGTGAATACAGAAAAGGAGGCCTCAGGGGTGAAATCAGGAAGACCTTCTGATAAAGGAGTATGTTCCTCACTCTGAAGCTGGCAGTGGGGGCAGGGGGACCACTGAAGGGTTTTAACGAGGAGAAGACATTTTGGAGAGCTGCTGTAGAAGTATGATGGAGAATGGATGGAGTAAAATCATAGGGACAGCGAGGAGGTTGTCATGAGCAAGGGGAGAGAGGGCGGCACCTTCCGTAAGGTGGTAATGGTGACGATGGAATCACAGATGAATTCAGGGTATACAAAGAGGGTAGAAAACCAGGCCATGGTGACAGATTGGATATGAGAGCCAGGGAGGAGAGGGCATCAGGAATGGCAGCTGGTGTCTTGGGTTCTGAGGAGAGGTCTATTTCTGAGCAGTCATCTCAGCTGTCTTTGATCTGTACGTGCAGGCTAGTGTTCCTAAAAGCTTCCAGATTGACATCCCTGAAGACTAATGCCATCTTCTATTTCATCCCAGTGAGCAGCAAGGCTGGCTGATGAAGTTGCTCTCATCTGTTTGCAGAAATCCTGCAAAGCAAGAGCAGGACCACAGAGAGTTGTAGACATATTCTTAAGTTGTTGAACAGTGTGCATTGAATGAAGTGTCGAATAGATGGTTGAAATATATTTCTTACTGATGAGTGAGATGAATTTAGTTATAGATAAGTTCAGTGAAAATAGTTGTACAAGCATGTGTGTGTGTGTGTTTGTACGCATGTATTTATACATGTATGTCCACTCACAGTGTGCATGTGTGTATACTTGTGTACACAGATTCATCTCTTCCAGTTCTTCCATCACTGGGATGGTCTTATTTAATGTCTCTGAGATGATGATGGTTCTTGTGGTCGGCTACCTAGGAAGTAGGTACTGGAGAGGAGTCACTAACTCATTCCCACAACAGTAAGCCAAACAATTGTCAGTTATAATGATTTTTTTTTTTCACTGCCTAACGTCTAGACTAAATTTGAGCTGGTGACATCAAAGTGAGTGACTCCATAGCCCGTCACCAGTCCTCTGAGACATGTAATTCATTTTAAAGATACATTTTAAATAGCCTACTATGGGAAATGTAGTTAGCAAGCTCAGAGAGACGCTTACATTTAAGAACTCTCAGACATGCACTTATAGATTTAAGAAAAATAAATCTTAGCAAAGAGTAAAATGCACATGGAAGAGATGATTCATTTTATTAGAGCAATTGAAACAGTGGCTCCTGTTTCATCCATCATATTCAGGAAATAAAAATATATTGGAGAAAACGTGATATTTACCTGGAGATAAAAATTTAAATGTGATGAGGATAAAAGTCCAGTTTTCTGGAGGAAGTAGCTGAAAATCTTCTTAGGTTATAATTCAGGCACAACCTCATCATTATGGACCAGGAGCCGGAGTGAGATCACCGTGGAACGGGAGCCAGGGTGAGCAATCTCTACCCAATATTTTCTGAGCACAGATGGAGCCAGGAGTGAGTCATTCAACAGGGTCCCTCAGAGGTGGAGGGTCTTGGATATAAATGGGCCAGACTGCGGTACAGGAAAACCCGCCACCTTAACCTCGGATGCGCCGTCCTCATCTCTGGGTGAGTTCACAGAAATCAACTACTCCGATTCCGGTCCCCACCTTAGGCCATGTCCACACAGCAGTGAGGCTTCAGGTGACTCAGAGATGGCTCATCAATCTGACCATCTCTGTCCCCAAGCTCCAGGTGATTTAACATTTCCTCCTTGGGTTGCAAATAAGTTATGTAAAAATAACGTGGGAAATTATTCATTTGTGTGGACTTTGCTCACTGCCTTCCTCTGAGAATGTGCCAGGGAAAGAGAGGACTGGAGACTTTGCTTCTGTCAAGGAAAGGTAGGAGAGGGAGGGATGGTTTATTTATTCGATATGTGTCAGCACAGAGTACCAGGAAGAGCCTGGGACTCAGAGAAACACAGGTGCCATTTCTTGGGGCTAAATGCATTACTCTGCAGCGTTGTTTTAAAAGGCGAATGAAATCATTCATACATGCATTCATTCATCAACTATTTACTGGGTTACTAATTGCTAAAGAACCCAGAGTGAATAATATCATGTCCCTGTTCTCATACAACTTGCATTCAAGTGGGTAGAGCTGGATCTAATAAATAAGTGAACAGATCAATGTATAAAACAGTAAATAAGTGATAAAGCAAGGTAAGGAGTGAGGACCAAATAGTGGTGCTGTTTTAGATATGGTAGTCATGGGAAACCTCTTTGATGGAGGAGGTGCCATTGTGTAGTGACCTGCTGAATATAGTGAAGCAGGAAGAGTGTCTGGAAGCTTCTAGCACAGTGCTCAGCCCACAGTTAGCATTTACTGTTATTACTATTGTTACGATTGCTATCATCGTTAGTATCGATAATAATGGTGTACTTTAAGCTTGGGTGCCCTTTAGAAATGTTAGGGGTCTGTAAAGCATTATAGGAAGTTCGGTATAGAGCACACTTAATGATAAAATTCTATGTCATATATATAAAGATTCTTTTTTATTTTGTGACAGCTTATCTTTGTAAATAGCTAATAATGTTCAAAGGAAAATGAAAAACAGCTGATTGTTTTGTGTGGTTAAATATTTTGTAAATTGTTTGCCCATTGGTACAATTAAAATTTTTTGCCCACCCACCTTGTGTCAGGTGCTGTGCTGGGCACTGGGGAAATGAAAATGTGAAATAGAGTCTTTGCCCTCAGGAAGCTTATAATCTCATTTTCCTCCTTCATAATTCAGGACTCTTGCACTGTTTGAATAGAAGCAGCAGAAGGGTCTTCCATGTAGACAACATTCTGCCGAGTGTAGAAAAAACAAGTTGCATTTTGAGTGTTAACTTGGACGCTTGTTTAGTTTTATAAAATATGTAAGAGGCTTTTCCATTAGTGCATAAGACTTAGAAAGCTTTCAGAATCTCGTGTCACAAGTAGTTAAATATCACTTAAGGGGAGTCCGAAAGACTGACAGCTTGGAAACTTAAGCACCGTATGTGGTTTAGGAAGTGTGGCCAAAGTGAAGCCCCCTTCCCACCTTCACTGAGGTCCCTCAGGCCCCGTGGATTCATTTGGTCTGAAAAATCCAGGTTCCTCGGGAATCCAGGATTCCCTTAGCAACGCTCTACTCATCTTTGGCTTTTCTAAGTAACGTATCACACCCTTCCTGGGGAAAGTTAGGGACGGAAATTTCAGCCTTAGTGATGGAATGAAGTGGAACTTGATAAAAGTGATTTATACCTGAGAGACACATATGGGTTCCATTAAACGGCACAAATAAAATACACCTGGAAATTGCTTTCCAGAGTCTATTTCTGCTATGTGCGAGTCTATAGTTTGCATTGGGACCAGACGTGACACCTGCTCAGGGAGGTCTCCCTGGACTCTAACTTAACCAGGGGTCATCACACTCTACCTCCTGTCTCTGCGTTTTGTTCCTCTGAGGAATGTCCTGTCCTGTCCTGTAATGTCCCATCCCATCCCGTAGTTCCCTATTAGGTATGCATATACGTATTCCTTGGCTGTCTCCCTCATCAGACATATGAACCTCGTGAGGGCAGGAACTTTGTCCTGTTCCCCTTTGTATGTCCAGTGCTTGGCTCAGACTAGGTTTCCAGTAAGTATTTGCTGATAATGACTTTTAACGAGGGTGGATGAGAGCAGAAGCAGCAGAAACAACAGCAAAACGCGGGGGATTCAGGGAAGCTTAGCTGAAGACAGGCAAACTGTGAAATCAGAGCAAGACTTCTCATGTCGCTCACGAGGCCCACCCCTTGCTTGGTGCTCTTTGTAGGACATGTGAAGCGGTAGCGCATACTAACCTCAGCGATTTGCACTGAACTTCGTGATACACAAGTGAGACTAGCCAGATGTTAAAAGAATGATGGGAATCGGGACGAATAAGTTGTTGGCTCTGATTATTTTTAAATACATGTAACTTTAACCTTTAATTTTTAAAAACTTTTGCAGTTTGCTTAAGGGGAGTTATTACTCAACGTTAACAAGAGGACTCATGGATTCAGGTTGCAAAACATTCATGTTCTGGGTGTGAGTGCCTATTGGTAAACATCCATAGCTGTAGAAACGTCATTCTGCCCTTCCTGCTTTCCTTTAGGCTATACTCTTTGTTAATACCACTGGCGAAATCTGGATGATTTGAGCCCAAATTAGATCCATGTTGGAAAAGTCTCTGATGACGTTTCTTTGTGAGTTCAGATAATTTTAGAAGAATTGCAGGATGTAGCAGAGGTTTTCCTAATGGTGCTATAGGTTATTTATGTAGCTTTTCAGTCATTCACATCTCAACTAACAGTCATTATGAGGGGCTCAGGACATCTCGCCTTTCCCCCGCCCCCCCCCCCCCACACACATACGTATTCATCTAGGCCAAAGCCAAACCACCGTTCTCAGGAAGCAAACTTCAGGAAACTATTCAAACAGCCCAGCAATTACAGATACAGAAGACCTTTCTTCTACCAACTCTGACCAGTGGAAAACTGGACAGAGGTGTTTTGTAAGCACAGTAGGTGTTTTGTCAACACAGTAAATGTTTTGTCAACACCTGCTGGTGAGCCATACGTGAAACCCATGGCAGTTAAGGTATACTGCCTGGGAGCAGAGAGCTGTAGGGACACAGTTTTTCTCTGAATAAAAAGCAAGTGTGAGCCATCGATCTGTTGTGGGACATAAGTGAATAACGGGTACACATCAGAACGGGAAATTGAATGAAGGAAATATGATGTATTTAAAACACACACTCGTGTATACACTCGTTATCAAAGATTGGGGTTGAGTTTTTTGATTGGTGGTATCTTAGAAGTCGTATTGTCACCTACTGGGTGATGATTTTAACTAGAGAAAGGATGATACATTCGGTAAATCTACAAATCTCTTTCAATAAAAAGATACTCGATGTTTAGTGTTGTCTGCTTGACAGGAATTAGCCACACCTTGATTTCCAGACAAGGAATTAAGTAGAAACAATGGGCACTTACACTGTGTAGGCAAGAAAGACTCCATCTGTAACATGTGCCTTTCAGGTCTCTTGGTGAAATGGCTGAGGTCCAAGGTTAACGCTTAGCCATCGTGCTAGTAGAATAGAAAACGAGGCACTCCAGAGATGCCTGTGAGGTTACTTTCTTGTTCTTTATGCACATGTGTTTTCTTATTTCGTCTGAATAATTATTCATAATAGGTACTGTTCTTGAACATGTAGTCCATTAGTGGAGTAAAAGGGGAAGGCCACCCGGAAGTGTCTGTTCCTGCCCTGTGAAAGGCACAGGTCGAGTGGGAAGACACCAAGAGTAGCACTTGTGATGACCAGCATCTCAGCCAGGGAAAGGAATGGATGTCAGGTTACCAACCCAAAGAGTTACCGTAGAAAAAGAGCCAAGAACAAACTGAAGAGTTGAAGCCACCCAATCAGAACCCACCAGATCTGAAGGGACAGGCTTCTCAAACAAAAGGGCAGAGACTCAGGATGAGACCAAAGCCAAGTGCGAGACAGGGAAGCTGAGGAAGGATTTCCATAAAGCAGGCAGGGAGGGGGAGGGAGCTCCTTTGTCCGTAGGTCATCACGCCCTGAGCGTAGAAATCACAGTGAGGAAAGCAAAGGACAAGTATGAGTGTCCTTTATGGGTAGACATCAGGGTGAGATGAAAAATCGTCTTTCAGTCTTGTTGGCCCAGCTATGGCTGCATGCTTCCTCTGCTCCGCACAGCTCTTTTAGAGAAAGGATATAAAAGGAAAACTGAAAAAGTAGCTACGGCAGTGAACATTTATTCAGAATGAGCGAGGAAGGAAATCACAACAAATTTTAGATTTAACAAAGCTTACACATATCACAACATTAAAAAAATTCAGAAAAATGAAATTGTAATTAGCTGTCTGGCACTTTTCTATAAAACATTTTTTTCCCCTACATTTTTTGGCTATGTGCTCTTTGGTTGCTTTTTCATATGACAACAAAGATGTTGTCATATCTTTTTCTATGGAACAAATAGAAAGATAACTTAGTTTTTCCTCTCGTATGTTGATTAAAAAATTTGGCTTTTATTGATGGTTTGAAAAAGCTGCTTTTGGTTACACTACTCATTATTGGCAATGTTTTATAAATTTTTATGATGTCAGATTTTGGGAAAAAAAACTCTTATCAAGCTTCATTCACATATGAGCTGCGAGATTTAGAAGAATTTTCTAGACTAGCATCTTGCTTCGCGCATTTCCAACCTTATTTCTCTTCCATGACCACATAGGTTCAGCGCCAGGCCCACAAAGGACATGTTTACATCTCTGTGTGACCTCTGGCCCTGCATTCTCAGACATGGCCCCATGGTGGTTGAAGTGGTAAGAGCACTCCTGCAAGTTATTCCACCGTGGGGATGATGAACAATAATTTATGTGGAAGTGCTTGTAAGCCACATAAATATAAACTTTTAAACCCAAGCTATATGTATGGACAGTTCAACTGCCCCTTAGCCAAATTCCAAGAATGCCTGTGGCCACTCCTAGGCCACTGAACCAAAAAGAAGTGAGGAGTGAAAATCACAGATCAATTTTCGTTAAAATGTCTTCTTTAAGAAACGTCGCCAAAACATACAACCATGTATACAGAGGACTTTGGGAGGGGCCTCTTGGTAGGAACCTAAAGTTTAGATTCCTACAGTTTCACAGTCAATCTACCTTTGCCCACAACATGGTTTTTAGACTCTATTGTGGACTTGACTTATTTCCCGTCTTGTCTAGGAGATTTATCTTCTGGCCCCCAAGGAGTGATCTATATTTGTATGGATCTTGCCCAGTCGTTGTTCCCCAATTCCTTGCCTGTCTCTGAGTGGCAGACCCTCACCCTTTGGATCAGGTCGCAGGTAAAGGTTTCAATGCATTTACCTTCTTAGGGCTTTGCCACTGGCTATCCTGAGAGTCCCCAGGAGTAATAGGATTACGGTCACTGATACCATGAATGACATCAGACAAATGGCTTTTAAGTAAGGCTTGACCACCATTGCTTTCTACAATATAGAAAAGATGAGGTTTATCCTGTTTAACTTTATGGAAAAGCGGTTTCTTAACTGGAAGGGGGAAGCATGTCATTTATATGACAAGTATAAGAGTGGGGGCATAATTCCACCATAGGGAGGCGGAAAGCCATTGATTGGAATTTGGTCATCAGGGGAGCAGCTGTGCCTTTGAACTGTTGGGAAGAACTTGGGCCAGTTCATCTGAGGGTGAAGTTTCCAGCATGTCCCTCTGGGTGTTATCGGCCAGCCTTTTCCAGTGTGTGGAGGTTTTTTGGGGGAGGCACATCTGTTAGCTAAAGAATCTCTTTAACAGGGATCATTTCCTGTGGGGTTAGGCAGAACCGGAAGGTAATTTATAAAGCTGTTCAAAAGAACTACCCACCAGCCTGCGATAGTTATAAATACATTTTGACATTCAGAGATATACACAGACTCTCTCCAAGTGATCTTTTACAGGTTTGGATTTTGTGAAAGTAGCCTTGGGATCTGGACCTGCCTTAAAAAGGTTCCACACTGGCAAACCCCACCATGATTTTGAAACTGGAGACTGACTTTTGCCTGTGAGGAAGTCATGGTCCTAATAAGGAATAGTAGTTACATACACTGGTGGTTTGCACGGAATTATTCTTCAGTTTATTATTTCATAAAGAATATTCAGAAATAGGCAAGGAAAAATGTCATTGATGTCACAGATGAAAAAGCTACGTATATGTATTAATGGAATTCATTCACTGGTTTATGGACCCCAACTTCTCCTGGGACTCTACACATCCACGTACGTGTGGACCCCTCAATTGGACAGGAATGCCAGTTCGTCATCAAGTGTTCTCTGGGAATAGCCCAGGATTATGCAAATAATTCTCTAGTGGGCTGAATAAGGGATCATTGGTGGCAGATAGCCTAAAATGTTTTTGAAGGGAGACAGCCCAGAGATATTCAGCAATGTTGGTTGGTTGTGCTTTTGCTGAGCAGACGTTTTTATAGACACCTGGGCCCTCCTCGGTGCACAAAGAACCTTTGGAAACGTTTCCTCTGGTCAGCACTTCCCCATGATAGGAATGGTTAGTTAAAATGATCAGGTGTCACCCCCCAAACAGATGTTTGTTGCCGCCAAAACATTGTAAAAAGCCCCCGTCTTGAAGACGTTAGAGAAACAGATACTTGCCCCTGAGCTAGAGCCTCAGCTTGTTAGGATTTTGCCCAATAAAACTTTTATGTTTCGGGAGCTATTTTGCATGAAGCCCGTGCCACGCAGTGTGAGCAGGTCATTGCTGAGACGTGTAGTGTGAGTGCAGCTTGGGGATTAGGAGGGCTTCCAGTGATCCTAAGGTGTTTTTTTTTTTGGAGCTCTCCGGTCTTCAAAAGCAAAAAAAAAAAAAAAAAAAATATACAGAAGAGTACCTTCCTGCCAAAGGCTCAGAGAAACCTGGGCATAGCCCTTGTTCTTTTGTTTCATGAAACAAAGCAGGAGATTTGCTTGGATCCTTTACATGGGGAGCTCGAAATGTATTCGTGCTCTCTGGTTATTTATAGCGTATGAGCCTCCACCTCCCTGCCCTTCTTCTTGCCGCTCAGCCCCCTCCCCCGGCGCCACGACCCTATATTTAGACCTGAAGCGTCATCTTCAGATGCTGTGTGACCACAGCAAGGTTGTACTTCTGAGACGTGTGGCAGGATATGGGGTATTTTGCGTAATGGAGGAGATATCCATCTGGGATATTTTCACCTTCTAGGGATAAGGTTTTGCTCTATGTAAGAAACCCAATTAGCAGGCAGGGTCTCTTTGATGTTATTTTATAGAAAGAAGCATTTTTGAATTCATCTCGTATTTGTTGCAAAAAGCCCTGCTGTCGTGTAGTACCAACTTTTTGGGATAGAGTCTATAGGTAGATGGTTCATTTTATTCATCTTTGAGTAAAATAAAAATTCTAGTTAACAACAACAAAAATTTTTCACCCAGAAAGGTCTGCTGTATTTCCCTGAAAATAAGACCTAGCCGGACCATCAGCTCTAATGTGTCTTTTGGAGCAAAAATTAATATAAGACCCGGTCTTATTTTACTATAATATAAGGTCTTATTTTCGGGGAAACATGGTATGATACCCACCTTAGAAAAAGAAAATAAATATTTGAAGATGTGTCAGGAAATTAACAACAAAAAACTAATGCCCCTGTGTTTGATACTGATTTTAATAATAGCTAATAATTTGAATAATGTGCTAAGCACATTTCTTATGTTGTTTCCTTTAATCACCTTGTTACATATTAGTTGTGCAGTACCAGTACTATTTTACAGGTAAAGCAGCTGAGGCTTCGGGAGTTAAATAAGCCACTCACGGTCAGGTCACTGAGCTGGAGAGGTTTCAAACTCAGGTGATCAGACTCCTGGGTTTGGAACCTTTGACCATTATGCTAATTGCCCTTACATATGATTCTCTAATTGTTCATGTTGTCTTCTGCGTGTGAAGGTAAAATTGACAATGATTGTGACCGAGGCATCTGCAGGTGATTGGAAAGTCCCGTGCTTGTGATGCTTGGACAGAGTCCTTATTGTTAATTAACTCTAGGTCTTGATTCAGAAATACCAGGAAGAGCCTCTTTGTCTATCGCTTATTGTGGAGTAGAGCTCTCCCCTACGGTTCTCCTGCCACTAAAAACCAGTCATCGGGCTGAAAAGAGTCAGTTTGGAAGCCACGGCTTGGTTTTAAGTACGGTGTCCTACTATCTACTATTCCATTCCATTCATATAATTTCCCTTCTTTCCTTTTTCTCCTGAAAGTTGTTTATAAAACCACAAGCTCTGCAGAAATTACCCTTGTCACCCTCCAATTGCATTCTCATCCATGAGTAGAGCCTGGATGAGCAAGCATACTCTGTAAGGGAGGAATGCGGAAGGATACATGGCTGGGCTTTGTTTAGGGGGGAAAAGCAAACAGTGGGAGATAAACTGTCAGATCTGCTTGTTTAGACCAGCACATCATTGGCCATCTAGGGCAAATAACTTTGGCCTTGTTCCTTTTCAGATCTAAAAGAAACAATACTTCTTGCTTAGCAAATACCCAACGCACATCTGCGTGTTTTCTATCCAGTGACAGACAATGCTATTGTGCTTGTATTAGAGAACTTACATTTCATCATTTTCTTCTTCTTCAAGTGGCGTTGGGTGCAGCTAAGCCTTTGCCGACTTGATGTCAAAGTTTCATGTTTAAAAAGCACCAGCTTTTTGTGTGTTGGTTTGTTTGTTTTTTTCAAATGAGGGCAAAATCCTGGCATTTTAGGGAAAGGTTTGCTCTGAAGGAGGGAGGAGAAAAATATGGAGAATAATGAATTCATCAAGCTGAAAATGCACGAGGCAGCGAAGCGCTCAGGCTTCAATACGTGGCAAATGGAAAGAGAGCTCCCATTACTGCCGAGATGCACAGACACAACCCTGCTAATCGCTTGGTCATGCTTGGGAGACACTAAGTCATCACAGGCCATGACATGGTGAGAACAGGTTGCCAGGGGTTTGTTGTAAGAAAAAAATGTTGCTTTAACATCCATAACCAGCAGCACTCCCTTCCCCAACCCTCATCCTCAGATGACAAGCCTTGGTTGGAAAAATGCATGTGTGTGTGTGTGTGTGTGTGTGTGTGTGTGTGTGTAACTCTTTCAGCTCAACACAGTTGGAAATTGTGTGGGGAGTAAAAGTTGTGAAGTAAGTGACTGCCTGAACCAAAAGATTCATTTTCATTTATTTCCACAATGTGTTGTCTCTTCCATACGTAGATGTGCAGGGTTAAATATGAAATAATAAAAGTTAACATTCATTGAAGAGTTGCTTTGTGCCAGGCGCTGTTTTAGGTTATTTACATGTGTTAACCTCTCTGACTCCTCGTGATGGTCCCATGAAATAGGGCACCATTGTTGTCTCTGTTTTGATAGAAGATGAGTGGCCTGCACAAGGTCACATAGATCATGAAAAGCGGAACCAAATTTGCCACTGAGATTGTCTGACTCCCAAGCCCATAGTGTTGACACTGTGCCTTGTATGAAATTATGTCCTTTGAGAAATCCAATGAAACCGGCGAAAAAATTAGTTGAGGAGAGAGAGTATACATTTTCATTCTTTCAACACATATTTTTGTTTTTTAGTATTATGCTTATGCTAGAGTGGAAAGACTCACATGCACTCCAACTTCATACCATTCTTGCTGTAATGGAAAGATGCATTAGGGCCGGAATGGCATGGGGGAAAGGCACCCCTGTCTCTGGGAATGGCTTTCAGGTGCACTGCTATGTAACCAGCGCCTAGCATGGCGTCTGGCTATTTGAGTAGGTACTCATTAAATACCCTAGTCAGGATAGATGCAAGCGGGTCACATTTGAGCTGAGACTTTGTGGATAAATAGTAGTTTCCCTATGAACAAGGTGGGAAAAGGCATTCCAGGATGAGAGAAGAGCGTGTGTGAAAACAGCAGACCACCTGGAATGTTTTGGAAACTACAGGTTCTGTATTGCTGGGGTGTAAAAGGAAAGCTGATTGAGTGGAGACAAGAGAGGAAGCCAGGATCGTTCAGTCCGTGGGAAGTTATCTTGGACTTCCTGTGTAGGCACTAGGATGTGGGTTTTTCTGGAGAAATGAGGATGCCATTGAAGAAATGCGGGACTGGGGGTGGGGGTGGGGGACTGGTCCAGGTGAGGTTAGTGGAGCAACACCTTGGACGATGGCTTGAAGGGGTTCAGGGAGTGGTCAAGACTAAATCTATAGCACTGGTCCTGCATGAGAACTGGTCCAGTGTCTGTAGAGTTGGGGAGGTGGGATTGATTTAAGAGATATTCGGTGAGTACAATAGACCAGGATGCTCATTCATGAGACATGAGGAAAGAGGAGATAGATGGGAGGAACTGAGGACAGATTTCTGGTTTGACATAAAATTAGCCAGCAATGGTGCCATTAATTTGAGGAGGAATATAAAAAAAATGGAACAGATTTGGGTTAAACACTGTGAGTTTAATTTTGTCATGTTTGTCAGGTTTGAGGTTCCTTTGGGACATATATCTGGAGATGTATGGAAGACAGTTGGGCATGCATGACTCAAACTTAGGCCACAGGGCCGTTCCAGCAAGAGTGCTCAGAAGACATGAAGGTCGTAGCTAGTGAATTTTACTCCACAAGGTGGTTGTTCCATGCATGGTGGTACAACGGAGAAGGTAAGCATGAGTACTGCACAAATTCACAAATAGGCAAGAGAGAATAGGGTTGAGTAGCGCATAGGCGGGTTTATTAAAAGGACTTTATGAAAGATGGGATTAGAAAGTCTTTGTAGAGACTCAAGGTACTTAGTCAGGCTCTTGGAGGCTCAGACACCGGTCAGCTGTGGGATCTTGGCCTTGCGCTTATTCTCAACATTTAAGGACCTTCTCAGCTCTTACACTCTATGTGGAAGGATTGGAGGAAGTGCTCAAATATAAAGTAAAATGAACACTGTAAGTATAGTCAAACATTTGTTTCGGAACCTTGTCCGTCTCATTTCTTAAAGATGTTAAAAAAAAAATGAGGTTAAAAACAAAAATAGAAATACTCACTGGAAAGTTAGTTTGTGTAGTCTCTAATCTGCAAGCATTTTCCCTCTGAATATTGTTACGATACGTTAGAACTAGACTCTTAAGGGGTTGATAGATCAGGTTCACTGCCTTAGCAGGAGGCAGAGGAAATGTACTTTTCTACAGAATGGCAAAGACAGTTTCTCTTAAAATTATTTTAAGCCAATAATGAAACAAATGTAGACTTTCTTACTCCAATACTATTCCCCAAATTTCTCCAAACAATGCAAAAAACAGAAAAAGAGATGGCATTCCTTTGCCTTTAACTCTTTTATAAATATAAATGTAAAAAGTACTGAGCATAATATAAGAAAGAAAATGATTCCATTTTTGCTCTGGTTGCTCCATTCTCTGGAGTCTGCCATGATTAAACTAATGAGGGTTGGTGGGAGGACTAGATTTCCTTATTTCCCCTCTACTGCTCTTGATTTACGGCAGAATACAGAATGAAATGTGCCTAAACACTCTCTCTCCTTCCTTATGAAAGTCATAAGAGTAATAATAATAAGGAAGAAAGACAGATTCATTTGGAGGCAGTCCATCGTTTAAGCACAAAACAAAACCTAAACCTCATTATTGAAGGGTAATAAAAATGAGCCTAAGTGGCAGTTAGGTTCCTACAAATAAAAATTGCTACCAGTCGCTTGTCTTTGTGAAATGAAGAGATAAATGGTACTTTTGTTCCACGAGCCTGTAATTAAAAGGTGTTTAACATCAAGGCTATTGCTTTAAAAAGATATTGCCATGTATATGTCAGACCAGTGGTGACACTGGGTAATGAAGGTTATACCCGCTAAAGGTAAGCTTAATAAAACAGCCAATGGCACTGACATGGTTTAGAGAGTCAACCAATAGCTTAAACATTTGCAACCTCATGGAGTAGCATCCTGGTTTAATTCATTCCATCTCATTTTTATTTTAAGCTGGGAGTGCTGGAGTGGATGAGGGAAGGGAGTAATATGTATGTTCTGTACACACGTACACACACATCTTCTTCTACTTTGACATGCTAGGTTATACTTATGAAGCTTTCAGTGAGGATTAATTTAAAATTATTAAAGTGATTTGTATTTTGCATATTTGTACATCTTCAATACCTAACAATTTCTTCATACTTTTTGTATTAACATTGGCAGTTTTTTTTGGATACACATTTCCGAGTAATTGGGATTGGACATTTCCATTAGCTGGTGTTAGATAAGATGCAAAATGTGCTCTGAAGTACATCTCTGGGAGAATTGCAGAGCAATGAACTTCCAGAAGATGTTTGGAAGTATCATGGAGAGCAGTCCTTTTTGCTATCTTTGTTATAGGGTAAGACAATTTGATGCTGAGCTTTTGGGGGTAAGAGGGTAAGGTGATTTTGTCCCAGGTATCATCTGTTCCTTGAAATGCGATATGTGAAAAATCCTACATGCAGTAAGCTTAACAGCTTGTCCATTGGTGTAAGAGACGTCCTGATGAATCTATCGCATGCCTCTTTTTTGATCTCTTTGATTAAGGGTGGCTCTCTGCAATCAGAGATTAGATCCCAGACCTCTGTGTCTCTAGCATCTCTTCTCAAGGCCTATAAGTAGAGCAGCAGAGTACGTAAAGGCTGAGAATTTGGAGTAAACACTTTCAGAATTCTGTGTGCGTCTTTTAATGAGCAGTGTTTATTTCCAAAGTGTTTGAGAATCATTTATTTCTCCAACTCAATAAAGACCAGAGCCAGAATAAAGGAAGGACCCTCCAAAATCATCTACCAAATTGGCAGGACACCTACATTGCGATGGAAGAATTTATGACTCCCGTCACCTGAGCTCACCCTCATCCTGGCTTACTGTATTTTCTGGTTTGCTTTCTTTCAGATAATGGCGTTGCCAATTAAACAGAAACTGCTGCTTTTTGTCTCCCCTTTCCATATCTGTCCTTGATCTGACTAGATTGGTGTATTAAAAAGGTAGTAAAAGATAGGACGCTAAAAGAAGAATGTGAAATACAATGACGGTTGTCCCTTGGTTGATAAAGCAACCTGATCTCATTTCTGAGTCCCCAGCTGATGTTTTTGTTTTTATTAAAAATGTCTGTAAGGGTAACTATTCTGCGTATATTATCCAAAATAATGACATTAACTAGCTTTGCTGCAGAGTCATTAGCAGTAACAAAAATATATGTCTGCTGACTAAGAATGACACAAAACAGTTTGTTAGCTAAAACAGAGAGCTTTGGAGGTTTAAGCATGCATCATATGATGCTCAAATCCTGTCTCTGGTTCTTATTATTTTTTGGAAAAAAAAAATTACTTTTTAAAGTATGTTTGTAGCCTGCTGAGAAAATTCTGGGAAAAAAAAAATGGAAGGGTAACCCAGAAATTGCCCTCCCTGTCCTCCGAGGGGAGAGAAGAAGAGAAAGGGAATGGTGGCGGGTGGGGAGAGAAAGAGACCTGTGTACTTCATCCAGGGAAAGTAATTGAAAATGCTAATTCTGTGCCCACAGACTAAAACTTTGAAGGACAGGTCCTTGTCATTGGACTCCTCGAGAAACAGCAGAGCAGAAATAAAAATAGATCATTGACCAAAAATATCCCTTTCCAACTGAGAAGTTTTAAAGTGCTGCTGCCCATTTTTTTTCTGTTTAAAAAATTGTATGCCAGCCTTTTTCTTCTCTACTTTGTAAACATTGGAGACTAATGTATATGTGGTTGAGGAATAGAAATAGTAGGAATCTCAGTTTAAGAAATGTTGAGGCGTTTTTATTGCTATTTTTCCCCCTTTGGAAAATGAGTTATCTGCAAGGGTCAAACTCAGGTTATTATCAAGTCCGGAATTTCAGAGGCTCAAGGCAATTAGCAGTTTTTAGAAAGATGAACATAGGTTAAGTTACCTACTTTTTTTCTTTGAATAAACAGAAATGTAATGATTACGATTATAATAGCAGTCCCTTTCTACTTTAACTTAAGCTCAAGAGTTATACCAGAATTTGTGACTGATTTCTAGTGTTTATAACCAGTGGGGTGGGGACAACTAGGGCAAGGTAGTTTTGGAACATGCCCTGATCATATAGTTTATTAAGCACTAGTCATACGCTTACTGGTTCATGAGATTCAAGAATATGGCTAGAATACAGGGCTAGATTTGGGGTCTTTCCCTTCCCCCCTCCCTTTCTTTTATTCTTTAACATCCATTTATTGATTTAATGCTATTCTGGGCACGCAACAGTGAACAAAGGAGATGGAACCTCTGCCCACATAGAGCTTACATTCTAGGAGAAAATAGACAAATAAAAATGGAAAATAGACACTATGTCTGATGATGGAAAGAAACAGCGTGAGGAAAGGAGGGTTGGAAGACTGCACTGAGATGACAGTTGCAAAAAGAGCTGGAGAACTTAAGGGAGTGGTTGCGTTGTGTGCATGACTGGGGAGTCTCTTCCAGGTCATGGGAACAGCAGGTACCAGCATGCCGAGGAAGGGAGGTGTCTGCTATCCAGGAAAGCGAGGCCAGCAGTGGGCTGGAGGGAAGTATATACTACGGAGAGAACAGGGAGAGGGGATGTCAGGGAAGAAGTGGGGCAGAGCTGCATGTGCAGGGCAATTTAGGTCCCTGTCAGAGTTATGACATGTACTATGAATGACATGAAGCCATCGGTAGGATTTTGAGGAAAGGAGTGACATGATATAACTTACATTTGTACAGGATCATTCCAGTAGCTGTTTAAATCGACTGAGGAAACAGAGAAACTCAGTAGGAGGCAACTGCAATAATCCAGGAAGAGATAACAGTGGCTTGGACCCTAGAGGTACACGTGGGCGTAAGAAGAAGTAGTTCGGGTCTCTGGATATACTTTGAAGGTAGTGCCAATAGGATTTGGTGATGGTTTGGATGTGGGATAAGAGAGAAGGAAAATCTTTGAACTGCAGACTCTCATTCCACAATCTGAAAAAAATCTTAGTTTCTCACTCCAGTATGAACTACAACAACAAAAAACATATGTGCACTGCATGATACGGTACAAATTGAAAAGTTTTTGCTTACATTGTTTTAGTTGAACTTATGCAATAGGCTTTAACTCATCTTTCAGACTAAGGAACAGATAGATGCCTGGTGATAGTAAGTCCTCTAACTACATTTATATAGCTAGTCAATGGCAGCCCAGACACTTCAAATCAGACTTCCTGCAGAATTGGTATCATCAAGATAATTTTCCTTATTGAGTGCTGGGACCATAACTTAGGGGTTCTAGCATTTTAATCATCTGAAAAGTCCTTTGAGGAGCTAAGTCAAGGCAAGACATCTCAAATACTATTATTAGGAGTTATCGTAATGTGTAACCGTGGAGCTAGAGGTGTGGATGACCTACAGCGAAGTACTTTAGACCATGCATTTAGTGTTTTGTTTTGTGTTTTCCTCATAACTAGTGACTAATTTACCCAGTTTTGGCCGCTGCACTCTCATCTGGTGACTCTCACGTAACCCATGGTCAGTTTTTGTGGCTTAGGGATGCCTTCTGAATTACTGAAAAATTACGCGCCTAATTAGCCTAACCAACAATTAAAAATATGACTTCGACTCTGGATATTTAAGATGCCAAACAGCTGAAGGTCCTATCACAGTTACCATCTTTTTATGGATGTGGGCGACACCTGGCATTGTGTGAGCACACGAAGGGCTTTGGCAGTGGAGAAAGCCACCTGGCCGCACCAGTTTTTAGCATGATGGATGGATTCAAAATGAAGAGCAAGTTGAACTATCAATTAATGGAAAATAATATAAATAGGAAAAAAAAGCCCTACAATTTAGTCCATCAGAGGTAATAATATCTAAGCACCTTAACCTCAAAATCATTAGTCCTGAATATTTCAATCAATATGGATTCTCTCAAAAATCAATTTGCTGCTACAAATATGATTGTTTAATAATTCATAAGTTATGGGCCTTCAGGCTAGAAAAGGTGAGGGTAGCTGAAGGAAAGAAGTTATCTCCCCCTTAGATAAGGTTTCTATTAAAAGAAGAGAATGTCTACAAAATGCAGTTTAATGTTAGATGTGACACTCTTTTATCTGTGCGTGATAATCTGTGTTTTGAGCTGTATGTCCTCCTGAGGAGATATCAATTTAGTTCAGTCCCATTGTTCACTTTCACAGTAGAGATCTTCTAGTGTCATAAATATTTTATGAAAATAAACCATAGCAAATTACGGTTTTACTTACTAGATTAAAAACAATAATTTTAAAGAGCGAATGACTGGTGTCAAATCCTGCAGACATTCTTCTCTACAGTATCAGAGAGAAAGGCCATCTGAATCTCATAAGGCATTTGGGTAACTATGGCGTGGCTTTTCTGTTTTATATCAGAGAAGGTGATACAGTTTTATACATTTTGCCTTTGGAGTGGCTCTTATCCAATGTCATCACTTCGGATCACATGAATTCCTAGTTCTTATGATTCTTTCTAAAATGTCACTTTCGTGCTAAATCTGCTCACCGAAAAGATGTTTTTAAGTCTGGCTTCATGAGAGCTTCCCCCCCTGCCCCGCATCCAATTATACAGTGTGGACATATCCATTACTAATTAATCTTACAGGTCGCGCTTTGATTCTCTTCTGTCTCTAGTCTCCATCAAGAGTTATCTGGCCCAAGAATCTTTTAAGCTGTGTTGAAGAGATACTGGTTTTTTGTTTTGTTTTGTTTTTTTGCTTTGTTTTGTTTTGTTTTTTCTCCAACAGTTTTGGTAGCCAGTGCCTATCATGTTTGTGTACGTTCTTTTTTTTACATTATCTAATAACAGAATAGATAACTATTGGAGTGGAGGTTGCAAGGGTCACTGCTATACACCCAGGAGAATGTCCTGTCACCTGAATGACTTGGTCCTGCCCCTACCCTGGGCCACACCCCCATGTAGGACTAAGTGACCTTTCTGCCTATTTGCATAATCTCCCTTCCTTGGATGTATTCTCCACGCCTGGGTCAAAAAATGGGGCTCATTAATAAACATTTATTGAGCACCAACAGGGTATTCTGTTCCAAATATATTCCCTTCCCTGTAGGTTTGGAATCCACAATTTTGGCTCCCAGCAGTCACCTCTGCCCTGATTTGAGAAGAGTAAGTTATCTAAGCAAGTGAAAGGACATTCAAATATTTGTGAACTTCAAAGGGAGCTAGTCCTTCATCTAAAATGTCCTTTACATAGTCAACATTTCTGAATATCCTACTTGTCTAGTGAAGTCCACTGAACTGTTTCTGGGATGCAGATAAACCCTGATAAGGTTAAAAATATTAAGCCTCATAGATAATAATTAGGCTATCAAGTTAAAAGCATCTGTTCAGTTAGATGTGAGGACTGTAGAAAGAGGAAAAAAAAAGAACCTCATAAAAATTGAAGAACATTGTCAAGGTCATGGGGTTATAATTTTTAAAGTCATCTGGACTAGGTGCCATTGTGCTAAAAACTCGATCAGTAGGCAACGTTGAAGAAGACACTGCGTTGCTCGGATGTGTGAAGCTTTTTACTGAAGCATGATAAATAATTGAAAACGCCTTTAGCAAATTCCTGTTTTAATGGGAAAATACTTTGTCATGCAGTTTTTTCAATTAGTATTCACTAATTCACAATGGTTTATCATTTAGCCAACTGCTCATTAGATTTTCTGAGGTGCAGTTTCGCATCTTCATGTTTATTTGTGGATTTTCCACTTGATAGTAAAACTTTCGGTTGCTTTTATAACATTTCGACTAGTGGTTTTCAGTATTTCTCTGCCTGACGCAACACCTGGAGATTAAGTTTAAAAATCTTAATCAGTGATTCAGTTGAACCTGATTTGGGTGAAGGGTGATGGGATTGTAACTGCTGGAATTAGAATCTGGGGTAGGGAAAGGGATATATTTTAAATTGAAATAAAGAAGATGGTAATTCTTTTATGTGCGTCTACCCCTTCCCCTCAGATTCAAAGGGCTGATAGTTCAAAACGTGCTTCCTAAAATATCAGTCACTGAGCCTTTCTTAAGCACCAAAGGGGATCGCACCATTGAATTAGTTAAGGGGCTACACCTGGTAGAAACATAAAAGAGATCCTCTATTTTTATTTTTTTTCCAATTTGGTGGCATAAAAGGCTAACCAAAGATAAAGTACCTGGGTCTTCATAAGGAACGTGAACATTCATTCATTCATTATTTAAGGAGTACTCCATAGGTTAATTACTGCTGTCCAAAAGCTCTGTCTGCATTTGTTCTTTGCCCACCTTCCCCATTAGACTGTAAGTTCTACGAGAGTAGAGAATTTTATGTCTTGGTCTTCTCCGCAGAGCTTCGAACAACTGGCACGTAATAGGAATTCCATCTATATTTGCTAAATGAATGCGTACGTGATTGAGTGAATAATTAAATGTGTGCTTCAGAGTGATTTCTCAAAGTGGTGGGAAGTCTGAGACCTGACGGTCCAATAGGAGTTAGCCTAAACAAGGAAGTGTAAAAGGGGTAAATGTCTTGCACGAGAAAAAGTGGATGGCAATACCATTGACATTAGCACCCCGCAAAAAAGAAATATTTAGGTAGAGATCTAACAAAATATGTACAAGATCTATATGAGGAAAACTACCGAGCTCTGATGAAAACGACATCAAAGAACTAAATAAATGGAGAGATGTCCCATTCATTCCTGGGGCCTCAGGATGAGGCTGGAATGAGGAAAGTCATGAGAAACTTGCGCCCTGTGAGGGAGGAAGGGCTAGTAGGAGAACCCCCAGGAGAGTCAGATGTCTAAATCACAGGGGTGCCTGCACCCACAGAAGGCAGACATTTTTCTAGGTAGGAGTGACAAGTGTCTACTCTTTGATCCAGTTCCCTTAGTTTCTGTGTACGAGATGACACTATGAACTAGAGTGGTACCCAAATGCTTGGGAATAGTGAAGGTGGATAAGTGGGTTTGGATGAATCCCCACTCTGTTCACAGTGTGAGAATTAGCATCCATGGACAGCCTGGGCATCTCTCTGACACATCCCCTTGACTGTATAGACTTCTCAGACCATTGACAAGGGAAGAACCAAAGCAGAGCCAGCTGAAGTGCAGGGCCAGGCAGAGCCCTCTGCCCTGGTCTAGGAGTAGTGCTGCTGCACAAATGTATCCTTTTCTCTAGGTGTGAGGTTATTGTGGTGATGGCTTTTGAGCCAGTGTCTTCACCGAAATCAGGCAATGAATAGATGGACGCTTGCACTGGAAAACTCTTCCACATATTGAAAAAAAATAGAGCTGTTGAAAGACACCCAGGAACCTAGAACCCCATGGGGATTGATACCTCTAACTGAGGTCTGACTTCCCTGCCATGTGGGATGGTTTGGAGGAAAGACGTGTCATGAGACCCTTAGGAGACTGACGACTTACACAGTGAATCTGAGGAACGGGACGGGGTGAGGGAGAGGAAGGGAGCATACGTGCAACTTTTCAGTTGCATGATATTTGGAGTGTCCATCAGGAGTTTGAGTTGCATTTTCATGGTTAGTCAAAAGCTGGCTCCCTAAAAGACATTTTGTACCATCTTTCAAAATCGGACTCTCCATCAAATGGAATTTCTCTTAAAAAAAAAAAAAGTAATGAAATGTGATTAGCGCAAATGTCTGTGAAATTTATTGTACTATTAAAATCCTATTGGGTCTTTGTTTATGAAATGTATTTTTCTGTATTTGAGGTTTAGGGAGGCTTGATAATGAGGCTTTGAAGATTCATAGCCTCTTTTCTATGGCTTAATTTAGGCTCTATATCAAATATGTAAAATAACACTACATCTTTCCACCACCTCTGTGGAGCATACATTTTGTTATTATTTCCCTGCCGGAGATTTTTTTTTTTTCCCCATCTCCTTTTATAAATACAGAACTACTAATAGTAGGAGCATTTTTAATAGAGTGAGCCATTATCTAGAGCAGAAAAGGGTGTACATTTGGATGATGATGTCTCCTCGGCCTACCCCTCGGGTTAGGGGGTTGTATACTGATTCCCACTCAGCATCTGCTGCCACCCTCACCCCTCCGTACACTTATTCTACTTTAGGGAGTGCATATTTCTTCATGGGCTGATGTACCCAAACTCCTCCTGGCCCACCATCCAGTTTCTGTAGGAGGCGAGTGACTTGCTCAGCAGAGTTGTCTGTCCCTGGGGTACAGAAATCAGGGTGATCAGGTGCATGTCCCACTTTAGGAAGAGAAAGGATTGCTGGCAGCACACCGGTGACTCAAGGAACCAGCCCGTGATGCTCGAGCCTCCCTCCACGTTGTCCCAGGACAGTTAAGACCTTTCCTTATCCTTTCCACCAGCAATCCTTAGGTTCTGTGATTTACTTATCTCTCAACCTTCGTTGTACCAGTGACTTCTCATTGCTCTGAAGATAAAGACCAGGATCCTAAACGTGGCCCCAAAGTCCCTGCCTGCTCAGGCCTTACCCATCTCTCTTATCTCAGCTCGTGTCCCCACCCTGCATGCCTGTCCAGATGCTGTCTTCTAGGGCCCTGGACTCATCATGCTTCATTTTTCCCCAGGACCTTTGCACCTGCTGTTCCTGCTACTTAGAAACCTCCAAGTTTTATCTTTGCCTAGTTACTACCTCCTGTTATCTCAGATATCTGCTTCATCTTCTCATCCTCAAATAACCCTTTCTTGGCTTCTCTGTGTTGGTCAAATCCCTCCATCGTACACGTCCAAGGCACTTATTTTAAGTAGTACCTGCCTCTCCCGCTGGACTGAAACGCCTCGGGGGCAGAGACTGTGTCTGCTTTAGCTTTTCCTCTGTCTTTCCAGCACTTTCTATTGCACCCTGCACAGAGTAGGCCCTCGGTATCCCTTGTGGGAAGGATCAGAGAGCAGTTTGATGTTGGTCTTCCCTGCATTCCCCTAAGGACAGCCCTGCATGGTTTGATATTTGGCAAACTCCCATCAAATTACTTTTATAGGTTGGTGACTCATTTAAAGATGTTCATTTGGGGATAACAGAGGGGCATAGACAGATCTGCATTCAACTTTTACAAGAGGGAGCCAGCAACGGCTTTAGAATTACTGAGTTTGATACTGTTAGATTCCTTCGGGCCCCAGGAAACATGGTGAAAAAGCTCTTTAGATGACTGAACTGGCTAGGGAATTTTATTAACTTTCAGCCCAAATTTTATCCTGGATGGCACCAGAAAGGGTCACATACTTTTCCCCTCTATCTCCAGGCAGGATTGTTTTAATTCTCTTAAGCAATGGTGTCTCATTCCTCAGGAAGCAACTTTGTTGCCTCCCTTGTATTCAGTGTCATCGTCAGGATGCTTTTCCTGCTGCTTAATATAAATTCCTTTTGCTATAATTCAATAAGCCCATTTCCTTTGTTCTTTCCTCAGGGAGAAACCGTTTTGATAATTCTTCTTTAAATAGATGAATCATGTTTCTATAATGCCTTGCAGTTTACAAAGCATTTTAAGTACATCATCTCATCAGATCTTTGAACAACTCAGGGAGTTGAGTATTAATTCTTTCCTTTCACAAAACAGCCCAGAGAGATTATTGAACTTGTTCAGGATCTCATGGCTTGCACGTGACACCGATGGACAGATGGGTCTCAAACCCAGGTGTCTGTGTTTCTAAACCCCAAGTTGTTTTCACAATTTCAGCAGCCACCATCTGTATGCCGGAAGAGTGACACTCTACCTAGCTCTTCCTTTGCCTTATCACCATCTTGTCATATTTGTATATATGTTTCCCAGTTGTTAATTTCCCACCTGTTTTCATTTTCACTGTCCTTTTCTGAGCTCTAAGTATTCCATGTGTAATATTGCTTATGTAACCCTGAAATACAATGTCTTCAAATTTTTAGAAATGATTAGATTTCAATGGTTCTTTATACAGTGCATACCTAGTTATACCTTGTGGAATTGTGCTTGTTTTTGTTTTTTTGACAATGGGATTTGTTAGCCTAACAATGACTTTAAAATTTAGCAAAGAGAAAAAAGAAAGGAGGTCCCTATTAGTGGGAACTCGTGATCTAATGGACGAGATGACAGATGCCAGACTTTACAGATTAAATTTCGAGTCTGTCATGTGCGTCCACACCCCTCTCTCTGAGATGCTTTCATGTGGGAACACGGTTTTAAAAATTCACAGACAGGGAATGTTAGGCACTTAGATTCACTCACTCGTGTCTTCTCGGAATAGAAACAGAAAGGATATCAGAAAAAGTCAAAGACTTTCCCGGAGGTCCCTGTCAGGGCCACTAGCCAGGTCAATTCACACCGTCATTATCAGCCTGCCACCATATTGCCATCTGTAGTAAGGGGGCTGCTCCCAGATTCTTCCAAATCACTCCTTCCTCTCTCCACGTCTTTTCATTCCTTTGTGTTTATTCCATCGTTTAGACAAGAACCAAGCTGAAAAGTTGGACTTTCTGTTTGCACTCTGAAAAAAAAAAGGGAGGAGGAAGCACTGGCATTTTTTTCTTTAGCTGGGTCGTGTAAGTTCTGTCATGTTTGACTATTTTAGAATCTTAAGAACATTTGCCAATTAAAATAATTGCGATAATGACCTTGTGACGAGAACCATACTAGGTAATTCTTTTAAGAGGAATAATCTGTCGTAAAGAGGATGTCAACGTTTATTTTGTGTGTGTATATGTGTATGTTTTTCTCTGTTAGCCAAATAGGTTTTCGATAGCAGTTACTGAAGTGTCAATGACCTTCTGGTTCAATGGAATTAAAAAACTGAAATGAAGTTTTACTAGTATCAGACTTTGCTGCCATACAGGTAATTGAGCACATGATATATGCTACAACAATGCCACCTATAGTTAGGAGACTTTGTTTAAAACAAGGTAAAATTTTATATATGCTGCCACAGAGAACAGTTTAAAATAAAAGTCTGTTAATCAACAGTGTTTATGTAGTACCTACCCTTCAAAGAACTAGGAAGAAATAGACAAAAAAAAAACAGGGAAAGGACGATGCTCAAGTAGTGACTATTTCAGGGACGATGAGCCAGCACTTAAAAAGGAAATTCTTAATAAAGAATAGATAATATGTTCTAAATATCTTCACAGATTTGTGACATCTCCATTTATTTTCCTTACATTTACTTTGTGAGTATCTACGTGTACACACAGGTATCTTTTGATGAAAATATCCTCTTTATTAATCTTTTCCTTTATGGTTAGCACTTGTTTGGCTGTCAAAAATATTTTTTTCAACTGGAGGTCATAAGGCGATTCCATTATATTGTCCTCTTAAAGTTTAGGGGTTTGCTTTTCAGCTTTAATCCATCTGGAATTTGCTGTTGAGTGTAGTATAAGGCCGGGTTTCTTTTCAGGATAATCAATTATCTTAGCACCCCTTACTGAATAGTTCCTCCTTTCCCCACAGATAAGCAATTTACTTTTGTTAGATACCAAGTTACCATCTGCTGTGGTCCTGTCTCCAAGCTTTCTACTTGGTTCTGTTGATCACTTTGTCTATCATTGTGTAAATATCATGTTGTCTTCCAGTAGCTTTATAATGTGTTTTGATGTCTACAGAAGAAGTCCGCAGAAGGATGGACAAATAAATTTCGTATAGTCATAAAATGGAAGGCAGTGGAACAGTGAAATCAATGAACCACAGCTCTATATGAACATAGATGAATCGTAGGGGCATTAACATTTAATGAGAAAACAAAAAACAACCCAAAAGAACTATATACAGAATGAGAACATCTTAAAAGATCACATAGAAATAAATCCGAACAATATATTATCTAGGGACACAGTCTTGTGGTAAAATCTCTAAAACAAACAACCAAAGGAATGATACGAACACAATTCCAAATGGCGTTTATTTCTGGTGAGGAAAGGAGCTGAGTATGACTGACGAAGGGGCCATGGCTGGTTTCAACAGGTGGGGCAGTGCTTGCTACTGACGCTGGAGGGTAGGTTCCTGAGAGCATGTTTCAAAATTTACATAGATGATACATAAATTCTTTTTATTTTAACTATTAAAAATAAAATTTAAAAACTATAAAAATATGTCCATTATGATAATTTTATAGAAGCATATGAATGTTAAAATTTTACTACCTCCAAGGGGCTAGAATTGTTGTTTACTTTATAGTCTAGACTTCTTTATTTAATGTTCTATTTCTAATTCAAATTACCATATACATATAGAGATAAATTGAAAAGCGCTTAGTGGACATAGGAAGCACAGTGGGGTGCCATTACAGTCGCCCAGGAGGGAGAGGATGGTGGGGTGGATCCAGGTGTAAGGATGAGGTGATAAGAACTGCTCAGGCTCTGAACGTATTTTGAAGGAAGAGCTGAATGGATTGCATTCAGAGTGGTTTAGGAGAAGGAAAGCATTAAGGACGTCTCTAAAGTTTTTGGTCTGAGCAACCAGAAGATGAAAAATATCGGGGAAGTCTAGATGTAGTTAAAAGGCGGGGATAACAGGTATCATTTTGAGATGCATGGTAGACATCCAAATGAACTGTGCTGAGTAGGAAGATGGATCAATGAGCCTGGAGTTCAGCACAGACATCTCAGCTAAAGTCATAAATGTGGGATTCGTCAGCCTATACTATTCAAAACCATGGAGGCTAGCTGTGGCCACCTAGGAAGTGAATGTAGAAGATAAAAGAAAAGGTCCAAGGACTTAGCTTCTCTAACAACTGGAGGACAAGGAAATGAGGAATAATCAGCAGAAGATACGGGAAGTGGTAACCAGTGAGGAAGAGGGCAAAAAGAAAATGGTATCCCCAAAGTTCAACAAAGAAGTGTAAGAATTTAATTGAGCCTTTTCCACTTCTAGGTTCTTTGGCATCACTTTATCCACTGCTCAATACTTTTGGCATCGCACTGATACAGTGACAAAATGCATTTCATAATCCGTCTTCATCATCTTGAACTCTTTACCACCTTTAGGACTGAAAGTATAATTTTAAGATTATTGCAGATTACTGGGTTTCATATGTTTGCTTGTTTTTTAAAGATTTTTTTTTCTATTTGGTTAAATTTTTGTGTTTGTTTACTCCTTGACTGAAAGCTATTGATAGATAAAATGATTGGTGCGTGAGTGACACAGGAATTGTTCACACTAACCTCTGCTAGCTTTTTAATGATTTCTTCTGAAAGACTTGGCCGTTTCTGTGGTCTCTACCTGCATCGTCAAGCATGTGACAGGCTGGCTCCTATGCACACAATGGCTGTATTTCCCGTCAGTACCACAGGGCAATCTTTTCAGAAGACACTTTAAGAGATTCAAATTTGAGTTAAAGCCAACTCCATATGCCGTTGCCAATGCGAATAATTCCAGTGAGGTGACAATCAGATGAACAGGTAAAGTTGACTCATGCTCAGGCAGGAGCATTACGGAGATGTGGTCCGGGGATGTCCTAACTTTCTCTTCTGCCTGTCAGCTGCCAAGTACCTTAACTGTGGAGGCCCAGCACATCACATCGGTGAACATGTACCATACCCACCCATAGATGATACCTGTGATAGCCTGAGGCGTACATTATCTGCACATTTTAGAATCTGATTAGCTAATCCGAATGTTATTCAATGGGTGGAACTCTCAAACCATGGTCATTGGCTCATCTTATGGAAGGTCCCCTATTGATGCTTCTTGAGCAAGTCATTAGGAACTTTTGATGCGTTATATGGAAACTTGCATGTTACATTCTGTTCTTGTTTCTTTAGAAGAGGCCAAGATTCATCGTGTTAAATTAAGCGAGAAGAGGTAGGAATACTGGTGGTGTTTCTGGGCACAGAATGAAGCCAACTCAGCTGGGTTTTGATGGCTCCAGTGTAGGACAGGGATTTCTTGTTGACTGTCTTTACAGAACTTTCTTGAAAATAGCCACCTGCCATGTGTGATTACTTCTTCGATGGAGAAGGGCTGTATTGAGGTTTAAAAAAAAAAATGCTATACTGAGTTATAATTTATGTCACTTTTTACCCATGCAGTCTTATAATTTTAAAAAAAATAGTGATGGAACTCATATTAAGAAGTTCATTTTTTCATTAAAAAATGTCCAGAGATAAGATACTGTGATGCAATTTTACTTATAAGCTAAAGAACCAAGATGACAATTAATTGATGTTTAGAGACAATTTCTCTTCCCTTTAACAATTGAGAAAATAGGGTTGAGACTGGAGTCTAGAGAGAATGCAAAGTAATGGTAGTAAAATATAGTATCGGGTTCATTTTTCGTGTCGCATAGGCTTTTTAATGTTTTCCTTACTAGTCTTATGATGTTTTTCCATTGCCGCCCAAGTTTGATAAATCATTAATAGTGAAACACATGATTGCTTTCATTATGTACAACTTTACCTATAAAAAGAGCATGGATTCATTCCTTCCTCTAAGTGTTTTAAAATAAGACATACAAGAATATTTGAGCTACAGTTTATATTACTTCCAAATAATTTTGGCATTCTTTCAACTTTGCAAGTGGAGCCCTTGCTCAGGAACTCTTTGATTTATGATGACATCACGTCCTTTCAGAGACAACATTATTATGTCACTTAACCTGAAGTGGTGAGGTCAGAAGTACATGTGAAGTAATTATGAGCCTGGAAGACCATGCTTCAGTTCAGAGGGCTGTGAGCAAGGCCAGGAGGGAGGCTGGAGGATTCAGGGTGAGGCAGGGGGCGGAGAAGAGGAAAGAGAAAAAGAGCAAATCCTGAAATATGGTCATTGGCATGACCAGAAATTTTACCCTCAGCGTTTTCATACTATGCTTTGGGAAATGGAAAAAAAAAATTAGGGGAAAAAAGCCCTCACGCCTTTAAAACATCGCTCTATTGCATTACTAAGAAAGGCTTTGGAACACAGAAGGGTTACATAAATGAGAGCAGGTGCTGGCGTGCAGAGGTAACTATTCAGCATATGTAAGTGCAGTTGGAAAACCATTGACTTGCAGAGAACACTTGAAATTGGTCCCTAATGGCCTTGGTTTTTGTCATATGGTCCTGATTATAAGGCTAAAATTGCATTGCCATGGCTTTAGTGTGTGAACGAGATGGATGGATAATTATTACGTGCGCTGAATACCTTTCTGCAAGGAGGAGCCACGGCCGCCCTGGTCAGTGTCGCCACCATCTCGCCCGGCTGTCAGAAAAGCTCCGAGCGGTCGATTCCTCACCGTATTTATATGGAAGAGAGAGGGAGATGTGCCTTTGGTTGGGTGTGCACACCTCGCACGTACGTGCACACATGCAGACGGTACGTGCACACATGCAGACGGTGGACCAACCAAAGTGGCCCGGTGTGAGTGATTGTGACGCAGTGTTCGCAGAAGCAGCAGTGTTCGTGGGAATGAAGGGTGCAGAAAGGAAATGGTGAGCTCTGTACACGTGACTCTGGGTGGTAGTAGCTGGCACCAAAGCTGTGTCAGGAAAGGTTTGGGGCTCAGTTTGAAGTGTTGCAGGAAGTTTAAAATGATTGACTTTGGGAGCTGTTGAGTAAACAAGACATGTTTGTGGAAGACCTATGTTTTTAGATACATTCAAAGAAAAAAAAAAACTTCCCTTCATTAATACTTTTAAACCACTTGTACTATTTTACACAGCTCTCAGGATCCTCTGAGAAGGTGGTTGTCATAACAGTAACTAAAATTCCAGCTGCCGAGAATATATTTCATAGTTGTCACCACCATCCCTTCTGGTGAGCACATCAGGGGAGGATGCTTTGCGGAGTAAGAGCAAACCCAGTGGTTTGTCCCGAATGG
Organism: Rhinolophus ferrumequinum; assembly: GCF_004115265.2. NCBI lineage: Eukaryota > Metazoa > Chordata > Mammalia > Chiroptera > Rhinolophidae > Rhinolophus > Rhinolophus ferrumequinum. Next base: position 8,813,264 of record NC_046310.1, on the reverse strand, counting down.
GTAGGATTGAGGACAGTGCTAAGATCCCCGCGCGTGACCGCACGACTCATTCATCACGAGAATATTTATGATGGCTCCTGGCCTTGGGGGGGTGGGACTTGCCCTTTGCATGCAGCTCTTTGCAAAATATGGGCAGGCAGGTATGAGGGCCCCTCTCTCTTCTCACCGAGCCTTGACTTTGGGGGCCAGCCCTGAGGGGAGAAATAACTCACAGTTTGCTGAAGGGCTCATCGAAAGTCTAATGTGAGAGCAGACATGGGCTTTAGAGAACCACATTCTGAGTCCAAAATCAGCGTTTGGAAGTTGTCTGATTGTGGTATATAATATATCACTCAAAGCCCAAACTGCGTGTTTGGGTGGGAGGGGTTACTATGAATTGGTTGATCAGATAATTAGCCAATCACCCCAGTTGTTCTACTGGTGATATTTTGATTGCTTTGATGCTGGATACATATTGCAAGGTAAGGAATAGCCAAAACATTAAGGATGGATGTTTCTTTGTAGATGAAAAGATAAAGTGGGGGAAAAATGAAAGTGTAGAACTAACCTATATATATGCAGGACCAGCATATGTGTGTGTTTATGTATATTCCTTTACAAACATATTTAATGGAAAGGATCAGAAAAAACGTAATAATTATTTTAGCATATTTAATACAAGCTTTTATTTCAGGTAAATATAATGATACACGGCTCCTTTACATCCATTCCTATGCTAGACCACATGGTAATTAGATCTGGGATTCTAGGGAAATAAACCATGAGAGTTACACTATTTTGGTCCTGTTTCTAGCTTCCATTTCTATTGAAAAATGCTAAATTAGTAGCATTTGATGATTCCTGATTTAGCTCTTTTAATAAGAAGCGGAAGCTAAAAACAGCCCCAGCAACCAGTTGAAGTCTTATCACAAGCCGGTAAGATCAATAAGCTAAAAAAAGGATGAAAAGTTTTTGAGTGACAGCTTAAAAATGGAAAATTTAAATATATATCGCTGCCTTCTGCTCCACTGTGGAATGCACAAAGCCCATTTGGGCAGTATATTTTTAAGCAATCAAGGTGATTTATTCGTATCACTGGGTTTGTGTTTATGTTCCATGCTGTAAACTATGCTTATAGCAATATAGCTGTATTAAAGGCATTAATACTTGTAATGCTACCTAAGCGTAACGTTACTACTATTGTTCAAAGTGTAGTTTATTGGGCTATAAATAGTATCATCAGTATTGACACTTGCTGCTTCATCTAAGTGCCTGGGTAACTGTGTCTGATGCTGCAGCAGACAGTAAATAAAACAAAAATAGTGACTCCGAGTGACATTTCATGGCTACCGCTGGTGTTTCAACTCTTGTTTGGTCCGTCGAGAAGGAGACCTGTATCGGCAGAGACCTCACCAGATTTTCCTAGTGTTTGTTAGACGGATACGTTTAAAGGAAGTTACGTCTTGGTTTGAAACATTCTTATTTCACATGACCGCTCATGGGTCACAAATAAGAATGAATACTCGTTGTCCACAGTAATGGAAGGATATTTGGCAAATCAGGGCCTGAAAGTTGTGGTTTAACTTTCTGCACCCAAGCTGGTCTTCACCTTGATATGAGGCTGGTTGATAGTCATTCATGTAACACATTTTAATTGAGGGTTGACTGCTGCCTTAGTTCGTTTGGGCTGCTGCAACAAAATCCCATCAACTGGGTGCCGTATAAATAACAGAAGTTTATTTCTCACAGTTTTGGAAGCTGCGGAGTCCAACAGCATGGCACCTGCAGATTTGGTATCTGGCGAGGTTCGTTCCCTAGATGGCCGTCTTTTTGATGTAATGTGTCATGGCAGAAGGGTTAGGGAATCTCTTGAGGGCCCCTTTTGTAAGGGCGCGACTCCCACCATGAAGGGCCCACCCTCATTATCTAAGCACCTCCTGAAGGCTCACTTCCAAATGTCATCATACTGGGTGTTAGGATTCAACCTATGAATTTTGGGTGGACACAGATATTCAGTCTGCGGAACTACTGTATGTAGGCCACTGCTGCCACAAAGTGTATGTTGTCGGTTTCATTCCTTTTGATGAAAATCAAGGCAGCATAGCAAGTCTGGCTGAATTTCACCACATACTCCTTTATTAAAAGCTACAAAAAGTGAAAACAGTCTTTCTTAAAAGTTGCCTCCCGGAGGAGGCAAAACGATCATATAAATCATGAATATGCTACTTTTCTTGGTGTTTTTGTAAAGACCAATGCTATATGTTAAGTTAAGCTTTGAGTTCTTCAGGATAAGAAGAGAATAATCTTATCTAGTAATTCATTCCTTCCATCACTCAGCAAACTTTTACGGAGCACCATCTACCTGCTAGAGACCGTGTGGTTCTCTGGAGAATCGATGATAAATGGAGCACATCCCTTTTTCTAAAAACAGAGTCAAAGGAGACCACATTTTGCTGAGGTCATCCATAAGAGTCATGGAAAAAGTTATTTTCCCCCCACACTAATAAAGTAGAAGAGTCAAGTGCATCAAATGATAATGATCAAAGACATTTTTGTTTGTAATTTCTGGCTAGTTTTGTTATAGAATATGATAGAGGCAAGCTCACTGAAATGCTGAGATATTCATGTATTTCCCCTGCCCTTTTCACCTCAAGTATCTATTTCTTAGAACTGATTGGGTGGTGACAAAAAAGGTACCATTTTGAGTACCCACAAAGGACAGAAAGCTTGTGATGTAAGGGATTAATACTGGGTGTCCTAACTATGCTGAATGTTATTAATCTTATTAAAAATGAAGATAAGCAAGTATGGACTGTCTTCTTTCAGTTGAAATAAAGTAAGCATCAGAATAGACAATGAGTGACATACAAGAAAGTGATTTTCTCAAAGCTCTGAAAGTTTGTGCCTTGATGAAACCTTTCATTCTCCCTGAAGGAACCTTTATCATTATTTGATTTATTTTGTGGTAAATAAACTTACATTCTTTGCCTGTTTGCAGATAGTGGCTGTGTGGTTCATGTACAGAAAGCAAAGAATAGGGGAGTCCCCAGGAATGTTTTCTTTCTCTGTTTTCATCCACATCCAGAAGGAAGGAACTGGAGATGGATGTGGCTCAGTTCAGAAATCAGCAGAAACAGGAAACGTTAAGTTCTAGAGCTTCAGAATGATGAAGGTGTTGAGAAGGCAGAGAGCTGTGTTCTCTTCCAGTTGCTCCACTGCAGAAGACTGCAGAGCCCATGTAGACACCAACCTCCACCAAAGTCTGTCAGACTTTCATAAAGAACTCCAAGCACCTTAAACATGTGTTGCTGTTTCATGGACCCTAAATGCATCTATAAAAGTGCACAAAATGATGGCAGCTCAGGGACCTATGAATTCCAGTCATTTTTCATTAATTCCTCATTGCCTCCTTTGTTCATTGAAATATTCAGCTTGGGTCTAAAAAGTAGCTAAAAATCCATATGCAAAGAGCTTGTAAACAAACACCCACTTGCGCCATCTGGTCTTGTAACACATCAAGTGATTAAGCTTCAGAGCTATGATGGTTAAAATTTTAAAGACACAACAATCCCAAACACCCCCAAATAGACTCCTTATACCAGTTTACAGGGAGGAAACCATGTGATGCTGTATATAGTAAACAATATGGAGAGATTACAACGATTTTTTAATTTCCTTTCTTCTCTCCTTTTATCCCTTCCTTTCTTTCTTCATCACGAGTGTTTCAGAAAGAGAAAGGCATAAGACACAAGCATATGAACTAAAACTACATTTATAGTTCCACTATACTGAGTCTACATGGTTAACAGTTATGAATGGTTCCTTACCTTTACCTTCGTTATTATTATTTTTGCCCTCGATAGAGGGAGAAACATGCATGCTTGAATGTATGTGTGTGCATGTGCACAAAAGGGGGTGTCTGAGTTCCTTCCAGAATATATTAAGCACTCTGAGCTATTTGCAAATAATGAATTCATACTTTTTGTCCATAATGGCTGAAGAAAGTCATGTCGGGGGAAATTAAATATGTTAAGAGCTCTCATTTTAATTGTATAATATCGATACTGTCTTTATAGTTAATTTCCTTGACAAGTCATAGGGCATATAGATTGGATTCTTCAGATATTTCTAATGTGGAAATGATTCTAAATTGGAACATTTCATTTAGGTGACATCACTAAAAGGAAAGAGAATAAGCTGCAAGCCTGTGGAGCTAGCCAGCTTTCTAGCTGATGGCTGTTGAAATGAACAACACATAGAACCAAAAACTCTCAAGTGAAATAAAAACTCTAAGTGAGAAATCAATATCATATTAGGCCCCTTGTTTCTGGCTTCTCAGTCTTGGCTAGTACTCACCCCGAAATTTATCCGATCAGCTAGAGAGAGGAAAGACAATAGTTGAAAGAAGAGGAGAAAGAGTGTTTAGTTACTGTAACGGTGACTGGTATCTCACACCCTCACATTTTAAATGGTCCAGACATAATAAACATTCTTTCTTCTCTCACATAAAATCTGCAGTGAGTGTTCTTGGTTGCGGTGGGTCTCTTTCACATGGTGATTTGAGAGTTGAGCTCCTTCTGTTTTGTTGTTCTCTGACTTCAGTGGATGGTGGCTGAAGTTGCCCATTTCATCTGCAAAAGTCTATGGAAAGGGAGCCGGCATGGACTGCTCTGTGGGGGAGGGTTCTATGGACCAAATATGGAGAGGCTTCTGTCACTGCTCCTCTCTTTCCATGGAGGAAAACTCAATGATGTGCCCACACCCAACTGCAAGGGTGGCTGGGGGCTACAGTCTAGCTGTGTGCCACTGAAAAAGAGGAGACGGATTTAATAGACTGATGGCTAGTCTCCACCATAAGGAGGAAAGAAGAAAAAGATGGGTGCTGATGAAGGACACTCTACTACTTTGTATATGGTAAGAAGGAAATAATAAAGCCTTTTTCAGGCATGTGCTAGTCAACTATGGGGGGTAAAAAAACCAAAACTGATGTGTAATGTTTGCTGATTTCCTTGGTATAAATACTCCCACTATGGCTGGTTTCAAGCTACCCAACATGAAGTCACTCAACATGGACCTGGAAAGAGATGCACGGACTAAGCTCCTGCTCTAGTGGAACAGACCACTCTAGCATGGCATTATCCTGATGAATTCTGAGAAAACACAACTGAGGCAGCCATGTTGTGGGAAGAAAGTGAGCCAGCACATTCCCTTTCATATTTGACACAAGGAAAGATTCCCTTCAGAATGGATTTATCATCTAAAAAACCATTAACGTGATGTGTTCATATCAAGAACAGATGGTAGTATACAATTTTTAAGTCAGAGAAAAATAGCAAGAACACGATAAGTCAAGGCTGCCCATCTGTATGAATCCTGGGTGAAAGGTCAAGCCTCTAGAGCTTTCCAAGGAATGTACCAAGAAGTCAAATGCCACTTCTGGAATTTCCCATGATTGTTCCCGTAATTGTTTTCCCAAAGCAGGGAAAGATTTGCAGATGGAATGGATGATGATGATGAGAGAAAAGAAATGCCAAGGATGGTTCCTTTGTTTCTATCCATAAGACAAGCTGGATGGTGGTGTCCTTCCCTGTGAGAGAAGCAAAGAAGTGATATGAGCCGAAATAACTGTGGCATTTAAATGGATTCTCCAATCTCCATTGGCTAATTAACTACAATTGTTATTAATAGACCAGTGGCTGTATATACTTCTGAAATTTCCGCTATCGCTTGTCTCTTTTTGCTGTCCAAAGAATCAAGGCATGTAATGATCTCTTTGCTTCACTCTTTCCATTCTGCTTGATCCATGCACATGTGATGTTCTTGCATCAAAGTCCAGGGGTCCAGGATGGAAAATGGAGACATGTGATGCCCCAGGCTTCATCCCAGTGGTATTGCTATGTGTGGGTGTGTTTTCAAGTTTCAAGTTTAGTTTCACTAAAGACATAGTGCCATCTGAAATGATGGTGTGGTCTGAGTCTACACTGTGAAAACCTGGGGTTTTATATTTGATGCTTATTGGTTTGTTTAATTGGCAGGGTTACAAAGACGTCACTTAAATTCCGGTCTCTGTACTTTTTTTTGGTACACAAGCCAAGGCAGATCAAAACCCTAAGACTGAATTAAATCTGCGATTTATTGGTTCTAGTTGGTTGCTGGTTCATTTTAGGCCAATTGCTATTTTTGGAACGTACTAAGACTGGTAATGACAGACGCAGGTATTGAGGTTTCTCAAAAAGTTAATCGATTCACTTAGTAAATAATAAGCTGTTCCAGGGAGCAGCTCTCCTCCTTCCATGTTTTTTAATGATGGGGGAAAAGTAAGCTATTCTGAACCTAACTTTCCTTATGCCAACCTACCCTATTGAATGTTTTCGTAACTGTGGTCTGCCAAAAAGCAGAACTAGGGCTTGGCACACCAGTTTTGATCAGACTAACCGTCAGAATTTTAATGTCCCAAGTACAAAGCTCACTAATTGAATTTCATTTACTGGACTGAAACATAGCAGCCAAGACAGAGAATACTGTCGGCTGTCAGCTGTTTTTTATGAGGTCTGGAGTCTAAAGTCATTTTTAAAATGAGTGATGCAATTTCTTGCATCTTTTATTTAAAATGCTCGTTGGTAAACAGTGTTTCAGATTAGCGTATTTGTAATTTAAATGAAGACAGTACATCACATTGAATCTGAAAAGAAAGGAGAAATTTCGGAATTGATTCACTCCCCTTTTTGTGGGATCTGTAGAAAATCAAAAGCAAATAGGTAAAGAGGGAGGGCTGCAAAGGTTTGTGGATCTTAGGAGACAAAACTGAACTATTTCTAAAACTGAGTGAGTCCCCATAGTTAAATCTTTATTTTCTTCAAGCAGACTAATACACTCTGCCTAATTCATTTTTTATTTTCTCTCGGGGTCGGCTAGCAGATTTGCCTCAACAAAGGAAGCATCATGTTACATCTTTTAAATAATTGATGGCTCTTGGTCCAGGCTGGCTTGAAGGAAATTCTGAAAATAGGTACTGATTGAGCAAATGCTCCTTCCTGCCTTCAGTCCCCTCTTCAGCTCCCCACTCATCTTTGCTTATCAAAACCTGCTTGTCCCTCCTTCTGGATGGTGACAGTATCATTTGCTCTTAGGTTTTACCTACCACTTGCTATCCTCCTTTATTTCATAGCATTCGATGTATTTTATTAAAGACAGGGAGAGCTGTTCGTTCTAAGCTGCCTGATGTAATGAAGAACCGTTAATTAGTCATCAGAAATGTTATGTCATAATCACCACCCGAGACAATTTATTGGGACTATAAAATACTGGGTTTAGAGCTTGTCCCTCTAAACTTGGAATATGCTACCTCCAAGGGTCAAATTACCCGGGAAGCGGGGTCAGCCGTGGTCTTGCCCAACTCCCGCTGCTCCTGCAGTTTCAAATACTGTGAGTTGATCTCTGTTGTGCTCCCCCACCCCACCCCCGGAGAGAGAAGGGCTTCTCAGTCTTAGCTCACTGTTGGGGTCATTAACGATTGTCTAAGACTTGGAAAAGCCATTCCTGTTTTCAGGCAGCTGCAGATGGTAAAGCATTAGACTGGTCCACAGTGACTCTTTCTTCTAGTCATGACTTTGTAAGTCACTTTGATTTCCAGGGCCTCTGCTTCCTCTCTGGTAGCATGGGGGCTTTGTAGTGGATCATCTCCATGAACTCTGATGAGAGCTTTCTCGCGTCCTCCAGGAAGGGGATGAGAATCCCAGGGGGAGCTGCATGCCATTTGATTCTGTGTGCGTTCGTGCTATTCTGAGTTTGTGTGAGTCGACTGTGGTTTCCTCATTGTTAATCTTCCTCTTTCTTTCCATTCTTTTTCCTTTCTCTTAGTTTTTTACTTATTTCTTCTCTACTGCTACACATCCCCTTTCCTTTTCCATCTTGGCTTTCCACGTTTCCGGGGTTGAAGTGGAAGGAAGATGATTGGCGCTGTGTTAGACTAGATTTCACTGACTTCAGGAAGAAATCACCTGTTTAAAAAATAGTCTCTCCTCACTTACAGAAAAGCTTTCTCCTTCAGAAACTGCATCAGAAAGTAGCCAATATTACTGAATTGGGGAAGACTAACTATAGAGTGGCAAGTATTGAGAGGTGTAAATCTGGAATTCTCTGTCTGAGCTCAGTTTAACTGGGAGAAAGCCGCACGTTGTATCCATCACTGAGAAAGCTGTATCTAAATTGATGTAGAGTAGTCTCCCCTTATCCGTGGTTTCACTTTCTGAAGTTTCAGTTACCCACAATCAACCATGGTCTGAAAATATGAAATGGAAAATTCCAGAGCTAAACAATTCATAAGTTTTAAATTGTGCGCCATGCTGAATAGCATGACGAAATCTCAAGTTGTCTTGTTCCAACCTGCCCGGGATATGAAGCATCCCTTTGTCTAGCATCTCCACCTCATTCCATCTTGGCAAGTTGTCATCTCATACCATCACAAGAAGAGGAAGGGTGAATACAGTGCAGTAAGATATTTTGAGAGAGAGAGACCACATTCACATGACTTTTATTACAGTTGTTCTATTTTATTAGCAGTTATTGTTAATCTCTTACTGTGCCTAATTTATAATTAAACTTTATCATAGATAGGAAACTTTATCATGCATAGGAAAATGCATATATAGGGTCTAATACTGTCCATAGTTTCAAGCATCCAGTGTGGGTCTTGAAAATAGCCCTTGCAAATAAGGGGTTACTAATGTATCATTGTCATTCTCAAAAGTGTATCACAGTTTCTGACCCACTCTTCTTGTCAAGGAACACTTTTAAGCATTATATTGATTATATTCTTCCATTTTTCTCTATTAGAAAAAGTTTGGGGGGGTGCTTGAGGGTGCTGAAGTGATCTTTGCTCCAAATCTTCCCTGTAACCAGTAGCTCGTTTGTATATCCCATGCCTGCCCAGGATAATCTTTTCTGATTGCCTTTATTGAAATACTAGGGGGGAAAAATCTTCCAATAATGACACCTATTTAGACCCACACAAACATACCTTTGGGCTCAGAACCCTCCACATTCTTCCATGAGGAATTATAGAAGCATTGGGCATCCATCTTTTCTCTCTTGCAGCAACTCCTGAAGGTCTGAGGCATGACTGAAAGGGAGTTTAATGACTTGGTGCGTAATTCTTCCTCTCCCAGACTCAGAGGGCAGGACCCATTACCGGCAGACCTGGGCTGCCCCTGCAAGCATGGGAGATCACACCTAAAATGATTCTGAGTTGGATGCCTCTGCTCAGAGATCAATTTTATGTGTGAGATCCAAAGGAGAACTCATTCCAAAAACAGCTGTTCCAATATGCACATTATTTTGAATGTTCATTGATTTCAGAGATGGGCTTTTACAAGGGATATATTTTAAATGTTAACCCGAAGTCATAGCCATATCAATCATGACCATTGGTGATATCACACTGTCACATGGGCCGCAACTTATCTGACAAAATTAACACCTGACGGGTTTTTGTTCCTTCACATCCTTCTTTTGTACTTCTTGAGTCCTAAGCTTTCTTGAAAAAGGAGGTAGCGAATTAGTTCCCCTCAGGCTTCTCACCCTGTAGTGTCAGCTAGCAGGTTATCTCCTAATGTTTCTTTATAGTTATACAAATTACAGCTTTTTAACAGACCTCCTGCATTCACAGTCCTAGAAAATAAATACGGTTGGATTCTCACTTTCAAGTGATCTTGGGTTCTTTCTCACTCATGAATACACTGGAAGCATTCTTCTATTTTTATTTATTTATTTATTTATTTTTGCAAAGCACCTTTCTTTTTTTTATTTATTTTATTTTTTATTATTAGTTTCAGGTGTACAAAACAACATAATCATTGGACATTTACACCCCTCACAAAGTGATAATCCCAACTAGTCTACTACCCACCTGACACCGTACATAGCTGTTATAATACCATTGACTATATTCCCTTTACAACACATAATTATAGTTGGCATTCAATATTATTTTATATTAGTTTCAGGTGTACAGAGCAGTGGTTAGGCATTTGTATAATTTATGAAGTGATCCCTCTAATAAGTCTAATACCCATCTGACACCGTACATATTCGTTTTTATAACATTATTGATAATATTCCCCATAATTTTAAATCCCTGTGACTATCTTGTGACTACCAATTTGTACTTCTTAATCCCTTCACCTTTCTCACCCATCCCATCTAGCAACCATGAGTTTGTTCTCTGTATTTCTGAGTCTGTTTCTGCTTTGTTAGTTTATTCTGTTCTTCAGATTCCACATATCAGTGAGATTATATGGTATTTATCTTTCTTAGTCTGATTTATTTCACTTAGCATAACATCCTCTAGGTTCATCCATGTTGTCACAGATGGTAAGATTCCATTCTTTTTGTATGGCGGAGTAATATTCCATTGTATAAATGCACCATAATTTCTTTATTCAGTTATCTATTGAGGGGCATTCCGGTTATTTCCATCCTACAAGGGGTTAATATCCAAAAATTTATAAAGTGCCTTTCTTTCTTGGTTCTAGACCCTCTGAAATTCCAATCTACCCTGTAAGTCTTCTTGGTCTCTAGGCTTACTTGATTTTCAGCTCTCACTGTATGCAAGGATTTATTTTGAAATTAAAGAATTTATTTAAATCTTTGTTTTCTAGTACTCAAATACTTTCTCATTAGCATGAAAGCGAATGATCAAAGTTTGTTTGATTCCAGTTGCTTTTTTGTAGTCTTGGAGTGTTAAGGTGAAGTTGAAATTGAAACCGCCATCTTGTTTAATTGTCAAGCCTCTTACTTTTAACTTTCTTCTTTAAAGAAAAGGGGGAAAGCTGTGGGTTTGAAGGGTGTCTTTAGTGGATACAGTTTAGAGCTCTGTGAGTCCTCTGATCACGATACAGGCATCTCTTTGAGGTGTTCACTTCCCCAAAGTCTACAGTCACCACGTTCATGCCTCAAGGGGAGTGAAAGAAAGCGGCCTGGTGCCACCTGACTGCTGAGTATTCCCACGTCTTTTTTTTACTGAATAAACAGCCCCGGAGTGTGCACCACACAAATCGTTAGGGGCCTTTCAGTTGTCCACGGGTAGTAACCTTGCCTTCCCCTCCTTCTCCTTTTTTCTGGCTGCAAGTCCAGCACAGAATCCCCTGGATATCTGAGGGGTCACTTACTTGCTCTGAAGAGTTTTCTCTCATATGAGGGAAAAGGTAGGAGTATTGCGTTAAATCATATGGAATTGCCTTTTTTGTAAGTCAGGATTGGTAGACTATCGGCAGTTTCATGAGATTCAGCCTAATCTCTTCCTCCGATAGACATTCTACCTAAAACAGCCGTTTGAAGAGCATGTTTGGTTAAAACCCTCTGTGGAGTCATCTAAAACAGAAGCTTCAAGCTTTTCCAATCAGGAAACCCGTGCTTCTATGTTGGCGCCCTCTTAGCTTTTCTGAGGATCAGAGAAATAAGAAACAAAGCCCTCCTATGAGGAGAAATTCTTATATTTTGAGACCAATGTGAAATACGTAGAAAGTCCTTTGGTCCCTGCGGTAGAATTTTTTTTTCCTGAAAGTTATAAATGGGTGTTATAATGGAAAGTGCTTTGAAATCTTAACCAGAGCATCACTATAAATAAGACAGGAGTAAAAGATTAATAAATCGGACAAAGCTAAGAAGGAAGAAAACTTAAAATAAGAGATGAGGGATGTGCCTTAGTTTAAGTTGATATAGCCCGGAGTGTGTGTGTGTGTGTGTGTGTATATATATAGAGAGAGAGAGAGAGAGGAAAACTAAAGATTTGACTAAAGGCAGACTTTACTGTTACAGCTATTAATGTGTGTTTAATTCTATTGCCTGGGACATTTTATTCAATGCAGTGGCCAAGGAAATTGACCTCACTTTTTTGTTTTTTTTCCCTTTTGGGTTGGATCCTTGCTCACGTCACGTAAATGAATAGAGCTGACAGTTTACTGGTTCATCAATGAAACAAAACAGTATTAAATTATGAAGATGTAAAGAAAACAATCCTACGCTAACGTTGTTGCAATTTGAAAGGTAAGCTGTTTCCTACAAGATTAGGAGACATTAATGTTCATTTAAAGCCGACATAACATAAGGCCACGTGATACACGTCGGAGGGTTAAGTGGCCTCTTGACATCACTGATGATCACTGTGGTCCTGCAAAGTATTTCATTAGCGACATACATGAAGAGGTGCCGTGTTTCCCTCATTTTGTGTTTTAAAGTGTGAAACATTATTTTTTTATGCCTTTAACGTGTTTTATTGTATTGGCTAGCTTGACAAATTGGACTTTCCTGGGTGTGAGTTGCGGTGATCCCGGGGTTCCTTTGGAAAGGGTTTGCCCTTATTTCTACTGATTCACTATATTGACCATCACGCCATGTTTGTCACAGTCAAACCATTTCTGAATTCTGGTCTTTTGGCGATGCACAAGAAGTCAGGTAGTATTTTTCTCTGTGTTTTGCCCTGTGCTTAACTAGGAAGCCTTCTCTTCCTAAGTCTGCCTTCTGTGAACTTCAAAAAGTTCTTGGGATACTGTCAGTTACCAATTGAATACCGAGTTCTTCCCAAGTATATCCAGATGTTAAGTCTCCTTAACTTTAATTTTGAATGACAAAAATCTTGTCATCCCCAGTTTTCTGGGCTACCATCAATTACTCAGTTGGTCCTTCACTCGTTGGATCCATGAATCCTATGGTGTTGACTGTCACAAAAGGCCAGAGGGTGGGGTGGAGAAGGGCTCTGCTCCTATCTGACTCTCAAACCGGTTCACAACTCAGGAAAGGGGGCAAACGACCCCCCTGAATGGTTAGCTCTTGCGAGGCAGTATCAGTAATTCATCCATTACCCCCAGGACCTGCTGTCGTGCCTGCACCCAGCAGGTTTGCAGGAAGTCCGTCCGTCCACACTTCCTGCCTGTGACGCCACTCCATCCTTCTTGGTACTGAGCCCTGTGGAGTAAGTCAGAATTTCTGAACTGTGTTCAGCAGATTTCCTGTTTCCATGTGGAAAATGGCACTTTCGAAGTTGAATTACCTTTTTCATGACACCCAAGTTGCTTTACTTGCAAACTGAGAATAATTTAGGCAGTGGGAGAATATGTTTCCACGTGTGACGAGGATTGAAATGAGTGTGGTATTCTCTCCACAACTTCAGTTCAAACTATCATATAATAGGGTCCTGGCCCCAAATCAATTACATGATTCTGGGATATCATCTGTTGTTTTGTGTAACATCAGCTGACTTTTATTTATTGGTGATACTTTGATCTGTGCGTCTTAAAAACTGCAGGCGTGCCTTGCTTTAAGAAAACTGGATGCGCTTTCAATTCGTGCTTACTAAGCCATTGCATAAAGGGACCATCATTTGCACTCTAAAAATAGCTGGGCTTTATAAAATAATTTATCACAAGATTCCTTTAAATAACCAACTCTCTTGGTGCACTTAAAATATGATTTGATTTGGAAAATCAATGTCCACTCACTCAACTTTTTAAGAACACATCTGCTTTGTAACGTGGAGGGGGGGAAATCAAGCCGCAAAGAAAGAGGGTCTTAAGTGAGCTAAAGAGGAATTAATTTTAATTTAGGAAAGCATTTGTTTTTCTAGAGTTTCTCAGGGAAAACACTTTCACCTTTATCACCTCCAAAGTACATAAGGAAAAAAAAAAAAGCAGGCCAATTTGAGTTTGGAGAAGATAAATCTAGTTCTTTGGTGGGTCGCATTCTGCATTATGCATGTGCGTAAAAGTGAGGTTTGCTTTGATCCTGACTATTAAAAGTTTTTTTTTAAACTCAGACTGGGCAGGAATCCAGAGATGCTCTTTCACCCTATGGCACATCCTGGTTTCAGGTCCCTAGCTTAGCAAAATGCAGTTAAGTAGCAGGAAGTCATTGAAAAGTATGGAGGCTTGATGGGTACTGAGGTTTTTTTTTTTTTTTTTCCCCTCCTTCCTCCCCTCCATTTTTGAAATTCAAATTGAATGCAATTTTCAGCTCATTTGAGCCAGAATATACTGTTGCTGAGCTTCAGTGGCTCTTAAATTCAAACTCACAGAGGAAACAGATATCATCTGTCACAGAGGTTGGGAGAGAGGACACTCCCCGCATTTTATTCACGGGAGGCAGAGCTTTAGTAACTAATTCAAACCTTTCTGACTAATGGACTGGTCATTCACCAGAGAACTTATCAACTAATCAATGAAACCGTTAAGACGCTCATCTTATGAAGTCTGGGAGCCTTGCCCCCATCCCTTTAAAAAAAATAACTGTTCAAGTTTATTTTTGCATCTTTGGTATTTTAATACCTGTTTTTGCAAACCGAGACAGAATATCTTAGCAATCTTTTTTCTGCCCTTCCTATTTTTATTGTTTCCATCATTAATGCCTTTGTCAATGCTATTTCTTTATGACTAAGAATTAGCAGATAGCTTATTGCTGCCTAAGTGAGGCCAGAATTTTGAGGGTTTTTTTCCCTTCACTAAACAGACTGCCTGAAAAAAATGCTTCTTGGGGCAAATATAAGTACCAATTAAACAAAAAAAAATCCTCTCATCCAGCCCTTGAGTTTGCAAGTGTGTTTTATCTGCAAGGTGGCTGTTTCAAGATGGCTTGTGAATGTTTCTTGGGAAACTTCGGCCACTGGTGTGTGCCCAGGGAATGCAAATGAATTTGAACAAATGACCATCGGAATTCCCTCTTCCGATTTCAGAAAGGGTGTGGTGTGACAATTCTGGTTCTGACATGTAGGTTTTATGCTTTAGCACTGCTGCTTATTTTTGGCTCTTTTAGTGTAAGCCATAATGTCCCTGAGAAGTGCAGGCCACTAGCTTTTTCTTGCTGTTTTTTATTGCGATCCATGAGAGACAAATTAATTATGATGCTATTTCAAACTAAGTTGGAGTAAAACAATTTGATCTCTAAATACTATCTAGTTGAAGTTCATTCATAATTATCACATTTGGAGTTGACAAATGTTTTGCAGTAAGTGTATGATCAGGCCGTGTGTGTGTGTGTCTGTGTGTGTGTGTGTGTGTGTGTGCGCGCGCGCGCGCGTACACGCGTCCCCAAGTTCTCCAAGAACATGACAGCAGAAATTTCTCAACAGTCATTTTCACATTAATAAAAGGCATCAACCACTTTATTCTCTTAGTGGTAATGAGCTTGTACGTTAGGTCTCCAGTGGAAGGCATTGATTTCATTTACTTTATAAGAAAGAACACCTTGACTCATTAGCCTGTTTTCTCGCTGTTCTGTCTCAGTACAACTACCAGGACTACATTGTTGTTACTTGGACGTAGCTATAAGAAACCAAACACCTACCTTGACAAGGAATCCGCATTTTTAGCTCATGACGGAATTAGTTAATAGAATTTTAGTTTTTCTGCTAGAATATCTGATCTCTTCAATTTGCAAGCAATTCGTGAGTGCTTGCTATGTGCCAGCCACTCATGGTGCTAAGATTTGTAATGTATAAACGAGCAATTTTCTAACCTAAGTGTGGCGGACATTGGACGTGAAACATCAGCATCAAATGGCTGAGAGAAGATGAGGCTTGCAAAGGCTCCCAGGTTCTCCAGTGTTCTGCCCCCTCCTTTTCCTCAGTTGATAATCACGGGTGTGAAACAAATATGATGTAAATTGGAAGTGGGAGAAAAGATGACATACAAAATCATCCGTGAGAAGGACAACAAAATACGCAGACAGAGGTGCTACATGTACCGTATTCCTCAGAACTGCTTTGTGGGATGCTGCCATCTTGTTAGGCCAGGAGTCACGGACGGAGGTACAGGGGGCCCAGCTCAGGAGAAGGGACAGCCGGGTCACAGGGGGGGGCTCAGTGGTGTGTTGGAGCCTGCTCCTGCCAACAGGGCCAACTGCTACATTTCTAGGGCTCTCGTGAGCCAGCTTTTGTGAAATATTATTACAAATTAAATGACATAAACGTACAGTAAATCAATTATACTTTAGAAAGCAATTAATGTGTGAAATGTATAATTTCCTCATTATTGCCCCCCATAAACTGCCTCGCAATGCTTTTGAAGTCCGTCTGTTGAATATGATGGTGGGAATCCTACATAGTAGCACCTGCCTTCCCACCTCCATGTACCGTAACGTCACATTGGCAGCTTGAAACGAGCCATGGTAGAAGTACTTAAACTACAGAAACTGGAAATACTAAACACCGGGACTGTGTTTTTCATTTGAGAGACAATTATTAATATTTACCAGGGGCTGGGGTAGGGAATGGGTGCTAAAGAACTGAAGAGCCGGAGTGGAGAAGTGTCACCAGATGGGGTTCTATACAGAGAAAGGTTTCAATGGCAAGCATGGCCTGCAGTT
Organism: Rhinolophus ferrumequinum; assembly: GCF_004115265.2. Taxonomy (NCBI): domain Eukaryota; kingdom Metazoa; phylum Chordata; class Mammalia; order Chiroptera; family Rhinolophidae; genus Rhinolophus; species Rhinolophus ferrumequinum. The sequence continues at coordinate 8,796,932 of NC_046310.1, read as the reverse complement.
AGCCAAATGGTTTATAGTGGATTTAGAAATCATTGGGAGCCATTGACTGTTTTGATACTTCTTTTATTGTCCGTATTATATATGTGCCCTACAGAAAATTTGGAAAATAGAATCATAGCTTACACTTCTCTGCTGCTTTCTGTGTATCCCACACATTTTAAGGGCTTTCAATATAATAAATCACCTAATCACGGAAAGGGCCCCATCAAGTCGTTGCTATTATCCCATTTTGAAGATGGGGAAGTTGAGGTAGGGAGAAGTTACGAAGGTTGGCCAAGGAGAGAAGCTGTGATTTGAACGCAGCCTGTTCCAGCTTGGAGTTCACTCTGCTGTGCTGCCCCTTAGTGGAGAAAACCAGCAATAACCCCCCACCTTGAGTGTCTGAGAAAGGGATGAATACCAGTATTATTTAGGAGGGAGAAGGGACTCTGCCAGTTGTAGACGACTGGGATTTGAGGTGTGGGGCATCTAGTGGTGAGGCTCCCATCGCAAATCAGCCTGTGGAAGGGATGCAGGACCAACGTTAGAACACCCCCTGCCTGTCATCGTGAGCAAAAGTTGATCATCACAGGGATCAAGCATCGAAAGAAGAGCTTCAAAAAAAATTAAGCATTAGGAAGAAAAAACAAAAGAGTCAGTGAATGAGCAGGTAGCAAGGAAAGAGAAAGATTAGAGAGGCATAAAGAACAGTGTCATGAAGAAGAGGAAGCAAAGTTTGGAGAAGTTGTCACTAATGAACAATGCCGAGGACCTCAGCGAGTTCTCATAATGGCGACCATGCAGTTTATCCTCCATATTGAATCCCATTTGTGTGTGAAAGAGGGTGCTATTAATAATTAGGTCGGGAAACAGATGTTATCAGCAAACAGTGATGTGTGGTCCCGCTAGGTTTGCAGACGGATGAAACTGGCAGATTTCTAAGAGTTCATGATGGTCTGGAAAGGACTTCCCTTTCACCATCATTGGCGGAGCTTCTACCGTAATTGATGCTATTTGATGAGGATCAAGATATATATGGCAAAGTTAGAAAATACTTTTGGGGAGGGAAAACAAAAAATCACCAGAAGATTGGTACATGCAGCATAACTAATCTTGCCACGCACACCCAGAAGTAGTTCCTATTTACAGTTTATTAATAGTTCTTTCTGCATATTCCACTGTATAGAGAGAGCTGTCTAACTAGTGTTGTCTTCAACTAAAAAACTGCGACCATGCCACACATAGGTCTGCAATTTACTTGTTAAACATATAAACATCTTTTCAGGTGAGTACATATTTATTACCCTCTAAAATGAACATAGCATAACGTAGTTGACCGTCCTCTTATTGATTGATGCACATTTTGCCTTTTACTTGACTTTGTTTGTTTGTTTGTTTGTTTGTTTTGCTATTTCCAATACTGCTGTGTAAATTTTTTTTTATTCTTGTGCTTTTATATCTGTAGGATAGATATCTAGAGTGGGATGGCTGAACCAAATGTATCTACATTTTCAGTTTTATAAGAAACTCAGTGGATGGTTAAAAAATTGTGTAAATTAACACTTCTACGAATAGTGTATTATGGGTACCCCTTTCCTACTAGTTAGCCATGGTTATATCAGACTTTCAAATGTTACATTATTATTGGGAAATGGTATCATATAGTTATTTTTAATTTGCATGTAAAAAATTATGGATGAAGCTGATCATCTTAATTTTTATGGGACATTTGTATTTTTAGTGATTTTATGTTTTCATATTCTCTTTCCAATTTTTTTCTGTTGAAATCATCATCTGTTTCCCTATTTGTTATCCTGAACACTAAGGACATAAACCCCTTTTCTCTGAAATGGGTTACAGAAATCTTTCCCTATTTTATTTCACCTTTGCGTTTTCCTTTGGATTATCTTTGAACAAAGAGACGTAGTCAAACATGTTTAGTTTGATTTTTTTGTGGCTTCACATTTTCCTGGGTTGCTTAGATCAGATCTTTCTCTCTCAAAAGAAAGAAAAACAATATTTAGTTTATTTTACATTTTTTGCATATTTTTCAACATGATCCTTGATCCCCATAGCTCGTAGACTAGTTGGGAAGACGGCTGCAGGGAGCAGGTCTTCCCATGTCAGTGGGTGAGGGCTCGGAGTGAATAGCCCTAGTGCCATGTGATCCCCAGGAGGGCATTCCATTGGCTGGATGGAAGGAGAGAGGGGCGTGGCTGGGCTTCCCGAGGGGTTGATGTCTGAACCGAACCTTTAAAGCAGGGGTGGCAGGGGGACAGAGGGTTTCCAGCTGAGGGAAATGGAATAATAAAGAGACTTGAAAACTGAAAAGTCAGTACTTTTTATAGAGCAGGAAAAGAGAGGCCATGCAGGTCAATGGAAAGCATTTGTAATAGGAGGGGAAAACTATTTTCCTGAATTTTTCAAAGTGTTAACAACGACTAGGTATTACTTTTATGGTCAGGAAAAGAAATTGTAAGGGAAGAAAAACCACCTCTGAGAGTGGGATTAAATAAAATAAGCTAAACAATCAATCAAAGAGGATCAGAAACACCTCCTCCCCACCCCAAAGGATTAGGGATGGGACAAAGGGGACGGGGTCCTCGTTTGCAGAGTAGGGAGAGCGTGACCATCGTCTCTAATATCCATGAGCCTTCCTCCTGTTCCGTTCGGACCAGCTGGTGACAGGGGCCTCCTCACTGAACTTGCCCTTCACCCTCTCGACTTTCAGGCCTCACCGCCGGCCCCTCCAGAATAATATCCCATCGGCTATAATGAGGTATTTCCTGACCAACATAGCGCTTAACTCTCTACAGCGTCATCCCATCACACTTCTCATCTATTACGTTGTTGTGTTGTTCTGCTCCTGACTAGATAGAGCACAACCCCATTGCACAATAGATACAAACACCAAATCTCTATGTTGTATGCCTGCACCTAATACTGTTGGCCCTTGAACAACACAAGTTGGAACTGTGTGGGTCTACTTCTACGTGGATTTTTTTCGATCAACAATTTGAACTGCCTAAAACAGACCATGTAACTTCACGGGATCAATAAATACCTACAGTATGTAATTGTAATTTTTCTTTCTTATGATTTTCTTAACATTTTGTTTTCTCTAGCTTTCTCTATGAAGAATACAGTGTATAATACATACAACATACCAAATATGTGTTAATCGGCTGTTTATGTTATTGGTAAGGCTTCTGGTCAACAGGAGGTTATTAGTACTTAGTTAAGTTTTGAGGGCGTCAAAATTTATATGTGGATTTTTGATTTTGCGGGGGTCAATAGTCCTAACCCCCATGGTGTTCAAGGGTCAACTGTATAATGTTGCATGTCAATTACATCTCAAAAAAAAAAATCATAACCAACATAGATGGTGTGTGTTCCGCCTACATGCTTCAAACTTGCTGTTCCTTCTATTTGAGACCCCCTCCGTGACTCTCTGTCAGGCCTGCTGGAATCCCACTCATCCTTCAAGGCTCAGCCTAACTTCTCCTTTCTGCAGTCTTTCCTGACCTCTTCAGGTAGGAGAAACCTGTGTGTTGAAATGTGCACTGGTGCTATTGTAGACATCCTAAAACAACAAAGTATTATAGTAATATAATCCTGCATATTCCTAACTAGGAATAAATTTCTGGGAAGACAAAAATCATGACTTACATGTCTTGGCAGTTCTTAGGTCTTTAACATGGTGAAGTCCCATCCTCCCTAAAAAAGGCTGGAAGACCAACACATCTGTAGAAACAGACCCCTAGACAGCAAAGACAAGGACAGATGAGGGGTGAGGGGCCCACCTGAAGAATAAATAGAATGTAAGTTCATTTCATGAAAACAAGGGGTCAGGAGCTTGAGGAGAGGACATAAACCCCTGAAGGAAGTGAACCCATGAATGCACAGGTGATGATTAAAGGTGGAGAGCCAAGGTGGAGTTCCACAGAATGAACTGACAATGAGCCAACGTCACAGCTTCCTTCAAACTGGATGACCACAGAGCAATGTGGGTGCAGAAGAGATCCAAGACTATCTGAAGCAGAGAGAAAGAGGGGTGAAGAGAGATTAAAGACGCAGGAGAAAAAGGAAGGTGCTTATGAAAAGGGAGAAGTGAGTCAGAGAAAGGTTCTTCAGGGGATGTGAGTCAGAGAGGAAGATTACATAATCAGCTTGGCAGAATGTCTCTGAAGTGGGGACGGCGGTGAGAAAAGATGCCCAATGAAACCGTGCAGTGCCTAATAATGCGAGTGAGGTAATAATGACATGGTATGTGGGACGGGAAGGTGTTGAGGGGTGTTGTGGGGTGGGAGGAAGGAGGCACAGTTTCTGTGAGGACACCGGGAGGGGGATGACATAACAGGCAAGACTTTGTGCTTAGAAATCGATCTCAGACTTAGCATCTTCACAGCTGAATAGCATCGTAAGCCAGGAAGGGGCCCAGGAGATCTGGTTCAATATTCTCATTTGGTGTTTAGGGAAAAAGACAAAAAAAAAAATCTAAAATGCTCCGTGTCGTCTCCCAGGCCTTTCACGGTTACTCGCTGTCAGCCTTTCTGGCCTCATCTCATGGTTCTGTTCTCTCTCTAAACTCCAGCCAAGCTAATCTCCATCCTCTAAGCCTTACATTCCTTCCCACTGACACCTACAGCTCTCTTGGTCTGGAATATTCCATTCTTTACCTAACTCCTATTCAAATTTTAGGTCTCCACTTAAAATCGTTTCCTCCAACGAGCCTCCCTTTCTCCTCTCCGATACATTAGGTAAGGGCCTCAGTATATCCTTCCACGCATTTGTCTCCTGTTTCTTAACTTGTGTGAGACGTAGAGTTACTTCCCGACTTTTCGATTGTGATTTCCCTTCAGTTTCATCTTCTGGCACTCTACCCCTCACCCAATAGTTGCCCAATGAATATCTCTTGAGAGAAGGAAGGAAGGAAGGAACATAAATTTAAGTGACAAATTTTCACCCCCAGTTGTTGATAGAGACTGACGTGCTTCTTCCGAAACTCACTACAAGCAGGCTTGATTCAAGTGGGACTTGAACGTTCATATGCAGCATTTGGAGACCAGCGGTTGGGTTTTTTCCCCCATTATTTGAACCATTTCTAAATGGACTTTTCAGTGGCATTAAGCACATTCACATTGTTGTGCAGCCGTCATCACCACCCGCCATCTCTAGAACATTTCATCATCTCAAACTGAACCTCTGTGTCTATTAAACAATAATTTCCCATTGCCCTCGCGCACTAGCCCCTAACATCTGCTATTCTACTTTCGGACCCTGTGCGTTTCACTAGTGTAGGTACCTCACGTGCATGGAATCGTATTACATCGTCTGGCTTATTTCACTCAGTGTAATGTTCCATTCATGTTGTGGCATGTCTTAGAATCGTTCTCCTTTCTAAAGCTGAATGAGATTCCATTGTATTTGCCACGTTTTGTTTTTCCCTTTATTCACTGATGGATATTTAGGTTGTTTCCACAGGAGACGAGTGTTTCAAATCCTGAGACGTGTAATCTATCATGTCATGTAGTAACCTGGGGGATGGCCAGTCGTGCAGAGGCTGGTGGGTTCAAGCAGGGGAGGAAGGGGAGATTGAAGAATCATCCCGTGTGTGGCAATGTCCACAAAAGTGTCCAGGAACATGGAGACTTAGACAGGAAGCAGAGGAAATGTTGCAGTTGGGCCATGGTGGCCTTGATACCAAAAGGGTGAGGGAGACGAGTGCCATGAACTTCAAATGGTTGTAAGTACGGAGAAGTAGGACTGAGAGAGGCTCCTTTTTCCTTTTCCCTTGTTACCAAACTGGAGAAGGGGGATAGATGAGAAGGGGCAGAAAAAAGAAGGAGACGTTATCTGAGAGGAGAAACTGGGTGAAAGAGGTGAGAGAGAAATGGAGAAAGGGGAGTGACCACAGTCTTAACAGATATCCCACGGGACACACGGCAAAGATGAAATGGTGAGGGAAGAACCAATCAAGTCTTAAGTCAAAGCCATTCTACAGTATTCGTGTAGGACGAGCCCTTAGCACAAATGAGATCGATGAATATATTCTAGAGCTAATGACAATATGAAGGAAGAGATTACACAGCCACCATTTGGCACCATACCTCAAGTTCAAGACTTTCTTCTTTTCAGCTAGACTAGTTTGGGCTCCTTTCTTTACCTTGGCTTTTCAGTGGCTGCAAAAGACTTACTCATCCTCCATCCATCAAACTCCCTCACACGCCTGAATTCTTTCTCAATTAAAGATGGGAACTGGATTAAATCTTTTCCCTTAAAACCTCCTTAGCTGTAGTTCTCTAAGCCTTTAATGCCCTTTGCATTGTCTCCTCTAAGTTCTCTTGGGCTCAAGTACCCAGGGAGCAATAGCTAGATTTGGTCACATCCTGTTTGCAGCCGGTGTTCTCCATCACCTGGTACCTGCCCCTCACTGTGCCAGCGTCCAGTGTGGCCCTGGCCTTGCCGTACAGTGAAAGGGCTGCCATGTGTCTGACAGCAGCCAGATGGTAGGAGGCTCAATCCATACCCTACCCATCAAGCTCAACCTCTCAGCCTAGAGGCAGAGCAAGTAACTCTCCAAGATATCGCTGGCCCTGAGAGTGTGTTATCTTTCGGGAAGTATTATTTCTCTCCTTTTTACTTCACAAGTCCAACTCAAGTTGCCTCTGATCTTTAACTGCTGGTCCTGAGCCCCTTGAATGCATCCTTGGGGAGACTCTCACCGGTGACTTCGCAGAGCCCACTCAGGCCAAGAAAATCTCTTTCACTTTGTTTCCACTTAACCCTTGACCTTCATGGCAGGGAGGCACCTTCTCTGGGCTTCCTTCCTTGTAGTCTGTTGCTACTTGCAGGTGATTAGCAGGTGGCTTCTAAGCAGAAAGGAACATTGCCCGGGGCACCGCTCTCCCACAGGCTCTTGCCATTTTGCTACAAAAGAGAAAAATGGAGTCTTTGAAGACTGCAAATACACTATTCATGTACTTAGAAAGAAAGGGGTGTCTATAAAATTTCAGGAATGATATTAGATTTTACTCAGTTATCAGAGGGCAGAACTACTGGGTTCTGGCTCGGATTGCTTTTGGAATGAAAAAGACGTGGTTGCCATAGCTAAACGTCTCGTCTTTTAGTAAAAGCTTATTTGAGAGTTTCTCTCTCGACACTCATCACCCAACAAGTTGTATTCCAGGAAGACAGACTGTCCATGAAATATAGTAATTGGGGCTATTCTTCTTGTAGGGGAGCTAGCGTTGTGACAGCACGTTGCATTCAGCATTCCACCGCCTAGCTCTCCGGCTACTCATCTGACCAGATGAGAGAAAGCCCTTCTCTACCTCAGTTCCCCCAGGCTTTTTTTTTTTTTTGTCACTTACTCTGCTACCTTCAGATCCCTCAGGGGAAATATCATATGCTTCTTTCAACATCCTGAACTACTGTCCCAAACATTAAGTGAAACATTATACTTTTGGGGTTTTATTTTATTTTGTTTTGTTTTTGTTTTGTTGGGTCTCTACTGCTACAAGTGCAATGTCCCTCTCAAAACCCCTTCCCGCAAAAAATGACCAGTTCATTTTCCTGAGTTTTAAATTGCTCGTTTCTCTCCTGTTATTTTTAATTGAAAATTAAAATTAAAAAGCCCAGTAGAAATTCCTCCCCTCCTCTGCCAAATAAATATGAGCAAGCCATCCAATAACTGGATTCAAGGTGTGTAAGAGCCACAAGAACATGCATGGCAAAACTTTTTGCTCTGGATGTGCCCCAGATTCCTGCCAAGGAAGCTGGTTGTGTGGGAGTGGCTGGCTGTGTAGCAGGACAGGCCACAGAACAAATTCTCTGTGTCCTCAGGTGCTTTGTCTCCGCACTTCAGTCTTTAGTCAGGTATGAACATGTGGCATGTTCCTCAGAGCACCTGGCCAAGTTCATTGCTTCCGGTGTTTCCCAGATGTGCCCAGACCTGCTGAAGCAGAGTCCCCGGTGCAGAAGCCTGGCACTCTCCATCTTAACAATTGCCCGAGGTACCTCTTTGGGTCCGATGAGGCTGGGAAACACTGGTCCCTTCATTCCCACGTCTCCCTAGTGGAGGCGTGCCAGCTCTCAGGGGCGTCTGAGCAGGTGTGGACTTGTTTGCGTGGCCTTTTTCTCTTTCTTTTGGCTCAGATTATGTTGTCCTAAGGAGATCGTGAACATAGAACAGCAGGTTTATTTTGAACGGACCAGGAAAAGCGGGAACCTATTAAAAAAAAAAAAAAAGGAAAAAGAAAGAAAATTAAAGAAACTCAACCAAAACCGAAAACTGGGCAGCGGTGTGTTCCCTTTTGTTTGAGAATAACCTTAGGACATAGGAAGTTGAAATCCTTCTCAGAGCGATTGCTGCTGCCTTGCCTGTCTCAATGTGTTTCACATCCCAACAGGAATAAAGGCTGTTCCGCCATCCTGTTTAAGTTACAAAACCAAGTGGATGCTTTGTCTCTCTGCGGGAGAACCGCATGTGGTTCCCATTGCCTGATAAGGTGGCTTAGAAAAGTGACCTGTTGCGGTGACCTGGAAATCTTCTTGAGTATAATCCTCGAGATCGTGGTAGATGATAGAGTAGGAAATGTGTAAGCTTTGGGGTATGCAGGGGAGAGCTGCTGGATGTAAATAAGGAAGACAGCCGAGTTTTATTATCTGTTGAATAAGGCAGGCTGGAGACTGGGGAACAATTGAAAACCGGATCTTGGGTACACAATTGAGTTTTAGATTTTCTCACCTCACTTGGTGTCGCTCTGCTCTTGGCTCAAGTCACGTTTCCGCCCTGCCTTAAAAGAGACCAAGCTGGGGATGCAAACTCTAGCCACCACAACAAAAAAAGCTATGGCCTTAGCCTTTTGTATACTTGCAACATGCTTTGGACTGCCATGGCAACGAGAGTTTTAATTATGGAGAGCCAAAATGATAACTTGTATATCAGATGGAGCTCACTTGTCCCTGTGGACAAAACTCTGATTTGAGACATGCTTTGTATGTGGATTTTCCTCCTAGGCTGGATTTTATTATCTGCTCTAACAGACAGCTCTTTTGCTCACGGAATGATCCAGAGGAAGCTGATGTACTGGCCGAAGGGGCTGCTGGACGGAGGTCCTCGTGGAGATGAACTGGACCTTTTTGTCTCAGTGGCAGCCTGATGTGCTCACTTCCTCATGAATTTAAGACCCCAGAGAGCCATTACTTTCAGGGCTGCTTTTGGCTTCCCCTTTCGACTAGTGGAAATCCACATGATAGGATAGAGACTTACATGAAGTATCATCTGATAATCATCCTGGACAGCATTCAGGATTATGTTGGGGGTTGGGGTGGTAAACAAGCAATTCCACTGCAGGAGTAATCGTGGAAATACACAAATCATGGCAGCTTTGCAATCAGAGCTGAGGAGGGAGAAATGAGGGACAGAGCACAGCTGCCTATGCATGTGTCCCCCACCTTTCATTTCTGGATCGGCTTGCCCGTTTTCTGAATTTCTCTACAGGCTTGGAGAAGTAGCACCCCGTATCTAAATATTTCTGGGCTGACTCCTTCTGAAAGCTCTTGCAAAGCTAAATAATCTTCCCCTCAGGTAAACATAAATCATTGTCTACCTTCTTTGCTCCTTGAGTAGACCTTTTGATACGTTCATTAATTATGGCCACTGCCTGGTGGCACCGTGATGGCTGAGTCACCGCTGTGAGCATCTTTCCTGGAACGCCCCCATTTCTGACACTGAGCCCTAAAATCCAGTTCAGCGTTAAAGAGGCCCTGCTTGTTTGCCGTGCACAGCCAGCCGGATGGTAGCAAGTAGAAGAAATATTCCTGGAAAATGCAGCAGTGGGGTTGCAGGAGCGAGGGCAGCAGAGGGAGGACGCGTGGACTTTGATGGGAAGATGCCCTTAAACAGGAGACCACTGTTTCTAATCTCGGGCAACCCCTGGAATAAGGCCCTGATCCTCTGCTCAGTAGAGATGCCGTCGCCAGCAACAGTCCAGTTAATCACAATCCCAGCTTTTGAAGGCCAGGACGCCCATGCAGAACTGCTTAGAAATAGGCACTGTGGTTCTGATTTCTAATCCCACTCTATTAAAAAAAAAAAAAAATCCCCATTTTGGTAAATCTTGCTTAACTAATAACCCAGTCTCTCTGTTTGTTTTTGCTTCCACGTTTGCTTTGCGGCTATGATTTTGATTTTGGAGTTTAGGCATGTTAATTAAGCCTTTGTATGAAAGCAGAGGGGTTCTGTTTCTTGTTTGTTAGTTTAATAAGATTTTGTGTTAAGAATGGCACTGAGAAGCTGTCAGAATTAGCTCGGCTGCATACATGTTGCTTTGAGACCCTTGAAATGTCTGTTTTTAGGACATCAGCAGGGGGCTAATGAAAAGGCTTTGTTGATTTTAACGAATTGCAAGCCACTGTAGCCAAAATAAATATAATCTACTTTTTGGATTAGTTGTCACAGATGATTTTACCTACTAACAGTGATTAAAGAACCCGAGTGGACCAGACGCATAGCTGCTCTCCAGTGACTCTTGCTAAAATAGCAATAAACAGAAGTAAATAAAGACTTAGGGCATTAGTTATCTTTAATAAACAGTGACACCAAATATACTGCGTTTCAGGCGTGAAGGGGTGGGAGTGGGGGCTCAGGGAAGATCGGGGTGTCAAGTACCTGCATGGCACTCGATTGTTAGAAACAAAACAAAACAAAAACAAACAAAAACTGGAGTGATCACTGGTGATGTTCATGTTTGTAGTTGTACCTCATTAGGAAATAGTGAGAAGCCCACCTTGTATTCCAGCCCCGTCTCCAAAGTCAATCCCATTCACTGGCATTCTGCTCCCATCTTTCTGTGGACTCTGGGACCAAAGTTGAAATCCTGCAACCATAGGATTGAAGTATGAAAATCAAGGCAGTGTTAATGACTTATGGAAAGGTTCGCCTTCTTGCTGCAGCAGTTCTGCCCCGTTAATGAACATGAGACTAGTACTGTGTCCCTCCCTGTAGTTTTCTACCCGGATGAAAAGCACGGCTTGCCCCCAGTGGGCAAACCTGATCCTCAGACATTCCCAGGAAAGTCTGACTGTGATTTCGCTCCTTGCTGCTTAACTTTAACCCAAAGAAGAGAGGCTATGGCTGAAACCCGCTGAGGTGGGGTGTGTGAGTGTCCACTGAAGGATGACTTTAGTAAGTGGAAAAATCAGACATGAGAAGCTATACTTTTTCCTATTTTTAATCTTATCAAGTGTTTTAAATCGCACTGGGGAGACTTGATCTCAGCTGGCAAAGCAAGTGACAAAGAGAGCTTTCCTTAGCTTCTTTTCCCCCCGGGGGTAGATATTATTGTATTTGTTTATGGATGCAGAAGCTGGTGTTCCCAAAGCCCACAGATGAGTCATGGGGAGGCCCAACAATAGAACTGTGGCCTTCCAGTACCCTGGGGTAACCCAGGTGTCAGTTGCACTGTAGACTGGCCAAAAGCAGCACACGCACACTCACAATTCTAAAGCTTCTCATCTTACCCAGGGTCAGATACCCTCAAGAAGTAAAAGCTGTCGTTTATGCCGTTCTTACCGTGTGCCAGGCACTGTGCTCAATGATTTACAGATGACATGCTATCTGACCCCTGCTGGACAATCTGTCCTTCCTGTTGTTATTTATTGCCATATCCCTAGTAACAGGACCAGCTGTAGGGACACAGCAGGGAATTATGTCGGTGAAACTCCTGCCCTCTTGAAGTTTTTATTCTGGGGCAAGGAGTTAAGGCAATAAGCACAATAAATTAGCAAGTGGTTATCAGAAGTGGTTAGCAGAAGGTAAGTGCCATGAAGAGAAAGCAGAGGGGCAGAGAGAGGCTGGATTCTAAATGAGTTAGGTAGAAAAGCTCAGTGAGCAGGTGGCCTCTGAGTGAAGACCTGAAGGAAGTGAGGGAGCAGCCACATGAGTATCTGGGGACATGCCATGACCCGGAGAACAGAGTGTTCCCGGAATGTTCTAGAAACAGCAGGCAGGCCAGTCGGAAGGGAAGACTAGGGGAAGTCAGAGGGAATCAGCAGTCAGGTCTGCAGCATTTGCAGCCTTTTGAAAGGATTTTGCCTTTAACCCGGCAGGAGATAGGAAGCCCTGGGAAAGTTTTAGGCAGAGGAGTGGCAGGATCTGTCTTACATTTTCAAACCCTAAGAGTCAGCGAGCATTTCCGTACTTCACTGGTGGAACTCAGAGTGCAGAGTGAGCTCAGGGAAGTACACGCAGGAAGTCACAGTGTGACTGAGACCTGGCGTGCCTACTTCCCCACGTCTGTGGCTGGGGTCTGTGTGATGTCTTTCTGATCACATGGGAAAAATCTTGTACATATTACTTTTTTAGGTGATACCTTTTGAATATCTAGATTCAAAGTCATGAATAATCGGACCGTGCAGGATTCCCTTTGCATCATTAAATTCGCTTTCCAAACAAGACCGCAGAATATAGTGACATCTGTAAACCGGGTAAAACTGCTCAAGGTCACAGATGCAGCAAGTGTCAGATTTGGAATTGGAACCTCCTTCTGTTGTCTGACTGGGAATCTCAGGCCCTGCTCACGATGTCGTGCTGCCTTCCCCGCCTTTATAACTCTAGACACTAAGGTGCATTTGACACACAGGCAACGAGGTGCTGCACCCTGTTGGCATTGAGCAGACACCTGCACCCGCGACCTTCCTGCGTGGCTTCTTCCTTTAATGTCTTCCTCCAAATTCCACAGCAGATCTTTGGGTAGTTGCCCAATTACCAGATGGGTGGGTAGTGAAACCCTATAGCTTGGGAAGGCAGCAGTGTAGTAAGTGACATAGCTTTGCATAGAAGTAGTCAACTGGGGACTGTCCCTGCATTTCATTTGTCTTACAGTAAGTCCACTTAACATCATGGATCGATTCTGCGACTTTAAGTGAAACAGAGTATAACTAAACCAGTTTTACCATTGGCTAGTGGATATAAACAAGAATTATGTTCCTACAGCATCTCATCAACATTATAATGAAATGATGTTAGGTAAAACAACGTTATTTGAGGATCTGCTGTAACTCAGGAATTTGTATTTTTCCAAATCCTATAAACTACCACTAAGTGCTATAGGTCTCATTGGATATCATATCCGTAAGGTCCTGTTCTTTCATGGTGAATTTGAAATGTAAACAGTCATCATTAAATATTCTAACCTAATTCTTATAATGAATGTGAAAGACCCTGCCCGGTCAGACAAATGCAGGCACACAATTGTTCATACAGACACATCTACACACACACACTGATAACACAACCGGAGTTCTTTGTTCTCTCAGTCTTCCGTGCAGCTTTGGTGATAGTTATCTTGATGAAGTCAATTTGTAAGACTGAAATAGTTATGCTCCCTTTTATGATGAGTTATGCCTGGCAGGGGTCGAGCCGGAACTCTGGGCATGCCTTTTAAAGAAGACTTGACACCTAAAATCTTTTGAATTTTGATGGACTAAATAAACAATAGTTTCATAGCACAAGCACAGCATTGCTACTTTCCTCCTGTAAATCACCTTGGATTTCGACCTTGTATTTTTTTTTTTTTTGTACCAAGGAGGCTCTGCTACATGAATGAATGATATACAATTTCATCTTGCTTCCTGCATATTTTCCCCCGAGTATATTTCTGAAGTTCTCACACACTGTGGTTCTGCCTTTTTGTAGGGTTTATGCAGCATCTGCCACCATTTCCCTGAATAACATAACAAGTTGCCAGGAATACTCAGCCTTAGACTCATTAGAATAAAATTTAATACAGGTGCTCTCTTCATTTTCCATGGAAGTCTTCCTTGGGTGTCTGGCATTTTGAAATAAGAGGAAGTAATTATCTTGTTATACTACTCTACACTGGCAGGTGGGATGGACCTGAGCAAAAGCTTGATTCTGCTTAAAATTCAAATTAACACCCGGGTCAGCTCTGCGGTGGTACAGAAACATGATATTCTTTCCCCATGCAAGGCTAATCTGGGTGTGCAATCTGAGTGGCTCTTGTCTGATTTCTGGAGAAAGGGGCCAGTTATGGGGATAGCCTATTTGTGTTTTTCCTTGCATTCTTTAAGAGAAAAATAAAGAGAATGCACTCTGTTTAAATAAGTTATTAAGGAAGCAAACTTTGTTTACTAGAAAACACTGTTAACCTAGCAATGGATTTATACTGGTCGGTGTTCAGATTTGAGCTCATCTTTTCAGTCTGAGCCCAGGGTTCTAGCTGCATGGTTGGTCTCCACGCCAAAGTATTGGGAAGAGGGTGTTCCTCTGTTCAAACCCATAAATGCCATTCCTGGCGTGATCAACATTTTAACAAATTGAACATAAAGATATCAGTGCCATGTGGATGGCATTTCTTTACCAAGGAACAGACAACTGCCCTCTGCTCAGCAGGTGAACTTGGAGTTAGCAAACCCTTGGTTCTAGGAGGAAGAGTATGAACCTGAACAAATAAACACACAAGACCTCACTTTGTGATCTTCTGAGTCACGGCAACTAACTTCCCATAGTTTCTTTAGTGGTGAGACGTAAATATTTCTGCTCTGAAATGGAATCATTAGAGAAGAAAGCAAATTTCATCAGTTTATATTTGAAAGTGGAATAAAAATACACAATGACGATTACCAGCTATTTATTATCACTACTCTTATTTGTAGTTGATGAAATATTATATTACTTATTTGATATTCATAGTATGTCTTTGATGGGCTGGTGTAGACTACCTCATGTTATAGACTGATAAAGTCAGAGCTTGATTTGTCTAAGATCACTGACCTTATTCTCGTTTTCAGATTTTTTTTCTCTCAATTTTTCTTATTTAAAACATAGAGCTTTTAAAATTATATAACATTAGAACATTATATAGCATATAAATTGACTTTTATAGATTATTTTGCTTTTTAGCTAATGCTCTGCTTTATGGTATATATTTATTCTAATTCAAATTGCAGTTAACTTTTCACAGAAATTTGAGTTACGGAGAGATCCCTTAGATTGTTATTATTTTTTTAAATCTCACAATGAAAATGTTAAACAATAATAGAGACAAGGGAGAAGACGAAGAAAAAGGTTTGATGAAGTTTGAATGTCAAGGGTAAGATGAGCACACAGTGTGTCTATGTAGAGAACTGTGCACTGTAGAAAAGAAAACTGGTACTTTGTTTTACCCTTACAATTAGGTTAAAAATGGCAATTTTACTTTCCCCTCTAGCCCCCACCCCCCACCACCAAGGTACAGAGTTGAGATAGAATGAAATGATATAGCAAGGTGTTCTTTCCAAGGAACGATAGGTCCCAAATAATTTTCTAAACTCTCTGTGAACACACAGGTGATCACATTCATTAGTACATTTAAGACAAAAGAAAAGAGAATTTTGAGTATGTAAAATAAATTTTGTAAGGCTGTCTCTGAAAATGGGAATTTTCCCAGGTGTAAATAAAATTAACTCTCCCAGAAGCTGATTTTTGGAACAAAATCTGCCTTTGTAGATTTTAAATTTGGCAAAATATGTTCTACCATCATTTTAAAATAACAACTTTAAAGGGCTTATAAATAAAGATATAAGAGGCATAAAGATATAAGAGGCATTTTGACATTTAATACAAAAACAGCATTTTGATGAACTGAGTAAAAATCAATCACAGACATATGGATTACATATTTCTCATAGTGTGCCCAAGTTTCAAAATTAAGGCAGAGGAAATCTGGCAAAATATTTTTGGGAAATTTGCTATATCTATACTATATTTAAAAAGAGGTGAAGATGAACTCCAGACTGCTATGATTGCTCATGACATTGAATTTGATAACTGTTCACTCGCATGAAAGAAATTCTTGTGAAATAGCTCAGTCTGTCTATGTGTTGAGGGAGTGAGTTGTTGGAGACAGAGTATACCAATTCATTTGGTGACATAATCAGTCAACAAGCACTTATTTCCAGGTGCTTGCTGAATGCCAGGCTCTGTACCAAGCACTGGCATGATGTAAGATGGTTAACATGAACTGTGGGCTCTGCCGTCTTGAGAGGGGTCACCAGTGTGGTAGGGAGGGGCTCAGGAGTTTTGGGGTAATCCAAGTACTTTGGGACATACGAAAGAGACTATTTTCAGAGTATTTCCTGTGTGCCAGTCACTTTGCTAACCCCTTTTTACATTAATTTTCACATTTAATTGTTAGATCTCCAGAAAAATAAGGATATTATTATTCTCTTTTAATGAGTGGGGAAACTGATGTTACAGGCAAATGTAGAAATGGATGGTTTGTTGAGCTCCTTGGTGGCTCCAAATGGTCTACGCCTCCTATAGTCCCACCCCTGTGTGGTTACCATCCCTGGAATCTGGGCTGGCCCTGAGATTCACTTGAACCAACAGATCATGGCAGAAATGGTGTTGTCCCAGGTCCAGACCTGAGCCTTAATCAGCTTCCTCTTTTGTTTTCTTGGAAGTCCTGAGTCACCCAGTAAAAATGTCTACTTACCGTGGGGGAGAGGCTGTGTGCTCAGACCAGGTAGAGAGACACGTGGAGAGGGGGAGAGAGTTCAGTTAGCTGAGCACCCCAGCAAGCCCCCCGAATGCATCCATGTGAGTGACTACCGACAGAAGAACAGTCCAACTGAGCCCAGCCCAAATCGTAGAATTGTAGGCAAATACAGTGGTGGTTGTTTTTCAGCCACAGAATTTTGTGGTCAGTTACACAGCAAAAGAAGACCGAAGTGGTGGCTGCGTAGGACCTGAACCCAGGTCAGTCAGACTCTAATGTATATTTGTTATTACTGTGTCTGCTCATGGGTTGGTGGGCGTAAGGAATCTAGTGATATTTGAACACCTCTCAAAATGCACTGCATCTGACATGAATGAATTGTGAGAAGTTTCACTTCATATTTTAGAGGAAAAGAGACACATGCCAGGCGTATAGAATCCATCTCTAAGGCCTTTGTGCTCGTAGACGTTGTAGTGCTTGTCTCAGAAAGAACAGGAGCCAATGAGCAAAACTTGTCATTGCTGATCCTCTTCCTGGGTGAATGCCGTATATATGTGTGCATTGACTTTATGTGGAATTATCAAGCTAATAACTGATGCTAATGAATTCTTCTCTTTCACTTGGGAGTTCATAAAATGATCACGAACAGGAGTTTTGAAAGTATACAAGTGCAACACACACGTATCCACACGGGGGATGTTATGAATGGTGATATAAAGCAAATGGTGATCAAAAGATATGAAACAGGGGCAGCGTGCAGTGGTCAGGGAGAACGGAGGGTCCCTGGCTGGTAACACAGGGGAACACTTGAAAGGATAATTTGCTGGCAAGTCCACGTTTGAAGTGATGTCATCTTTTTTAGTCTCTCACCTCAATTGCTCCTCTGAAGCTCTTTCTTTCCATTGTGATGAGGAGCAAAAATGTTACATCAAAGGTGAATGCTTGAATTGAGGCTGAAAGGGAGAGGGAAGTGGGTGAGTGCATGTACACACACACACACACACACACACACACACACACGAGGTAGAGAAAGATTGAATCACAAATGACTAAAAGTTCTTAAAAGTATGATATAAAGAAAAACAGCCCTCTTCCTCCCCTGATGAATAGTTCACAGCATTGCCTGGAGTTTGGAGGTGAGCCCTCACCATGCATACCAACAAGGGTACTGTCGCTGGCTGTTACCTTTGGAAGTTTGTGGTGGTAAAGTGTGTGAAAAGGGAGCTTGTAGGACTATCAGCGCTTCCGGTCCACACAGCAAGTCCCTGATTTGCAGAAACAGCCATCCCTGGCTTCTTTTCTCAGCATCACCATGATATGACTTTGTGTTATTTATCCAATCCTCCTTTGGAGATGATCTTGAGTCGACTACCCTTGCACTCTGTGTGTGTGGTACGAAGACAGCAGTTCGAATTTCTCTTTGCAAGTAGTCTGTATTTGCAGGGTGTGTTTGAAGCTCTATGGACTGTTTTGGATTGGGTGGTCGAGAGGTTTACTTCTGTGTTAACACAATCCACGTGTTGAAAGATTTCAACATGACTCTCTCCTTTTTTCCTCTCCGCCCATCTGGAAACTCCCTGAGGATAGTAGAATGTGGGTTGCTTTTCTCCAAGTTGTTCTAACTTGTGGCGCTCTGTTTGGCCTCTTTACGCCAACCCAGGGATGAGAGGGCGAAGGACAGCCCGGTACCTGGGCATTGCTTCAGAAGCAAAGCAGAAGCGACACTGCTGTTTCATCTTCACCCATCTTCTTCCAGTAGCCCCACAGAGTGGGGGACCAGAAGCTTCCTGGGTAACTAGCCACCCCGGGATGCCCTCCATAGCTCCGCAAGGAGTGGTGGCAGTCTCCAATAGCCAGACAAAGAGAAGCCGAGTCAATGGAAGGGATTCTGAGGAACCTCCTGAGTTTACTGATGGAAATTAGAGGGAGAAATTTGAGTATCCATATTTTCTCACACACTAGTGACTAATACTCTCTTACCTCTAGTTTCTTCAAGTTGTATTCGGATATTGAATAAGGGTCTAAGAAACGATACCTGAAATGCTTTCTGTCCTCTGAACATTTTCTCAGAACCTAGTATTTCTGGTTGGGGTGAGGAAAGAGGTGAAGGATATATTCCCTATCGCCTTCTTGTCTGTGGAATCCTTATGTCCCCCAGCGGGGCGGCAGTTATGGTGGCTGATGCCAAATAAGCTGCCTCCAGGCTCAAGAGATGGGTGACCTCCTGTTAACCGAGCACCAGGAACACGGGCATTGGGCATCCTGCTGGTTTAGCAGCGGAAGCAGTAAGGGTTCATGTACAAAGAGAGAGCCATCCACACAGCTAGCTAAGTGAGCTCTCTGGAAATGGTACAACTCAGTTTTTTAGTGATTTAATCTGACCATTGGACATGTGTACATGGACAAAGTCCTGTCTCCTACTGAGACATTTTACCTGAGTGCCCCTTCTGAGAAAAACTGAAAGTTTGAGAAAATTGCCTCACCTCTAATGATTTGAAAAATGACCTCTTAGCAGCGTGTTTGAATTACAGCTTGGAAAGAGTATTTTTATAAGTAACGTTTTATTTGTGTAACAAAGCTCATGTAATAATCAATATTAAATACGCAATGTTGTGTTGGGGCCAAGTACACATATGGATATGTTGCTAATATAATAATAAAAAAAAACACCCAGAATTTTCCTCTTCAGGAAACATTACAAATATTTGTTTATTAATCCCCCATGTCGGAGCTGAGATTAGAACTCCAGCTTTTGCCTGCCAGCCGATTCACTTTATCCTCTCATGATAGCAGAGATCACGGAAAAGGCAGTACAGGAAGTCAGTACAAAGTTTTAAAAAATGGCACGGAGGTTGATCGGATTTTTAAGAACTTGAAATACATTTTTCCTGACCGAGCCTCACTAGAACACGTTTTTCTGGTGCTTCCAGTGTTGTCATTTTCTTTCGCAGGTATAGCGTTATAGTTTGCTATGAACACAGTAGACATGTAATGCATTGCGTCTTTTTTTTTTTTCCTTCCTAATTCCTCAGCCTGTAACTATCTGTGGTCCTTTCAAAGTCTTAAAAGGGCAAAAAGCAACAACGACTGCTTTAATCATAAACGTCCTCAAAGTGTATAATTATCACGAATAATGATGCTCACAGCACATAGAGTTTTATAGATGTCAAGTCCCTGTGGCATGGACTGTATTACTTGCTAGCACAACTGCCCTTTGAGGTAGATGGGGCAGAGATTTTTATTCCCATCTTAGAAATAGTTAAATATTTCTAAATATTTATTCCCATCTTAGAAATAGTCCCGTCTCAGCATATTTAAAGGGTCTTCACAGTCTCCAGAGTGAGTAAGCTTAAAAAAAGTATGGAGTCAGTGCTTGAACCTGGATCTCCTGGCTCGAAAACCACTATCCATTGATGCAATGGAGCAATAGTGGCACATCAAAAACAAACAAACAAACAAACAACAAAACCAAAAACTATCGACTAAAACCTTCTATATACTTTCTCCTTTGGTCTGACTAGGATAAAATATAAGTACAAAGGATGCATATGTATACAAATACTGAACCAGAATTTCCTATGGGCACACCGTATGGTTTTTAAAATAATGATAATAGTATCATCAGTAGTATAGAATTGAACATGTAGTAGGTACTTATTTAATAGAATGTCATTGTATGTTGTTTACCAGTAAGAATAGAATTGCAAATACATTTGGGGAGAGACAGATGTAAAACCAGTTGGCTTGAGTAAAAATATGTATGAATCCTCCAGGTATTTTAAAAGTGTAACTAAGTGTGGAAAAGCATGGGCTTTATCGATGTGCAGGTCTGGGTTTGCATCCTACTTCTGCCACATGTAAGTGACTGCAAGACTTTGGGTCTATTAACGTATCTTTTCCAGGGCCCCTTTTTTTTTCAACTGTAAAACCATGATGAAAAGACCTACTGGATAAGATGATGTATACTGGTTAAATGAGTGCTCAGTAGATGTATATGCAATGCACTCTACGTAAAAATCACTCAATAAATGGTTGTTACTAACATACAAAAGTGACAGTTGTAGAGCGCTACCGTTTCTGTTGAAGTATGTAGTTCACTGAGTATCATACCCTGCAGTTCCATTCATGTTGTCGCACAGGGAAAGATTTCATTCTCTTTCATCACTGAGTAATATTCCATTGTATATATGTGTCGTACCTTCTTTATTCATTCATCTGTCAAGGGACATCTAGGTTGCCTCCATATCTTGGCTACTGTAAATAACGTTGCAGTGAACATAGGGGTGCCGATATCTTTTTGAATTCATGTTTTCATTTTATTCCGATAAACACCAATTATATGCTTCTCAATGTGGACATGCCAACAGTTTTCTTAGTAGAGATCATTGCAGTGTATCTTTTTCTCTTTAGGGCTCAGTTTTTTATCACTGTGCATAGGTGAGTTTTTAATAAGGTAACGATCCTGCTAAGAGCTCCTCACTTCACATTTGGTTTGCTCCAAGTCAGGCTTTCCTGTCTGTGATGTCAGTGATGTACAATGCCCCTTGCCATAACAAGGAAAGCATTGTCTGCCCCATTTCCTGACATCAAGAGTATAAAAGTGTTCTGTCAAACTTATTCAATGGTGTCCTCTTTATTCGACATGCCAGAATTTCATCCTCTGCCCAGTCCTGTGACTTGTGCTGAATTATTGTGAATTGTTTTTGTCAGGTCAAGGCCTTGGTGACAATACAGTGAAAGTTCCAAGGAAGGTGGTGATGATGGATTTCTCTTTAATTCGTTGGAGTGCTTGCAATAAAACTAATGAATGGAAAGGACTGAACATTTTCAATTAGCTGCGTATAGTAATATCCGAAAAATAATTAGTGGCTGAGCTGGTGTATAGTTGTTTTAAAATACTGCCTCTAGTTTGTAAAGATCTTGTTTTAGTTTGCTTTGGAATCAAGCCATTTGGGAGAGAGAGAAAAACCTACAGTGTGTCCGTGCGTGTTTCTGTGTGTGTGTGTGTGTGTGTGTGTGTGTGTGTGCGCGCGCCAAGCCTTTTCATTTCCATGCAAAAGTATAATAATAGCCAGTAGCTAATGTGTTTCAGTGCTTTATAATTTCACAAATTTTTCTCTTATTCATATTAACTCATTCTTCACAACAACACTTTGAGATTAGCATTATTATTCTATTTATTTTAATGAGAAAATAGGATGTACATGATTGAGATTAGCCTTTTAAGTTTACCTAGCTAAAAAAACAAACAAACAAACGAAAAAATCAGGAGTTCAGGGAGGTAAGCCAGGTCTTGTGGCTCGAATTCCAATGGTCTTTGTCCTGTACCCCATTCACAGTTCTGGGTTTTGTTTTCTTTCTGCTCATTTGTTTTGTTTGTTGTTGATGGGGATGGTTTGGTTTTGTTTTCGAAACAAGTCTGTGATACTTCAGTGCCTTTAGGTTGAATCATATGCGTCTGTCCTTCAGATCTCAGTTCAACAAATAGTTGTTCTGCTGACACCGTGTCTAACATACTGAGCGCTCAGTACAGGGGGTGTGCTCGGTTCTAGGAAGTTAAAAACAAATTTGGAAAGGCCTTTCTCCTCAAGGAGAGGATAGTATAACGCACAGTGTCACATCTTGCTGGTCTACTTTTGCCTTCTGGGAACTGGATGCCCTCCATGATATTGTAGTTTGATAACTCAAACCACCAGGCGACTCTGATCTTAAGACGAGAGAAAGATGCAGAGTTATTGGTCAAAACTGGATTTCAGCAAATCTGGATCAAATGCATTCTTGACTGAGACTTTATAGCTATCACTGATTTGTCAATTATGATATTCTTCACGTGTATTTTCTCATTGGATTTCCACGTTAGCCTGTGAAATATTTATTATTACCTTCATTTTAAAGTTGAGGTGCCTAAGGTTGTACAAGGTCAAGGCACGGGGCCCCATTTTTCTTATCTCTATTGTGATCTAGCCGGAAGTTTCTGAGAATTTCTACCCATGTACTCCAAGAGCAGAGGTCCAGGGACATGTATGTGGGCATGTAATTTGCGGGCATAATAGTTCTGGATGCTAGAATCAAATACCATAGACTGGGTGGTTTAAACAGCAAACATTTATTTATTTCTGGAGGTTGGGAAGATGGTGACCAAGGCCCTGGTAGGTTCATTGTCTGATGCGGTGCCACTTCCTCGTTCATATGGCCATCCTCTTGCTGTTCGTCACGTGATGGAAGATAGATGAAGGGACTCTTGGGGTCTCTTTCATAAGGTTTCTAATCCCGTTCATGAGGATTCCACCCCATGACCTAATCACCCCCCACAACCCTACCTCCTAAAACCATTATATTGAGGTTTGGTATTTCAACATATGAAATTTTGGGAGGACAAACACATTCATTCCATACCAGCAGAGGCCTGGCCTGAAATGGCCAGTAGCAATTATTATTATTATTATTTTTTTAAGTCTCTGCCTTATCTTTACTATGCATGTAGAATTTGCATTTTTCTCCATGATACATGTTTTAATATAAAAATTGATCCCCAAACCCAAATCAGAATAAAATGTATGCTACAGAGGGTACCCCAGGTTTCTTCCTGGGGGTCCGTATCCTGTGGCATTCTCCCTTACACTGGAGAGGAAGATGAAGTCAACCCCAAGTTCTTCCAGCTCTAGCTATTCTGTGGTTGGATTAGTGACCTCAGATTTATCCCAAGGTTTTACAGTTTTCCTTTTGTTTTCTCTCTCTCCTTTCGTCTACCTCATTTGTGATCTATTTTATTCCAAAAAAAAAAAAATGATTTGGGGGGTTTCTCCTAAGGATATGCAATAAAATATAAAAACATCTGAAAATGAGAGGGAAAGAAAAACCAGGCTCTCCTGGCAAGATTACATTGGGATGTGTGTTGGGGGAGATACTTGTTTTATGTTTCTGCAAATTGGCTAGAAATAGACAATTGATGTGGCTCGAAGCTTCCTCCCAACCAGACCCTCTGAGCCCAGGATTTTGCCTTGTCTGTGCAAGCCACACTTAGGTGGAGCCCAGGGTACCCTAACCCTGAGGTCTGAGGGAAATTTCTCCTTCATGTCCACAGAAGGTGGGCATACGCTGGGACTGCCAGCCATCCTGATTGACACTCACATGGCAAAGCCCACACAGAGTGTCTTTTGGCTGGCTGTTACAGCATTCCCGAGGAAAGCTGGCAGATAGAACACCAAAACGCAGTGTGAGCATGGCAGCCCAACACTCCGGTTTTCTGCCTGCAAGTCCACTATGGTTTCCGATGAATATGGATTACACTCTTGTTTCTTTGCCATCCAAATAGCATTCTGGATGGAGTTAAGAGGCAATGTACAGCAGTATTTTCAGTGTAGCGTTTTTCTCAATAGGAGAGAAAATGAGTAAGCTGGAATTTTATCAGTGACCCTTGTTAATAGCAATCTTTATGACTTATTATTCTCCTTGGGATTTTATTCACAGTCTTAAAAATCTTTATATATATATATATATATATATATATACACACACACATATACATACATATGTATATGAGTTGGCTTCTCCCTGTGGAACAAGTTTTAACATGAGAGAAAGATACATTGGCACAGGAGACTCAGAAAGGTTGGTCTTGGTTTTCTGTGCCTTCCTTCATTAGATGGATGTGAATAAGAGTCAGCAAGAATTAAAAAAAGAAAATCAATCATCATTGTTCTGATCAAACACTTATTTCAAACTTTTGATTTGGAGAGGTCTCAGATTATGCACTCTTTAAAAAAGATACGTTTCCAGGGTTTATATGTCTCTGGCTTAGTTTACTTTGTATACATAATGGAGAACCACATGTGAATCCAAATCTGTGCGATGTCACTATACAAAGGGGTCTCCAACTGGCAGCAGGCATGGCCGAACCGCGATTCCTTGGCAACGGAGGTCGGCCAACAGTTGTGACAAAAAAATGAGTGGACTACTCCCATCATACTCGTTCATTCTGAACTAGGCTTGTGGATTGCTGCAAAGCCCTTGCTGCTGCTTTACAGCGCTTTCCTGGTTCCAGACGTTTGATCACAAATGCAGCATTTCCCCGCTAATACTGTGCAGGTTGATAAAACAGTTGCCGAGCCGGAATCCCTAAAGAAATTATTAATTATCTGGTTAATGTGCATCAGGCTGTGGGAGTGTGAGATTAATCACCAGCCGTGGGATGAGTTGCTGAAGTGGATTTTGGTTTTTCGTCTCCTGTCACTCGGTAATGGCTTTTCCTTCCTTCACCATCAGGTGAACAGGTGCAGAGATGCTGTATTTTCATTTTCCCAGAGTCAGTAACAGCCGGTGGCCAGGCGATGCCTTCTCCTCAGTCCTGCTGCATGAGCAGTTTACAACATGGAGTCTTACCTACTCAGAGTGTTCCAGCTCTCAGAGACTCTCCCAGCGTGACAGGTCCTACCTCTACTTTTTCAGTGTTCCAAATGAGTGCACGTGTGCAGCCACATTCCCCAACACTCACCCGTGGACCCCCATATGCAGACAGTCACAAATATACACAAAAGCATTTCGAGAGATTTCTGGGTAGAAACATGTTCTTTATCTCTACATGTGTTTAAAAAAGAAAGAAAGAAAAAGCTATATGCAGCTACTTCTTTGGGAGAGAAAGAGAAGTTTGACACTAGTCATTTGATAGTGGGTACTATAAAACAGGTATGGTAAGAATTCTCTGGATGTTTATTTCTTTTTCTCTTTACATTCTCTCTTTTGGGTGCTGGGTCCCAAGTCCCAGGAAGTTATCTTCATTCGGGTCTATCACTCATGTGTGACATAATCTCCTCCTTATGATAAGAGTATTTGCAGAGTGTGAACCTTTCGCTTCCAGGATGTTAATGTACCTGGAGCACGTGCAGTCGTTGAGGAAGGCCAGCTAGCATTGTAGGTGGTGGGAGGCGACGCGCGTCCTTGGAGTGTGTCACAGGAGAGCTTTGCTGTTCAGTTAAGGCTGTTCTCCATCCTTTGTGCAATGAAAGAGGCCCAAGTAGGCCATGGATGCTGGAGGATTCTGTGGATGGTTTGAGTCCTGTCAAATTTAGCATCTCTATCTCTCTTTCTCTCGTCACCTGAGACTAGAGGCTGAGACTTCTCAGGAGAGTATTCTGCTGCTTCACGGTGATGCTGAGACTACGAAACTATCAGAACTGTTGATTTTGGCTGATTGTATTTATCTAGAGTGGGACAGTTCTTCTCTTTGAGTTTAATAAATAAAAAGGAAATGGCGGCATTGACGGTGGGACGGTAGGGAGAAGTAACCAGTGCAAAGTCTAAAATGTACAATTTATGAAAGTGGGATATTCCATTACTCTCCAGTCCATCTTCAAATTATTTCTAAGTAGATGTCTTTCGGAAACTTCTTTAACAAATTTATTAGATGTTTTGTAATTAATTTTCCTTTAATAAATATGTATTTGTTGGAAGCCAGGGTTATGCTGGGTCTACAGTGGTGACAAGACAGAGTCTAAGCATTCATAGACCTTCAAGCTGAGTGGGGGTGTTCCATTATTAAATGGGTGTACAATGAGAACTATATAGAATTCCAGACAGTGGTGAGTGTTAGAAAGGGAAGGGAGGGGAAGGGAAGGGAAGGGAAGGGAAAGGAAGGGAAGGGAAGGGAAGGTAGGGAAGGGAAGGGAAGGAAAAGAAAAGAAAGGAAAGGAAAGGCATGATGGAGAATGACTCGCGGTCAGAGAAGGCTTGAACTCTGAGCTGAGGGTTGACGAATGCGAAGGAGCCCACCCTGTAAAGAATGTTCTTGGCAGATGCAACTGCCTTGAGGTAGGAATGAGCTGGGCAGGTTCAAATAACAACAAAAATGACCCACAGAACCGGAGGCTAATGAACGAAGGAATGTCTGGGCGTGAGGTGGCAGGTAAGCTGAGACCGGATGATGTTCAGCCCTGAAACCCCCAGTGAAAATTATGCAATCCATTCGCTGTGTAGTGGGCAGCCATGAGCGTCTGTTTGCAGACAATGTGTTGGAAACCTTAAAGTTCATTTAGGTACACACCGGGCAGTAGCCCTTGCATCTTTAATTCGCTTGGCTAATCTTTAGTTATGCATAGGATGAAGAAAAATTCAGTGTATATTGTATTCTCACAAGAATTCTGGAATGATTCCAGTTTGAATGAAATGCCATTTTGTGCTGGATGGCATTGAAATGGATGTCACAGGCGGGTATCTTCCCTGGGCCCTTAATCTCATTTGGGGTGAGGAATTCTCCTTGAGCAGTTCAGAAAAGGGGAGCCTTCTGCTGTGTGTATTCTCTTACTATCTCTGCTCGGTGCTACGATCCCAGACCCTGCTTAGAGCCGCAGAATGTCCACCTTGTCCTAAACTTCCGGGCAGTGGATAGGGTTTACAGCCACATAAAATGCAGACGACGCACTCGTGTTTCTAAAACCTAAGCCTGCCTAATAATCCTGTAGCTGCTGGGGGGTGCTTGGCGTTAAACCATCTTGTACACTGCTTGCTGAGTGTCACATCTCTGGTGTTTGGGTGACTCCTCCTCTTAGGGTTTCCTGAGCTCACGCTGATAAGTAAAACCAAGTTTGCTTTGTTAAGCTCAGCAGTTCCCAGCAGTAAGGAGATAAGAAAGAGAGAGAGAGAAAAAGTGTCTTTAGGAGAAAAGACACCGTTTCTGTTTATAACAGGCACCAAGTACACACCGAATGACTTTATTTGATTTTAACAATCTCACACGGCGTTTACCAGAATACCCGGAATATCTCGTAAACTTTAAAGTTGCATAGAGGGTTTGAGGAAGACATTGGTCTCTGGTAGAACCACTTCACCAGCAGGTAGAATCTTCTGAGTCATCTCAGGAATGTAAGTTGCAGTGTGTCATCCATGAGGGAAATTAGTGTTACTTAATCTTATTTAGAGAATTAAGAAATGGAATCTAACTAATTATCAGTTGGGGAGATGGCATTTGCAGTAAACGCTACAATTTGTAGCCCTCGCTGGAGTTTTCACTGAGTTACCACTTCCTGAGTCCTGCCGGTTCTGTGAGGGGCTCTATTGAAGTCGTCTTTCATATTCACAGCAGCCCTGCAAGGTAGGGGATGGACATGGAACCATCCAGAGGTTCCGAGATGTGCCTGTTTGGAGAGGTGCAACCAGGCTCTTAGCGCTGGGCGTGCTGCCTTCTTTCCTTGTGCCCTAGGCTTTGAATGCCACGTCCAAGTGTCCAGGCAAGATCACCATCAGATCTTGTGTAGAGCCACCTCTTGTTAATAAGATAATGATTAGTCCCTGGCAGCATGCTGTCAGCAGAGCAGCCGAGGATGGTGGTGTGTAAGTGGCATTTAATTTAACCAGGACGTCTCCTGTCCTCATCCTCAGTGCCCCAAGGCGCTTCCTACATCCTCAGATGGATGTATCTCTGGGTATTTCTCCAAATGAGACTCAGTCTGTCCTCTGAGCACATAGGGCAGCAGCTGGTACCCGCTATGAGGGTTCCGCTGCCGGCTGTGCCCTTTGTCAGTGACTCTCCCACCTTCCATTCCTTATAGCTGGGGAATCGGAGCCGGAGCATATCTCTTCCAACCTGTAATCTGGTTATTTCCCTTCTTTCCTCTATTGTGGCCCCTGTACACACACACACACACACACACACACACACACACACACACACACACCTCTTTGCCTCAGTGCCTTTTATCTTAAAAAAGAGATTTACCTTGGTACTAGATATGTCATGGTCTTTCAAAAAAGCACTCCACGAAGAATTCCATGCTGGTAATGTCTCTTATAGATATTTCCTGTGACAGGGGTTTGCCACGATGCGGCATTATGTGCTGCTGGTAAGACGTGCTGATGACCTGGCTTTGGACGCACAGTAGTGTAAGGTAGAGAACAAGAGTGACTCAGCTCCAGGTGTGTTCTGCCAAGCTGAAAAAGTGTGTATACATGTTCGCACACATACGCAAGCACACACATATGTATAATTACACACAATGACGCCCTCTAAAGGAGCTACGGAGGCAACTCCAGCTCTGCGCTCTTCACACAAGGGCTGCTCATCAATGCTTGATGGAGCAATGACAGCTTTGCGCTCTTGGGACAAGTAGGAACGTGAAAACAGAAAGATGTTCCGTTGGCCTGAGGTCACTGTGGCCCTCAGGCCAATTGTGTCCACAGTAGAGACCCGTCACTACAAAGGCTGGCGGACCCAGTGCTGTACATGTTGACATGTCATGTATCAGCAGGCCCCTGTGGTGGGCATTTTCTGTACTGAGTATCGTTTCGGCCGTTAGTATTGTTTCCGGAAGGAGCCACAGAACTACTTCAAAAGCTCTCCTGTTTTCTTAGCTGGTGGAAGTCTCAGAAGAGATGGGAATCTTCACCAACTCACTATGAGCTCTAGAAGGTGCTAGAAACAGTCCAGTGTTGAGGCATGTGTGTAGGCAGATACCCTGGAGGATGGGCAGCGAGGATTTCTCCCTTCTTTTTTCATAGAGACAGGAACAATTACCATTGTTTCCAAGGTCAGAACCAGCCTGGACCATCATACAGGACTGATCAAGAGGGTGAAGAGATGGTTCAGAAATGAGAAGTTTAGGAAACAGTAGTTGGGAGGTAAACCTTGTGAAGATCATGGTGATGGACTTCCGGCATAGAAAGAAGTATTGGTGGCACCTTGTCACTGAGTAGATTGTGAGAATACAGATATGCAGCAAAAGAGAATAAATACATTTACATTTTAGAAAGAAGAGGGATGATTTTAATTATATTCTGAGAAGACTCTCTTGGGACAAGATATCATAGCCTATATGTTAGGAACTTGAGAAAGGGGGATTAATAATACTGTGTAGGCGAATTGACTATAAACTCTGCTTGGAACTCCCCATAAATTCCCACGGGGTTTTCTAGCTTCTGACTCTCTGATTCTACACTTCCCCCTGTGAACACAGTAGATGTATTTCCTGACTTTCCCAGCCCAACTTCACTCTTTCAGCTCCAATCATGTTTTCCTTGCACGGATACATAATCACAGGATTAAGCGACCAACTGAATCCGGGATTCCTACTCATTGTCTAGCCTTCGTTTCCTCCAGCATGACAGCTAGGAGCAAGTGGGTGAGAAATTTGGGCTCCCTCCATGAATATTCTAGAAACTTATTTCACTTGGCAGTGTGACACCCGTAGTGCACGTCTATCTTCTGCTATTTCTCTTCATCGTCATTATCTGAGATTCACGAGAACTGGATATGGTTACACGTCCTGGAGTTCTCTCCAGTGTACACTTTGCAATTTAAAGATACAGATAGAGTAAATGTATTATGATTACCTGTGAGCCCTTAGTGTAACTAAAGGAGATCAAGCTGCCGTGGTTTAAAATTTTATTACATAATCTACCCTTGGTCCACTCCTTAAAATGTCAAGGTCCTTATGATTTGGGACCAAGCGATAAAACATAAGGCTAATTCTTCATATAAAGTTTTGAGATAATATGGTGCGTATCTTAAGATAAAATTTATACACTACGTCAATAGTCTTTCCACTCAGACCCAACTGAATTGTTTCAGACTAGACACTGCACCACACACACACATCTCTCTCTCACACACACATACACCCAGATATAATTTTGCTGAATTTTCTAATGGTTCTGGGAGTACTGTTCCCATTACTGCTTTAATCTGGGAGCTTTCCAATGTCCACAGTCCGAGCGCCAGTTTGAAGGGCAGGTGTTTTCTCCCACTGTTCTGGAGAAAACAGTAAGCACGTTGTATTAAAACTGAATAGTTAGAAGATTTTGTTTGTGTTTGGCAAAGCTCTCAGGATTCCAGATTTGTGAATTGTCAGCCTGGAAGTGTCGGTACATTGTTAGAGAGACAACTTAGTTCACCTTCTTTGACTCTCTCTATAGCCCCTGACCATTGAGGGCTGTGTTAGGTACAACACATACTTGTTTATGGGGTGTTCCATGCTTGATTATTTAAATCTTTTATAAAGAGGTAATACAAGCTCCTGAATGTGAGGGGTGGAAAAATGCCGAATTTGGATTTCTTAAGCAGCTTTATGATATCTTAGAGGACAGAACTGTTGGATTTACAAAAGGAAAGAGGTGAAGAGAAAGCAGCCGTCTGGTGTACAGGAGTGAGTGGTTCTGATATACCTGTCTTCGGCAGCAGACATAACTCAGCGGATGAAGCGGTGGGTTATCGTTCTACATCCCGAGACTTGGCAGGTCATCCAGGTACCTTCTGGGCTATGGTGGCTATGGGCACCTGTCAGACCCACCTTCTGGATGGGCTGATTAGCTGCTCCTCCTTTTGCCACCCACACTGGTTTGGGCTTTAGCCAGACTTCCCCTGTCTTCCTCCACAAGCCCATCAGTGTAAGCACCACCGGAGTGTCTCCGACAGCTTCTCTACGTGCTGGGTGAGTTCTGTCACCACATTGTTGTCCATGCAGATGGGGAGCGAGGCTGCTGAAGGACCCTATGCCAAGCCCCTAACACTTTTGTCATGGCTCGTCATCCCATTCATGCGTTCACACGCTGAAGTCAGAAAGGATGTCAGAAGATAATCTGCTCCAGTGGAAATTCCAACATGATCCCCTAGGTCTCCAGAATCGCGAAGCATAAATGGAGCATTTCTTTGCCTCATCTTCAGCGGCCCTGAGCAGACAGCTCACTGCCCTTGAGCCTGCTCCAAAGCTTCTGTTTTCAAGGATGAAATTAGTGGCTCAAGGCATAGAAAGGATAGCACGAACTTATTCCTTTCCCATCACTGCTCAAAGATATTGAAGAACAGAAACCCTCTGAACGTTGTCTATACAATTTCACACTCATTAGAATATTCCGAAAATAAATTCCAAATGTCCCAGCACATACTATCAATGAAAGTAGTTAAGTACTAGTAGGGAATTAAAATCTAGGTTATGATATATGTGTCTTTGATTCTCAGCCCTGAAACTTTCTTGCTATGATCCATACAGTTTCTTAACAATGTATTTTCTAAAAGTCTTCCAGATGTTTTCTGTAAAGGAAATTAACAACAGATGTACAGCTGCCCAACTTGCTGTGTCCCCCTACTTTCTCCAAGACCTTAGAGGTCCTCTCTAGTTCTCTCTGTGACCTAGGATCCTGCTGGAGAGAGACGCATGCGGTTACACTTCGGAGGCACTTGAGTTCATGGAAGTCTATTAAGTCGAAGGAACTAGGGCGGGGATGGTCCAGGGAAGAAAATTTCCTTTCTACCTTGGACAGCAGTCGAAGATGTTCCCACTGTTCCACAGACATGTTTTCCCATAAAAACAATAATTCATTTACTTGTAAGTTAAATAGGCTTAGGGAAAGTGACTTAGGAACCTAAGCTTCAAGGATGACTTGGTGTTGATGGGAGATAATCATTCTAAGTTCAAAATAATCATGAAATTCCAATACTTTCAGAATATGAACATTCTCATGAGTTCTTGGTCAAGTTGTCGGAGGACCAGCGTCCTATAGCACTCTTAGCTTAGTTAGTAAGAGTATATGAAATGGGGCCCCCCTTGCACTATCAAATCTTAATGACTCCTTAAAATAAACAACTTAGCTCTCATCATTTGAGTCAGGAAATGAATGTCCCAACCTGAGTCCCTGAAATTTGAAGTCCTAACACTTGGTTTGACTCACAGATTTCTCTGATTTTGTGTGTGTGTGTGTGTGTATGTGTGTGCCCTTCTCCTGTTCCAGATTCTGTGTTAAGGATACAGCTTCATTATCTCATTTTACGCTCATGTTTTGTGAAGTCGTGGTTTATATTTATTGTGTAAAAGTCTGCATTGGCCTAGAATGTATATCCATCGTGCAGATGAGGGATGCCTACTGTGTGCCGAGAAATGAGCTAGGTCCTACCCAAGACTGCACCACTAGTAAGGGATGGGTGGGACTGGATGTAGACGCAGCAATCTCTCCCCATCTGCCATGCTGCTCATGTGGTCACAGCGTTACTGAGATGGCCACTGCTCTGTACAATGAGAGGTGATATGTCACTTTTTTCAATGACTGGATCCTTTGAAATTGTGCCTGCCACAAAAGGAAATGATTACCAATTTTCCTAAAATTGAACCGAAGCAATTGAACCCTGGGATGACAGTTAGAACAACACCATCCTGTGTTTTGGGTGAACAAGGTAATGTCACATATTTGAACCACTATTGATTCTTCTTCTAATCCTTTCTCCCCTTTGCTTTCTGTGCTAATCATACTCTTGCAGGCTTGACTATAAATCATAATTGTGTGCTTTGCAGGGAAAGCCTATACGAATACATTTAAAGTCTTTTTGAAATGGTATTTGTCATTTTTAAAAAATCCGTGTGCTTTTAACATCACAGAGCCATTTTCTTGAAGTATCCACAAACTTAATGGAAGTGCTAGTTAAAAATCCCTTGATCTATTTAATCCAGGTTTCTCAGGGTGGCCCAGAACTCTGCATTGTAAATACTTTACAAGGTGATGCTTAGGCACACTGATTTTGGAGAACTAGTGACTCCAAAAATAAATAAATAAATAAAAGCGTTCTAAGGTAAAAACGGTCAGGGGCCCGTAAAGTGCTCCCCTTCCAAGAGTAACTTACAACTGGTTTTACTCATTAAGTGCTTTCTTTGTATGGAAAATCCAGCAGGGCCTTCTCATTTGTACATTTCCTTCCCTCCGCCATTCATTTCTTCCCAGAGTTACTTTTTCAAACTTCCGTGCAGTGACTGATCAATGAACGTACAGATGAAAGACAAACTTAAACTCATCTCTTTTCATCCCGTCCGTAGTAAATGCCCTTTCATCTTCTCAGAGGTTCCAAAATGTGGTGGGGGGGGGGGGGAAGAAAAAAAGATGGCTCTGCAACAGATGCAATTCTTTCTAGGTCTCTAGGTAACATTTTAACCTGTGTAATGTTCACTGCACAGCATCTTAAGTAATATTCCAGGAAATACGCTGCTGCTTGTTAAAAAGGATAGGACCCCAGAGATGTCTTTAAATATGCCTGTAAAGTGAGAGGTGCCAAGAGAAAGATAATATGGCTGATTATAGTTATTTACCTTACATTTTCATTCGCTTTTAACTGGGTGTAATTTAGGGGCATGAAATCTCTTATTGGAAGTGTATTTGCATTAAACAGCTCTAAGCAACCATGAAAGTGCAGAAACTGAAAAATTGACAGAGTGGGTTCCTAGAATCCCAAAGTAGCATTTTTGTAATAGGCATACAAACAAATCGAATAAACATGTTTTGCTTCAACGATTGAAAGAATATGGTCTTTGGAGTAATTTGTCTTTTTTTAACTATCATTTCTAACCTTTTCATTGCCTATCTCTAGTTTGCAGCTCCCCCTAACAGTCGGTGGCAATTTCCCAACCAGCTGCTGGTGTCCTAGTGCTTGGCGCTTTGTTTCTATTTCCTTGAGTTATCAAATCAACCTATAAAGGGGATTACCTGAGTGCTGTTGTTCCCCAGGTTTGCATTTAGCAGTAGATGTGTTTTTTGTTTTTGTTTTCTCAAGGTGCTTCATTGTGTGGAAAGGAGGCTTACAAAAAACTGCAATGGCCCTGAATTACAACACTCAGGCCAAGTATCAAAAGATGCTTCCAGTAACGGGAGCTGCTCTTTCTTCCCAATTAATAGCAACAAACCTAGGCATCGATCTGTTGAAATTGTAACTTGATTTTGTTTTTGTTTTTTCCAGGTATGAGTAAAGGTTTGCATAGACTTTCTTTGGAAGAGACTGTCAATTTATTTCATTATTCTTGGCATGGTGTTAAAAAAAAAAAAATCATTTGTATACTCTTACCCCTGGGAGATAATGATGGATAAATGAAGTCACTGTTTACCCTTGGACTTGGAGGAGGAATGAGTGAAAGGAGAAGCTTCAACTTCCACTTAGGATGTTGAATCTCAGCTAAAACGCAAGGAAACCCATCGCTTATGATCTCTGTAGTTAGCTTCTTATTCTACTTGGACGCACTGTGTAAACACTGATTTTTCTGCATAATGACAGGATACTGCCTGCCACTTGTACAGTTATTAAATAGAAAGAAGAGAAGAGGGAGAAAAAAGAGGCAAGAGAAAGGCACTTTTTAGTTCTCCTATTTTCCTTTATCCCCCCCTTCTCCGTTTCCCCACCAAATTGTATTTTAATTCAAGTCTGTCTGACTATAGCTGGTGTAAGTACGTTTACTAACGCATCCAGCGTTAGGAGGAAAAGTTGACTGTCAGCTTGTTGCCAGAGTTGTGAATAAGATTTTCTCATGTCGAAGTCCCTTTAGTTTATTTAGAACTTGCGAAGGTAGAAGAACATTTGTATCCTTCAGAGGAATATTTTATCTTCCAATTAGAGCTGAGGAAGGAATTCTCAAAGAGAGACGTTCTCTGTTTAAACAGGCGTCCCTGGTTTTTCTACCATCCTGATAAAATGACAAAGAATTTTTCCCCCCTAATTGGCCCTCTAGTTTTTGATCCCTATATGTTGTGATGTGCCTTCTATTTAAAACCAAACAAACAAGCAAACAAACACAGATCAGTGGGTCTTAATTAATAGGCTATGTTCTTGCTCTTAGATATCATATTTTTTAAAAGTGAGAAACAAGGAAAAATATTTTCCAAGTAATTTTCATCACACTTGAAAGATGTCAGAGAAGAGTCTTAGTTCCTGTCAATAGATTTTTTAAAAAAATGAAATATTCCACTTACAAAAAAAAAAAAATAGGGCTCTTTTACTTCTCAAGAAAAAGTGATGTTTTCTAATAAACCAAAACAACATGACCCCCTCTGAAAAGAAGGTGAAAAGAAAAAGCATATTTCAGGTATGGTGCAGATCTTTATGTTCCTCCTCCCCCTAATTTTTATGGTTTGTCTGATGAATTAAAAGAAAAAAGCATAGGGAGCTGTACTGTAAATATATAAACGAGAGCTGTACCCTAGCTTTGAACAGAAATATACTTTTGTGCGGTTTTTTTTTCATTATTAATTAATGGAGGGTTTTTTGTGTCAGAATAAAATAAAAATAAACAGCTGTATACTACTTCATTAAGCTGCTGCTTCGAGTGGTTTTCCCATTGATTAGTCTCAGGGCTAATGCTGGTTCATTCCTCATTTCGTTCTTAATTAACAGGAGCGCTGCTTCTGAGCACTTGACCGTGTTCTCTGGTGAACTTGTGCTGGTTTGGCAAGCTCTCTGCTCCTGCCCTGCCCCCCATGGCCTCCTTCCCCGGGCCCTCAGCTTTTCTTCGTCCTACAAATAAGATTTTGAGGTAGAAGGCAAGGAGGCCAGCCTTTAAGTTATAGCCTTTGAGTTCCTCTGTAGCGACAGTAAACTTAATAAAGAGATTATGTGATGATGTGCAAGCAGGAGAAATAGCTACTCTACACAAGCACTGGATTGAGGGGTGATGTAAATAGAAAGGAATCACTGAGGCTGCTCTGTGAACTGGCTGGCTTGGTTCCTTTTGCATTTGTCTCGTTGAGTCAGGCTTTTCTAGAATATTTTCAAGACAAATTACCTGACTCAGGGTGTTGTGAGCAAAAAGCTTTAAAAAGAGAAATTGACCATTGGCTTTAAGACACCTATTTGAAGACTGTGTACCCTGTGGTTCCTGAGTCTGTGAAATGGCATTCACTGCCAGGTCAGAGTTTCCTGATCTGATCTATACTTACAGCTTTTGCAAGACGATCCACAATCAAGCACAACGTAGCTTGTAATCAGAGCGGAATACTCCATTTGGCAACTCAGGATTGGGGATGGACAAAATCCACGGTGTGGACATAATGAAAATCACTTGCTTCTGTTCCAGGTCAGGAGGTCAATATTTCCATAAACTCCAGCCAGCGTGCATTTTGGAAAGGCTTTTCCACAATCATTGAGTAATGTGTTGTTTTCACTCAATTCCACATCATTGCATCTCTTCTAATTGAATCAAACATTGCATTGCATTTAGAAAATAATTTCAAATTCGCTTTTCATTCTTGTAGTTTGACGCATTTGTGTTCCCCCTTTTAGGGGCGATCAGACAGACAGCCTTTTCATTTCCAATGCTTTGCAGTACAGTCACTTTCCTTGCCAACACTGTTTTTTCCACAGGCATTTTAGTATGTTTTTCTTGCCTATTTGTGTACATCTTATAGTCTTTATAAGATTGTAAGCTCCTTTCTGGGAAAGGACTATGTCCTATTCATGTATATAATTAAATAAGCATATATTGGTGGCTTCTTATTTGCCAAACCGTACGCTAAGGGACACATGATGCCCTCAGCTGAATGAATGAGGAGCTGAATGTTTCTTTAATTGTAACATTATTGCTTCCTTATTTATCTTTCAAGTTCGTTTTATTCATATCTTTAAAGTTCATACGACGGACTCCTGTGTACCTCATGAAGCCCTTGCACTCTCCGAGGCACTGGGGGATTTCATCTGATCTGATGGAGAATTGGGGTGGTTGCTACTTCCTCAAGCCTCAAGAATACATTGGGAATTCTGGCTGAGAATCTGAGGATGGTTTAGAGTTTGAGTAGATTGTAAGCTTCCTGAATTCAAGTGCTGTGTCTCCTTATTTGCCGGTATATTTTCATTGATAGTGGTATTGCCTGGCCAATTGTTTGCTCAATAAATGCTATTGAAGGGAGGAGGATGGCTGGCAGGGAGCATTCTAGGCGGTAAGATCTATATGAACAGAAGCTTGGACGCTGCATGTGGATGTATTGTTACAAGAAACAGCAGATGGTTTGTTCAGTGTGGTATACGAAAAGGTCAGACGATTAAGTTCGAGAACGTTCCACCGTGCGCTTCACACAGGGGAACGTTCGCAAACTTAATTGATCTCGTACATTACAAGAAATCATGGAAATTAAGTTTGGAAGGCTAGCTTGGGACCAGACTGTGAATCCTTTTAAATGTCCAGCGAAGGGATTTGGACTTAATCCCGGTACCCGGACACTGAATAAGGTTCATGACTGATAAGTGTGGAGAAAATTACCTTAAAACAAGGTGATCTTGGCCATGATATGGTAAGAACACAGAGGTGGCTTTTATTCCCGTTCTAAAGATACGAAGCAGGCGGGTGGTAGAGAGGACAATTTAATAATTCAGATGTGCCGGCTGTAATTGCTGTAATAGCTGGATGCTGGTAAAGGATAAGGGGACATTGCTGTGTCTGTTGCCATAGATCAGCCACTGCTTCGCCCTTCCACGGAATGTAGTTCCTCCTTCTGGTTTTTGCTCTTTATCCCGCTGGGATACATTGGTTCAGAAAGAAGCTAACTGGCTTGGTTTGCATAAGCTGAGGCCCTCTCAACCCCCAAGATCTACTTTTGCTTCCTTAAAGAGACTAGAAGGAACGGAAATAGTGCCCCTGAGCCTTAAATACCACAGATAAACTCCTCATAACATTATTTCTGTTAAATAGCAGCTACTTTTCTTTCCCCTGTTGGAGGTAATGTGTAAACCACCCAGGGAACCTTCAGGAATAGAAGACAACGCTCTTACTTGAAATCGAGAGCGTCCGGGACTGCACATCAGGGAGAGGGTCTCATTGGTAGGCACATCGGATACAATATTTGCTCCTGACATTTTGTACGGCCAGAGTTTAAGATTTATGTTCAAGTTATCCAAACGCCAAAACAAGCGCTCTGAACATTCTTGGTCAAAGAATATTTTCTTTTGCAAAGTGTATGGTAAATTCAGATTTTAATATCTGCTCGCAAAGAATCCACTGACCTAAAAGCAGATACAGCACAAAGGACACATTTTCCCAAGTCTCCTGTTTTCTCTTGATACCACCATTCTCTTTGCCCACTAAAGGGAAAAGGCCTCACTGAGCAAAATTTAGGAGACAAGATGGAAACTTGATGGAGAATTCATCTCTTAACTGACCTTTCACTGTCTCCCTGGTATGTGACTCTCCAGATTACACACTAATGAGGTACCTGCAAGTGTCTGCTGCCACGGTCGGGGTGGCCACTCAAGACAGAGGCAGGATCCTAAGTGAACCACCTATTGCACGCGTGTGTGTGTGTGTGTGTGTGTGTGTGCATGCACACACGCTCGTGCACATGTGTATTAAGGAAAGGATTTACTTACTGAGGTTCTGAAAAAAAAAATGTGTCATCGAGGAGGGTTTCGGCAACAGGACTGTTAGAAGCCTCACCGTCTTACTAAAAATCCATTACTTGTTGCGCTATTAAGTGATGAAAAGGATTAAGAGAATTTTTTAAAAAGCCTCTAATAAAGATGATAACAGTGCGGCAGTTTGTGAAATTTACATGTGAATTAATAACATTAGAATCCATCTGCAGACAACATTATTCGGCAGAAGGGAAAAACTGTACCACACATATAGGCATAAAAAATGCAACAGCAGAGTTTCCGGCCAGGAAACCTTTTTTTCCATATGGGCATCCATATGTTTTATCTTGAAATCCATATTTTTGGCCTTGATACCCATATGTTAGCTTTATGCCCAAATAAGATCGTGTAATCATTCTTTATTATTTTTTCTTTCCTAGAAGTTATTACTCTAAGGTTTGGAGGGGAGGAAAGAAAGCAAATGGACTGTTTTACATACTAGGAATATAGACATAGAAAAGAAACAGTGCTATAAGAGGGGCATACAGCGTGTGTGTGTGTGTGTGTGTGTGTGTGTGTGTGTGTGTGTATTCATTTTTAAATATTAGGTTCATGTCTGTTTGGTCAAATGGACATTCCCATAGGTTGGGTTTTTATATCACAGGCCATCTGTCTCAGGTTGATGCATCCATGTGTCCATCTGGGCAATGGAGAACACTTTCAGAATTGGGGCAGAGAGGGATGGATTTGGCTGGGTACACTCTTCTGTATGTTGGAATTGCTCAGTAAATATTTGCTGATTTTGTCATTTCCAGCCCAACAGGAACAGTGATTGGGGTACTTCACTCTTGGTATCATAAATGTCCCATTATGTTTAAGGCTTCGCTCTAGATCGTGAATTCCTGGAGAGTAAAACTGGGATTGTATCTGATTCATTTGTGTATCCCTGACTCATAATTTATCGTTAGGTTTCAATAAAAGATTTTAGACCTATTAATCTATCAATGTTCCTTCACAAGGGAAACATATAACAGGCTTTTAGAACACCCCCAAATCAACAAGTTCTCCAGCAAATAAACTCACTTTATTACAAGAATTTAACAGGCAGGTAAAATTATTTTTTATTCAGTCTGCATACTAAGCTATTTCCTTATTAGAGTCCACCTAATATTTTCAGCTCTAGTCTGAAGTAAATGAAAAGAGACCACCTTTTCATCTTTTTTTTCCTTCTTCTACGCACAATAAAATAATTATTAGATTTCAATTACCTCACATAAATTTACCTATAATTAATTCTTGATTTACTGAGAATTGATTTACCAAGAAAGCAAAGTCAATGGATATATGAGATATCCTACCCAATGAGAAAATCTAATGAGAAACAAACGAAAACCAAAACTATGAATACCTGCTTCTAAAAGGAGAGGCACATGAGTGCTCCCCAAACCCTTTTTTCCAAATGACAGTACCACATTTGCCGTCTGCAAGTTTAGGTGAAAACATAGGATGGTGCACAATGGATTTGCACAGGAGGCCAGAGTAGAGAAATTCTTTTTGTAGTAATTTTACTTTTGTGTTATTTCATTGGTGCTATTTCTTCCATCAGCCACTTTTTATCCTCCTTGTCCTGGTGGCCCAGCAAGGTCAGAAGTGGCTGTTCGTGGTCTGTCAGCCTCAGGGCCTTTGATTGACAGACTGCTGAATTGCTCTTTGCAGAAAAGGCTGCTGCAGTGTGCCTAGCATGTGCAAAAACCCTCTACGTTGACCATTTCTCAGGCATTTTGGCTGGAAATTTGTGCTTCAGCAACCTTCTTAGAAATGTCCAGTCAGAGCATGTGTCAGGGCCACCTCTGCTGGATATCTCTCAGTGTGGAGAGTCAGCATTTGGACCCCCTCCCACCAAACTAGAAAGATGTCAGCAATCTTTCACTTATATTCCTAGGAAAACATGCTGAGATGACTCTGTAACGACTCAGGGTGTAACTTCAGTTGATAAACGAAGGAAATAGAAGTTCACCCCTCCCGTTTCTCGGGGCTTTAGACTCTGACATTCTGTCCTTTGCGTTTTGTCATTCTTCTGAGGATTGGGAGGCGAGTGTGAGCTTATTTTAAGATTCCTCAGGGCAGCACTTCAAGCCTCCACTCTTCTGTTCTTTGCCGCATTACCTCACTGCATTAGGGCTTGTATCTCGCCCTCTGATGGTATCCAGTTTCTTTTCCATTCACAGTGGTGGGGGATCATATCTCTGATCCACTTAGAAACGCAGCGAGCTCTACCCCTGAGAATGCAAACGCTTCTCAGTCACATCTATTGATCTTCAGGGCTCTTTTCCTGGGTTTCCATTCACAGACTCATTTGGTATTTGGGATATTGGCTGTTCTATTGAGGGAGCAGAGTCAAGATGGGTGCTAGGAACTAGATAAAGGATGTTGCTTTGGTTCTGTGGAAGCAAGTTTTGGTATCGGTATCCAGGAGAGTCTGTGTGAATCCCATACTCCTGGAAGTTAAAGAAAAGTAAAACCTAGTAAATTTATCTTGCTGAGAATGCTGAAGAAAAAGAGCATTAAACAAAAAAGATTTTCTGACTCTGGGTGGTGAACACACAATGGAATATATAGATGATGTAATACAGAATTGTACACCTGAAATCTATGTAGTTTTACTAACAATTGTCACACCAATAAACTTTAAAACAAACAAACAAACAAACAAAAATGTTAATAAGGTGGTCATTTCATTGAAGCTTGTTATTGTAGAGCTAAGTGTGAATTATGTGAATAAATAAAATGGAAAAAAAAAAGTGGACGAATAGTCAAAGAAATTGAGTGGATTATTCCCAGATTAAAATTCCTGTCTCTGAAGACCAACAGAGTGCATTCCTTTGAAGAGCCAGTGGCTGCTACAATTTGGAGATAACACATTTTATGATGTTGTCGGAAATAGGAAATAAGGAAAGGGAAGCCTAGAATTGGGTTAAAAAAATTCTCTAGCTGTAATAATGAATTGTTGCCGTGAGAAAAACATCTAAATTAGAGGAGAATGACTGTCTGTCTTAATAAGAGCCATAGTAGAAAGCCTTTCTTGAAATAGAAGTAAAATAAGGGAAAAATTGCATTGTTGCAAGGCTAATTTGATGAAAAGCCCTCAGGAAATTGTGATTGCACAGTTAATAAACCCTAGAGCTCTTTTTTTTTTTTTTGGAAGACAAAATTATTTGTTCAGTGGTGGTAAAAAAAAAATCAATTACAAATTGTGTTGTCTTCTTTAATGAATCAGGAAGAGAAACCTCTCTAATAATGAATGCGCAAAGTGAAAAGAACCTCACTGCATCTAAGACTTAACTCCATTTTTCAACTGGAGACTGAAAACAAATATTTCTAAATGGGGGAACTATTCCTTCTGATCGTGCTGAAGGAGTGTTTTCCTCTGGAAGACCTAATGGAGAGGGATGAATGTGTTAGGTAATTTTTCAAATACAAATCAGTGAGAATGAGTAACTTGCACTGTATTCAGAGAGGAAGAATCACCCATTCAAGGGAAAGGGGTGGATGTTTCTGTGTGTGACAGAACAGTGACAAACACTTATAAGTAGGTCAGTTATGTTACTTGATAGGAAAGTACAGGGTTCCATAAACAGAACCATAGTATATGTATTTTTTGAAAAGCATTGTCACTTTTGTGAAGCACTTCCAAGTACAGGCGAGGATGTACGTGTAGTATCATCTTTTTACAAAGGTGACAGGACCAAGAGTAAGGCTTCCCATTTCTGACCTAAGTCAGACATGTATTAGGGTAGAAAGTCTCGGAATTAATAGTGATTGTGTTCTGATAGCTTTAATAGCTAGAGTTTAAAATCAGTTCCTGGAAACGTAGAAGCTGTTGTTCCATTGTGAGAACGCAGTGTATGGCAATTGGACTATTACAGGAGGCCTTACCTAGTGGACATGTACCTGGGATACTGCACATAAGAAACATTGAGTTAAGTTGGTGACAGTGGCCATGTGGGAACTTGGGCTTTGCAGTCAGCCAAAGCCAAGTTCACATCTTTCTGTCAACTCAGGGACTCTGGATAAGTTATGTTGCCATTGGGACCCTCAGTTTCCTAATCTGAAAAATGGGATGGTGGGTAAATGCCCAAAGAATGGAAGCGGTTGTTATAATATTTGTAGATCCTGGCAATCTAGTAATCAACAAAATAGAAAAAACAAAACACTATTTTAAAAATTCAATGATAGTTTTTAGCTGTTACACGGATTCTTGAGGGAATACACATTTATAGGAGGATGGGGAAGCTTTGAAAGGACTGTTAACAGCACAACGCGGATCGTGTTGGTGTTGCCAGTTCTTCATTACATTTCTTTCCATACCCAAATATGGCCTCACTTTTATTTCTTACGTGTTTTGCTATTAGATATGCTTCGTCTATGAACACATGTGTACACTGCATTTAAAATATTAGGTTGTAACTATCAGTTTATGTGAATATCCTCCCACAAAAGTATTCTTATGTTAACCAGACAAGCAGATGAGGAGACAGGGGATTGTGTCAGCTCTGACCAGTCAGGTATCAGGAGGGACAGTTCCCTATTGTACTCCAGGTGACCCAGTAGGTATCAGGAGGGACAGTGTGTTGTTTCAAGTGAAAGTGTAGAACGGAATGGATAAAGCTCAGTTTGGCTGGAATAGGAGAAGGAAAAAGGACGTCTTTTGCATTCAGCTGGTTGTTCACAGTCATACTCAGAGATCATCCCTGCTAGGTTTAGTCTGGAAATTCGAAACTGAAAGTGAATTAGAAAACATGGGCAATATCTTCAGAAACCAAAGACGTTAATTAAAAGGTCAAATAGAGGGAAAGGGACTAAGAAAAGGGACGAAGGTTCTTATAGGCTAGAGTTTAGGGGAGCGGCCAGAGTTTGGCCTTGAAGATTGAGTAGTAGTAATTGGATGGGTGGATTGAAGCAGAAGTGGCAATAAA
Organism: Rhinolophus ferrumequinum; assembly: GCF_004115265.2. Taxonomy (NCBI): domain Eukaryota; kingdom Metazoa; phylum Chordata; class Mammalia; order Chiroptera; family Rhinolophidae; genus Rhinolophus; species Rhinolophus ferrumequinum. Next base: position 8,753,400 of record NC_046310.1, on the reverse strand, counting down.
CATAGCTTGTTTCATCAGAGGAAGAGAAGAGGACCATGTAAAGCTCAACTTGCAGGAAGAAAAGGTAGTATGTACCTTTGGGAAGTAGTGAAAAACCAGAGTGGAAAAGTAATGAGGGAGAGTGAGGCTTATCCCAAACAAAATCTAACTTGGAAACTTGGAACCCTAATTGATAGAATAGGTAAAATGGAGCCCCTGAAGTCGTTAAGTTCACATCTGCTGCCTCCCCTCAGCTCCCCCGACCTATGTCCCCTCTGCCCAGACAACCTCAGGAGCAAATCTGAGCAACTCTGACTCATAGTTCTAGTCACATGCATGTGCATAGACCTAATCGCTAATGTATACATATATCCTGTGCATATATCACACTATATATGTTCAGATAGTATATGGTATATGGATAACATATTTTACACATGATTAAATGAATAAACATTACATCAATGCGCAAATTATACTTTTATATTTAAATGAACCAAATTTGCCCTTTCCAGCATGTCTCCTGCTACCCTCCCAAAATCTGCTCTGAACCACAAGCCACTTTGCGTCTTCCACCTGGAGCAGGTGGTCTTCCAAATGTAGTGATTGATTCTGCCCTTTATTTGACGCTCCCAGTAAAGCCATTTGACTTCATCCTCCTCCTTACACGCCAAGAACAAAACCCAAAACCAAAAGAACAAGGTATAAAAATACGTGGCCTGTAGCAGCCTCTTTATTTACTGCTGTACCGTGTAGTTACCACGAGAGGTTTAGATGCTTCCTTAGGAGATTCTTTGTAAACTGGAATAAGGCAGCTGTGAACATCACTGCAAGGAGATCAGAGTCTAATACAGAGAGTAGGGAATGTGCCGTCAGATATGTTCGAGGTGAGATATATGTCTGTGTCTCTGTCCGGGTCCTGTATAGAAAATTCCAGAGAGAGATGTGCTCCCCTAGACTAAAGCAAACCAAGAGGACAGCTCCTGATATCGACAAACTCTCCAAGCAAAGATTTTAGCAGCCAGTGAGAAGTTTTATGTGCCTCTGAGAATCCTCCCTTTGTGGGGATGCTTGTTCTAAACCTTGAATCCAAGAGAAGTCTGAGGAAGGGTCAGGCGGCCACGACACACATACAGCAGGGGAAATAAATGGATTTTTAAAGAAAGATAAAGTTGCCACTAGCTGCCTTGAGCATAGTAGGCGCTCAGTAAGTGTTTCATGAATTAAGTTGTATTTTTTTCTGGGCTCTTGTGGATGACAAAGAGTGTATTTGATTCTGTGGACTTTTGAACATGGCATTTGTCCTTCTGGGTAAGTCCTCTTTGCAAATATATCTGTAACCCAGCAGGCTGGATTCTTAATATCTATTCATAAAGCCACAGATTTATGCTTCAGTCTAAACCTCGTTTCCCACAGCAAAGCATTTAGTGATTTGCTGGTGGGATTCTGGAATATTCCTCACAAGCCAAAAGGGGAGCCAAGAAAAGGTGAAACTTTAGGAGAGCAGAGTCAACAAGATAAGAAGTTTGGTAACGCTGATTTATAAAGACACTGTAACTTTTAAACGCGTACTTTCCATCTGAAGGACTGCAGTGGGGATTTAAAATACGACGATTTAATTTTTTAAAATTACATAAATTAAGTGAACAGCCCATTAGCAGGATGCCATCAGGATCACATGGCCAATTTAGGTCCAGTTATATTATCTTGCCTGCCAGATTTGAATAAGAATTAAGAAATTACTATTCCAAAGAGGTGTTGGACGTTGATCCTCATTTGTGGTGATATTCTTCATGGTAACCAGCTGGAACTGACTGCTCTGACAGGCGTGCCCTGGAATCTTTGTGGTGCCACCACCGGGGGGTGCATGCGTGGAAGAGAAGCAGCTCATTCATTAATTGTTCTAGCTGCCTTCCAGGAAGGCTGATACTGCAGGGACCTCACGCTGGAGCAAAAGCGTGCCTGATTCAAAAGAACCCAGTACGACAATCAGTGAGCTTCTCATTTCTGTCCACTTCTCTGGGCTAAACTCAAGTTTCATGGCGCCATGGAAGTAGCAGACTCTTTCTAGTCACTGCTGACGCCTTTCTGTAGCCTGCATGTTTGAACTTTTGATTTAGACTGTAATTTCCTATTAATCCATCGTTTGCCTCTTGGACTCTTCAACAGCTGACAGACCGTGAAAATGATTAAATTTCTGATGATGACGTCTTAGAAATTCAAGACAAAACAAATTTGTTTTGCCAATGTCCTTTTTAATGCTATTTTTAAAGACTATGATTTTGCTTGCGCTTTATTTTTGTGTATTTAAAGGTCATTTTCTACTTCTTCCCATTTTCTCCACCATTGATGAGTTTAGTATTTCCAGGTACAAGTGAAATTCTAACTTCTATGTGAGACATGCTTGACGACTCTGGTGCTTACGCTTTATGCTGAATAATTTAGTATTAATAATATCTTGTACTTTGCTCTTTCCATTTTGGTACTCTTATTGGGACACAAATCTATATTTTGTTTATATATTATAGCATTTACCACATTTCTGAGTACATTCTAGATGGTAGGAATGGCTTGGTGTTCCTTTCTTAATTCATTCAACAACCTTTCATTGTTCACCTGACTACAAAGGTACCGCCAGCCACTGGGAATCCTTAGTCCCTCCCCTCAAGGAGCCTACACCTAGCTCATGAGCAGTCAGCTAAGCCAAGAGAGAGAATGCTCTGATCGCCAACAAGGCTTGTATTCTGACTCAAACCCTACAGGCAGGCTGAGGAAGTAAAGAAATCCAGAAACATATAGCCCAGGATCCTGACTACACAACAAACCGTTACCCAGGTAACCCTGGGAAAGTCACTGAAGCCCTCTGCATCTCAGTCACCTGTCTGTAAAATGGTGATTACAGTCCTAATGCCCGCCTACCACTGAAGTGGTTGTGACGGCTAATGGAGGCTTGTGTTAACCTTTAAAACACCATACAGAATTTTATTTAGAGGTCAAGTCCAATACTATTCGTGACTTTTTTTTTTTTTTTAAATCCAGTGCTGCAAACTCATTGCATTCAGAAGGCTTGTCAGCACAGTGTTGGAATTCTGTACTTTGAAAACATGACAACAGATGCTAACGTATGGGGCTATATAAGTCACTTACCAGATGGTTCACAACACATCTTTCCTATTAGATTTATGCAATAAATCTTCATTCCCCTTGGAACGTTTGTTTGAACGTGTCCATAGCTTTATATCCTCCCCTCTTTTGTTTGCATAGTACACATCTGGCTTCCTTAGCATCAGACTGTAATCAGGGTCAGGTATTCTTTTCCTCGACCTGTATGGCAAAATGAATCCTTACCTTTTTTTTCTTTTTTTTCGTTTGGTAGGAAGAAAGGTGGCAGCAGAAGAGTATGCAATAATGGTGGGAACCCTAGATAAATAAGGAAATTTTTTTTGGTCTTGATTTGTTTACACCTCTTTTGACGTCCCTGTCCTCCAACCCTTAACTCCATTCTCACTCCCCCTTCTGTGCAATATTATGAGTGAATCATGGGAAATCGTGTGGCGACTCACGGATAGAGGAAATATAGTTTACATCTGTTAATGTCTTTGAAAAATGACTTTCCAGTCCTCGAGATACTTATTAACAGTTCTTCAAATGAGAATACCATATTTGACAAGCTACCAAGATTTGCAATGGTTTTGAGGAGAATCTGCATGTGCTTTTTATCGTCTTTATATATCTGGAGAGTATCCTTCTTTAAGGAGAAAATGTGGGATGTGTTGGAGAAATTGAGACTTTATTTAGAAACTGGTTCAGTCCAAATAATTTTTACCAAGATTTTCTTCGGTCACATTTGTCATACTCATCATAAGAAGCATATAATATACATAAAAGTAGAAGCATTTGAACTTTGCTAGTTTAATTTATGCATTTTTTTCTTTTATGTTGTATCTTAGGGATTTTCCCTGTGGTTTACTACAGAACGACCTCAGCTTCAATTAATATTTATTTTTTATCTGTAGGTTCAATTGTTTCAAGGCAGAAAGAAAGCATTTTAAAAGGCAAAAATTATCCTAGTGTGTGTGCAATAATAATGAATCAACCATACTTTTCTTCTTTATAAAATAGTTACTTTTTTGTCTTTATATTGAATACTTTTAATAAAAATGAGAGTATATTTCAGAGTTCTAATTTTCTCTTGATTATGGATTCATCCTGATGTTCCTTAATAATGTACTGTCCCACCAGTTTTACTCTCATATGATTATAAATCAGTATGTTAAATGAAATGAAATGCAAGGGAGAGAGTAAATGATGTTGGCGTTACAAATGTAATTCTAAAGTTAGAAGGATTTGCCTGGTCAAAGTCAAGTAAAACATTCACAAGTACATTAGAACATTGTGAATGCAGTTTTGGAACTGCATTTGGGTTAAGCCAATGGGAACTTGCTGAGTAGAAATCTTTCGGTGTCTGTCTGAATGAATACACCAAGTCTCTCCTGCTTTCCAGGTTTTAGGTTCTTCATCTGGAAGCACAATCTTAGCTAAAATTATCTTTGTAATTTCTTATGGTACTAATGTATCAGCCTTCTAAATATTTTTTGCACTCAGAGTATTTAAGGTACATGAAAATCGTTGATTGTTTTTTAAGTTGTTTAAGATTATTTATGATAATTTCTAAATAATTACCTCATTAACAGTGATTTCGGAAGAATAACTATAATAGGTCACAAATTCAAAAATCAAAAAATCCTAGAAAATTATGTTTTACTTGATTTCATTGATGCCATCGAAACATTTTGCTAGTTTAAATGTGATATAAGTCTACCTTAGAGGAAGGGCTCTGGATGGGGATGATTTAGGGAGAGGAAGATGGCTGCTGAATCTCCTACACTGGAAGGAGGACTGCATTGGGATTGAGGTAATGACGAAGGGTCACCATTTTGTTGTCCAGAAAATTCCATGACAGTGCTTCCATTAACTTCCTAGTGATATTGTCACTAAAGGGGTAGGAAAAAAAGAAGAGAAACTAAACAGCAAACTAGACATCCTATCTTCACGCTGCTGTGTCTGCATTTAATGCAGCATCCTAGCAGCTGCTATCATTTTTAAACAACCTTTTTTTTTTCTTTTTTTTTTTAATCCTGGTGGCCTTCTTTGTTCCCCTGTCGAGGAAGCTGATCAGATTTTCACTTTACAAAATTGGGACAGCCTCACAGGGGATGAGAGTTTCCATGAACCATCTTCTGGGGATAATAATATCAGTAACCAGAGACTGCCATGGCAGTTGCAGAGAGAGGGGAATTGCATTAGACAGGAAGTCAACACTGTGTTGTTCATGTGTTCTTTCCTGAGAGTGAGTTCAGTGCTCCACAACCATTTACCAAAAAGTTGAGCTTGAGTGCAACCCTGCGTAAACTCTGGAACTCAAAGTTGTTTGGAGACAAAGACAGATGGCAAAACAGATTTGCTACAGAATTCTATAGATGGACTCCATTGCAATGTCTCTATGTCCACCTACTTGCCATTACGACTGAACTGTCTGTGCTTAAGCCAAAACTGTCAATTAACGTTCAGTTTCTCTCGTCTCACATTTGCTCTTTGTCTGTACGCACTGAACACTTTTTTTATATGCCTGCATAGTTGTAATTCAATAATTTCTTTACTCAAAACGTATTTTATAGCCAATTTTATCCGAGCCATGATGCTGTATAGTAGGAAATACAAGGATAAATAAGCAAATCCAAAATTTACACAAAAGAATAAAAATCTCCTAGCACTTTGTCCACACTTTTGTGAAATTCTAACATCCATACTTTTCTAAAACTATAGAATAATTCACACTTTTGTAAAATCCGTACTTTGATAAAATGAAAATTTGTTCATTCAGCAACTTATTTTGAATACTTTAAACAGATGAGAGACCAGTAGTACAGAATAAAAGCGCAGAGAAACTAAGTTGTGAAAACTTAACTACTTGTTAAAGATGGCATCAAAAATTAATGGGGAAAGAACATATTGTGTTTTATGCGGCCTTTTGAAAATGGTGACTTCATGGAGAAATATAAAACTGGATCTCTTTCTAAAGCTTTTACAAAAATAATCTCTAGATATATTATAGAGATAAATGTGGAAGGTAAAACTATAAAAATAATAGAAGAAAATTCAGAATATCTTTGTGACTTAGAGATGGAAACATTATTTTTAAAATCTCAAACAGATAAATTAAGACAAACAGCATTGATTAACTTATTTATACAAAATTTAAGGAAAGAAAAAGGTAGCAATACCAATTGAAAAAACAGGTGAAGAATATGATCATGCAGTTTATAGTAGAGAAAAACCCAACGAGCTAGCAAGTACAGTTAGAGGTGCTCAAAGTCATTAAAAACAAGGGAGATGAAGATTTCAACAGCATGAATTAGATAGGCAAAAATTTGAAATAGGAATTGCATAGTGCCAAGTGTTGGCAAAAATGTGAGTCTTGAAACTCCTCATGAGTGGTTGGTGGAACTATAGACTGGTGTAGCCAGCATAAGCATACCACATGCTGTAAACATGTGTGTGACAGTTTTGATTCTGGGACAGCTCACAAAGAACTTTTCACACTGTCTATAATGACATGTAAGAAAGGGTGTTTATTGCAGTATTATTTGTGGTGGTGAGTAGCTGGAAGACTGGATCGGTACAACATGGTGGATGTATGCCTTGATGTACAGTTAGAAGCAATGGTATGGATGTACTTGAAGCAGTCTCGATGGATCTGTAAGATAGTGCTGAATGAGAAAAGGAAGGAAACAGATTGGTTTATATAACATGATACCTTTCAGGTATATTAAAATCACGGGCATGCAAAATAACAATATATACATTACAAGAATACTAAACATATATGAATGAGAATACTTGCAATTTTGCAGGAAGGGCATGAGAAATAGAAACAGATGAAACATGAGTCAGATCTTCATGTCTTGCACAGACCAAGACTGATGATGGCAGGGGTGGTGGGTGAGAATAATCCCTATCCATAAGGAGCTCACAGTATAGGGAAGGAGAAAGACATATAAGTAACTATAATGATGTGTGGTAAGTACAATTACAGGGACCTGTAAAGAGTATTAACATGTGTTACCTTTCTATTAGATTAAGGTTTCCATTAGGGCAAATATTGTTGTTTTTGTTTACTCTTGTATTCCTTCATACATCATATATTTTATATAATCCCTCGTTTTGTGTGTGTGTGTGTGTGTGTGTGTGTGTTAGCATAAAGGTCCTCAAAGCACTGGGAAAGATTTGAAAAGTGCTTTATTTCATCATTGGCACCATGGGTTTGGTTTTATTCAGTGTAACTCCGTTAAAATGTAAAGAGGCTAAACCTAGGTGCATATTATTTACTACTGAGCATGTAACTTGACGGCAGGTAGCTAGCTCATTATGGCACGGTGGTGGGGGTGGTGAACTCTGCTTCAGTCAGTTATTTCTTGGCTTAACAATTGGTTGTATGGCCGCCATGAATATAACTGGCCATGATTAATCATCTCACAATTTCCAGTTACTAGTTACCAAAAACAGATGATGCAAGTATGCAAATCACCCCTGTAAAAAATGAAGGATGATGGAGATGATACTCTAGTTTAAATCATTAAATGAAAAGTAGACTTCCTTTGTTAGTTGCTTCTCTCTCTTTGGAAATATATATTTCTATATGTAATGGTAGTAGGAATTTCTGACATTATAACAGACATATGGAGGGTTCTGCTTTGTCAAGTAGGTCCTTTTGAATCTTTCAAACATTCCCCAGGCAGCTCCATGTATTTCCTACAGAATGTGGGTCAATAATGAAAGTTAGCTCATAACTTTATATATTTGGTCATTTATTATATAAAACTATTCAAAAATATTAGAAGTACCTACATTTTAAGAACTATCATGAACTCTTCAAATCATTTAATTACTCTTTGGGAGCTTTGGAGTAAAAAAGAAAAATTCATATAAGAAAATAATATTTTAGTCTCTGTGTAGAATAATCCAAATATTATACTGTTCCAGGAGGTGTATACCTTTATTTTATTTTCATATTTTAAAGCTCCCCTTCTTTCTTTCTTTCTTTCTTTCTTTCTTTCTTTCTTTCTTTCTTTCTTTCTTTCTTTCTTTCTTTCTTTCCTTTTTCCTTTCTTTCTTCCTTCCTTCCTTCCCTTCCCTTCCTCTTCCTCTTCCTCTTCTTCTTCTTATTAGTTTCAGGTGTACAAAGCAATTAATAGTTAGACATTTATATTTCTCACAAAGTGATAACCCCCTCCCCCAATCTACTACTCCTCTGACATCGCACACAGCCATTACATTTCCACTGTAAAAGTTTCCCTTATTTCTTATAATCTTTTAGTTTATCAATTTAGAACTTTTAGTTTATCAATTTAGAAGGGCATCTTCCAGCAATGACATTAGTCATGAGATTGAAGGTCCAGGTATAAATCTATGAAGCATCCTCATTCGAGTGTTTCATTTTTTGTCTGATATCTATTCAAGATGATGGCATTTCTCTCTAACAGTGGCTCTTTTTCTATCAAAAATACCTTCCTTCTGCAATTAGAGTGCTCGTATCTGCTGGTGGGAGTGTTGGTTGTCAAAACCACTCTGGAAATCTGTAATATCTACTAATGCTGAACATACACGTAACCTCTGGGCCAGCAATCCCATTTCTAGAAACATACCTGACAAAAGATGAATACATATATGCACCAAAAGATATGCATAAAATATTTTTATGACATTATCACAAAAAAACTGGAAAGAACCCAAATATCAACATAAGAATGAAGAAATAACTGAGTATAAGTAAACACAGTATTAATATAGTATTTGTATAAAGGAATATGGTATAGCAATGAAACTATGCGACTCGTGCTATATGCAGCATGGATAGATCTCATAAATGTACTGTCAGTGACATAAAACATGCATTTTGTATGGTTCTATTTATATAAAAGTTCAAAACAGATAAAAATGATCTGAGATAATAGAAGTCAGGATACTGGTTGGTCTTTGTGGAAGAAGTTAGAGATTCTGATTCAGAGAGGTCTTAGGTGCCTCTGGGAGCAGGTGATGTTTTACATGTGGATCAGGTGGTAGTTAAAAAGTATGTTCACTTTGGAATAGTTAATCAAGTGTATGTAAATGATCAGGAGCCTAAGAGAGGGGGCTCTTCTCACATCAATGGAGCTATGGTTCCCCCAAGGGTGGAACATACCCATTGCTTTTTAATCTCTCTGTGTTCTTGTAATACTTGGTGGTGGAATAAGATAATTAAAGCCGTGCATTTATATTTATAGGTAGAGGGCTGTAAATGGGAGCCCAAGGAAATAGAAAATACCAGGGATAATGAAATGGGTTAGTGACCCCATAAAAGTGACTTGGGAAAGTGACCCCATAAAGATGTTTATATACTCCTGGATTCACCCCTGGGCTGATATGCACAGATCTAATTCTAATTTGTTGTATCAAAACTTTGAGAATTAACAGATAAACCACTGCCTGTGTCTATACTGGCCACTGGATGGCGCACACCTAGGCGAAATCTGAATAGCACTGCAAAGACTTGAAAACTGGCTTAACATTGGAACCATAGCCCACAGAAGATGAGTTGGAACTTGTGGGATGCATTCCCCTACTTTGATTGACTGCTGAAACAAAACTATCTCATTGTCTTTAGAATTTAAATAAGGTACAAAGTCTCATAACATAAAATTAAAAATGTCCAAGATACCACCCAAGATTACTTAGCATATAAAGCACCAGGAAAATCTCAACCTCCCTTGAAAAGACAATAAACAGATGCCAATTATGAGAAAATAAAGATTTTGGAATTATCTGACAAAGACTTATAGAAGCTATTATTTAAAAAAAAATGCTCCAACAAGTAGTCACAAACACTCTTAAAACAAACGATAAAATAGAAAGTCTTAGCAAAGAAATAGGAAATATAAAGAAGAATCTAGTGGTAATTTTAGAACTAAAAAAAAAAAAAATGCAAGAGCCACAATAAAAATCCTACTGGACTAGCTCGATAGCAGAATGGAAATGAAAGACTAAATAGTGTATAAACTTGAAAATAGGTCAATAGAAATTATCCAACTTGATAAACAGAGAGGAAAAAAAAATAGGAGAAATAAACAGAGCCTAAAAGACCTGTGGGACAAAAACAAAAAGTCTAAGATTTGTGTCATTGAAGTTCTAGAAGGAGAAATGAAAGAGCATAGCACTAAAAATTTTTTTTTGAAGACATATGGTCCACAACTTCCCTTATTGGAGGATAGAAAATAACTTACAGATTCAAGAAGCACAGTGAAAAACAAAGAGGATAAACTCAAATAAATCCATGTTCAGACACGTCATAATTGAAATGCTATAAAATATAAATGCACAAAAAATCTTGAAAGTGGCCAGAGATAAGATATGAATTTCCCATAGGGGAACAATAATTTGAATGTGCATTTCTCATCAAAGCCTACAAAGGGCAGAAGAAAGTGACATAACATTTTTAAATTACTGAAAAGAACTGCCAATCCAGAATTCTGTATCCAGGAAAAATACTGCTCACAAATGGAGGTTAAATAAAGACATCTTCAGATGAAGGAGAACTAACAATTTGTTGCCAGCCCTAAAAGAATTTCTAAAGGAAGTTCCTTACATATTGTGCAGGAATATAATACCAGAAGGAAACTTGGAACATCAAGAATGAAAGAATAGAGGAAATAGTAAGTATTTGGGTGCATACACATCACAGACTATTCTTTTCCTTTGGAGTTCTTTAAAATATGTTTGATGGTTGAAAGCAAAAATTTTAACACTGAATGATAGAATTTTCAATGTAAATTGATGTAATGCTAGTATGTAAAGCAACTATAACATAATGGAAAAGAACAAAGGGAACTCTGAGATGGTAAGTTTTCACATTCCTCTTGAAGTGGTCAAATTGATTCTAAGTAGACTGAAAAGTTAAGGATATATATTATACTTCCTAGAGCAATCACAACAAAACTGTACAAGAGATAATAAAAAACACAATAGATAAAAATAGAATGCTAAAACATTTCTAAGTAACTTAAGTTTCTGTTTAGAAATGGAGAACTAAATAACAAAGAGAACAAATAGAAAACAAATAATAAGTTGGTAGATATAAATCCAAATGTATCAATAAATATATGTAAATGGTCTAAATGAAACAAATAATAAGAGATTATCAGAGAGGAGTAAAAGAAACCATGACTCAACTCTATACTATCCGTAAGAAACTTTCTTCTAATATAAAGACATATGTAGATTAAAAGTAAAAAAATAGAATAAAGATGTTCTATTCAAACACTAATCAAAAGAAAGCTGGGACAGCTATGTTAAAAGATAAAATAGACTTTGTAGTTAATAATAATAATAATAATAATAATATCAGGAATAAAAGATACATAATAATAAAGGGTTCAGTCCACCAGGAAGATGTAACAATTATAAATGTGCATGAACTTAAAAACTAAGCCTCCAACGATGTGAAGCAAAAACTAACAGAACTGAGATGAGAAATTGACAAACTCAGTCATAGTTGGAGACTTCAGCACTCCCTCTGATAGATAAAACTAGTAGACAGAAAATCATCAAGATTATAGAAGAATTAAATACCATCACCAACCATCTGGATCTAACTGATATATTTTAGAACACTCTGCCCAGTAAGAGTAGAATACGTATTATTTTCAAGGGAACATAGAATATTCATCAAGATAGACCTATGCTGGATCCTAAAACAAATTAAAATTTTTTTTAAATAATTGAAATAATACAAAATATATTCCTTGGCTATGAAGAATTAATTCATTAATAATAGAAAGATAAGAAAATATTCAAACTTGAATATTAGACAATTCATTTATAAATAATACATCCCAAAGAGGAAGTCTTGAGGAAAATTAGAAAATATTTTGAACTGAATGAAAACCAAAATACACATATTGAAATGTGTGTGATACAATTAAAACAGTGCTTACTTGGAAATTTATGGCATTGTACGCTTATACTAGAAAAAAATGACAAATCTTCAATCAATAGTCCAAGTTTCCATCTTAAACTAGAAAAAGAACAAAATAAACCCAAAGAAACACTATGAAGAGAATAATAAAAATGAGCAGAAATTAATACAATTTAAAACTACAGAGAAAAACAATAAAAATAAAAGCTTTTCATTGAAAAGATCAATAAAATTGATAAACTTCTAGCAAAACTGACAAAGGGAAAAAAGAAAATATACAAATTATCAATATCAGGAATGAAATAGGGCATATAACTGCGGATCCTATAACCATTAAAAGGTTAATAAGAGAATATTATGAACAATTCAATGCAGAGAAAGAAGTTTTACAACACAGATGAAATGGGCAAATTCCTTGAAAACAATGAAGTTCTAAAACTCATCCAAGATAATTTAAGTTCCTTAAATATTCCTAATTGGGTTAAAGAAATTGAATTCCTCTTAAAGTCCTTCTGAAAATTAAATCTCTCATACCAAATAATTTAAGAAGGAATGATGCCAGTTCCTCAAAATCTCCTCTGGAAAATAGAATGGAACACTTACCAACTCATTTTATGAGATCAGAAGTGTAACACTGATTCCAAAACCAGACAAAAATAGTAAAAAAAATAAAAATAAAAATAAAACCCATGAATGCAAAGGAATATTCCTCATGACTACAGACGCAAAAAATTGTCCGTAAAATATTAGCAAATTAAATCTATATCAAAATATAAAAAGAATAGTACGTAATTGCAAAGTAGAGTTTATTGTGGAATTGCAAGGCCAGTTCAATATTAGAAAATCAATCACTATAATTCACCATAATAGCAGACTAAAGGTAAAACCACTGGTTCATGTCAATTAAACAGAAAAAATATATATTTGCCAAAATTTATTATTGACTGATGATAAAAACTCTCTACAAAGTAGGAATAGAAAGAAACTTGATCCGATAAAGGCCATCTACAAAATGCCTACAGTTAATTCAGTTAATGATGAAAGACTAAATGCTTTCCTCCTGAGACTGGGGACAGATGAAGTATGTCCACTTATAAAACTCCTATTCAATGTTCTACCGGAAGTCCTAGTCAGAGAGGTATGTCACTGAACAAGCAAAACACAAAAGCCATATAGATTGGAAAGAAGGAAAGAAAATCGTCTCTTTAGGTAGGCAATATGATTGTCTCCATAGGAAATCATAAGAAAATTACAAAAAATATCTTCCAGAGATAATATGTGATTTCAGCAAGTTTGCAGTATAGAAAATCACATACAAAACTCATTACATTTCTATATACCAGCAAGGTACAGTTGGAATCTGAGCTTTAAAATAAAATAAAAAAAGTTTAAATAGTTCCAAAATGAACTACATAGATCAGAATCTAGCAAATTTTTTACAGGCACCGTATGCTGAAAACTACTGATGTAGGAAAACCAAAGAAGACGTAAATAAATTGAGAGAGACACTGAGTTCATTAATCAAAAGATGCAAAAGAGTAAAGACAATTCTCTCCAAGTTGAGCAATAGATTTAATGACGTTTCAATAAAAGTCCCAGCAGGATTTTTCTTGTAGACATAGAAAAGCCAGTTCTCAAAATTTTACGGAAAGGCAAAGGCACTCGCCTAGCTAAAATGATTTTTAAAGTAGAACAAAGTTCCAGAAATCATAGTTCTGGATTATAGGACTAACTATGTCACTACGTTAATCAAGACAATGTGATATCTACAGAAGAACAGCAGATTACCAGTGAATCATGACACAGAATCTAGAAATAAACCCACACAGATGTGGCCACTGGATTTTGACAGTGGTGCAAAAGCAGCTTGGTCTTTTTAGCAAGTGGTGTTAGCACAATCGGACATCAATATACAAACAAAAAAAAAAGTGAATCTTGACCTAACACTCATGCCTTATGCAAAAAACAACTTAAAATTGACTAACAAGCTAAAAACAAAATAAAACAAAACAAAAAAAAACCAACCATTTAAGGGACATTTAAGGGACAGCATAGGAGAAATTTTTCATGATCTGGAGTTTGGCAGAAATCTCTTACACGTGACACCAAAAGCATATAATCTACAAAAGAACAAAAATGATACACTGTTTTTTGTCGAAAGCTAAAACTTTTGCTATCCCACTGCTAAAAACATGAAAAGACAAGTTCCATACTGGGAAAAAAATTTACAAGGCACCCGACAAAACTCTTGTGTCAAGAGTCAATAAAAAAAAACTCTCAAAACTGGGCAGTGTGAAAACCAGCTGATTTTAAAATGGGCAAAAGACTTGAGCAGACACTGCATGTGAGAGAATGTATATAAGTACACGAAAACATGTCCATTATCATTAATCATTAGGGAAACGCATATTAAAATCTTGATAAGATCTACTACACCTCTACTAAAATGGCTAATTTCTAAAAGTCTGACAGTGCTAAGTACTGATGAGCATATGGAGAAATTGGAACTTGCATTCATTGCTGGGAGAAATGCAAAATGACAGAGCCACTCTGAGAAACAACTTGTCAGTTTTTTATAATCATATACCTACCATATGATGCAGAAATCCCATTCCTGGGTAAGAAACGTATAGAGAAATGTAAGCTTATGTTCACACAAAAGCCTGTATATGACTCTTTATGCCAGTTCTATTCATAAGTGTCCCAAACTGGAAACAATCCAAATGACCTTTGTGCGGGGGCGGGGCGGGACTGATGAATGGGTTAACAAACTGCAATACATCCACACAATGGAACATGGCTCTGCATTAAAAGGGAAGAAAGAATTGATACGCAAAACATTTTGGATGACTCTTCACGCTGAATCAAAGAAGCCAGTCTCAAAAGGTTATATACTGTGTGATGCCATTTACATGACATCCACAAAAAAACATAACTGTAATGTTGGAGACAGAGCAGGATTTGCCAGGAGTTAGCGGCGAGGGGCAGTTTGACTATAAAGAAGAAACTCCGAAGGGAATTTTGAGGTGGGGTGGGGTGGGGTTAATGGAATCGCTCTATATCCAGATTCTACGGTAATTACATCAATTTTTTCATGTGTTAAAATTCACAGGACTGTACACCAAAAGAAGTGTTGATTTTACTGTATTGGAATTTAGAAAATAAGAATTTTTTATACCGAAAAGAAATAAAATTCCTGCCATGATGGCAGCTACAGAGTGAGAGAGGAAAGGTGGGAGAGAGACAAGGAATAAAATTAACTCAAACAGAATTGGGGATTGGATATACAACGCCTGCTAATAGAGGTACTGGATTTTATTTAGAGCCATTATTTAAAATAAACTTAGGGATGATTTGCTTATCAGTTTTGCTGTAGTAAAATGGTTGCTTCCAAATTAACTGTGATCCAGAAAGCTATTTGATCTTACATGGTTGGACATCCCTATGCAAATTTATTTTGCTGTTAATTTACTTAGTGGAATTTTTCTTCAGAGATCTATGAAGGCAAAATTCTGCCCAAGCCATCAATAGTATTGTAAATTTGCGATAATGATGTTTGAATTGATATTCCAACTTTGGCTGAGAATTTGACTGTGTGTATAAATGAAAGGTGAGGAAAACATTACTGAAGCAAAAGGAGAGTTATTTGGCAAAATGATTTGAATTAAATTGCCCTGTCTCCCTCCGAATCATTTTGTACATGCAGATGCAGTCTTTCCGAGTTGTTGGACAAGTGGTTGCATTCTGTGCCTCAGTTTTCCCATCTGCATAACACAAGGCTAGTTATTCCGGCAACTGATTTCATATCAGTATACATATGGCATATATTTAAGCTCAAGGCTTAAAGGCTCCTGAGGAAGAACATCAGAATTTACAAAGTTTCATCATTTTATTTCTTTAAACCAAATATATCTTTTCCTCATTTCACAGTTTGAAACCTGAGGAAGAAATTGTCAGAAACGTGTAATTAGGGAAATTTAAACTATTTAAAGTTAGGAAAATGTCTGTGTGGCAGAAAAAAAAAGAGAGAGATTGCTTTATACTCTCTTTTTAAGTTTGGAAACCCACATCAAAGAATGAAAGGAAATTTAATTACAGATGCTAGAGTTGGAAGGCTGTAAGAAAAGCCATGTGGAAGAAGCAATATGGACATACCTTAATCTCTTTTAGAAGATAAAGATATAATAAAATATATATATGTGTGTGTATATATATATATACACACACATATGTATGTATATATATTTGTATTTCTACTACATTGCAGAGCTAGTATATGTGATTTTAATATGGTTGTCCTAGAAAGCTTAAAACAGAGGTTTAGTGGAAATAAATATGCATACTTGTTGTTTTCCTTTAAAAATACATATTTCAATATTGGTGAAGACATGTATTTAAATACCGATAAGCACATTCTTTCACACATATCATTGTGTTGTTGTAGTGGCACAATATAAAGGGATATACATACATATTATATTGTATATAAACTTATATTATGGCTACTTACTATTCTGTCCAATAAAATGTGTGTATGTATGGATGTATCCATCGCTTGTAAGGAGACCTATTTAATAAATATTATTCCTCTAGAGCATGTTTTACAATATTACTATTCATGAAATAGGTAGAGATGACATCCGCTGCTGTTAAACAGCTTGTTCACAATATTTGCATTTACTGAACAAGAACTAATGGTAACCGAATTCCTGCGTTAACACAAATATCTGGGCAGCTTAATTCGAGCATAGTTTAGAATTGCGCTTTCTAAAGATAAACTCAAGACTCTGCAAAATGTCATGTCTTCTTTCGGATGATCTTTCCTTCAACATTTTTGTTGCTATTACTATCAGGTGTTAAGACTCTTTTACAATGTGAAAAAAAAAATAGTTAAGTATGGGTGTAAAAGCTTCTAACATTGCCTAACGTAGGGGCTCAGCACGTAGATACTCTTGTTACGTCCACTTTCTTTGCTATTGTGACGTCCCAAAAGGAATGTCAGTGTAAGTGACATCTCAGTGTCACCAGAGAAACGTTGCACTTTTCTTTCCTTTTAACCATTATTCATTAGTCGAGTAGGAAAAGTAAAATCTTAAAAACCAAATAAAGTTATCTATTGGATTATATATTTAATATGTATTGGAATTTTGTATTGTTCCAGCTGCTAAGGCAATGGCAACATTTTGCTTTTGAAGTTTCCCCTGATTTTTTTTTTCTGTTTTAATTATAACGTAAAGTTTTCAAAGAGTAAAATGAACCAAGACCAGCGGTCCCACAGAAGCTATGAAGCCAGGCAGAAATCTTAGCTACTTCTCACTACGGCACACTGTGTAAATGTGTTTCTGACACCCTTAAGGTAAGACTTTAAAAAAAAAAGTGGACAATTGTCAAGGATGGTTGATTTTTAAGGCTTAACTACCTGAGCAGTGTTCATTTAAAATAACATATGAGCCTCAATCAAAATGATCTAAGCTGAGCAAACGGCTGCTTTGTCCTTCCCTTTCAAGGAAGTCGGAGGTGCTGAAAATCTGTGAGAGTGAAATTTCTTTGGTTACTGCTGTCTTTATTCTTTCTCACTTTTATATATATATATATATATTTTTTCTTTTTTTTTTTCTCTGCAGAGCTTTAAAAATGTTCAAGCCTATTGGAAACCTTCTTATAAGAAATTTTTCTACTCAGAATCCAACTTTTTTTTTTTTTTCTCATTCATCAAAGTATAAGTCCACCAGAAAGAGTGTGAGGTAATAGTATTATTTCCCTTTGGGAATCAGATTTTCCTGTCAGAGGAATAGAGGCCTTTCTAGATTAGTTTCCATTGTATTGAGGGCTGAGATCCATTATGATTTTGGGGAGTGTGGCCCCCAACTGTTGGCCAAGGCAGTGGTGGTAGCACCTGGGAGCCAGGGGCCAGTATCTCAGACCTGCTGCTTTGCTGGGCTGGGTTTATTCAGTGTTGTCCTGCCTTTCAAATATTGGCTTACCTTCCCAGAGAACTTCGGATGCTCTCCCAGCATGCTGGGCCTGTGGGCAGCATTTCCCAAAGTGAACAGATACTCCCTGATGCTTCTTGCTTAAGTGGGTCCACGTACTCCATTCCAAACTACCAACCCCTAAAAGTGCGACAAGATCAAGGTCATTTCTGAGACATGCCTCAGTGGCCCCTACTTTACTTGACGTTGTTGGCACGTCCTTCACTTCTACTTAGAATGAACAATTTCAGGAAAGATTCTTTTTCCTGCATCATATTTATTGTTTTGTTTCTATCAGCCCTTGTTTCGGACTGTTGTAGCAAAAGTCTAAAATCATGAGAAAGTACAATCAGGATACCCGAATTCAGGAGCAGACATTTTTTTTTTTTTT
Organism: Rhinolophus ferrumequinum; assembly: GCF_004115265.2. Classification (NCBI taxonomy): domain Eukaryota; kingdom Metazoa; phylum Chordata; class Mammalia; order Chiroptera; family Rhinolophidae; genus Rhinolophus; species Rhinolophus ferrumequinum. The sequence continues at coordinate 8,735,048 of NC_046310.1, read as the reverse complement.
TAAATGGCTCTCATAAATGTTTTAAATGTGGTCCAAAATAGTGCTGACCTCCTCCGAAGCAATTCTGTTGACAAGTCTCAGTTTTGGTTGCTTTTTTACTGACCTGTTGATTCAGGGATCAGCTGCCTCGTAGGAAATTGGGATCAAATGCTATAAAAGCAGACTATAGCAAGGTCACATGCATGAGTCGGAATTGGGAAACTTGGTTTGTCCAGCGATCCAATCTGAGTTAAAGCTGAGTGCCCCTTGATATCCTTGGAGACGGCGGGAACAGCCCCCCAAATAGTATGTATGTGCAAGTTTGCTTGCGTCTGTTGTGGATTTATCATTTCATCCCAAGTCCTCCCTCTCCAGTCTTAGGACTACAGATTTTGTTACCTGTCTCCCCGCTTCTCTACCTGTAACACTGTCTGTAACTCAGGGAGGCTCAGAGAAGCTGGACCGTCCCAAATGTTACTTCATTAAATTAAAGAGAAGTACATTATTTCTTTAAGAAGTAGAAAGAAATGGGATGTGTGTGGTAAAATGGTTGAGAAGAAAGCACTCAAGAGTAAACCCTTGGAAGTTCCAATGGAGGTATACAGTAGGGGTCCAGGCAGCAGAAGCACAGCCTCAGCAGAAGGGTGGGTGTCGGACTGTGCGAGAAAAAGTCTCTCGGAGAGCTGATGCCTAAGCTCAGACTTAATTAGAATTAGCCGGATGAAAGTGAGGAGGTAGGATAAAATTGTTACACTCCAAGGGAATAGCAAGGACCGAAGGAAGCCTGTGATTGATAAGGAGACATTAAATACTTAAATTAGTGTGGGCCTACAATAGTAACTGTTTCTCAAAAGGGTGGAAGAGAAGACTTAGTTGAGATGTGACAGACAGTGGGAGCCAGGGGTTTCCTAGTTGCATTGCTCCCTGGCTTGAGCCTAAATTTAAGTCTCCTGGATTTGAGATTTAATTGCTCTCCGAAAGGATGGTGAGTTGTTTTTGAGCCAATGCAATTTGTATAAGATATGCCTGAAATGCCTGGAATTTCTGTAACAACGTAGCAAAATTTTAGTTTTGTTATCAACATCCAGAGGGTAAATTTGCTGCCACTGATGAATCTGTATTGATGATACACATCACTCCCCAAAGCCCACGGTTTACATTAGGGTTCATTCTTAGGTGTTACACATTCTAGGGGTTTCGAGGGAAATACGTATATACTTCATACATCATGTATGAATATACTTCATATATCATGTAATCAATACAACTATTTGTCAAAACCCACAGAACTGAGAGAGAGAGTGGGAAGGATGGAGAGAGAGAGAGTCAGGATGGGGGAGGGCGGGTAAAGGAAGGGAAAAGGAGAGAGAAGAGAGAGAGAGAGAGAGATCCACCATTTAATCCTACAGCATAGTTTCGCTGCCCTAAAAAAATCTTGTTCTCTGCGTGTTCATCCCTCTCTACCCTCCGACCCCTGGCAAGCACTGATCATTATACTGTTTCCATAGTTTTGCCTTTTCCAGAATGCCACAGGGTTGGAATCGTACTCAGATTGGCTTCTTTCACTTAGTAATGGGCATCAAAGTTTCTCCCTGACTCTTCAAGGCTTGATAGCACATTTCTTTTTAGTGCTGAACAATATTTCATTGTCTGGGTGTAACGTAGTTTATTCATCCACTCACGTACTTAAAGACATTTTGGTTGCTTCCAAGTTTGGGCAATCATGAATACAGCTGCCGGAATCATCCGTGTGCAGGTTTTTGTGTGGACATATGTTTTCAGCTTACCTGGGTAAATACCAGTGTCCATCCACAATTACTGGATCGAATGTCAGGTAAATTCTCCAGCCCCACTGCAGACATATTGAATCTGAAACTCGGTTTTCTGACTTACTCTGTTTTCAACAAGAGATGTGCCGTCATACTTACCTTTGGGTCTGTACCAGTGTGTCCTGTCTCTGGTGACTATTACGATGTTTACTTATGATTTTGAGCAACTTGATTATAAGGTGCCTTCATGTAGTTTTCTTTATGTTGGGGTTTGTAGAGATCCTTTGATGTGTAGGCTTAGAAATCTCCCTTGATTCAACTTTGGAGCATATAAAATACAGTTATTATAACTTTTGATATCTTTGTCTGTTAATTCTACCATCTGGGTCAGTTTGGGGTCTGTTTCAACTAACTGATTTTTTTTTTCTCCTCCTTTAGGGTTTTATGTTCCTGCTTTTGTTTGAATATCTTGTAACTTTTGATTGGATGCCAGACAGTGAGAATTTACCTTGTTGTATGCTGGGTCTTTTGTATTTCTGTTACTATTCCTGAAGCTTGCATTGAGATGCAGCCACATTTCTTGGAGAAAGCTTGATTCTTTACGATCGTACTTTGAAGATCTGTTTACTTGAATTGGAAGTGTGCTCAGTTTTCTGTGGACCTTCCCCAGTGGCTCATGAACCATGACGTTTTTCCAGTCTGGCTGACGTTTTTCCTATGCCTGTCCTGGTGTGAGAAGAGATCTACTGCTGATCTCTTCTACCTTTTGGAATGGCTCTTTCCCTGGCGGTGGTTAGTTTGTTTGCATACACACCCCCGTTAGTATTCAGCTGAATACTTGAAGGGGGCCACCTGCAAAGTTCTCAGTCTACTTGCGTAGACTTTTCTTCTCCAGGACTCTCTCCTACACACCCCTGCTGCCTTGATGGCCCGGACTCTCTGCTTTCCCTTCTTAACTGAAGGAGTCGGCTGCAGTCTGCGTACTTCACTGCTTCCTGGATGGGAACCTCTCTTCAGGCAGAAAGTTGAGACGATCAGAGGTCTTACCTCATTTGTTTCTTATCTCTCCCTCTGCAGTTACTGTCTCTCCCTACCTCATTCCAGTGTCTTGCAAATTGTTTATTTTGGGAGGGAGGGTGAATCTGGTCCCCGTTACTCCATCTTCACTAGATGCAGACATTACCCATCTTTTTAAACGTTAGAGTTCGCTACACAGTGCTGGAGGTTAAAGGTAATAATATTTGTTCACATTATTGAATGCTTGGTATTAGCCAGGTGTGTTTCTGAACACTGTACCTGGATTAGTTTATTTGATCCTCACAATAACCCCAGGAGACAGATGTTATCTGTACTTTGCAGGTGCAGAAGCTGAGGAATGAATGGCCGTGGGGCAGCAAAGCCAGTAAATAGCAGCCACTGTGTCAGCATGGGCTTCCTGAACTTGTGTCTTAACCTTGCTTGACACGCAGAACTGCTGTCCCCAGAAGTAGCTCACCATGGGGAGGTGCCTGAAGAGTAGGTCACAGCTTGGGCTTCAGGCTCCAATCTCAGTTCTGCCACTTAGGCAAATCACTAAATTTTCCTAGGCCTCAGTTTCTTCATTTGTGAATAGTGGCCGATCACCCCAACCATAGAGAGTTCTTGTGACAATGAAATAAAATAGCAGAAGCAGAGAACTTGGCACAGTACCAGCCCCTCTACTGAGTGCTGGCTGATGAAGTCGAAGGTGTGGCCCTACTCAGCGTTTAAACGTCACGCACTACTAACTGGGTAACAGATCTTTCCCTGCAACTGCGGTGGGGGTGTCCAGCCTCTTGGTTTCATTATTTATTTGTTATTACAATGTATAGCAGTTTCGTTTTCATAGCCATCTTCTCATTTCGTCTTTACAATCACGCTTGAAGAAAGAGCTATTTTCCTTCCTTCTTTTATAAAAAGAGAAACTGAGACTCAGAGAAGTTAGAAGATGTGGTCATAACCCCAGGATTAGCAGGTGGCAGAGCTAAGGTTGCCATGCATGACTTTTCGTTCTCTTTATTAAATTTATTGGGGTGACATTGGGTAGTAAAATTACGTAGGTTTCAAATGTACATTTCTACAGTACATCATGTACCTATTGCATTGTGTGTTCACCACCCAGAACCAGTTCTCCTCCCATCACCATATATTTGACCCTCTTGACTTGTATCCACTTCTCTTTATACTGTAGGCAAAATATCAATCAAAATTTGAAAAATGCATTGAGAAAGTCAGTGAACTTATAAGTGGCTGTATTTGTATTCTGTATGTGATAATGAAAACCCAAATAAGGGCTATTTTTCCAACTACTGGACATGTGTTTTGGTGAAGGAGTCCCTGGGTTGCTAAGAACGAAGGGGGAAGATTTTCAACTCTGGCTTTGTTGCGAATTAACATCTTGGCTAGACTTCGTTTTCTGAATGCCGGGTGACTCTCGCAGGATTCCCAGAGATGATGAGATGTACAGAGTTGCAGGATCGAGTTTTTGTTTCTCCTTCTCAACTTTCATATTGTGTGCGTTTTTTTAAGAACAGCTTTAATGTTTATTTTTAAATGTGATCCTGTGTGGGTGATACTGGTGCATTTCTTTTTGTGTGTCCGGCATTGACACCTGCAGGTGATCAGAGAGCTATAGTGAAACTGGCCCGAGACACTTAATAAATTCTAAGCAGAGATGCATAAATCAGCAAAGGGTATTTTTTTTTTAACTTTTTTCCCCCCTAAAGGGTGTCAAAGGAGAACAGGAAAGCAATGTCTTTAGAGAATTGTTTTCGATCAGTTCAGAAAATACAGGAAAGCCAGGGCAGTGCCCAGCGCCGCTTAGCTGATTGTCATTTTTAGGTTTGACGTTCCAGGGTTTAATTGCCTTTCATGTGAACAATAGCAGACATTCTCTGGTGTACTTTGCTAGGACGATAAAAGGGGGTCGTTCTTGCATAGCAATGCCTTTTTTTATTATTAGCGTAAAAAATTAGCAAGCTGGAAGTCGTTAGAAGGAGTTCCACTGGCATTAATTGTAATGCAGCTTGAATTTGTTTGCAGACCAATGCAGCAAGACAATAGCAGGGAGAAAAAAGAGCAATATTAATAGCCTTCTACTTATTGTATCATTTTAGTGGGCCTTAATAAGGTGTCTGCTGTCAACCGGATTTATTAAAAAAAAAAAAAAAAGGACATAGTAATTGATGTATTGCAGTAAGTATGGATGAGGGCTCAACTTGATTAATGTATGAGTTGGCTTTTTAAGGCATTTTAAAAAGGCTTCTTAACTGGGTCTTAAGAGACTGGCAGAAGCCCACAGTAAACTACCTCTTTGCAGTTGGAAAACAGCCTGACAGCTGCGGATGTCTCTTGTGGGTTTTTCTCTTTTTTTCCCTTCCTGATCAGAGAAAAGCAAAGCAATATACTCCTCGTCAATAATTGCAGTGCTTAAAAATCTTATAAAAGGACTCTGACTCTTCTCTCCAGAGGTAACTTTCCAAAGGTTAAATTGGTTTTACTTGTGTGTGCTTCAAATATCATCACTTTCAATGAGGTGTGAATTTGATTTTTAAATAAGCGGCTATTTTGTGGGTTGCTTGAACCCAGATCCTAGGTAACATACACTGTTTTGATATCAGGGATGGACTTGGTCCAAGAGCAGTTTCAGGTCAAGATCAAGTTCTGTTTCTTTCCTCTCAAATGGCTTGTGATGTTTCCGCAGTGTGTGTGTGTGTGTGTGTGTGTGTGTGAGAGAGAGAGAGAGAGAGAGAGAGAGAGAGAGAGAGAGAGAGAAAGAGAGAGAGAGAAGATGTAGAAAAGGACTGATTAAGCAACTAGTCATATTTTTATGGAAAAAGTAAAGAGCAGTCTTCTCAGAAAATTTCATCAGTGTGAGATCCGTTCATCCATTTCTCCTTTTGCTCAACACACTGCCTTTCAACTCAACTCAATATTTTCTATTCACAAGAAGTTTTTGATAGGAACCAAAACAACTGAGTTATAGTCTTATAGTCCCAGGGGAGACAGGGGCAAAAAAAAAAAAAAAAAAAAAAAAAAAAAAGAAGAAGAAGAAGAAAATCGAAATATATTTTGCTTTCTTTGGTATCCATAGGTGTCAACACAATGCCCCAGGTAGTAGGTCACCTCTTTTGATAATCATAAAAAGAAGATACTTGAAGAATTGCAAGCTGGCTGGAACTGTCAGGCTGTCACGTGGGGGAAGGGCTGAGGGAGGCACCTCATTGTCATTCAGCACCACTGCCTTAACCTGAATTGAGAGAAAGCCCATAAACATGAGAGGCAGAAATAAAGGTGGAAGGAGCGGGAGGGGAAACGTGTGACTCCTTTGCTCAGCTGAATTTCCAAGCTGCCAACTGTCATGAGGCATGTCAGGTAGGTGCATGGGCGGGGCATCGTCACAGCTGGGCTTCTGTGGTTGGTTCATAGGTGATGTGACGTGTTTGTGGGCGGGCAAGCGAGCAGGTGGAAACAGCTGATTGGGCGGATTAAGTGTCGATGTGTCACAGAAAGGACGCGTCCCTCCGCAGGGTTACGCATTCAGACTTGTTGCTGCCTTGGTTTATCATCTTTACACTGAGTTTTTAAAAAAAAAAAGCATTTGTTTGCCACTTCAGCTGGCCTCCAGACCTCACTTACCTTTTAATTTCACACTTTTTTTTTTAACTGTTCATAGTTTGTCTTTTCTCATCTGTAAGATGGAAAAATATACCCATAGAGATGTTTCCAAGAATTAAATGAGATAATTCACAGGAAGCACTTACCCGGTGTCTGGCCCCAAATAGACATGCATGTCAGCTGTAATAACATCCACAGCCACTTTAAACTCAAGACGGAGCTACTGTTTGTTGTTTCTTAAGTGCTGTCGCCAGGAACCTGGCTTTATCCCTAATCCCTGTTATTGTTAAAGCCAACTTTAACAGGAGTGTTTTGTTGTTGTTATTGTTCCAGAAGATTGAATCCCAGCGTCATACCAGTTGCCCATAAGTCCCAACAGATTTTGAAAACAACCAAAAAAATGTTACCTTGTTTGTTTTTTTTTTTTTCCTTCTGCATGAAAATACATGTGGGCTGCGTTCTTCCCAGATGGAGTCCAGCATTGACCCAGAGAGCTAATCCAACAGACTGGCCAAGGCCTTTCTGTTGGTCCCCAGGTGTTTGCAGAGACAAGGTGTTTCTAGAGCATTGAACAGTGTGACTGCCATTACTGGTGGCCGCTGGCAGCCCCCAATCCGTGCAGATACCCCCATTCCCACGGTGTTCACCTCCTTCTGTGTCTTCTGTCCTGAAACATGGAAGTGGAAAGGGGGAGTACGCTGACCCTGGGCAATTGATTCAATTGCATTTCAACAAAATGTACTGACTGCCTCTTGTGCCCACCCTTGTGTATACATTTGAGTACCTACAAGGTATTTGTTAGATGCGCTAAGGTGTAGAAAAGTGGATAAGCCAACGCCCTGATCTTCAGGGAGATTACAGCCTAATAAGGAAGACAGGGGACCTTGGTGGCAGCTGCAGAAAGCATCCAGCTGAGCCTCATGCCCCGCTTCTTCACAAAGTAGTTGATGGTGCTGTGTCTGAGTTTTCCCTTCTCTATATCAGGATTATCAGTGTCACAGATTTAATAGAAAGTATGCGTCTTCTAGAAGGTATAAATAGAGTTCGAAAAAGGACAAATGGTGTGTGTGTGTGTGTGTGTGTATACACATAGTGAGAGAGAGAGGCAGAAAGAGATTAAACTAATTCAACTGCTTATCCATCTCTTCCGGCTGTTGAATTAGTTGAACCATTTCATGAAGAAATTATCATGAAGTGGTTGGAAACTAGGAAAGGTGGAATAAAAAGACGATAGCTAGAGACAGAGATCAAAGGAAACACAGTGGATATTTATAAGAATAAAGGTTTCGTTGGGACTGGGGGCAGGGAATGGCATCTGGGAGAACCAGCCAACTTAGCTGGTCTTCGACAGAGTAGAATGGGATGGATGCATACAATGGGAGTGGGGGAGGGGGACATAAGTGAGTAGGTATATGTGTAAGGGGGTATTTATGGCTCTGGGAGTGTGTGAATTAAGACAAGGATGTTTGAGAGACAGAAAGCTGAGGAGCTGGAGTGGGGAGGTATGTGTGTGTGTTGTGTAGAATTGGTGGGATTGCTAAATAGAAGCTAAATTCAGGGCACATTAGGGAAGATCTCAAATATTATACAAAAGAGTTTGGAGTTTATTGTTTACTATGTAGGAACCCATGCCATTGAACATTTTTGAGGTTGGATATGACATGGTCCACAAAGGATATTGGAAGCCAAGTGGCAACCTGTGAAAGAGGAGTTGACGAAGGCATAGAGTCCACTCTGAAAATTAAGCCTAGATTATTTGGCCACCTAATTTTTAAACTGTATACATATGTATTTGAAATCTCGGTAAATATATTTAGCACATTACAGGCATAATGAAATGTTCTGTAGAACTGATCAGTACTTCTTGTAGAAGGATGGAAGGTAAAATGCATTACACCTCTCAGAGTCTCCATTTATGCAGAATGAAAATTTGAAGGTATACTTAGAAATATTCGTAATAAATCATCCACCCAAAAAGAAACTTTATAAACTTCTTGCTACTGAAGAAAATACCTTCAGTGTGTACAGTTCAAGGAGTCATGTCCTATTTTTAACCCAGGACAGGAGCTGGGAAAATGGTAGTGTGAATGGCTCAATATTTTCATTGTTCGTGTAAGCTGTATTGAAGGAATCCAGACGGCCTTCTAATGGGGACGACACTGAAAGTTCAACTAAAGCGGTTGACATTTCTTAATATTTGAGGAACATGGGCTTTGAAATTTCTTTCGTTAATCTGTTTCCCAAATAATCAGTATCAAAGCTAGTTTTTAAAATAGATTGTTGGTGATAGCCAATGCTGAAATGAAGCAGGAAGAACCCTTTTGATCGCTTGGGAGTAAACTGGGTTTGCAGATAATCCTGAACAAGAGCATTTCTGTTCATTTGCTATCCAATGTAATACAAACAAGGGGAATTTGAGTTCAGCGAAAGATAAATAAATACATAAATAAATGAAAGTCTCCTATAGGCTTTTGAATGCATACCTTTAAATATCACAAGATAACGATTTGTATAGCATTGTTACATAAGGCATTTCTTGTCTTCTGCTGGGCTCATGTGACAAATTCCAGTTGATAAGCCTCAGACTCTGGAGTCACTTGTCTGGCTAGTTATTAAGATTAAGATAAGTACTAAGAACGAAAGATACAGTGCTTTGTACTACTTTCATGGGACTTGGCCACCTAGGATTCTGAGTGTAAACAATGAATTAATTCACCCTGATTCCCTTTCAAACCTGAGGGGAACACTGTAAATATTGGTAAAATATGATTGAAGCAGAGTATGAAGATTATTTTTTAATAGAGAATATTTTAATTACCCAAAATCCTAAAATATGTATAAATGTGGCAATAAGTTTGTAGAAAAGAGATTTAATGTCTAATTTTCTTGTTATATTGGTATTCAGAAATAAAGAAATAATAATGGATCATACATAGGTAGTTCATATAAAGGCAGTTTATTCTCATAGGATAGGCCAAGAGGAAAAAATACAAGCTATTTAAGTGCATTTAGGGGACTTTAAATGAAAGATATATTAGTAAAGAAATCTATTTCTAATGCATATTCAAAGCTAATATTGCCTATTAAATGCTTCTCACTAATTTTTCAAAGAGTTGAAAAAGTGCCCACACTGCTCTCTAAAACTGATGGAATGTTCCAGAGGCACACCAAAGAGAGACAAATATTTTCTGAAGTTCAGTCAATGATTCACACTAAATATAGTAAATATGGGCTTTGCTGCAAATTGGTAGGCCACATTTCCAGCCCAGCAAAGTTTAACTGTCTCTGAGATTGCCGGAGGAGTGATAGAAAGGGGCAATTTAGCAAGCATCCCGTAGCAACACGCTGTGCGATGGAGAGCACTGGGTAGCTATTAATTTTTGTTAATGAATTTAAAACTAGATGTATGGAAATGGTTATATGAAATGTATACACTGCTAAACAGTTAACTAGTCCTTAGGGCTTAAGTTTAATTATCTCTGTGTAAATCATTTTTGAGCGGGGAGATCTAATGAGTCAAAAGAAAAACAGAAAAAAAAAACAACCACCAAGACACCCGTATCTAGCTTTGTAATGACTGCTGAACACGACAAGCCAGCTACTCCAACCTGCAGGGAGAGAAAGAGTCCCATGCCCGTGTCCGTGGAGGGCTCAGTGCGCTTGGTAGCCCTGGGCAGGGCTGTGTGGTTTGCTGCCTTTCCATTCCAGAACTGTATTCGGCGGAGGAGATGGTCCAGGGCAGTGTGTGCTTCTGGACACCTCTCTGCTGTTTGGGTGTCATCCGAGGTCCCTTTAATCCAGTGGTTCTCAACCAGGATGGTTTTTCCCTCCGAGGGGACACTTTTGGTTGTCACAATTGGGTGGTGGCTACTAGTATGAGAGGCCACAAATGCCACTAACCATCCTACACTGCAAGAGAGTGATCTGGCCCCAAAAGTCAGAAGTGCTGAGGTTGAGAAGTGCTTTCTTATTTCAACACGTTAGAACACTGATATGTGATACAGTTTTTAAAAATATAGTAGCCACAGAAGGAGGCAAAAATGGCGCTGTCACCCTTCCACGCCCTACACCCATGGGTGTGTTTTAGAGCTTTAGAGGACAAAGCCAACCAGATTTCCAGTGTCGTGCCTGGACCGTTCACCTCAGCAGTTGTGGTGTATTGATAACAGGCCAGTAATGAAGGGCAAGTTCGTCCAGGGCTTAGTACCCCTCTGTCACAGAGTTGCAGACCTGAACATGCCCACGTTGCAGAGACACAATATGGCTAAGGATAATGACAACTGCTCTGCCGACACAGGAACCGGGACCGAAGTGACTCATGCGATTCACTCCAGATCCGTCCTCCCTGATTGGCTGTGGGGAAAGGGATATGTCTGTACAGTTAGGAGGAAAACACGACAGGATGCACTAAAACCTGCCTGGTCCTCTGAAGAAAGACGTTTCTGGAATTAAAATGTATCCCTTTCTACCCCCGTTAAATCACGGTGCCTTTTGAATTCCCTTGAGGCATTCATTGAGATTCCTTCTCTGCGGAGAATAAAGATAAACAGCACATAGGCCCTTTAGTTTCTGAAGGAAAACTAAAACTGGAACATAATGCCACGCTAGAGTCAATGTGTAGGGAAAATGCTAAATGTTACTTGAGAACTCTAGATAGAAGATATTTGTACCGGCACATATTTTCAAATATTAATAATATAGCTTCCTGGTAACAGGAATTGTGCAGACAGCCTTGATATACTGTAACTGGTGTTGTCAACTCAGCTTTGTGGCTTAAGCAGCAATCATAATATGTGATTCACAACCCTCTGTCCTGCTCATTTTAAAATTTAAAAAAAAAAGGTGGCAGTCACCCTGGTGTTGATGGCCATGCATTACTTACCTGGAAGGGATACGGAGTTAGCAAGCCCTGCAAATTCAAGCAACTCCATCTTGTCTTGGTTTCTGTGACTAAATAGAAGGTTATCTTTGAAGAGAATTGCATAAGAGAGTGTCAAGTGAAACTGAAGACCCAGGCTCAGACTTACCTGATTCTCAGCTTCCCTTCTTCTGAGGAACGTTATTTGGCTCAGGACTCCTCCGCATATCCAAAATAATGATTTTGTTATTATAAAAAATGAAGCACACACCGTATTTGAGATCACTGACGGGAATGAAAAAAAATCTGTCACAAATGTTCACAGCCTTTGACACAGCGATTCCACTTTTAGGCCTCTTGAGAAAGATCAGAGATATCTATTCTAGACCAGGGGTGGGAAAGGCTAACTGCGGTCCTGGGGCCAAACCCTGTCCAGTGTCTATTTTTGTAAATAAAGTTTTATTGGAATACACTCATATCCATTTCTATGTTGTCTAAGTTGTGGCAGAATTGAGTAGTTGAGACAGAAACCATATGACTTGCAAAAAATAAAAAATACTGCAGAAAAATTTGCCAGCCCCCAAAAATAGACAAAGACATTTGTTTACTTTTTGGTTTATAATAGAAATTTATTATAGCGCATTGCTAACAGGATAGCAATAAATACCTCCAATAAAATGTTCTGTCTTGCCCAAAATGTTTATCAAGAATTTTTGAAGACATAGAAATATTTTCACAATTCAGTAAATGGGAAAAAAATAAACTTGTAAACTGTATAAAGGGTAAGATATTAACTATGTAAAGATATCCAAAGAGAATAGATGAATTGCAAACAAAGCACAGAACAGTTATTTAGGGGTGATAGGATTATGGGTAATTTTAATTTTCTTTTTTTCACATGATCTAAATTTTCTAGGTTTTCTAAATTTTCTGGGTTTTTCTGTTTTGTTTTTTAATTTCACTATCAGGGGTTTTAAAAGGCTACATGGTTTTGATTTAAAAAACAAAACAAAACAAAACAACAACAAAAAAGGAGAAGAGGCAGTGAAAATCCTCCTGTCGATTGCTTCCTTCTTGGAACAATGGAATCGCAGTTTGCTTTCTCTTCTTCTCAGAGACACCCGAGCTGGAGGCTGCCTCGCTTTGCCAGGAGAATGGAGTCGAGTTCACTATAGCACCTGCTATTCCTCTTTAGATCCAGAAGTGTATCAGATGAGCTGAACTCAAAGAGTAAAGACTTGGGGAGAATGTGATGCCTGAAGTTGGATATTTTGGAAGAAATTTGCAGAAGTAGATTGTCCTGGGAGAGGGCAAAACTGAGTTAGGTCCTCAGAGGAAGCCACGGGCACTCTGAGGTAGAATAAGGAAAGCGATGAAATTTATAGGCGGGGACTGGCGCCAAATAGGAGAGACTAAGAAGCAGCTCTGGCAGGCATCACCCACTTCCCCATTTTGCCAGACCCCCTTTGCTCTGAGTTAGCATTCTTTTTCAGTTCTTCCATGTCTCCCCACCGAAGCAGATGATAACTACCATGACCAGCTTTGTCTTTCTACAGGAAGTGGAATAAGCATACTGTATGAATATTATTGTTACATTAGATTCTTTATTGTGTCACTGGTAAAATTAGGCGAAGAAAATTTGTGTCATCTGTAACCCTATTCTGATAAAGAATTTTGCATGTTTGACTAGCTCTGGCTGAATTAGATTGATTCACATTTAACAAATATTTATGGCACCCTTTCTATGAGTACATGCCAAATACTATTCCTAGCACTAAAGACACCAAGAAGAACAAGGCAGAAAGACATTTTTCTGCCCTCCTGTAGTTTGAGTCATCGGGTGGGGAAACAGACAGTAAACATGCCTGTGTACATACATGCACCATTTCAGATACTGATAAATGATAAGAAGACAGTAAAACAAGGTAATAAGCTTTGGGAGTGTGGGTCGGGAAAGTGCTACTTTAGGTAAGAGTCACCTGGGGGTCCTCTGTGGAGAAAACATTTGATCTGAGACAGGAATAATGAGGCAGAATCAGCCAATGCAAAAATTCAGTTCTGTTCAACTAAACAAATATTTGAATTGCGTCAGGTACTATGTGGTCACTTGGGCTGTAGTAGTGAGTGAAACGAAGTCTCTCCTTGTATGGAGGTAGGTGTGTATGCGTGTGTGTGTGCATGCATGTATGGTATGTATATTACTATTTTGCATGCACACACACAGAGAGGAATGCTATGAAGAAAAGTAAAGCAGGATGAGAGAGAGCGAGCCCATAACTTGCATGGCACAGGGTGCCTGCGTGTTATTTTACATGCAGAGTCAGGGAACAACCTATGTGTTTTCCTCTGAGTAGAAAACTGAGTCGTTAGGGCCACGTTTCAGAGGAAAGTATCCAAGCAGAGGGCCTTAACAGGGGAGAAATTTGGTGTGTCTGGATTATAGGCAGAAGGCCTGTGTGGCCAGAGCTCTGTGCGTGGGTTGGACTGTAGTACGTATGGCATCAAACTGGGCACAGTGGAGTGTGTCAGGCCTTTTAGACTAAGGGGGACATGTGGATTTTATTCACTTGACCAGAAGCAAGCTTTGGGAAGTTTGGAGGGGAGTGATGCCGGGAGGTTTCCCCTTAGCTGAGGAACTTAATAAAGATAAAGGTGCAAAAGAAGGTATAAATACTTATTTTAGAGTGTAAACTTTCCAGACGATACCCATCCATTCAGTTCTCCCCGATCAGAATGTTTACTTGAATTGACCTCAGAAAGAATGAAAGATTTAGGGAGGATCCGGTTCCAAAGTCCCCAGCTTTGTGATGAATGTCGATCTGGAAGGAGGCTGGAAGGAGGAGAAGCAGAAGTATTCTTCCTCTCCTTTTCTCCCTCCACTCATCCCCTTAGTTTTATTACAAAAAGAATTGTATTTTCGTCTCCTAAGCGCTGCTGCATATTAAGATAACAAGCCAAAGGAGAATGCACCCACACAGTATGAGAGGTAAAACTGGGGCAATTCTTCGATTCCTGAGGGCTATAATTAAAGTTATCTGGATTTAAAAAAGACTCATTCCTATTCAGTAATTTATGTTCCAAGGAAACAACAACAACAACAACAAAAAAAAAAAAAAAAAAGGAGAAAGAGAAGGGAAGTGAAATACCAAAAAAAAAAAAAAAAAAAAAAACCCTCTTAATTCCAATGTATTCAACTCACCCATCAGAAGAAATGGCATTAATTCAGGTACCCAATTACGGTAATGTGGTTCAGAGCACCTCCATAGGTGTTTCAGTCTCAAGCCAGGACTAACATTTGTAATCCTTTAAATGCACTTAAGAAATTGATGTTACAGCCCCACGATCTGTTAGGGGCCTTGCTTGCTGGGTGATTGCAAAGTGTCCCGCCATTAATTGGATCATCAGAATGTGATCCGCGTCCTGGTTTCTGGATTATGGAAGACTGACTCTGCTCTGACGTGTTGAACCAGGAGCGCCTTTTGTTGCAGAATTTGACCCTTAATGTAGATAAGTGGTATTTTTCATCAATCTTAGCTTGCATTAAAAAAGGGGAAATGTCAATTCAATATGGGGCATTTAACTTAATTCAACATCTTTTAATTTAATACCTTGGAAAAGTTCGTCTCTATGACCTGCCTCACACTTTCTGCTGATGGAATCTTTTGTAAAGTCCTGGTGAAAAAGGTTGTCTTCCATTTGTTAATAAAAATCACACTTTGGAAACTCCCTGCTTGTCATGTTACAGTTGCCAAAAAAACAAATTCGCAAAACTCAGGCAAAACAGAGCAAGACAAAAATCAGTTTCTCGACAGCTCCCTTTGTTGGGACAGTGTTGGAAAGATGCATAGAAATAATTTTTTTTTTTTTTTTTAAAACAAGAACCTGTGTTTGAGCTATGGACCAACTGAATGGTCTGTTAGAGTGCCTGGTCTTCATGAATTTAGGATGAGGTAGAAAGGGTGATTTTATCCCTGAAAGAAAGAAAGAATTAATCCACCCTAGTGCCTGTTCACAGTCACTAATGTTTTGATGGTGTATGTCCCACAGGAATAAAGTCTTGATTCCGGTTTAGTGGGTTTATATGAAATTCTACCAGCTCAGGGAAGAATACTGTCCTCACATTCGTGTATATCAGCTCACACCTGGCACCAGAAGCTATAACACAGTTGTCAGCCATGTTTTACTTCTTCAGAGATTTGTGGTAAATACACACTGTCAAATCTATAGCACGTCTGCTTCTTGGGTTGGTAGGGGCACTTTCCTGCCAATGGATAGAGACGCAGGTCTTCCTGTGAAAATGATTTGCAACTCATTAAGATGGTCCGGTTGTTCTCTGGCTGGGTTCTCCTGTAAGCATGTCACATACCCCTTAATTGGAGTCTTGGGTGATGGTTTGGTTGCTGCTGCAACTCCAGACAGAAAGTGTATCTGCCTCTTGCTTTAAGGATGTTATGGGTTGGCGAGAGAAGTGGAGTTTGTGACAGGGTACACTCTGCTGGCTCCTGGTACTCTGACACATAGAATCCCAGCCATAGCTGCTGCGACCAGCCCCCTGCTGTTCGCTTGCCCACAGCTTCCCGTTCCGACTTCTGTATGCCCTCGGTCCTAATGGGTCCCTTGGTAGTACGTGGTATGCACCCACAGATGGATGAGGTACCTTGTGAACTTATGCTAGACTCCCCTTGTAAGCAATATCTTAATTGAACTATGGGCCAGGGTTTTCCTAAGCCACAGTATGAGGATATAAATTCAACTCTGAGACAGAAAAGGAAATTAAGAGCCTTACATAGAACCAGGCACTGTGATAGGTTTATAGCATAGAATTTTGTAAGTAAGGTTGTCCTGCCTCAAAAATGATCTTTGGTTGTTGAGTATTGTAGTCATTTTTGCCAGTATGCATAGTGGTGACAAATATCTTCTGGCCTCATGTTGTCCCATCTGACAACGAGCTTCTAGACAAATGAGCTTTATCCTCTTTAATGGCCAAAAGTCTGTTTTCTATTCAGGGTTACTTATTTAGGTTTGAAAAATGAAAACTAGATATGAACACTAGACCTCATTATGAAAAATATGTCCCCCCGTTTTATTTTTAATCATCTATGCCACCCTAAGCCCACATAGTTCCTTTTTGTTTTTCTTTTTTAAATGTAAAGATCAATTTTTTTTAAAGTGGTGTTGCTCTATTTGCTGAACCTGGATGTCCATTTCCCAAAAATTTTATGTTGAACCAGACACTTGCCTTTTTGTCTTTTATTCCAAACTGCAAACTATGTCTGCCCCTGCAGGGCAGAGGTGAGGTTCAGAGGTGCTAGCATGATAAAGTAAACCTGCCATAAGCCACCTGTCTTATTGTTTTCGGTTTTCACCTGGTCTCCCCGGTCCGAGGAGGCATTCTTCTTAACTGTTCTCCAAAGTGGCAGCAGAATGCTCATTGGCCCCTTCCTCCATGTTAAAGCCCCACCCTCAGTGAAGCTGGCGGCTGTTTTTGCTCAGTGTTCATGTACCTTTACAGTTTCCTTCCTGACTGAATTCTTCTAGAACCCCTCCAGGACAAGGGTAGTGAGCAAACCAGTGCTGACCACACCACCAGCCCCTGGTGTTAAGAGTCAGATGTTTACCCTGAAAACAGGGCTGTTTTGTGTACTCAGATTTCCTGAAAAAAGGAGAAGAGCTGTTGGGAGGCCATTGCTGGGAGTTTGTCCAGTGTGTGTGTGGGGGAGAAAAAAAAAATTTCCCCCTACTCTGCTAGGTTCTTAGCTGAAATCACCCCTGTAATAAAAAGATTAACAGGAGAGGAAAAGAAAGTTTAATAACACGTATACCTCCTGTGCACATGGGAGAGACCCAGGATAACCAAGTCACTCCCCAAAATGGTCCAAGCCATCACCTTAATATGCTGAAGACCAACACTTTTGGAGACTGAAAAACAAATCAGTTTCTGTAGCCCTATCACAGCTTCTTTTATCCGTTACCAGAATCAGAACCGACTTTCACTCGATGACATGAAAAGGTTATGATTTGAGTAAATAGGAAATGATTTCATCCTTTCTTCTCAATACCTGGTTTCAGGTGCTCTGCTAGGAGAGAGAACATAGGCAGGAGAAAAGGGTTTCTTCTTACAGGCACGGAGAATACAAGAGCTAGCAGTCAGAGTGGCTTTGGTCTCCATTCCATGCCTTCTGAGGTACAGCTAGACAAGTGAAGAGCCAGTTTAGGGGAAACAGATTTTTAAAAAGCTAACTCCGAATTTTGGGTTGTAGTAGAGTTAGCTGTAGGCCGTCCTAAATCTGCTCTCCCTATTAAAAAACAAACAAACAAAAAAAGAAAGACTCAAACCTTGCAATGTAAAGCTTCTGAAAGCTAGATGACCTTGTAACCTATTTTATAAGAAGTCTGCACCCATAATCTTAGACAAAATTAATTTCAGCACTTTTTAAATTGTTAATCTCACAAAAGACAGCTCCCCGGCTGATCCCACAGGTCGCCTTTTCACGTGTGCAAAGCTAGTCTGCTGGAAGCTGTGGTCAAGGTCTGCAGCTCAGGGCCCCCCCAGCCTGCTCTTTAGTTTCTCATTGACTTTCAGAATGAATCCCCATCGCCTCTATCCCACTAGGTCAAATTCCCTGGATAACCGGTTGACTTGAGGAACCTCTGGCTCTTGACACAAACCCATCGGTTTATCTCAGGATTTGCTTGTCCTAAATCAGTGACTCCCCACTTCTCCTCGTGATGACCATCAGACCGCAGCACATTCATTCAAGCATCACACGACTGTTTGGGTAGTCTAAGCATTGGAGATTTCTATAGAAAGGATTACGTGTTTAAACAGTTAACTGTATCAATACCTTACAGTTAACTAAGTGGACTAGTGCTTCAGATAGTTTATTTGGTATCCCTTCTTCGTATGGGGTGGTCTTATGCTTGATCTGCCCAGTAGTAAAGCGTGCAAGCATTTGCCTTTTCTTCTTCTTCTTTCTTCTTCTCCTTCTCCTTCTCCATCTCCCTCTCCCTCTCCATCTCCATGTCTCTCTCTCTCTCTCTCTCTTCCTCTCTCTCTTCTCTCTCTCTCTCTCTCTCTCTCTCTCCCTCTCTCTCTCTCTCTCTTTGTGTGGGCGTGCCTGTACACCTAGCAGTCTGTTTTATGGGGATTATCATTCTCAGTGATTTCTCTTCTTTCCCCCCCTTTTGTCTCTGCCATTCAATGCAATTTCAGCCATCCACCAGCTCTCATTTGAGATAATAGCCTCTTCTTTTGCCATCGTCTTGTCATGTTTGATTCGGCTGCACAAGGGTTTTAAATTAGCCCAAACGTTTGCATGCTGTGCTCAGTCTGCTGCCACGGCGTGTTCTGAAGCCACCACACCACTCGGTGCTGGTATTGATGCTGCTCAGAACACAGGAAGACATGGTGGTGGCTGTAGTAAACTATTCATGCAAGCCTCTTTCATACGACAGAGAAGGAGGAGGAGAGAGAGCTCCTGTAGTCTGTTCTTCCCATCGTGCTAATGCCGGACCCCGCTGGGAGATTATGGTCTTGCTAGGCCGGTGATTGGAGAAATAAAAACAGTAGAAAAGTAAAGTAAGTAAGAGCTGTGCGGTGGAAATGTAATGGCTGTATGCGATGTCACAGGGGTAGTAGGTTGGGGGAGGGGGTTATCACTTTGTGAGGGGTATCAATGATAAATGCCTAACTATTGCAGTGTTCTGTACACATGAAACTTAAAAACAAACAAACAAACAAAAAAGATGTGCGGTAGAATTCAGTGCCTTCCTGCTGATGGATTTTAACTCACTGGTGAGAGACCAACCTAATTTTCTTATTTCGTTTTCCTCACCCTGTCCTATGCTAATTTGTTGGAGACTAACAGGACAGATCTGGCCCATGAAGCTTGCAGGTATAATCACAATAAAGGAAAGGAGGACAAGAAAGGTTTTTGTTTCTAAAATGATCTGCTCTTGATATGTCTGAATTGGTCCGTAGCATAATCCAAAACCTACCAGTTACTTTCATATCTTGGTTCGGTTTGAAAATCACTCTAGGGATAAACAATAGATTTCTAATTTACCCTTCCAGATTTTTGTTAAGATAGCAAGATTGGCTTCCTCCCACACCCAACATAAGCAGCACCTAGAGCCCCCAAAATATTCCACTTGTTTCAGAGGTAAATACCTAGGTGAGCGTATACAGTTTTTTTATTTAACTCTGCTGCTTGAGACAATGTGACTCTATTGAGCTAGGTTCCCATGATTCTAGAATGATAAGATACAAAGTAGAAACTTCAATGAATCAAACCATTGTTTTGTTTACAAAGCATCACAAAAATCACTTTAGCTAAGGTCTCTCATTAAACGTTGTAATTTAAACTATTGCAGCCTTATATCTTTTTTGAGCCTAGCTTTACTATTTTATGTGACTCCTGTTACCGGTAGCTTTTAATTCTTTTAAAAGACTGGAAGTTGTCGTGCATTTATTGCCACGTGCTACTCCATCCATTGGCAAGTTAATCAGAGCTTTTGGTGTCTTCTCTCCTCTCCCACCTCTGGTGAAGTGTCCCTCCCTGTCAAAGTTGATCCAATCCTTCCAGTGTTCTCGAAGATTCGACTGTCAGTTCCCTCCAAACATGCTGGATTTCTCGTCCTACTATAGGAAAAGAGAAAGAAAACATAAAGCAAACACACAAAAACATCTTCCCTACACCTTGACAGCGGGTCACACTGCTGCCTTGCTTTTCTCATTTTCTTCACCATCAGTTGTCTCATAAAAATGTTCTGTGAACCTGATCTCCACCGAGTTGGCACAAACTACTCCTCAACCCCTTGTG
Organism: Rhinolophus ferrumequinum; assembly: GCF_004115265.2. Classification (NCBI taxonomy): domain Eukaryota; kingdom Metazoa; phylum Chordata; class Mammalia; order Chiroptera; family Rhinolophidae; genus Rhinolophus; species Rhinolophus ferrumequinum. The sequence goes on along the minus strand of NC_046310.1, from coordinate 8,714,985 downwards.
ATCTGATGCCACTTCGCCATGTCCTTCAGTTGCTGCCTGTTTGGTCACCAAGTAACCTACCAACCATGGAACACAGTGATGTTTTCTCAGTCCTCATATTCTTGAACTTTCTGCTGCATTTAATGGGCCATTTTTTTTTTTTTTTTGCTAATATGTCCTTGGTCCTCGGCTTACACGACCCTGTACATGCCTGAGTTTCTCCGTGTTTCCTAGCCAACATTTTATTTTCATTGCCACTCAACCGCTGGCCCCTGCCACCATCATTTTTTCCACGAGTAGGACTTCAAAGCTTAGGTCTATGCGTGCAATACCCAACTGTACATTCCGGTCTGGACCTGTCTCCCAATTTCCAATAAGACTTCAAAATGCTGGTCAAAACCACTTGGAAGAGCTGCCTGAAGCTCAACATGTCAAACGTTTTTCTTCTCTTCCTTTTCCAGCTATCGCTTCCCAACTGTCTGATTCTGTGAATGGTCTACCCCTTACTCCAGTGTCCACCCTAAAAAACTTCCAAGTCGTCTATGATTCTACCTCTTTCTCATCCAGTTCTACAGCTTGTGAAATGCGTTAATGGTAGAATGTTTTATTTCATCCTCTTTGCGGTGCTGTTAGTTGGACAATGGTGTCCCCAAATTTATTCTACAAAGAAGGAGCCAGAGACCCCAGGTGTCATCTCCCCTTTGACATTCAAATGCCCTGTACCCTTAACTGTGCAGAAAATAAGCCTCTAACATGACAGTTGGGGTCATCAGGCCAGCCTCCACAAGTGTGTTACCCGTATTATTACGCTGACACTTGCTTTTCTTGTACAGCTATGTGTGAGTAGCAGAGCTATGGGTGGCAGGTTTTCCCCGGCAGTGTCTCTGAACTACACTTTTTAGGTGAATTATATGGCGGCAACTCTGCGGAGAGAAATTTGGTAATTGGATTAACCAACTTGATTTCGACAGATGATCTTTTTCTCCCCTAAATTGAGCCTTAAGTAGTGTCTAACTGTCCATTGCTTTAAAAAAGGAATAAGAATGAACACGAATGAGGGTACTAATTGGCTAATTTTCTATGTCAATTTTTTTCCCAGAAACAATGAGGCCAGATTTTGAAGAATGACCAAACTACCTAGAAGCTGTAAAATGTCAACATACCATAAAGCCTGCAGAGCTACAAACAGATATTTTGTAATTATTATTAGAACAGATAGACAGTCTAGGAAATCGTGGCTAAGGTTACTGATGATACATACAGCTTTGGAACTGGATATCAAATGCTCTGCATCTTTTATTGAATTCTTGAGACTAAATGGATTACCTCACCTGATGTGTTTCTTCTAAATTACTCATTTTCAAAATGCTCTGTGATCAAATGCCATTTTTATAAAATCAGAAGTATAATATTTGTTCTTTTGATAAAATATGTAATTTTCCCGTCAAAGATCAATCCACAGGTGACTTTTTTAAGCACTCTTCGATATGCAAGATACCACATGAGACAAGTGAAGAGGTTTGGGCTCATCCGTTCTGGGGCTTCAGAGCAACACGGGTGAAGAATCGTGAACTGTCGTGCTAGTTTCATCATTGCCTCTCAGTCCTTCTCACAGCAGGTCCTTGAATACATTGTTTCGTCCCTCGTCAGGTTCTTTGTAACATTGATGAGATGCCATAGGAACTTAACTCTTCTTTACATCAAGTAGCCTCTGATAAAATTGGTTTCATTATACATCTTGTGCTAAAAGTCAAAGAACCTAATCAATGATGCGAACTCCCCTTCTGATGTAACTCCCCTAAATCTTGGGGGATAACCTCTGGGGGAAACATGGCAGCAAATTAAAAAGTGATGGTGGTGGTAATGAAGGGATTTAAAGAAGAAAAGGGTAGACTGAAGGTGAGGTACATTGTCTGCCCCCAGACTTGGGTGTGTTGGGGGTCCACTATCAGATGGGACAGTTTATTAGTGAATATGATCATCTTACCACAGTTGCTTGCACGCTTTCATTTCCAGAGTTGTCAGATGTAAGATAGTTCTTGGGCCTTGGCTGTTTATAGAAACGGTTTATGCTGTATATATGACTCCGAAGCAGGATGACATTTCCGTCGGTAACTTGTCTCTCTCTCCTGGAGAAGGAGAATAATGCTCCCATTTTCCACCTACTTGAGGAACCTGGCCAAAACTAATAGTCAAAAGGAACTTTCTGTTCAGCTTAGGAGCTTCAGTCATTATTGAGCAAGAAGGAATTCCCCAAAATGTGTGTCATAGTTGTCCTTTTCCCATGCAGTGTTTTACTTTTCTATAAAGTACCTGCTGTTTTTGAGTAGAAATTGTGGTGGCTTTAGAAAAAAGGAAGGGGAGTTGTTTAAAGGAAAATAATTGATCAAAATGATATAATGTTACATGCAAATGATAGCCAGTGAGCAATTCCGCCGTGCGTGCTTGTGCAGATGAATGCACTGTCTGGTTTTGCATTGCTGTGTTGCCACGTGTACAGTGTGAGAGCCCAAAGGGATTTGGGGCACCTGGAGGTTTCCATGTAGCAAAATAAATCATTTGCAGACCACTGGCAGCTCTTGGCTGTCCACCCAGGTGAAGGGTACCACCAACCACCACCACTATCACCATCGCTAACCATCGCCACCATCGCCACCACCACCACCACCACCACCACCACCACATTGTACCACAACACACCGGGTAAACGGCCCAGTGAGTGGAATCTTCCTCAGTATTCTTGGGCTTATTTTTCCTCCATTTGACCAGCCCTACATTTAAAGACCCAACAAGGGCCTCAGTGATAATAACAAATCCTGGTTTTCTTCAGTTCATTGCTGGAAAAATTATTTGTAGATGATCAAGAATTAACTATGTCCAAATGCCTATTGCGTTGTCCTGGGGGAGAATGACCTAAAGTTGTTACCTAATACTTTACCTAAGATAATGTCAAATGTACTTGCTACTGTATTTCTAATCCTGATTTGGTAATAAAGTTTAAGTTCTCTCTCTCTCCTCTCTCCTCTCTCCTCTCACTCTCTCCTCGTCTCGCTCACTCTCTCTCCTCTCTCTCTCTCTCTCTCTCTCTCTCTCTCTTCTCTCTCTCTTCTTCTCTTCCTCTCTTTCTCTCTCTCTAGAAAGAGAGACAGAAAACCCCTTGTTTTCCCCAGAGCATGGTCTCCTCGGGCTCCATTTGGTAAAAGCAAGTTTAGATTAGATAATTTTAGTTCTTTGTGTGGAGCTATTTTTAAACGTAATTTTTGCTAATAATGCAATTAGTTGTGTCTTTTGCATAATTTGCAATGTGGTGTGGAAGTTTAAGACGCTTCATTTTATTTTAATTAACAAGTGATCACTAATAATAACCAAGAAGCATCTGCTAACATTACGAGCCTTAACTCTTAAAAAAAAAAAAAAAAAAAAAAAAAAAAAAAAAAAAAAAAAAAGCCTCAGCTACAGGACTCCTTCCCCTCCCCACTTTGGAGTATTTAATAAGAATGCCGCATGTAAAATTACACTGTTGGAGAGACCAGGAACTGCATTCCAATACAGATCTTAGTGGACAATCACTCAAAATTGCCTGATGTGCTCCCTCCCCAGCCTCCCCTCCGACCCCTCCTCCTCTCCCCCCCCCGACCCTTTTCTAATTGTCTGTCTCATAGTTCATGTGAGAGGGGTGGGAGTGTGCAAAGGGCTGTTGTGACATTTCAGGTTACTGTTCCCACCAACCCCTTTGCGCATTCCGTTAGCACGTGATGTATAGCTTCATAACAATATCCTTGCATCTCTGATGACCAGGCTATCTGAGGGACGAGCTGTTAGTTAGTTATTTTCGTTCATCTGTCCTGTGACTTGACTCCTCATTGGCTCATTCTATTTGGCAATACTCCTGTCACACTGAAAACGCAGCTCGCACATCTTCGCAAGACACGAGGCTCAAATCTTGCCGTTGCAGAAAGTCCAAAGCACCGATTTCCTCCATCTTCCAACCTGTGGGTCCCCGGGTCCCCTGAACTTCGAATTTGTACTAACAAGACTCCAAGATGTCATTCCCTCGTCCTGCTCATAAGCTTGCCCCTGATGAGCCTCTGAAAGCCAGAGGGCTGTGTTTTCCCTAATAAATTCCTTTGTGAACCCACTTGTTAGTCAAGTGTTGTGCACACTAACTAGAAAGGGACCCTGTGTCTGGGGCATAAATTACTCTTCTGTGCCACTGTCTTCGAGCACCCCCAGTTATGGATTAGTTCGTTCTGGACTTGACAGGAACATAATTAGAACTGTTGATGAAATCTACCAAATTGTTCCTCCGTGGCCTCCATGGTCAGGAAATTCGGCTGAGTCGTATTTGTCACTGATGTGGAGGCCCTAAACACTTCATATTAACTACGTTATTAATGTGCCCGCGAATTGGTGACACTTGCAGTGAGCCCGGCCCTAATGGCGACTGGCAATGAATACATTGTAGGGCTGTGTTAAAAGTTTCAGCAGGGAGAAAATGTTAATAAAATTTCTGAGTGCCTGTGTGTGTTTTCTGCGGGCACATGGAGGCTTTCATTTCAAAACATGGCCTTTGTTAGGACTTCACGGATACCAGAGGTCTTGTATTGTTGAGTTTGCTGCTATTTCAGCCACTGCTAGTTCCCATAAATCCTCTAAAAGGTGAGAAGGCAGGGAAGTGGAGTGGTGAAGGATGAAGCTTTTTGGAGAGAGACAGGTCTGTGTTCAAATCCTGGCTTCCTTGCTTCTTAGCTGTGGGCTTTTTAAACATGTTACTGAATGTTGTTATGCCTCATTTTCCTCATCCATGAAACGGGAATCGTGTAGTTGTAAGGAATTAAATGAAAACATCACTGAGAAGCTTTAGCTCGGTGTCTGGTTAGTGGCAAGTGAATGGTCCTGTGAGGAGGAGGATGAAGATGATGGTGATGATGATGATAATGGTGGTGGTGATGATGGTGGTGGTGATGGTGATGATGGTGATGATTGTGGTGCTGGTGATAATTGTGGTGGTGATGATGGTGGTGGTGATGATGGTGATGATTGTGGTGGTGATGATGGTGATGATTGTGGTGATGGTGATGATGGTGGGGGTGATGATGGTGGTGGTGATGATGGTGATGATTGTGGTGATGGTGATGATGGTGGGGGTGATGATGGTGGTGGTGATGATGGTGATGATTGTGGTGATGGTGATGATGTGGGGGGTGATGATGGTGGTGTGATGATGGTGATGATTGTGGTGATGGTGATGATGGTGGGGGTGATGATGGCGGTGGTGATGATGTTGATGATGATGATGATGGTGGGGGTGATAATGGTGGTGGTGATGATGGTGGTGGTGATGGTGATGATGGTGATGATTGTGGTGATGGTGATAATTGTGGTGGTGATGATGGTGGTGGTGATGATGGTGATGATGGTGATGAGATGGTGATGGTGATGATGGTGATGATGATGGTGATGGTGATGATGGGTGACAACGATGATGGTGACGAGTTTGCATGTTCTCTCCCATGTCTATGTTGGGTTTTGTCCTGGGGATCTGGTTTCCTCCCATGTGCCAAAGATGTGCTCGTCAGGTGAACTGGCATGTCTGCATCGTCCCAATCTGCGCAAGTGTGAGTATGGGTGTGATGAGCCCTGCGATGGAAGGGTGTCCTGTGCAGGGTGGTCCCGCCTTGTGCCCTGAGCTGCTGGGAGAGGCTCCGGCCAACTGGAAAAAGCGGGTCGGAAAATAATGATCTTACTTGTTTTTGTTTATCATTCTTAAATGTATGTATAAGCTCACACTTATTTCAATGCTCAATGTTAGAAGTGTTTGGGTTCTGTATTTAGAAGTTGGGGATGTTTTTGTGAGCAGAAATTGGCTATAGGGAACTTAACCTCTTGTTCATAGCAATTAGTCCTATGGTAACATTGATTTCCTTATGTATTGTTTTACTTGAAGTCGCAGTTTCCCAAGAACCTATTGACACTAAGTGAGGACTTACTGTAGACAGATACCTATATTTTCATTGTTTTTAACAAGGACTTGAGCCCCTTCTCTGTGTGTATTCCATAGGATGACCCTTAATGTTGCCTCTAACCATGGGACATTGGGACACCAACAAGTTGACAAATGCTGAGTGAGCTGTGTACCATAGTCAACTGTTATAAAAGCAATGTGGACTGAGATGACGGGTTAATAAGAAAACATAAAAGATGGGCCAGTGCGGAGAGGATATCATTCTATACATACAGGTTCCAGCATCATGGAAAACAGTACCAAAGTTATCAGTCACTGAAATAGAGCCTCAGGGTTCATCTGCTAATCAGACATGAAAAAAAAAATTTTACAGGACTGTTTTATGACCAGTTGTCCTTTTATAGTTTAATGCACTGTGCCGGGTTGTCGAAAATACAAATGCCGATACATGTAGAGACAGGAAGCAAATTCTAGAACTTTGTGTTTGTGTATATGTGCGCCTCTCCACCTCCAAGAATAATGAGATAATTTTGTTGAGAGGATGATGTCGGTACTATTAGCACCTCCACTTGGCAGATGTGGAAATACAGGTTAGGTAACGTGGTCTCCGTTTGCCTCTGCATATTGTCCTTCTGTGAAGGGTGTGCTTTGCAAAAAACCCAACCAACCAAACAAACAAACACACAAAGAAAAGTAAATAAGTCCTTATATTTAGGTAATTTCAGAGTTGTAAGCCCAAACCAACCAAACAAAAAAACACAACTTACTTTCAGTTTCTTAAAGTTGCAGAATATATATAAAATTTTGGCTTCGCAACTGGACTCTTGTCAAGTATTACAAGAATCCATTTCCTTCCTAGCTAAGAGGGCTACGAAGGTCCTGGGCTCCAGACCAACTCTCTTGCCTCTGGGAAATCAACCCTCAAATTCAGGTTCTGGTTCTTCCTTGGGCTCAAGAGATGTTTAATCATTGCTAATTTCAATGAGGAAAGAGTTATATTTTAAGCAGTGAGTAATGAACAACAAACAGTGGAAAACGATTTGCGCAAGCGTGATGCTAAGTCATAGAGATGCGAAGAGAATTCAGAAGTTCATAATTTTTTTGATCGTGCCCCCAGTTTCCAGCCTATGAAATTCTGCTCATCCTTCAAGACAACTAATTAAAAAACGCCACATTATATCCAAACTCTTTCTTGCTCTTCTGGTTCTATTTAAAATGAACCTTCCGCTTCCTCCCCAATTCCCCTTAACATTTAACTTGTATTGTCATTATTTATGGGGTTCTACAAGGTCCTACTTGATTATGATTGACCAGGTCTTATTTACCTTTCATATTCTCTACACATCCAACCTGACACTGTAGACAGTTTTATACCCTTTCATTCATTGATTCATTTGACTAATTGGTGACATAGGATGATAATTCACACAAAGTCAACTTTAAAAAGTCTAAGTGTCCAATGAGTTATATGAAATGAGTTCCACAATTATCAACAGGGAATACAACTTATGGAGGACTAGAGAATTTTAAGAAACTTCACCACGATGCAAGGAGACATGTATTATTACTACTGTTTTATAGGTGAGGAAATGAAGAGGTTAAATTGCCCCAGGTCATGCAGTTGATGAGGGGCAGAACTAGGATTTTATCACGGTTTTCTGCCACAGTTACTCTCAGATGCTAAAAGTCAGAAGAGAAACCAGACAGCATCAAATAGATATATAACTACAGATCACTTTTAATAAGTTTTAAAAACCAGAGTGGAATAAGGTGTCTTAGTAAAATGAGAGAATATGTTAGAGACGTCTTTTTAGATGAAATCATCGGACCTATATATCACGATGTTATTTTTATCATAACTTTTTCAGAAACAAAATAATGCATGTCTAGTGTAAAATATTTTAAGAATAGAGACATCTAAAGAAGTAAATGAACATCACGATTATTCCATTATACGCAAAATTCTCCACTGTTATCATTTGGTATGAATAATCCTTCAGGCCTTTGCTATGGTAATACCTGTAAAGCTAAGATGTGTTTTTCTTTCAGTTTTGAAGCAATCAATACTTCAAAGTCAATGTCTGTGACAGATAGCAAAGATCACCTTCCTTCTGATACAGCTGGGATGGGGACAAGAGCTTCAAATGCTCTCATGAAAATTCTGCCCTGACTTTCGATACAGAAGTTTACGGATCCATAATCACTTGGTCAGTTGATCATTGCACAATTTTCCAAACCTTTCTAGAACCAAAGTGTGAAAAACTATGGAGGAACAATTTCAAGTTCCTTTCTTGAACTGAGGACCAGAAGCAATAATAGTATCATTCTACTGAAGACTCTAGGGTAGAACCTGACCTTGGAATGTATGTGGCGTGGCCCACAATTAAGTGCAGGACCTTTGGATTCAGAAATATTAGGTCCGTTACCTGCAGTTGCCTTATCTGTAAAATGGGATCGATAACAGTATTGATATCCACTACAAAGTCTTATTAGTATAAGGATGGAATTAAATCGGGAAAAGTTTATAAAACAATGTTCACATGTTATCCATTAATATCCTGATAGTATAATGGCAGTATTATCATTAACTTCTGCTTATCACTCGTCTTGACTTCTGAGCCAGGTGGTTAGCTGTACTTGGTATGCCCACATCACACAGCTGGCACTTAAATCCTCAAGGTCAGTGGGTGTTACGGCACACGTATATTTGATTCTGATACGACATTTCAGCGTACCATTTGTGTACAAGCCCAGATAAACGTATTGTGTTAGAATTGTACCTTTATCCGATGTGCATTGACTTACTGATTGTACGCCATCTATATGTCTCTATGAACGTGTGTGTGTTTTCCTTAAACGTGTGCTTGGGTCATGGTGACTTGAGCACTGTATCATTAGGACTCAGCTTAAACTCAAAGCAACTCTACCTGCCCTCCCTTTATCTGTCAGCAGGTGAGAATATGTAGGTAAGTCTTGCTGTTCCCTTGGTTTCTTTAGCAAGGGGAACATAAGAAACTTGAGTGGGAGTTTATACTCCTAACCAGATGCTATAAAATTGACATGGATTAATCCCTTCATATCAGGCAATAGGCTGGCTATATTGATTGGGACGGTTTTGCCACAGAAGAGCTGAAGGATTCAGTTTAAATCTGAGGACTTAGTAAGTAATGAGAGACTCAACTGCCCACAACTATGTACCTTTCAGTGCTAGGCTAAGGATCCTGTCATTACGATTCCAGAGGGTTCTTGTTAGGATGTTGGTGCCAGGAAATCGTGTTACATGATGTCCTTCTTCTTCTCAAAAGCTTCTTTAGCAACCTTAGCAAGGTGACACAGCTCCTCGGTGGCAGGGACTGGATTTGAAACCCCAGGCTGCTTAGCTCTACTCACCGTGTAGATGTCCAGTATCAATAGGAACCAGCCTGATTTGTCTCATTCATTTAGTAGCTTGTTTGTCTTGCATTAAATATACTTAGAATCCACCACCTCAGTTTTCAGGCTGATCTTTCCTTCTTTCAGTCTATGAAGTGATGCTAACAAATCCAAAGTTCTGATTTCCCATTTCGTAATTCATTGCTTTTGCAAGCTCCTCACACTATATCTTCCCCTGCGTTATTCTGTTGGACACTTACAACCCACTGTAGGTATGATTATCCAGATGTTACTGTTTTCTTTTTGCAAGGAAAACATCTAAGCAGTATTCAGACTGTATCCAGACGTGGTGGAGCTCAGTCTCACATTCTGTTCTGATCAGGCCAAGGATTCTCCATGTAAACCTTCCCTTACAGGGCATAGAAATGTACCAGAAGGACTTGTCTCTGGACCGAGAGCTTTCAGAACTGACATGCACTGGTAACGATGCCCACATTTTCAGCACCTTGTCATGAAGTGGGAAGAAGGGCCCACTGTCACTGTCATGAAATTCATGGAGTCGGGCCAGAACTTGATGACAAAGAGGTTCTCGTCAGAAGCAGGAGATGGGTCAGGTTCAATGGCAGGCCTCTGTGCGACCGTGACAGATTCTGTAGGCTACTGACCTACTGATCCTGGTCCAATCTCTGTCTTCAAGCAGGACCACATGCAGACAGATTGAATATATGTTTTATACAACATTATTCTTCATTTAGTAAGATGTAGCAAGTAGACGGCAAACTCAGTATGGTTCATAGTTGGTTGCTTCTCTTGTCTCCATTTTACAGACAAAAATGTTCTATACAAGACAAACAAATGAGAACACAAAACTCATAGACACAGATAATAGTTAGTGGTTACCAGAGGGTAACGGGGGTGGGGGGTGGGAGATGAGGGTAAGGGAGATCAAATATATGGTGATGGAAGTAGAACAGACTCTGGGTGGTGAACACCACAATGGGATTTATAGATGATGTAATACAGAATTGTACACCTGAAATCTATGTAATTTCACACTAACAATTATCACCCCAATAAATTAAAAAAAAAAGTGCTGTAAGTCCATCCACCATAATAAGACATACTGGTATGCGCCCTCAGTATTTTTTATTTATTTATATGGAGCATATGCTAGTAGATGCTCAGGTTTGAAAGGATGACTCCCAGTTAATCATTTGAAGAAATAGGCTTACCACTTCAAAAATTCTAGGAAAGACTGTTGACTTTTCTAAACACTTAAATGACTTAGCCATTTATGCATTAAAACCCAATGATAACTTTTTAGTACATTGGAGAATTTCAAAAGCTGTCCCTGCAGGATTTGTGCCGAAGACTACATTTTAACATTTGGTAGTTCACACTTTAACATAGGCTTAAAAATCCCACACACACAGAGGCACTTGACATCATCGGACATTGCTCCCCAGTATGGCAGTTCTCGAGGAATGTGGGAGAAAGAAAGTAATTTTCCAGCTTCTCTGGACTTTGCTTCATTGTCAGGTGTGTACGTTTGAGTCTATCAGGAAAGGGATAACAAATAGAAGCATCCTACCTGTTATTTATCAGGGGAAAACCTGTCCCCATGTTCTGTAGAGCTCCAGCCGAGGCTGGATACCAACAGCCTTGTCCTTCGTTGTAATGGAGGCTAGTCTGTCAATAGCAAAAGTGTGAACATTACTTTAATGCCTTTTGCGTTGTAGGTTATGAAATAAGAGGCCAATAGCCAGTGAAAGTTTTAGATTTCCCTGAGAATTTTATTTTTTGTTTTCTAATAACCTGAGTGCTGTAAAGAAAGTTTCCATTCCCACCAGAAACCTGGTGGCTCTAACATGCTAGAGGAGAAAATAAACAAGTTGGTTCAATTTGAAAACCTAACAATTGGGAAGGACTGGAATTCAACTTAGGGGGTCAATGGAGAGGAAAAAAAAATGGGGGGAATAAAGTTAAGTGACTGAAACTTCTTAAAAGAATGTGTTTTCTTCTGTGGTTTTCCTCCCGGTGCTAAAACAAAGCCATATCTCAGAAGTAACTAAAGTAAGATGATGAAATTCCCAAGGGACGTGGAAAGCATGAATTTCCAGCATGTCCAACCCCATCACAATAGTCACATGTCCAAAAATCACCAGAGAAACATGCAGTTAGTATCTTCTAAACATAAAGGAAATAACCCAAAACATCCATTGTCTTTTGGGGAATATTGTATATGACAGTATGTGAAACAGCACCCCAGTGGTCTTTCTCTAGCTACCCATATGAATCAATCAATCGATTTTGCCTTTGTAAATGCATTAAAGAGAATAATTGGCTATTAGAGTTGAAGGGGGTCTTTGCATCCAGTCCTACTCCCACCTTTTACAGGTCAGAGACATGGTTCTCAGCCTACTGATGCACGGTTTTTCAATAATGGGAAAGATGGGACTGAAATCCAGGTACCCTTATGTTAATCTAAGGTTCTCATTACAGGATTTCTCTCTGAAATATCTTTGAGTTCAGGGAGTGAGTGTAGGAGGGAATCAGAAAGCTAGAGGCTAAAATGTACGTTCAAGACCCTCTTTCCTTCTCTAGTCGGGTAGACATCTTCACCGGAACAAAAATTAAAACAAGTTAAATGACTAGGTGGGAGCATTATTTTTTTGCACCTCGTCTCCAATTGGGATGCTTATGTTCCGTGTGGAGCCATAGGTAAGATAAGTGTCACTGCTGTGTGCCTTCCTTATAAATCTGGAATATCTTATTAAGGTTCTAAATGATATTGAGATTTATTTGCCAAGTAAAGACCAACTTGTCAATAGCCCTTGTTGTTGGGTATTTAAAGTTCAAGAGCTTTGTTTGCTTTGGTTAAGTGCTCTGAAGTGTTTCAACAGCCACTGGCCATTTATATAAACAAATGAAAGAACACACTGATAATCCATGATACAGGAAACAGCCTGAGCCTAAGGTGTAACAGAAATCCTCAATGGCTCAAAGATAAGCCTTCTACTCACCTACCTAATTCACTTTATGAAACAACAACTTTATTACCTAATTCACTTTATGAAAATTCACTTTATGGCAGAAACCGCCTGTGAATGGCTTAAGAGGGAGGCCCTGGGAAAAAATGATTTACCGCTTTAAGTACATGTTTCTTTAAACGTATTCATTTGGGAGCGTTTTTGCTAAGAAATGGAATTACAACCTTGATGTCATTATTTGTTTTTACAAGATACGTTTTTCTTTTGTTGTTAGTCATCTCATTTATGCTTGAGATGATTTTAATTGGGTTTGTTAGAAAATTAGTTTCCTGCAAGTATTCATTATTTCATATAATTTGTCATCCATTCAGATTTTAGAGAGTATCATTATTTCTTAAGGAAACTCCATTTTAGAATAGTGACTTTTAAGCGACTTGGGTACAATGCATATCTATGCATAGGTTGAAATTTGCTATCAGATAATATAGTCTTCAAACAACTCTTAAAAAAGAAATTACATCTCCATCTTTATAGAGAGAGTAAGATGGTCCCCACCTGACATCCTCTGACTTATTATGCCGGTTCCCTAACATTTACAAGGTGGGAGTGTTTGTGCCAAAGTTCTAACTCTTATCCTGGGCAGCCAGGTCACTGAGGGACTTCAGAACCTGAAGGTCTGCAGCCTGAGCTTTGAATCTGTACAATCCCACTTTTAAAACCCAGCTTTTTATCCATGACTAGTCATGTGACACTACCCAATGATAGTAAAATGGAGCTAATAGTATTTACTACAGAAATATCATTGTGGCGACTAATAAATGAGACAATTTATTAGGTTGGCTCATAGGGAATTTTCAATATTTGACCTTTATTAATCTCACGGTACCAAATGGTACAGTAGAATGGGTAACACAGTTTCCCATCAAATGGAAACTCTTACTAAATAGCAGCTTCAAAGAAAGAGAGAATGGTCTGGAAGGAGGGAAATCTGAATTTACTAGTGAAGATAAAACACACATCTGCCCCAGGTAGAAGGAACAGATAAGACCCTTCTTTCCAAGGGTCTATGACAGTTGGCCTAACCCTGATATGTCCTTATTAGCTACTATTTTTATATGAATGAACGCACATATAACTGAATCTATAAAATCCAGCCAGGCTCTAGAAACTTCATAATATAGTTCATTCATGTTTTAGAAATATCCCAAAAAACCTCTGATCAAATATTAGTATCCCATGAAGGTAAGGAAAGTAAAGTTCATGAAACCATGAAGAGAGCAGGCAGACAAGAGAAGGAATACATCTGTGGTTAATGGAAGACAAGCTTTCGTGAATGGAGTTGGCACTTGGCATAGAATTTAAAATGATCAAAGTCTTACCTCTTTCTCTGCCCCATTGTATGTGACACCTCGACCCGTTGTCGACAGGTATAGCTATCGGGTAATTTATTAACCCTAAGAAGGCTGTGTGGCTAACTGCAAAGCAGTGTATTATCTGTTAGAGGCTTTAGCCAAATGCTGCGTGTCCTCAGCAAAGAATCTCAAAGCAATTGAACCACCTGCTTTGGGCTGACACATCTTGGTTCGCACAAGAACTTGAGAACACTCCTGAATTCTTGAATGACTGCCTGGAGTCAAAGGGCGTACTGCCATGGGAACTTGAGATGAAAAAAAGATGGTATCACGTCGTAGACGGGATCATAATTAGAATTGGAGGCAGTTTATTCTGACATAAGACAGGGTGTAAGAAGACATGAGATTTGTTTTTTTCCTACAATTTTTGTCGGCTTTCGTAAGTTGTTTTCTCCTCTTTCCCTTTTGCCATTTATTATTCCACATTTTGAATATTTTTCTCCTTTGAGTTATCTTAATGTCTTTCAAGGGGAATGAAGGAATGAGCTTAAAATCTTCAAGAAGGAATTGGATTAAAATTAGATGGAGTCTTGGTTTATCTTGACTCTGGAATAGACCGTGAGGGTTACAGAGACATGGTGACACATTCCTGCCAGACCAATAGCAAAGAGAGGTTGGCAAAAGACTTTAAGTGCCGTAACCTGGAATGTAAGAACTTTCTTACCGTTTTCCTTCTCTTTTAAAATTTTTGCAGGCTCTGCTTTCATGTTTATTTGATTTGAGCATCTCTGTCCCTAAAGAATCTCTTCTTTTTCTCTCCTAAGTGAACTCTTCTCTTTTCCTCTCTGCCACATACCCCCTTCATTTCCGGTACATTTTTCCATTTCTTGGTGGTAACCAGAATTTTTATTTCTAACATTTTCTTGTTTATATCCCCTCCACATCCTGTCGACATTTGCAGTTTTCCGCTGAGCTGCATTCTGTGTTTTCTGTTGGGTCAGTGTTTGAGGTGGTGCGGCATGCGAGTCTCTCTCTCAGTTCTTTTCTGAAAGGTGTTGTTCTGTGTTTAGCATCAGTCATGGTGACTAACCACACCCACAGCTGGTGGAATTATCAAATTGGAGCAGTATACTCAAAAACAGTGAGTATGACAGAAATAAAAACACTTAATAAAACTAGTTTCAATCAATTCAACAACAATAATTCCTAAAGACCCACTAGGTGGAAAGAGATGTGATCAGTACTAGAAGAGAGAGAATAAAGGAAAAGAAGATCCATCCTTTTCCGTGACAGTTTCAATCCCAGGAAAGTCAAGCTTATAAGGCTAAGGACCAGACTGGAAGCAGACTGGGATTTGGGCCGTAAGAAATTTGCTAGCAGCATTAGCATAAAGGAGTAACCCATTCTTTCTGGTGAATGGAAGAAGGCCTCTTACAGAAGGAGAAGTGCGTGAAGCTTGAAAGAATAGGTAACGTTTTAAGTGGTTTCTGTTTTGTTGGTTCTCCTCCTTATGATAAGGCAATAAGTGCTTATTTAAGAAAAAACAAAAAGAAAAGATACATACAAAGAAAGCGAGTAATTTTAGAATGCCATACCTGCTGGTAACAACTGCTGTTACCATGGGGTGATTAGAACATGGACTGACGGGGTGGGTATAGCTGCCAGACACGGGACAGTTGAATTGACGGCAGCTGATGTCCAGTGTGTCCTGTCCCTTCCCGAGATGCCCGGGTACTTTCCCAGAAGGGCACATACCAAGCTTGGTGATGGTGGCTCACTCTTCTGCAGTTGTCTGTTCCTTGTTACAATACTTACAAGCGCCCAGCAGACAATCTCATCTCTCTGCAAAGATGAACTGCCAGCTTTTAGCTCTTCTTGTCAGTATGTAAAAGTAATATTTTTATCAATCCATTCATTGGTAATTAAATGACAAAAACATCACTTTGTTTCCCCCATACATGACACCAACTTTTCTTTTTCCCAAAAAGCTCTTTCCGGAGCTTTTAGTGGGATGAATAAACTGCATTTCTTTTAACACTTTTGTTGTTTAAAAATGCTATTGTTTCATTTGAGGTGTGAAGAAATGTGCTAACCTCATCAGCGTTGGTGCAGTAGTGCAGAAATGATAACTGTATATACATTTTTTAAAATAAAAATGGAGAGGAGCAGGAAGGAGAGAGACAACTTATTTAAATCCCGAATACAGTCAGACCTCATATGCATTGTTAAAAAAAAAAAAAGCCCTAAAGAATTGCATATGGATTAGAGGGATGAATATTCTATTATTTCAGTCTGTTCTGCTGATCTTCTTATTGTGACTTTGTGCTTCAGGAATCTGCTAGGAATTTGCCTTTGCCGGAGTAGGCAGTAATTTTAAATGTGTATCAAGCACTTGATAGTGTATGATTTGCGTGCTGTTGCATTCCTGTTCCCTAAAATTTCCACCAATTTATTACTTTTTTCACACTGTTTTAATATTTCAGGATGATGAATATATACAGCATCATTAAAGGTAAATAAAAAATGCATGAAATTAAAAAATGGAATATTAGATGTTTCTGTGCTGTAATCCCTCAGCCCAATAGGAATGAAATGTGTCTGTTCCATCTAGTAATCCCTAAACATGATTAGGACTCTGGGAGTGTCCACGCAACCTGCAGAATATTTGTATCACCTAAGCCTATTTATGTAAGGTTGGAGTAAAAGTTGTTATTAGAAGACCTATAAACCCATTTTACAATTCCAAAAGATAGGCTTGCCTCTTAAGGTTTTCTACCTTTATTATTTCTGCTGGAGTTGATAACAATGTGTTCTTAATTCATTTTTCAGAATGCTGTTTCTGTACATCTTTTTCATACTTACATGATACATTGGCTATTCTATGGAAATGCATTGTAAAGACAAAGGATTGAGTTCAGTAGTTTATTTGCATCTCCTAATTGTCCTTTTTTTTTTCCCCCATATTTGTAGGAAGGAGAGGAGTTGGTTTCCTAGGGTCCTTTACAACTTCCAGACGTTATTTCATGTGTGTCTATAGCAAGTTTTCCCAAAGTTTATTGCCTCTTTTTAAGGAAGCTCTTTCTTCTATATTGCCTCACTAAGCTCCTGTTTTGTTTGTTTATTTTGTTTTTGTTTTTATTGTTTTTTTCTCTAATAGCAGTGTGTACTATGAGACACTATGCTAAAAATTTGATTAAATTTAGTTTTTATTTTTGAGCCAAAGAAAGCAGTGTTTTTTAAAGAGAATATTTGAGTATAACAAGGATCGAAAAATGATTTCTCTAAATCATGAATAAGACAAAGCAGCCTTGATATCTGCCCCACATTGCTTAAAGGACTGCTTTGGAAAGATATTTTTTCTTTATTAGCAAACCTTTAATGCTTGCCGTCTTTGGAAGGCCTCCTTATAGGGAGACGTTTTTCAAAACCCCTTCAAAGTTTTAGGTGTGATGATTCCTTTTTTTCTCCTCTCTCCAATTATATTTTAGTCGGTACCAACCTTCTCTTAACCCAGTTTAGTTCTTTTAAATGTGCAAATGTTGGTCTAGCAATTGCATGTAAAGGCTCTTGAATTTTAGGAGCGTTAGGTGTGTACCAGTTGCAGTCTTATTCCTAACACGTTAAAGCACGAGGGTGTTTCTGAAAATTTGGTTCTTTTAGCACTATAGCATTTCTTCTTTATTGCTTATTTGTTTTTGGCTTAAGCACAAAAGGCATTATTTTACTGTTCGCTGCTTAACTAAAGTCATGGGATGTGAAGAAAAACAGCTCTTATTAAGTTCAGCATTATAAATGTGTTAAATTACCATAGTTTCCGGGGAACACTCACTGATGTCCATTTTAAAACCGTGTTTCATAGAACACCCACCTCCGCCCCCAAATATGATGTGACCTTTGAAACCTTTGCTCCTGTTTTGGCAAGTTAGCTACGATGAATTCTAGTAGTGAAAGAGGCATTCCACTGGCACCTGGGTAAATCAAGGTTGAGTTGGCTTTTCCTGCAAACATCAGTTTTGAGTGGAGGAGTCACAGTGTTTGTTCCTTTACACTTGCAAGCATGCCATTTGGGGTACATGCTGTTGGTAATTGTGAACATTTTCTTCTGGGAGCCAGTTTCTGTGCGTTGGTTCCTCATTTTGCAAAGGAAAAAAATATATATATATAAATATATATCTATGACACCAAACAACATGTGGCCGATCATCCCCTAGCTGAACCTAGGAAGGCCCTTAATGCTGCGAGGGGAAAAACAGTTTTAAATAGTCCCCACACTTACCGCTAGGAAAATTGGAGCGAGCATGTGCTTTCGTAATGGTGGTGTGACAGTGCTTCTCTATTGTGTGAGTTCCTCGGAAATCTGAACCTCCCTCCACCAGCTGCGCTCAGCCATCCCCAGATGTCTCGGGTTCACTTGGCAGATAAATCTCGGCTGTGTTGCAAGTGCAGTGTGTGTGGGGCCCACCAGGTGCAACGCAGGCAGAGGGGCCTGGGTGGTCCTCCCGAGGCCGGTGGCAGGCGTGGTCTAGCGATTTGGGAGAATAGGCACAGAGCTCCAAGAGCAGAGGGCGCATCTGAACCCCTGTTCTGAATGCTTTTGGGATTGGAGTCGGAGGACATGCCATGCCTGGAAGCCCTTCTAGATAATGCTGAAACCAACGACGCGGAGAAGGATCTCTTCCCATAGGTTAGAGCTCAGCCTTTGCAGTTAGTTCCCAGCTGTGCAACCTGGAGCCAATTACTTCATGTCTCTGTGCTTCAGTTATCTTGTTTGTAAATTTAGGGTAATCATAGTATCTACTTCCAAGGATTAAATAAGGTCATCCTTTTAAAGCATTTAGCTCTGGGCCTGTCAGGTAGGTGGCGCTCAGCAGTATCACCACTGTGAAGCTCTTATTTGTGGGATGTGCACCGCCTTCCTTTTATAAATGGAGAAACTGAGGCTGTTTATCATGAGCTCACCTAAGACCACTTGGCCAAGAATAGAATCCGCGTTTCCGGGCTTTCAGGCTATTATGCTAACCACTAATCTATGCTTCTTCCCAGAATCATGCCCTTTGCATTCCTATTCTTGATTAAAGCGAGGGGAGGATTTAAGAAAATAATGGTAAGAAATAACCTCATAGAGATTAACTTAATCTGCTGCATCTCATCCTTAGAGCAGGTCATATTTGAAATAAAAAAAAAACAAAAAAAAAACAATACGTTTTCAGTCAGGACCCCTCCACCGTTAAAATGATCAGATTTTTAAAATGTAAGTTGTACATTGTTGGTGAAATTGACAAGCTTAAAAAAGAAAAAAAATAATGATATTTGGTGACTCTGTGGAGTCTTGTTGCTTCTGAAACTATCCACAGACATTTAAATGGGCTCTGAGCCTTGGGCAGAGTAAGGTAGAAAAATGTTTACAGTTTATAGTTGTGAATGTCGGCTGGAATATTTTGCCTTAAGCAATACAGAAACTCCTGGGATAAGCAAAAAGCATATTTTCAAAGTGAAACAGACTGGAGAAAGTAGCAGAAACATTACACGGTAAGGTTAAAAACCATTTATATGGCTGGGTTAAAAAGCATAGACAATGAGAAATCTTCATGCTGCTTCTCTTCATAATGAGTTGTGTCTACATTCACCAATTAGTTTGCGAGTTCTTATTTGGAGTTGGCTACACAACTGGGTATTCATTTTTTTTTTACAAGAAAAGAGTTGAATCCACCAGTTATTGGAGTGTTTTTGACACGCAATTCCCCAAACAAGCAAATAAGACAGTTTGGGTATCGAGGCAGGGAATAATTCAGCTCCCTCTGGGTTGTGAATTTCACTCTACAGATGGAATTCCTTTCCAGCCCAAAAAATAAATACTAAAAAAGCACAGGTCTGTCACTCATGACCACGGCTGTCAGGCTGCTAATTTGGTTTGATCACTAGATATGGCCCAGGGGTCCGGGGGTGTTTCTTCTCACCAAATGACAACAGTCTTGTGGTGTATAGACCAGGAGGGGTTTTTTTGTTTGTTTGTTTTTGTCTTCCCACCACCAAGGAGCAAAGCTTTTGGGGGCACATTAGCTCTACTTTTAGCAACTAATGCAAAATGGGTAATAATTGGGTTGAGGAGCTCCTGGGATGTCAGTGGTGCTGCAGGCAGGAAAGCAGGCAGTGGAACAGAAATGACAAATTAGTCTGCTTAATCTCTTTATTGAGAACGAGATCCACAGCAGAGGTTCCTAATACATCAACAAACACCACTGAATGCCACTGAGATACTATTCCTCCAATTCACAAGAGCAGTAAGAATTCTGTCCCTCAGGAGCGATCCGCCCCACTACCTATGCGGGACTTGGTGGTGAAAATCCAGGTGAATATTAGGTTGGTGCAACAGTGATGGCGGTTTAAATGGTTAAACATAATGGCCGGAACCGCGATTAGTTTGCACCAACCTAATAGTAACCAGTCCCATGCTTAAACATTTGTGGGCAAATTTCACACACATCCAGCTATTGAGCTTCACTAGAACCTCCCTGGGAGGGGCAAGATTTTTGTATTTCCCCATTTTGCAGACCAG
Organism: Rhinolophus ferrumequinum; assembly: GCF_004115265.2. Classification (NCBI taxonomy): domain Eukaryota; kingdom Metazoa; phylum Chordata; class Mammalia; order Chiroptera; family Rhinolophidae; genus Rhinolophus; species Rhinolophus ferrumequinum. The sequence continues at coordinate 8,694,771 of NC_046310.1, read as the reverse complement.
CCAGCTGAGACGTAACATGGCCTACCAAATGTTGCTCGATGGTGGTCAGGCAAAAGTTTGGATTTGGATTTCTTTGGCTTCCAAACTTGTGTCCTTGGCTACTCCTGTCTCTTCCCTCCACCTACGTAGACTCACAGTCTGATAGAGGCGTATACCTCTATCTGATATAAATTCTGAGATTTTTTTTTTTTTAGTTGAGTCATATTTCCTGAACCATTTTAACTAAATTCCATAACTAAATTCCATGACAAGTGCAACAAAATTTCAGAGTATTCCTAAGTTCCTGATATGGCAAAGACTGCTTTTACATGTCCCCATAGCCCTGATGACATAAAGGAGTCCCATGACATTTTACATACGGAAACTCTGAGACACATGGCCAGTCACAGCTGAGCCGGTTAGCGTCCAGAAGTATCACTCACCAGGATGATGACGGTTACTTCTCTAGGTGCTCTGACTTTTAGCTGATCACATCATGTGTTTAACAGACAGGAGCATCTGAATCGTGGGCTTTCCACTTTAGCATGTCCAGAACATGAGTCAGCCAGCACAACTCACGGGATCTGTTAGTGACCGGGCATCAGGACAACAATCCCATCCAACTGAGCTTTGGCTGCCCCTCTCGCTCAGACTGCACAGGGTTTATACTTAACTGCTCAGTTGTCCAGGGTTCTTCTGTCCTGGTGAACATGATGTTTGTCCTTTTTCTAATATTTGTTATGAGAGGGATGTTTCTGTCTCGTGAGCCACTTCGCTCTTCATTTAGTCATCTCTGTCCCCATTGCGATATGGCGTACAAAACAGGCACTAATTTTATGCTTACTGGTCAGTTGTCCAGAAGGGCTTTGGCTAACTACCCACATCCCCTCATATTTGTCCACACAAGATCATCTCTCCTATGGTTACTTAAGATAGTATCATAATAGTAAAGCGAAGGGGAAGATATCTGGCCAAGGTCATTGAGAGGAGGGGATTAAAAAAAAGAAAGAAGGAAGACGTACAAGGGGTGCAAACTACAGAAATTAGACTTATATTTGAGCCAGAATTATCAAAATGTGTTTCTAAGAAAGGAACACTGATTGTTAATGAGAAAAAGACAAATCATAGTACGTAAGGAAGAATGCCCAAAGCAAGAATATCTCTCATTGTCTTAAAGCATCTGGGAATGCTCTGATGTGGTCAGAAATAGTTGCTATCTTTTTTTTTTTTTTTTTTTTGGCCTGTTCATTATGTAATCTACTTCGTGAACAGATAGCTCTGCAGAACGTGGAGACGAATGACCACCCCCGCCCCCCCCCCCCACAAATAAGTGAAATACAAAAATTATCCATTCAGTGATTATGCAAACATAAACTTTTTTTTTCCATTTGGTTTTTGCAAAGCACTTAAATGTATCGAATTAGTGATGTCAGGCAACGTCTAAAATGTTCCCTATTTCTAAACGAACTTTAAAGAAGGTGTGAAAAACAGACAAGGTAGAAAAAAAATAACTCATGGATTTAGTTTCTTTATAGAAGATCTCGTAAACATAGTTCAGTCTTCAACTTGATTGTTTCTTTTGGTATCTTCTCTAGAGAGAGGGACCTGGAGACTTCCAGGGTAATTATGTCTTCCGCCTTCTTAAGGGCAGCCTGTTACTGTTTTCTCTAAATAAGCTGTGATCATGTCATGGATAAGCAGGATTACCTCTGTTTTAATGCTCCCCCCCCCCCCCCCGATTTTACAGTGGCCGGCAGGGTGCCAGAGTCAGCTCCTCGGACTCTGTTTTTGTTCTCCATTCCTCAGTACTACCACAAAAACTATTTACGTTTTGCTTGAATAGCTTAAACACCATTTTAGAAGACTTTAGATTGCTTTTGAACATATTTGAATGCATCTTTAGCCATCACTGGGCTTAAAATGGAAACCCTTTTTTCAGCTTATCTGTATTAAACACCTGTAAAAATCAATGGGACTGTATTTTTTTTCTTATAATGCTCTGTTCCTTTAACTAATGCCAGAAATAATGCACAATTTATTCTAGCGTGTTCTTTTCCCATTGCCTGATGTTCTCCCGTAGTAAGTGGCATGGTGTGTAAGAACTCACTTCTGCTGACTTAATAGTAAAATTGCCAGGTTGGTGTTGAAATTCAACCAATTGGAGCCTAATCCTCGAGAAGAAATGTGCTGCTTCTCCTACTGATTGTCAGCCGTCTTCTTCATAATGAATATGCAGAAAGTTTATTTTTGCAAGTGCACACTCTTACATAAATGACCGATAGGGGAAGTTACCATTAACTAGTGATTTTTTTTTTTAAGCATTGTTATTTTTCCCTAAAATCAGAAGTCATTATATTTATATTGAAAATACTGAGTGGTGTGTATGAGATTTATGCCAAACTGAGATTAGTGTGCTGTAGCCCATTACAAATGTGGAAGATTGACCATTTTTTATGAGTTAGAATAAAAAATATGATAATAATGTCTTCTCATCATCGTAAAGAGAAATGATAATGACTAAATGAAATATTTATATTATGTCATTCTATTTGATAGGCTCCATCTCCTCCCATACCAAACCCTTCCTCGAGTGTAACCGAGCCTCCCGTTTAAAAAAAGAACCCTTTGTAGAATTCAGATTCTCCATATGCGTGCCAATAAATCCAGCAATCTGATGTCTTACTGTCTTTATTTTGGGAAATTAGTTTTACCTCTCGAAACAGAGCCCAGTGATCTCATGTCTTTTGGTCAGAGCTGTGCATGAAGAAAGACAGGTTACATTTTTAGTTTCTCAAGGCGTCTAATATGGTTCCCAAATATTGCTATTGGGAAAGTGGGCTAATTCTTAACCAAAAATCTGTGTGTGTGTGCATGCACACGTGCACCTACATACACATATACATCTCATACATACCATGCATATTGTGTACTACATAGATGACATATATGTAACATATATGCTGTATTCCCCCTGATGTAGGCCCACCAATTCCATATACCACTCGGTCCCTCCCTCAACTACATTTGAGGCTCTCCGTAGACTGTGTCTCTAAGGTTGTGCTTCTCCCCCATACACCATGTTGCCTTCTTCCCAGCTGGACTCTTTTCAGACTTTGACACCTTCCTTGAGGAATCTGGAATACATACAGGAATACTGACATACGTGCCACCTAAAAGACATGGAAGGATTGTTTTATAACACTCATGCTCTGAGCCTAGATGTGCAGGTGGGTTACAACCAGGAGCAGAAAGGAACAGACATGGCATGCGACCAAAGGTCAGGTGTCCCTGCCATTTGCAGAAGGGCATCGACGCCCGTCTTGAAGTACTGGTGCACGCTTGAGGAAGAAGCCTGAGCCCTGGTGATCTGAATGTGGGAAAGCAAGCGGGTGACCCCACCACTGCTCTTTTTCACTGCTGCCACTCATAAAAGGCCGAAGAGTTCCCAGGAACTGTTTTCAGGCGTGTAGCTGTGTCACAGTGCTTTCATGTGACCTGAACTGTCCTTCTCTTTTCCTCCATCTCTCTTTCTCCCTCATTCCCCGAGCTCATCGTATTGAAGTTAGAAAAAAAGAATCAAAAGAGATTTGAGGCTTGCCCAATTTGCTCTGACATAAAGAGATGTTTAGCTCTGTGAAAGGTGGTGGAGGCAAGCCGGGTGCCTGAGTGACATTTCCACAGCGCCTGTGGGGACTGCCCCTTCTAGGCCCCCCACTGGGTGTTTCCTGGCTCCCGGAGGGCTCTTATCTACCTTACCCTAAGAGGGGCCAGAGGGGCGACAGTCCCTCGGGCTTGATGCCGCACACCTTGTTAGAGCTGCTGACAAAGACGCTGTTTTTTGTTTTCAGTTTCGCACTTGTCTTCTGCAGGAGATGCTCAGATTTACTAAAAGCCTGAAGAAAACATTTGTGAGGAATTTTAGCATTTAAGGTGGGAAAAAAAAAAAAAAAAGGCCTAGTTCCTGACCATGTTGATTTGCTTTAAAATTTCCTTACATTTCAGGAAGACATGTTGGATTCAGCCCAGCAGTGCTGCTGTCCCCACCGTGTTCCTTAAATCCTAATCTGCGAGCCTTCCAATGATGGAGAGGTCACTCCTAATACTGCTTGGTACTTGGAGCTATTGTCCCCGATTCATTGTGATCGGGTTTTAATGGTGACGACCAGAGGCCTTGTTGTGCTTTCTTTTCTTTTACTATCACAAAGCAGCCAGACCCTGAGTCGGTTCAGACATTACATTAAATTTTAACAACCACACCAAAAAAACACCAAAGAGCCTGGGTAGTGTGGGGAAGGAGTCAAGTTTTAGAAGCAAAGTTTGTTCCAGGACTTTGGCTGAATCAATTATCCTGTCTAAAGGCTTCTTGACTTATCATTAGCATTTACAGAAGTTATAGTTGGAAAAATAGTACCCACCTTGCAGAGTTGTTGTGAAAACCCAATGAGGGAATACGGAAAGTTAGCACAGTGCCTGGTATGTAAATACGTAGACGTGTAAACCCACTGGTAGCCACTTAAGTTCCTCCTCTGGCCTCTCTTTCCCTTTCTAACTTTCCTTCTCATTTAAGGGAAAAAAAATTATATATATATATATAAATTCCTCTGAGAAATCACATGAAACGAAACTTGCTGTTATGCATAATGGCGTTAGGGGCTAGGAAGGGTTCAGTTGGGACCGAACAGAGCTGTAATAATATCACAAGTAAACCATTGCCTTCGGTTGTTACCAAACCTTATGTTAAATGGTTAATTTTAGATTCATTGAGGATCCCTCGTCACGACTCATCCAAGCTTCTAGCTCAGATGGGCTTTTTTCAGCCTCGTCATCTTAGATGGGTTTTATCTCACCCTTGGATGTGACCAAAGCCCAGATGTTGTGGCGTCCCATGCTGTCTGTGGTCGATGCTTTCGCTTTAGAGTGTTCATAGCACCCGCATATCAGGAATTCTAAGTTTTTGTATCAGCCAGAGTCCAGGGACTTCTGAAATATATTTGGCTGTGTCTCTAAGTTCCCCCAAAGAGACTCCTCTTGGAGGGATCTCATTTCACTTGGGGAGAACCTGTGTAGGAGAGGGGGTTTCGGTGAGTACATTTCTAAGATGGCATTCCACTCTAGGGTTCCAAAGTGGGGATGCACCAAACCTTCCAGAATCTTAATGCCCAGCTATGAAATTGGTAAATTCCTTTTGTCCTGTACCCACTTCACGTGCCAAGTCCACGCCGGTTGGGATGAGTGCTGTCCTGGCCCCTGGAAAGCGCTCAGCGACGGTTAGCTATTATTCCTACTTAATGAGCCGGGTGTCTTGGCGAACCATCCTCATCCTGGTTCTCTCTCTCAATCAACCCCCTTTGAAAATTCTCATCACAATTTCTGATAAACTTTTATATTGGCAGAGGAATGAAGAATTTATCAGAGGCCCAATGTCTTCTCCCAAGTAGCACAGCTGAGCCCCACCTCCTTTCTGTCAACTCTCTGTACCCCAAGGTCCCTTACCCTCCCTCACCAAGATGCAAAACCCGTACCCCCAAAGAAAAAGCATTATGCTCCATCCATTTAATGTTTTCTGTACTACATTTTACGTATTTTTAATGATGTCAGAAATGGAAAACAACAAAACAAAACAAAAAAACAATGCTCATAAATGGAAACAAATTAGGATGGAAAATCTAGTTTGCAAACTAAATGTTTCCAATAGCATGGTGTTGTGTTTTTCTGTGACTCCAGAGGACCATTCTATTATGACTTCAAGACTTGAGCCATATCCCAGGAAGAAAAGAGTTTTTAGACCCTTACAAAATGGTAACCCATTTCTCACAGAAAATTGTGGGATGCCTGAGAGAGGCCCCTGTGTCTTTGCAGGTAACACAATGCCATTAGGCAGTGGACCAATAGTATTAGAATCTGGGGTACTTCCAAGTTGTTCTCCAAACCGGAAGTGAGTTTACTTACAATGCATGTCAAACCATGACTCAAGGTTGCCATGAACTCGATTGTTAATTGGCAGTTACTGATTATAGCTACCTCCAGACTGCATGAGAGCTCAAGAAATACAAAATCGGTTCCTTAACGAAGACTATGGAATTGCCAGGCTGGCACAGACGAACGGATGCTGCAGCTGATTTCTGGAGCCTTGGACTCGCTCACAGATAGGATTCCTTTACAAGCCCACAGGTGCCCATTATGCATTCTCTCTCTACCATGGTGAGGTAAAGGCAATAACATCATTTGATGATGGGTTTATTCTCTTCAAATTTCAAGATTGAAATAGAAAGACGACACCTGAATGTAATCCCCAGGGCAGCCAAGCGCTGTCCAGCCCTCACGAGATCTACGAAAGCAAGTGAAGCTCCAAAGAAGTCTATTAGGGGATTTGTTTCGTCCAGCTCAGTATTTCTTACATTGGAGTTTTACCCGATACTTAATTTAACTCCTCGAGTAATATAATACACTGGGGCAGGACTAGAGCGAGGTAAATGGTATTGCATCCTGCACCTCATGGCTGACCTTGCAGCTGAGTATTAATTTGAAGTCGCGGAATTAAAATTTTCTATTCTTTTGCATTGTCATGCCTCACATTGATAAGCACAAAGAAATGTAAATAAAAAAGACCTATTTCAAAACCTCCCGTACAACCTTTTTGTTTTATGACAAAACACAGTTAATTAACATACTGGCAGGAAGCAGCCTTCCCAAACTCCTGCTAATTATGTATTCTGTTGACCGTGACTCTAGTCATAAGGTAATTGGCTTGCAGCAACATGACATTTCAAATCATCTCTTGAAATTACATCAAAAAGCCAGCCTGTTTTGTTTTGATAGGGGAACAATCAATTTGATAAGTGGTAACACAGCTCATTGTTTCACATTAATTAGACTAATTGCTGCATGTTAGCCTCTGAAATAGACAGAACTTGGAGAAGACAAAGGCTGCGCCCTTTAGCATGCAGTGCGTGTGATGGTTCCACTTGCTTGCACAGACTGGAGGCAGAAAACAGAGCTGTTAGGAGGCAGCCTTGCGGGAGGCTGGGTGTTAACAGTAGTTTGATGTGTTATACTTAATACACTGGCTTTCAATTATAGCGTCCAGGTTCCAAGTCCCACAGAGCAAAGAAAGGACGCCTCTGAATACCTGTTTCTCAGCTAACCAGGTTTGGGTTTGAAGGAGTTACAACAGCCTTTCTGCCACCCTCTCTCCTTCCAAACCCATACATAGTGTGTCCCTGCCAGGGAGGCGCTCCTCCTTTCCCGTGTAGTACTCTGGGCATACATGCCTTAAGAAAACAAACTGAAATAAGGCAGAGCCAAGGCAAAACAACATACCGAAAGAGAATCTTTTTTTGTCCCTCCCCCAATTACAAACCAGAGTGTTTTAAGCCACAGAGATTCAGCAAACTGTCATTGCAGAAACCTAACACTTGAGCCCGGCAAACGCCTTTCACTTTGACAGACTGTACCTTTGTTTATTCTCAAGACCACCGAGGTGGCCAAATTGGACAGTGTGATCTTTATGACAACAGCACATGTCAATCTCAGCTGGCAACGGAGAGCGTTTCACTTGTGATCCGTCCGGACTTCTGATGCTCCCTTAGGTGGATGGGATCGTGTTACCCGGAGTCTGATGCAATGGAACAGAACTTCTTTCCAAGTAAGAGGCACCCAGCGCTTTAAAAAAGCCGGGACACTGCCTCTGTCACTCTGACGCTGTCTAGTTATCCACGCACAACTTCGGAATATTGCTAGCTGTTTAAATGGATGTGCAAATCGGGGGCCTGGTGTGTGTATACCTCGTCATGTCTATTCCGCTTTTATATATGAAGTGGGAAATCAGTCTAAGTGTTTGATTCTGCAGTTGCGCACCACCAAATTCAGTGAGGTTAGATGGTACATCATCTTGTTGGCTTTGGGCTGAAATTGATCTAAGAGACAAACTCTCAAACAACAACAGACTCTGCTAACTGCTACGGCAGCTCGATTCAAAGACTAGTGTTCACATGCTTCTGGTGTGGAAAGGACTTTGGTTCTCACTAGTTTCTTCAGCTTTCCCAAGAGTGGTGTTGTCTTTGAACAGGAAGGACAGCAACATATAAACATAACAGGTTTTTTTCATACGATACACAGCTGCATTACACATCCCAAAATTGTAAGTACGATGTTCCTCCATTTGTAAATGCTTATGGGCTTTCATTGAAATTACAGAGGGAACTATGACAGTGAGATTCGGACCTGGCTTGGAAAATGGATTTGAAACATTTAAACGAGAATGATTTGCTTCTGTATGTGAAGGCATCTTGGGCGGGGAAGGGGAGGGTATGTGTGCAGACATTTGTACCCAAGGAGAGTGTTTCAATTCTTCGTTTTATCACTCTCTCAAAGGAATGATCCTTTAGCAGGAATTTCAAAGCACAAATTTGTGTGGCAGGTTTAATTTGGTCATTTGAAAGAAAAAAAATTGTGTGTGTGGTGTAGCAGTGGCAAGCAATTAAATGATTGCTCCTATGAGTTAATAAATCTTCAGCGGCCTCTTTCAAAGGTACAAGGTTTTGTGATTTAAGTGTACTAACGTGCTGTTTTCCCTGGAAAATCCCAGGGTTAATTCAGAAAATAAATGATAAAAAAAAAAAAAAAGAAAGAAAGAAAGGCCTCAGATTGAAGGCCCTTAGCCTTCAGTTTAAGTGCCGGTTCCACTTGCCTGAGCTCAAGTTGGAAGCAGCTTTGTTAGGATTCCAGGCGGCGCCCTGGTTGTCACTTCTGGGTCTTGTATAGTCATAGCCCCAATCCATGCACAGCAAAGCGTTGCTCAGTTAAGCGAGCGTCAGTCACTGGTAAGCTTGGCTGTCGGCCAGGGTTGCTAGGTTTTTCCATGCTACACCTGCATGAACTATTGACAAGACATTGCCACCCAAACAGAGTTGAGACACTGGATATAAATAATAATAATAATAATAATAATAATAAATTAAGTTGTCATGGGGCTGACAAAACAATTTTGAAAAAGCAACTTACACTTCCAGGGGTACAAGCAGAACTACGAAACTCCTGCTCCCTTGGTGTGAGGTGGCAGATCATTTGATTGGTTGAATTTTTTTCTTTGTGTCCACTTCTCCACTGTGGATTTAGAATGGGAGGGGATGTGTGGGGGGAGGGGGCGTGTAGCAGTGGGGGTTGGTGGGGGGAAGAGAGGTACTAGCAGGTGATTAACCTATGGAGAACTTTTTTGATCGGTTACTTGCCTAATTCCAATAGGCCCATTATCTGCTGAACAAAAGCTCCCCAAAACAAAACACTGTGGAATAAAGTTACAAGGCTTTGGAGTGGGGAGGAAACTGTGAGAGTAGGTAATTTCTGCTGAGAAGAAAAATAAGAGTCAGAGAAAATGAGGGACGGAGTGGGGGGAAAAAGACATAATGTAGGCATAGTTTTTCAATAGGGATGGCTGGCAGAGCTATTAATCACACACTACTCTGACTTACAGAGGTTGTGTGTGTGCAGCTAAGACCAAAAGACAGAAAGCCCTGAATACACCACCAAAAGCCCCCCTAAAAGTGTAAGAGGGATCACCTATTCAAATAGGCTAAAAACAAGTATATGAAAATCTAAGAAGTTTTAGTACATATTTAGATTCTTTGGTTTTTACTGTTGAATTCATGTGCTGGTGTGATCTTGGCAGTTCTGATTTTTATTCCTAAGTGGAAAAACTGAATTTCACTGATGGCTGTAGGTTCTTCAGGTTATAAGGGTAGCGTTGATGGTGGAAGGCTGTGGGTGGAGGAGCGCGGACAAATGAACCTGAATATTCTAGTTAGCTTTTGTTTCCAGAAACGATTAATTGGAGGTTTGCTGGGAGATATCAGAAATGACTGTAGGTTCTGAAGATTGAACAATGAACTTCTTTTAAAATTAGATTCAGGACTCTCGCAGTCCATAATTTCTCATAGAAATTATGTAATTTTTCCTTATAGCTGTGTCAGTATTGCAAAGGGACAATTCTGAGAGTGGCTGGCATTTTGCTTCCTCCTAGAAGTGGATGCTGTAGGACTTCCTGGGGTGGTGTAACTGGAATGGTGAGTGGTCCCCTTCACGCGCCAGTCTTTTGTTCACTTCGTAAGCACAAACTCTCTGGTTAACTTCAGAGAACTGGGACTTCCATGGATCAGTCAGAGAGGAACCCATAGCAAAGAAATAAAAGCACCATTTACAAGTCACTATTGAGCACCCACTGCAATACAGCTGGAACAAAGGCATTGAGAGAATAACTTCAAGATGTGTAAGATCATGTTTCCCTTCGGTATAGATTACTTTACCTCTCTTAACCTTGCTTTTATAATCCATAAGTGGGAATAGAAATATCTATCTCATAGGATTGCTGAGAAAATTAAGTGAATGTAAAGCTCCCAGCCTGGTACTTGGAGCATATTAAGTGCTTTGTGGGCGTCATTTTGGAAAATGTCGGTTATTTGTCTGTGGTAACAAAGAATAGGTGTGAACATTTGAAGTTTTCTTCTAATATAATCAGGGCCAGATTCAAGGACATGTGACCCAAGCTGAGATAAGCCCTGTGTTGGGTGTAATGCTCAGCTGTCGCCATCTTGAAATTCTTCATTTTTTTAATGGGCCCTGAATTTTCATATTTCATTAGGCCCCACCAATTACTTAGTTGGTCCTGAATGTAGTTTTTGTTTGTATATTTGTTTGTTTGTTTGTTTGTTTGTTATTTTGCCTACGGTATCTATTTCCTTTCTAACTGCTTTTTATTGGGTATTGTAAACTAGCTTTTGGCACATTACACGACACAAATCGAGCACCACTCAATGAATTCTCTCTTTTTTGACTTTCTCTCTGCTACTGTTCCTTTCATTAATGGCCGGCTGCCTCAACATCCCATTCCCTTGAGAAGAAGCTCATTGCTATTTCTTTTGTGTCACAAGTACCTTTCCTGTTCCTCCTGGATGAGTGTCACTGGCCACCATACAGCTCAATTTCTCTACTTCCCCAAGAAGAAAGAACCCATCCTTGGTGGGGTCCTCATGTCCTCACCGAACCTTGTTATACTAACCCTTCTCCAGTCAGTGCACTAGCCAGTGAACTCTTTCAAGAGGAGGGACTAATCTCTTTTTCAAACCTGCTCCCTCCCACCAGCATAACGCAGTGTAGATATTCATAGTTGGTTGACTGAATAAGCAAACAAACAAACAAACCAGTTACCAGCGCTGCCAAAAGCACAACTGACTCATTTTTGTCTCACCCATTAAATATCTTTTATTCTCTGCTTTTGTTCTGCAAAGTATTTTTGTGTGATAGAATGCCTCAAATGCATGCAGTAGGGACTAAATGGAAAGAGTAAAATAGGCAGGATTGCCTCTGAGGTAGAAATGAGCTCCTACATATCAAGAATTGGTACAAAATTAAATGGGTGTCATTATATACAACACAGTCGGTATATTGGAATACTTGTAATTCCTGTTCTATTTAATAATGTATTAAGATTCTTGTTCCGAGGCCTTTTGCGTGTTTCTGTAGTACAGGGGTTTATAAATTCAGGGGTTTATAAGCCTTTAACACATAGGCGCACAAGACAATGGGGAACTCACATAGGGATGGGTTTGGTGGTCAGCAGAGAGGTAAGTCAGTAAATTCTAATGAAATTGAACGCTATATTTTGTGAGCATATGCAATTTTCTGAGGAAAAATTCCCTGGCTTTCATCAAGTCCTCAAAGGAACCTCTGGCCCAAAAGTTATTAAGACCCCTGCTTTAGTCTTTCAATTTGAGAAAATGATGTTTCTTTCTTATTAACAGAGTGTGGTTTATAATGACTTACCGTTATTAAAGGGATGTTTTCCTGGCTTTTAGCAACCCCACCACATATACCCCAGTTTATCAACTGTAATTTTGAAAAGATGTTTCTTAAATGGTCTCAAGTTGGTCGACATATCTGTGCTTGCTTGTCAGAATTATCTGCATGAATTTCCTCCTTTTCTCTCCAGCCTGTATTCTTCCTGCTTTTGCAAATGCTTCAGCGTGTAGAGATACACCAAGAAAGGGCAGGTGTGTGGCACTGGCTGGTTAGTAATGCATTCCTTTTGTTCTTCTGGGTTGTTTGTAGAATTCATATCATTGATGTGTTTTGGGTACTGGTGACAAGATGTTAATGGTTCCCTGACTGGGCGGACAGCTGTGTTGAGAGGTGTTAAGTTTTCAGTAAAATCATCTGTTTTATTAGTTCAGATTTACCTGCGATGTTAGCTCATTTACAACTGAATTTTCGGTCTATTTTTTTTTTCACCTGTAACAACTTCTGTTGCCTTTCTTTGTTTTCGTGTAATTTTATTTGGAAGTGACTGAGATTCCTCCCTAAGTTAGGATATTTTTACTTACAAATAAAAGTTGGTTTGGGAGGGCACCCCTTCCTCAAGAACAGGACATTGTTCTCGGGGTCCATAGTGAAAATCCCTTTACTGACAAATGAAACACACCCAGTGATCATAGGTAGATTCACCGAGCTTCGTAGCAGGGTCTGGCTTGTTTCTGTTTTGCTTCTTCTAGCTTGTGTTTGTATTGAGGAGGTTAGTTGTGCCTGGGATGGGTCGAAGCACCATTTTATCATCTTGGTTGAGATTTCACAAGCTTTTCGTTGATGTAAAAACTTCATTGTGATAAGAATGTCCTTGTCTCTTTTTGTCATTGCATGTCCCTCAGTCCCTCTCCTCTGAATTCTCTCCCTTCTGCCTACAGTCTGAATGGAGACATCATTCATAATTTCTATAATGTTATCTTTAGTCTTCTCGCGTATGGATTACCTTTACCCCTTACCGCCTCCGTCAGTTGTAAGCTTCTGGAAGACAAGGGTCTGTCTTCCTTATCCTGTCCGTAATCCCTGCATAATGCCAGCCCGATCATCAATGCCTTGAGTCCTTGCTGATTCGCTGATTACAAGGACTCTCTTCTATCCCGAAGAATCAAATTGTCCATTTAAGCTGCGGTTCGGTGTCTTTGGATAGTTACAGCCTGTTGAGATAGATTCTTTCCTGAAATACTTTTTCAACGTGGCAGCCAAGCAAGATAGAGTCTCTGTGTAAAGGGTAGAGATGGAGACCAAATTCTGCTGGTCCTGAATGTAAAATGTTTAGAAATAAAAAAAAAAATCCAATTCATATTTATCAGAATTCCTTCGTCAGGAAAACACTTTTCCATCTGTTGTCAGTCTTTTTTTTTGAAAAGGGTCTGATGGGTATCGCAATGGCATAGGTTAAATAAGATAAGGTAACATTTATTCACTGAGCTCTTGGGGATAGCATACATAAGAGCTTCTGGTCCTCTCGGACTAGCAAAGAATAATGGCTTAGAATACTATCCACTTAGGGCCGGAGAAGGTGTTGGAAATTATAAAGCCAGTCTTCCTCATTTGGTCTCTGAGGGGATTGACAGCCTGACTGATTTTGATACCTATTCAAGAAGATGTAACTGATAATAACAGCAGTTTTTCTATGAGCCCGGCCCTTCTTTAACTGTTTTGCTTATATTAACTCAATACCTCACAGCTCTATGTGGTCAGCATATGAGTATCTCCTTTTTACAGATGAAGAAACTGAGATACAGAGAAGTCAAGTCACTCCATCCAGGATCACATATTTCTGTCTGTCTCTTACATCGGTCCTTTTTCCTCCATCGCCATGGTCCCTGTCTTAGGCCAAGCTAGCATTGCCTCTCTGGACTGCTGTAAGGTCTCCTGTCCTGGTCAGCCTGTCTCCATTCTTACTGCCCACATAGATTTTGGCAGATTTAACAATCTATTTAAAACTCCAATCTGTGCACGATACTGCCTTGCTGTTGGTGGCCACACAAAGCTTATAAGATTTGTAGGAAGCAGCCCTTCCTGGCTTTCCTGAGGCCGTTTTGATCCGTGCGTGTGGTACCGTCGCCCTTCCCCCAACTCCCTCACATGTCAGAGTCTTTCCACATGCAGTTCCTCTAGAATGCTCTCTTCTTTCTTGTCTCCCCTTTTCACGGGCTTACTTCACCATTCAGATCTTGAGTCAAAAGTCACCACCTCAGGGAAGCCTTCTCTGACTTCCCAGCTAAATTGGGTGCCACTCTTACAAGCCTTTGAGCCCCCGGGGACTGTCTCTGTTTGACTGGCCTTTGTGTTCCTGAAGCTCATACAGTACCTAGTGCATAGCAGACAGTTATTTGTTGAAAAAGGGAAAGGAGACAGGAAGAAAGCCCTAAGGTGCCAGATATAGTTCAATCTCTCCCCTTTGAATCCGGAGAGTCAGGGCTTGGAGTTACAGTATCTGACTTGGAGGCTGCTGTACTACTTACTTATGGGGGTGGTGAATGAAATGGGGAGCAAGGGGACAAGGGGAGAGAAGACTTCCAAGTATCTCCCTTAAACGAAGAAGGACGCTGCTCCCCACTTCTTAAGAGTGGGCTCTGATTAATGACCTTCTTTCCAAAAGTACAGCATGGAAAGAGGGGTGGGGGAGAGTAACCACAATGGAGAAACTTGACAAATGATGACCTCAGCCAGGTGATCAAGGTCAACATCAACAGTAATAAGTCAAGGTCATAGTGTGCACCTTCGATAGGATGTGATGAAACGGCACTTACCTTTGTGGTCTTCCACCCCAGAACCCAGGACCCAAGTCTAATCATGAGAGAAACATCAAGCAAATCTCAAATGAGGAGTTCCATGAAATACTTGTCCAGTACCCCTCAAAATGTCAAGGTCATCAAAAACAGGGACAGCCTGAGGAACTGGTACATACAGTCAAGGGGAGCCTAAGGAGAGATGGCAACTAAATGTGAGATCCTGAATGGGATCCTGAAACAGAGAAGGGAAAATAGGTCAGAATTAAGGTACTTTGAGTAAAGTATGGAGGTTAGTTAATAATGATGAATCGATATTGGTTCATTGGTTGTGACGAATGGACCCTCCTAACATAAGATGCTAGCGGTAGGAGGAACTGGGTGTGATATACTTAGAAGAGAACTCTGCTGTGCTATCCATCGTCACAGCTGTGTTGCAAATTTCAAACTACTCTCACATAAAAAAAGTGTATTTTTTTAAGAGAAGTGACTCTGAGGTTTTGAGGTTGGGGACCAAGAGCCAGGAGCGTCAGAACAGCAGGGGAATCAACCCAGAAGTCACTGGCTTTGAGCATCGGGAAGTGTGGAGGGGCTGGTGGTAAAATCAGACAGACCTCGGGGTTAGTGAGAAGCCAGGAGAGAAAGAGGAACTTCCACAGGAAGTTAGGCAGGGAAAAGAAGGAAGGGAAGCGGACTGGAGATAGAAGAGACCGTAGAGGCCGGTGAAGGATTTTTTTTTGGAGATCGGAAAGTCATGCATTTACGAATATTCGTAATGGAGGAGAAGAAATTCCTCAAATGCTTGTTCCACTCATATTTAAGAGTGAGGCCCTAAAAAGGTGTTCATTAGATACATGCTTAGGGATTGTGGAAGGGACAGTTTTACTCTAGCGTGATTTTGTAAGCCAGTTTTTTCTGTTGTTGTTGAGAGAACCCCAAGATATTGGTGTCTGTAGTTCTTTTCTCTGGAACCTTCTATTTCTCCCGAACAGAGTCCTCCGGTACCCTGCCTTGGAGAAAAACAAGTACCTGAGGGTGTCCTAGGAGCCCAGTGGGGAAAAGGGGTGAGGATATGCTGGCTTTCCTGGAATGCCCTCATTTTCAGCAAGGGGTCCTGAGGCACCCCCTGCTTTTCCCTCACTCCAAGGCTCCTGGCATTGCCATCATGAGTTTCTCCAGCTCAAGTTCTCCAAAGCAAAGGGAGCAGGAGGGCTGGTTGCTATGCTTGTAAGGCGTAGGTAGAGGATGTAGGGGCAGACTTGCGACCATCTCCGTCTGGTTTTAGCCCCTCACCTCAGCCCTACCGTACGCCAGTACCTGGCACCCAATGCCCTTGATTCCTGAGCTTTCAGAGTGAAGAGGGCTGCTCGTGGATATCCCCGTTTGCTTACATTTTCTGCTTACTTCCTGCACGGCTCTTGAATGGTTGCTATTCTACTCTCTGCTTTTCAACTTCGCATACCAGAGTTCAGACAAAAGTATGTCTCCTATTTTTATCAAAGACGGAGAATGTGTATCTGTTACTCCTTCTTGTGGTTTTACTGATAATTACTGAGATAGAGACAGAAAAGTCTTTCCCATCTTAAATCAAAATCCCAGGAGTCAACATTTAAAAATCACCTTTATTTTCGTATATAGGTATGTGTTTGTGTTTTGAAAACTGTATGTTAAATTTTAATGTATTACATGGTCGGATTATTTATTTGTTTATTTTCCAGAAAATGCAGATGTAATTAAGAAACGGGGCTGTCAATTTATTTTATTTTTCAAGTCTGTTGGTTTAAGGTTTAGTCCTTAGAGCATATTACTTTATTATGCCTTTGGGGCAGTCCTCTCATTTTTTGAGAGTAAGCAGTCTTTGTCAAGAGATGCAAGAATCAAGGGCTTGTTTTCTGGAATGGAAATTAACTGAACCTAAGGCCCTTCCTTGTACCATGCCATTCGGTTCTTTTCTCTTTCAATATTTTAGTGATTTTTCTTAAATGACAGAAAAATGATTTTGGTTCTTGGCTGCTTGAGCTGTATTCACTTGTCAGCAATTTGATGGTGGACAGAGGAAGTCAGCTTTCCTGAGTCCTTTCTTTCCCAGGAGAAGAAGGCTGGAGATTACCCAGGTCCCTGAAGATACAGCTCATACCCTCCAGGGAAATGATCTCCCAGTGAAATATCCGTTTTATTCATACAACTTGAACTTTCCTTTGGTGAAACGTCAGCTGTGAACTGTGCTAAGCAAAACCTTTGCTTTTCTTCTCTCCACTCATCGAACCCTTTTCACTATCTCTGGAGTAATAGCTCTCTCCCCAGAGGAGATCACTGTCTAGGAAAGGGGCCTAGTCAGTGAGGAAAAAGAAAAAAAAAAAAAAAAAGGAGAAAAAAATGTTGCCCTGTTAATGAATGTCAACTCAAGCCCCTCCCCTAAGAGGTTTCCAAATGGTTGCATGTTCGCTTCTCGACGTGGTGATGGAATTATTTTACCCTATTCCTATAACCACTGTTTTCCCAGTAGGAAATGTGGTAGAATACGGAAGCTTATCAGAACAGATTCTGTTCCTGCAGACTAGAGTTCCCACCCACCGAAGCTGAGAAGGTGCTTGGTTCTTGATTCTCTCCAAACTGTCAGGTGACTGAGGAAGACTTACCTTTAGGAATACTTTCCCCAGGTCTTATTCAGTGTAAGTCTACTGTCCCCTAAAACCCAAGCCCTGTAGGAGTTTATTCCTTTTACACTTACGTCAGCCTTTAGTCTTTCCCATCATGCTGTCATGTCTTAGCTGGTGAGGCCAAGATTTAGTTTGCAATCATGAATGCTTATAAGGCAAGAGGCCAAGGCTTCCTAAATTGCTCACTGAGCCTCATTGTAAATTTATATTGAACTCTTAATGGTGGAAGCATTAAAAAAATTGGAGCTTTTGAAAGGTGATCTCATTTCAGAATTTTTTTCTCTTCTATATTTTCTGGGTTAAACCACACCATTAAAAAAAAAAAAAAAAAATCCTTAGTTAAGCCAGAAGTCTGTAAGTGCAATTGTCATTGAATTTACTTTAATGATTAAAAAAAAAAAAAAAAAAAAAAAAAACCAGGAAGGAGATAATCATTCATTCAGAAAATGGTTATTGGATTTGCCATGTCCTTAGGCTCTCTTGCTAAACCGAAAAATGAATAAGCTATGGCTTCTATCCTCAAGTCGCTCAAAGATTAGAAGAAAAACAAAACAAAACCCAAACCAAAACCTTATAGTACCTATTACTATACATTATGCTGCATAACAAATTATCTGAAAACTTAATGACTTAGAACAGTAAATATTTATTATGTCACAGAGTTTCTGAGCGTCAGGAGCCTGGGAGCGGCTTCGTTGGCTCGTGCTGGCTATACGTGTCTCCTGAGGAGGTGCTGGCAGGACCCTAGTCGTCTGAAGGCATGACAAGGCAGGCAGATCTGCTCCCAAGTTCACTCACGTGGACTGTCTCTGGAGGGTCTTGGGGGCTTACCACATGGGCCTCTCCATATGGCTGCTCACCACATGGCAGATGATCTGAGAGAGAAGAGGGAAAACGGAAGTCCCGGTGCTCTTCACATAACCGAATTTCAGAAGTGACATCCAGTCACTGTTGCTGTATCCCATGGACTGATGTTCCTGGACGAACATTCAATATGGAGGGACCTATGGAAAGTCATGAATGTGGGAGTGAGACATCCCTGGGGAATACCACCGCCTTCCATCTGAGTCCTGACCTGCTCCGTTTCCAAGATTAGCCATGGAGATAACAGGTCCAGATGTTAGCCAACACCCCGGGAAGGAAAGGGCAGTGCAACTTAGAGGTGGGGAGTGGACACGGAGGTAAATGTGGACCAGTCAGAAGGGACAACAGCCTCGGATGTTCGTCCAGGAAACTTGTTATTTAAAAATTTCTAGCTGTCTGACATGATTCTGATTTTGCAATAAAGGGACTTACGGTTACTGATCGTAGTCCTATGAGTAGCAGACCAGGGGAGATTCTTTCTCACTAAGGGATCATGGTGCCTTATGAAAATTGACATGGGAACAGCAGGACAGGCTGTATTGGAATGAGCCCCTCTCACAGCTGCAGCTGCACAGGTTTCCTTCGTGTACCACGATATGTAACACACCAGTGTCCGGTTGTTGTGAGATCATCGAAGAACGATTTTGTCAGTGCATTTGCAACAGTGTTTCTGATTTGGACTGAAGCGACATAGTCTACTGCATAGTTCTCTTCTTAATGACTGAATTGTTTAAGTACATAAGTCTTTCCAAATGCATTTATTCAGTCTGAGAAAATGCCCTAGAGTACTTTAGGCATTTCCCCTCTTACCCCCACCCTGTCTTGACTTCAAATATGTAAAAGATACCTAAGGAGACCCACTTATTTTGCCTCCTCTCTTCTCCTGAATGTTTGTTTTTGACGTAGTGATTAAGGGCAATAAATATCTAACGTGGTATTTCTCCCCAGCCCTTCCGCTTTAATCCGGCAAAAAGCTTTGGGAATATACAGAGAATAATAACAGCTAGAGAATGAGGAAGAATGCATTGCATTGCTGTTACTTTCTGGTTCTCTACTTATGTTCAGACTGACTTCCCATCCTTGCTTAATTTAGGACTAGCTCTCGGGAAATAGGACATGATATGAAGTGAGATATTTAATGTATCATAGATGGGTGGCACAGAGATAGTGAGTCATATTGACAACATGCTTCTTCTGGTGGATGCGCTTACATAGGTTCTACGGGTCCAAATGTTATTAAAATATTCTGTTTTAAATTTGATATTTAGATACATAGGCTATTGTAAGATGTACTGGTTACAGGTGATGCCATGAAAACTTGACCTTCCCTCTTTGAGCTTTAAAATAAAATTTTCATGTATTTCTTACACTGGGAGCAAAAAGAAAATCTAGCTGACAACAAGGGGACTAATTGTGATTTCTTTTAATGTAAAAAAAAGTGGGGGCTGGGTTCTAGGTTGTGACTTTTAGCAAGTACCTAGGCCCGAAATTTCCTCTGTAAAATTATACAGACGATCTAGTTGATTCATCAGGGTTTTCCTAGCTCTAAAATTTTATTGGAAAACTTCAACTGGCTGGCTTTCTTTTGATTATATATGCAATTTTTAGGCAACAGTGGTAAGATACAAATGCTATGCTTGTAAAATAAACATACATTGTCAATAACAAAAAAGTTTCTTTCTTCTCATGTGAACTTCTAGATTGCTTTTATAAATATATCTTAGAGTGTTTTGTGAGGGTCCATGGCTCCGAAGGGCACATGTCTGAGAAATTAAAGTGATGGTTTTGCTAGTAATTTTTTCAGAAATCAAGTCTTTGCCCAGATATGTTGTTCTCTGTGACACAAAGTTAACAGTTTCCACTGCTTACTCTTTAAGAATGCTTCCAGCTGCAAGTGACAGAAATGCCAATTAATGTTGGTTAAACAATACGCATTTAATTTATCCCATATCACAGAAAGATTAGAGATAAGTGCTTATAGGTTGGTTCAACTGCTCTGCAGTGGTGAGATTCTGGGTTGGCACCTGTCTGTTCTCTCATTTTCTTGGCCTTGGCATTAAGACCACAGATGGCTATCCCAGATCCAAGCAACACATCTCTACAGAGCAGTGTCTCAAGCAAATATCTATCCTCAACCAAGCATAGGTAAAGAGGATGAAATTGCCACCACTCACTAAGACGAATCAGAATTCATTATTCTAGTGTTCAAGTCTTTCTTACCTCCCACGATCTGGCTCTCAAATTTATCTTCCAGCCTTCTTTTCTGTTACCCTTCTGCTAGATTTCTCTACTGTCACCAAACTGTTGTCTGTTATTCACTGAAAAATGCGCGATTTTTAATTTTGAGCCATGCTTTTTATACCATCTGTATACATCCTCTTTGCAAGTTAAAATCCTATCCAAACATTACTACTAAGATTCATCTCGAGTTCTCTTTAGTATTCTCTGATCATTCCAGCTAGAAAGAATTGCTCTTTCCTCTGAACTCCTATAACAGTTTATCTTTTATGGTTGTATAACAGCATTTTACAGGATGATATGTGTCCATAGGTTAAAACGGGAAAATATGAGGATGCCCATTTTACAGATGGGAAACCAGCTCAAAAGGGGCAGAGTGACTTTCCCAAGGCATTGTATTACCCAATGTCACATTCAGGATGTGGATGAGTTGGGGGTAAAAACTTCTGTACCAAACATCCCCCAAAACAGTGCAGAAGAGTGTGTTTATTTTTTTTTTATTTCTCGCTCACTGGAAGACCGACATGAATGGTCTAGGTTGACCGGTGGCTCTGCCACTCACATGTATTTTGGAGACTTAGGCTGCCAGTTGTTTTGGATCTTTAACACATGGCCGCCAAAGGTTCACTGACCTTGGTCATTCTAGTCAATGAAAGGGGACGAGAACAAATTCCAGGTCCAGGTATTTTGTCATGAATACGTGAAGGGGAAGTTGTACCTTTTCTCTTAATGCATGGGGCAAGAGCTTGGTCATGTGTCCTACCAGCCGCTGGACTGGGAAATGCAGTATGGCCTTGGGTCCAGGAAACAAGGAGAGCACATTTGGATGGACAAGTAGCCCTGTCTGCCACAGACCAGGAATGCAGTTCTCGTACCCCTAAGGGTGTATTGTCGGTCGTTGCCCTGTCCTTCCTTGTAATAAAGCCAACAAGGAAAGAAGTCGGGTGGGGGGCTGTTATCCTTGCAGACCATGGATCTCTATGTGAATTGCAATGATTAAACCTTGTAGAAGAGGGAATTCCCTTAGTACTCCTGGGCGACTCATATCCCATTTTAAAAACTCTCACCAGCAGTTTTCTTTTACAGACACACAGAAATAGCACCCCAGGCATTGTCCACTTCCCCAGTGGCTGACCTTTAGGGAGTAGCAGATCGGATAGTTTCTGTGCCATTTCATTGATTGTTCCATTCCTACACCCCCGCCCCTATGGTCTCGGCGTGCTATGTGCCATCCCTGCTTCAAGCATGCAGCAAAACATGCAAAATGTTATGATTTGTTGCCATGCTGACAGTGTCAACTTAACTACAGCTGACAAACAGTTTTTAAATAGAACATGTCAGTTCATTACAGTATTTTCCATCTGTGTTGTTTTTTTTTTCCTTTCCCACACTTAACACCAAACATTTGAAGAATGTCGCCACAAAGGTTTAGTTTACACTTCCAGTCACTTTCATTAATGACTTGCTAAAAGTCATATTTTGGAAATGAGCGAAACAATGAACAGTGACTTGAGGGCAAAAAAGGAGACCCTTCTCTTGTTTGAGAAGGCATTTCTCAAAACCATTTTCCGTTGTTTGGTTTTCCCTGCCTCGCGTCCGTCTTTGCTTTCTCTTGCTATCTTCAGCTCTGTCTTGATATTGCCGCTGAAACTAGCTTTCTCCCTTCAACTCTGAGCAGAATTCCTATGAAGTTCAGAGGGCCCGCTGCTTGACATACAGGTCTGTGCAAACTGTGCCCTAACACTGTGATGTCTAAAATATCGGCCATCGTAAAGGCTCATCAAGCCAGCTCTTGACGTTTTGCTGAGAGTGCATTTCTGCTCTATACCCGACCTTCTTTACACTTACCTGCTCAGATGCACCCCTTTCCTTTCCTCCTGCCTCTTACTGAACACACACTGACATTGCCCATTGGTGACTTTTAATGTCACAACCACACAAAGTGCCTTAATTGTGTTTTAAATGATGTCTTGGGTCTGTGTCCTTATAATGAAAATATAGAGTGACAATGTAAGTCTTGAAAGTCTATTTCTGTGATGGTTCAATTTTGCGAGCTTTTGTGTTCCTACAGATTTTTAAATTCTAAAGAAATTTGATTTTTTTTTTTTAAAGGTCTTGTTAATACTCTACTTTTTATTCTGGGCACTGAGGGTGTTCCTTGCTGTTTTCGTAGTTTAGGCTTTGGCTGCAAATGTTTGGACATCAGCTCAGAACATCGTCTCCAAGGGAACATTTTGCAAGTGTTATCTCCTTGTTCCCAGGAATCCAAGGAGAACCAAGTGGAGAATTGTTTAGTGATAGAAACTGAAATAGCAATAAAAAGAGGGATGGCCAAATTATGTAAAATCAGAGGGCATGAATAATTCAGGACTCGCTTGAGTGCGATTTTTATTTTTATTGTTAAATAATACTAGCATTTCCATGAACTAATAACACACTGACTAACCAACTGGTAAGCTTTTTGTTGGGGGTTTGGGATGACAGGGAGGAGGACGGAAGAAAGGAAACTGGGGCCAAATAGTCGTCTTTTAGAAATGGAGTATGCTTAGTGAAACATTGATAGAATCATCTGTTTTATAATTTTTTTTTAACGTTATTGAAGGGAAGGAAATGAAACCACAGAAAAGTTCATTAGAGCATCTTTATTTTTAGATCACCCAGAATAATTGCAGTGTTACATGAACTCCCTTCTCTAGCGAACCTCAGCATTTGGATATAGTGCTTTACACATTTTTTTTTACTATACGTTCTGGGATAAGCGTGTGTGTTTCTGTGTTCGTAGAAACAAACTATATAGGGTTTCTTTAATTATGACTCATGAAGTGTAACGTAGATATAAAGTTACAGTGGAATAAAACGCAGGCCTCTGCAAGAAACTTATTTTAATCTCAAGCAAAAGTTATTCTTAGCTAAAAAGGGAAAAGTCTCGACTACAATTAACTACACTAACATCATGGATATTTAAAACAGGTTAGGAGAGGAATGGAAAATGAGCAAAGGTGTTAAATTATTGAGAAAACACTATACATTAGTGAGAGGGAGAAATAAGATATAAATTATGAAAAAGAAGCTCTCAGAGGAATATGATAGGGTGACAGGAACTTTTAGCTGGTGTAATGAATGGACAAGCACTGCTTTTAATGGCCTCCCTTAATCTAATGAAATTGTAATTAGCTCAAGAAGAACTGTATTAACTAAGGAATCAAACAAAAGCAAGAGGCATGGTGCAAAACAAGTAGATGGTATCCCCAAATTATGGTGGCATCATTCAGTATTGCAGAAGGATGCAAGATGATAAGACTTTGAAGCTTGAAATCAAATATATTCTTTTGTATTCTAATTCCTTCAGAGGGGGGCAAGACATTTTATGAACCAATAGTGGGAAATGTTTTGGACTGAATGTAGACTAGAGAACATTGAGAGAGTCAGGGCAGAACTCAGGTGGGAGTCCTCTGGAATACATGGCAGGGTCCCTTAGAATACAGTTTGGTCACCTCAGATATCACCACAGTATTGTCCGGACACTGGAAAGAGGCACAGAAGGATTTGAATACCCCTAGGAACCTGTGAGAAATTGATGAGAGATTAAACGAGGTCAGGCAACTGAACACATCAACGACTAGTCTTTTAGCCCCAGGGGATATAGTTATAGAAATACAATGGAACCTAAAGGTAGGATCAGAAAGTACAATTTCCCTGGAGGTCAAATCATCTAAATTATTTTTTATTGAAGTTAAAAACTAAGGATAAAAAAAACACTGTTTTGCACAAGACAATTTCTGAAGGACCTAGTTGTTATAAGAGAGATGGGGCTAAAGTTAAATACATTAATATTAGTAATTGTGCAGCTAATAAATTAGCGTAGCTTTTACAAACATCCCATATGTGTGTATGTACAAAATAAATAATGAACATAGGAACGTATACAAAAGGTAATTATAATCAGCCCCATTCCTTAGATATAGTCACGGCAAAGGGTCTCTTCTAGTAAACGTATTCTTCTAAGGAAAGAGAGGTTAGAGCCGTTCGTTGTAATTAACATATATGATCAGGAAGCGAGCTCATACATTCTCAGTTCTCAACCAAAAGATATATCAGAACCACCCAAAAATCATTTTCAAACTGCCCAAGCCCATCCCCCAATCCCACAAACCTCAGCCTCCCAGGCAATTCTACTATGCCCGGTGACTCTTCTTAGGAGAAACATATGCTTGGAAGTCATTCCTTTATTCCGCTGTCTGATAACTGCATGTGAGATTATTTATAATGAAGAGGGGACATCCAAGGAGATTTTTTTTTTAAAGGGGGTGAAGAGACAAGGAGAAAGTATTTCCCCAAATTTCATATTGCTTCAAAAGATGGAATACCTGTTAAAACTGACAAAAGGTATTTTTCTTATTCTCAAGCACACGTTTCCATTCACCTTCTCAGGCATGCTTGTTTTAGTTGTTTGTATGGTGGAGCATGATTACTGTCAAGCTGTTTTTGTCTAAGATCTCATAATTGGTGAAAGGAATAAAATGGAGATCTGAGCTTTCATTAATAATGATTATTAGCCCTGTTCTGAACTATTGACAAAATGTTGTAGCAAACTTGGGAGCAAAACCTGTATTGTTTTAAATAAAGAACTATTTACCTAGAAGCTCTTTCTAATGAAAATGACCTAATTCTGCTGCTAAGTGCTAACTTAAAAAAAAAAAAAAAAAGCTAAAAGATAATTTGCAAAAATGCATATTGATTCACATAAATCAATAAGTTAGAACATGATTGAGGCTTGGATTCCTCTAGTTTCTAAAGCGTATTCTGGCTTCCTTGTGCAGTAGCAGAAAATGTTTGTCTGCATTTTGATAACCAACATGGAAATTAGATATTAATATATACAGGGGAAGACAGACACAGAGAGAAAATACTTAACACCCAAAGAAGGAAGGAATCTTGCCATTACTCACAAGTGGCAGTGCCACGAGTGACTCAGTCATGTTGTAACAAGTCCAAATCTGTCTCTTGAACCAAAAGGAAAAGGGATTTGAAAGACATCTACCGGCCCTATTATATTTAAGTACTCTTGTGCTTTGCTTGAAAAATCAAGGCTTTGTAATTGGTCTGGAACTATTTCCTCACACAAGACTTGCAAATAACAGAAACAATTGTGAAATTAGTTTGTTGTTTTTTTTTAAGTGGGAAGAAATGGTGTGTCATAATTGGAAATGGAGGCCAAGCTGTTTAAAGCTGATTAGGGTTCATTTTGTAAAAATTTCCTCTTTGTCAGCCAAGGTGACAGCCAGGCCGGGTGACCCTAGATGAGACTTATTGACCTCCAGACTTTTCAGTCAGAGGCTTGTCACCTTGAAATGGCCAGTATTTGCACACGGCGTGTCTGTATACCCCTATGCTGGACATAAATATGAAGCTGGACAATCTGGCTCCTACTTTGCACGTTAACGATTCCCTGGAATTGTCTGGAAGTGAAAGAGATGTGCCACTCCCCTGTGATTTCCATCGTATGGTTGCACGCCTGGCTTTACGAGGCAACTGCAGACAGAAGTGAAAAGGGGTTGTTTGCATGTGCAGAGGTGAGTTCCCCTGTGTTAGGGCGCCAAGAGTCGTATGTATGTTGGCTGCCTCCTTTTTTGCTTGCTTTGAGTCATCTGCTGAAATATAAGCTCTTTTGACATGTGACAGTGTGTCTGGTTTAGTGTTTGAAATGCAGATGGCCTTATATAAATGTTCACTGATTTGCTGATGGACCTCTTCCGCAAATGTTCACATAATTAACTCCATCGCTGGCCATTGAGAAATAAGAAAACATGGAAGGCTCCTTAAGACACTCACAGATATTTATTGTGCGCTGTTTTCATCCCTGCTCCTTAAAAGCAGCAACGAGGAAATAAATGCACCTTGATTTCTCAATGGTCTTACTCTGCAGCAAAGGATTGAGACAAGAGATTGTCTTTGCTGATGTTCAGGGATGCACCCCTAGCGCTGAGCAATGTCTGTCTCACAGTAGGTGCTCATTAAATATTTGCTGCAGGAGAGAAGGAATGCGTTATGCAAATAATAGAGAAGGTGAGATAGTAGCATGCTGTCCTCTTCTGTAGACTTATTACCACAAACCAGGTGTGTTTCTTAGTTGCTTTGGAGAAGACAGTGACATTGCTTGTCACTTTTAATATGGCTACCAAAATAAGTGCATAGTGAGCAATTTTACATTGCATGACAAAATTATTTATTTTGACATTTACTAGGTAAATGCAGCGCTCAAACAGAAAGACACAGTACCCATACATGTTGCTGGTAAACCAAGGAGTCACAGCAGTCACAAGACTTACTTCTGTGTCATGAACCTATGAATTTGTTTTGCTGAATATGTTCTAATCTGTTATGAATATGTTCTGAATATGTTCTAATCCAGGAAGGACATAAGGGAATGTGAAAAAGAACACAGGCCTGGGAATTGAGTTCCAGTCATTGCGTTGTCACTAACTAGCTGTGGGACCTTGCAAATCTCTCCTGTGGATCTCTGTTTTCTTTTTAAACCCTACTCCCACGATGTGGTTTGTTATAGAGATAATACCATGCTTCCCCGAAAATAAGACCTAGCTGGACCATCAGCTCTAATGTGTCTTTTAGAGCAAAAATTAATATAAGACCTGGTATTATATTATATTATATTATATTATATTATATTATATTATATTATATTATATTATATGACCTGGTCTTATATTATGTTACATAGGACCGGGTCTTATATTATAGTAAAATAAGACCAGGTCTTATATTAGTTTTTGCTCATCATTGGAGCTGATGGTCCGGCTAGGTCTTATTTTCGGGAAAACACGGTATGGATTAGAGGAGAGCAACCTGGACTCAAAGAGCCTCCTGACCTCCCCCTGCTTTAGTTTTCTCTTTGGTAAAATGAAGATTATGATAGTAACAGACCCATAGAATTTCTGTGACAATTAAAGAGAGAATTTATGCAAGCGCCTAGCTCAGTAAGCATTGAGCAAGTTTCAGTAATTACTAGCTCTTATTCTATAGCTAAATATATATGATTCCATGAGAAATTGTCCCAAACTATCAATCACTTAAGAAATGTTCAGGCACTCCCAGGGTCCATACTGATAACTTCTGTCAGGTAAAGAGAAGAATTGCTTGGTTTTCCATCTCACATCTTATATATGGAGCATTTTCAATTTTGAAAATGTCAGTGCTTTGACAGTACACCTTTAAAAGCAGCTTTGTTGTTTTTAAATTACATTTGTTAAGCTTGAAATCCATAATGTGAATGATAGGCCCTGGTGGTATTTATATAAAAATTAAAACTGTCAAGTTGTATTAAGCTTTAATCACTGGTTATGGCCCATGAGCCACAATTTCTTTGCACTAACCTTCTTCAAGCATTTTTTTTTTGTCTTTTGCTATAAATCTGAGCTATGGAAACATCTTATGCCTTTTAAATTCCTCAGTGAGTGCAGGCAGGAGATGGAAGCAAAAGAAACTAACATTGTTCTATGTGAGATGTGTGTAATGAGCTGGATGCTAGTCACGTGACATACGGTAGCTCATGTCATCTTTAACATTACCCAGTGGTACATCACTATGCCCTTTGTATGGATGAAAATACTGAGTCTCAGGAGGGACAAGCCAGTTGGTCAAGATCATTCCCCAAATAACTGAATCCTAACCTTTTATCGTGTTCTTCTAACATCTGCCTAGATGAATCTTACCTCCCTTTCGTCGACCTCAAAAAGTACTTCCAATTACCTTAACACTTGTGACTCAATTGTTAGGAAGATGTGTTAAGATCATTTTAAATCCACTGTGGTTCCGAAAGTAAGCGTGTAACTAATAGTACCTTTCGAAGATAGTGGAAGTCGTTGGATAAATGTATTTGCCCTGGCAGAAAAGAATACATATATGTTTCAAAAGGCTTCTCGTAATACTAGAGATACAGAGAACATTTGCATGACAACTGAAAAAGGGATTTCTGCACTGTTCGGGTTTGCATGGTGCCATTGTTTTGGTGGTGTTGTGTCTGAGCTGACTGGAGTGACCTTGAGAAGGCCCAGGGAGTCACAGGTCATTGCTGCTTCACCATGTCCCTCTGAGGACCTCCTGGCATGAATAGGTTCCTGTGCAAAAGTTTAGGTTCCCTCTCAACCCCAGTATGTTTATCAGGATTGAGTAATAAGCCTGTGTTGTTCCTATTTCCTCCTCTCCGAACAATGAAGTTAGCTTTTTCTTCCTTATGGGTTTATTCCCAACTAGATGTCCTCAAAGTAGAGGAAGATTTATTATTTTTAATCCAAGTAGTAAAATGTTGTAATAGGAGCACCGTGCACTGCAGCCAGAGGTAAGCCTCTCCTGCCTGTCTCCAGTCTGTTGGGGCCCGGTGAGCCCTTCCTGGTCTGGCATTGTTTCCGGGGCACTGGCAGCCCAGCCTCTGACCTCCGGGGTGGGCTAAGAAAGGTAAAGAGAGACTGCTGTTCTGCAGCCAGGTGACCCAGGAATTGATAGACCTGACAGTCAGGCTCCCTTGCCTCAAATGGAGACAGGCAGGAGTTTTTTCTGTTTGGTCAGTTTTAAAATTTCCACAGGTGTGATGCCAGATATCCAAAACGGCTCCTAGATAGCTGCTCACTAATATTCGTCCAGCCTGCTGCTCTTCTGATAATTAGTTTGCAGTGACAGGTACCAGGCGGGTGGCAGCAGCTATTGTTCGAATTGAAGGCAGCAGACAACTCTGGGTGTGACTGTTGTTGATCCAGCCCTGGTTGTCTTCCTGAGTCAGCACAGGAGGAATAAGGGAATAGTGAGTACACGTAACATTTCACAGTTAGAGATCTCAGGGAAATATTCCTGTCTGGGTATTCAGAAGAGCAAATGCCAGTATGTGTGTGTAGGGGGAGTGTGAATCATTTGCAGCAGGACTACTGCAATGCACTAGATATTGGGACTTCAGAAATGAATAAGCCAAGACGCCCATTTTACAGATGAAGAAACTGAGTCTCCATGATTACCCAATAGTAACAGACAGCAGTCATCCTTAAACGATGTATTTCACTCAACGTTGTTTTGGGATCATGTTGATGAGAGGCTGTAGGAACGTACCTCCTGTGCATATCAGAGAGTCTGTGGTATAATTGGTTTCCTTCTACTTCACTTCGCCCAAGTTCCACGCACCTATGGGTGACATTAGCGAGGACTTGCTGTAATTATTCAGCAATGAGGTTAGAATTCAGACTTTCATTTGACTCCAGTACTGATGTCCTTTTCATGGCCCCTTGCTGATTTTTATCAGTGGTCTGTAACATATTCAAAAGAAAAGCCTCTATGACAAAACGGGTAGAATGAAAACTAAAATAACACTCTGGATATGTGAGTTGAGGTCGTGCGTATTTGTGGAAACTCCTCAGGAGCTCTTGTCGAGAAGGGCTTCACGTTGAGCTGGCTCGTACCTAGACGGCTGGGTTACCGTTGGGGAAAGGATGAGCTGCCAGGCAGAATTTTAACTTCCCCTCAGAATGCCATCTCTCCCGGGCTGCAATCCTAGTAGGACCCTCTCTGCTAGAGGAGTCTATCTGTGGTGCTTTATATTCTATTACCCCATAATATACAATGCGTTTTATTTATGTTAGTCATCTTTTATACAGAACTGTCACAAAATACGTCACTGCTGATTACAGCCTGTGTGGGCAAACTACCCTAGTGAATTATGCCCCTTGTCATAGATCACGCCAGTCGTGCCTGGCTGGGAAGAGAGGAGGATAAATCCAGAACAATGATAGATGTACTTTAAGAGGTTAAGAGATGCCTGGGTGTAGAGACAAAGCTCAAGTTCAGAGCGCCTAGAGGTGGCCTCTTTCATCTTCTGACTTCTTAGCTTCCTCTCTGCCCAACTGTTGGGAACATCTGTGGCTCCTCCCTGCCCGCTGGCCACCCTCCTAGGAGGGCCTCTTGTCTCTCAGGAGTGGCCCTGACGGTCACTGCTTTCTCTTTGAACTGTAACAGGATATGGAGAAGGTCCGCCCTCTCTTGGAGTATCTTTTGGAAGTCATAGAATATTCCTTTACGTCCTGAATTCTGTAAAATCCTCCCTACTAATTTTTTGAAAGAAGGGGATCTATATTAAGTGGGTCTATAACAAATCGATAACTACATGTAAATGCTGTCTTTGCTAACAACACATTGGATATTGGAATAGAACTTGATCTTTAGAAATCGCCATTTGGCATCTATTGATGTTATAATAAGCTGTTGGAGGGATTGTCTAGGGATGCCCAGCGATGGATAAGACAGAGATCCAACCCGGAAAGCCTGAGGTCCAGCCAGGGAGTGCCGACTCAGGAGCGGGCGATTATAAAGTGCTAGAACGAGGATGGGCCCAGGGTCCTTGGGATCACCTGAGGAGCATCTAAGTCAACTCAGGAAGCTGGGAAAGGCCTGAAGGACAGACACTGTGATGAGGCAGAGGACACTGGTGCTGGGAGTGGGGTGGGGGTGGGGCGGAGGTTGCCACATTATGCAAAGGGCAGAGTATTGTTGGAGAACTGTGAGCCCCGGCTCATGGTAGTTATGGTTGGCTGTGGTTATTAACAAGGTTGGAGGGAAGGGAGTCTTGACAGCAGTGAGAAAGGAGTCTACATGTAGTCTTAGGTCAGGTGGAAAACGGCCTTATAAAATATACCGTAGTAAGCAGTTTGGCCTTAGTCCTGAAAGTAACGGGGAGCAGTTATAGGATTTCACATCAAAGAGTAGCGGGAAGAACTCCTTGTTTTAAAATGATCATCCCTCTGGCCTCGCTGGAGAGAAGTAAGGAGCGATTGGGCCTTTTGCAGCGGTGCTGGTGAGAGGTCAGAGTAGCCTCAGTTGTCACAGTTGTCACAGTGGCAATGAGAAAGAGATGAGGCAATAGTACACAAAATGACATTTGATTTATGTAGGAAGGACTCGATGGGGTCCTGTCTGAGCCGTTGGGAGCAGAGCAGTGAGGTTCGCCGGCATAAAGAACACAGCAGAAGGAACGGGTATGGAGGGGATGATAACATTGGAAGTGGAGGTCCTTACAGGACAGGGGAGCCATGTTGTCCAGGAGACCACAGTTCCATGGCTGCAGAGCTCAAGAGCTAGAGACGGAGACCATTACAGTGGTTACCAGGGAATTAAAGGGATGAGGTGGATGAATTGATGCAGGGAAAACTGGAAATCTAAGAGACAACTGATGGGGGAACCCAGAAAACATGCTCGTTACACAGTAAATAGATGAACAACAGATGGCAGAAGGCAAACTGAAAATAGGGCAGTATTTACACCTTCACATTTTTCATACAGCACCAGTCACATTTTCCACAACAGTTGAAAACTAAGAAAAGAAAGCATTCACTGTCCCACTGTTGTGATTGTTTGCACATCCCTGTTCAGACACATTCATGGTTTTCACACCCTTTAACCAGAGCATGGTTAGAGAGCTGCATTCTAACCCTTTTCAATAATATATTATCAGCATTTTTCACATTACTTCAGAGTCTTCATTTGTGAACAATGGCTTTGAAACATGACAGTGCCGTTAAGCAAGGGTTTAGTTCTCTCCTTGAAGGATTAAAGAAAAGAGACCGATTTGGAGGGTTTCACAACAAAGGTGTTCATTCATAAAGTAAGGGAGTAATATGATGATGGCACAGCATGACTGATGTACGGAGGAGACTGAAGTTTAGAATTTCATGTTGCTTTTGCAGTTCATAACCTCCGACCGCACTATGTAATGGAACATCATGTGCTCTCACATCCGTGACAGGAGCAGAGCTGTAATACGGCCTGACTTGTGGCCCCTGCTGCAGACTTGTGACATGGGGCAAATCGTCATCCTCAAAGGGACCTAAACGTGTGTTTTCCGACACAGTTCCTTCCAAAGTACAAAGAGACAGGAGCAGGGAGAGCGACGGAACACCAGCTCTGTTGCCTCTGGGTGGAAATTCTGACCAAGCTCTTTTAAAGAAGCACAGGGACTCAGTCCACCGGATCTGATGGCAGAAGGCCTAGTTTAGGTTCCAGTCTTGGCTGTGCCGCTTATCAACTTATCAGCATTATGGTCTGCATGGCTGTGGATGCTTTCATCGCTAAATGTGGCTAAACACTCCTGTTACAGAATTGTTACGAAGGGTAAATGAAATGATAGATAAATGACATCATACTTCAATATTAGTTGCTGTTTCATTATTTGTATTATTAGAACCCTCTACTACTTATGCTTTATGTATAAAATCCCTTTAGGACTTTGCCGTGTTGTAACTGGAGCAGTATTTGGTAACTGTGCCAAGGAACCTATCACGGTCTTGTCCTGCAGGATTTATAAAGGCTGCTTATTTCTAAAATGCATGAGCCTCT
The DNA here is from genome assembly GCF_004115265.2 of Rhinolophus ferrumequinum. Classification (NCBI taxonomy): domain Eukaryota; kingdom Metazoa; phylum Chordata; class Mammalia; order Chiroptera; family Rhinolophidae; genus Rhinolophus; species Rhinolophus ferrumequinum. Next base: position 8,662,058 of record NC_046310.1, on the reverse strand, counting down.
TCATTCCCGTTACACTGAGATCCCCCCACCCCCAAATTGTTCATCCTATCTTTTTAAGTCTCAAACAAACTGATCTGCAGCTGCTTTCTAAAAAAGATCCAAGTCTATTTTCCCTTACATGGATCTATCCTTTTCCTTCCTGAAAGAACTTAGAAGCTGCCTGTTGGGGATTTATGAATGTGTTTCTATTTTTAGATATTTATTGAAGCCCTAATATCTTCTTTTTTTTCTTCTTTTTCTGATTAGGTCTACTGATATAAGTTTGGTGCAACAGTAATTGCGGTTTAAATGGTTAAAAATAATTGCAAAAACCACAATTACTTTTGCACCAACCTGATACAAAAGTATTTTTATAGTTAACCACAGTTATCAATTTCATCAAAAGTGGGGAGCTCCCTAAGGTGTTTGGTACTCTTCAGTGGGGTCAGGAGTTCAGAAATAAACTCCCTAAGAAAAATACTGTATCTACATCAGGGCTGTCCATGGAGTAAATAAAACTATCTGTTGCTTAAATTAGATCCCTATCTTTCTGGTGGAAGTTTTAAACCAACAGCATGGTCTGTCTGTGTGGGAAATGCATGAATTCCATGGTGAATCTTTTCGCTAGTTGGTAAACCATCCAAATTTCTAATTTCTATCTCTTGAAAACAAAAATATGTTACCCTCTTTTACTAGGAATATGATGGAAAAGCATATGTAGTTTAAGTCCAAATTTTCTCAATTTCACATCATAGTTTCTTTGATTGAGATTTTTTTCATATCTTGCTTTGCTTGTTCGACTTCTTTGTCCACTAAGAAGATCAGATCAAGAGCAGGGTCAGACCTTTAGAAACCATGTTGAGTATTCAAAGGGATGCTCATGTCTTTATCTCCTACCGAACGGTATTTAAAAATAAAAACATAAAAACAATACCAAACTATAGGATTGTGTAAGAAATTAACGACGTTTTTCACCGAACAGGACTTCATTTCTGTTTTCTTTTCTGGAAACATCAAATATCAGTTTCTTTTTTAAAAATGTATCACTGTTCCTGCTTTGCTGCTGCCCCAGCACATTTCTTAACCTCTCTTTGGGTAATCTGACACTGGGTCAGATCTACTGAGCTATTTGGAAATCTAGTTCCAAAGCCAGAAGATGTTGGTAAGCGAAAAAGAGCTCAGTACATTGTTCTCCTTTACAAAACTTTCTGATATCATTGGCAAGTAACATATACCCTTCAGGCTAAAGATTTTGCCTTTAAATGTTGAGGAATGACAAAGAATGTTTTGACTGTTTAAAACATCCTGTTGGAGAGAGAATGCGTTCTTATTTTCATATCTTGGTGTCGGAATTATTGTTTGTCTCACATTGTGTTCCAGCTATCGGAGAAAAGCAAAGCCGTAGAGTTAGAAGTTTTTGAAATGCTGTGGAGTTGAAGAATCTTCTGGAATTTGTCATGAGCAGCTTCTGCATTTCTCTGGCATGTTAGAGTAGAGGGAGAGAGGGCATGACAGGGGCGGAGTTCTCTGGGGGCTCAGCATCACAGGCCCACTATTTTAGGACCGGAAATGACCTTTGCGATCATCCAGTGAAGGTTTTGCTAACTGGCTGTATGTGCCAAATCTGCTTTGTTTCTTTGTTGGTGTGAACAGTGTTCCTAGAATTTGAATGCGTTTAGCTGGGGCCTCTTTGCTCCAGTTCACTATGGATCCCACTATCCCATATTGCTTCAACCTGCCTGGCCCCATAGGCAGTTGAGTTTGTGGAACTGACACCTTTTTATAGAACTGCCATCAGTTTATGCTGATGCCGTCTCCTTTGAATAAAGGGATGGTCTCAGAGGCTGTGAGAGACGGTGTTTTCCTAAGGTCATGTAGCGTTAAGGCCAGAACTCAGTCAGAATTCGTGACTCCTAGAGCGATGTCATTTTCATCACACAATTAGGAGTTGGAAACTTAAATTTACCCCATTAGCTATAGCTTTCAAAAGAAAGGGAGGATGGAAGGAAGGAAGGAAGGAAGGAAGGAAGGAAGGAAGGAAGGAAGGAAGGAAGGAAGGAAAGGAGAAAGAAAGAAAACACACAGATTTAAAAACAAATATTATAAGTAAATTCACAACCTGCTTATCTAATGCTATCACAGGGGGGAAAAATACAGTAGATAAACTCAACAGGACTGCCCCACGTTATTTTCTCAAAACATTTCTAGGTAGAGGCCTATTAATTATTTTTCTAGCAGTACTTAAGGAAGCTTTTAAATACAATATATGAGCATCAAGGAATAACGACATATTTTTCCCTGTGGCAGGAATATTTTAGATGCATAGTTGGACATAGTTATCAGCATCTCCCAGTTACAAAATTTTGACAAACTCTGACTTTAGATGTATATTTCACACACCATTAGAATACATTAGAATATATTATCAATTCCCTTAGGGCAGGGCTCTTCTTCCTTGTTCTACATATTTTGCTTATTAGATAACTGTATGCACATGTTATGGCAGAGATAATAAGGCATTAAATTAGGAATGTGCCTGATTGAAATTTTCCAATTGAATTTTTTCATACTGCTCTAAGCATATGTGTATTTATGTTAAAGAACTATTGAGCATCTTTATTAGATGAGTAAAATTAATATAAAAGGCAAGTACCATTGTCTTTTCTTATTGATCTGGAGTTTAAAAAAATCTCCAGGATTTGAAATATGGTGTTTGGTTTATCTGACAAAAAAAAAAGAAAGGTGTCTTTGAAATTATTTGTCACAAAGTGAGATGATACCAAGGCTGATGTTTTACCTTACCTAGTACCTGGCATAGAGAAGCCATATTTGATGAATGAATGAATGAATGAATGAATGAGTAGATGAGATGAATGGGTTGATCAATAGTTCTTTGTAGCAGGGCCTTGACAGTGGATCTATTATCAGCTTTTTAAGGGTAAGAATAGTTAGTTATGTATAAAATGTAATCCAAAAATGAAACAGGTATTGTTCAAAATGTGGCTTTTAGAGGTTAAATGAGATAATTCATGTAAAGTATTGTGTACTTAATGGTTAACAGTTTACCTGTTATTATTATTGTTATTATTATTATTTGTTCCTTTTTCCTGTTATTTTTTGATTGTAAGTACCTGAGGACTATAGATGTATCTAAATGTGATCAATGAAATAAAAATATTGATCTTCTACTATGATTTGCGATTATATGTGAAGCAAAAAGCAAATGCTGAAAGACCTTGGCACATGCTTGAAACATGTACTGGTGAAAAGATGCAAACGTTTGTGGAGTAAAGGATGAGTAAATGCTAATTAATGCAAGAGAATCCTGCACCACGCAACTGGCTTTCTGGCTGCTTCCTTTTCTTGCATGATCAAGTCTCCTACGTGCTTAATAAAAAATTAAACCCACCTCGACCCAACTATGTTCGTGATTTACCTCTTTTACCCTTTTACCTCTTACTTGGCTGCGCCTGGGTCGGTCTGCCCTAATTCACTTCTCAGTTTTCCTTGGTTGGTAGTTCTCTCTCTTTTGTTCTCCTTCCTAAAAGTGGGCTTATCCTGAGTTTACATTCCTCTCTACTATTTCTCTGTTCTCTTTCTTAATGATATTATCTACCTACCAACTTTATGCAGGAGAAATCCAAAATCACAATCTCCAAGCCAACTCACGTCTTCTCTCAATTTCCATGTCTATAAATGTCTACCAGAAATCTTAATCCTGATTTGCCTTCAGCATTGCAAATTCAATGTGTCAGAATCTATACCACTCCATTACTAGTCATTTGAAAGTTCCTGACAATTTATCCTTGGCCTTGCTTCCTAATTTTGTCATTTCTTGCCATCAGGACTGCTCGTCTCCATACCTACACAGAACTGTAATTAGCATTAATACTTACCCTATTGCTATAGCCTCCTAACCAATTTCTTACCTAATGTTTAAACCCTCTGGCCAACTTACACATGGCTGCTTCATATATACCCCAGATTGTCCCTCTCCCTTATGATGATAGCTTCTGTAGTTTCCCAAGCCCTCCAACAACGACCATACTTTTTAGCTGGGAAGTTGAAACTTTTGATGGCCGTAAATGCTCTTTCCAATGTCATCTCACACTGTTTTCTTATATACTCAACATACTTAAGTTGATTTGGCCCAATCACTCTTTCCTTCTTACCCATGGTGACTTATGCCGTTTTGTCGAACTGGAATGTCTCGTCGAAATCCGTTATTCAAAGACCACTTCGTAGAACGCCTTCAGGAAATAACCCCGAATCAGTACCTTTGGAAGTGATCTCTTGTCTGACGTGGCACTGCCCTCTCTTCGATCTCCTTTTGGGACACTAACGTGAACACTTCCTGCATCGTGGTTTTGTCACTTTTCTTTAATTCTCCTACTGAATTCTAAGTGCTCTGAGATCAGGAGGTGATGTTTTAATTATTTTTTTTCTCTTCATTTCCCAAAGCTTCTACTTCACGCTGCTGATATCAATGACATGTATTAGGCATCTGTTGAAGGATTTTCTGGTAAAAATGTGGTTTAAAATAAGTTCTATTTTAAGACTAGATTTTGAGTCTTAACTACAGTAGTTATAGCAGTGGCCCTAAACCAGACATGGTGGGATTTAATCCCTGCCTTCTGTTCTTTGTAGAGTCTGAGACTAGATAAGATAATAACTTTACTTACATTGAGTTTTCTTGTGTGCTGAACTTAATTATAATATTTGCCTCCTAGGATAATTATCGGCAGTCAATAAATAAAAGTGTGTTTTCTTTTTTTTTTTCTCCAAGAAATGTTTTAAAGAAGTTCTAGGATATTATAGAACATTATCAGGATATTGTACCATAGCTGGTTTCCCTGAAGTCATTTCATACCAACCCTTTGTCAAGGGTACATGTGTATTTTATAGACTATAAACCCAGTAGCATAGTTCAAGAATATGGTTTAGACTTGGGAGCAAGACAGTCTGAATTTGAGTGTAGATTCTGTCATTAGCTATGTGGTCTTGCTCTTAGAACAGTTCTAAGCTATTTTCTCAACTGCAAGTGGGCTCATAATTCCTTTTGTGTAGGATTTGTGTGAGGATTAGAGATAATATACCTTAAATGCTGACCAGATCACAGGCCACATTCAGTAAGAAAGCCGAACAACAATCTGGGTAGGCGCAAAGGCTTTGTGGACTTTTAACCTTGACTTTTAACATTTTATTTTAGCCAATAATCTCAAGTGTAGCTCCTTAATGGTTTCCAATCCTCTCATGGAAATACTGTTTCGTGAACAGAGTCATCTGACATTTTAATCGGTTCCTTTTCGAATAGACCCTGGTTTCCCTGCCTGTCTTGTCCCCAGATCTTGTCCTAGGATCAAAATGCATACTTAATTTTTGAAGTCCAGAATCAATTTTCTCATAATGAGAAAATTCGGCTGAAGAAGGAAAAAACATGCAAAAGACTCTCCTGTGCCATTTAGACATCCCCATTGCCATAACCATGTGACTGCTTTCTAGTTACTCAGATATCTGCTCGGTGCTGTGTAAGTTATGTATCTATTTAAGTAAACTGTACTAGTAGCAATCAAAGGCTTAATGATTGCTTATATTTTTCCACTATGAGATATATTGAAAATTGCAGACATCATGGAGCTATAGCTGACAGAAACCCAGTATCTTGTTATTCAAATAGCTTTAAACCTATTGTTATAGCCCACGATAAACATTGCCTGTGATTAGATTATGAGTAACCTATCTGGGTGGCATTTTAGGCATTAGGCTAAAAAATGTCCCCCCCTTTTCTTATGCCCTTATTTTTCAGAAATACTGTCTTTGAAATTTTGGCCAGTACCCACTCCTTTGTGTGTGTGAGTGTATGTGTGTTCTTTTTTTCTTTTCTTTTTTTAGAAGCCAATGTGACTTTAAAAATATAAGGAACAAGGAAAGAAAGGGAAACCTTGTTAACTTAGGATAGTTTGCTGAGTCAGCATGATGAGATGAATCAAACACAATTTGAGTCAGGTTTGCTACTTCTTATGACCTTGGACAAGTGTCGTTCCATTTGCTGGGCCTCAGTTATCTGTTAGAATGGGGACTTGGATTATATGGGTTTAAGACCTCTTCCCGTTCTTCAGTTCAGTGATTTTAAGTGATTTGAACTTCATCAAGTTTTGTAGGGGAAGAGAAGTTGGTTTAGATCAGAAAAGAGATTATGTAATGACCACAATTAAATATATAGCACTGCACTAGCTGAATAATGGATAGAGAAGCCTGGATCTCTAGCCAGAGGCGTTTGGTCTGAGTCATGTCTGAACAGACAGAGCAGAATGACTGAGATCGGGATGGATAAAGTACAGGAGTCTAAGGGGACTCTGACTCTCCTTTTATATAAATGCTGACAGTAGGTCAGTGCCTGTGGCGTAACTTCTGGTATAAATTATGAATTTCTTCTTGATATTTAATGAAATGCTCATTGCCATGTCAAGATGTCATACTACTTTTCCTACTACGTCAGGTGAAGATTTTCAAAGTGACAAAATGTTTTAGACCTGAAACCCACGGAACGTGCTGCTGTCCCGAGCAGTTCGTAAGGCGTTGGGAAAGTTCCAGGAAACGAATGAACGGTTTTCTCATTTCGTTTTCAGTCTTAGGGTTCAGGAATTTAAGCCGGGGTTGTGAGAATGAGAGGGAAAGGTAGAGGGGTGAGAGCCTCACCACAAACCAAATAGTTGTGAAGGGAAAGTCAGGATTGTTTTTCATCGACTCTCTGATAACATTTTCCTCCATCTTCTTCCCGACATAATCCCTCCCCTCCCAGACACACACACACCTTCTTTGCATCACTGTACCTCCTGGGCACCCCAACAGGAGCAGCTGTAAACTCCAATATCCCAAGGGAGGCGTCATCCTTTTCATCCTTGTGGCGGGCTGAGAATTGATTTGAGCAAAGAGAGAGAGGAAGACAGACATCACAGTAACAGAATAATAAGGACCCAGTTTTTCTGTCACAGTTTAATACGTGAGTGTCCTCCATGAGGACAAGCATGCTGAATAAAGAGATCAAAACCCGACAGGTTCGCATGACCAGATTTGGGATGCAGGTTGCCTTGCTCTACTAAGACATTCTATTTTGCGCCTCCGCTGCCTTGAGAAATTTTGAGTTTGTGTTTCTATTGCTACTGATGAAACTTTTATATCAGGAACAAGAAATGAAAGGGGAGAAAGAACCAAGAATCTATACTACTCCACGTGTGAGTAACAGTAAAACTGTCTTCCACTTCAGCAGTGGAGTTCAGCCCAGATCCAAGGATTAGCTGGCTGCCCAGGTCATAGGAGCGCGTGTTCAAAAGCTTTGTGAGGCAGCAGACGCCCCACTCAGTGCCAGTGAGAAGGAAAGCAACTCCAAGGGATGGTGGTCAAGGCTTTCTCCTCTCTCCAGATCCCTTAGGGTCTGGCCACAGCACTGGTTTCGTGTTTTCCTCACACTACCATTCATTTCCCTCCTCAGCTTGGAACCCACAGCGATCAGCACAATCCCCAGGGGTGGGGGTGGGGATGGGGGCAGCTTGCCTACACTCACCTTGGCTTTCGGTTAATGAGCTCGCTGTAACCTGAGGCAGGTAAGTTAACCTTTCCGTGCCTCAGGTTCCTCAGGTTCCTTGCTCTGCCTTAGAACAGCAAAACGTAGCAGAAACTCAGTAAATACGTACAGCTATTGTGATCATTGGTGTCGGTGTTCACATGTTAGTCCTTCTCAAACCTTAAGAGCTGCTTTCTTTGTGTAGTCTCCCTATCCCGACTGTCATCTGGCCACGCCAGTTACCTTCCATCTGCCCCTTCAGATCACCCTCCAACCATCCCCACTGGCTTCTGCTCCAGGAGTGACTTCTGGAGACCATATCCACAGGGTTCCTGCGTTCTGTGCCTTCTTGCTGGTTTCAGCAGATGCACAAGCTCAGTAGGAGATTAGAGAGAGGAAGACAAGCGAGGACAGAATATTTATTCTCCAAATGACTGCCACCGACAACCCTCAGCCTGTTCTGGCTCTATGCTTCAAGCAAAGGTCACAGCTTCTGAAAAGCAAGGCTCCTGCACCGCTGTCCATCTCCCTGGCTCCGCAGCCATCCTTCAGGCCTTGGGGTGTTAACAGCTCCCCTGCTCCTCACTCTGGGTTCCCATGTGGCCTCGTGTGGGTCCCCTACACACTGTAATTAGTCCCCTTTACAGTGAGTCCCTCTCTGTAAACCCTTCTGCAATCATCCCAGGTTGACTGTGCCATCTGTTTCCTTTGAATCCCTTACTGATACATTTCCTCTTTCTTCCTAGTAGAGATTCTCAAACTTTACTGTGCACGAGAACCAATTAGTGAGTTTGTTAAAAATGCAAATCTGCAGATTCCTGACTCCAAACCCTGGAGACTCTGCTGTGCAGGTCTGACATGGGACCCAGAAATATACATGATTAACAAGAGCCCTGGGGACTCCAATAGCTATGGAAGTGCCCTGCTTATGAAATATTGCTTTTAACTGCCCTAGCATTTATTTCAGTCTGTTTGGAATTTTAATCTTTTTACAGATTTGCCTTCTCGGCAAGACTATAACACATCACATACCTACTGTGTGCTAAACACCCTCCTAAGTTTTTACATCCACAATAGTTAAGGATCACAAACCTGTTTAAGGTAGTATTATTCTTACTTTATAGATGACAAAATCAAGCGTACCTTGAGTGGTCTGCTAAGAGCTGTAGTTCTCAGAGATCAATCCACCTCTCTGTCTGCTGGGATCCAAAATCTCTGCTCTTCTCCTGCTGTGCTGCTACCCTACATGTGACGAAAACTTGGCGAACTTAACATTGGAGTGATTTTAAGCACCACTGCAAATAAAAAAACAAAAAACAAAATAGAATTGAACTTAGCCTTGCAATACCAAGGGAGGGGCTAATTGATTTTAACAAGCTGAAAACTCTAGGCATACATGAATTTTGTAACTAGTTTTCTCTTTGATGATGTATTTGCAGGTTCCTCTCTCATTGTCCTCCCTTTTTCTTGCCCTCACTCTCCCTTGCTCGTACTTTTCCCCTCCACTATCCTTTATTGGTCGACACGTGACCTGAAATATGATTTGTAAAAGGAAAGTATTGAAAACTAGCATAACCCATGTGAATGAGAACAGGGACTTTTTCAAATAATCAAAATTCTGTTTTTCTTGGTGATTTATTAAAAACTGTAGTCCTGCCTGACACAGCCTTAGCATCAACAAGAACGTGTGATGGCCTGAAAATATTCACAATCCAGCCATTGATTTATGTGCTATTATGTGAAAGTGTATTTAATGCATTTACGAAGGAAAGCAAAATGAAGATGTAAGGAAAATGAGCTCCACTGACTTTTCTCCCATAAATGCTATTTTCTTGTATAAATGGTTCCCAGTATAATTGTCCCCCTTTCTTGCCCTCACTAATTTTGCCTTCCATTGTTTAATTACTTTTTTTTTGTCTGTCAATGATGAGAATGGATCTGAGAAATAATTCTGTAGGAGGTGGTACTCTTGGGCAACTTGTGAGTTTAATCCAAAAAGTACTTATTAAATGCCTGCCACATAATACTGTCAAAAATTTACAAGCTTGGCAATTCTACTCCAGTAATAATCCAAGGATTTGTTTGTGTAAGGTACTTCTATACTAGATATTGTCATTCAGTGTCTACCTTGGGAAAGCGTCGTGAGCTTGAGAATTATGTCAAGTTTACAGGGCTAAGAATTGTACGTAGAAGTACTCCCTGACCTTATTACTTCCTACAGGGCACTAGTTCTTACTAGCTGGTGGCCTTGGACAATTACACAGCTCTCTAAGCTCCATCTTTTTATCTGTAGGAAAAAGAGCCACTGAACGTAACAGTCATCCTTGAGAGTTATTGTGAGAATGAGAGTAAAAACAGTAGATCTCACACACTCGTATTATTATTGTTATTAATATTACCAAGTGTCATTCTTATAGTACCTGAGTGTCAGACAACTGGAGAACTAGATACACGCCTGTGGGCTGTAAACCAGGAAACTGATTTCCTCAAAACTGGGCAATGCGTGGGAGAGCTGGACAGCTCCAAGTTTTATACCTCAAGTCGCAAACAAGTTTGTATACCGGTTCAGAAAAAGAAAGGCTTTATAAATGAGCTCAGCTGCTTTTTTCCTTTACTTGACAAGTATTAAGGTATTTCAAACTGTGGTCCTATTTAAGCCTGCTACAGAAAGCATGGGCTTCTCGGGGCTTGAAAATACAGACAAAACATTGATTTTGCTTCTTTTCAAAGTATTTTGTTGTTACTACTCTTGTTGTTTTTCCTATTGTTTTCTTTAGAGAGTAGGAACAGGCAGAGGCAGGGGGAATACAGTGAACTCCCCCAGTCAGCCCATTTGGTGGTTTATAGTACATATTTACAGTGAATGTGAAATTGTGGATTATGCATTCACTCAACAAACATTTACCCTGAGTCAGGAAATAGAGGAAGTGCAAGATTTTAATTTTTTTCCTGGTTTCCATTAGTCAGGTTTGCTACTTTAAAATCTTGTTTGATGCTGAAAACCATCAATTAATAATCATTTTACTTAGAGCTGACCCTGAAATGTCTCGAGTTTGCAAAAGGGACGTGCCAGTTATCGATAGGAAAGAGTGTATGAGGTGGCGGAACCTCACTTCCTGAATCTGTTTTTCGCTTCTGCACCTCATGGTGGTCTCCTCCCAGCAGAGGTGAAGGTGGACTCTGGGAGAGGAACCACTGGGTTGGAGCTGCGAGACTGAGCCTACGTGAACAAAGGAGACTGAACAAAGGAGACACTAGTAACCCTTCAAGGGAAATTCTGTGTCGTCACTGTCTTTGCCTTCTTCTCTATTCCTCTGCTCACACATTCTTAGGATTAAACTGTTTTAATCGTCTTTGACCACCTCCTCATGCCTCCTGGCTTGCTTGCCTTGTCAGCTCACACCCAGTGATGACTGGTCCTCCTGAATGGACATGTCTTGATAAAATACCAGTGCCCTCGGTCAAAATTGCAAAAGATAAAAGGTATTCATGTCCTTTTCTTCTGATCCCGCTACACCTCTACTGAAGTCTGCCATGACTCTCTCTGAGAAGTTTTAAATTCCATCCAGAATGTTCTGTATCTGACTCTTAATTCTAATTTTAGCACTACAAAATCCCAGGCCGTGGACATTAGTTAGCTGCCATTCTTCAGCTGATATCTATATGATATTATACATATATATACATATATATACACACATATGTATGTATATATATGTATATACCTGTGTATATGTATGTATGTGCATGCATATATATATATATGTATACATTTAAAAAAAAAGATTTGAGATCATGTTGACTGATTATAAGAACAAAATAATTTCAGATAGGCATCCATCCATCCATCCGTCTGTCCGTCCGTCCGTCTGTCCATCCATCCATCCATCCATGCATCCGTGCTGGCGGTATCTACTGAGCACCACCTCTGTATCAGTCATTGAACTTCATGTTGGGAAGACACCAACACCAAAAGCGTGGGCTGAATTTAAGTGCCTAACAAGTGGGTGGATGGCCGAGGGGTATGTGGTGGAGACACCGAGGGTTTGGCAGGGTACCCAGGGCTGTAAACGGTTCCTGAAATTCTCACCTGTGGAGACAGAGTTAGCTTGGCCCGAGTCCCTCTGTGGCGCTATGGTGAGGACATTGGGTAGTGAAGTGTTGTAACTCTGCTGTGACCTTCACTATCTAGACCTGGGGCAGCTACTGGCAGCCTTCTGCTCCTGGAAACGCTAGCCTAGAATCGTGGCAATATTTTCCACTGAAAATCTCAGGCACATTGTCTGGTAGAAGTATGAAAATACTTCTAGGTTAGAAGCCTCCGAGGAACTCCAGAATAGATGATCATTATAGACATGAAATTTGAAATCAGAATGATGACCAGTTGGATAGGAACATATGCTGTAAAGCCAGTTAGGCCTTTGTTTAAATGATGGCTCTGCCTGGTACCAACGGTGTGACCTTGGCAAATTTCTTCACCTCTCGAGGCCTCAGTTGCTTTATCCTAAAATGGGGAGAATACCTTCTGAGATGTTGTTTGGCTGAGTCAGTGGGAAAAAAAAGAAAAACATCCAATGAGTCTTAGGATCATGGCTGTGACAAAATGCATACTAAATATTACCAATAATAATAATGATAATAATAATACACTTAATGTATGGGGATAATCAGACCGTCTGGGAGTATATAACCCCTTGAAGTTTTTGACTTTCCATGTACCCATCATCCCCAGCTCTGTAAATGTGTTTTTGTTCTCACTTTAGCCTTTTATCAGGATTCCCCAAACTCACTGATTAGCCTGGCTCTTAGGCGCCAGCCTGAAAAAGAATTTGACTTTGTCAGTATTGGGAAAATATTTGTAGAATAGTATAGGCAATAAATAAATATGGTGTAGACTTTGAGTCGCTTTAAAAAAAAAATTGTGCGTGGGGTAAAAAAAAAAAAAAAAATTTCAGACGTACAATGTTAACTGGGTTTGGTTTAGTATTTGGACAAAGAAATCCCTGAACTGAGCAGAGAGATAAGCGCCTTGACTTGCAATAGATTAAGAGGCCTGCGTTGGTGAGAACAAACCCGTTTGAGGCGCTCGCTGAGTGCCACCACATTTAGATTTAAGATTAACTGCAGCCGAATGGTGCAGCGGCTGTTTGTTTTATGAAACAATCGCTAATGACATTAAACAGACGGAGCCCCTTCCAACATGATTGTTCATTTGCGATAAACTGAGAGAAGCCCACAAGAGACTGCAAAAGAAAACTCATGAGTGCTTCATTCTGAGGCTCTCGCGATATTCTGTTGGAGGTGACAGTTCATGGAAGTGAGTGGGGACCTAAATCAGATCACATTTAGATTGGGGGGGTGTAAATCAGTAGAGAATCAATGTGAACTTGCTTGGTTTTACATTTATATTAAGGAATTGAGTAATCATAATTTCATGACAAGTTTTCCAAGGGGTATTTGTTTCCTTCCCACCTTCCCTCCCTCCCTCCCTTCTTTCTTTCCTTCCTTCCTAATGCTCTTTATTCATTTCTCTTACCCCTGCAGCTCCTGGAAGCATAAAACTGGCACTGAGCATCAGCTATATTTAAAAGAGTACTATCTATTAGTTCAATTAGACGTTAGACATTTACTTTTCAATAGATTTGAAGCCTGATTTGATTTAGACTCTGTCATTTAAAATTAAGAAAGCAGAACTGTGTACAGATACTTTCAGCTCTTAACGTCTTAATTGCAAATTCAGATAAGGATGAGACGGGACGATCTCTCCAAACCAAAGGTATTTGCTAATATCTGAGCTGGAAGTGTTGGTAGATTCTGTATTTACTAGTTCAAGCATTCACCTCTGGGTTTTTATTGAACTTTCAATATTTTTTTGGTTGAAACAACTCAGTGTGTGCCAACATGAAGAGACTGGATGTGGGTAACATGTAAACAAGCCTGACTTGCATTTTCGTTGTTTTGGTCCAGTTCAAAACTGAAATAGTGTACATTTAAGAGAAAAAAAACAAGTCAAAGGCCACGTTGCAGCATTAAGCCTTTGTTTTATACACAAAGAAATATATTAACGAAAAGTGTTTTAAGTGCTTATTATAGAGATGGTTTGTTTTGAAACATGGGCTTTTTCACAGCAGTTTTACACTTCATTGTGTACCATGAAAGACATTCTAAGTAGAGGTTGTCAGTCTCCCATCAGAAGTAGAGTACTGCTGGGGAATGGAGCCATTTAGGATGTCACTCAAGCAGGACTAATCTAGAGTAGATATCTTATAAATAACCAGTAACGAAAAAACAAATCATTCCTCTCCCCGCCAGAGCAGAGAGAATTACTGCTTAGGAGAAGGAAATCTTCATGATAAAGATTTACAGTTTGAATTAGTGAATTGTTTGGAGCAAAGCACTGCAAAGAGTTGCGATGACAATCTTTAGGGTAGAGTTCAGGAAGCTGGAGCGATGCCATTACAGGAGGCTTTTGTACACCTGCACCTTTCTCTTTGCTCTTGAGGAGGTGGGGTTAGAAACCCTAAAAACCTACCAGTTACTAGATAAGGGTTTATGATCATGTTTTGTTCAATGTCTACTGTAATATATGCTCTTCCTCTGGCACCCCAAAGATATTTTCCATATTAATAATGACCTTTTTTTTTTTTTTGTTCTACACATTTAAAGTGATGGTAGCACATAATGAGTATTTTTTTTAACTTTATGTTATTTCAGTTGTCTATTTCATTCTGTAATTTCTTGAAATAAACACTGGCTTGTGTAGGTATTTGCAAGTTCCTTGGTTTTGGAAATCTTACTCATACTTCCCTCTCTTCTCCTGTCCTCTTTAAAGTGCCTAAAAGGAGCTATCCTAATTCTAGGAAAGGGGGAGGGTAGACGGACAGGCTTTATGAAGACCCATTCTGATAGCCATAGTTGTCAGAGAGGCAGAACCTGATTTTCTTGATTCTGATAAGTACAAATTCCTCTTGTTGGGGCTCCTGTTATGCCCAGGTTGTGGTGATGTGCAGGTGAATGAATAGGAATGCTTTGCTGGTTAAAATAATCTCGGTTCCCCCAGCGCACTCCAAATCATTCTTTTATTCCGAGACCAAGAAAGGGCCTATTTCCTGGATTTTTGAGCCTGTCTATTATAGTAATATACCATTCTGATACCCTAGCAAACAGAGAAGAGGGGAAACGTCTATTTATATATCACTTTTTATTATTTTTATTTTTTTAGTAGCTCTATTTTGATGGGGTTGGGGGTACAATGGATTTTATGGAATGCCAGAGCTTTCCATTTTATTGCAGCTATTCCCACACATGCTGCAAGTTGGAGAGAACAGATGCTATCTGTATTTTTCAGGTGAGAAAATGAAAGTACACAGGCTTCCTTAAGATCTGGCATATAGATTTATCTGGGATATATCAGAGTTGGCAAAGCACCTTCCTGAAGGATCAGGACCCACTTTGGGTTTCTGGCGCAAAATAGTCATCTTAGATTCCTCGTAACCTGCAGTGGGGGCCAGGGTCAGGAAGCATCCCTTGATTGCTATTTATAGGGGCCCCTCATCCAGGGGGAAAGTCCTCATTGCTAAACTAGAATCCTTGGAGTCAGCAGAGGCGAATAGTCCCTGGTACATGGGAAGCTGACAAGCTTTTTGAACATTGCATGTTGCAAAGTAAATCCTTAGTATAAAAATGCATATGCTGCATCTTGTTGTCTGGGCCGTTAGTCATTTACACTGAAAAGAGAGGATGCAGTTCTAGAACCAGGCTGTGTGCTCTGAGAATCCACAGACTTTGGAGACTGGGTGTCTGGGGGCGGATTAACAGCATGGGCTGAATTCAAGGGCATTCTGCCCTGATATGTGGGGCCATGTCAGGTAGATGTAAGTAAATATGACTAAAAATGAATTTGCTTTCCACCAACAACAGTGTAATATACTGTCCTATAATACAGATATAGATCGATCGATAGATACATATAGGTATATAATCAATAATTCAGGATAAGAAGTTCTCTGTAAAAAATGCATGATGTAGTTACTTTGACGATTCATTTGGATATTTATTTAACCACGAGCTCCCTTTTCCGAACGTAATACGCAGTTTCATAGTATGCAGAACTCATTTAACCTGAGTTTTGTGGGTTCTAGTCTAGATGGAATAAAGACAGACTTGATATGCCCAAATTAATGTCTGTTTTGAAGAAAAGTCATGCCATTTGCTACCCCTCTGAGTGAGATTTAATAGAAACCATAGTATAGGAAGTTACAAGACATCGAAAATTCACCAATTTAGTTCTTTGAAAAAAGTAAAGTCAAATTTTATTAAAATATCTCTTCTAATTAAAAAAAAAATCGTAGAACAGATAAAGACATGAATTGCTTCGAAACCCACAAAATATCCTTTGTGCCGGCCCCTTGTTTGTAAATGTGTGCATAGAGTACCTGAAATATACAAACAAAAAAAGATATACTGTCCTTCTTTCAGATCCTGTCATAATCTAGCTCTGTAAGGAGGCCTCGTTACATGTTAGCCGATTTGATGCCCCTGTCATCCTCTTGAAATATTTGTTGAATGAATGGATGGATGCATTCCCCATCTGTGTAGTCGGCTCTCAATTATCCATTGTAATGGAGTTGAAATGGAAAAGGAACATTTGAGAGTGAAATCCACAAATCATTGAGAAAGTTCACGGGAGCCGTTCCATTCAAAGTTTCCCACCAAATCTTTGATCCAACTTCACTTAAATGTGGCAAAAATGGCCACAGGTGACTTTTTTTCTCTTGTTCCTGGCTCTACTGACGAGTTCCTCAGGAACAGAATTCTAAGTTAAGAAGCGGAACAAATGTTTACGTAGAGCCAACCGGCTGAATGATTGTCTCTGAATAATCACAGCCGTGGCTTAGGCCTCAGTCATTCTCCCTGTAGAGTTTAGGGGAGAATTTCTTTTTTAATCAGTTGTTGGTAAACGTGGACTAAGAGGATGCTGAACATCTTTGCAGATGACTGTCACCTCTGCAAAGGCATAGAGAGGGTAAAACACAATTTAAATGTTCTAGGGAGTGCTTTCAGGTACTGAACTTGGGTAAAAGAGAGCTAGGCGTGTCCTTTTGGAAGAGTGAATTAAAGATAGGACTGGCATGTGTCCATGTGTGCATGTGTGTGTGTTTCCATCTGTGCACTCATGCTCCGGAGGGGGAACACTTGGGGTTCCCTAGGTCCTAGACCCCTTGGAGAAATGAATAGGCTGTGTCAAGGTCACATTCATTCTTGGCCTGTGTTTCAGAATATTTGGAAGGAAGGAATTTTTTTTTCCTTTTCTTTGAAAATGTCTAGCGGCTTCCCATTAAGTTACTTTTGAAAGCTCTTATGGTTTGGGAAGAAAAACGTGGCCATAAAATCGGCATGGTTTCTGACTAAAGGCCTGCAAGCGACAATGGTAGGCTAACCAAATGCCAGCCAGAGTTGATAACACCGAGTGGAGTCATGGCTGAGCTGCACAAGCCCAGGAAACCAGCTTTATGTTGCATGCAAGATCGCTGGTGACTGATTTTATTCCTGTTGGGAAGAAAATGCAGACAACACACGCGTATCTTCTTTCTTACCAAGCACCGCCCCACCCCAACACCACCCTCCTCCTGTGATATTTGAAAATGGGGTTTCTTACATTTGGATATAAAGTCATAAAACATAATCTTTAATACCTCCAAATAGCCTTTGATTTTCAGCTAGGAAATAATATACGCCTTAAGTGTATTGTCGTTATACCTACAGACTTTGCTAAATGACTACAACACCTGAATGTAAGACTATATACATTTTAATGTATTTGCATAACAATTATAGCATATACAAAAAGCCCAAATGTACCTCTGAGATGAATTTATTAAAAATGGAACCTATACTTCAGGAAAAAGGCAATCTGTAAGCAGTAGTAGTATTAGTTTGTTAAACTCCTTTACTGATGTTTTCTTTCAGTTTTTGTTTTTTAAGAGGGTAGCCGCAATAGTTAATAGGAACTTTTAGAATACCCTTTGATGGTTTTCTTTTGCCGTGTCTCATATATACCAACCTTCTTTGATAATGAAAGCAGTCTGATATTACAGACCACGCAAAAAAGTCTCTGAACGTACGTTCATTGAAAGCATCCAATTGAATTGACATATCTTTGCAAAGAAGTAAGCATATCTATAAGCACTGGTGTACAGTTTTAAATGATTAATACAAGAAACATGTTTACGTATGCATAGGAACATCTAATGATACACTGGGCTGTGTGTGTGTGTGTGTATGTGTGTGTGTGTTTGTGCTTCTTTGTCTTTAGTTATCATTTGCCCGTGTTAATTGGTAATGCCGGTAGGTCATGAAGACTGCAAAATCCCATCTACCATTTCCAAAGAGAAGTGAGACATCATCTTGGTGTAAACTTACCTCTGGTTCTTACTCTTACCTGTCTTTCATTTTCAATCTGTAGATGAAAATACAATTTAGTGAGAAGAGAGCAAAGGGTTCACTTTGGACTGGTTTTGTTCTAAGCAGCATATCATTTTCACTCTTTTAAGCCTCCCAACAGTCCAGTGAAGTAGTTACTTTTATCCACCCATTTTATAGGAGAAGAAACTGAGACACAGAAATGTTAAATAACTTTCCCAAAGCTAGTCAGCTGACCAGAGCCATCTGTGGGGCCCAGCCACTGGTTCTGGAATTCATGCTCTAGATCACTGTGCTGTATGCTCCTCAAATACCGTGATATGGTAAAGACATAGATAAAGGAAGGAATGTGGAAGAGTAGAGTAATTACTAATTCCTGTCATGCTCAATCGTGCTGGGCTAACCAGTTCTTTAATTAGACCACTTTTAGTTTCAATACCCAGCAGTTCTTGCTGAAAAGAATAGGACCTCTGGCAGTGTGTTCTGAACTGCTTGCCAGAGGTAAAGAGAGGTGTGTTTCTCCTGTTTGCTTCAGGAAAGAAACATACATAAAAGTAAAGAATTAGTTCCTGTCTGGCATTTTATCAACTTCAGTAAAAAACTTTTATTATTTTTCCCTAGAGGCAGCTTGGATGAATTGTTTCAAAGTGCCTACCTGTTCAATGAGAAATCTATTCTCGCCTGTCACATGCACCTGTAACTTCCATTGATAGAACCTTTCAGAAAATGGAAATGAAATGTATGTGAGATTTCTCAAACGGAGAGAAAGCAGTGAAAGGAGAGGACTTGTGGCTCTCTTGTTATTGAAACAAAGAGTCAAATCTGGCTTTCTTTTTTTCTTGCTTGATTTTGAAAAAGCTGTTTATAAATAAAACACTTAACTCTTTTATGTCTCAGTTTCCCCATCTGTTAAATGGGAATAATAGACTCTCCAAGTGCCTGGACATTCTTGGGTTAAAAGGCCAAGTGAGTTTGGAATGAAAATATATCTATTTTCTTCTTCTGCTGCTGAGGGCCCCTTGAAGTAAGCAAGCCACAGAGCAAAGATGATGGCCTTTGTCATGTAGAGAGTGGACGGCCAGATGGCAAAGCCCATTCAACATAATGACTCTGACTCTGGTGGTTTGTAATTTATGAAGTAGTCTTCTAATCATAGGCGCTGTTGGCTGCCGGAGAGCTCACAGCATGGAAACAGTTTCTTCCAAAAAGAGAAGAAAAAAAAATCGTCACCCTGATATTCTTCCACCTAATACGATAAACAGTCTAAACCACGACATTAGCAAAGACAATTCTGATTTTTCTGTCATGAACCTTGAGGAAAGATATGGGACAGGTTCTCCAGGGAGACCTCTTCTCTTGACTTTCTCAAGGAAGAGGCAGTAACCGTTTTAGCCACCATTGTAACTTGTGTCTCCCAGGCCCTGATGCCTGGTGGGGAGAGACAAAAAGGGAAAAGGATAAAGAGTGAATGAAAAGAACAGGACAGAAATAATGAAAGGGGTTTGCACAGCTGGGCTGAGACAGAATATCCCCACCCCAAGGCAGGAGCCTGCGTTTTCCACTAGAAATCATAGACATCAGAAGGACATTAGCAGAATGTGTCTGACTTCCATAACCAAAACTTTTTTAAAAAAAAAATCTGACATACAATGCATATGGTGACTGTTCTGTAACCTCTTCTCACAATCTCTAAGATTCTGCCCCTCATCTCCTTTCCTGGAGCTAAAATTCTATTGTTTACGATCCCGGTTCTCTTTCTAATGTGACAATCGCCTTGCTCATCTAGCTACAGCTGAAGTCCGAGTTTCCACAGGATTTTGCTTCATTTAGAGACACGCACTGCCCCATTTTTTCTTAGGCGTGTAAGGAGACTAAGAATAACCCATCCACTACTTGGTGTTGGGTACATTTTCAATCTGGCATGCCCAAATTCCCACCTCCAGGGTGAGAAATAAATCAGTTTCTTTGAATAGCAATGAGAAGGAGGGGCAAGCATTTCAAAAGGGTAGATGATGTGACAGCAGGTTGTGGTGCCAAATGGGATTTTATGTTCTTATGAACCATTCAGTGTGAAATGATAGAGTCTTATCTGATTACGTGACTTTAGCCTTTATGGTGAGAAAATGGTTAAACACAGACAGAACCCTCTCCTCAGGTATTTCTTCTAACGCTTTTCTTCTTTCTGGAAAGCACGGCAGGAAAATGGATGATTTAGTTCATTTGATTCAAGTGGAACAGTTTAAATTGTTATGGCTTTGAGGTTTTTTGGTTCTTTTTTTTTTTTTAAGTAAATAGCTCTTTTTAGTAAAGAACTGTATCTACAGTATGTTCTTTTGCAGGTGGAGGCCTGTTGTGTGTCAGTTGATCAATTTGTGACATTTGTCAGCCACTGTGTCATCAGACAGTAGGCTGTCGGGACTTATATTAACAGGTCACAGCCAATGGAACTTTCTTTTTTTTAAAGCCAAGATGCTCAAAGTAGCCCAATCTCTGAATGAATTCTATTTAAATGAGGTTAGAAAGAAGCGCAGTAATACTGTGAGAACAGATATTCATAATAAGAAAAGCCAGGAGATATTAAAAAAAGATCACAAGCGATTACGGAATAAGAGCTTTCTTAAGCAGTGCTTTGAAAACTGGAAGTCGAATATAGACTAACCGAGCAAGAATAAAGGCAGCTTTCTTAGGAGAGAGAGAATGCCTACAGCTACTGGAATGTGGGACCCGGAAGTCAGCGAGCTGGGAGACAGGCCACCGGGAGAGGAGAAGAGTCTGTTCTCTCTGAGGTGGTATGTTTGCCAGATTAGAAGCATCAGTGCCCTCTGTTGTTCGCAAGAGAACTGCAGAATTGTCTGAGAACAGGCCAGGCATTTTTGCCTGTAAACAGACTTCTCTGCAAACTGTGATTGATGATATTCGGTAGAGGGCGGGAGGGAAGGAGGGAGAGAAGGCCTGATAAATTTCTGGCCACCTTTGTTTATTTGAGCACTAACTATTGTCCAAATGTTTAAAATATGAAATGTGCTAAATATGTTTTTTTTTTTCTGGCCTAGCTATTTGAGTTTATGGACTAAAGAAGGGCTCTTCAGAAGAAATTTAAATTTAGTAATTTAAATTTAGTGATGAAGATGGGATCAAAAAATGGAAACGTTTGTCTCTTAATTTCATCACTTCATTGTACTTTTTTGTTTTTGTTTTTGTGTTTGTTTTGTAAACCTCTATTTATACCTCGGCATGGAACAAACTTTGATAGGAGAATACTGGCGTTAGTATCTTGTGTTCTCCTTTGCACAATTTACGTTTCTCAGTACTGATCGTTATCTGTTGCCGACATGAGAAATACAGGCATTGGAAACTTTGTTTTTTTAAAACTAAAATAACGTTAAAATGAACATTGCTCAGCTATGTGTTTTACTGAATTCAAGATTACTGCAAGAATGACAACTTCATTCAAGCAGATCATTGGGAATTACATTAAACAGCTGCTGTTAAACAGCTGACGACAAGGGAGCCCATTTTCACGTCTGCAGCTCGGGGGGCTCCCCGCTCAGGGCTCAGAAACACACATTGTGTTCCTGCAGACCCACACACAGCGTGCTCCCTGATGCGCTGGTTGCCAAACATGGGGCTTTCTAATCACTGTCAGAGATCCAGGAAGTCCAAACCCAGCCAGACAAATGCAGGACAGCTTAGCAGAAGCAGCTTTCACAGGTGTCATCGGTAAGGTTTTAGGGAACCTGAGAGACATAACAAACAGTGGGGGATATTGGTCCGCAGCACCTGTTTGTCCGACAGCGCTTTGCCACGGGGGCTGGTGAATGGATCTGTCACTGATAGTATAACCGTGCAAAAAAATTTCTGGACACCTGAGCTGTGCAGGCTGCCTGCAAGCAGACTGCTGCTGGATGTCTCCTGGCTACTCCCCCTGTTCCATACACAGAATGGGCTGGAATATAGAGCATGGACCTGCTCAGCATGAAAAGAGATGGATGAGAGAGTTAAGTGAAGGGGGTGCCGTCCTATTTTAAAAGTTGGCATCTGAAGAATGCCACATAAACATAGATATCCTGGGGTGGGTCCGTGTCCCATTATGTCCTCGTTTGCTGGGATATGTGGTACACTCCAGCAGACCACACGTGTAGGCTACGTCTCGTGGTCATTTCTAGTTCACGAGGCCCCCTTTATTCAGCTGTGGATTTGCTCCGTGTATCGTGTTCTCGGTCACCTGCCTCAACACTCACACTCGATTCAAGTGAGCTTGAAAAAGTTGGCCTACCCTACAACACCCTTCCAAGTCCCATCACTTCCTAAATATGGGGATGATTTGCACTCACCATAAGGAGTAAGAAATTGTAAATTGACAGAAAGTCCAGGAACTTACGTGTGAACCCTGAGCAAGCACTACAGGGAAACTTAGAGGGGCCTGTGTGTTTAGATAGAACAAATTGCAAGGGAAACAGGGAAAATCTGCATTAAGGAGGAAAATAGCCTATGCAAATAGTCCTATTCATATTCAGACTCTTGGTTTGGTACTGATAGTAAAAAAATAGAGAGAAACAAGGCCACATTTTCAGTTCTTTGAAATGACTGGGAAAGTGTTTGCAGTTGGGGAAACAGTTGATGGCTTTGTATGTTGTCTTTTATTCTGCTAATTCTGGATGAAAAAGGAGGTCGCCAAGTAGAGTAGTCAGGCATTCTGGTAATTCTGGTATCACGGAATGCCCATTTCTTTCCCATTGGGGTAACGTGGATTACAAAATGTGACACTTGTCACCTCTTCTGAGCAAGTCTTGATCAAGGATGGAGAAGTCCTGGTGCTTTGATAAGTCTCCAGTTCTACCCTCTGCTTCAAAGAGCCTCTTCTTTCCTAACCTATATTTGTAAATCAGTAATTACATTGCGATACAGCCCTCTCAGAACACATATGTTTAAGTTTTGTATTTCAAGAGGAATGACTGTATTTCAGTAATAGTCATCATTTGAAGAGCATGTTACTGATATCGTAGAGCTAATCTTTATACACGCCCCTTTGTAGGTCAGTTGCAGGAAACAAGCAAAATGGGGTTGAGAGATTAAGCAATCGTGTACACACAATAAAGGTGGACATTTATTGGCCTCTACTCATTAATCATGTTTGGGGGCCTCAGGAGCACTGGTGTTCTTTGACTTATACCAAATACCATTTCTATAGATTAATATGATTTGGGGATTTGAATAGATTCTATGTAAATGGGTCCATGTCTCTCACTGTAAAATCAGTAAACTGAGGCTTAAAGCGATCGAATAGTTTGCCCAAAGCCACACAAATTTGTTCATAGTAGAACCAGAATCGGGAGAGCTTACACAGAGCTATTTTGGTATTAAGTGTCTACAAATTGTTTGACAAAAATCATAATATCTAGTGTAGGAGGTAATGCCCCATGCATCCAGTTCTTCTGCATTCCTGTATCAGGGATATCTGGAGAAAGAGAGAGAAACTGCTGGTGAGGGTGGGGTGGGAGTTAGGAAAGGGAGTCAGCCGTTTCGTTACATCCTTGTGATGACATAAAGGAACTATGCAGAGAAACTGAGCTGTATGAATGATCTTATGAGGACCCAGCCCTGGGACAACAGGTATATGAACACTGCCGTTATTTTTATCACGTGGCATTGTCACAGAGGCCAGTGAAAGAGTGAAGGGGGTGGTAAAGCAGACAGAGGAAGCCTGGTGGAATGGCGTCCTTACGTTAGGGTTTGTCTCTGCCACTTATGGGTTGATATGTTCCACGGCAATTTCAATAACTTCTCAGAATGTTTGTCTCAGAATCTATAAAAGGGGAAAACGAGCATTATTTATCTCACAAGTAGGGACAAGGACTAAATGAGATTGTGTGTACACAAGGATTTCGGAAGCTTTGAAGTCATATGTTTGTGCTAGACATGAATAAAATGATCGTGACACCTATAAAATTTATCAATTCTGTGCAGCCCGTTTTATGGGTTCTTCGTCCAGTGAAGTTCCTTTGCTAAATCCTACTGATAATTACTGCTGATAATCCACAGCCTTTTGAATGTGTTTTAACAAAATTAAATTAGGCTGCTTTAAGGAAAAAGTTCAGAACTTTATACAAACAGGTATGACACAAAACAAAGTGGAATGGTGTGTGTGTGTGTGTGTATGTGTGTGCACTCACACATGCACACGGGAGCATTACACACACTATTTGATAAGTAGACAATTTTTGGAATTAGGGACCGATTTTTGTTTACTTAGCACTTGGAAACTCTCTAAGATCTCCAAGGTGGGGTGAAGAATCAATGGTTAGTTTTACTCTTTCATTGGAAGTTTACCCGTCTACTTACACAAGCCACTTGTCAGCTGCAGAATATAAATACATGGCATAGTATTCCAAGTGATATCTTTGAACATTAATAATTCTGTCTACATTTTCAACTTCGTTAGAGTTCTTGTTCTCACATCAGGCAAGGAAAAAAAATGCTATGAAAATTAAGAAGTCTTAGCAAACAATTATTTTAGAAGTTGGCTCTGATACTTTAGCCATTTGCAATTATGTGGATTCCAGACTGGGTTGTAAAACACTGTACACATGAAGTTAATATTTTGCCAATTGGAGCATTTTGCCTGTAAGTATCAATGTTTAATCAGTGTGGTATTATTTTTCTTTTATTTAGCCTACCCTGGGCCTGTCATACATTTGTCTCATCCGGAAAAAGCGTATGCCATAGCATCAAGAGTGTAGCCTCTGGCAACAGAAATTCCTGGGATAATACCCTGGTTCTGTCACTTACTGGCTGGGTTTCCTTGGATTGGTTAATTTCTGAGCTGTATTTATTTCTCTTCACTTCTTCATAAAATGGTATGATAACATTTCTTCATGATAAAATGGTAGTTTCCATAAAATTAGATAACTGTACAAGGAAAGAATGCTTTGAACTTTTTGAGGTGAAACAAAATAACATATAAATCACGCCGTACAGTGCTTGAGACATAGTAGGTGCTCAATGAATGTTTTCCGTCACAAACTCTATATGAAAGGCTATATTAACCCTTATATTAAATAATAATATCATCTTATATTTGTAGACTGCTTTATAATTTACAGACTGAATTTAATACACAGGTAATTGCCCTATCAGGAAGACTGAACTATAAATATAAATCACCGTAATACAATTAGAAAAATAATAGCCACCCTTTATTGAGTGTGCTCTTTCCAGATGAAGACGCTAAGTACAGAGAGGCGAAGTAACTTTCCCAAGGACAAACCCCTAATAAGGGACAGAGCTGACTTGGAAACCTGGCAACCTCATCACCCATGTAGACTGCCCGGTCTGCGTGACTATATGCCGTGAGATGCTTGACAAAGGGAAAGTTGAGGGGAAATCCCAGGCTTCACCTCAAGAGAGTAAATATTCCTGTCCCGAGCAGAATCTGGACTAGAGCAGGTACTGGATAAATGTTTCCTCAATACATGACAGAAGGAAAAGCAACCTTCAAACGAAGATGGGACAATTCAGGGAGAAGTATCTTTAACAGACCCACCTCTAAATGCCATCTGGTTATAAAAGGAAAAGTAAGGTCCTGTGCTGAGTTGAGTTGAGCCAACGATTTCTTGAGGAATATGAGACTCTCTGTTTGACCCTAGCAAAGTAAGCTGCAAGCTTTGATAAATAGAGCAGAAAACATAGGCGTTAGCTAATATGGAACTCAAATTAAAACCTGCGCAGGGAATGAAAGAAAAATACACTTGCCTGATCTCACCTGGAGAGCGACCCAAATGGGGACTAGAGGAAACCTAGTCGAGTGACATCATGAAGGCTGGTGGAGCTCTAGTGGCAGTAGGCCAGCGATAGTGCTAGAAGAACAGATGGAAGATGGGACACGTTTGTAGCCAAAAGGAGACGACTCAGGTAACACAGCAGGCATGGCCAGGAATGAAGATGGTGAGATGTGGAAATAACCTCTATGAGTCCTGTATGCGTGCGTGTCTGAAACTCAGGTTTGCTTCTTTTTATTGGGACATACGTTTTGAAAGTCTTCGACTCAAATCTTTGGATTGCTGACATTGTTGAACCTTTGCTTTCCGGAGTGTGTGGAGAGGGGGCTGTGTGCATGTGTGGGACTAGACTCAGAGGAGATCAAAGATTTGATTAAAACATCAGAGGGGTTACTCTCTGATTGTCGTACAGTTGATGTTTACTGTCTAAGGAAAGGACATGGGCTTGCACTTCTCTTGTGTGTGAATATTTTGTTTCACACCTAGTGCGGTGCTAACAACCATGTGGTAAGTGATTGCCAGATGTAGTATAAATAAATAAATTGACTGGATTCCCTGAAGTTTGGCATTCTTTTTCACTGCCATTTGTTCAGACACAAAGTAAAAGAGACTGGAGCAGACAGTGCATTCCTTACTCCCTCCTGGTTCTTTGCCCACCCCAGATTGCTCTCTTTGTTCTCTTAAATCATTTCACCCTTTCAGACCTTCCTCTCAGCACCTTAGATTAAAAGAGGGACGCAGCCAATAAATAAACAGAAGCAGACTCCATGGAGTACTGTATTCAGAGCGATTACAGATAAAGGAAGGTCTGGTACTTCACGGCAAAAAGTGGTTAAGGGTCCCGTGAACCGGGTGAGAACCGTTCCTGCCCGTGACCCACTGTGGAAGTTGTAGTACCTTAGGAAGCCTCAGTTTCCCAATCAGCAAAATTGGAATTTTGTTAAGGTGATCTTGAGGCTCAGATGAGCGAAGTGATGGAAAATGCTGAGCACAGACCTGGAACGTGGTCAACTCGCGGTGCTAGCAGCATTGTGGGTGCTGGCAATCCTGATGCCGGTGACCCTGACGATGATGCTGATGATGGCACTGGTGACGATGACACTGTTGAGAGCCCTTGGTGGCTGGCAGTTTGCTGGGCAAACCCCTAAGATTTACTTCTAGTTTGTGTTGCGGGAACTCAGACTTCCTTCAAATATGCTCTTTGTTTTTGGAAAACTTAAACCAGCTTTCTAAATTACCCTGAAGACTTGATGTTTTTCATACGGAATCAGATTTGCTGAATTCTGTGCCATAGCCAGACAAGCGGTTTTATTACTGAGCTATTTGTCCCGGGGTTCTCTCCATGACCTGAAAGTCGCTTTGAGGATGGTTTATGGTTCTATTTCAGGCACCTTGGCACACTCTCCTTCCACTAATAGCCAATGAATAGATTGTGCCTGTGTTGTGACTTTCGTTTTCTACTCAACGGCCTTTCTCATACTTAGCAAATTTGGCAACGGGGTGGACTTCCATTGTGTGCTACTGGTGCAAAGTCATCTTGTGTTTTAAGGCACTCCTTTTTTACAAAGACCTGTCGTCCAGCTAGCAGCCTCATTCCACTGGGCTCTAGTGGCTCTCATGGTGAGGTTGTGACATTAACAAAAGGAAGAATTCACTCCATTAAACAAATACACTGGAGGCTCCATACCTTGTTGGAGTTAAGAATTCAGTCTTTGAACACTGAAGCAAAGTTGACAGACACGACACTGCCCGTCCAATGCTACGCTCATTTTCCATTTATTGGGAAAGGTGGAGCCCTCCTATTTTTTTTTTTTTTTTTTTTTTTTTTTTTTTTTTTGAGGCAAAATCTCCCTATACTCTTAACTTGGAGGTATTCTGGGTCTGCAAGAGTCCAACACCAGAGGGCGGTATGAATACAACATTTTGACTAATTTTTATTTACAGTTTATTTTGGGTGTGTAAACAAAATACGATTATTTTGTGTTCGTAACCATTAATTTTGCTTCATCAGAATTTTTTTTCTAGGAACTGAAATTCCATTCAGTCTCTCTCCCCCATGTTCGCATTTTTCAAAGAACTGAAAGATTAAAAAATCATTCATTAACTGGTATTTCCTGAATAGCGACTATATGGAAGATACCATATTAAAGATTTGGAAGAAGTTAGTACAGGAACGGATAAAGAGTCATTGAAGAAATCGCTGTTGGTCAACTGCTGTAAACAAGCACTCTTATAGGTACTATTGGAACTATTAAGATGAAGCAGGATGCTTTTGTCCTCAAGGAACTTACAGTCCATTGGGGGTGGGGGAGGGAACCGACCCTGCGCTTCTCTTCTGTCATTAGAGACTGTTTCACTTACCTCGAATCCTTCCTCCCCTGACCGTCTTTTAAGACTTGGCTCAGAAAACCTACCTCCTTTCTCTCCTCTCCCAAGTAGAATTGGCCCTGTCGTTCTTTTAAGGCTCTAACCTTGTTTGTAAAGACACAGCACATGTAGGAAGAGCATTACAAATGGGTACATTTTTCAATATATGATTGGGGTCGGGGGGGGGGGGGGGGGGGGGGAATAGCTGGACCCAAATCCTGGAAATAGGAACGTATTTCAGTACGTTCCAGTTAAGTGGAGATTGTTCTACTTAGGTTGTTTGAAGCAGGATTGTGAAAAATATGCTAGGAAAGAAGACTTAGGTCAGATTGTGAACAGACTTGAATTTCAGGTTACGAAAATCTTGATTTTTGTCCTGTAGACATAGAAAAGCATGGAGTCAAGTGCTTGAACAGCATATGCAATGGATTAGAAAGAAGCGGGAAAATGGGGGGACGGAGACCAGTTAAATCACTCCTTAGGAGATTCTGGCAGTTGGAATTTAACTTTGAGACTATGGAGATGACGTAAAGTTAGAACCAAGCGTTCTTAGAAACTTACAAATTTTTTCCAAGCACGCCTGTGCGAAAGTGTGGCATTTTTTGGTGACTGTAAGTTAATTTTTCTCATAACTTACAATTCAAAGCTCAGAAGGCAGGTGCCCTGTTATGCTTGTATTCATTCGTTTATTCATTCATTCATTCATTCAATCAGTCGACATCTATTGAACATACTCTGGGTCAGGTCTTTGGGTTGTATTCCAAGTATTTGAGATGAATAAGACAGGATTCCTGCCTTCAAGGAGCTCGCAGTTTAATGGGGGAAATAAAATTTTGTACAAACTGATATGAGAGCACAAAATGATGGTGTGATAAGAAATGCCTCCAGGGAGGAGTTACTCTTTCTGAGTGTCCAGGTAAGAAAAGCGATCTGTAGGTGTGTGCAGGTATGTTGGGGATGGCGTTTTCACCTGAGGGATCTCCGTGTGTAGTGACATAGGATTGTGAACAGGTATAAAGAAACAATTATAAATTACACTGACCCCAAAGAGCTTTTAATTCTCTAGTAATGGCTCCTCTGTTTAGACAATGTTTTGCTTTTATATCCATTGTGAGTCCATTATGTTGGACAGTCTTCCCATTGGGGACAAGGTCGTGAAAGACGAGAGAAGACACAGGTGCCAGTTATATTCGAGAATCCATTTCTTAGATGATTAAAAAAAAATATCCACTGAAAATGAACACTTCAAATTCTGCCCAATGATACCGTTAAATACAGAAGGTGGAAAAACTAAAGAAGGTCAATATCAATATATATAAAATCCCATATTGATAATGGTGACAGTGTAAGTTCATAACTACTCGAAAAACATGTCAAGTTTAATACAGAACACTTCTGCTTGCAAATGAACTCTAGGAGTGAGCAAAGTAGTACAAATAAAAATTTGAACCCTTTGAGTTCTTGATAATTTTTTAATTACTCTGTTGGTTATATAGAAAGGTCTGTGGAAAGCGTTATTTTTCCAAAGCGCATCTAAGTCAGGATTACTGTTTCTTTCTTCGTCTTTTTTTTTTTTTTTTTTAAATGGTAAACTCGTTCCTTTTCAGGGCTTAGAAATCTCTCTCCTCCAAAACTGAACAAAAATGGCCTCCCCTTGTGCTTTTTTTTGATCAGGCTGATGAAGCCGTATAGAAATGGAAATGTAATGTAAGGATTGGCATGTGGGAAGCTAGTGTTGCGCTCTTCCCTGGTAGAAAAAAGTGCTCTGGTTTAGCTGTGTGTGTAGGTCTCTTGTGTAGGGTATTTAATTAGTTACAAGTTACAACAAAGACTTCTGAAAGGAGAGTGTATCTGTGGCATGCATGCCTTTATTTTCGTTCGGTGAACAGCCACGTTTCTACCTCCCTTATCAAGAGCTGCATGAACTGCCCTGACTAAATTGGGAACATCGCCACACTGTTTGACAAATAGATTTTTTTTGTAAACTGATTTAGCCTTTTCATGGTTTGCATTTCATTATAGAGCAGACTTCATGTCACAAAATCGGTAGTCATTCAAAATAGAGAATTTAGAGAGAAGACCGTAGCCAGATAAAAAAGATTGCACAGGTCAGGCCTATTAAGCATAGAATAATAGCAAGTCAGTGATGCAAAGGTTGGTCTTCAGCGGGAGAGAGGCTACCATTTTGGAGGTCAGGATCAGACTCAGGACTGGAGATAAGTCCATGGTCACAGCTACAAGACCATCTGCAGGGAAAATAGAAGGAAGGCATCTGGCTGGATAGACTCTAGAAAAGAAACAGGGTGGTCGTGTGTGTCTTAAACCTCTTCCTTCTGAGGGGCCAGAGATGAGAATTGTAAAGTTAGCTGTGTCTTGGTGTGTTCAGAAACCCTCGTTCATCAGAGCTTGGGGTGCCATGGCCAATAGAGAAGAGCTAGATTAGGGAAATGACGTTGAAAAGAAGTTGAACACTGAGACTGTTTTGTGTTGTTTTTTTTTTTTTTTTTCACTCTCATTCATTAGCTTGGACCGGTGGGTCTCAAACTTGCGTTAAGATCACCTGGAAGATTTGATAAGACAGATTTTTTGGCTCTGCCCTCAGGGTTTCTGCAGGGGGAGCCTGAGAATTTACAGGAATTGTTTCCAGGTAACAGTGATGTTTCGCATGGAGAACCACTGGTATAGACTCTGCGCCAGTCCCTAGAGAATCAAACATTACCATTTCAAGGAATCTACTACCAGTTATGTCCACTGGGTAAGCGCCCTTGGCAGCTCTCTCACTTAACCTCCAGTAGAAAGTCCGAAAGATAACCGAAGACAGTTATACAGGAACCTTCTTTGCTAAGTGTTGTTATCAAACAACAGAGCTATGAACAGATGACAACCTATTGTTGCCCCTCTAGGAACTCCTGCCTCTTTCCCGCAGCCAGACAGCTTTTTACTTCAGTTTAATGAGTCTATAGAGATCATCTTTTGTGCACTTGTCCTAAGAGCTGGGATTATTCATAAAGTTGAACAGGACGCAGTTTTATTCTCAAGAAGCTTACAGTTAAGGGGGAGTCAGACAAATAGGAGGAAAACGTCAATAGCATGTAGTGAGTGGAGTTGCTCCAGGAATGCTGGGCTCTCCATACAAGAAGCCTGCTCTGAAACCCCAGAGTGGACTAAGTATTAAGGGTAAGTAAGATTTTGCTAAGCAGACGGAACAGAGAAAAGTAGAGAGGAGTAATAGACAGGGGTGCATGTTCAGGAATCTGTCAGATGTTTGAAAGTTCTAGAATCTTTTATGTATAAGTGAGACATTTTTTTTTTTACCTCTCAGGTCTAGAATCTGGTGTCTCCACTCACTACTTCGCCCGCACTCATTCTATCCCCCTCCCCCCTGTTATTATCAATTAGAAAAATCATCCACATTCATTACGAAGCCATTCACGCGAGGCCTAAGAATATAAGGAAGAAGACGAAAAGCAACTGATTGTATTGTTTATGCTACCACATTACTATTTTGTTGCACCATTGCACATCTGTTTGTATTCTGAAGCACAGTGTGAGGGCATAGTGTTAGATTAGACTCCTCCCCTCCGTAATCAACACTTTGGGGTTCACTTTTTTCTCCTAGAGCCTTGGCGGCGTTGCACATATTTTCGTTAGAATGTCATAAATTGATGGATCCATGTCGATTTGGTCCCTCAGCGTTCCATCACACAAAGCTGAGGCCCACGTGTGCTTTTCGGTTTACCATAAGCCACCTCCCCAGTGCTTAATTCACCTTTTTTGTCTCATTGCGGGACTGGTGAAGGTTTAGAAGGCACTTGAATTTAGTGAGCTAACCCGTAACAGGGCCACTGACATTTCTGCAGGTTACTGGGCTATATGTAAGCATACCTCTCCTTACATTTGCATAATTCACAATGGGCTCCGATTTACATGACCTCATTTGTTTTCAGGACAACCTTGTGAAGGACACAGGCCAGGTAGTTTTTTTTCATCCTCTCTTCTCTCTTGTTCATTGTTTTTCTTAAAAAATGGTAACGCCGGGACAAAACAATTCAGGTACTTGCCCAAAATCACACAGCCAATGAGCTGAAGAACCAGGATGGAAACGAGGTTGTCCGATATCGGAGTTTATGCGTTTACTTACACTTCCTTTATGTGGTTCAATGATGGTAAAATAATGATCCCACGTCCTGTGGGAAGCAATTTGCCAGTGGTTCTCAAATCTCAACTTTGGCAGCTGATTGAATTTGCCTGGGGAGATTTTAAAAATCCTGATGCTTGCGATTATAAATGAATTGGCCTGGGGATCAGCATTTTTCACATGTTGAAACCACTGATATTGGGACCATTTGATTTAATCCTCTTAACAACAATGTGAGATCAAAGTCATCACCATTTTAAGATGAGGAAACTGAGACAAAAGGACCAACCCACCAGCTCATCAGTCACCAGCTAAAGAATGGCAAAAGCCAGGCTCAAAGCAGGAAGTGAACCACTCCCAGCAATTCTGGTCACCACCTCACGCCTCACATTTCTAAGGTTTTTACTTCAGATCTGGAAGCATGAACAGCTGATGAAACAAGCGGGGATACACTCACTAAAAAAGTAACCCAATTTACAGTTTTCTAAATGCTCGAGAGCCACGTTCCTGCCTGAATTGGCCCGAGTTGTCAACAGCAGTTTATTTATTTAGTTATTTATTTGTGATTTGTACAGCGTTATTCCTAAGACTCAGGGCATTGCCACATAAAGTTTAAAAAAACAATAAGTGAATAGCAAAGTGAATTCCGAGCTCTTTGTTTTAACAGTTCTGTGTGTTCCTGATGATGAAACTAGAATTTTAGAGCCAAAAAGAACGATAGCGACCCTCTAGCCCAGCGGTTCTCACCCGTTGGCATGTTTTCAGAGTCACCTTGGGGGTTTATTGAAACACAGATTGCCCGGCTCCAGCCCATGGTTTCTGATTCAGGAGGTCTGGGGTAGGGCCCAAGAATGTGCATTTCTAACCAGTTGCCGCAGATCCTTCTAGTCTGGAATCCACACTCTGAGAACTACTGCACTGGTCCAATCCCATTCTTCACTGAAGCCCAATGAAATGAAATGCCAAGTCCAACGTCACAAGGTCACAGATGACCGAGAAGAACCATTACTCCTCGTGTCTGTTCTTTCTACCACTTCTCCCTTTTCTGGAGGAGATGGGGTAACTTCAGAGGTGCTCTTTTACACCCTACCCTAAAATGCAGCTTGACTTTAACCTGAGGGGAAAAATATTGGCTTTAAAATGCTCTGTAACTCTTTCGAAACATCAGATTGTGGATGAATTGTACAGTCTAGAATGGGTACTCATTAATACTTTAGGAAAAGCCACTTGGGAATTTTTCTTCCTGTCTTCTCTCAAGAAGAGATGAGTGTAGTGACCCAGAAAAATCAAGCTGTTGAGTAAATCATTCAGTTAACTGAGCCCACTCAGGGCCACTTAGGGATATAGATTCATTTAGGAGTATGATTTTACATATTCAAAATGCTAAACAGTGGTTCTAGAGGTTCTCTCATGGATGGCAGGGTAGGGAGAGGACAGGGTTTTGCCATCACTGTGCAACAAAATGAATATTGAATAACGCAGTCGATATTTTCTTCTTATCCACTGGATTAGGGGATCGGAATTCAATAGTAACAATATTCTTTTCCTCATAAGTCAAAAGTTTCATTTAGTGAGCAGTTAATTATGAAAGAGTGAATATATTACCCCCATTAAAGTACTGACAGGATTTCTTCAGAGAAACATTGAAACTCATTTACAAAGAAATCAGGCAGCGTGAATGTGACAATTTTTGTCAAAATCAGTAATTTCTTGGGCAAATATTTATTGAGAGCCTAAAATGTCCAGATTACAGTTCTAGTCACAGCAGAGATGATTAAAGGCTATCAAGATGCTTACTAAATGGAGATAATAGAGACATAGTGTAACCTACCTTGATATAATCAATCCAGTTAGACCAGTTAGTGCAAAGCATTATGGGACACAGGAGAGAGCCTTTGATCCACCTGTGGCCCCCCTAGAGGAGGCTCACAGAAGAGGAGACATTGCAGCTAGCCTGGAAGTACTGGACAGGGGGTTCTGTCTACCACAGGGTAGATTGTGTGGTTAAACATTGTAGCTGACTCAAGAAAGCCAGAATTATAAGGAAAGGAGCACTTTCTTTCCAATACGCCATGAGTTATTTATAAAATATGACTTTCTCCCCCCACCCCCAGCCCCCAGCAAGAGCCCATGAATTAAATCTGGTAAAAATAAACAAAATGTTTACATGTACACTCCCTCCCTCTCCAAATATTGATAGGGATTGAATAATTGAATAGGAGTAACTGCTCAATCAATGGAAATGAAGCCATTGGTGGGGCCAAAATGGGAAGCTCGAACCACAGAAAGAACCCATTAAAACGAATATTGTCTCATTTAATCATGTTTGCTAATAGAGAAAACAAATTGTGGCCATGTTTCCTTCCAAGATCTTCTGAGCAATAATACACCCAAACCCAAGAGCGCCTGGCCCTATCCAATGCAGTCCCCTTCTACAGCATTCTGGAAAGATCAGAGACACGACACAGAACAGTTCTAAAATGAACCCTGAGGTTTATAAAGCTCTTGCATCATACGTCAATCAGGGTTCTTTTTTTTTTTATTAATGAAGAAACCTTGGAAACATTCCAGGCAAATCTGATGATTTTTAAATGAAATGTAAAGTTTTAAAAATTGTTGTTACTTCTGTTCTAGTGACGAATGGTTCTGTGCCTCTTAGGTCTCTTGTTCCTTGGTTTAGATGTTGAGAATTAGACACTGGTTGCATTGCTGTGAAACTTGGGGAAAAGAAACTAATCCACGGGAAACTAAACCACACCTTTCTGAGTGAAATCAATGAGAGAGAAGGGAAATTGAGACCCCAGGTTTCCTTTTGGTATTTCAAATTCTCACTTGTATGGGTTTATCCTGGGAAACTCCGACAGGGTCTGGTACAGAGCAGACATCCCAAAGGAGAGCATTTCCTCAAAAAGAAAGGAAGAATGAGGTGTGTAGTGGTAAGGAACAACTTTATTCCACTTTCCTAAAACAAAATAAACTGCAGACTGGTGATGGCTTTTCTGTATTCCTTGGGTATCTTTTTAAGAGGATGCAAAAAGATTCATAGGAAACAGCTTGAGATTGGGAATTTAAGAAAACAAGAAATTCAGGTCCTGACTTTGTAACATAACAAGCTAATGTCTTTGGGCCTTCAAATAAATCCTTCAGATGTCAGTTTTATCATCTGTAAAATGGGGACAATAATAATATAGCTTCTGCCTGCCCTGCAAGGTTGTTGTGAGAAACAAAAGATATGTGTGGAAAACTGCTTTGTTAATGTTAAATTATAGCAAAAATATTAGATATTCTA
Organism: Rhinolophus ferrumequinum; assembly: GCF_004115265.2. Classification (NCBI taxonomy): domain Eukaryota; kingdom Metazoa; phylum Chordata; class Mammalia; order Chiroptera; family Rhinolophidae; genus Rhinolophus; species Rhinolophus ferrumequinum. The sequence continues at coordinate 8,626,521 of NC_046310.1, read as the reverse complement.
CTTATTACAATTTAAAAATTTTTGAAGCAGCCAAGCTTTTCTACCTGGCTGTATTTTAAAAACCTGAACTTTGAAAAATCTTATTCCTTTGTTAAATTTTACTCCTTTGTTTAGAGTTCTCATTTATTGAAGGATGAATTTATCTGCTGCTTTTCTCGCGAATGAAAATTGTCCTTGGTTTACTTAATTGTCGAATTCAAGTGATCACTGAACTCTGGAAAAAACAACAGCGGTCTTTCATTATGTGATGTGCTTTTCTGTAACACAAGGTTTGATTGGATGAAGCTGGTGCTACAAATAGCTGTGTACTTAGTGACAAACTACAGGTGACATAAGGCCTTCAGGGTTTCAGGGTCCAGTATCATCCTTGTACTCCCTTCCCCCGTCACCTTTCCTGTTATTTTAATCTACCAGGGGAATGAGAAAGGAATTCTTTGCCTCACTCTGTTTTGTACCCAAAATGTGGTTTTCTAGAAATTTCGGCTGGGGGGTTTGGTGGGGGGTGGGGGCTCTCCCTGATGTGGTGTGTTCTCATCTGCATCTTGCTTTTGGAATGAAACCACCAAACAGAACATATAGGACTCGGTTAGAGAATTAGAGGCAGCAAAGAGGCAGAGAGTGGCCTAAAGGTCAGACCTTCGTCTCTTTCTGCTGATTCATTCATTCCCTTCGACTTCTCCCAGCAGAGGAGAAACCCACCGCCTCTCCGAAAGTATTCAGCATTCAGTGGAATAAATAAGTAAGAGTAAGTGAAAACTAGGGTACCGTAGTACAGCAGTCCTGGGCTTCTTATTCTTCCTTCTCTTTTGTCTTTTTCTACCAACCTCCCTCCTCTCCATTTACTTTTTTTTTCTTTAATCATCTTACTTTTTAAATTTCCTTATATTGCTCTAATAATCCATCTGAATTATAATCTTTACATTTGGCAGGCTCCCTTAAACTGATTAATAATAAACTGAGTAATAACATTTGCCATTAGTTTATTCATTCATTCTCTCATCCATCACATACTGACTGTGTTCCTAAACCATGGACAGACAGGAATAGTTACCAAGTTCCATTCCTGGCCCTGGGGATACTGTCAGATCTGATGCAGCTCCCCAGGTCACAGCTGAGTACAGGTTAGGGTAGGGAAAGGAGGGACCATTCAATAAAAACTGGATCCTTCAAAGGAGTGATAGTCAAAATATGCTTAGAAAAAGGCAACTAAGTAGCTGGGGAAACAAGAGAGAATTTGTCTCTAATTCGTCCCCCCTTCTCTTTTAACAGGTGACTCATTTTATTTTTCTAGATTTTTGGAGAAGGCAGAGGACAGTTTGGTATACACTTGGATATTAATCTCTTGGGATCAGGCATGCCTTGGCTCTTACTTGGGACCTCTGTCCTGGGAGGGCTCAGCTCTCAGCTTGAGTTTGATGCACTGGCTTTGTCAACCATTGTGAGATTAACATTCTTACTGTATTTCCTTGAAAATAGGACTGGGTCTTATATTAATTTTTGCTCCAAAAAATGCATTAGGGCTTATTTTTAGGGGATGTCTTATTTTTTTCATGTACAACCATTTATTCAAATACAGTCATGTCACCTTCTTCTGGAACATCATCATAACATACTACATGTGCCCATCTGATGATTTTAACTGGGGCTTATTTTCGGGATAGGTCTTATTTTCAGGGAAACTCAGTAGCTTTTTGCTGAGTAAGCACTGGAAAGGGGCAAAATGCAGTCTTTTCTAATACGAGTTTTTTTGCTACCTGGATGTGCTCCCTGGGTCAAGGCTCTTAACCACTCTGAGCCTTGTTTTCCTCACCTGTAAGGTAACCAGGTTGGATTTCCATTCCCCACGGTCTTCTCCTGCCTGCAATCCATGTACCCCCAGACTTTCTGTGCTGCCATAGATGACTGATCATTCAGTGTAACAACAGCGAAGACTTGAGAAGAAATTAAGTTCTTGGGATATCTGATCAGAGGACCTCCTGGGTGAATGAGCTTATGCTCGGGATAGTAATAAAAATCAATAGCATTCTTGACTGAACGGCCAGGTAGAGGGATGCGGAAGAAGTGTCTTAAAGGAAGAGAAAAGGAGTATGAACGATTTCTCTCGCCACTTTTTTCTGGTAGACAATGTACAATCGAATGCTCTGGACATTCAACAGAATCCCTTCACTTTGCCAAGTCTGTGTTCCTCACACACTCACACACTTCAGGGGACATCTTTTATTTTTTCCTGTTATTACATTGAGCCAATAGGTACGTGGCAGTATGCTAGCAAGCGGTTCTCATCATCTTATGGTAAAAGTTTGGGGCATTTTCCTTGGGGAAATACTTGCACTGCATTTTCCTTTCTGTATTAAGTCCCTTGAGCTCTGAGTCCAAGATGAAGGCCAAATGAATGGACAGCACCATTGTCTTATGTCTCCTCTTTCATTTAATAAGATTTAAAAATAGCATGGCTAACACTGACAGAAGGCTCACTCGGTGTAAGATGACAGTAAAATGTATTATCCAAACTGAGGCACTTTTGAGAGTATAGGGAGGAAGTATGGTAAATTATTAGACTAGGACAGCTGGTATAAGTCAGAATGTCCTTAAGTCACTGGGTCACGTGGTCCCCTCAAGTAGGACCAGACTGTGCTACAATGGCTTAACTCAATCTCCATAACAGTTTCGCAAGGTCGTTATTGTGGTTATTCCCATTTAATGGAGGAGGAAACTGAGACTTAGATGGGTGGTGACTCCATTCCAAAGCCTCATTCCTCAGAATCAGAACCTGGGTCTAAGTAAGGTATATCTCTGTAATAGGCTATTACGCCTTTACTAGAAGACCTCTACAGTTTCCTGCTTTCTGCCAGGCACGACAAACACACACCTCTAATTAATCCCCCTTGGCTGGGGGAAGTAGATTTTTATCAACTATATTCATTTATAAAAAGGGACCTTTGAAGTGAGTCAGAGAATCCTAACATCAAAAAAGTGCAATAACCTCTTGAAGCCTGTTTATATGGACACCAGATGCTAAATATCTCACTTTTTTCTTTACTGGTCCTTTGAAAATTTGGACCAAAGGGTTAAAGGAAGCAAACGCAAAAGAACTTTCAAATAGTGTCGAACCTTTACATACATCGGGACCAAAAATACTTTGTGCTTTTTGATGTTCCATGGACGTACATTTTTGGCTTCAAATGTCTGTTGAATGGGATGGTTAATGCGGATAATTTGATCGGTTTACTGGTATCAAAGCAAGTACTGCCTATTCTGAAATCTGTCATATGGTGTCACCTCCACCTCCTTCTCTGTCTCCACTCCTCCCCCCGCCTTCCCCTCAGAGCTGAGCCACCCTTTATTTTGGACAAGACTATCACACACATGATTGAGTCAACAATTTATGGCTTTTAAAAATAGGGATTTTTGTCCTCTCTTAGGTTTATTGTTTATCATAATCATCTTTCAAGTGAAAAGGCTAATTTACTCTTTCTATAGGAATATTTTAAGCTTGATTATCATAATATTACAGCTGCCTGAAAAGGTCTAAAACGGGACACTGACCTTGAATGTTTTCTGCATTTAGCTCATGGTGCTTAACATTCAGGAAAGAATATAACTGCAACAATTTATTAATGTGTAATCTCAAAATGTTAACGATTGCTCTGTAAATACATGCCGTGCAGATCACAGAAAGCTTGTAGGGTAGTATCAAATGCATTGGGTATTTTACCATGGTAAGTATGTGGGAAACACAGCATAACTGAAGTCAGTTTTCCCATTGGAGCTACTGTAGTTTATAATTTAATTTTTACTGACATTTTACCATGTATATTATTAGCTTGACAAAATGAAAGTGAAATAATCCTGAATTAATTAAACAGAAACTGGGTTGCCTCTATTAGATTCTCTGTCTTCCTTTGATTGTTCCACCCCCCCACCCCCCTCCATCCCCACTCTTTCACAAACACACTGGGAAAAAGTGTTTGGTGTGTTACTGAGGTGATGTAATTGCCCCCCAGAGAATGGGCCTTTTTTTTTTTTTTTTTTTTTTTAACATGGACTCAGTAATTTGGATATGGGATGGATTTACAGGACAAGTGGTTTGTCAAAAGGAGAGGATTTTATTAGTGCTTCTGTGGAAGTGATCATTTTCAGTAGACATGATTGCTTCTTGCCAATCGAGACAATAATTTAAATATCAAAGCCTGTGCCCTAGAAATGAAAAGCAACAGAAAATGAGGTATGATGAATTGATAGAGGTTTGGTGGAAATATAGAGTAAAGTAGGCATACGGACGTCGCAAGACGGCTTCGTGATCTCAGTGGGAAAAGTATGTTAAGCAGGTTTCCAGCATAAAAGAAATCCCAAGGCCCAGAGGAGGAAACTAGAGACAGATCAGTGAGGTGACCTGCTCAAGGCCACACAACTCATGACGGGGCAGAAGGGAGTTTGGGCTTCAGGCTTCCTGCTTGTCCTCTAAGCATTTTTTTCCAGGGATCCTCATTGTGTGTTTTCTTTTGGTGTTAAAGTTAGGAGTTTATAAGAGTCTTGGTTTGCTTTCTGTAGCATTGGTATGTTACATAACGTGCGCTATATGAAAGACAGCAGGAAAGAGCGTTCAAAAAGCCAAACAGCTTTTCAAAGGTTTTATGATCTGGGGGAAAGATCTGCAGAGGTAGATTACGAGGCAATTCGAAAAAAATCTATAAATTTGCGATGCCTCGTTGGGTTTTAAATATTTAACAAATGGCACCTGTGCAATACAAAAATCAAAATTTGCTTCCAACATTAGGGCAGTGACTATATGCATGTTAATTCAGGTTAGTCCTGTTAATTTTCAGAAAAGGAAAGTGGGACCTAGAAATAGCTGTTAATATGCAGTAATGATAGCAAGACTGAAGCGGTCTCATCACCTTTTAGCAACAGAAGTATGCATTAGTAGAATGTTTTAGGAAATGATGCTGATTAAAATACAGTAAAAATTCTGCTATAGACACCAGGGATCTATCTACCTTTTGTTTCCACTTCAGTTTTGTTTATTGCCATTCCTTGTTTCAAATGGAAACGAAATACATTTTCTGCCTGGTGTCCCTGTGTCACTTGGCGCCTAAGAATGCGGTTGTTTGGATTGTGGGACTATATTGTTTGAAGAACATGTTGACACTATGATTGGACACTGGGCATGATGCATAATAGACTGATATTAACTAATTTATTAATATTCTTTGTGAAACAATCCGAAGAGGTCCTTTTGTTTGGTCCCATGTATCCTGCTTTGGGTAGACTCCTTGTGGTAAGATTGTGAAGTGTTAGCAAAATGTGTTATTCTAGGCTGTTATCTATTTGTTTCATTTCCCGCCCCCAAATCCTTGAAGTTGTGACTCTTAACGGTTTATGCCCAGTATTGCTCGTGCTGTGTATATTTCCTGTGATTATCCGCTCTTTCCTCTTTCAAGATGAGAAAACTCTATCACTCGGGAAGATTCTTGAACTGACTAAGCTATGTGTTTAGAAAATATTCTGGAGGCTATCTCACAAGTTTAGGGCCATAGAGATCATTTTAAATTTTAAATTGGTTAAACTGGATTCAAGACAGTAGGTGTAATCTTAGGTCCTGGACTTGTAGAGGTGACATATTAATCCCAAGGGGAAAACAGAGAGCTCTGAAAACCTAGTGCACTTCTGGTCATTCGGAAAGCAGCTAGCTTAGTGGACACTGCACCTTGCATAGATGAAATATGGTTCCTGAGAGATCAATGGGGACTAAACTGGGGACGCTTGTACATGGATCTCTGTGAGCACAGAAAAAAGACGTACACATGAATATGAGTCTAACCATGTTAAAAATCTATATATACTAACAAAATCAAATGGTTCATAATGGGTCAAATAAGTACCTAAAGGGCATAAGAAAATTCTGGGAAATAAAAGATAACTCCTGTGAAATGTGGTGACTTAAGGTCCATCGGTAAATAATTGACGACAAATCTTGTCTTTAAAAAGCCATTTCGACGGAGGAATAAACAGGTTCTGTCACAGCATGATAATGCAAAGAAACTGACGGCAGTACAGGATTCTGCACAGGTGCAGAATCTGAATGCGTCGATCCATTAAATAATTTATTATTATTATTTTTAAGTAGGTCTCTGGATAAAGTAAGAAGAAAACTTTTTTTTTTGTAAATCTTTTAAAAATATGTAACAATTGGATCCATTCAGTACCCAGAAGATTTCAGTTTATTCAGAAGTCAAGATAGTAATCTGAATCAAAGATATTTTTTAAGCTGTCTTTATAATGCAGTATTAGCTTCCATATTTCTTTTATTGTATTTCAGAAAAATCATGTTTCTTTTTCAAATGCCTTTTCATTTATTTTTTAATTACAAAGTGATTCCATGTCTCATTTTAGATTGAATAGGCAAATCTTCCCCCACTCCTTGGTATCTGCAGAATGCTTGGATATTCTACATCTCAAAGCTCTTTTAATTCACTACTCACAACCAAATTTACATCTTAATTGCAGAGTTCACATTTAACAATATAGACAGCATAATGCTACTAGTAATTAAGCTTTTACTACCTGCTTTTATACAGTATTTTCAGGCACAGTTTTTGCTATGTGAGTTCCCCTCTAGAAACTTGTATGTATTTAAACCACAAATAAAAGGAATCAGGCCTGTATCTTAGCTCTGACTAAATACATGGTAGAAAAATTGCTTTTTTTCAGTGGGGGGACCAAATGATGCCTGTCGTTTTTATATTCTGCATTTTAATGTGGTTGTTCTATTTTTGTATTGTGTTTTGTTTTGTTTTTTGAAGACCTAGAAAATTTGAGAGCATTGAGAAAAAGAATCAAGTTCTGATTTAGTGAATTTAACACACGCTGACTATCTGAATTAATTTATTTTAATTTCAAAGATTATACTATTTATGTCATGTAAGACATTTGATACAAAAGGTTGGTAAGCAGTAGCACTGCATTATATCAAAATTGTGAGACTTCCACTCTCCATACGGTAGCAGTCATCTCTTTGCCATAAATAGGTGGTATTTATTCCAAGTACATTTGCTAGTCTAAAAAATCCTGTATTTTAAAATAGCACCTAACAAAACTCTTTGTCACGTGGAAACTGAAAACACGCTATATACTATTGGAGGAAAAAACACCCTCCTCTTCTTATATTCTCTGAAAAAGATACTTTTTATTGAGAATTCTTATTTTTGTAAATTATTATGTTTGAAGCTAGTCCTTATAATGATCAGACTGTGTGATGATTTCCAAAATATTTCTGAGCTGATTTTTTTTAAAGTATTCAGGGTGTATTATGTATAGGAACAAATATGTAAACAGCCTTTTATTAGAAAGCTGATCTTTTGGGTAAAATCATATATATTTGTATATGTCTCCTAGTTTGGAAGCTTGTATTGAAATAAGTATATGACTGAGAACACTTGGAGTGCACTATTTTGTGATGCTCTCCCTACCATAAAAAATAAAAAATAAAAAATGCAGCCTTTATTTTGTCAAAATGCTCTGAGATGGATTTTAGGTACCATTTACACTACAGTTCTCAGTCTCCCATCCCTGAAAGTGGAAAAGCCAATTTGTCCTGCAGTTTTGAAAAGCTATGCATCGTATATCTATAGGTAGGGAGACAGCAGCAGGTAAAGAAATGTTTACACAGATAATTTAAATAGGCATCCTCTCAAAATTGTCTCCAGGCACTATTTCCCCACTCTGTACTTGTGAAAAACTGAATTCCTCCTCAAAGATGAGATCTCCATTCACCTGCCCCAACAATTGAGAAGAATATCTTTGATTCTTTAAACTGCCCCGTCTACATCAGGAAAACAGGAAAAGACACGATGACGAATGCACGAGAAAGTACAGCGCTCAATAAGCCGCAGCCCCCAGTGGAGTAGGACACACACAACCGCAGGACAAACTTCATTCTCTACCTTCCCGCAGAATCCTTTCCCAAATTAACTGAGAGTCTGCGTGAGTTCTTCTTTGCAAGGCAAAACGGATCTTACGTAGGAGAGAAACCCAATGCCTCCAGTGCTTAGAGAGTTAAGTTAGTTATGTTTCTTTGGCAGCTTCCCAGGAAAAAAAAAAAAGAGAGAGAGAGAAAGAAAAAAAGAAGAAAGGAAAGGAAAGGAAAAAGAAAAGAGAGGAAAGCAGAAGCCCAGGATCCACAGACTGCGTTTCTATCCCTGGTCTTGGCTCTCTGTTTCTCTCCCACTCTGTTTTCACCCCTTGCTTGTCTGCACCCGTCCTACCTGCCTGGCTGCGTTGCTCGGTGCAGCCTCCCGTGGCCTCCCTCCTGATTGGGCAGACGCCCCCCAATCGGCTGCGCGGCTGGGCCAGTGGGACTGCATATGTAAAGCCCTACTTCATATTAATAAGCTCCAATCGGGGCTTTAAGTCCTTGATTAGGAGAGTGTGAGAGCTTTGGTCCCAACTGGCCGTGCCTATAGGCTTGTCACTAGGAGAACATTTGTGTTAATTGCACTGTGCTCTGTCAAGGAAACTTTGATTTATAGCTGGGGTGCACACATAATGGTTGCCGGTCGCACATGGATTCGGTAGAACTTTGCCTCCCTGAATCTTTTTCCCTGCACTACGAGGAAGAGTAGGTACCTTTTTCTTTCCTTTTTAAAACTCGGCGTGGGGGTGCGTGTGTCTCAGTGTGTGTGTGTGTGTGTGTGTGTGTGTGTGTGTGTGTGTGTGTGTGGAGGGGGGTGGACAGAATGTCTCTTTGCACACTGATTCAGGTAATGCCCTGGGTGTTTTGTGTGCACTGTGCTTGTTTGCGTCTGTCTGGTGCCTTTTGTGTGGAGCGTGATCTCCTAATTCAGTAAGTCGAGAATTGTTCTGACTACAATATTACCTTTGAGGCGAAGCTCAGTGACTGTCCGTAAAACAGCTGTGTGACAGTCACTTCTTATTCAGGTGCTAAGAATAGGCACTTGGCACAAATGCTTAGTGAACTGTTAAAATGCATCTTTTCCTAGGACCCATTTTCCCAAGGAAAGATGTTTTAAAATACAATATTCAAAATGATTTATACTATGGAGCGCTTCTTATGGATGTGCAGTTTGACAGATATTTTCAGCGCCCTGTCATTTCTTAACCCGGCAGAGTTAGAGGCAAAATTGCACATTTACTAATTCTCCTTCAGAAAACAATTTAAAAACTAGCCCTTTGCAGTTCAGGGCTAGAATAATGTTATTTGCATGGTTAGCGTTAAGTCAGCACTTAACTGACAAATCAGTCCATTAAGTAACATGAGATTTTCACACATTATTAATATTTAAGGGAGAAAAAAAGCCCTAAAGAAACAGTAGTGACTTTTAAAATTTCCCCTTGAAGAGACTCTGTTGAGATTGTGAATTTGTTTCGTGATTCATGTCCAGAAAATATAGAAAAGTAGTTTTGTTCTTACATGCAGTTTAATTTGTATTTATGAACATCTTTATGCCCATGGATCTATATATTTGGATTAGTAAAGGTGGGGTAGATAGGGGGTTAGGTGAAGTAAATTAGGCATTCCTGTATAAATGAGTAGGTCATAAACTTAATTTCAACCCACTGTTAAGATAAAATATTAGTATGTCACTGGAGCTGTCACTGGTCCATCTTTCTGTTGAGTCAGTTATATTGCTTTGCTTTCAGATTACATTAATATCAACTGTTATAATAATTCTGAAAAGAGTGCTCTTGGCAAACATTTCTCTCTATAGATTGTGGAGAAAATATAAAACTGTAGAAGATGAGGCAGTGCATTATAGGGAAATGTCCACTAGCTGTCCTTAGTGATTGCATATTGCACTGCTTTGTAATTAAGTAAGAGATGAAAGTGACTTGCAGCCTGAGTGGCTGTGTGTGTGTGTGTGTGTACACACACACAGACTCATATACACACTCATGCAGAGGATATTAGCCAAGAGGTAGACTTAGGAAGAGCTGAAAGGTTGGAAGGCTGTGCTTCCATCAGTTGGAAACACTCGAGAAACAAGCTTAAACTGTGTGAAAATAAAAATGAAAAATAAACAAAAGTAGGACTGCGCACTCCAATGTAGGGTGAAGGTTAGAGGACTGGGGACTGGAGAATTGGAGAGTTTAAAATGTCTTCATGTCAGGAAGAACACATTATCCGAACTCACCCAGGTTCTGAACTTTTCTCTCTTAAATAAAGAAATAAAAGAAACTTTAAAAATCCCCTAGAGGCGTCTTTTTAAAGTAGTTTCCTTGAATTTAACTTTTATAGCTAATTTGAATAATTGGTTTAGATAAGCCTCTTAAAGCAGATGCATTTAAATGAAATCAGGGCACATGTCCTTTTGGCTTTGGCGCAAGATTCAAACTAGCTTTCTTTTGGGCTCCATTAAAAGTCATCTTTAAAAAAAATACAGATTTATTGTCTGGATGCAGTTCTGATGGTTACGTGGTTCACTGGACAGACAGAAAGATCTAATGCTAAGCAACACATCTGCCTCTCTGTCTCAATTAATAAACCCTAGAATTTATACATGCTATTAATATTCATAGTAATTGTACTGGGTTAAACCCCATCACGTGTGTGTATACATAGAAATGAAACCAGTTATGCAGTTTCACAGGAAAATATTGGACAATTTCTGCTTCGGAGGCGATTAAAAAAAGGTTCGTACAATTTATTGACCACCGTTAGAAGAGCCTAAAATGTTAACCTATAACTATGTATTTTTTTTTTTTTAATTTAGGAAATGGGCCAGCACATTAAAGAACATAATACTTGAAAGCTTGTTTCACATTTAATAGCAGTAATAACTGATAGCATAAATAGATGAAAATAATATATCTGCTCATTTTGACATACGTGTCAGTCTAATCATGCTAAATGAGTGTGCTCATCACATGAATCCCTTTCAACCTCTGATTAAAATGTAACATTGACTACAGGATTATAGAGCGGACTTAATTTTACTGACTGTTTTAACAGTTGTCACAGCTGTTGGAAGAAGGAAAGGCAATTGAAACACTCCAAAACAGGCAAGACGAGGAGGGAATAGTTCAGTAAATTTCAGCTTGATCACTGAAATCCAGACACTGACAATTAAACAAATTTGGGTTTTCAGAATGCTGTTTGGAGCTATGTAAGTTTTATTTTGCATGGTCCACTCTTTCTGTTTCAGGGTTTTGGTTATTTTTTTTTTTCTCTGCCTCATCTCTCCTTATTAGAAGCTGAAGTAAATTGAAATATAACTGTCCAAAAGTAATACTGTAATGTCAAAATCTATGGGATAAAAATAGACAGGAAGGAAAAATGTATACAGTAACAACAACAGAAAGCTTAAATCAGAGTGGATGCAATTTTTTTTTTTAAAGATAAGAGCTTGCCTAAGCCACTATAGGTGTGATATTATTTGAGAACTACGAGCAGACACTTTATTTTTCTAAGAAAGAATACTTAAACTCCAGACTTGGAGCTCATGTTACTTTTCTTCCTGATTCTTTTCTATAAATCTTTTGAAAACACCTGCCGCCTTAAAGGTAGGTGGTATAGGTGGGGTTTTCAGATGATTTCTTTGTAAATTGCTCTAAGTGACAACCAGCTGTAGAGTTTTGTAATCTTGCCCATCACCTCACTAAAGCGAACAGATTAATTTTATTTTTCTGAAAATTAAATAACCGCTGTACGTATTCCAGACCATATATAGTTGAAATAGCCAGACAGTGTGTATTATGTAACATACAATTTTTCTCCTTAGAGTAAGCAAAAAAAAAAAAAAAAAAAAAAAGTGTTCCTGAGTTCATGGAATAAAGGCTGAATGGGAGTGGTGAGTAAATGATGGGGACACGTTTCCCCGGCCCTTTGTGTCAGTGTATTTATGTATCCCCCCTGCACATTGGGTGGTAAGTTTAGAAATCCTCCTTTTACGGAAAGGGCTAGCAAACAGCTTTCCATTGCCTGGGCAGAGGCGAGGGTGATGGTGTTGGTTGGTCCTTACAGTGATGGTTTCTCATCTTAATGTGTTTATGGCACTGCTGCTTTATTTACTGAGCCTAGCGTGTTGCAGCGGTAATTAACCCATGTTATTAGCAAAACCCTTGTGGATATCCATTAATTCTCTTGCATGGATGATCATTTTTCCAGTGTTTTCTCTCCAATAAGGTATCATTGTTCTTTTTTTTTTAATTCTAAATTGACGGCCTTTGATATATTTCTTTGATTTAATCTGACCTGCAATATATATTGGCCATCTGATACAGAATGCTATTGTAATTCAGCTTTAAAATAATGCTAATAGGAGCCGTAGGAAATTATTTTTGTTGTTCTTTTCAAAGTAAAAAAAAAAAGACAAGAAATTAAGGTTTAAGAAACAAATCATGTAGGAAAATCAGTTTTAACTCCAAATTTTCCAGATCTTAGAATTTATGATAATTTGTGTCTTTGAGGTCTTTGAATCAGATTTTTACTTAGTTAATAATACTTTAGGCATTTTTGTAAAATATTGAGCCAGCAGAAAAATACTGGTGCTTCCTGTGCTGGAAAAAGATAAGGACCATCTCATTAGCCAGGCCATACTTTTGCAATTAATTTTAGGTACATGGTGCTATTCATCAAAAAGGGCAGGTAACTTCTCTATGAGTCTATTTAACAATACTTTCACAGGACCTCACGCCTGCCAGAACTACAGACAAAGAAGAGACGGTTCTTTGGGAAGGTAGGCATAATGCCCAATCTCACGTCCGTATCACTTGGGAAAGATTCCTCAACATTTGTTTCAGCCTAGTGACTAAACAAAATATTTCTTTGTGTTACTTCTAAAGTGCCAGGGAGCACGGAAGGTTTTGCTTATATTATTTCATTAAGTAAATTGAAATCTGAACTTCTGGTGGATACTTTTGTCGTACAAGGGGCAATTAATAGCAATCGTTTCAATTAATTAATAACAAATGAACTTTTTAGAATCACCTGCCAAGCATTTAGAAATAAGGGAAGAGCGTCTGAGTTATCTCAGTAGAACTTTAAAGTCCTGCAGCCGATAAGCTTTGCCCTGAATTTTTCTTCGTAGCCAATTCATGGAAGAGAGGCATAATACAGTGTTGATCTGTTATAAGTGCATACGAGCTCCGGCCCTAGCTAGCTCTCTGGAGAAAAATCTTTGATTACACTGGCCCAGTTTGTTCAGTTTTTATCTCTTTTACATCCACTGGCCTGGTATTAAATTGTCATTGTCCTAACAGGAGATAGAAATGAATTGCAGCGCTCTGCATTCTCTGACAGTGAAATATTTAGGTTCTCTTTCTGCAATCATACTTATGTGTGTATTTGATAGTTCAGGGGCAAACCAAGCAGCTCGGCCGCTTGACAGTCTTCTTAGTGCATTTTGTATGTTTTGCTGTTGATTATTATTTTCATAGCCATGTGTATATGAATAGACATGGTCTAGACCAGTATAAATAAATAAATACTCCTATGGTGCTTTAAAATCCAATCCAGCCGATGGAAGACACACACGTGTCTGTTTGTGTGTGTGTAGAGGATGCATGTGAAACACGCAGATAGCTGGGAAGAGGGATATATGTAGAATATAGTTAGGCTGCTAAGGTTGTTCATGTGCTTTTATCTAATAAAGTGGAGCTAAAGTATGTTTTCTAATCACTTAGCTGCCAATTAAATTTGCCAGGCATGATTTTAACCTGGAATTAGGATTTCAGGTACTTATCAGGTCTGGTTTTAAACTCCATTGGTTAAACTGCCATGTAAAAGACAGGTTAACAGGTAACCTAATGAGTAAATTTGTTTCTGATTTTATACATTTGTAATTTGTATTATTCCTAAATCCAATGTCTACTAGTCATAAATAATTTGTAAAATAGGAAATAAACAACTAATAATATTAAATACATAATTTAATGGTTTGGGCCCATAGCCAATAAATAGTTTGGAATTAGCTCTTGGCTACATTCTCTTCTTCTCCAATCGGGCCTGACAAATATATCTTAATGTAAACATGACAGCTTTCAAATAAATGCAAAATAGGAATTTCATTTATCTGCACTATATAAATATATCATTTGCTTTTTTTTTTTTTTTTTTTTGCTAAAAGCAAACATAGAAAATCAATAAGTATTCTATTTGCGTGAAGTACATCATAGATTTCAGAATTTTCTACTTTTTTTCCAGGAGATAATTTTAGAAGTCTGTGATTTGCTTAGTAAACCTGAATGAGTGCAGAGAGAAAATTCTCTTTCTGTTCTAGTTCTTGTTCTAATTCATACTCTTGCTTGAATTCCTAGATTCATGTCTTACCTTTCTTTGTTTGTATAGCACTTTAACAAATTTAATGTTTCTGGGTTTAAAAAAAAGGAAAAAAAAAAATCCTGCTGTTACGTTTTGCCAACCCATCAGATCAAAGTTAGTTTCTTTATTACCTAAGGTTGATGATAAATGACAGTTTTCTGCCTTTTGAAGGATTTGCCTGGCATCTTTTTCTTGTTTCAAGTTCATTTTAGACTTATACTTTCTCAGGTGTAGGAAACCTCAGCTAATAAGAGCAATTTCCATTCGGAGTTTTAGCAAACACATCTTTCCTCTCTACTTTTCCTTAGAAAAGTGCCAGACGTTTCTTTTTCTCTGATTTGGTATTTCTCTCTGTTTTCCAAATGTGTTTCCTAGTCAATTATACAAAACCCCTGGACTGAGAAGATTTAGATTTTGTGTTGTGTGTGTGTGTGGTGCATGTTTAAAATATTTTTAAATGTTTGGAGGAAACTTGCTTTTTATGTTTTGATTTCTTCAAATGTTATGCCATTTTAATTTATGGCTATGCATATATATTTGGCAGATAACTCACTAAGGCAAAGAAAATAAAAGGTATAGTTTTAAATAAATTGGCTTCTTACTGGTCAATTAAAGTCCATTTCAATATACTGGGATAGAGCTACATGTGCATGTGACTATAGACATATAATATCCAGCACTAGCCATTAGAAATATAACCTCTGGCTATATATGGAATTCTTTCACACAATATAATAAATGAAAACACTGGCTTCTGGCATTTAAAAATCTATAAATGTTTATTTAAAGTGTTGAATTCATGGAAAGCCTACCTGAGATTAGATTACATTGGTAACAAAAAAGTAAATTTATATTTTAATTATAAAAGGCAGTCTGTGTCATATACATTCTTCTGTGCCATCTCGTATTGCTTTGAGTGCAACACAATTGCATATATACTTTTCATCATTTTGATTGGAAGTGCACATTACGTGTAATATGCTTTGGCAGTACTTACGTAGCCAAAAAAAACAAATTAATATTGGGCATACTGAGGGCTGTCAGGCACATCACAGACATGTCAATTTGACTTTGCTTCATCATACACCTTCTCCGCAAACAGTTGGTTAAGATGGTGCTAAATAAAGGGGAAGCTACCAATAAATTCTCATATTATCGCAGAGATTGATGGCTACTAGAAGTGTAATGAAAAGCAGTGTGCTTGCTTACTTCTCTGGAAAACTCTCACTGTGGGAGTATAGATAACACAGATAAAAATGAGGCTTTTTTAAAGAGTATAACTTAAGCTTGTTCAAATCGTTCTACTGTGTTGGAAGTAATAATGGGATTTATTTTTTTAAAAAAGTCTGACGTGGTGAATCTCAGGTGTTCTTACGTGTGAAGTAAAGGAAGACTTCAGGAAGTGAAGTGTTACAAGGAGTTCTGGCAATGCACTTTGAACAAGAGGCATCTCTTTTTTGTTGTACTTTAAATACTGTTTCTGAGCAAGGGGGAAAAAAGCATCTGTGCTTTCTTCTTGTATGGCTTATTCAGTATGCAAAATGTGAAGTTTAAAAATGTATATCAAGAACTCATGCACAGAAAAATAGGCAGAGGCACACTAAGTTCTTTTTTGTCACCTCTGTGATCAGAATGTATCTTTGTACATGATAATTCCTTTTTTATCTATTCTAGGGAGATTTTACTCATTCGTAATGGCTTTTGAAAATTGAAACAAAGGACTCATGAAATAAATATATTTACTTTCCGTTTAATACTCCCAATGTGAGTTAAAATGTTTTAAAAGGTGGGCTTAGTGAATATGTTGTTACATTTTATAAGAATTTAATGTGCTTTGAAAAGGTCTAAAATTATTTTCAGAGTTAGTAAAAATAGTGGGTACTATGAAAAATGATGTAGACTAGAGTGCTTATTTAAGAGAAAACATTCAAATGTGAGGTTGTTCAGTGAATTACCCTTTGACCTCTATAATTCCAAATGATCATAGTCCTTGAAGTTCTCCAAAAATGTAAGATAGCCATGTTAAATTGTATTTATTTTTCCATAGATGAAAAAATACTCTGAAAATGCTTTCTTCCCAGCCATTAATCTAATAAAATGGATCAGATATTTTAAGGAGGAATATGATACTTGTAACCAAGTGATCATGACCGAGGAGAGGGAAAGATATATACGTAGAGTTGACAAGAATCGTGTCATTTTCCTATGAGAAAGTGACTATGTACATTTGGCGCTGGGTCCTATGAAATGACAGAAGCATCCCCTTTATCCGTAAACTTAAATGAGACCTGCCTCATCAGTCATGGGATCATAGTGTCACAGATGGAAAAGCAACCATCAGCTGAATTGTCCTGAGCTACATACTTGGCTAATTCATCTTACTGTTCCACGTGTCTTAGGCGAGACTCAGTCTGTTTTTGGAGTCTGGACAGAAGCTGGAGTAGGGCTCAGGTGGGGGCCTGTGGCTGCCTTTTCCGGTTCTCTCCTAGCCATTCAGTGCAGGGATGTGAGGGACATGTGAACAGTTTATACACAGAAGCCCAAGCAGAGATTCTTGCCTAGGCTCAAGGATTTGTTACTCAGTTATTGAAGTAAACTTCAGATTCCTCTTATGTTCCAGAAATGTCACTGCTGTCTTTCATGCTCCAGAGAACTACCCATACATGATTCGGTCTGTCTCTGTTCGCATGAACCACAAACTGGTGTCAACAGTTTTTTAATAGGCAGAAGTGGAGAGGAAGCCATCGACGTACATTCTCCTGGCTGATGAGTCTGTCTTCATACCTCTACCTGGAACTATTTAATGGGTGAAATCTGAAGAATGAGAAAAATACCGAGGTTCGGCACTCAGTGGTCTTTATGTATTTTTTATTCCTTATAGTGAACAAAACTTTAATGTCTAGATCATTTATAAGGGGGGGTTAATGATTGGAGAATCTATCCTGAGAATGTGGTCACCATAGGTGACAGCCTTGCTTTCTCTTTTGTCTTCAGTTCATGGGGTAAGTTCGGTGATAGTGTCTATTGTCTTCCTTTGCTTACGTCATAATACTTCTCTGCCTCAACAATGAGATAATCTGGGATGTGGGGAAAATGCCTGCTCTGTCCCTACAGAACTTTCCTGAACCCCTTTGATCCCAGCAGAATTTTCTTTTAAAATTTCCCTTCTTGTCGTCTGTTTTGCTCAAGTCCCATTTACTTTGGAGAAAGGTTAAGTGCATGATATTCATCCCCATTTTCATCCACAGTACATTTTATTCTCTCCACCCTCTCTCCCCCATGAATTCCAAAGAGATTACCTTCAACTTTTCATATTTGTTTTTCTTTTGTTTCTGTTTGGTATGCATTCTACTTGAGTGCTTTTATAGTGTTTTCTTGATTGTTGTCAGTTTGGGGTACTCGTGGCTGACATTTTTGTTAAGTTAATGTCACAGCAGAAAAACCTATGGCAAACTGGAATCTGGCTACGGTGCGTGGAAGATACAACTTACATTTGATTGTGTGTAAATACAGTTAGTTAGCTGAGGGTTGATCAGATAGCTTGGCAGAAAGAGAGAGGAGCAGTACAAACTGTTTTCAGTAACTGTGCTGTTCATACACCTGATAAGATTGAGAGAGCTTTTCGCAATGCTGATAGCCTGTGAATAAGAAAAGAATAATCACTTCTCTTGGCACCAGCTTATCAGGAATGAAGTAAAATGCCAACACTTTTACATTAGCAAAAGTAAATGTTTCAGACACTCTGTGCCTTTTTTCACTCAAGTTAAATAGTAGAGGTGCTTTTGAGTGCACTGTAATGAATAGAAGGATTTATTACCTTGACTAAATTACAGGTGAATATGTTGATAAAAGAAACTTTAGCGTCAACAGCAGCTTGCTTGATAAGCAGGAGCATCTATGCTGTACTTTCTCTGGAGAAATTTAGTTTTCCTGTTTCCACTCCAATTCCATTAAACATCTTTTCTGATATTAGAAGATGCGGTTATGTCCTATGTCATTTGGGTCTTATTTTCCAGCAGGTGGGTGATAGGCATTTGTCAGACTTGTAAACTGTTGGTGCACTGTTGTTAAGTAAGTTGGAGCATCTTCAAGTGTATGTCGTCTGGGCTGAACCAGCAAACTCCTATGCAAGAAAATCGTATTTTTTCTCGGGAATGGAATGAGATTCGTCGTAAGTTTAAGACCCTCTCGTGAGAAGGGAAACACATTTGTCCACCTCATAGTCCATTTTTAAAGCACCTCCCCTTAAAAAAAATAAATAAATAAAAAGAGCTGTTGGTTTTGCTTTTCGATACAAACCATTCACTTCCCCAGCTCTGTCATTTTCTCCTCTTTGTAATTTGAAGCCTACAAATAATTTGGCGTATTCAGATTTGATAAATGATAGTGCACGAGCAGATGGATTGATTTTGGATTACTATTGATTACTCCCAATGAGATCACTGTGACACACTCGAATCAATAGTATTCGATTAAGCAAGGCACCGCCATTCTATGCATTCAGCAGCCAGGTTGCTCAGGAGCAGAATGTTCACAAGCTGATAAATTGACAAAGCGTTCAGCTTTAAATAGCGCTTTGTTCAGCACTCGGTCCTTAAAATATATTTCATGGGGAAGTTCGCTTTTTGCAACTCTGGGCCTTTCTGTGCAAGAAAGGTCATCCGTTTAAGGTTTATTAAATTTTAACTAAAAACAACTGGGCGCCATGTAGGTGTAAAATAATTTAAGTACTTATTGCAGGCAACTGTCATGCTTTCGAGCTGTTGCTCAAAGGTTTCATTCTTTTATGAAGATGTCAATTGTAAACATAAAAACGCATCCCTGGAAATGTAATGGTTTAAGATTCAAACAGAAGAAGAAAAAAAAAACATTCCTGCCTGAGGAAAGCAGTGTAATCAGAAGAAGGTGGCCTTAACTTTCTTCAGAAGTGGGCATGCTTGGGAGGCAGGATGAGGGGGAGAGCGCCTTGGCCCAGCATACAGCTGCCGCTTTCGTCCCTTCTGATCTGAAGGTATTCGTCATGTCGCCCTTCCATGCAAAATACTAAATGTCATTTGATCCGGAAGCCGCTACTGCTGCTGATATACTCAAGTCTTTCTGTCCTGAGCACACTTACAAAGTCACAGGGGCTGGGGGAGAATCCAGGTTCCACGTCCTTTCGTGAAGGACCCCATGCATAAGATTTTCCATCAGATTCCATCCTTGTGCAGCCCTGGCACTTGGAAGGAAGCATTTGCTCTTATGTGGGATTGCCAAGTTGCTTCGCAAAAAAGGTGAGCATTATATTAGGTTGGTGCAAAAGGGATTGCGGTTTAGAAGGTTAAAAGGAATTGCAAAAACCGCAATTACCTTTGCACTAACCTAATAGTAAACTCTCCAGGGACGGCATGAATGTGTAAGACTTGATGGCCAGTGAAATGTTGGCTCCTAGGACCTGTGTACCCCAAAATCTTAAGAGGCTCAAGTCTTGAAATATACTTGGATTAATGCTCTCATTTTGATAGTAATGGAAAAGAACACAACCAAATTAGAGACGGCTTTCTGAGGGAAAATCAGTAGGAAGGTCAAGTTTGGAATCATGACATCCCCTGATAAAACTTCAGACTTCTTTGCATGAAAGTCAGGTGATAGGATTCTAATTATATTAGGTTGAACCACGTGAAATTGCCGATTTTGTAGGTCAAAAATTGGTCAAAAATCAGCAATTTCATGTGATTCAACATAATAATTGAATTTATTCCTCGACTGTTCATATTCCATAAACAAATTGAAAGCGACAACTGTTTTTTTTTATTATTATTTTATGATGGACTGTGTGAGGTTATGGAAGACACATGAATTCTATATATAATTATGCCAAGTGCCTTATAGTGTAATTTTTTCATAACTTTTTTTTTTCTGTAACATCATCAGAGAGTTCCCAAGTGTGCAGTATCATACACACTGAAAAAGCTCACATGTACCTGGCTTCTCAGCTGCCGTAGCTAAGCCGCTTCTGAGCATCCATGTAAATTTTTCCTCTGCTGAGGAAGAGTGTAGCCAGAACAAGTCTTGACCCTCCAAAAAGAGCATGTTGCAGAGGGTAAATAGTGCGAGAGCATGTTGGCCCAAAGATGCCGACACTTCAGATATTTCATCTTCACTTTCGTTCGTTAACAGAACCTTAATATGCTAGTTAGCGCTTTTCATCCTTCCCCCTAGAGAAGTATTAAAACTGTGCTCCATTAAATCTATGTACCGTTGTGGGTGAGGCAGGTGCATAACCCCAAAATGATGCTTTATTGGCTATACAGGTAGGAAAGGTGCTTCGGGAGACATAACATGATCCCAGATCTTCCACTTGACCCCCCGGATGTGCAGCTCTTGTTGGAGCTGTGCTATGCTGGCCAGTAGGAGCTCCCGGTGCCCACCTGTGGGCAGAATCTGTCTCCCAGATAGGAAGGAAATTGACTCTGTTTTTAGGTAGAAGGGAGGGGCTCCAGTGTCACCGCTGGGATGTCAGCACAAAGTGTATCCTGACTTAGGGTCACAGCAGGACTGGGTATGTTTTTCTCGCTCTGGGTAAGTGCACGACAGCTTACATCTTGTTTCAGAGAGAGAGAGGGTGGGCATCCTTTCCTGGGACTTGACTGAGGGAAAGCGTCCAACTGGTCCCACTGTCAGCCTTGAACTTGTCCCTTACTTGTGTATTTCCCCCCAGTCTGTGGCACTGAATTTGATTTATCGCTGCTACTAAGATCAAAAAAGAAGTCATCCATTTGATGTTGGTTATTAGGCACGTGCAGTGCAGGGTGGAAGGTGGGGAGAATGGTCTTATCATACAAGTCACTGTTCTGGCCACACAGTGGCCACTGATGGCAGCGTATGTATTTTGTATTTCTGTTCATTTTGAATATAAACTTCTAGGAATAGAGAGGTGAGCTATAGAGTATTTGAAATTAATAATTTTGTTTGTTTCAGGCACAAATTCTTTAGGTAAGAACACACAGAGTGGCTGGCATGTATGCTTGATTAGAATGACTTCCTTTTTTTTTTTTTTTTTTTTAACTATGTTGGCATTAATTTTACCAAAAGACATAAAAGGCTGAGGGATATACATCCGCCAGTGGGGTCTCAAAAAAGAGCATCTGGTTGCGTTTATTCTTGGGTGTCCACCTTGGGACATCCTGAGGGGAAAGATCTTTGGGGTCTGCTTCTCCTGTACGCTGGACCCTGATCAGGCTTTGTTTCCGGACAGTAGCTTTTGTCCAGCTTCTCAGTTATTGGGATTTCTCTGAGCAGTCTGAGCCCCAGCCCATCAGCAGGCTGCTAGTCAACAGCAGGTGTGAACAACATAAAACAGGATTAACACTGAACCAGAGTGTGTACTAAAAACAGAACCCCTGCCTTGCTTTTTAAAAGGATGGCAGGACTGGAAGACAGAAGCCACTTTGGTCCTGTGCATTGCTTGTTTACTAAACAGTGTTCAATGGACGATACAAATGGCTCTGTTTAGGTGCCGAGAAGGCATGCAAGGGATCATGGACTCATTCTCTTTCTCTCGTTTTCAAACGATAAGCTCAAAACTTACTTAGAAAATTCTCAGACTTTCAGAGGGGGAGAACAGAACAGAACAAAAGGGGTCTGGGTAAATCTTGAATCAGGATTACAGGTTATTGTCACAAAGATACTTACAGATTAAAAGTTGATAGTCATTCAGCGTGCTGTATTTCTCACCTCTAAAAAAAAAATATTGGTTGCTTTATTCTAAGATACCTTTTGCATTTAATTATATGACCTAATTTAAATTTCACCGAGGCAGGTATACCACAAATAAGTAATATCTTAGAGATTATACCCCCACTCCAATTTCTTTTCATCAGTGCTACATACATAGGAAGCAAGAAAGCCAGCAAAAAAAAAAAAAAGAAAGAAAAAGAAAAAAATCATAATTAGTATAGGAGACTGCATGAATTTAACAAATTGGGCATTGCATTGAATTTCTGGCATTTCAGTCACTTTATCAATATTTTGTTTAGGAAAGAGAAAGGTAGCATTTAAAAATATGTTTCTCTTTAAATACTAATTCTAGCATATGCTATATATGAGATTAAACTTTGGATATCTGTGTTTTCTTTGTTAGGTTTAGACTAACTTGTATTTTGAAACTTTAAGATTTGTTCACATCCAGATTGGGGTCTAAAATAAGGAAGTAACAATTCAATCAGAGGAATTTTATTTTACACACAGACACACACACACGTACATTAACTAATTCTTTAAACACTTGCAAAGCAAATATAGTTTTGTTTTTTTTGCATTTGTGTATAATGGCATTATATTAATTTCTAATACTCCAAAAATATGTTCAAATACAGGCGTTTGTATAAGATGAATCTGTTTAAAAATATCATAGAGACTTTACTAAAAAAAATATTTTGAAATGTCAAAAATCAAAATTTTGTCTTTTCTTTTCAGCAGCATCTTATAATAAACATTACCTTTATTATCTTTTATCCAGGGCTTAAGTTGAAATTTCCTACTTATCCCTTCACCCTTTGCTTATACTTACTGTTTTTTATTTTTAAAATGACAGTTTTTTAGCTGAGACTTTGCTACTACTTTTATTTTAGAATATCATCTGCCAGTTTAATTGCGGCAGTTTTGACACACATTGAATGTACCAAGACTATCCAAATCATTATGACATATAAACTCTAAAAATATTTTAATTCCACAGTTACTATCTTTACATGTTAATGTATTACTATTTGCCTTATCATGTGTTTCTAAGAAATGTCCATCCCCTTTTGTTTCATATTATTAAGTACCCCTTTTGTTTCATATTATTAAGTACCCTCAGTTATGTACATTAATTAGGTTGTGGGCAAATAGCTTAATGATAGTTAATGAAATCAAATTTTAGAAGATATTAGTTTAAAATTGATTTTTGAAGTGTATTTTTCATAACTAACTCTCTGGGGTGTCAAATTGATTGCTTATAGTAACTTCTTGTGTTGCCTCAAAAACGATTACATGCATTCCTTTGCAATTTTTTAAATCATTCAAGTAATCAATTTAGTGCATTAAACCGCATTTTCCTGGTCCTTCATTCAAAAATATTTGACTGTATGCAGGCACTGTCCTGGGCACCAAGATCCTGAACTAAGTGATAAAATTATAAAATGATATTGAGTGCCTTAGAAAACCCTTAAAAATGGGAATTTTTGTCCCTAAGTCTCCCACTTAAACTTGGGTCAGACTTCAGAAAAATGGATTTCAGGAACGTAGGTAGCCGGCGTGTTATATACAACTTGAGCAAATTGCAACCTCCATCCTGATTTTTCTGGTTTTGGCTTTTGAGAGATTATATGAAGTTGGCATCATGCACACAAGTAGGAACTGTATACATTAAGATCCCGCCTATTGTAGGAGTAGATTGGGGTCTTGGAGAAGTCACGTCTGGTCTAGCGTGAGCTCCCTCCGCTAAAAACGCAGGCCCTCCTCTGCTTCCTGGGGAAGCCTGTAAAGATTTGTTCCCCAGAGTTGCCATTACTCCTTAAAATGCTCTAAATTACTTGGATGTGGTTTGTTTTTTAGACTGGAAATGAAAGGGAATAAACTGCTTTAAAAGATCATGTCAGAAAAAACTATTTCCCAGATTGTAGGGAAAGCAAAGCAGATTTATTTGAACTCTAGAAGGTTTCTGCGGTTTGACTTTGAGGGAGTGGTCTGACTTAGTAAATTCATTCTCATCAACGTAAATGACTCTTGGAAGGTAGATTTCCTAAGGAAACTTTCCCCTTCATCTTGAGATAATCTTCCAGCTAATGTCTCTGTCCAGCATTCCTACGAAACTGCCTGGTAAAGTTCCCCAAAGCCTGGGATTTAGATTTTCCTTGAGGACTGGAAGATGGAATTCAAAGTGGCCCTCTGGCTCTTTACAGTTTTGCTTTAGTGAATGCATTTTATTAAAATGTTGTATTTATTTATTCATTTATTTTGAAGATACTTATGGTTTGCTGTAGATCATCAAAATTATTGTCTTTTGCATTTTTAGATGTTTATAGTTAGATGATTAGTGAAGTTAGGTAATACGATTTATATTGGCACCAGTGAAGTTTACTGAAGGAGTCAAGTCATGCTATCATGGTACCACGCCCAATCGGAATATGCCAGAAATATCTCGGGAGAATTTTTGTTCAGTGTTTATGCTCAATTAAAATGTATACTGTATACTACAGGGTGATTGTCTCATGATAGATTGGCATCATGATGTTGCAAATTTCCTATTTCACGTGATATGCAATGCAAATTTTTATTGTTGTTATATACTTTAGATTTGCAAACTTCGGAACGGAAATGCCACCCTTTTCAGAAATGAGAAATATGAGATAAAGAACTGTCTCAATTGGGGCACGGCTAATATTTTCTGCAACACCAGAAAGCTACAAAAATATAGTTTTTATCTCCTCCCTTCGATAGTTGCAGAGGGCAGCTTACCTTTATATAAGAGCACTGCAGACGTGAGCTGAGTCATCTCACCTACGTTTTCAATCCATTTGTGTTGTGTGCAAAATATTCGTGAAAATACATTTTTCTCCCCATAGCCTTCCTGACTTTTCTGGTATCACTCCCCTTGAATCCTTATTTCTTCACTTTTTATGAAGCTGAGATAGAATCCTAAAATTGGTATGTCCTTCTTTATGCGTAGTGCCAAAATGCTTTGGGAAACCTTCAACGCAGTCTTAAAAAACAAACAAAACAAACAAACAAACAAAAAAACCCTGACAAACAGCCTAAGACCTCGGGGGTTGCTAGGGGTGGGGGGCCGCGGGCTGGTAATTTATGACTCCTCTAGTATTGCGTGTAAGGGATTTGCCAGCGCCCCACTTCCACCCTGCACCCCCCACCCCCACTCCACAGTGTCAGGATGATGATAATATACCTGAGAGGAAAAGGCAGTCAGCCCGTGCCGGAGCCGGCAGCATCAGACAGGGTGCCTTGCCATCTGCCCCACCTGCTGCATTCAGGAGTCCATCTGGTGACTGCAGTAGCTCATTGTAGGCCCTTCTGCGGAGCATTCGGGCTGGAAAGCAGGCGGTGTGAATTATTTAGGTAGCTAGTATAAATAAATAGAGGGAAAGGAGAAGAGTGGCTGGGGAAGATCATCTGTAAAGAGGCCCCCTCGCCCTCCCGGAAGCCTGGGTGCTCTGAGGCTCAAGAGCATTTGATTTGCATATAGATTTAGAT
The DNA here is from genome assembly GCF_004115265.2 of Rhinolophus ferrumequinum. Lineage (NCBI taxonomy): Eukaryota > Metazoa > Chordata > Mammalia > Chiroptera > Rhinolophidae > Rhinolophus > Rhinolophus ferrumequinum. Next base: position 8,601,011 of record NC_046310.1, on the reverse strand, counting down.
GTATAGATCCCGGGGCAGATTACAAGCCAATGAGTTTTATCTAGATTTAGATAGCGTGCAGCCTGTTTTGCTCTTAAAATGTGGCCAGCTTCAGGTAGAGAACCTGGGGGACTTTTATCATAAAGGAAACTGATGAAATGTAATTTATTTAGGCATTGGTTTAGCAGAACTAAAACAACTGTGTGTCTTTTCTGAAATAGATGGGTGTGGGTGTGTGTGTGTGTGTGTGTGTGTGTGTGTGTGTGTGTCAGGGGGACAACACATTGGGCTTTTTTATGGATTGTGATTTGTACATATTGTGTCCTTTCTCTTCTACTAGGTAGAAAAAAAAATTAGAAAAAACATTTCTATGTTAATTTTATTTGTGTGTATCGCCAGTCAAAAATATTTTAGTTAGCTACTGTGTACAAAACACTGTTACTGAACTCAGCATACACATTAATATATACCAAATATGTAATGAAAACCTTCAATCATAGAAATCTGTGTATGGCTTTGTGTGTTTGGGGTCTAGACAAATCACATGGACGGGTACAAATGCCCTAGGAACCACCGGAAGCATGCAAAAATGAAATACTTAAAGAAACGGTAAACTGGACTCAAGTCCTTTATACTGAAACAGACTCTGTCGAAATAGGGAAAGTTTAACAAAATGGTTTTAAAAGACTTACTGCTATCCTTTTCTAGCTAACAAGATAGGTTTACAAGGCTGTAATTGTTAACTGCAATCCCAGAATATCCTAGTTTGTATAAAAATGATTCTAAATTGTAAATGAAGGTTTAGAACCATGAATGGAATGGGTAGTATCCAAATATGAAACAAACTATTCCTATTTTCTTTCCTCAGAATCATTTAGAGGATAATTTTCGGGTGGGGATAGGGGCTTCATTTAAATTAATTTCTAATTCTTTATACACTCTTCTTGCTTTTACTTAATAGAGTAACACAGATCGATGAGGAATGTTATACGTTATATCTAACCTGTTTATGCTTTAACTGATAGAGCCATGAAAAGAATGTGTGAGTGAATAGTTGTATTCTGGAATAGACTAGATTCTTTAGGGTGTGTTTACTCCATCCCACCTGACTTGAGTGGCTGCAAAGTAAATTTAATGGATCTGCTTTTTTACGCCAGTAAAGCTCCAGCCTTCACTTAAATAAGCAAACAACGACGATCTGAAGCAAAATATGCATGAGAGTAAATCATATTGCTACCTCAAAATATACCTTGTTACCCACTTCTTATTTGTTCAAATAAAATACTTTTTATTTCAAGGAAATTTATTTATAACCAGTCTCTCCAAAAAGTCTTTGAGATGATTCCTTTTCATATGCATTTGAAACCACTTTCCAGTGCTAAATAAAATGAGGTATTTGTCTTCAGCTGAGAAACTCCATAAAATACAGTGTTTCCCTGAAAATAAGACCTAGCCAGACAATGAGCTCTAATGTGTCTTTTGGAGCAAAAATTAGTATAAGACCCGATCTTGTTTTACTATAAGACTGGGTCTTTATAATATAACATAATATAATAATATAATATAATAATATAATATAATATAATAATATAATATAATATAATAATATAATATAATATAAAATACTGGGTCTTATATTAAGTCTTGCTCCAAAAGATGCATTAGAGCTGATTGTCCTGCTAGGTCTTATTTTCAGGGAAACGGTATAAAGGCATTAATGAAATTCGGGAGCGTTAGGCAATACCTAGTCCATCTCCTCATCCAGTCTTTCCTCCTCCATCCCACATCCCAGGTCTCCTCCTGGGACATCCCAGCTTCCTTTCTCCCCAGCCCCACATTGAACAATACTCCCGCCCCCCCCACCCCCAAAAAAGGGTTATATGTTTCTAGAAATAGTAACAAGGACTTTTATTTACTCTTCTTAAATTACCTTTTCTTGGAAAACATTCTCTTCCTACTGGAGTCACTTGGATACTGTTTGCTGCTGATTGAATGACTACTCTTGACAGGCAAAGAAGGACAAAGTTGACAGTGATTCATGTCAATTAATTAGAAGTAACATGTAAGCATTAGTGGTAGTGGTTAATACAAGAGCAGGAGTTGACTTAGTGTTTAATTGTCAACTTCTGGGAACACATAGAGATATTTTGAGGCTTTGTAAATGTACGGTGTAGTGAAATGTTTCAGAAAAAAAAATTAAATACATCTATATAAGAACACTTAACCTTCTTATGCATTGCCTTGAATTGCTTTTATTCACCATGACTTGCTGTGCTTATTTTGTTAATTTTGTTTTTATTTAAGATTTACAGGCAAGAGTCCTTCTGAGCATTGAGTTATCTCCTTTTGTATTCTGATGTTAGGGTTTTATGATGTCCCTGATCTAATCTGGGCCAGCTTTATTTTATCTGAATAATTCCCATGTATATGACATCATCAGATCATGTGCTTATAACAGCTTTGCCTGGAATATGTAATCACTTATTTTATCCAAAGATCATGATACAAAATGTATTTGGTTTGACAGAAGGAGTTTAGAGTTTGGTTATTTTCATTAAACGACAATGGAATCTTAGTAAAATGAACGTGTATCTGCACATTATACTTGCTCTAACCTTCTTTTACCATTTTACAGACTTCTTCCTTCATCTTCTCTGCTAAGACCAGAAAATCCATAATCTGGATGTTAATTTTATTTTCATTTGATTGGCATTTTCATTGAAAGTGTTATTTAAAGACATGAATGTTAACTTTTGAGGAAAGCTAGGTGCCCAAGTATTTGTCAGGAATTTTAGAAAAGAAATTTCATAATTTGTCATGGAAATACCCACAAAGGAATTAATTAGTGTGACTACTTGGTTTTTAAGAATGCTGACTTTATAAGTATGTAGTCAGTTGGTAAATCTAATGATTTTATTAGAGCCAAAAAAAAATACGATAAATGTTAATAAAAGCCTTTGTGTAACACATTATATATTTAAAAAGTGAATCTCCTTTTAGTGGTTCTTTTTGAAATTTGCCATTGACAGTTTAGTCAAATCAGCTATATTTATGGAAGATTGGCTGCTTGAAATACTGCTCTCTAATAGCCGTTATGGTGTTATTAATTATACAGAATAAATAGCAAATAGTAGCATTCATGTTGCTTCTTACTAGCCTCCCATAAAGAACTTCATTACCTCATTCATAGGGAAGAAGAGGGATGGAATAATAAATCACAGGTATTTTATGGGCCCACAAGTGGGGAGGGAAGGTGTCCATTTGTGGTCTCCCCAAAAGTAAGACTAATAAATAGAGTGGTATTTCCTTACGCACTGAAGCCAGCCAGTGTGGCCTGGTCATCTTTTGTTTGGGGTGTCACAATTGGCGGACACGATGCCAGATTTCTTTATTTTCTTGAAATATACAGATTAAAACTTGGTCGTACTTGGTGGGACAGAACCCATGGCAAGAGAGGAGACAGGTCTGCTGATGACTGACAACAGACGGAACGTCTGTGCATACAGAGGGATGAAGCAGTTAAGAGGCGCCTACCAGGACCTTTCTGCTGCCATTTCCTGTCACAATCTGGCAGAATGTCCTACTGTTAATCTCAGGATCATTGTTTGATGGTCACCGTGGGTGCAGGTTGTAAAAATAATGTGCTTTATTTTGGGATGTGAGATGCTATGGTATACATAGATGACGGGTTTGGGAGCCAGAGTGTTCCTTACAGTATGTTGAGTTTAATATTCTAATAAAATGCTCAGTGAGAGTGGGCACCCAATAAATATTTCATGCCCCCTCCTACTTTGCTCTTAATAATGGGGTTGTTAGTAGCACTGAGATTTCACTTCTCAAAGCCAAATTGGCTTTTTACCTCAACCGACAAATTCTGAAGTCGAAATGAGTCATAATAAGGATTAGTCAGGGAAGCTTGAATTGAACCTATTTCTTGTGCCTGTGTGACTCTTTATCAACCTCCTCCTGCTTATAATTGCCAGACTCGCTTTCTGAAATTAGCAAAGAGGAAAGCAGCATAAAGACAGAAACCTCGCCCCTTGCACTTTTCTCCCTTGCCTAGAAAGTTAGGGAAAGACGAGGGCTATAAAAATATAGTATTTAATTAGCATTATTAGGAGACATGTACATAAAACTCTGCAGGACCAAGTGTGGATGTTAGCCATTAACGGTGAGGTTAAAGGTATTTGAAGAGGTTCTCTTTCCCTCTCTCTCTCTCTCTCTCTCTCTCTCTCTCTCTCTCTCTCTCTCTCTCTCTTTTTCACTTTTAAAAACTTTGTCGATGCTAGCTGACCGTCAGCCTCAACACGACTTCTTGTTCGTATCCTCCGTTACAGGGATTCTGTTCAGCTTGTCTTCAAGTGGTTCTCAAGGGTTGTTCTATAATTTCTAAGAGGTTCTCCTGTCTTCAGTTTCTCTTGTCTCTTTAAAAGCACAGGAATACTTCTCTTTGATACTAATCCAGTAAACACTGAAATCTGGCTTCTGAAGTTAGAAGCCCCCCTATAAGACCTGTTCTCAGTAGCATGAATGCCCAGCTCACATTTGTACGAGGTGTGAGGGAATAAGTGTGCATGTGTGCGTGTGCATGCGTGCGTGTGTGCGTGTGTGTGTGTGTGTGTGTGTGTCTGGGATGGTCCTCAGTCTATTTCAGGTAAGTTTCCTGAAGGAAGGGTTAAACCAACTGCTTGAGCTGATTTTACTCTCCTGTGGTGATATTTTATTTATATGGTAAAATGCTTGGGAAGTGATTAATTTGTCAAGGGAACATCTTGTTATTGTAAATTTGCTGAATATGTAATAAAATTGCCATGCCATGGATGGGAAAAGGAAGGTTTCTAAAAACCGAAATAGCCAGAGGGTCTTCCTATATTTCCATCAGTTTATTTTCACTCGGGCTTCTCCCTTTAAAAACAACAGCTCTGAAACTCTCCTAGCTTGCAGCTAAGAGAGGCCTCTGAGCTGGTGAGTTAAAAAAAATAAATAAATAAAGGTGTGGGGGAGAGTGTAATGGAAGAAATAGAAATGGGGTGGTACATGTGTGTGCCTCGTTTTCTCTCCCCGGACCAACGGCAACTGATACATCCATTAAATTTTAGCCCAGGCTGATTGACTGAGTGGATTTATATAAATTAAAAAATACAGGTTATATACCTTTTCTGATAGACTGTAAATGAGAAATAGGAATTCCTTTAAACCTCAAAGGAGGAAATCCATAGACGAGGCTTTCTAGTCAATAAAACACTACAGCATCAACTCCTCTTGCTGTGTTTGTACAATAGGGTTTAGTTAATAGACAAATATTATACCAGCCTTTCCCTGACTTTTTCCAGCAAGAGGTAATTTGTAAATGAACTCATGTGGTGTAGAAGAACTTCTAGCTTTGCAGTTTGAACTTGTGCTTTCCAGACCTGAAGGAGGCAGAAATCATTCCTTACTCCATTTTTTTTTTTTTTTTTTTAGTGTAACAAGTGACAATGACATTAGTTAAGGAGCAGTGACTTTTATTCACACTCATTCACTCAGCTCCGTGTCCATTTGTCCACTGGAATCAGCCACTTATCATGCTTCCAGGTTTTTCCTCTTTCAACAGCAAGAGTTATGAAAGGAAAATTCCATTTTTTCCCAGCCCTCCATGACAGGCAAACGGAAGATTGTGGTCATTTGGGTTAAAAACATATCCATCACCAGCAGCCGGGAGGTTATTATTATGTCTCCTTTGAATATATGAATTTCATATACTGCATGTTGGAAGTCTAAGAATGCCAACTTTTTAGGTAAATAATTATCCCATTGGTGATGGACAGCCCACGGTTGCCATATTTTCTCACTTTTACAGCATTCTTGCCCTTATCACCCATATCATAAATCTTTTGCTTTCATATTTAATAAAAGTAGTAGAGTAACAACCCCCCGTGCTTGGTAGAGTCAACCAATCACACACCATCATTTGCCTATCATTATTTGTTTTCTTGCGACAGATATTTTAGGAGATAGTCTAGTTTAAATTTGACAGCATATTTGATACATCAGTGCAGGTAAGTGAGCAGATGACCTTATTTATGTGTTCGCTATGACCTCCGGATGCAGCCCTCAGCTTCCTGAGCTTCCATGGATAGAAAGATGGATGAATGAATAAAATTCCCAGCATCCATCAGTGTTAGTATCTGAGCCTGCTAATCTGTCAGCTGAATTTTGGAGAGGAGAGGGAAATATATACATGTGGGGCAAGGCTAGACTAGGAGTGACCATTTCTCAAGAGATTCATGTTTTTCTAAGCCTCCATTCCCCAAGTCACCGAATCTTTGTTTCCTTAGGCGTAGGGGAGAGGCTTTACTCTGTCTCTGTATACAGGTTTCTGAAGTGATGACACCACATTCCTTACTCCATTTCCCATTTCTTTCTCTGATCTCCCTCCCACCACACTTTATTTCTCCCCATAAATCTTAGTTTCCTCATCTGTAAAGTTCATACTTACATGCTGACCATGACTGTGAGATTTGTGGGTTTCCAGTAAACAAACAGGTTTTGTTATGAAGCACAGAGTTTGTACGATGATGTATATGCTCTAAGAGGAGACTTGAAATCTTCCATATCTGACTAGTTAACTACTAAGTAGCACTCACTGGTCAAGTGGTCCAGGAGATGGACTGCACTCATTTTTCCCTTTTCCCGTTTGCCCTCAATGTTCTCATCTGGGCTTTGGAGAAGAACAAGAAATATGCCTGCCCTGTCTGTTTGCCTTTTGGAAGATGGACAGATGGACTGTCAGAGAACAACCTTCCCTGAGGGGCCAGTGAAGGAGGCAGGGACGTAGGTCTCTATAACTGTGACCCAGCAGCTGCTGAGGCTGAGAACCACCATAACTAATATTGGGCATTGCTGAAGTGACTCCATAGAGAAGTTTTCCATGGTTTTTGCATGAACACTATGAGTCTAGTCATAAGAGTCAGTTTTTGTTGTTGTTGTTGTTTCCCCACAGAAGTGGTAATGGATAGGTTTATCCCCACTATCTTGTCTTGTTCTCTTGTTCTCCTTGGGGTTAGTGGCTATGATGTTTGAATGCAGCTAAGTGGTTTCGGAAGTTTTCTCTAACTACATTTTTCTCCCCAGACCTGTGTTAAATTAATTGTTATCCACATAGAATCTGATGGGGGTGGGGGGCGGCTCTAATCTCATTCGTTTCATGCCTAGCTTTCACACAACCTTGATTCTTGACCTTCTCGGAAACTCACCATGTTTTCCTTTGGAAAAAGACCTCACTATGCTTCATTGCCAGCATCATTGCCTGCACACAGTAGATACTCAGTAAAGATTTGTGAGTTGATTTGTTTAAAGCTCTGACACAAACAAGTAGCATAACCTCTTACTCTTAGGTACTGAGAAGTCAGGGAGGTCATTTGGTGTGATAACTGTGAGTTATTGTTGGAGAGAATCAGTAGAAATCAGAATGTATTCTCCAACTGTTTAAACAAACAGAAATCACAGCAAACTTCAAAAGCTGAATGCTTTTTTTTGTGAGAACCCCAGGTAACTATGGATTGATATTTCAAAACTAGGTACAGATTTACTTTCAGATTTGATTATTCCAAAGATGAAAAGTCCTATTTTGTCCTACAAATGTATCATAACGCTTTAGATCTGCATAACTCTTTAGGCTTTTCAAAGGTTTTCATATCTAGTTTCTCTTTTGAGTCCCAACATTCTATTAGATAGTATAGGCATTAATTAGTATCCCCATTTTAATTGTTAGGTAACTGAGGCACAATAAGTTAATTAACATATATTAATTATACATTTTGATACAATTAATAACAGCAACTATTGGCCAGGAAGTTCTGCCTCATATCTAGGTCCTATTTTCCATGCTGTAAAATAAGTCAGTTTCCCCTTATTGGAAAGCTGTAATCCTATACCAGTTCAATAATAATCATCATTTAGCCTTCTCCTTTCTATGATATAAATAGTCTAGTATTTTCTAAGTTGCTCAGTAATTTTGATTTTTCATCACTATTATTCTTTGTTCTTGGTCATTTAAGGAGTAAGCTTCTTTTTCTTTTGTTTTGGTCATATGTTTGTTATCATGGGTTCAAATAGTCATCTCAGATACATCATAGTACTTACTGAAAACACAGTTGTTTGAGAATATTAAAGCACTGAAAAATAAAATATTTAGAAGATTGAAGGGTATTACTCAGTTGACATATTTCGTTGGCTGTTATAAGTATTGTTTTTAACTCTTTGTGGCACAGCATTTTGTAGTTCAGAGTACAGAATTTAGACACAGAAAGTTCATGTTCTGACTCTATCATAGCCCTGTTTTCTCACCTGTACAGCTATGACTTGTCTCACTAGGTTGTCTTAAGAACCAATGAGTAACTTCTTCTCCCACCAATAAAGAGGAAAAAAAAATCAGGTATCTTCTTGGGACATAGGAAATTATATCACTATTTTTTAAGCACATTATCTTAAGAATTCACCATCCACTCTGACAAGTGGTAGAAGAGAGGACCATCTATGCCGCCATCTTCATAATCTTTGTTTAATCTTCCTACAACTCACTATGAGATATCCCTCCCATTTAACAGATTCAGCAACAGACGTTTGTCGATAATATGTCAGGGCTCACGTTTGTAAATGACAGTATTGGTGAACTCAAAGCCAGGGCATCTCATTAAAAATCGTATAATCCTTTATTAGTTCACCCTGCAGGGTTTTTTGTTTGGTTTGGTTATGTTTCATATGAAATCTCTTAGCAGGTTTATTGTGACCTAAGGAGACATAAAAATAGCTTTGTGTGCTTAATGCTTTATCTCACAAATTCTGGAAATTGTATGAACAACACTTTAATTTAGGCAATTTGTGCTCCAACATTTAAAGTCCACCGCTTTTCGTGTGTATGTGGATTCGTGGTTTGTGCATCCATTCAACAACCCTGACAAAGGGTTGCAATTAGGAGCAGAAAACAATGCACAGTCCTCCACAAGTGGAGGGACAGAAACACAAGTGTATGCATTAAAAGTGAGGTGTTAAGTGCAATTGTAGAAATAGGCTTCTGGAATTATGAGAACATGAGGGGGAGAGGTGTCCGGAAAGACTGGAGATGTAATAACTCAATTGAATTTTTAACCAGTGAATACAAGCTAGCCAGATGATGGGGAAAAGGGAAGGGAGACAGGGAGAAGGGAAAGCTGATTGGGATGGGGAATAGCAAATCTGTGAGCACTGGGGATCTATGAGGTCTGAGTCTAGGAGAAGTGAGATTTGGGGTTGAAGACGATGGCTGGGTCAGCTCAGGGAAGGTGAGATCTGGACCGTGGCTAAAGGGCTTGGTTTTCAACTTCTAGAGTATGTGGAGCCATGAAAAGGGATCAGTTGTAAACCTGGCCAGATTTGTCTCCAGGAATCCATACAGTTTTATTATTCTGCAGCATGCTCTTTTCAGGAAAACATGAATTAGCTGTATAATCATGTTGTTTCTCCTTAGCTCGTACTAAACGCTGTAACCTTCATGGGTATGAAAGTTAAACAGTGGAAGAAATGTGCTGTGTGATCTATTTCGTTTCCTGCTAAGGAAAGCCATCTAGAGATCCCTTCTTGAGAAGCATCTGGTAAATCGGTGATGAAATAATTTTTTAATTTGGTTCAGTTAACTATGCAGATTTTCTTTCCTGGAAGCTTCTTAGAATTATACATTTCTTTCGAACAAAACCTACTTAGGTTTTGTATATTGCACCTTTTCTCCTAACACTTTGTACTTATATCTAAACCATAGTTTTAAAAAATCAGATGACTTTCCTCTTTTTCTAATATTTACTTCTTGAATCCTAAATTTCTCCTTGTTCTATCTCCCATGACTCCTAATTCCTTGTTGCAAACACAAAAGCAAAGCAAGCCAGAAAAACTTAAAAGCTGCCCCCACCTTGAATTACTTACAATGACACCTTAGCATTCACATATTGTGTACTTGCTGAAGCCATTTTATCATGGGCCCCATTTTGTGGTTAGACAATGGGGAATGAAGTCAGGTTAGCTTTCTTTACTGCCAAAATATGCACAAGAATGCATGGAATTATTTTGTGTTTACAGTAAGAGGTATTTTATAAGTTTTTAGAAACAAAATACAGACATGTGCTTATCATTCACTGTTCACTATGGCTCTAATTTTGATCTCATCTTCGCCTCTCTATTAAGTTAGAAAAAGACATGGATACCTGGAATTTGGACTCGGTCCTCCCTCTAATTCCAGATGTCCTTGAGTAAGTCTGTATCTCACTTCCCTGACCCGTTGTATCCTTGTGTGTAAATGAAAAGTAGAAATAGATATTGATGAAATATATTCTCGATCTGGGTATATGAGACCTGGGACAGGGTAAAGGAATCAGTGAACAATTCTGGTCAAAGTTACTATATTTAACTTACTGTTTCAAATTTCCTTTTTAGATCAATTTTATTGAGATAAAATGTACATATAACAAAACACATTTTCAGTGCACGGTTAGATGACTTTTGACAAATGTGATTCCTATAGCACAGACAGCCACCAGTTTTCTTATGTCCCCTTCTAGGCAATCCACAGTGGTCACTGGTGACTTCTATCCCTATAGAGTAGTCTGGCCTGTTCTAGAACTTCATGTAAACAGAATCTTAGAGTGTGTGCTCTTTTGTATTGACCTTGTTTTTGCTCACCAAGGTATCTTTGATATTCAGACATGTTAATGCATCTATCACAGTTCATTTCTTTTTTATTGTTGACTAGACTTCCCCTGTGTATGTATGTATATATATATATATGTATATACATCATAATTAATTTATCTGATTTGTTTTTAGCTAAGGGCTACTATGGATAAAGCTGGGTTACACATTTATGTATAGTTATTTTGTGGACATATGTTTTCATTTTTTAGTAAATATCTAGGAATAAATTGGTGTAAAAATGGTAAATATCTGTTTAACGTTATAAGAAACTTCCAAACACGTTTTCCAAAAGGGTTGTACCATTTTATACCATACCGGCAATGTATATGAGTTCCAGTTGCTCCATATCCTCACCAGCATTTGGTGTTGTCAGTCTTATGAATTTTAGCCATTTTTATCAGCACAAAGAAAATAAAAATTTCTTTTTAGTTTACAACTGTAATAGAAACTTTAAAAATTATATAATACAAATTACTATTAACATATACAATTGAAGGATATCAGAATTAGCATATTTCTTAGTGAATATTGAAAACTATCATCTTTATAAGCTTTAATAAGCTTTTTTTTGTTTGTTTATGACACCCATTGATGTTTTTATAGGTGATGTGTATGTAATATGTTCGTGTGTGTATAAACATTTATTGTAGTTTCAAATTTTCTTGTTTGTGACAATGTGAACAGTTTGTCGTCTTTCATAATCTCTCATAGCTCTTAAATATTAAGCTTTTATTGTTGCTGATAATCGAAAATATCTTTATAATTGGTCAACCAGAAGATTCCATCAATAAAATGAGATATTCTTTCCTGAAAGTCATTATCTTTTTATAATAGATTTAGGATTATTTTTATGTTGGGTAATATGATACTACCAGTTCAGTGATAGAGTTTACGTGTTGACGTTTTCTCTACAAAAATATATTTATGGGTGATAATCATACCAATCATGAAAATAAATATGTTGATCACAGCCTCCCCAATTATTTACTGAAAGTGAGGGATTGATATCATGTAACCCAGCTAGTGTTTTATGCTACTGGGTTAGAGAACAGAAGGATAATTCTTCTAATATTCACAAAAGAATTAGGTAGTGACCCAGCTAACGAAATGTGTAATCAAAACTTCTCACTTAGCATGTAAACATCTTTTTGTTTTCTTTTGTTATGTAATGTATGCCTGTGGATATTTACTATTGCCTTTAGAGAAAACAAATATTCACTGAGTTAGAAAACAATGAAATATATTTAACACTAAATCTTTATTGAGCATAGTTTAATCTTTCTCTGATGCACAACCTCATTATGTTCAATGCCAGTTATTATATTGGCTAAGACTAGAAATGACGGGGAATCCAAAGTATATGCTAACAGAATCTTAGATTGCAGGAGGTGAATGTGTGTTTAACCACACATATCTTTTTATTTTTAATGATACATGACTTTTTCCATTTCCATTTCTCCTAGATTTTGCCCTACCCTGCTCTACTCTCTCTCAATATATACATCACTCTCTTGAGTTTCCTTAACACAAGTACAGTTTTAGGCTTTCTCTACGTGAAAACCATGACAAAGTCATTTTATAGCCAGTTCTGAAAGTCACTAAACTTGACAATGATTGTATTTTATGACAACCTTTGCTTTCATGTCCCTGGCCTACTTTCATTTCAGCATTTCTCTTTGACCCCAAAATATGAACAATTTCATATCTCTGCATTAGCTGAAAACAAATCCCTTTACCAGAAATACATTGTAATGGAGAAGAAAGAGCATGTTTCGCTCAAGTCACCAGACTTAACACCCTAGCTCTATGATATTCAGTTTCTCACTTACCAAGAACCAGAGCCTTTTTTTTTCTTTTTTCTTTTTTTTTTCTTTTTGGTGGTTTGTGTTCTTAGGGGTTGAGGAAGAATTAGTATTATGGAACTAAACCAGATTAAGGGGGAATGTGAATTAGATTTGGTAACAGATGGTGCTGTGGAAATTAAAGGTTCTTTGCGAATGGAAGCGACAGCAGCTTGCCTCTGTTCCCTCTGTTTCTCCAGTCCGTGAACTTGATAGACGGGTATAAATCACGACAATCCTGTCTTGACAGCCAATTTCGAGAATTTGATCTGGTTAAAGACATAGCTTTCCTGCTCCGCTCACCGAAACCTGCTTTTATTTTATTTTTACCCAGCAGCCTGTCCTATTTAGAAAAGCAGTCACTTGCCTCCCCGTAATGAAAAATTTCTTAATTACAGTTTTAGCTCTTTAGTTTTAATTACTTTTTCATTCAGCCTGAATTTTCGTAATATCTCTGTGGGATTTTTTTCCTTCCTTTTTTTCCCCCACCCTTTTGATTCATGCATATGTTTTTGTTGTTTCTAAAGATGCTTTTCATTGTCAGAACTTGTTATCAGACACACTCTTTGAGAATCCTAATTACCAAAATCATTATTTTTAAGGAGAAAAGCTCTCATGGGATATAATAAAGTTATCAAATAAAAAACAAAATGTAAAAGGCGTCAGAAGCAGCACCAAAAGATAGCAATGAGTTCAACCAAATTGCATGAGAAGGTGAACAGAACACTTTTTCTGGTTAACAAAGGCTGCAGAACTATCTGCTACATAAGGCTGAAATAAGCCCTCCCCGCTCCCCCCCCCCCAGGAGAAGGATGTGACCACAGTGCCACGCAACCAGTTTGTGTTGGCATTGACCTTGTGGCAATCTAGGAAATCAGAACTCAAATGCAGAGACTCCGAGGGAAAGGCTAGCACCAATTGCATGGACCCTTTATGTCCAGGCCCTGAGGCCTGATGAACTCGGGAGACAAATACTGAGGTTTCCTCTTCCAAATCCACGTGGCCTTTGGACTTACAACATATCAAGGAAAAGGAAACAGAAGAGAGGGGAAAGTCACTCCAGAAATGAAGAGAAGATTCTCTGAGCGAGCAACTAACAGTTGGTAGAAATGAAGCTTCCTACTGGTAGTCAAATCAAATGTAGTAACAACTCAGCGGCACCCCACTGCTTGCTGACAGCGTGGAGTCACACACGGGGACAAACATTCACTTAAGCACTGATTGCAGGGAATTGCCCTTTCCACCAACGCCTCCCACCAAAAACACGTAATGAGCAAAAGGAGAACCATTTCTAGGAAAGACCAAGAGGCCTGCCCCCCCCCCAACTCCCCTCAAAATGATCACTGCTCCGTTTGTCCGATTGTAGCCCACTGGGGAGGGTTCCTCAGTCACATGTGTGTGCTGCAGTTTCACTGTTATGTAGCAAGTTTTTTCTGTAATTATTCCTTCATCACACACACACACACACACCCCACGCTGCCATATCCTGAATGGTGGCTGGGCGCAGTAGCCCCTAAGAAAATGGGAATTTGGGGAGTGCGACTGAGTCCGACAGCCCTTGCTCTCTGGTCTAATCTGAATCACAGGCCAGTGGGGCTTTTATTTGAGTAAAATATAGTTTTTTTAAAAAAATGGCAGAATTTACTTTAGAAAGTCTATCGGTGTATCCTGTCATTTTACAAGTGAGGAGGACACGGAGGGTCCCAGGGGTGCAGTGACATGTCTCAGGTCTCACAGATCCATAGCTGGATATCCTATGTCTGCCACTCCATCCTATGCTGTAAGAAGTAAGGTTTCCTGGGAAAGGAGAAGACGTGCAAACTGTGGGAACTCTGGTGCCTTTTTTTTTTTTCTTAAATCAGTTTTTTAGAATTGCAGAGAAGATTTAGAAATTTTACTCCGCACGTTTGTTTTGGACCTTTGAATGACAAATGCCAGGCACCTCCTTCGGATCTGAACTCCTGGCTTGTCCGTGGCTTCCGCTGGCTTCACTGGATGCCATCCCACGGCTCAACAGTCCCTGTCACAAAACCCGTTGTGACAAAGCCATCATTATTTCCATGGCTTGAATTCAATATGTGAGTGTATATGTTCTTTCCCCTGGCCTGCAAAGAGCGGCTCCTGTGTTTAAGCTTCACCTTCTCTTCAAGCAGCTAGCTCATTGAAATGTTTAAAAAGAGGACGGAGGAAGAAGTCTTAGGATTAATGATGAGCTGATGTCCCGTCCTCTCTGCCTCTCCTCACTCCTACTTCAGCCAAACAGCACCCGATACCAACAGAATATAATCGTAACCTCTGCTATCCTAAACCACCCCAGACCAGCTGCATTTGCACCCACATGTTAACCACCGCAGACAAAGCTGTTAAGTTGAAAGTATAAATATAGTTTAACTGCTGTCCAACAGGGAAAGATGTGGTTTACTATCTCTGGTTGTATGGTGAATCTCTCTCTATTATGGAAATGTTCAGATGTGCTCGAAGCAACCTTTATTTAAACCATGATTCCTTCTCAGCATTTAGATTTTTCTCACCACTGTAGTTCATACAGTTTCAGGGTATGTTTTTAAGTTCCACTCCAAATGAACTGGCCTATCTTAACGGAGGCTTATTGGTCATTGCAATTGCTTTTGCAAAACATTTTTTTAATGAGTAAAGGATGACATCAATATTGTGATCTCAGTATCCTTACATCAACTCCTGATAGCATTCTTATTTCCTGATTCAGCGTAGCAAAGAGAAGAGGAAAGAGGACTTCAGGCAGCCTGAGCTTTCATTGACCTGGATTTGATTTGTGAACTCCGTCACTGGAGAATGTGTGTAACGCGTCTACATTCGATTGTAATTTGTAAAGATCAGTGCATAGACTTTCTATGAGTTGAATGTCTGTTTATTTCTCCTCTAGCGAGATGATGTGAGAAGGTCTTCATTTAGCTGTCAGTCCCTTCCTGTTGTGTCGGCTTTTTCTCTTCGGAGTGCTCCTTGACTGCTTGAAAATGGAATTGTCTGAACACAAGCAAACTTTATTGATCCATATTTCTGTTTGAAAGACCAGAGATTTGTAGAAGTTGGAGACTATTTCTTTTCTCTAGAAAGCTTACTGCAGAGAAGGTCTGCTCGTGGCATAGTAAATCTCTTAGACCGAATAAATGTTATACTCAGCATATATTGCAAGCTTCATTTTGATGATTTATCTCATGTAGTTTTTTTTTTTTTTTTTTTAACCCAAACTAACCTTCCTTTCTAGCAGTGGTCCTCACCTTGTGCTCAGGGCTATTTCACTGTGACCTGGTCAACACTTGGGCCCTGACACAGGGTACACTGTTCCAAAGCCCTTCTGGTCTTTTAGGCTTTGGTCCCAGGAGAGTAACTTGTGTAAGGAAAGAAATATTTTTAGGTATCAGAGCTAAAATGCTTGTTTTACATCTGGTATACATTTGAGTTTCTGACTAGGCAATTCTGGAGTTTCTCTTTGAACAGGTGCCATGGAGTTGGGCAGTTGTAAGGTTATAGTTAATTAAGCTGCATGAGGGCAAATACACACACTTGTTAAAACATTTAATTTGCCTCAATAATATTGATTACATGGCAGAAGTTTGTTTAAACTAAATGGTAGTTTCCCCCCTACTGTTACAGTCCTCGAGTGCAATCTGTATAATAGCTAATAGCCATCATCAGTTAAATATCATGTTAGTTATAAAGTAATGTCATAAGAATTGATTTGAACTTGGCAGTGGAGGAGAGCTCTCCCTTCAAAGCCGATGGGGATGATTAGCCAGAGTTTTCAACAGAATCATGGTTCATATAAACTGTATGTTTTATAGACTTATCGGTCCTCTATATTACATGAGTGCCCATTATAGTGAAGAAAAGCTCAGACAGTTAATTATGCAAAACATCATGTATGCAATTACCCAGCGTTATTATGCACTTAACAGTTTTATTGATCTGCTAGTAGCTCACTTTACTGTATTTAGAGCTATAAACAAGGGATGCTCACCCCAGGATTGAAATAGGTCCAAGAAAACAAGCTGAGGATAAATTACACTACGAAGCACCTTTGCATCAGATCGAATCCTTAAATACGGAAGCCGTCAACAAACGTAATGAACAACAACACACTGTGCTATCACAGGACCGTTTCTTTTCTCATTAATAAAGTTTATCAACCAGGAAGCATCAGAAATCACCTGGCAATACAAATGCAAGCAACCGCGGTTTTCTACATTTCAAACAGCCTAGATAACTGAACACGGCCATCGGCAGTGGCCTTGGTTCATGTGGCACAGTAAGATGGGAGGCCGGGGTCTTGGCGGGCATTTCCTAAGACATACATGTTTGTCACACTCCCGGTCTGGTTAGGTTGCACACTCTTCTTAGTGCATTTCTCTTGCCATCTTGTTAGACCTTCATGGCTGAAAATGAAAAATTCTCCATTTCCCTTTCTTTGGTTTAGATTTAACGGTATGGGTGGGCGTCATACACCTCTGTAGGTCTCTCTGTGTGTCAGATCAGATGGCCAACCATCCTGGTTTGCCTGAGACTGACAGGTTCCCAGGACGTGGGATTTTAGTGACTAAATCAGGATGGTTGACCAACCTAAGGTCACAACAAAATTGAATAAGAAAAGATCATTGAACTTTGGAACACTAAAAGCAGATAGGGTCTAGGCAAAATCCCTTCCCGGTCGTGGTTTAGTCATTAGGTACGAAATTATATTCATGAAGCACTTTTCTTTTCAATGACTGGCCAGAAATGTGTTGCAAGTCTCTTGTTTATTTGTCCTAAATTTCCTTTTTTTTTTTGGCATAGCTCACAGCCTTTTACAAAACTGGGAAAGATTTCAGCTCAGATGGAGGTTCTGATTTGTTATTTTAGAGAGCTGGCCCCTTGTCCCCACACTACTTAGCTACTTGTCAGCTACTCAAGCACCAGTTTTGCAGGGAGCTGTCTGCGTACTCTTGTTCTTGATGGAGTTAAGTTGGAAAGAGTCTCTTAGATTAAATGCACAAGGTGTTTGTTCAGAGAATCAAGAAGTAGCATTACTAAATCAATGTGATCCTTTTCTGCAGAAATCGGTCCCATGAGATGGGCCTCGATGCTTCTTAAAGATGGCCTAAAATTATACCTAAGTGTGTGTGCGTATGTGTGCACGTGTGTTAATATTTCTGAGCATATGGATTCCGACTTACAATGCTTTCTTTACAATCAATGCTCTCCTTCTGGTAGGTTAACCAAGCAGACGTTAAGATATTTCTTATTAAAAGAGAAAAATCCTTTCTCTTCCTTCCTCAACTAAGCCAGTGTACCTTAATGCAATGATGATATGTTAGACCCAGCAGTTGTCAAAGCATCGTATTACTGTGATGCCATAATGACACCCTGTCTCTGTAAAGTAGTCATGTTTTCTCAAATCACACGTTGCACAGTTGATTTCTGACATGACACTTCATTCGGTCGCTTTCCCTTCCTTTAGCATTGCCATTCTCTGACAATAGCAGCTGGTGCCCATTTTGTTACTAAGTGATTCGCATTTTGCCACTTTACAAGAGTGCAATTAGTTGAAGCAGGAAAAGAAAAAAAGAAAAAAAAGCTGACTGTAAAGTAGGGTGCTTGAAGTTGTAACTCAGGCCACAGAGGGAGCTGTTGGGGCCATGGTCTCTGAAGTTGGGCCTCCATTACTCTTGGAGGTTTTCTTCCAAAAGCATAAAAACAAAACAAAACCAAAAAGAACCTATAGGCTAATAAAAGCTTTTTATTATTTTTTTTTTAAACAAAATTACTTAAATATTTAATCTGGTGATTTCAGAAGGGACCAACCCTCATAGATTCATTCCTACTCTGAATAGGTTAGTGATTCGGTGGTAGGACTTGATATGCTTCTTTTCCAGCCCTGAAATTCTGTGGTTCAGTGAGACAACTAAGGACTCTGTCCTCTGCTTTCCCCTTCTCTCTTTGTCTCTCTTTTCTCCTTTCTCTCTCTTCCTCTCTCCCGTTCCCTTCTCTCTTTCTTCCCGTATTTGTAAACTTGCATAAAATTTTTCGATATAAATTGATAAAGTGTTTGGAATTTGTAATGAATGGCACTGGGTTCCTTTTTGGTCTGTTACGGGTGACAAGGAAGAAAATATAATAGTGACTCATGTAGTTGTCATTCATTTAGCCTATTAAAGTGACTGTCACTGATACAGGTGTAATAAAAGTTTCGAAAACGCTTGCATACATGTAACAATCAGAAAAGGCCAAGGACACACGTTTTTTTAGGCACCTTTTTAA
Organism: Rhinolophus ferrumequinum; assembly: GCF_004115265.2. Lineage (NCBI taxonomy): Eukaryota > Metazoa > Chordata > Mammalia > Chiroptera > Rhinolophidae > Rhinolophus > Rhinolophus ferrumequinum. Next base: position 8,582,217 of record NC_046310.1, on the reverse strand, counting down.
AATTTTTTTTAAGTAGGGAAATAAAGCAGCAAATAGATTCGAGTTTGTTAGGAAATTCAAAGGATGAAATACAGATGTTTGTTAACAACTTATATTTTGATGAAAGGGTTAATAATGTATAAGCCGAGGGAACGTTGTTGTTATACCAGCATTTAACAATTAATATCTTGGCTACGTGTAAGTTCCTTCTGGGGAATGCAGACCATCCAGGGCAGCTACACGTGAGTGTGGCAATTCACAGCAATTAGCTCGAGATCACACGTTTACCTGGATCTAGCTAGAATCTCCGAAAACAATTCAGCTTGATAATTATAATATAAATGGAATGTTAACTTACAGATTATCTTTGTTTTCCCCTCCAGCAGCAACGCTGCATGTGATTCTTTTCTTTTACTCTCAATTTCTCTTTGTACTGGCACACGTATACACGCAGTTAACTTTCAAAAATTACATTTTTATACAGTCCAGCAGCCCAGAAGTTTTATTGGCTTGACGATTGATAGCTAACACCAAAGATAAATTTTTTTCCCCCTTCCTGGCCCTCAGGCAAGGTGAAGCAACAAGTTTCTGTGATGAAGTGTGATAATCAGAATTACTCGAGACATACCTCAAACTGTGTTGAAAGTGCTTTTTAAAGCACTGAAATTTCCCTGGTCCCAAGAAGGCTGTTAAACCCCTCAAACTGAGTTTCTTATACAAAAACTGAATGTTTATTCTTGCATAGTTATCCATGCCAATCCCCAGTTCATTTGCAGGGTGTTCACTCAGGGAAGGTTTTTGGAAAATCACTGTCTTGTTCCCTTGTGCTATTCTCATCGTTTCTCTTAAAATAAGAGAATAAAAGCAACCGCACTAAGGCCTTAAAATAAATATTTCCCACCGTTTCCAGTGCCTTATTTGTATTCATAATTCTTAACTAAATTCAAATTTGTATTAATCCAATGTGACCTAAAATTTCTGCCTTAACAGCACAATGTGGAATTGGGCTTATTCTCTTTGGCTACAGATAAAGCCATCATCTTGAAAATGGCTCTTTTTGACAAAAAAGGTGTTCTTTAGAAATAAAGTCTTATTCACTCTATTCCTCTTACAGTTAATGTGAATTTTAGTGCCTCTAATTTTAGATTGAAGGGAAGTCTAGAATAAAACCCACCAGCTGACAATTGAATTTATAGATAGTTGTGAATATTTCAGCCTTGAATAATAGAGCTGTAGCATTTCAGAGACAGAGACGGAGGGAATTAAGACCCGCTGTAGTTTTCGGGTATAATGGAACGATGTCTGGAAGTGTTCAGTGTAACGAGATGAGTCGTCATTAGGACACAGCTGTGTTCTTTCAGTAGTTTCCGTGTAGGCGATGCTCCATCAGCGGAGAGGGTGACTCCACAGGGCCAACCTACAGCTGGTTTGTTGGCCTCTCTGGTCCCTTTCCACTCCTGGCTGAGCTGTGGATGCAACACACCTCTGTGTGAGCTACCTGTCCCTCTGCTTGCTTCACCATTAATATATATATTTATATATATGAACACCTTTAAAATCTGTCTGTTGACTTCAAAACATTTCTGCACTGGACTTTGGTGTCAGACCTGTGTTCGAATCCCTTCTCTTCTACTTCTAGCTGTATGACTTTCAGGAAGTTATGTGTGACGGCTGGAGCTGTTTCCTAAAATGCAATACCTCGCTCGCAAGGTTATGTTGGGGATTACATCTGGTAATACTTTGCAACGTGTCCAGGTTAGTGCCTGGCACCCAGTAAGCACTTGATAAATGGCAACTCGACTATTACTATTTCCACTGGGCAAAATGTATTCATTTAGGAGGTTGTGCGTGTCTGAAAAGAAATACATGCCGCCTAGAGCCCAAGTCCAATTTGTTCCCTTTCACTTACATCTGATGTGGCCAGACCTTGTGTAGGAGGAGATGGTGCCGGTCCAAAGACTTCCCCGGCAACTTGAACTTCCCGAATTTCCTTGTTTCCATCCAGGTTTTTGCAAAGTTTTATGGACAGAGATTTTAGATGAGACAGCTGGCTGGAGACTCCCATTTTCCAGGCACTTTAGCAACACGCATTCGACACATAAATATTTGGTGACTTAGCAAATAACTGTTCTATAAAATGGGAGGGTCATTTCTGGCCTTGCTCCTTAATCAAGAGTTCTGCAAATTTTAGAAGCTCATGAGAAAAAACATGAGAGAGACAAAACAGGGGATCAGGGGTGGGGGGGAGGGGGACTTGTTCATAGATGATATAAGAAAAGAGAGAAAGAAAAAAGAGCCTGGAGAAAATGTGATCTGTTTTGTCATCAAGCGGCTCACCACGACTCTCTGGAAAAAGAGAAAAGAAATGGTGCTTGTCGACAGAGGCGAAACAGTTAATTGTCATAGCCGTGAGAAATTCAGTGCCAGAGAGAGGAAAGGGGAGCAACCATGTTTTAGTACCCTAATAACTTCTAACTCTAGTCTGAGATCGTAATGTATGTGCGAGCGGTCCAGTAATTATAAGGTAATAAGTGAAGTGGTGTAAGTGATCTAAATTAAAAGGGATTTGCAGGGCTGTTGTAAGTCAGCGCCACCCGCTTTCTTTCCGACGTGGAGTTGGGGAAAAGTGCTTTGCCCTGAGTGCAAGCAGGGAGACAGCCAGAGTGATCTATTAATTACAACCCTCGTTAACAGTGACGGGTACAAGGCACAGATGCAGAAGGGAGAGGACACTGTCGTTCAGGCTGGCGAGGGGCCGATTTTTCCTTTCGCTGGTTCTTGAGGAAAGGACAACACGAGTGGGCGGGCGAAGAGCGAGGAGATCTTGGGGGTTGGGGGTGGGGGGCTATCTCTTTCCAGTTTGCTTTCCTCACATCCTGATCCTGCTTCACTTCAGATAGAACACAGTGTCCAATGGGAAATTTATCGGTTAAGAGGCAAATTCTTGCTTCTGATGCTTTGCTCTTGGGACTGCCTGTTTGGAACAGTTGCGTAAACATCCCCGGATAGGAAATCCCATGTTTTTCTTCATTTTAGAGAAAGAGAACAGTGACAGGGGGAGGGGGAGGAGAAGCTGGAGGAGAACATGACATTTGTGCCATGATAAAATATCACCTGATTCAGAGTGAAAGAGATAATTGTGTCCATTTGGTTATGTTGTGACTACTCCCCCAAATTCTGGTGAGTGACCATTATTACCCTGTGGCATTCCCATAAATCACCGTTCCACTGGGAAGCACTTTTCTAACTCCCTTTCTCAACTGTCACCTCTTCTTTCCATAGTGGGCTCTGAGAAGGTTCTCAGAGACTACGCGAAAAGGGGTTTTGCACTATGGCCAAGTGGAAAGAAAATAGGACCAATTATGTCTTTTCATCTTATTACCTTATTACCTATTATACACCTTTTCAGAAGTGTAATCCCTTCTGGGCCCAAGAAGGAAAGCCAGGCAGTAGGTTTCTTCTCGATAAGAGAGCTTGTCACAATAGATGTTCATATTTTCTTTGAGGAGGTATCGTGTTAAAAGACCAAAAGATGGGGAGGAAAGGGGAACTTCACAGATCTCATTTTTTCTTTTCAGTACAAAATTTGATACCTTCTTACTTTGCTGAATATCCAGGATCAGATTTATGGGCTCACAGGTATACTTGAGACTCAGATGTCTTTTAGTGACTCATCTCTTCAACAGTGAGAAATACACACACACACAGGGATACACAGAGACACAAACATATGGACATATGTTTGTATTTATTTAAGTGATCAATGTTGGTGATTATTTCACTAAGTTTTGTGGGCTCTGGGGAGTAATTCTTAAATATTGGCTAGAATTTTATACTTGACGTCTTCTTGTATTGCTCAATGCCTATGAAACAGAGCCATTTAAATAAAGAATATGTCCTCATATGTTCCCTGTGTGTCTGAGATCAATAAAAGACACTGTTAGGCTTATGGAAGCTTTCCAACAAACAGTAGATAGAGAGCCGAGAAATCATCAGTGTAGTCTTGAAAATAAAAGTTTGACTCTGCTCGTAATACAACCATTGCATCCGAAAGTAGGAGGGGAAAGTTGAGTGAGGATAACTACAATTTTAGAAATGATAATGGACTTTGCAATTCACTCTTCCTTCATGGATATATTTAGAATCTAGAGAGTTGATTTAGATGTTGATAGTGGTTCTCCAAGAGAAAGGTAGAATAAAAGGAATTGGACCCTGTAGAGCTTTTGTTCATGGCCTGTCTGGGTGCTTTTATGTAACCCTGTCATGCCCCTATGGTGATTACCTTCTTGTAGAACAAGAGATATTGACTACAGAATAAATGATGTGTCATCCCAGCTCTTAGGTCAACCTCTCAAAGAGCAATGTCTTTAACGTATGAATTCTTCTATTTTTTTCTCCTTTCATACTTCCCTTTCACTTTCTCTATTTTTTTCCCCACCTTCTCTTTGTTTCTACCTCTTTTGTTTCTACCTCTGTATTTGACCCTCTCTTCTTTTCTTTCTACCTCTGTTTGTGTCTCCCTGAATCACAGGCTTCTCTGCAGAATGTCAAACAAAGATCGACACATTGATTCCAGCTGTTCGTCCTTCATCAAGACGGAACCCTCCAGCCCGGCCTCCCTGACGGACAGCGTCAACCACCACAGCCCAGGTGGCTCTTCAGACGCCAGTGGGAGCTACAGTTCAACCATGAATGGCCATCAGAACGGACTTGACTCGCCACCTCTCTACCCTTCTGCTCCTATCCTAGGAGGCAGTGGGCCTGTCAGGAAACTGTATGATGACTGCTCTAGCACCATTGTTGAAGACCCCCAGACCAAGTGTGAATACATGCTCAACTCGATGCCCAAGAGACTGTGTTTAGTGTGTGGTGACATCGCTTCTGGGTACCACTATGGGGTAGCCTCATGTGAAGCCTGCAAGGCATTCTTCAAGAGGACGATTCAAGGTTAGTGTTGGACCTGGGAATAAATACCCTACCCTCTTCCAACCTCACGTGATGGTTTGTGTGTTTTCTTAGTTCTTCTATTCCTAGTTGTTAGTCAAGTTTTATAATCTTAATTCTATTCTCATTGGAAAATAGAAATAGATTAAAATTGATATTAGGGGCTTTATAGAATACCCCCGCCCCCAAATATGCCCCTTGTCAATTCTATGTTCACTGTTGAGCTCAAAGGATGGAAGCATGATACGCTTCGTGTGGAGTTGAAAAGAGCAAGGCTGTTATTAGAGCAATGTGGGGTTGTATAGCAACTGAACAAATGAAAACTGGATAATCAGTGCTTTTACATCTTCTGTTCATCTTACAGATGCATGGAAATAATAAGTACTTTGTTTAGACCATTGGGTTTCCACAATTGAAAGTGCATCAAACCACCTGGAAATCTGGTCAAAATGCAAATCATTGGGCCCCGTCCCCAGAGTTTCTAATTCATCAGACCCGGGGTTGGGGCCTGAGAATTTATATTTTTAACAAAATTTCGGGTTATTCTGATGCTGCTGGTCCAGGAACCAGACATCAAGAACCACTGCCCTAGTCAACTTTAATTATCTACTACGGTACTTTCCTTCTTTCTCTATCATTGGATATACTTTCCCCACTTTTTTATTTATTTATTTTAATTTATGAATTTGTATAAAAAAAGTCTTCTAAATTTTACCAAATTATAAAATACACCTCCACCATATCTAAGACATACCCAAACTTTTATAGGTCTCCCAATTTGTAAGTACCAATATTATTTCCAACATTAAATATATAGAAAATTATGTCTGAGAGTTATATGTACCCCTTTAAACTAGCAATCCACAAATACAGAACTCAGCTCATTTTAAAAGCTATCTTATGCCTATGTTCTTACGGAAAATTATGTTTCACTTTTTTAGATCTTTTGTGATAAATTTTGGAGAGAATAGGGGATGCATAGACTCATTATTTGTTGAGAATTCACAGAGCATCAGTGATTCCATTCTGCTCCGTGGTTTACAAAATGTGTATTCTTAAATGGAGCTCACCTTGTCAGTTCACTGGAATCACCTGGAGACTTTTAATCAGACTGATACCAACTCATACTCACGTCCCATAATTCCAAATGAATCGGCCTTGGGTGTGGCCAGGGCAGGGGGGTTATTGAAAGCTTCCTGATTGGTGCCCAGTGTGAAGACAGGGTGAAGAATCACAGCATTGTCCTGTGATGTGACCTATAACAGAGCTTCTCAAAGTGCGGTCCCTGGACCAGCAGTTACCAGCATCGCCTGGGTGGGGCATAGCTGAGATAGTTAATAACTTTGTGATGCTCTGGTTTTTAAAGTACAAAAGAGAGTCTGTTTGTTTAACTCAATTCCTTGTAAATAGTTTAACAAAAAGTGAAACCCTTTCTGTGCATCGAGAGTGATCTCCTACCCTTTTCTTTTAAGAGTATCTAGGAGGGCACGTCTTGTACTGAAGGGCCTGGGGACTGTTGTGGAGTAGGTTGCACCATGTCCCGCTGGCTTTGCTGTTGTCTATTACATAGCTTTCTTGATTTGTGGTTGATCAAGAGCCTTTCCTTAAAGTACACAGCTTTTCAAGAGGTCTTAACTCTTATAGAAGAGAGCAGATATTTAAGCCGCACCTTTTCATCGTTTTAACTGAAGAACACAAGCCAAATTAGTGTGGAGTACATATGAATTACTTAATTTTTAAATAGCTGTCTCTTCATATTTTATTAGCATTTCCTTACCAAAATCCTTCATCTGTTGGATCTTTATTTTCTTATTAGCCCCTATAAATTCAAGGCTTTAATACCTACCTCATAGAATGCTTAAGGATAAATGAAATGTAAATAACACGTAAAGTAAATAAAACTAGTGGTGGTTTATGGGAAAAGCTTCCCTTCACTTTGTAGCACTGGAAAAATCTTTTCAGCCTCTTTAAAAAATTGCAAAACTGGAGAATGAAACACACTTCCAGTGTTTGGGTTCTGACCACATTATCCAACAGTATTAGAATGCTTATGCTACAAAGTATCTATAATTGAAACTGTTAGTCGTTTGATTTTGTTAATTCAGTTTATCCAGCTCTGGATCTACCCACATAAAGATAAGCACATATTTTGGGGTATGTTAACGAATACTGTGTATACTGACCTAAGAAGGAGGTTCTCAATATGCCCATTTCCTCAGCAAACATTCCCAGAGATCTTTCTGTGAGGCAGGGAGCCTGGTGGATGGAGTTCCATCTTACCTACACTTTATTAAAGCTTTGTTCCCAAAGGTTGGGAGATTGGGGCGAATTCTGGGTGCAAATGCCTCCTGCCTTCAGGGAATACCAGATTTTTGGGATGGGTGTGGGGGATTTAGCTCCTCCGTCTTCACTATGTTTTCCAAAGATTGAACAACTATGTGGAAAGATTTCCTGTTAGTTGTCTTTAAAAAAAAAAAATCATCTAGCTTAGATATTAATAGCTGCACAAGACGTATTTACTGAGCAATAACGAGAACAGAACAATTGGAATTCTATGCCTGCTTATTCCTTAGGAAGCTGAAATGCCACCAAAAGTGTAACACAGGGTGGTTCTTGGCATTGATGGGTCGTGCTCAATTCTACTCCGTATTGGACAGAGCGACTTGCAAGGATTTTGAGCAGGAGACAGAGATGTCACTGTTCAGATTAGCACTCTGGACTGGCCCTCCTGGCTGTGCTTGTAGCTGGCAGCTGGGCGGCACTCAGTAAGGCTCTCCTGCTAACTCCATCAGCAGGCGTCCCACCGTGGTGCTTACTTAGCCCCAAAAAGGCAGTGAGGCAAATAAAGGGATTAAATTGTGAAAGTATAATGTAATAATTAGGGTGGTGATTGTAAGGGAGAGTGGAACAGCCCCTCCTTCCTGGGGCCAAGTAGTGGGAGCAATTGAACTCAAAAGATGTTGACAGTGGCCAAATCTATTGTATCATCATGACTTTTCTTATTCTGATGCTGAAAGGACCAGGAATCCATTCTCATGCCTTGAGGCAGCATTGCCGCCAAAACTATCTTTGACCGATAAGAGCCTGTCCCTTCCCTCCTTTAAAGCTCTCCAGAAAATGAGACAGGATTACGCAACTCCCAACTCCCCTTAAGAACAATTCTTTCTACTGTGTCACAGCCCTTATGGCCAGGACGTTATATAAATGTGGTTTCTGTTCCCATTGACTTGACAAAAGGACACGTACCCCCCCCCAAGGCACAGTCATGGAAAATAGTGCCTCTTCAGAATCTTTATTTTTTGTTAAAATAACTTATTTTTAAGACTGGTTATACAATATGTAGTATGTCTAAGTTTTAAAAGTTGGGAAAAATGCTTCTTACATTTAGAACCAAAAGAGCATATATCCAGAGCACGTTTTGAGAAAGTAATGAGAATTATTCTTTTCAAAGCTGAGCATGGTATTCCGGTTGTGAAAGGCAATTAATCATAGATTTCAGTGAAAGTCAACCAGAAAGGCATATTTTACTTATTGACTGTTTCCTGGGTATCATTGGAAAACTATTGAATTAGGTCAGCACTTAGGTAAAAGTCAAGGTTGTTTTTGTTTGCTGCTTGTTTGTTTGTCTTTTTGTTAAACAGAAACTTTTCAGAGACTTAAGTGCGTTTCCTTATCATCCCACAGGGTTACAATGGCAGCAATGGTTTCCTTGTCATTTTCTAGGCTGAATAATTTATTCTGATTTTTTTTTTCTAATTCTAGTTTTGGCCTCAATTCATAACTGAGTGGGAAATTTTTTGTTGTTGTTGTTGATCTTAAGAGTTTTCCCTGCATCCTTGTTAAGGAGGCAAGACAAGGAAAATATCTTTATACTCAAAAAAGTCAATACATGTTTTATTATTTCATACACAAAACACTAGCTCCCCTGAAGTTTTTATTTCTATATAAGACTATGAAAAATAGGATATATACGAATATATATATGTATATATACATATATGTATATATATGTGTGTGTGTATATATATATGTGTGTGTGTGTGTGTGTATATATGTGTGTGTGTGTGTGTATATATATATATATATGTATATATATATATACATACATACACAGAGAGTGCCAAAAAATGCATGCATTTTAAGAAAGGAGAAAACTGTATTAAAATTACACTGATGGTAACCATTTTGAGCACCTCTTGTAATTGCAGAAGTCAAACGTGACTTGTATCATCTTTGTTATCGGTATATATTGAGTATTACAATTTTAATACAGTTTTTTTCGTTTCTTAAAATGTGTATACATTTTTTGGGCACCCTGTGTGTTTGTGTGTGTATGTATCATGTTAATATAGCTTTTGAACTGCTCATTCTGGTGCTACAGATGATACATTCTTTTTTCCCCTGCTTTTAAAGGAAGGAAATTATATATTAATTTTTTTTTTTTTAAAGATACTCATTATAGCATGGGTTTGGATTCAGATAAAACCAGGTCCCCAAGTCTCAGCTCTTTACCAGCTGAGGGAACTTAGCTTCTCTGTGCCTCCATTTCCCAGGTGGCGAGGATTAAAATGAGAGATGTCCCAAGTAGCTGGCCCATAGTAGGTGCTTAATAAATAAGCAACCTTGCTTGATATTGGCAACACAAACGCAATACTCAAGCACTGGGTAGCTCAAATATTCTAGCACAAAGAAGTGTCCTGGAGGCTACCCTCAAGGGACATGTAACCTTTCTCAGTTCACAGCTGTCCACCCTTTGCTATGATAATAAACCCTCTTTCCCTGTAGTCACTTCTCACCCTTTTAGACTAGGAGCCATTTAGGTGTGCCAACTGGAAATTCGATTGCTTTTATTTAGTTTTATGGTGATCAGTGAACTTTTTTCCTGTGACCACGGATGGCAAACTGGTAAATCGGAAAGGGAGCCAGAATCTTGGAACTTGTCACTCATCAGATTCCCAGTTAAGCTTCACATGTGGGATTTAGGAAATGAAGCACGTGCCTTTGCATCTTAAGATGCAGGAATGAACATTATGAGAACTGAGTCCACTCTGGGCGTTTACGGGCCCTGGGACAGGAGTACAGAGTATACTTAAGCATTCAAGTTTGTAAATCTAGAACAAACTACTAAGTAAAATATGCTCTCTTCTCTTACTTGACACCCTGGACCTTCCTAATGGCCTGGAAGGCCAGCTTTGCATTTCAATTCTTAGACTCCTATGGTGTTTCCCAGAAAATAAGACCTAGCTGGTCCATGAGCTCTAATGTGTCTTTTGGAGCAAAAATTAATATAAGACCCGGTTTTTATTTTACTATTATATAAGACTGGGTCATATAATATAATATAATATAATATAATATAATATAATATAATATAATATAATACCGGGTCTTATATTAATTTTGCTACAAAAGGTGCATTAGAGCTTATTGTCTGGCTAGGTCTAATTTTCAGGGAAAACACGGTAGGAGTTTTGTTTCTGAGTGGGACAGAAGGCTAGTCAACCCTCGGCCTGCGGTGCTGTGCATTTCTCTTCCTTTCTCTCTGCCTCCCGTGATGTCTCGCACATAGTGTGGACACTCCTGCCCACATGTCCAGGTCCATTGGCCCCTTCCAAATAGCTTCTCCTTGACCATGCACTGGTTCACAATGTGCCCACCAGTCAAGGCCACCTTCCAGAGAGTGGACCTGGGCAGGATCCCAGAATGGGGCATGTGGTGATTTAGCCAGAAAATTCCAGGAGCCCAGGTACTCTGGATTGGGTGGTACCAGGGATTGGCTCCAGCTGTGCTTGTCCCTTAGCTTGTTCAAGGGTTCCTTGTACCACAGGTGCCTTTTAAAGCCCAGGGCCTCAGGTAGGGGCTCTTCTTGCCAGAGTCTAAAGGTGACACTGATAAAAGCCTGATTATCACCTTAAATGGGGCATTTAAGATTAGGCATCTGCCTGCAAGGTCCATGGCAAAGGCTACCAGGTGTGGACCTCTTGCTGCTGACTGATTTACTACTGTGAAATGCGAAATGCGGAGGGACTCTTTCTGAACAGACGGTGTAGTCTTAGAGGAGATTTCCTGGATGGTGCATTTCTTTTGCCATCACGTGCTAGTTTGGTCTTAGAATAGAGTATTTGCAGCAATGGAGGAGCTAAGACATTGCAAATTGTGTGCCTATCCATCATAAGACCCTTCCAAAGAGAAATAATAAAATTCTTTCTATTTAACTTCGTGTTTAGAGAAAATAATTACCCTGGTTGGTAAATGAGAGCTTTAATACTCTAATATGTTCTAAAGTTAAAATCAGAAAATACAAGGATGTTATTCTGGATTAAATCAGAAAATACAAGGATGTTATTCTGGATTATCTTTACATATGTATTTTTTTTTTGTATACTTATTTTTTCTTTACTGAAATCTTCTGTACTCAGAAATAAAACCAATTTCCCATGGCTCCCTGAGCCAGTGGCCTCAGAAGTAGTGCACAGATGGAAAGGTGCCCTCAGGTGATGACTGGGGGTGGAGCTGGCGTGAGGGCTCCTACCCTCTCTGGCTCCAGTGTGGTCACTAACCTTATCGTCTCTCACCTGGGCCATGCAAACATCCCTGCTCCAGCTGCAGTTACTTTGTGATGGAAAGAAAGCCCGTGCTTCGCCATTTCACCAACCATTTTGTTGGTGACTCATTCTCTCTTCTCAGCTTGCACCCTGGCCGACAACTTGTCAATTGTAAAGCCCTCTTCTAGACTCCACGTCAGTTCTTCCCCCAGCAAGCCCCGGCAGAAGGAAGCTGGCATTTTTCACATGCTCCTGTCTGAAGGACTTCGTGGATGCGTTCCAGTGAAATTCTTTTAAAATACCATTTACTTTCCTGTCTGTGGGGGAGGTGGATTTTTTACATTGGTCTCGGAATTTCTTAGGTAGTAGGGTGTGGCTGACATTTGGACTTTCCTTTGAGGACCTGCCGCCCTCCTCCACCCTCCTCTTCTCAGATGGCTGTTTTGAGGAAGGGGCTGGAGGCTGTTCTTTGATTACAAGGTAAACTTCCAAGCTGAGTTATCAGTGCCTCTTTTAATATTCTAATAGCTTCCTTCTTCCTTCTGGTTCTCTCTTAACCCAGAACCAAGCCCTGATAAGTAAGGTTGTTCCATTCAGAGAAAGCACCCATAAATCGTGAGGCTAGCCACTGTTGGCGGCGGAGTACCATATCAAATGCTTGAATACGAATAGTAGGAACGACACCTTGTGCTTTATATTTTTCAAAACGCATGTGTCAAAAAACTTATGTGACAAGACCTTCCCCTCCAATCAACTCAGAATCGGTGATGGCTGAAATCAGTTAGAGTAGATTAAAACGTTCATCTCAAAGGAAGGAAAGAAAACAAAACAATGAGTGAGGGGACTTGTGTTGTCTGAAGTTCCTTTTGATGGCAAGGTGCGTCACTTCTTTGGTAGTTTCAGGAGGAGGTGTCTCGATGTGATTTGTTGAATCCTGAGGACTGGGGAACATCGGTCCTTGTTAAAATTCAGGTTTTGGAAGCTGTGGGAAATGGCAGGGTGGGGTTCCGTGTCATGGGGCAGAATTTCTTTTTCTTTACTGTTCAAGCCCAGGGCAATGATTCATTTTCTGATAAACTTAGGTAATATCTTAGAAGTAATAAAGTATACACACTGCCCTAATTCACTTTCTTTTGAAGTTGCTGATAATAGGCTTCAGCCATGTGAAAGTCTTGTTTTTAGAGTTCACTTATGCAGTTTAAAAAGGTTTACACGAAAGCAAAAAAAGATAAAGGATTCCGGTCAAGTATTCTAGTTTATACCGAAAGTCAATATAAGTTTATATTTAAAAGAAGTGCTGTTTCAGCATTTATTTGTGTTTTTTTTTCACGATTTCTTTATTGTGATAAACCAAAAACACAGAGCATACAGTTTTTCACCTTCATCCTCTTTAAGTATGCAGTTCCTGAGCGTTGCACATTGTGATGGAATATCTGGCGCAACTGAAACTATACCAGTGAAACACCGATTCCCCATTTCCTCCTCTCCCGGCAGCCCCCAAGGTCCTTTCAATTTCTTTGAGTTTAATGACTTTGGATACCTCCTCTGAGTGAAATCCTGTCGTATTTATTTGTCTTTCTGTGACTGCCTTAGCATCACGTCCTCAGTTTATGCTGCAGTGAATGGCCAGGCTTCCTTTTTTCAGGCTGAATAGTATTTATTGCATGTTTATAGCACATTAGCCACTCGCCTCTCAGTGGACGTTAGGGGGGTGACCCCCCTTGGCCGTTGTGAATAAGGCTGCAGTAATCATGGGTGTGCAGAGTATATCGCTTCAACGATTCTGTTTTCAGTTGTTTTGGATAAATACCCTGAAGTGGAATCAGCTGGGTCATAGGTAGTTCTATTTTTAATTTTTGAGGAACCTCCACACTGTCTGCTATAGTGGCTGCACCATTTTACATTTCTACCAACAGTGCACGAGGGTTCCGGTTTCTCTGCACCCTTTCAAGCACGTCTTATTTTCTTCCTCCTCTTCCTCTTCCTTCTCCTTCTTCTTCTCCTTCTCTGAGTTCAATACAATGCCTTGGTACCATATCAGTAATGGATGGAGGATTTCTTAACTTATAATACTGATGAATATATTCATTTTTAGAATGTGCCCACACATTTTTCTAAGTGCTTTATGTTAATTATCTCCTTTAATTCTTCTATGGCTCCAATAAAGTAGATAGTACTTTATGATCTTAGTGGTCGATGTGAAACTTGAGGCCCGGAGAACTAGTTACCCGACGCTGTCTCAGTCTGAACCCAGCGCCTGTGCTCTTACCCTCTCCTCATCCTGCCTTGTATATTTAAAAGCAACAATGAGTAATGTTAGAATGACTTTTTCTTGAGAGATGTTAGTCCATGGGCAACATTTTTTATTAAGTTGTTAAAATAAAGTAATCATGGGGAATGAAGAATATGCCCAAAGTTATGATTGGATGGCAGTGAAGAGTTTTCAAGAGGAGGCAGTCAAAAGTAAGTCTTAAAAATATTTGATTTTTTTTATAAACCATATTCAGAAATCCCCCTAAATATGAAGTTTGAAAGTTCAACTCTTCAGTCCCACCGTATGAGTTTTTCTGTCTCCGTTCCCTGGATTTTATCTGCTAAAACTCATCTAGCCACTGGATTTTTAGTTATTAGTTTAGATTGATCTGAAAGTTGTACTTCCACACCGACCCCTGATCACACTTCCTGGACTCTTTAAGTTTTGAATCTAGGAGGAAAAAGGCTCATTTCTCCTCCTGTTTTGATGTAGGGTGATGGTCCACTTGCTTAAACTTTGTGACTACAAAAGAGGGCAGCTCAGAATTGATTTTATTTTTTTCCTTTTGATGAATACTAGCCAGAAGAAGAAAAAGAAGAAAAGTGATATTGGAATGGATCTGTACTTTTTAAAGGAAAATGTTATATTCTTAGGATTAAACCTTGTTTTAAAAAGTTTAATGAAACAACCATATTTTTATATGCTTCCAGAATACTCTCTCTGTGCCCCAGAATCTTTAGACTATATTTTGTATAGAGGACAGTTTTCAAATTTTGTAGATATTTTCAATCTAAAGCACCCCCACTCACTCGTCCATTTGTTCTCGGATTTTATCAATTTACTAAGACTTTTTTCCTTTTCTTTTTTTAAATATTTGTACCTAACTTGTAGAGCTGTGAGCAGGAAAGGAAATAATGGATAACAGTTTGTATTTTTGAACATTGCTCCCTTTCGTCCATGTGTTTTAGACCAGAGATCAGTAAATCAAGGCTCAGGGGCCAAATTGGTTTTGCTACAGAACGTTTTATTGGAGCAGAGCCACACCCTTTCTTGTCTGTGGTGGCCTTTGCGCTTCGGCAGAGAGCCGAGTGTGACCTGAAAAGCAGAAATGTTCACTCTGTGGGCCTTTGGGCTTGTCAACCTCTGCTGTTATGTGGAGATTGAGAGTTATACAAGTATTCATTGGAGGAGGCAGCACTACCCTACCTCTGCTGGACTATCGTCAAATCTGAAGCCCCCCGAAGCCCCTCCCTCCCCCACACTCGCCCCTGCTGAGTTTTCCTCTATACTCTTCCTCCCTGAGGTGATGCCAGGTGTTTTCTGCCTCCCTATGATAGCAGACAATTTAGGTGCACAGGTTATATTTCCAGAGGAAACTTCCAGCAGAAGTACTACCTGTCAGGAGCTTTCATTGTTGTCGTCTAGGCTTTCTTTTGCTCTAAATCCAGCTGGTGGCCCTGTCCGAGTTCTCCAATCCTTGGAGTAATTAGTAATTACTCATTTTTCAAATGTTTGTTTGCTTATGCTTCTCATAATGTGTCTGTTGATTTAACAGGCCTACTATGTTTACAAGCCTTTTGGCTTACGAGCACCAGGCCAGAAGAAATTCTCTGCCCGGCATTTCCACGTCTATGCTGAGAACGAGCATCTGTGCACTTCTCAAGTCCCTCTTAGCTCTTCTCCTGTGTCCCCAATCCCTTCCCTGAGTATTCCCTGAAATTATTTTGATAATCAGTATTACCGCGATAGGTCTCGGTACTTTAAATACACGCTCTCATTTGATTTTTACAGCAACCTCCCAAGGTATCGACATGACCCAAGAGTATATAACTTCAAATTTAAAATTGTCCCCTGACTCATACGGAAAATGGTGGAACCGGGATTTGAACCCACTTTGGCTCTGGCATCTTAGTTTGTAATCCTGGTTATACTGCCTCCAACAGTTTAAATACAGATCAATTACCATCACTTGTATCAAGCAGGATTTCCCCAAATCCTCACCTACTTTGGAAGAAGCAGAGAGATACTTGTTGAATACATGAACTTGACCGTGAAGTTAGAATCTAACAGTCATCTCTCTTTTCTGCAAAGTTCTGGGCACCTTGATAGTGTTTAAGAACCGAAGCACTTAGGGACAGGATTAGGAAAGGATGTGCTTTTTTTTTTTACTTGTTTAAGGTACAAGGACAATCTGAAGATTGGTGTGAAGTCAATCCCTATTTGAGTCATTTGCTTCTGTCAACATACAGTAAGATCCAAATGCCTCGAACGCTTGTCACTTGGACTTACTGTACCATGAGTAACAGCCACTGCAAAACACACACATTGAAAGTTTTTCTATCCAACGATAGTGGCTGCAGGGAGCTTGTGTCGCATTTCTTTCTTTCAGCAAGAGTATTTTGTTAATAAACCTTTTTTTTTTAAAGTCGTGGTTTAAAGAGAGATACGCAGCAGGCTCATATCAGGTTTCTCAAAATTTGTACGCAGAAAGAGAACCTTTAAAAGTTGATGGATGTTCAGCGCAGCAAATTGGGGGTTATGCTTAGCTCAGATATAACGCCTTGCTCGTGGCAGGGGCCCTCTCTGAGTTTTGTTTTTTGAAGACGGCTGTCACATGATCCCTACATTGTAAGAGCTTGAAAACAAAGATGAAGTGGTTTCACACATCACACATAGGATGCATCCCACACGGGGAGCACAGTTGCCTTTTCTGAGAAGACATCACCAGGTCAAAGCTAAACACACTTCATTTCTGCATAACGTTGATGAAAGAGATTTATCTTCTACATCTACATTTTCACCAGCGAGTGTATTTTTGTTCTACACGTTCTCTTTGAAATGCATTTCAGAACACACCCTCCTGACTAGTGAGGGTTAGTGTTGTTGTTTTTGGTTTGTTTTTTTCCCTCCCTGTCATGAACAATAGATTATGTGGAATCTTTAAAACGTATTGTTTACAGTGACACCCGTTGCTTTGGTGACAAGGTCTGTTTGGTTTCTGTGGAATTAAACTGGACACACACCATAGTGGGACAGAGATAAGTTGGGAGATTTCTTTTGGAGGTGTGGAGAGATTCCATTCTCTGGACAGCAACCCTATCCTCCCCCACAGCTGCCCTTGCACCGGAAGTCTGACAACAGCAAAAGACCAATGCCAGAATCACCCTTGTTTCCAACCGCTGCCGGGCGTCAACACCCCTTTCCAGCCCGCACCAAGAACAACAGCTACACAAAGCACCCTCTCAGAAGAAAGGAATTTCGCTTTTCATTTCTATCACCAAACAACACGCAGTTCATTCCTTTGGAAAGATTAGAGTCAGGCAGCATGGCATCATAGTTCAGAGCACAGGCTGTGGGTCCACAGGGCCTGGGTTCCAATCCTGGCTCTGACGCTTGTTAACTCTGGAGCACTATGTTATGTTACCTCTTTTCTCTGTGCCTTCATTCTCTCATCTGCAGAATGGGTGTTGGTGTCTGTAAAGCACATAAAAGAGTTCTTGACACTCTTAGTGTTTATTATAGGCATTGATAGGTACGTTTAATGGGTGCATTAAATATAATAGTTGAGTTTAGTCTTTTCCTGCAATTAACTAGCCCATATCCTTGTAAAGATGGTCAGGTGGTCCTAGGTGCGTCAGTACATATTCACCTATCTGTGGTCCACATACAATGAGGGGGCTGAACCAACTGGAACATAGGATCTCTTCGAAGCCTAATATCCTATAAATCTGTGTAGCTTTAGGCCAGATGCTATATTTTTGGGTTGCTATCAGTTTTATTCTGTGTAATGGACTATGCTTAGTTTTTTTTTTTACTGAATAATTCGGGGCTAAGTATTAAAATGAGGGAATGACGAAGAGGATCACTAAAAATCAAGTGGACGGATGATGAGTATTTCCAGTGTGTCACTGACTTGACAAGACAGTCTGTTGGACACAGGGGACTCCAAGGGGAGAGAGTCCCTGCTCTCAGGGAATATACAGTTGGGACAGGAGGCAAACTATTTGATAGACACATTGGATAAAGCATGTTAAGTGATAAGAGCAGGATTCACGTGAAGATCAGCGTGAGATGAACTAGTTACACTTATAAGGACCCCCTAACTCAGCCTTGTGCACCCGGGAAAGCGTCATTGAAGGAATGATAAAAGAAGCGCTTGAGGCCAGAAGGAAAGACAGTGCTGCTTTCTAGGAAGGTGGAGTAATTCAGTGTGGACGTCAGATCAGGGAGTGGGCCTGGGATCGGGGTAGAAATTGACCTGAAACTGTGGCAAGAGATAAGGCTGAGGTGAGATTTTGAAGAGCTTTGCAAATGCTTTCCTCTCAATTATAATCCGATTGCACTCAGGGATAGGCAGTTTATGAGCTCCAGGGGAATGACAGGGAGTGTGCATGAGGAGATGTAGTTTGATGTCTCAGAAATTCACTTCTTAGACAATTTGGTGCTTTTGAAAATGACTTCAGTTATTCTACTTTTTCCTCCCCTCTTAGTATCCGTGAAATATAGCTGCAGTTGTTGGCCAGACAGAATCCTTTGTCAGCTTCTTGGGATGAATGGCACACTCATTTTCACACCCTTGCATGCATCTGAGGAAAGTTGTTTTTCTACGATTCCCCGACTCCAGATTTAGGTCTTAGAGTCAAAGTCTTTAATAATCGATGGAATCTTAGAATATTTCTCCCCTTTATTCTCAGGAGGGAGAATACAACTGTATATTGTTTTAATACCCACATTTCAGGTAATGCTTATAGTGTATAAAGCATATATGATTCCTCTTTTGTCATTGAGCTGACCGAGAGTAATAAAGGTAAAGGAAATAATAAATGGCAGAGCTGGGATTTGAACCTAGCTCTAGCGTTTCTTTCCTCCCTCTTTTCTCCTCTTCTCCCCTCACTCATTCAGCCTCAGATGGTTTCCTGAACCATATGCAAGACACTGTGCTAAGAATGGACAGATGGCGGGCTCACAGTGAATGTTTCCACCTTTTTTTTTTTTTTTTTTTAGGTGTTCTTGCACAGTGCCTGGTGTTTAGTTAATAGTTGTGGAATTAAAGCCGTAAAGGAGTAACCATGTTTACAAATTTGGGGAAAACTGAGGATATGCTTTGTTTAAACTGGGGCGGGGGGGAAAGCTAAATTATTTCATGTCATTGTACAGCATTGTTTGCCTGCTGGAACATTTTTTTATTCACTGCAAAAGGGAAATTTAACATCAGAGTTAGATGCGAGGTGGGACAGTTAAGTTTGCAAACTCATCCTAGAAAAAGTGCTACATACCTCATTGCTGAATATCACCACGGTCACCTTCGAAGGACTCCCCTTGGGAAGCTATGCACCACGCCAGCACCTAGTGCACCCTTCAAAGCAATTTTGGAACTGTTTTTCTGGAATGGCCATCAGAGCTGTCATCGTATAACCCTTGATGTCCTAAATGTCATCTTCCTTTCAGTATTTCCTTTATCTTCAGGTAAAGGAAGAAGTCATTGGGGGCCCAGATCAGGTGAGTAGGGAGTGTGTTCCAATACAGTTATTTGTTTCCTGGCTAAAAACTCCCTCACAGACAGTGCTGTGTGAGCTGGTGCACTGTCCTGATGCAAGAGCCATGAATTGTTGGCGAAAAGTTCAGGTCGTTTCTGTCTAACTGTTTCATGCAGCCTTTTCAGCACTTCCACATAGTAAAGTTGGTTAGCTGTTTGTCCAGTTGGTACAAATTCCTATGAATCATCCCTCTGATATCAAGAAAAGGTTAGCAGCATAGTTGCAACAAGTTTGCGAACTTAATTGTCAGACGTCGTTCCTCGTAGGGAGACTGCTGACCATGGTTCCCATTGTAGGCTTAGTGCCCCCCCACATGGTTCCCTGGACGATGACACCAGAGTGTATGGTCTTGGTCTCCAGTCACTAGACATCGTTCAGGGTTGACAAGCCTGCCTGCTTGTGGGTTTCTTTCTGGTCTTTTTCTCCCCGTAAAGGCAAAGCATCATCTAGTCCCATCTGAGAGCCAAACTGGAGCATCACTGTGGAAATGCCCCAATTTCTGCCAACAAACTATTATGGCTCTTCTTTACTACATTTGTGATTACGAGAATTGAATCATGTGGCACCTTAAAGGACCAAGTATCAAAAGATCTGTCCTATACCCACCTGTCTCCCACCTCATTTTTTAGGGGTGAGCGGGGCATGTGAGACTCTGGCATAACCCTGCTTATGCAATTGCTCTGATAAGAGGTGAATGCCACTGTTAACCTCATGGGGTGCTCCTCTCTTCCTGTCTCAACAGGCCACAACCTACGCATCATGGGTGGCTCGGGGGTCCCTTTACCAGTCTGGTGCTATCATTCTTTGTAATATTTTTGGGCATCCTCTTAGAGCTGGAGGCAGAGTCTTGAAATATCTGTAGTGATCTGTAGATGTTTGAAATTGTTCAGGTAGATGTAAAATTGAATAATGCACAAACATCGTTTGGCGTCTTGTGATAAGGGGGCAGCCACATGCTCTGGGTGAAGACGAATGAAATGTAGTTTGACTCTTCTTCCTCACCCCCCTTTGTAGTTTGTAAAGTGACTTCAGTGGAAGTTCTAAAAAAAGTTTCATAAAGTGTTTGAAACAGTCCTTGGGGAACCTACATAGCGTCTCAGAGTAACTTGTTTTGAAGTCTAGCTTTGGGTGTATTCTTTGATTAAAAAGTAGCACTCAACTTAAATGCTCATTGGTGGAATTATGACTTTTTTTGTTACAGAGATGTAACCAATTATTATTCCATATTATATACTCCCAACTATAGATAGTAAGATAGTATTGTTTGTTTGTTTGTTTGTTTAATTTCAGGTGGGGTGAGCAGAGAGTAGCTAGAAACAAAGAAGCCTTAAAAACAAGAAAGAAAAGAAAAGAAAGGGAAGTTATCTCTCTATGGAAAAAACCTTTACTGCTTACTTTCGAGGGTTTTGTTTCTTTCTTTCGTTTTCGGGCATTTAAAACAAAAATACGACAGGTTATTGCCTGCCTATTTTTAATGCTCTGTAATTGTGTGCTGAGGCAAATCCCATTATTTTTAAATCACTTAATGTTGGAAAACAATTGGATAAACCCCACTTGGAGTGCCCTGTGGTCGTCTCAAGCCATTTGATTCTGTTAATAAAATTAAAACAATTGGGGGAAATATGCAGATGCTTTCAAATGGGCTTTATAATTGTGATGTCTGTGTGTATGAAAGAGAGGGCACCACTCAGGAAGTACATAAAGCCAGATGCATTATTACTGTGTGTGAGTGATGTGAGTTGGGAGTAAAGGTTTGACGTATATTTTATTTTGAGACTCCATGCTAATTTACATCATTCAGCCCTTCCACTGCCAAACTGTAAAAGTCCATTAAGTGACTGAAAGGCATATACAAATTATCCACTGGCACTCCAGACTGGAGTTTCATGTACACCCTGTTATTCTATCTGCCAGCTAGCTGCAAGATTCTATTAAGCAGTAAGTGAGAAAATTATATTGCCTGCAAACTAATTGTGCAAAAGGCTCTGAAATAAGGAATCAGAGCCCAGGACTTTGTAAAAAGCCGCCAGGAGATATTAGAAATTGCTTTCTCCTTCTTGTCAGCTTGGTTAAAAAACCCAGCGCTTCTGTGTTGATTTGGGTCCCTGTGCCGCAGAGCTCACTCCCCCAGCTATTGACAAAACTGGGAAAATTCTCGTCCTGTCATCAGTTGCTGCCCAATTCAGTCCCTGGTGCCATCTAACAAATGTGTCCCAGAAAATAGCAAGCTATAATCCAAGAAAGCCCTGTGTCTGAAATGAGAATCCTAGGCTTTGAACAATAACTTCTGTGTCGTCCTCAATGACGGTCCAGTGTTAACATTCCAGGTTCTCACAGTTGCTATTGGAAATATTTTCGTCTAGTTTCCACTTTCATGAATCGAAGAAAACAAGTGCCCCATAGAGATCATAAGGTCTGCTGGGAGTAACGTCGTTGAGCCATTACCAAAATAGATGTGACATTGTTACCCAGGTGCTTGGGGCACCACATTTTTAGGATAAAATGCTTTCTTTATGGAGTAGCAAAAGCACCAGGGAAGGTATTTCAAGGGCAGAATCTCTCTAGACGCTAATGTGGATCAAAGACTGTGTACAGCCACAACAATGAACTAAGTGACTCAATGGGAGGGCTTGGAAATGAGAAGGTTTTCCTGCAGCAAATAAGTTCTTTCAAATGATGTTGATTAGTTTTTCAAGATACGCACCAGTGTTACTTAGTGAAATCAAGGTTATCATCCATATATGCCAAGACAAGTTTATTGAATCAGGACATTTGGCCGAAGGATACCTGATTTCATCATGAATGATTTCTCTGCACTTAAGCTGAAAACATATCATTTATGAAAACATTCAGGACCACTAAATGATCCATCCCTTCACAGTGAAATTCTTATGAAAATGTTATTTTTCCTGCAGCTTTGGGAAGATGCTTGTACCCCAGTGTGGTGATTTACTCATTTTTTTCGCAGCACAGTTCAAGCGTTTGTCCCCGTGTGAAGAATTCGCTCACTTTCCTGAGCATAATCTCTGCATTTGTGGAAATGCATGTGTGTGAACGTGCTAGTTCTGAATCCAGAGCCTTCACACCAAAGTTGCACTAAGTTGCACTCTTATTTGTTTATGTCTCTTGTCTCTTCTGTAAGATGGTAGAATCCTCAAGTGCAGGAACCATCCCTCTTATCCCAACCCAGCACATGACACAGATTTCCGGACTCATTGATGAGCATTGAGGATTCACGATGAATAAGACAGAGTTCCTCTTTCAAGAATTCATTCTAAGGCACTACTACAAATTTTCTTGCCTTTACATTTCTCTTTGTCATTGAAGAATGATGGCATGTAACAGCTAGGCAGGAAGCTAGAATAGTCCTCTGTATGCAATCTAAAAGTCGCATGTGGCTATTTGACAATTCTGGTTTTTGAAGAAAGTTAGAAATCTTTATAGAGGCAGTCATAGATTTAGCTACTATTCCTGAATCGCTCCTAAATATAGTCTCCAATGTGGCTATAATTCTGAGAGCACCTATTTTGGAAATAACAGGTATTATAATTAGATAAAAATTAACTCATTTGGTGCCATCTATCTGTGTTTTCATTTTTCCTTTTATTTTTATCCTATTCATATCAAGGTGCATTATTATTTCCTGTAAAGCCTCTTACCATTTTTTTTTTCCTTTTCACATTTTATTCCCCAGAAGCCCTTGTATTTTTTGGGTTTCCTCTTGATAATCTCTCCCTGTTTTGCTATGCGTCTCCATTTTTGTTAAAGCTACTTTTCAAGGTTTTGAAAAATGAACTAGATTTTCTTCTACTTTTTCTGATTTGTGGAATGGCTTTCCGAGTGTGCTTCCTAATTTTGTTTCCTAATGGGACATCCAGCTCACTCGACCTTGCGGACGTTACTACATTACAGCACCATAATTGATGTGCATGGACGTGACCTTGAGATATCGAGAAAATACTAAGTTATTCGAAGAGTATTATTTTACTTACGTACTATTCTTTGCCTGGCAGATTTCTATACTGCCTAAGGAATGGTTCTTGCCTCCAGGAGCTGATCGTCTAATGCGTAATATGCATGGGGATAGATAGGTGCAACAAAATATGGCATGTCTGGATCTGATGAGAATACCTGGAAAGATATGAGAACCAAGAAATCATTTTCTGCTAGGATGGGCTGAGACATTTTCATGAAAGATTTGACTGGAATTTGAGTTGAACATCGAGACTTGGAAGTAATTTTAAGAAGCAAAGGGGGGGGCAGAGATAGATCATTCTCAGAGGGAAGTCTGAAGGACACAGTGAACATGAATAAATTGAATTGGCTCCATCAGAAAGTTCATATAAGGTAATAATTGTAATATTGCTGGAGAAGTAGATGAGAATTGGATTGGGGGGACTTTGTTAGCTAGTCTAATATTCCTGATTTAATTCAGGAGGCCACAGGAATACATTGATTTCTTTTAAAATTAGGGTGATGAATGATCAAAGCAGTTAGAGGAAGAGGAATATGATTGTGGTATGCAGCATGGATTAGAGCGGGGCAGAACAGAGGCAAAATACCCAGCGAGGAGAGAACTGCCATAGGCTGGGTGTGAGCTCACACATGGCCTGGTTCAGGTTCCTGTCGGAAGTACGCTATTGTGAAGGATGAGGATATAACTTTCAAAGAGGAAGAGGAACTAATTTGAAAGGAAGATGATTATTTGGGGGTGGGGAATGGTGGGGCATTTCGGTGGAAGTTTCCAGCACTGGGTTCAAGTGTCGGACTGGTGCTCATGCTTCGCTATTGGAAAGTGAACAAGCCATACTGACGTTTCAGGTACACAAAAGGGAAGAAATGCTGGCTGGAAAACATTTATTTTGTTTTATTTATTTTTTATTTTTCATCCTCACTAGTCATTGTTCAGCTCTTTCCAAGAAAGCAGAGACCTGGGTTGCTTTTTAAATAAGTCTAGGGAGAGCCAGGTAGATGGAAAGATCTGGTAGTGGAGTACTAATTAACCCCTAGGAAATTACTAGCAACACTCTCTCGATGCAAAATAAATTTTCGGTGATAGTTAAAGAAACTCGGCAGTGAAACATGATGTATCTAAAGTTCATATTCTAAATCCGTTTATTCTCAGACATGACCCAGCCAGTCTGGTTCCTTTGCCTTTTCCTCGGTTTTCTATGAATATAGCATCAGTAATGTCTCTGAGGAAGGTGACGGTGTGTGCTTCTGTTGATGCAGTTAATATTATTCTTAATATTTCACCCCTTCCGTTGCAAAGTAGTTGCTTTTATTATTGTAAACGCCCTGAATTAGAAGGCTGATTTAGTCAAACAATTTTGATAGGCTTATCTTCAGTTATAACGGCATACTTAACCAACTTTCAGTAGCTATAAGTGGTTAGGTATTACTTCCTGTTGAATTAGCAGTTGCTGAGCAGCTGAACTGGTACAATCCTGCAACCCACTAATGTGATATTTACTGAGGAGACATCAGTCTGGAGAAAGGTAGTCAATATAAATCGGTGTTTACAAAGTGTGATTAACTCTGAAATATTTCATCAATGCCGGGGTCCCAGGCAGACTCTATGCTAATTACTGGAATCTGCGCATGTTGCAGGGGACTAGGACGGACCCTGACTATGGCAAACACACAGCAGCAAAATTGCAATTATGCTCGGACCGTCTCTGATGACAATTTATGCATTTGGTGTGATGACCTCCCCTTTCCCAGGAGGGCAATAAACAGAATGCATTTTCATTAAGATACTAATACACTTAATCACAAGGGAAAAGGGTTCGGGAGGAACAGAAGACCTTCAAGCCCTGTGTGACAGAGCTGATGGGGAGAGAGGCTTTATTTTAAAGGCAGCTTCTTTACAAAGCTGTAGGCAGGCCCAGGGCACATCCCGCATGCTGTCATTGCCACTAATTGGGGGGGAAAAAAAATCAAGTTACAGTTTGGATCTTCTTCTCTCTCCCTAACATTTCAAATGTGTGGGTACTACCGTCAGGGATATAACCTCTAAAATCAAAATGTAATGTTCGCATTGGTTTATTGTTATTTAAAACACTTCCTTGGAACTTGAGTGTTCCGAACGCGTTATACAAGTGGTATAACAAACCTGGTGATGATGGTGATGATGGTGGTGGTGATGACCGTTCACCAATAAGAAGCATTTACCAAGCGTACAATTGTTTTTGTAAGACTGTGGTTAGTGTTGCAGCCAAAAACCATGGAATTTAAGTCGCTGCCCTTTCGGAGCTTTCTGCAAGGTCCCACATGAGCTCAACAATCATTTTTCACGGTGAAGATTATGCTGTTCCGTGTCAGAAAGACAACAAGCGTGATGCATCCCAGCATCAGGAGCCAGAAGAAACCCAGGCTCGATGGTACAAGAATACAGTTTTAATGTGTGTGTTTTTCTGGAAATCGCCTGCTTCGAAATTTCTCTTGGATCTTCAGATGCTGGAAGACATTGCCTGGGTGTTCTAAGCATCACGTTTTAAAGGCTTATTGTATTTGTTTGTTTGTTTATATTTTATTTTTTATTAGTTTCAGGTGTACAAAACAATGCAATCGTTAAACATTTATACCCCTCACAAAGTGGTCACCCCCATCCCCCAATCTGTGGCCCCTCTGGCATCGTACATATCTATTACAATTCCATTGACTCTATTCCTTATGCTATTCTCCGTATCCTGTGACTATATATATATATATTAAATTACAGTTGACATACAGTATCATTCAGCTTCAGCTTCAGGTGTGCAGTGCAGTAGTCAAGCTTCTACACCATCCATGAAGAGGTGTCCCTAATAAGACATGTGCCCAGCTGACACCCTACACAATCTTTACAACATTATTGGTTCTATTCCCCACACTGTCTTTCATATCCTTGTGGCAACACTGTGGTTATCAGCGTATGCTGCCTAATCCCTACCCTTCTCCCTCATCCCTACCCTCCTCCCTTCTGGCGACCGTCAGTAGTTCCTCTGTATCTCCCGGACTATTTCTTTTGACTTTGCTCATGTATTCAGTTCTTTACATAAGACATATAAGTGAGATCATATGGTATTTGTCTTTTGCCATCTGACTGATTTCACTTAGCATAATGTAAAGGCTCATTTTAAATGGAATCTTTTGTAGAGTGTCTCTAGTTCTCTTCTCGTGTAATGCAGCTTCTTCGTTGGTTGTAGCAGAGCATCCAGCTTTGTGACACTTGTGACATTCTCATGAGTCCCATGTGACGTTTTGGGGCGAGGGGTTCGGAATCACAGAGTCGGCATTGCCTTTGGGATGCTAATATTTCCTGGGTCTTGCACATCTAACGGCTTCCTTTTTTCCACCTCTGTGTTATAGGTAACATAGAATATAGCTGTCCTGCCACGAACGAATGTGAAATCACAAAGCGCAGACGTAAATCCTGCCAGGCTTGCCGTTTCATGAAGTGTTTAAAAGTGGGCATGCTGAAGGAAGGTAAGGCCCCTTGCTCATAGCCCTGTGTTTTAGGTTGGGAATGGGGGACGGGGTGCACAGGGAGTTCCAAACGTGTCAGACAATCCAGGAAAGAATGGGGTCCCAGTAAGTGCCCTGAATCTGATGGCAGAATGCTCCTTCTTTACGACTGAACTTGCTGGTACCCCCTTGGCTAACTGCCTGACACCCACAGGAAGGCACAAGGTAGGATATGTCTGATGTGCAACTAAACCCACCAGGTGTGTTTAAGCAGTTCTGGTTCTTTTCACCTGTGTAATTTCCGGAAGGTGGAGGATGGGCAACCAGGCTGTTACTGTTTCTGTCATTTTGCATTTTGTCTCATTATTAAGTTCACAGAGAAATAGTTCCCCCATCTTTATTGAGGTAGGATTGACAAAGTATATATTTAACGTGCATGAGTTACTGTTTTGATACACATATATTTTGTAAAATAATTGCCACATGTAGCTACTTAATATATCTATCACTTGTTATAGTTACCGTTTTCTTTTTCTTAATCTTAGATTTCAAGCATTCTTTCTTTCGTTTCTAATCTTATCTTTTGGACTTATTTTCTATTATAAAGAGCTTGGAATAATGATACTAAAATTATTGATTTCAGTTGGGAATGACAGCAACAAACACAAAGTAATGACCATGAACATGTATTCTGTGTTAAACATATTGTCTAAAAACTCACATACTCGTAGCTGGGAACTGAACCCAAATAGTCAGGTTATGGAATTCATTCAGTTGTTTCATCCGTATCAAAGGCCCTGAAATATTTGTGTATCTCAGCATGTCTAGTGAAACTAACATTTTAGCTTAGAGAGAGAACAATTGTTCATTTTGTTGGGAGCCCTAGATTTAGTTTGTTTGTTTGTTTTTAACATATCTTTGTACGTGTGTGCTTTCATAGATGTGCAATTCACGTACTGCATTTAAATTTCACTTTTTCCTTTTCTTCAGAAAATTTGCCAGAGTTTAAAATAAATACGATAATTCTAAAAATTGATAAAATGAAAATGTAATCATTGAAGCCTGAAAGAAAATTGGGTAAATTAATGTTTAAATTGGTTAGCTTCTATTAAGTCATAGAATATTCCTTGATCCTAGCTTTCGCCTATGAGTTGTATCTTGTATTGTTACTGGAGATGGCTATTTTTTTTTTTTTTAACTTATATATCCAAATGGATCCGAGTGTGTTCCCCAAGAATGAACGAGAGCTTCAGTTAGGTGTAGCTTTACCAGTCTTATAATATTTCCTTGTTTGTTCTTATTCCAAGATTTTTTCTGTGAACAATGTTATAGGAAGATGAGTGGACCAGAGGATATTTGGGTCCATGGACTTCATGCTGGATTTCTGTCTTGTCTCCTGAGAACTAACTCTTCCCTTGACTAGGAACAAAGATGCTTAAATGTTTCTCATCTTCAACTTGAAAAAAGCTATTAAAAAACAAGTGTATAACTTTGTAATGAAAGCCTTCAGAAAAGATAGCCAAGATACATTGTAGCCAAGTAACACTAAAATTTTTATAAAAACATATATTTTAATAACTTACATTATATAGGTAGAGAAAGAAAGGAGAAAGAACAGTAGAAGGTGATAGATACTCCAGTGGTGTACAGATAAAGATTGGTGACAATGTTACACTGGTGAATACAAATTAGGATGGGGGATGTGTACTTCCCTCCCCCCCCATGTAACCTTTGGTCCTGTTAGGATTTTTCACAGTTAACATGGTTTATAGTTATATCCATTTGCTAAATATTTATTAAGCTTCTCCCATGTGCTAGGTGCTATTAGACCCAGTGATGAAACAGTGAAAAAACAGATATAGGTGCTCTTGTAGAGAGAGCTTATATGAAAATGCCAAAAGGACAGTTTTGCAAAGGAACACATGCAAATAGAAACCCCACAATAAAAACCCCGCCCACATGACAGAGTTTTAGTTAGGAGGATGGTGACAGCTTACTTTTTTGTGATGAAAGACATTATCTTAGTAATTCCCTTAAGCCCTATAGCAGAGTAACAAACAAAACACATTTCACTATATAACGTTGAATGATTGACAGTTAACTCTTGGTCTTTATATTGCTACTTAATTGAGCTATTCAGACTCAAAATAAATTGATGCTCATTTAAAAAGGCTTACGAGTTGGGAGTTAGGAATCAGCATTTTCCAAAAGCAAACCAAGTTTTTCAACAATGTTATAAACAGTAATATATTAATTAACACTTTGAATTGAGGTGTCTTAGATTTGGATTTTATTTTCAAAAACTGGAATACATTGGACTGTGTCTCCATTTCCAGATAGACAGAATTTTTTGATCAATTTGATTTTACTACTGTAATTTACTCAACTGTTTGCCCCTCCAGGTTGAAGGAGGACATAGGGGAAAAAAAGTGCTTTTCCCCTAAATAATTTTCACCATTGTGGTTTTCAAGCAGGAGCAATGTTGAAAGGTGGACGGAGTGACTGAAGAGGTGTGAACTGTGTTTAATTAAACATTGTTGGTGAAAGTAAATGGGACAGTGCTTATCTATAATTCACACCTCTCCAGTTGCTGTTATCAAGCCCTTCGAGGGCCTGTTTTCAAGGGAATTGCTGCTGTGGCTGATATACTCATATAATAATTTATTTTCCTTTACCCCTTATGCCCACGTAGGTGGGAAAATATCAGTTCTCTAAACCCCCTCCTTCCAAAGAGAATGGATAGAATGGTTATGAGAAAAATATAGAATAGTCTTTTTCTTTTGTACTTAAAAAAATGCAGTGAAATATAGCATTACACCCTGCATATAAATGCACAATTATGTTCGGCCGTCTCCTTGGCTCAAGACCTGCCTCCTCAGCCTGGAGAGAATGATACTGTCTTAAATGTATCTTTATGGATGGAAAGGGATTTTAGTCCCATGCAGTATGTCAGAGATCATGATGTAGTAAATCTATTCAAATGTAAACCTGTTCAATTCAATTACCAGTCCATAATAAAATTTGCTACTATAACCCCCGTGTTGACCACAGCAGTCCATACAGGCTGATGGCACAGCAGGTCTGGAAATTGACAGACAAAATCTATTTAAACAAAAAACAACATTAGTTCTAGAATCTGCAATGAAATCAGATTTCAACAGCTTTGATGGGACCCTTCTTTCCTTTAACAGGTATTGTTGTTCAACTCGCCAAATATGCATCTTAGATAAAGTGCTTCCTGAGGGAAATGAAGAAGTTTTTATTAAGAGAGTACTTGATAGAAAAATGAGGCTGTTATTCTTAAATTGCACGCCTTAGTTTTATTGACCGCCATTTCTATTAATGACGTGGGGTGTAAAAGGACAGTGATGGCTTAGTGGGTAAACAATTATATAAGTCACATTGTGCATGATTAAATTCTTATCAGATATGCCTTCTCATAAGCCCGCACCAAAATCATGTCTGAATGAACGATCTTTGATTTTAACATTAGAGGTATTGAATCCAGAAATTGTTACCAGTCGAAGCAATGAAACAGTTGTGTGGAGAGAAAAAACAAGACCACAATATAATAACACTTCAAGAAGCACACTTAAAAAATGATAGTTTGTTCAAAGCCAAGTAGTTTGTTCAAGCCAATTCTGCATCCTGAGAAATCCCCCCTTTTGGGGGAGGGAGCTGGTGATCTTCATGGATGATGGTCCAGCATTATTTTTTCGGCGTTCTACCATACTGTATGTCACAGAAAACCCATCTATTACAACATATCTGGTCTCAACATTCCCCTTTCATTTTTGTAGGTATTGCTTATTTGAAGGGAAACACAACAAAACCTAATCAAGGTACACCTATAAATCTGGTCAGGATTTATTTTTATTTTGATCTCTGTCCTTGGTTATTTAAAGGCTACTACAGGACATACTTGTTCAGTTTTCTCTCTGTCAGTGGCAAACAGAGACATTTTATGAAAGCAATCTTTATTTAGGTATAGAATTCACTGATCAAAGGATGGAAGGGCTTTTTGCTGTTTATTGCTCTGATGGGCTTCACCTTGGCAGCTCAAGTATTTTTCTTTTACTCTTGCAGATGAGAATAAGACCCCACATTTATGCTCACCATGACTTTCCCCAGCCAGCCCAGCCCGTATGCCCAAGTGTGGAGGACCAGTTTTGTCATTTCATGCCAAAAATGTGTGTAACTAGGCCTTAAAAAAAAAAAAATGGTGACTTAACCTTCCTAAACTTCAGTTTCATCATTTATAAAATGGTGGTTGCAGTAATGGTATTTGCAAATCATGTGTTGTGAATATCCAATAAGATGCCGCAGGTTACGTGTGCATGTGGCTTAGCATAACGGCCAGATCAACATTGCTACAGAGAGGACAGGTGAAGTTTTAGGGTCAGGTGGACCTAGAGGTAAGCCCAGGTTCTACCACTTCCTGGTCCTGAGGCAAGTTGTGTTACCTCCAAGACTCAGCCTGTTTGTTTATAAATATGGGACTGATGATAGAACTTCTGTTGTGAGGTGTTGGTGAAAACCAAGAGTGCTAATACAGACACAGGGTCTGGCATGGGATTAGTGACTGGCACCGCAAGCTAGAATTCAGATACCATATAGCATATTGACCTGCTGGACTAACACAAATTCATGCAAAATCGGTTATCCTTTGGCAGTATCAATGACCTGAAGTTTCCTTCCCAAACTTTTCATAGAAGCACATCAGTAGGT
The DNA here is from genome assembly GCF_004115265.2 of Rhinolophus ferrumequinum. Lineage (NCBI taxonomy): Eukaryota > Metazoa > Chordata > Mammalia > Chiroptera > Rhinolophidae > Rhinolophus > Rhinolophus ferrumequinum. The sequence goes on along the minus strand of NC_046310.1, from coordinate 8,550,781 downwards.
GAAACTTTTCTCAGGAATTTCATGAGGAAATGTAATCCTTAATATCTAATCTTAAGTGAAGTGAAGCAAAGAGACAATAATATAAAAAGGGAAAAAGGGATTTCGACCCAAGCAGAAGTTTTTACCACGGACTTTACAGGTGAAGAATGCTTTTAATTACTGGTCCACATTCAGAAAGGAGAATTCATTCCTTTGTCTACCAAAGAAAATGGACAAATCGCACACCTTTTAAAATGCGCAAGAAAAAAATTATAAGAATTCTATTAGCCTCATAGATACATTAAGTTTTAGTGAGGAAATTTTGCTATGGCATAGTGGGAAAAAATGAGAGGCTGGAAATAAGTTTGAGTGCAGCTCAATAAATATTAACTGAGCTTTCCCCCAGGTGTCTGGCAAAATACTGTGCTTTAGCTTTTAATTCTGATTTCCACCCCCTAACTAGCTTGTGATTTGGGGCAGCTCCATTCATTCAACTCTGTTTCCATATCCATATGTACAGGGGAGCAATTAGCCTAGATTCTTTCTCACCCCTTCTATTCTAGTATAAGTTTTATTAAAAACCATATTATTTCTAGAGAAATAGTACATCAGTATATGACATGAAAATACTTAAAATTATGATAATGGTGGTGTTAATATCTGTGAGGTTGGAAGTACAATGCAACTATTGTTTGACAGACATGGCTACTGAATTGTGCTGTTTTGTAAATTTTGCTTAACTAAATAATTCTTTCATCTTTCTAGAAAAAAAACAGGAAGCGTGTTATTTTTGTCAAAGTTAATAGAAGTGATAGTTGAAGGAACAGTAGAACAATGAATAGATATTTAAATACTTAGGAACTGAATTCTTAATTAGGCATTTTTGCCTGTGTTTGAGAAACTTTTTCTCTATATTTCCTCACAATCCCTGCCATTTCTTGTCAGTGTATTGAAGAGTAGTCAGTAGAGTTTCATTTCTAGGGACATCTGAAATCTCATCAGAGATTACGAAATTACTGCTAGTCAGATTTATTGGAAATTTTGTTGTGACATTTTTTAAAGAAAATGGCTGACATAAGTAGGAGAGAAGAGTGAGTTTATAAAATTTTAAATACCTTCTAAATGTGTCCTCTGGGGGAAGTGATTCATTGAAACAAATGAAATAAATAACTTAGTTATGTGTGTTGTTGATAACTACATTTGATTTGACACCTTGAAAGTAAGCTTCTACTACAGAGAGGCTCAGTATTTCCCTGTGCTCTTTAAAAGTCTGAAAACTACAAGCATGCAGATTCCAGGTAGGCAGTTAAATGGATGGGAGAATTGTGAGCGTTCCTCTTGAGGATAAACGGGAACCGGCATTTGGCGTAAATGGCCATTCAAGGTAGAAAGGGCACAGGATATTCAGGTTTCATTCACTTAACACCTAACCCAGTAGAGGAAAGTGGGACCCCGGGTGTTAGAGTCTCATTAATCAGATGAGGAACCCAAGGTTTCAAACGTGTCACTGGTTCACCCTTTGACCTGTTGCAGATAAAGTGGGAGTGGGATTTAAAGTTGGCCGTGTCATCTTCCCAGGCTCATCCTGCATCTCTATCAAGCTGCGTCACAGCCTGGGCCCAACAAGGGGTCTGACCTGCTCCAGTCTTGGGTCATATGCCCAGTCTCAGCACAGCAGGCCAGCGGTGGCCCAGAATATTCATTGGAGGGGGGAGGAAATGGGAGAGCCCTGGTGCAATCAGGAAGGAGCAGAGTTTAGGGGTCAGAGCAATTGCTCTGTTTATCAGAGCAATAAACAGCCTAAGGTATATGTGTGAGTGACATTCGTAAAGATGGGACTTTGCTTAGGATTCTGATGTCAGGAAACCAAGTGTCTCACCTGGGGTTTGATGAGGCCACTGAGGATACGGATAATGGGGGGGACAGTTGAGGAAAGGTCTCTGTAGGATAACTGAGCAGGCTGGAGTGCTGGGCTCCTTGTGAACTGGAGAGACATCGTGTCTCAGGAGCTATGGAGCTCAGGACGGCAAGGTTTATGACCCTGCGTAGAGCAATACGTTTGGGTCTATTCATTTTGGTCAAGCTGAGTTAGTGTTGTCTCTGGGTAGGTCCCTGGGAAAGAAGTTAACCTGAAACACTACGAGGGTCTCAAAGGATCTCTTATTTTCATTCCTTGGTGGATCTCCCATATTTGAGAAAGGGCATGTCGCCTATGCCCTGCTCAAATGGTCTGGCACATCATCTAACATCCATCATGGAATGCCAGTCTCTCTAGAATGGAAGGTCCTTGCCTTTTGCTCTGCCTCAGGGATTAATAGTGTTAACATAGTGCTTAGAAATCTTTGGGTGGAAGAAATGGGGGACGTCCAGTGATGGTAGTAAGTCCTCTTCTTCTACCTTAGAGGATTCTTTGTCCAGAGGCCCCACTGATTCTAAGCTATCTCATCACTATCCATAAGGTATATTTCCTATTTCTACCTTTAAGTTTAGAGAGGCGACTGTGTGTGTGTGTGTGTGTGTGTGTGTGTGTGTGTGTGTGTGTATGTACATACCAGGGGTGCCAAAAGAATGTATACAAGCAGACACTTTGGTCAATGTGGCTCAAGAGCAGTTCGCCATCATCAGAAGTGTCTGGACACTGACGGGAACCACTTTGAGCACCTCTTGTCATTGCAGAAGTCAAACGTGACTTGTATTCATCTTTGGTTATCGGTATCTATTGAGTATTTCCATTTTAATAGTTTTTTCCTTTCTTAAAATGTGTATACATTTTTTGGCACCCTCTGTATATACATGTATAGGAGGTCCCTAATTTAGGATGGTTCGACTTACGATTTTTCCACTCTACGATGGTACAAAAGTGATGCACATTGTGTAGAAACCATAGTTTGAATTTCGATCTATTCCCTGTCGAGCGTTATGCAGTACAATCCTCTGTTGTGATGCTTGCTGGGCAGTTGCAACGAGCTCACAAGGGTCAGCCCCTGATATTCTGCAGTGTATTCATTGCATGAGATGATTCTGCCCAACTGTCGGTTACTGTGAGTGTTCTGAGCACGTTTCAGGTGGGCTAGGCTAAGCTGCGATGTTCAGTAGGTGAAGTGTAGTAAAAGCATTTTCGACAAATGATATTTTCAACTTAAAGTGGGTTGATCAGGGCATAATTTCGTCATAAGTCGAGGAGAAATTATATATGAGGCAGTGCAGATTTATTCATTTAGCTGCTATTACATCTCTCCAATCAGTTGTCTTGAGCCCCCAGGATCTAAAGAAAAATTATCCCAGAACTGTTTTTGCTGCATCCACCGCTTGTGTCTTGATTTATATATGGCGGTGGGACTCTGAGAATCCTCTGGGTTTAGCCTATCAGCAGGAGAAGCGAAGAGCAACTTACTTGTCTAATTACCCTTCTGTTTCCTAGCTTCTATTTTAATAAAATGTTCGTTTAAAGGGTGTAGCATTTTCTAGGTAGGTTCTCTTTAAAAAAAAATATAAAGCTACTCAGGTCATTTAGTAACAAGCAGCTGTGTTTTTGCTTACTTAAAGAACCTGCTTAGTACAAGTCATCCTAACAAAATATCTTTTGTGAAAACCTCTGAAGAAAACATTGCCAAGGTGATTTTTTTTTTTTTCTCAAGTCTAATATCATTATGCTGCCAAGTCGAAAACAGAAATTATTGGTAGGGAAATTTGGGTTCTTACTGCCTTCAAAAAGCAGAACAAAGAAAAGGAGAAAGCTTTAATGGTATTCAAGGAAAATATTTCTGTGTTAGATGACAGTTAATAGAACTGCATTGACCTCACTGGTATTTCTTGCACTCTCTGTTGTAATATTATCCCAAGAAGCTCTCTCATTAATGCAGAGTATTAAACAAAATTCGCAAGTTGCAATATAAGCAATAGAAAGAGCACCTTCTTTGTGAGCTCAGACTTGACATTATGCCACTGGGGAATATTTTTAAGGTGCCCCAAAAAGTTATTTCATGTACAGATACTGCATTACGAGCTGGTGTTTTTTTTTGTTTTTGTTGGGGGGGGGAACGGGTCATGCTTTGTTGATATGAAATTTGAATAATCTTTCTCGAAATGATGAGCAAAGATTTTGCAGGTAAAGGTAATAACACATATCTTTGAGAGCTTAATATGTATTAGGCTATGTACTTTAGTTGGATTTTTATTTTTTTGCTAATCCTTGCAGTTACCCCCCCGCCCCCCCACCTGCAGAGGTGAGTATTTCCCCATTTCACAGAGGTAATGGAGGTTTACAGAGATGATGTTACTTGCCAAAGTTCTCATAGTGGTGTATATGATGGGGTCTGGATTTTCTAGCAGGCCTGTGCTCTGTATTTGTTTAATATAGTTTTTCTTTGTGAACTGTAGAAATAATCCAGTATATATTTAGCTTGGGATTCTTCAGAGGCCATGGGTATTATGAGATCTTGAGCTCTTAAAAGATTACTTAAGTAAACCATGTTTTGTTTTTGTATTTTTTCTGTTTTGCTTCTTCTTCTTCTTCTTCTTTTTTTTTTTTTTAACCAGGCCTCATGGCATTATTTTGAGTTTTTCACTTACTGTCAGAAATAGGATGAACTGTGTTGGAAGGCAGTAAGTTTCCCATCAGTGTGACAGATGTTAAGAGCACATCCAAGTATCAGGTGGGGGTGAGACTAGAATATCTTTTATGGCGACTTCCAACTCTGAGATTCTTGGGCTCCCAGCGTAAACTTTGGAATAACTTCCCAGTTATAAACTGTGTGAATAAACATTAGCAACACTCGAGCCGTGCTGTTCCTGGGAACCCGATTTCAGGGGTCTGTGTTTTTGTGAAACAGTGGATGACATCTTATTTGAGTCTAAATTAGAGCACAGAGGCACCTTTTGCCTTGTGGTATAGTTTGACTCTTCTGGTTCCAGTTTTTAGAAAGTGAACTTTAGAACCAAATTCCTTGCAAGTTTTGCTTTTGCACAGAGGAGAGGATTTGATTCACTGACTTTGAGCATCGTGTGCCTCAGTTGTTTTGAGGATCTGGCCATCGTGTCCTGCTAACATGTTACAACCTTATCTGTTTTATAAGTGGGGAAAGTTGAGGTACTAATGTTTTAAAGATTTGCCCGTGATTCTGTATGTCATCCATGTGGCTCTTACTCCCTGTGACGTCTGCCTGTTCCTCTGGGGCGATTTTACAGTTATATAATATTCAAAATTAACAATTACATTAGAAACGAAGTGGAGAGATTCTCTCATGCGAACTTACCAGTTGAAGCACCAAGAATCATTTGACCTGGAGAAATCTACCCTTGCTGCATTTGTGTTGGAAAGGACGGAAGGATTGAAATTATAAGAAATAGTTCTTTTAGCTCTCTTCCTCTTGCTTTAATTGGAATACTGTTAAAAGTTAATCATGTATTTGGCTGTCCCCAATTGTCATTTCCATTTGTGAACTTCAAATAGGAAGCCAGCAGTTATCTAATACGCTACAAATTTTTATTCCTTTTGGATTATAAAAAAATCCCCAATGGATTTTGCCCCCAGGGGGGAAACCTGCTTCAACATTTGTTCATCCGCTGAAAGTCCAGTGACACCACGGTGAGTGGTGAGGGAGGAGGGGGTCTCCCCCAGCCACATAGGACTCTGATGTGGAATTTTTTTCCATGGGCCTCCAGACAACAGATTTTTGCTCCTTTTCACCAGTGCACACATATATCAACGCGGCATTGATGTTTATGCCATTGTGCTTAAATTTAATGTAAAGGAATTCTGGTATACATTTTAATGAAGTGCACCATTCCTAATTTGTTAGTTGCCTTTTAGGTAAGGCTCTGCAGCGTTCTACTCTATCTATACTGTATCAGGTAGCATGCATGGTTTTGTTCATTCCTAACTCTCCCTCAAAGCAAACCGAGCGCTGGCCATTTCTTGAGAGACTGTTCGGTAGTTTTGTCTCTCTCTTGCTTAGTAGGTTGTCGAGCCACCAACCAGCTTCCCTAAGGCAAGCTGTCTGCAAAGGAACAAGCCAGCTGGCTGGGCCAAGGTTGATCAATGATGAGAGGCAGGCCGGATTCCAGGTTCACAAAAGCCACTCAGTGGAGAGTAGGTCAGCGGCTTCCCCAAAGCCAATTAGCTGGCAGAAGGCTGAGGTGCCTGGTGCTCGCCAAATTCCCTGAGCCTCCTGGTACTGGTGGGGAGTCCATCCTTGGGCTTCCTGGCAAACCAGCCTTAAGTGAATGGCAGATTGTGTTTTTTGAGAGCCATTGTGGCTTTGTGGCTCCTACAACAAATATCAGGGCCCTGCCACGCCTACTCAGCCGTGATACCCAGGTACACTGCACAGCCTGGGCTCAACAATTGTGGGCCCTCAGCGGATTCTCCACGTCATAAGTTTGTTTTTACCCCACTTCAGCTTAAATGCTTTTTAAAGTTGACATGACTGTGAATCATGCCATTAAAAGAGCATGACATGGAAATGGTTTGGGAAGCCGGAAGCGTCATAGAGATCTTCGACGGAAATGTGAGTGTATCTAGCGTTTTAAAGCCCCCACTGTGACAGCCTCTTCTTTTGTAGATGACTGGGGTGAATAAATGGGACCCGTGGCAAAACCCAAAGGGAGGGTATGTTAGCAATTGCCCTTTGGTTAACCTGTTTCTCCAAAGATTATGTGTAGCTAAGATCATACTCCCTTCCCTATTTTTCTCAACTTTTACATTTTCAGCCCTCACGTCGGTTCTACACAGGCTGTGTCATCATAATTTTAAGATGCCTGGACTCTTTTATTAGAGTGTTCAAGTATATTGGGGACGTGGGGAATTTAAGGAGTAGAATATGCATGACTGAGATAATTCACCATTCCTCGTATAACTTAGCATGTGTTTCTACCTCGATCTGTACTAATTTCCAGTTCTGTGTCTCAGGTCCAGTTAGCATGTCACCTCCTTAGGAAGTTCAGTCCGTTTTGCCTGGTCAGCTTCTCAGTTCTCAGCTCGAAGTGTTTTCCTTGAGGCCACCTGAGCCCTTGTTTAGTGGCACCTCTCCGGACTGTCCAGTTAATTTCCCTCAACGAAATGTTCCCCTCACATATAACTTTTTGGGGCCCACAACTTTCTTTTCCTCTTCTTCCCATCCTCACCCCTTGCCCCTTTTTAAAAACTTGTGTTGCTCCTGTCGTTCCAAAATTCCCCCTAAAAAGCAAAGTTACTTCCCGACTGTCGTGAGTAGCCATTTGGTGACTCCCAAGCTTATAATCTCCATAATGGTCTCCGCCCCACCCCCACTTCTCATGGAGTCACCTCTCTGCTCTCTTAGACATTTATCTCCAGACCTATTAAGTCTCTTCATATCAACATTATCATAATTATTAGTATGTTTGAAGCCAATTAAATGGCAATTACTCTGACCTTAGCCAGTCTTAGGTTATTATCAATTCATGCATAATTTGGAAATATTTGGAAGGAAATGCTATGGTCTAATCTGCATAAATATTTTTATCGGCTCTCGGAGAAATACACCTTGTTCTTTAGAATATCTCAAGTTGGGGTCAGGTTATTCCTTATGGAGCTATTTATAGCTACGTGCGGATCCAAAATGATGTGTATTCATCAAGCCCATCTCCAAACATGCATTCATTCACTCTTTATCTATCCATTCAATGAATAGTTTTGGAGACATGGCTCCATTACACTCACTGTATTAAGTACTGGAGCTTAAAAGTGAACGTGACAGACAAGAGTCTGCGCTCATCGAGTTTATCATAAACCTCATTACTTACAATTATATACATCCCCTCTCCGCTTCTGAATTTCACTAGCATTTATATTGTTTCATACAATTTAGCGTTTTAACGTCATGTTTTCCACAGAGGGAAGTAGAGTGTAAAGATACAAAGCTTGGTCTCTCAGACCTGATGGAGTCTGTGAATATTCATTGAAATATGTGTAATACAACTGAAGAATTGAATTTTTCATTTTAGTTAAATAGCCCCCATGTGGCTGGTGACGGCTGGACAGTGCAGGGGTAGAATCTGGGTTCTTTTCAAACTGTATTACTTACTGTGTTAGCTGTGTTATCTCAAGCCAGTTACTTTATCCTTTCTAGGCCTTATCTGTAAAACGGGGCTTGTAATGATGACTTCAGAGGGTTGTTTTGAGTTTCAAATAAGGTAAATGATATAATACTCTTGGTACCATGCCCTGAAAACAATAAGTACTCAGAAAATATTAAATGTTAGTGTTAAATTTTAGTATTCTATTACTCACTTAGTAGGTCTCACAGAGAAAAGCATAAAGAACTTGAGAACAGGGGCTGCGTTTGTTTATTTTTTAGTTCTCCATGACACTTAGCATAATTATGATCTAATAGTAGGTATTTAATAAAGTATAACTGATTTTCTTTCTTTGTTTTAGCCTACTTTAGTGGGCTTTTAGTTACATTACGAAAACTTAAGTACAGGAATAATTTTGTCATAAATAAGATTTTAGAAACAATGCATATATTATTTCTGCATTTTTCCTTTATATACATATGTGTGACTATGACAGAAGTGTATTTCAGAAGTCATGTTGTATTAAATTTATGTTGAATACCCGACAATATAACAACTGGTGTATCCTGAGTCAAAAAGAATAAAAAATATGAGAAATGACATTGTTTTTTTATCTATCTTCTAGAGACATTTGATAAGTTAGTGACTAGAAGTCAGAAAACTATGACCTATTTAAAACAGAAAAACAAACCAAAAATCTTGTATAAATAACTTCCTTCGGATCAGACAACTAGTAAATGGTAAAGCCGGGATTTGATCTGTGTTTCTCAGACTTGGAAACCCGCATGCTGTACCGATATTCATAATGAAGTCTTTTGGTTCTCTTCTTCATTAGTTAATCTTATCAGAGTGTCACGAGGAAAAATATAATTTCTGTCACATGGAAGCCACTGGTCTCTGCTGTTACTTCCTTTTGTGAGCAAAGAGACCTTGATTTGAGAGAATGCTTTTGGTGCTGGAGCTGTTAGAATTCCAGAATCATTCTTTGGGGTACATGCTCTAAAACGAGAGGGTTAGGATATCACCAGGATGTTTTCTGATTTCTGAAAATACTTTTCTCCATGGGACCACAATAGTGTTTCTTAAAATGTCTATAGAGAGTATTTCTATTTTTCCTTAGAAATGGTTTGAATAATGTTGAAGCTACTCATATTTCTGAGCAGCACCCCTTCCATATAGATGGTCAGAGGTTATTGTTTAGCAGAACAGACGGCCAATGCCCAGCACCTGTCCTCAAGAGGCGGTCCAGGTCATTGTCCGATGATTTCATTTTCAATTTGTAGCATCACTTTCATGCTCTGCAGTCCACAGGTACAAATTTGCGGTCTGTGAACCAATGTATTTCTCAGCGATTCTGTATATGTTTGGAGGTCTCCGCAGAAGTCATTAGTTAGGATCTGGAGGGGACAGTGTAGGAAAATGAAGCTTCACTAACGGTGACAAAGTAAAAGGAACAGAAATTCAATTCACATACCATGTGCCTCAGCAATGTTAGCGGCTCTCCTGGTCATCTCACGCATTTTGATTTAGTCATGTGCTCCAGAAAAGAAAACCTATCAAAAGTTTTCTTGAGGTAGCAAGAGCACCTCCATTCCCCCGGCCTCCCCCAGCTCTTACAAGTAATGCTATTTGAATGTCACTCAGGAACTGGCCTCTTTGAAACTTCCCAGGTTTAGAAAGCTAGCGATTCTCCTCTTCCTCACCTTTCTTTCGTAACTTGCAATTGCAGACTCTAGCAGCCTCAGTTAATGCATTGATTTTAACTGGAAACCCAGAGGGAGATAGTACTGGAGTCAGTTGAACTCTGAGAAAATCCTGGGAGACCAGAATCATTTGCACATCGGAAAACAGCTAATGGGCCAGGGAAGCTGAGGTTAGTGGCTCAGTGGTGGGGTTTTACAACTGTCTCCTTTCCATCACAGGAAGAGAGATCCCTGACACAGAGTCTTGTGACGTGAAGTGCTAAGGCACCTGTACCTGATGCTTGTATTAAATTTTTACTTTTATTTTTCTTCCTGGCTGGATAGCTTAAAAAAAAAAAAATCTGGCCTGTGGGAAGTGGAGGAAAAAAAGTATCAATTGTTAGTTTCCTCTGACATTGCAAAATTCCAGTAGGTAGTGTGATATCTTACAAAAGCATGGGCTTAGTATATTTGCAAACTAAAGACAGTGCATGTGGAATTGTATTATCAACACACTGTTCGGTATAGCAGATTGAGATCGTGGAGCTTGTTAAATAGGTAGCTCTCAGTTACTGTTCAGTTGCCAGTTACTAGCACATTTCTTACTGTCTGTTGCCTCTGTTTCTTCATCTATGAAGTAGAGATGGTGATACTAATTATGCCTGCCCTACAGAATTTGCTGTGAGGATTGAATTAGATAAAGGATTCAAAATACGTTGCACGATGCCTGACAGGGATGAGCCCTCAGTAAATGTGAGCCACCGTCACTACCATTGTCGCTACGATTTTGTTGTCCAGGTGTTCAGGACACTGCCTCGCTAAAACCTAAAACATATCAGCTCTGCTTGGTCTCAAATGTCATCTTGCTGGAATTTTTTTTCCCTCCAAAATGACCGAGTGCTGTGTTCACAGCAGGCCTGGCTTGTCCTCACGCTGCTGCTCTTTATGACTCGCTGGGGTCAGAGGTCCCCGATCAAGCTCTGTGTGACTCCAGCCTAAGACCCTCTCCTGTGCTCAGGAGAGCTGAAGGTGACAGGCAGGGTCAGCAGAACCTGCCAAAATTACAGAGACCCCTCCATGGGCTGTGAGGATGGGGGGTGGGGGCAGCAGGAAAGTCTGTCATGGACCAGCAACAAATAACCTTGACTCTATGGACTCCCTTCTCAGCTAGATCATTGCTAACGTTTTCCAAAGCGTAACTTGCGGCCCCTACAGTTCCTTTTGTATATGCGAACGTGTTCATGCACTTCTGGTTTTTCCGGGTAAACAGTGTGATGCGTCACAAGTGAAGAAAAAGCTTCTACCCCCACCTAGAAGTTTTAACAACTACATGATCCCGTAAACATTGTTCTATTTTAGGTTTTTTGTTTTTAGGTCGCCAATCAACTTGGGTTTAAAGTTGTTGCAGGTGACTTGGAACCTGGAGTGCTTTGCTTGTCTTCTCAAGTTCTGTCTCAAAGCCATTATTCCAGCCAAGAAGTAGAGAGTACACATTACTTCTGTGTGGCAATTGTTCTTGCGTCTCCTTCTTTTCCCTTTAGTCACCCCCTTTCCACCCAGGATTGGCTGCAGAACATCAAATCGGTGGCGGCATCTGAGTTCTGTACGGCACCCATGCACTTTAATGCTGCTTTGTACCTTCTCCTGCAGTTCTGCGGCAGTGGTTTTAGTCCCAGGGTTGGAAGGTTTGGCCAGGAGAGAAACAGAATGCCAAGAGGAAAGGTGGGCTGAAAGAGAAAGGCAGGGAAACAAAAAGGGAAACTAGGCTTACACAGCACAGATGACTTAGTTCTCTGCATCTCAAAAAAACTTGCTTTCTGTAACACCTTTTCTAGTCTTTCTCTGTGCAGACATTGGTAAATGGGCAGAATAGTGAAGAGGCCAGGATGCTGTTTGAACCCCTCTCTGTAGCCCACCCACCCACACCCCCAATGTCTTATGGGATGGAGGAAATGGATTGGCCCCGGGTTTGTCCCTTTACTCCGATCGTGGTTGAGAAGGAGACTTCTCCCCACTGGGCTGTCTGGTGACTGGGTGGACACAGTGCCTCGCGAGCTTTTCCTGCTCTGGCTCATCTCTAATTAAAGTACTTGCTATGAACGATTTTTAAGCACTGGAGCTTAATGAAGTTAGAAAAAGGATTTGGATACAGTTTGTGAAGACTTCAAATTATTTGAGTTTTTTTCTCTAGGGAGAGCTGTAAAGTCTGGAGGCATTTTGAATGATTTACGGGGTATTCCATTTTGTTCTTCTAAAAATTCCTTTTTGTGGGGTGTAGTTGAAAAAGCCCACGGCCTACCTCCTCCCGCTCCCCCCCCCCCCGCACTCCCTTCCCCCCCCCAAAAAAAGAACAGAACACTTGCTTTGCAAAGTGGCTTCTTGGGAATTTACAAACCTTTGAATACTGGTCTCTAATTAAAGGGTGCCTGTGTCTTTAAGGCTCATTGGCAGTTGTTTACCTTTGACCCTGCAGCACTAGGGGGTGAAAGGAACAGTTGCCTTCCTCCAAGATAACCTGAAGTTTGTACATTTCGATGCTTATGCTCTTTGCTGATGCCCCAAGCTCTGTGCCTCAGAGATACTGGGCTGAGCAGGAAAACAGTGATCTGTGTAGCTCCATGGAGCAAATTTCTTCGTCCATTGGTGGTTTACTGCTGACCAGTCAAATGCTGGCTAATACCTTTTGTTAGAGATCGGAGTAGCAGTAATTTGTCATCAATAGCCGTAATTAGGTTTATCTACCCTTTTAACCAATACCGTCATCTTCGCCAGATTGTTATTGTTTGGGGCTATTGAGAGAAATTCTGAAAAAAAAACACAACACAACACACTATTGTACGGATTGATTTCAAAGCAGTTCAACGCTTTAGGGAGCCGTCCTTTTATCCCTCCCTTATTCATTTCCTTCTCAAATATTCAAATGCCTTTTCAGAATAAAATGTCATGAAAGCATGTCATGTATCTGAAAAATAATTAATATAATTGACAGGAATGTCGGTTTTCTGCTGAGGTGTGTTCCTCCTAATCCCAGAGTGCAATCTTTAGCATCGATCCAATTGTTAGGGAATCTTGTCACTCTCCACTTACCTGGACTACATATTTTCAGGACCCAAGATCCTTGAACTCCATAACCTTTACATCTGTATTATAATACGCTTTTGACCAAAAAAAAAAAAAAAAAAAAAAAAAAAGTGGGTCTGCTTTCACTTCTGTGCCGGGGCACGTATCCATGACATCTGTGTGTGCAAGACGTGTGCGGACGATGCATCCAGTGCTTGCCTGGAGGTGACAGTTTATTCACTGTGTACATTGCATATAAGATTGCAAATGGCACGTCGGAGTGTTGGAATCTAGGCGGTAGGAGTTTAGCACTCGAGTGTCCAGGTTGCACCTGAACTAGCTGGAGCCTGCCAGCCCCTGCAAGCCCACTGAGAGCATCTGTCTCGCCACCGCCTGGCTCATGCTGTCTCCTCCGCAGGCCCTCCGATTCTTCTGACTACGAGCATAAATCATCCACCTGTCAGGAGCTCTTGCTGCCTGGATTATGCAATGTGCCTGCCTTCATTTGGAGGTGGTGTGCGCCGGAGATTGCTGCAAATGGTTTGCATTCATTTTAATGCCATCCCAGCATTTCTTCAGCTTTAATGAGGGGATTAGGGTGGTGACAATGACTTTCCGAGACAATGAAAGTCTTCAAGATTCTGGAATTTGCTTTGTGTGTTGGGGATAGCTTCGTGTGAGATTTCATTTTTTTTTTTTTTTTTTTTTGTAAATCCCAAATAAATCAAGGGTTTAAACATTTAGGCAAAGGAGCCGGGAATTGCACAAAGCCAGCTGTCTACAGCTCTATTTATTGGCTTCATAATAGTTCCCTCCAGCTGACAAACTTAAAATCAGTCAAATTTATTGCTGATCCTTAATTAGTTACTTTTATCTTCTTTCATGGGTTGGATTTACCCATATTGGGAGGCCCCAATCCTCCTCTACCCCTGACACTGCTTTCCCCCCTTTGCTTGCTTTTCTTTCTCTGGAATTAAAAAAAAAACAACAAAAAAAACCCAAACAAACTAGAAACTCTTAAATAATTTCAGCTTCATTAATTGTTAAGGTGAATCATGCTTTAAGAAATAACTCTTGTGTTTTTCGTTGTAATCCTTCCTGGTATATTTAGAATAACCTCTATTGCAAAGATTGATTGAGATCCCCTCCACTCCACTAAAATGTCCTAATTTTTAATTAAGAGAGCTCTCTAGTAATGCCAGCTTTATACACGTGATACATACAAACACATGACATTATCATTTTCTTTAATGAATTGGCCCTTTTGGCATCTCCAGACCCCAACCAAAATGAAATATAACTAGGACTGTGTTTATTTGAAGTTGACTGAATGAGCATTGCAGAGATTCTCCTGCGTTTGAACAGTGAAAAGACTTCTCAAATGCTGTCATCACATGTAGAACATAAGTTACCGTGACATCAGGGGACTAGAGGAAATACTGCTTTAAAAATGGGACTTGAATCAGTGACTTGAATCAGTGACTTGAATCAGTGAAGCCGTCAGAGGAAATCAGGCTACTCAGACTGAGGTTGTATGTGTTTCCTAATACCTTTTAAAAATGTTTGGGTATAGTTTAATATAGGAATATTAATGAATTAAATTATATATTATCTGTGCTTTCCAACACATAAGGTTCTTTTATCGTCACACAGCCTGAGATAAAGTAGGCATTTGAATTTACATTTCTACATAGGCTTTCTTTCTTAGAAGACTTCGGGACCTCTTGCATGTGTTTTTGTGGTGGAGGTGGTATTCAGTACACCTCAGGAGAGAGACAATGACAGTTCTCTGCTGGCTTCCCGTCCCCCTGCTTTGTCATCCGAACCTCTTTCCACCTCTTCCACTCAAAGCCAGAGAGCTTCCCAGTTTTCCTTGGGTACACACATGTGTGAATTTTATTAAAGTCTGAGATACTAACATTCATGGAAAGTAACACTTTGACATTCTTTCCACTGTGTGTGCACACGTGTGTGCCTGTACATATTATACATGTACACTTCTACACAGTATAATATTATATGTACACATATACATATGCATATGTATGGTACATGCCTTTTATATACACCTATACTGCATATGCATGGTATGTAATATGCATTTTATATACACATACATATACTTACACACGTACATGTACACACATGTACATGTACTCTGGAGAAAATACCTAAATTAGATGTGTGGTTTTTTATGTGTTTTTTTTTTTTCAAAGGAACACATTGAGCTTTTTATCTACGTGGGGTGGGTAGGGAGCAGAGTTAATGATCTAGAAAACTTGGGCTTTTTATAAAACAGCTCTTCATACCTGAAAAGAAACTATTTTTTCCCCTTTACAATAGTACTTTTTAACATCTTAGTTACACACAAAATTCTTTAATGTGTTGAAATGGGTTGAAAACCCATTTTCCCAGCATTCAGACAACCAACCGACACAGTGTACTAAGATAACAGAACCCTCCGATGTTAAGTAGTGGCTGTTTCGCTACATGTTCGCAAGTCACAGATTTTCTGGTGCACGGAGGGTGTGACTTCCTGGAGAGAGTTCAAACAGCCACTACCTGTGGGTGTTTTGGGGGAAGCTAGTGGCCTCCGTGCATGAAGCGTACAGAACTGGAGAGCAGAACTTGGAAGTTTCTGAGACAAGTTAGTAACAAGTTAGCCTCCCTCTCTTCTTGGCTCTTTTTAATGTGATAGAAAAAGCATTAGGGTTTTTTTCTTTGCGTGTTTTTTCCTTTTTTTCCCCATTTTCCCTCCGTGGTAACCTGATGGACTCAGCTTCCTCGAACAGAACGTGTGTCTCATCATCATTTTGTTTTTCACCCCCATCGCTGCCAAATCTAAATTTATGTATATTAAAAAAAAAGAGCAAGAAAGAAAACAGGAACATTTGAAGAGATAAATGCAACACAACACTGATAAAATCTGATGAAAAATCTCACTCTTTTATCTATGGAGAAATTAGGTTTATCATCAGGAAAGCATTCTCTTTTCATTTCCTGAAAGGTGCTTTTTGACAGACCCTTTGCCGTGGACGTCACACTCACAAAACTTGCTGTCACAGGGCTATTTGAATATGGTGACAGGCTCATTATCATGTTGAAGAGTCCTGACAACACTGCAGAGGGGAAATGGACAGGCCTGCCAATCAGCTGTTGAAAAGACTGTGGTTGAAATAGGGTTTTTTGTTCCGAGAACAGTAGTACAAATTGACTGCATTAATTCTTTTTATTATAGCCGTGCATACTATAGTTAAGGACTCGGGAGGGTTTCCATTATCAACCCCTATTTTCAGCAGGTTGATTAGCTGGCCATAAAATTGTGTTCCCAGCTGAAATTTGGCAGAGGTAGAAGGCTTTGCCTATAAGATTTAATTGTGTGTGTGTGTGTGTGTGTGTGTGTGTGTGTGTGTGTCTTAGTTTTCCTAACAGTTGTTTAGGAAAAAAAATGCTAACATGAGGTTTGATGAGCAGATACACAGGACTGGCAAAGTCTTACTATAATTCAGTGAGTATTCTGTGTTGGGAGGGAAAACTAATTCAAGCTGATGATCTGTGATTGTGATTTAGTACATCGAAGCCTCTCTGATCACAGAAAAGGGAAGAATTTGATGATTTACACACCAAAATTTGGAAGTGTGGCTGCCGTGAAGCACATAGTTTTTCATGGCAGCCCTCCTGTTTGTCTGTCGTCTCCTTCAGACTTCATGGTAAAAAAACAATAGATGATTAACAGTGATTATTTCCCCAGTGTTTCCAGTGACTTCACTGCTCCCCCAGGATTTGGCTTCTCACGGTGGTGTCAAGAGTTTTCATTTTTGTGGGTATGGGTGGCTTTTGTTTTTCATTTTTGTTTCTGTTTGTTTGTTTGTTTTTACAAGTGAATTAACTCACTAGATTATCTCAGGTAATGTTATTCTAGCAGTGTTTGAAGCCGGCAGTAGACAACCACAGGTAATGTCAACTGGCTTTTTTTCCTGACTTTGAACCCTGTGAATGTGGGCAAGACTTGATATTTTCCCTAAGTCTCCACTCCAAAGGCACTTAAAACAACATCATCACATTGCAACCTTTGCATAAAGCAAGGGTATTTCTCTTCATACGTTTCGCATAATTCTGTCTACCGATCCCTGTTCTGTTCAGTGCCTGAGTCTTACCGCTTCTCGGTGGTGAGACACGTCAGGAACCCAGGCGAGGGACATTTATTCTCCTCTGCCATTTGGTGTCCTGTGGCATGTACACACCTGATGAGACTTTGCTCCCATGAAGAAAAGTTAGCATTCTCATAGAAGAGCCCAATTCTCCCCAGGGAGTGACTTAGATATTAGAGCTAATAAGTCCAGTAGGGAAATTTCACTTACCTTTCCAGCATTCTCCCATTGTGACTTCACTCACTAACCGTGTCTTCAGTTTGCTTCTCACGGCACTCAATTCCTCCACATGCACCCAACCCGCAACATTATTTGGCATCCACACATTGCTTTTGGGGCGGGGGGAAATTTCCCTTCTTATTTTTATGTTTTAAAAAATTGAACCCTGAACTATCCATTGTCAGCTCCTCATTTTCTGTGCCAGTGATCCCCTGGGATCTTAGGATCATTCCATGGTTTATTCATTGACACATTCAACAAATGTATGTTAACTACCTCCATTGTTCCAAGCAGTATTTTTTCTCGGTGATGAGGGTGAACAGTGAAGGAGAGTTGAAGGAACTCACTGTCTGGTTGATGGTGGGAAGGAGTGTTAGTGGCAGCAAGGTGGCATGGGATCCCATTGGAGGGGTGCTTCCATGCTACCTTGAGTTTTGAAGGAAGCGATGTTGCAAAGTGATACCAGAAGAAAGAGCACGGGGTGGAGGGAGGCAAGGAGGACAGCAGAGGTCCAAGTGGAGAGGTCAGTTCATACTAAAGCTCAGAGGCGTTGAGACAGTTTTGTCCCTTTGAGGGAGTGAATGTTGTTCAGTGTGACTGAAGGATCATGGGATCAAAGAGTCAGGCTCATCGTGATGAGGATGGCGTCAGGGACTTGGTAGCACAGGACTTGAAATCCAATTCAGGACTGTAGGCTTTGCCTGAGGTTCATGAGGATGTTTGAATGTCTTGTCCTTTCTTGTTTTGGGTAGGGGTAGATTTATGTTTTAGGGAGAATACTGTGGCTACAGCTTGGGGAATGAATGAATGAAGGAATGAATGAATGAATGAGCCAGTGGTGTTGGCACGAGGATGGGTAGGCCTAGACTTGCTGTCATTTTCAGAAAGAATTTTTTTTTTTTCATTTTTCTTTCCAGTTTGTTTCTGTGACCTTTCTCTTCCCGATCAAATTCAAAAATAGGGATTTTTATTCACATGATGGTAATAATTAGGCCATGTTCATTCATGTGCTTCTCAGCTCCAGAAGTAAGACCATAGGGAGCCCACTCCCAATTGGCTGTTAGCTTGAGTCTTGAAGATTTGATCCTGTCAGGCTCAACAGAGTTGTTTGTATTCACAAACAGAGTGTCCACGATGAACATAGAAAGGGCACGAAATTAACTTTGTGGCTCTAGACTCTGAGATCCTTTCCAACACCAAAAAAAACATTGTTCTAAGCATGAGACTATTATACGCAGATTAATCAGGGTTCATCAGAAGGAAATATACCATCAGGCTCTAGGTATACTGTATAGTCCATTTTCCATGAATATGGGAGAATAATTATCCTCACAGAGGAATATAGAATATGTTTTCCAGAGAGCCATATCCATGCCCTTGTCAGGAAATTAATTTTCATGTGATTCTAAGCACACCTTGTATTCTATAAATATAAGAAAGCAAAGCAAAGAAATAGCTTCCGTTTCCTAATAGTTTAGACTTTATCACCCAATATAAGAGGACAAAAAAAAAGTTTTGGTAGAAGAGGGAAAAGGAGGTCAATATCCGGTGATGAAAGGAGAACTGACTCGGGTGATGGACCCACCATGCAATATATAGATGATATATTATGGAAATACACCCTTGAAACTGATATAATTTTACTAACCAATGTCACCCCAATAAATTCATTAAATAAAAACAGAGAAAAAAATTATTAATGATATCTAGACCTTTTTCACAATTATAGAATAATAATTTATATTTAATAGGACCGTGTTAATGAAGCTTCCATAACAGAGAAAATAATCACTTGTCTGTCTTTTATCTCTTGACAGAATAGCCCTTATAAAGCACAATGCTTATGCTATTATTGGGTTGAATACATTTCCACTTTCTTCAAATAACCATGTTGCCAGACTTCTAGGTTTATGTCCAGGTATTTGGGAAATGGGACTTAAGTTTTCTAACCAAGGTAAAACATTTCATACCTTTATGTAGATATTGCATCCTATGTTTATTTCTTGACCTTCACAGCAAAATAGAGTTAGTACTTTTTTTTTTTTTTTTTTTTTAAAGCAGACACCACATCCCACTAGAAGAAACAGAATAGAAGTAGAATGAAGCAGGAGTGGACGTGTTGACAAGCTGACTTGGCATCTGACAAAGTCAGAACCAGATGCAATGTACCCACAAAGCACAGGAAGGGAACTCAGGGGTGAGATGCATGGTAAGCTAGAGGTAGAGAGAAGTGGGGAGCGAGGAAGGATTATAAATGGCCAGGAAATTCGTGAATAAAAAAGAATGGTACTTGGGGCCAAAGGGATTTCCAGGTTTACAGATGACATTTAAAAATTCATAGCCAGACATTAGTTATTTTGGTATGGATTAGAGACATTTTCAAAATTATTCGCTATACAAGGAACACGACTTTCTGTTCCATACCATCATAACCTTACATGCTATTTGTTCCAGTTCTGGAAACTAGTGCCTTGAAAATAGGTTAGAAATTCTGTTCTTGAGGATTTCCTCGCCCTTTTATATACATTTGTGGCCCCAAACCCCAGAGCAACTGCCTTTCTTTGCTTTAATTCTTTTAGGCTCTGGCAGAGCCTCTGAGCGTAAAGATAGGGAAAAAGAAATCAGCTCCATGGAAAAAACTGCTACTTTTGACTCCAACCAATTTGTCTATTCTTGCCCTGACTCGAGCTCAATATAAATAACTCTTTTACTGCCTTTCTTGAACATCAGCTGATGCTCTGTACGTTTGCCTTATGGAGCCACACAGAAGTTTATACTTTTGTGCACATGAAAGGGATTTAAAGATCAGAAACTGCTTGCTTTTCCCTCCATCATGCTTTTCCAGGCTAAGTATCTTTCATTCTTCCCTAAAACTATACTACTTTTGGATCCCTGATCATGCTGGGTGTCTTCCTTTCATTATTTCTTACTTAATAAATGTCCTGCTTGAAAGTATGGTTCTCAGACCTGCAGAAAGACTGCTGCCATATAATGACTAAGTACTACCTACCAGATCTGTTGGCTCCTTTTGATCATTTCACAGGCTGTTTGATCTTCCCAGGCTGGAGGGCCCGCTAACCTTTTCAGCGTCAGCCCTCAGGTGTTTTTTTTCATGAGTCATTATCTAGTTTTGACTCCCCCAGTCTTTACTTACCTAATTGATTTTCAGCCTAATCTTGAATTTTATATTTAGCCTGATTAGATTTTTTAAAAAATCTTCTTGAATTGGAACCTAGAGAACACTTAGTCATTCTGGATAAGCTAGGCACGTCTTCTTTGGCTCACCTGCAAATCTCATAATAAATTTGCAATCTTTGACTTCAAGTCATTGTCGCTAATATTGAGCAGGAATTACCGTAAAAATTCCTAATTTACCTCTGGAGTTCTCCTTCCCTACAAATTGGCATCAATTCATTAATACGGATGCTTTGAGTATGATAAGGCATCCAGTTCTGAGTTCGTTTAACTCTAATGTCATTCAGCTTTAAAACCTTCTGCACTTACTATCATCTACTCCATGTGTTTCAGTCTTGTCCACAGGATTTTCATGGAGATTTCGTTAAGTTCCTTGTTGAAAGCACTATCTAGATGTCTGATACACCACTCATCTACTAGGAGAATAACCCCATCAAAACAGCATATGAGGGTTTTCATGGTACGATACCATTTGACTTTTAAATTTGTTTTCTTCCATTTTGAAAGGATTAACTATTCATTGTAGAAAATGCGGAAAATGCAGGATAGAAGGAAAGAGAAAAATTCACCATTAAAAGGCAAGTACTGTTTCTATTGTGTGCTTGAGTAAGCGCTTGCTTGTTCAGAGGGCACTGAGCCTAATTCGCTCCAAAATTTGGTAAAAGATGCACAGCAGGATGTGTCGTCTATGAAAACTTCTCTTTCCCCTTTTCTGGAGAGTCTAGACATGTTTCTATTTGTAGATGTGATTCTTCTATTCCCATGGTGTCTCAAAGATGAAAGGAAGTGCATCTTTAGTTTCAGAAGTACATTATCTTAGTCATCTGGATATGATATCCTGTATTCACAAACAGAGGGTCCACTATGAACATAGAAAGGGCACGAAATTAGCTTTTGTGGCTCTAGACTCTGAGATCCTTTCCAACACTAAAAAAATATTATTCTAAGCATGAGACTATTATACACAGATTAATCAGAGTTCATCAGAAGGAATATACCATCAGGCTCTAGGTATACTGTATAGTCCATTTTCCATGAATATGGGAGAATAATTATCCTCATAGAGGAATATAGAATATGTTTTCCAGAGAGCCATACCCATGCCCAAATCCTGGGGCCCAGAAATTTGATTTTTATTTATGTATGTAGATGTTCTCTTATTATTTTACTTTGTGGTGTATTCAGGTTCACCCTGCTCTAGCTGAGATCATTCTGTTTGATGGAGGGAATGGAGATAGGGGAATAGCAGCAAAATAGTTTACCATTATTTGGTCAGTTGTTTCTATTACATTATTCTTCCTGCCATGGCTCTTGGTTGAAATCAACAGAAATCAACTTTAGTTAACTTAAACAAAAAACGAATATACATGGGCAGGAACATTGTTAGCTTAACAATCAATAGAATCCCTGAGAAACAGACTCAGGAAATGGGCAGGAGCTGCAAGAATCTGAGTGACTGGACCACAGCTAAATTTATGCCCAGAAACATCCTCTAAAGGACACTGGTGTGGCCACAGCTGGAGCTGCTGCCACCGGGCACTGGGTACTGCTACAGTGGGATTGGCTCTAGA
Organism: Rhinolophus ferrumequinum; assembly: GCF_004115265.2. Classification (NCBI taxonomy): domain Eukaryota; kingdom Metazoa; phylum Chordata; class Mammalia; order Chiroptera; family Rhinolophidae; genus Rhinolophus; species Rhinolophus ferrumequinum. The sequence continues at coordinate 8,528,887 of NC_046310.1, read as the reverse complement.
GTGAGTTCTCAGCACTCCCTGTTCTCTGAGTCATATTTCCTATTGGGAGATGGGGCAGGGTTTCCTGATTGGCTGAGCGTGTACCCACGCACCACTGCTGGGGTTCAGGTCAGCAAGTGTCTTGAGTTTTAATTGTCTTGTGGTGGGAGGTAGGACTCTCTACTTTCCCAATATTCACACCCTAGTGGATGCTCGAAATATAAGGGGCTAGTGCCAACCATCGATAAGTAAGGACATACTTACTGTAAACATCTTTCTTAAGCAAATGGAAAATAAGACAGTTAGATATACTAAAAGTTATTTGGTGTTTTGATATCTCTTATAAGCCTTGGCATATTTGGGAATATGTATTATTTATAACTTCTTTACTTCCTTTTGGAATTTTATTTTTCCTTTTTCTCTCCTTTTTCCTTGTGTTTTTGTTTGTTTGTTTGTTTGTTTGTTTTATGGTTTGTTTGTTAAAATTCAAATTTTTGAAAGAATGGTCTGCACCAGGATGGTGTATCAGAAAGATTCAATTCTGGATCAGACCCAAGGTGTCGTTGGGTTTGACTTTTGACTGTATCACTCAGTAGCTTTGAGCCTTAAATAAGCCATTGAGCCTCTCTGAGGCTCAAATTCCTCAGCTCTAGAATGGAAATAACAGTACCTACCTTGTAAAGTAATTGGAAGGACTAAAAACAAAATGTTTCAAAGGACCTAGTTTATGATAGATGTTCAGTTAATTATAGCTTTATATTACCGTTAGCTACATTAGGTTCTAAAGATATTGCATTTTTTTTCGAAATTGTTAGCAACTTAGTAATTAGATGTGAAAAACTAATTACATATCTAAAAACTGACTATCCTATTAGAGTCCTGCTTTGTTTTTAATCTTTTAATTTTTCTATTTTGAAAACAAATTTATAGCAAAAATAATTTTTATTTTTATTTCTTTCTGATCCCTTTATTCACACATATATTTTATAGTTGTAATCATAGTGTATACATTATTTCTTACATATACTTTTGTATTTTCCTTAAATGCCAGGTAATTAAATATTAATGTCATAATTCACCTAATTATTTACTTCATGGGGTCATTTGTTGACCCACTGTTTTTTTCCCCCATTGTAAGATCATCTTACTTATCTTTCTAGCATTTTCCTTATTTTGAGTAATTTTGTTAGGGCAACATCTTAAGGGAGGGAGAACTGGGTCAAGTTGTACGGGCAGGTTTGTAGTTCATGATATGACATAACCATCACTCTGATTTGTTTCACATCTATAGAGCATGCCAAAAAAATGTATACACATTTTAAGAAAGGAAAAAAAAAACTGGATTAAAATTGTAATCCTCGATATATACGAAAATCCTCGGTAGGTAACAAAAGATGAACACAAGTCATGTGTATACGTTTTCTCGGCACCCCCGGTATATCTATATATACATATATACCGATCTCAGAGCCTAAGGTCCATGGTTCATACTGCCAGCATCACCTCTTTCACTATCACAAACCGCAGGATGATATGTTCACTTACTCTTGATGTTTCTTTCACTTCCACACCCACCAATATTTTTATAAACAGTACTTCCTTTTCATGGAGAATGACACTGTTAATTCTCTTGATATCATCTCCTTCTCCGGAGACATCGCATGATCAAGCTAATCATGAATTTAAATATTTGTTAGACCAGGAGTATGACGGTGACGCTCATTATCGTGGTATCGAGAACTGCAGCTCGGCTCACTCATTCTTTCATTTAATAAATGCATAGAGATCAGCTACTAGCTACGAGTTACTTTGTTGTGGTCGGGGGATAAAATGATGAATAAGGCATGAATCTCATCCCTAAAGAATTTACTCTAGAAGAGGGAAAGACAGTAATTATGAAATAACAAGAATTGCAATACAATAGGTATGCAGAAGGTGCAAATGAAACACAAAGGAGGAGTGCCTGATTCAATCTAGGGAAGTCAGGGAGGGCTTATTGCAGAGGTGACATCCAAATCTAACCCTAAAGGACAAGGAAGAGTTAGGGAATCAGAGAGAAGGGTGATGCGAGAGAATTACAAACAGAGGGAGTGGAGTCTGAAGAAGAATTGCACCGCTTGGGGCGTGCAGGTCCCTCAGTTTGGAGTTGGAGAAGGGGAATGATGAGAGATGAGGCCGGTAAGACAAGTAGAGTCCTGATGAAGATTTCCCCCAAAGAGTGTGTATTTTATCAGACAGTAGTGGGAGACACAGTGAAAGATTTAACCCCGTTTTTAAGAAGATAGTCAGACTGTTGTGTGGTCAAGGATTAGGCAGCCTGCAAGGCTAGTTGCAAAGATACCAGTTCGGAACCTGCATGGGAATTCAGGGTAGAAACGATGACAGACTGAAATCAGATGTGAGCCCTGGACTGAGAGAAGTGAAGAGTCAGGAGGCACGGAGGTAGTGGAATGGACATGGGACACACACAGGCATCTGTGACTTAGGGCGCTGCTGCATTGCACTGCCTTGGGGAGCCCAAGATGAGGAGCCGGGTTTGGGGGTGAAGAGGGAGAAAGGATGAGATATCCAGCAGGTGGATTGCAGTGCCAGAGGAGATATGGGCTGAAGATGAAATTGTGGGAGCTGTCAGTGTACGGAACCCATGGTAATGGAACTCTTGGCGAAATTGGTTTAAAACATAAGAAGAGTGAGTGCAAGACCGAATCCGGGGGTGGCAGCGATGACAAGTTGATGAAGAGGAGTCTACAGGACATTAAGATCAGAGGTGGGAGGAAAACCCAAGACAATGTGGTATCACGGAGGCCAAGGCAATGGAGACTGAAGGAGGGAGTGGTTAACAAAATATGAAAAGGCATAGGATGGTTCACGAAAGAACTGCAAATACCTCTGGGCTTGGCAACAAAGAGGCCAAAGCGGACTTTGGCAAGGACGGTTTCATGAGAATGGTGTGGGCAGGAATGAGAAATCAGGCAGTTTCACTCTGAGACTTGCATGGAAAGGATGAGGTAGAGCAATGAGCGTGGACAAATGTTCTCCCAATCTTGACAGTGAGGAAGAGGAGAGAGAGAAGAGGGAGAGGGAGAGGGAGAGGATAAATGAGAAGAGTGGCTACAACAAATACAGCAGTAACTAAAAGTAGTTGAGTTATTACCATGCCATGTATTTTTCTGACTCTCTCTGTGTCTCTCTGTCTCTCTGTCTCTCTTTCTCTCTCGCCTCGTATATGCATATACTCATTGGATTCTTACAACCACCGTATGAAGTAGATATTATTATTTTCACTTTTCATATGAGAATACTGAGACACAGAAGTGAAAAGCCTTGCTTACAGTCATAAAACTTTTAAGTGCTAGAGCTGGGATTTGAACCCAGGCAGTCTACTCCAGAATGTGGATCACTGTAGTATATTGCCTCTTATATCACTATGTCTAGCAACATGGAATTTAGTCTTTGGGGAAAATTAATGTTCTCAGGTGAAGAAAATCAGAAGTGAGATAGTATTATAAAGATCAACCTCATACAGAAAACAAATATGTCTATATATATATATATATATATATATATATATACACCCCCCCAGTAGAACAACAGTAAAGTGTTGGCCTAAGTGTGGTTAGTTAGGACAAAAGCAATCAAATGGTGCTTTGGGGGTATTCCCTAGATGATAATGATTGATAGGTAGGACAGACTCTGTCTAGAGGAGACGTCGAAAGATAGCTGTGGTGGTTTAGAGTTAATGTAACACATGGTTGGGAGCCAGTATGGGTTCCTATAAAAGGAGCAAAGCTGTTATTTTTATGAATCCTAATCCTTTAGGAGTAGTCCGATTAGATGGAAAGGGAAAGAGACGGCTGGTCGTTGTGCTAAACTAGGGGACAGTTTCATTGGCCCAGGTGATCAGTATCTGAGTGAGAGTTGTAGCATTCAAAAAGGTAATTCTGATGGAATTTATGGAGAAAGAATTGAGAGATTTGATGAGTATTTGAATGAGGGGTGGGGTGGGAGGCCAGCCTGGGGGAAACAGTAAGACTCAATTGTTTCAGAGAAGCAAAGGAAACCAGTGGCTGGGAAACAGAATTGGGGACTGTGAGAGTAGAAATTGGTATGAGAAAAAACAACAATTCACTAAACATGTATTTGTTGAGTGCTTTCTCTGTCCTATGAGCTAACCCCTCTGATGAGTCCTGAATTCGTTATGACTTTAGTTCACATGTGCTGGGTTTCAGGTAATATCGGGGTGTCCAAATCAAAATGACTCTCAGCCATTAAGACTATGAGGTAGGAATCTGGGCAAGAATTTCAGGGATGGAGACATTAATTTGAGAGCAGTAGCATATAGGTAAGAGCTGGGTCATCTGTCTATTTAAGGAGAGCCTAAGCTGAAGAGGAATGTCATTTTTTCTTGTGTCTCTATGTCAATTTCCATGTGGTATTGAGGTGGGTGTGCTGAATATTCATTTCCGAGAATATTATCTGGTCCACATAGAGTGTGAAGATGATGTCTTAATCACCTGTCATCAAATATCTCATGGTACTTTTTTAGAGTTAGCACTTGGACCCAAGGGTCATGACCACCGTCTACTGTAGGTCATTGCTTCTTACCTCTGGGAAATTTTGACAGGTTTCTTAGAGGTCTGGAATTATTTGAGTTCTCAAATGTCTCCTATTATTAGACACAGTTAAGTATCTGAATACTTTTTCATCTTTGCAATGATAAGTGAGCGCAGTAACAGAAACTCACAGTCTTGCTGGAAATGAGCAAAGACAAGTTTCTATTCATGGTTCTAGGAACGTATTCCTTTTCAGATGTTTTGCGCTCCAAGGCTAGCATTTGGTCGTCCCTCGTGGGGTGTCTTGTGCCTCTCTGGGCTTTTTTTCTAGGACTTAGCGGAAATGATATGGTCCTAGCATATTTTGGGGAAAAGGAGAGTGTTTCAGATCTTTTCCAAATAACACTGGTCTGAAAATATGGACTTGGCTGGTAGAGTTTGAGATATAAATGATGATCTTGCTAAAACAGTGCATTTGAGTCACATGGATATGTGCCCTTGGACACAATAAATATTTACTGTCTGTGTAGACCAGTCTTTGTTATGTATTTGCCTTATTTAGTTACTACTAACTTTAACATCATTGAGGGTTATGTCACCTACAGAGGTCATTAGTTTAATATGACATGGGTACATTTCCAGGGCCACATGGTCTGGTTATGTTTGTCAGTATTTGCAAGCATCTGTCTAGTTTTAACTTGTCTGTTTTCCTTCCTGAACCTTCAAAAGCTGTTAAAGTAACTCTTCAATTTCTTAGTCATTCAATAGCAGAACTTGTCACTGGCACCTCACCTGCTCTGCTAGAAGAACAGGGGCAGGCAGTATTTTACATCAGTACTTTCTGGCCTCGACCTGTGGGTGTATGGTTTATAGAATGCAAAAATTTAGCTAGATAATAATATCATCTAGGTGTGGAATATGAATCTGTATAAGGTTGCAAACAAGATTTTTCCCGCTCCCTGTTTTTAAAAGGTAGAATTTCATGATTCCGACTGAGGCCAAGTTTGGTTATAAGTTGCATTGCACTGTAACTATAGAAATAAATATTTTGAACTAGAGAGAAAAAAGGAGAATATTGTTAAAATGATGATATCTTCTATAGGAAGCATTTAGATTACTTCACAAGACTATCTCTCTTTTTGATTTTTTTTTATTTCCATATCTTTAAAAAGTGCCAATCTCATCTAGAAATACAGAAATTCCTTTCAAATACACTAGTAATTTATTTATTTTCAGACTTCACAAAGCTCAAATCAATGTAGAACATTTTGAAAAAGGAAACTTGTAACCAGAGTGATTCATATGCATCTAAATTTCTTGTACAGGAAAATTCTGACCTTATAAATTGAGCTCACAAGAAGGAGAACACTGATAAAAAGCATAGTCTACTAATGAAATAATGATTCACTACCTTATGGGGGAAAATATATATAATTTATATTTATCTATGTACATAAAATTATATCTATCAATATATAATTTTACATAATTATGTGTATAATTTTTCTTTGTTTTCTACTGGAGCTATTTAATACAAGGGAATACCACAGTTTTGTTTTGTTTTTAATGTCATAGGGAACAAATTTTCCATTATGTATAGGTCACTCTAATATGTACAGAGAATTTCAAATATAAAGATTGTGTCCCTAAAAGGCTGATGAAAGATCAGAAAACACCTAAAAGAAAATTAACAATTCATGAGAGCACAGAAGAGGTCCCATATAAATATGGCAGACAGTAGCTCTCAGAATTCAGTTCCTGAACTGATTAAAACTGACCAGATTGTTTTAAGAAGTACTTTAGAAGTAGACTTTCTCCTATTCTTAAAGAAATGTTAGTTCTTAGAACTGCAGAGGTCACAAGGGAAAGCTTTCCTCGTAGGGGTAATTATGATCAGCAAAGTCACACAGTTATAACTGAAGTGGTGTTTTCAGGGTACGGTAAGTAGCATTCTGGCTAGAGTCAATTTTTGTGAAAGGCAGAATTTGGAGATAAGGATGGAGAAGTAGACAAGGATTGAGAGTTTTGCTTGATTCCCAGGCCAAATTTATGTCCTGCATCCTGTACAGAGTAGACAGCCAGTTAATGCTTTTGTGCCTTAATGGAAGCCCCAGGTGCACATGTGTCTATGATGGAAGAATGGAGAAAGGGCCAAGGCATGGACTTTGGTGAGCACATCACTGCAGATATTTCAAGTATGGAAACAATCAGGTTCCCCACGGAGTGGTGGCTGTGGGACTAGAAAGGAAGAGATGGAACTCAAGAAACATTTGAAAGGCAGAATTAACCTGCCCCAGTGCCTGAGTGGATTTGGGAATATTGTTGGAAGGAGCAGTCCTCACTTTATCAGAAATTTCAGTGGAGCCATCCCATTGAGATTCGATTAATCCCAGCATGCCATGAATTTGTAGTTCTGAACAGCAAAACCAAGATGACTTGGGAGGGTCATCTTTTGTCTTCTGTGGTTGATGCCTTGCCCCCAAATGGCTTGACTACTTATGGGACATTATGTTTCTTCATGATGACCACGTGGGACTTACATTGTTGAGAACTTCAAGTGTTGACTAGAGATGAGAAATATCGGAGGGGATCCTTTCTTCTAAGGAGCTTGGCTTTATCATCACATACCCTGAACTTGGAGGTTGAGGTCTTTGTCCATCTTCTTTTCCCTCACCTAGCAGCAACACACAAGGCAGCAACCCATGGCTGTCTGTTGAGTGGATGTATGGAATTGACAAAAATAATGACCGCGTGTGACCCTCGATATTGTACCTCTTTGTCAAAAGTCTTTTAAGCACACGTCACGAGGGTGTTTCTCTTCGTAGTACTATGAGGTGGACAGGCATAATTTTCCAATAAAACACACAAAAAAGAAAACTCTTTAATTGGATAATAAATTGGATTTTTGCCCACATGGCTAGGGTAGGTCAAGGTTAGTGCACTGAGTGCTTTAACCTAGAATAAGTAAGCAACATTTTATACATAAATATCACTTATATGCCACTTACATTAAGTTTCTTTCTGCTGTGGCTACATATCTAGGGCTGCTTTCAGGGTCTTATTCATATTCATTGGCTGATGTAAAAGCAAAATGGGATAGGAAGCTTCATTGCAAAACATACTGCATCTTGATGTCTGGTGTCCAAACTTGATGTCGATGTTGATATTATCCCCAGGGATAGCATATTTCAGCTTGGTGAGCCAAATATATTTAGAGATCAATCCCCTTTTCTGTATCATTCAAAATGCTGCTCTGTCTTCTACTGTTTCCTGCAAATGGAGAATATTTAAGTAGATAGATGCTCCAAATGTTAATTATAGACACAAATCACAGAATAGAGGCAGATTACCACCTTGCAGGAATGTACATTATTGTAAATATAAAATAAAATACATCTTAAACTTTTCCCCGGGTCACATATAAGTGACTAAACCTCTTACTCATTCTGTACCCACAGTGTGACGTGAATGAATTAGAATTAGTGAAAGAATTGGCTTATATAGTTCAAATAATTACTCCAGTCCATCAAAATGCATGCTATTGTCAAGAGTAGGCCTTATTAATTCTTTTTATTGGTTTGCCATTCCTTTAGTGGTATATCCTTTTCCAAACTCTTTTGGATAACATGAACAATTGACTGAATGGGTGAATAAAGAATGAATAGTTAAATGGGATTCTCTGGGGTCCGCATTGCATTTAAAGTAGCCAATTGGTTCTGTGATGGACTGATTTAAAATGTATTAGATAATGATGGTTTACAGTTATTGCTTTATGTATATCAAGTCATGTCATCATCAAAACAACGCTATGGATTAGGTGCTATTTTTTAACCCATGTTGCAGATGAGAAAACTGGGGAACAGACGTATTAAATAACTTGTTCAGAATCACACAGCTGGTAAGAGAGCTGGGATTCACACCCAGAAATTTAGTGTTGAGCCCAGACTTTTGAAAACTATACTATACTATCCGCTAGTATGAAGTGAAGACTCCTAAATTACATGAAAAATTATTTTCTACATGTATTGAGAGCTTTTTAGTATCAAAAAGAATCATTCTTAATTTTTGAACCATTTGGAAGGACCATGGGATGGCACAGTTGTGTGCTTTGGGTCTTGGTGAGTCAATGTTGTATATTCAGGGCTTCTCTAATTCCTACTGAATGAGCATTTTAATTTAAAAAAACATTTTAATGTATTTTGCTGACTAGGTATTTTTAGTTAAACTTGACTATCTGCTAACCACATGTATTGGGCATACTCCGTGGATTATTCAGTTATCGAGTCAGCTTTCTGGATACCTATTAACTCTTCAACAAAACAAACCACTCTATGTCATGAAAACTGTAATCGGATTTTGATATTAACCTCAAAAAATATGATTGGGAAGGTAAACATGTTTCAGGAGAAGGACCCATAATACATTGCAAATTATTCTTTGTACTCTTTTGTCTTCCATCACCATGGCATACATTTCAGAATGTAGGAGAACGTCTAGCTGAGTGTTAACTATAGTTGTGCAGAAAACGTTAACACCCTAACTGTAATACGGCTGCCATATAAATTGTTGCTCAGTCTCATCTGACAGTCAATGAAAGTGAGAGACTTTAATTCGTATTTCTTTGAAGAAAAGGAGTAGGCAGAATGATACTGAGGGGCTTTTTGATGAATTTGTCATCCGCAATACAATGAAGAGAGCCCCAAACATTTCTGATGGTATCTTTGTTGATTTAGATAATATTTCTGAAAATGTCATTTGACGTTTTCTATTTAATATTTCCAATACATTTCTGACATTAGGGATCTATAATTTCTGTGATTATCTCCCTGTCTCATACATATGAATGTGTACACACACACACACACACACACACACACACACACACACCCCAGGACTGTGGGGTATTAGGAAGTCTTTCACTTCTGTGATTTCACAGTGTTAGATACTTTGTACATGCACTAAACAAGGAAAACAGCTAGGGACTCATATACTGGTGTCACTTATTTATCCCTCATTGGATTCTGTAAATGAGAACTCATGAGTCTCAAATTCTGACAGGGCCTAAAGGGTTCTAGTGGATGTGTTTGCCGGTAAGTCGCTCCCCCCAAGGAAACCAGAATGACCTGTGTGGATGGTACAGCTGTTCTCAGAAGGCTTGGTTGTTGACCCCAGGCCACCCACCTTCCCTGAGCGCCTACATATCTATCTCTCTTTGAGAATTTCTGGTGGCCTACTGTTTATTCAAGTTCATTGAATTGACCATGATCACTCTTAACCTGAAACATATAAGATAAAGGAAACAAATCTCACCAATAATTTTAGTTTTATGTTCTATACTAGATTTGTGAGCAAATTGGAAGGGTCACAATTTTGAAAATTATTTTCGTCAGTGTTCTAAAATGCTGTGAAAAATCAGCTAAATAGTCTCCATATCAAAATGCTTAAGGACTAGAACATAAATATTTTAAAAAATGTTAAAATGAAAGCAAGCCACATATATATACATATACAGGTGTGTGTGTATATATATATATATATATACACATACATATATATAAATGCATATATATACGTACATATATACACACATACATATATACATATATATAATATATATAACATACGTATAAAATTTGGTGGTGTACTTATATATGTATAAAATTCTGTGTGGTTAGCTGAGCAAAATAGGACATAATACTAAATGAGGCAAAGGTTGCAGACTCAACTCCAATGCAGCCTGTTTAGTTAATTCTTCATCCATAGATTGAACCCCTTGGTCCTATCTTCTTGTATTATATTGCAGCTAGCCCAAAAAGTCAGAGTGAATGAGTCGGTGGAACTCACCCCACTATTGGGAAAACAACCAAATTTATCCGGATAGATCCATGGTGTGTCTGTTCTTTTGAGGGCAAGTTTAATTTTACTCCCAAATTCAATGTGATTCTGATATTACTATGTAAGTCTTAAAATATGTAAATAGGGCATTTGCTAAACTGTCTTTATTTAGTGTTCTTTTAAGTGATCATTAAATTCCAATGACTATTATTACTGATACTCTAATGAGTACTTCATTGAATTTTTCTGATGGTTAAATATAATTTGTATATTCCTCCAGAATCTCAATATGGGGATTTTAATATTGAAACATTACTATAAAATATTCATGCCATCAGCCTCCCATATTGCTATACCATAGAATAAATGCATGTTGATTTGAACTTAAATCTTTCTGACATTCAGTGGTTTGGGTATCACAAAATCTTGTAATGCATTAGTCATTCAGCCGAGGGAAAGTGACTTGCATTTTCAGAGCATTTATAAATTGATGTTAAAAACCATTTGAATCTAGCCAAGAAGGCTCTGGCTTTACAGTCTAATTTTGGACATATATGTGGGTTACTTAAATAGAGAGATAATATTAATCTCTCAGTAGCAACAAGTGCTGGGTGAGGTGCAGGCCAAGAGTTTCAAATTTCTGTTATCAAAATTCTATTGTCAGACTTAAGGACCACCCTCTCTGATCATTGGTGAATGTTCAAATAATTTGGATTCTTTTAAACTCTGTGATGTGATACTAGCTTCCTGACATTGTAGGTCCTCCACACCCCTTGCATTTTACTTATTTTTATTTTTTTTTTAAGGCAGACCATCAATTAGTAGGAAAGGTTTCATCGCCTCCTATGCCTGAGATTAGCTTGAGGCCGAACAAAGCGGCCCATGGTACTATGTTCATGCGGCTATTTATATAGACCTCAGCCCTGGAACAGGTTAGGAACAATATGAAGGCATGGGCTTTATGTTACACATCGTGCAACATTTCGTTCATGCTTTATAAATAGTGTCACCTATTTATAACCTTCCGCCACTATTCTTTTGGTGGCATTCTCAAGTGGCTTTTGCTTTGGTTAACATCAGCCACTCATGTGCACTTCTGTTAGGCGGCTTGAAAAGTTAAGTGGGAGTATGTGCGTTTTAGCTAGCTAACCTAATGAAACACTGGGAAATTATTAGAGGTAGGGAAGTTATGAGAGAGTTGACATCAACATAGCAAACACTGAAAAAGTTGAAAAGAAATGCATTGGGTGAGTGTTCTATTATGACAATGTCGTTTGACAGAGGCAGAACAGAAATATTATTTGAAAAGGTTTCTACATACACTGAGAGCCTCATATTCCATTAAAAGAAAAAAAAAAAAAAAAAACAAAGAAAAAACCCGAGGTGACAGGAGATTCCTGTGGGGGAAGAGCTGTCTGTGTGTATCTCAGGAGCTCTTTGGGGAGCATTTATTCTCATCTTGGAGGAAGAGGGAAGATTTTAAAGTTAATAATATTTCTGCCACCTTATTTCTTCCTCCCCTTGTGCTTACAGGCAAAGGTGAAAACCTGCCCTGTGTCCCCTGTGTCTCATACAGAATCTACATCAAAAGCAGGAAAGGGAGAGAAGAGAGAGGAAAGGGAGGAAAAAAGATCCGCTCAGTGGTTTGTGGCAGTCTATAAAATCTGCAAAGGCTTTTACAGACAGGCAGGACTCACACAAAGTAGAAGTAATCTGTTAACAAAGGCAGGCCAGAGGGCTGTTTGTCATCACAATGAGTACAAGTCAACAAACAACTGTCACACATTTGCATTTATAAACAATGTAGAGAAATAGCTAGAGGAAAGGAAAGGGGAAAAAAAAATCAGCCTTTCTAAAATTTTTCACGTGGCACTTTTTGTCTTAGTCGGAAAGATGATTGGGAAGAGGACAGTGCCAAACCTACGTTTTCCGTGTCATATATCCACTCCCCAACTGGTTCAGTGAAGCACGTACAGTACTTTTAATCCACTCCCAACCTGGTGGGCTTCAAGTGATTACAAGAGCCACTCACACCCACGGCTCAGGGTAGCTGTGTGTTACCTTCTAGACAGCTCTGATCACACAGCAGTGGGGCCAAAATCCAATGGTCCTTCTTCTGTGATTACCCACAGCAGCACCCCCTTCCGGCCCCCCTGAGCTACTCCTGACACAATAGAGTGGCTGGCCAGTGTCCCTGGAGCCCTCTTAGGGGGTGGAATGCCTCTTCCTGGCTATAGAAAGCAAATGCATGGCTTCTACAATGTGTTCCCACTGAGGCTGAGATCCTGCTTTGACAGGCAAGCTCTGTGGGTCTTCAGGGTCATAGTTTCACTTTCCCTGTAGGGGAAACAAGAGGGTGATGACAGGCAATAAAGCCTGGAGAGGATATAAAGGTCCATCATTGTAAGGATGATTAGTCTATATCCCGATGCCATTTGCCAAAAATGGAGGTGATGTTTCTGTCCCAGCTGATTACCTAGAAATGCCCTAAACTTGGGTCTGCTCTGTAGCCAGCTGGGATTCTGAAGCTAAGTCATTAACAGGCATCCTACATTAAGTGGGACAGTTACTTGAAAATGTGGGCAAATAAGCACCAGGTTAAGGAACTAAACCAGGGTGAGCAGAATAACCCGAGTACACCCACTTAGGAAGATCACACAGTGAGCTCCACAGTAGAAAAACATTTAATGCACTAAAAGCCTTAAAGTCTAACCCTAAAGAAAGTGCTCAAAGTCTCTACCTATACTTTCATACTCTGTAAACAAAGTGATTTCAGAGCGATTTCCCTGAAGGTTGGCGTTACCCTGCCTAAAGGTTTGTGGTCAACAAAAGTCTTTTGGGAAAGATCTTTAGCCACTTTGAAGTAGAAAGTCAATGCCTGTTCTGAAATGTGACAGGCTCGTAAACCCTACACAGGTCTGAATGGAGTGGAAGCAGGAGAGAATCAATTGTCCCTGCCAACCTCGTAGTTAAAAACATTAGAAATTATCCTCAGTCCGTCTCCTGAATCTTTTATTTCCTTCATTTAAGGTTAAGCTACTATAATAGTCCAGCCGATTTTACAATTAAAGTGCACAGAGAGGTCTGTTAATTTATCTGGGATATGTGTTCTATGAAGCATTCCTCAATTATTTCCCAGAGTCAGTATTTTTTTTTTTCTTTTTTCTTTTTTTAAACCTGGCAATGATGTCAACTTCAGTAAGTTAAGATGCTACGCTCCCTTTGCTGTTTATGCTTCAGTGCCTTATTAAATGCACCAGCTAAAAAGAAAATGCGGTATAAATATGTTTCATGAGTCATTTCAGGATTCAGCCAAGAGACATTGCAATTGACTTTTGAGTCCATTTTTAGAACAAACTCTTTAAGACTCTTCTCAACGGGAACACTTCCCCCTGCACTAGAACTGACAAGACTGTATGCATTACTTTATTTTGATACTGACATTTAAACAATAAAATAAAGCCATTTAAAACAAATAGTAGTGCTTTAAGTGTCTGGGCTGTCAAGATATCAAATTATATAACTTGGAAAAAATCAGAATTCCTTGTTAATGGTATGCACTTAACACAGAGGGTCGCTGGAGTGCTCACCAGATATATATATTCAGCTAGCATGTCGGAGCTAACAGGCTGTATTCCTTTAGATACAATTGACTCTATTCACTTAAATGGACTTGACTCCAGCACAATCACTGTATTCAAATGTCACCAAAAAAAAAAAAAAAAAAAAAAAAAGAGAGAAAGAGGATGTCACAGAGGGTCACAAATTATGTTGGATTTTGACAGATTGTAGCCTTGCTTTACAAGAGCAGTAACATCTCATTTGTCACCGTTTGATCTGTAAGTGCGGGAATGGAAGTGGAAGGCCCTCCATCTCCGCCACAATTTAATCGCTCTGAGGCCGACGGTGGTGGTGGGAGCCACCTGCCCAAGCACTGCACTGCTGATCTGTTTTAATTTAATCGTCTGTCAGCTGGATGAAAGCATAAATCGTCTCTCTTTGATCTGCAAATGGTGTGTTTTTGTAAAGCAGGGTGTGGAATCAGGGAGCCCGGGCTTCAAATTTGGGGCTGCCTGGCCAATGTGGCCCTTGGAGACGCTGAAAGTATTGTTTCACGCTACAGGAGTGGCAAAGCAAGAAAACACTCTCGTAGGTAACGTAGGAGAAGGCAGGGAAAATCGCGGAAGGAAACCTATTTGTGTTAAAAGGTGAGCAGTGAACTAAAAGCGTGTGAGCGTAGTAGATACTGTTTTCAGAAAAGTAAAGAACACTTCTCCAATTTGTATCCGTCATTTTTCAAACCCATTTTGTTGGTGGTGGTGGTGTTAGTGCTTGAACTTGGGCTACAAGAGAAACAGCAGAGGAGAATGTTTGCAAAGGAGGTTTTCTATTGCCCCTGTGAATGGTCATCACCGTTACGAAGGCAACCTGGAGTTTTCCTAAGGAAGACGTGAACAGTAAAAGGTGATTTTGTTAAAACTGGGATGTGGAGAGAGGCGTATGCTTTTAAATAAAATAAATGACATGATACTGAACAGAATAAATGTTATATCAAAATAGTTACTGTGAGCTTTTAAGTGGTCTCGTAGCCATGTGAGGGTGCTTTCCACAGCATTTCATAGTCTGTTTCCCAGAATCACAAGTAATGTATTTTTTTTTTAATAAATAAAAAGGGAACACTTTATAGTGCTTCTGCCAAAAATAAACTGAGTAATGAAGAATTGTCAAAAAACACATTCTGTATTTTGTAGTTTTTAAAATAATGAGTTCTTACTGTGGAGATTAAAACAGAAGCACAAGGTTTCGTAACAATTAGTAGGAATTCTTCCACCATTACAAGATACCGCCATCGTGATAGTATTTTTATGACCCCTGCAAATAGACACTTGGAGCCATGCTACCAATTTTGTACAACAATGTTCCATTTTATATATATATATCTTTAAAATTAATAACCAAAATATTTCTAAAGAAGAGTCCATTTCAGGAAAAATCCCCAACAGTAACCCAGAAATTTCCAAGAGACTTCCCCTACTCCACAGGGAATCGTTCCACAAACCAGAGAAAAATTCCCCCTGAAATTCCTTTAGGAAACCATGGAAAGCAGAAACAATTTACAGGGCACTTCGAAAAGCTAAGAATTTCTTCACTGGTAATGGTTCTAATAAAATTACCAGCAGAGGAGAAGGTCCCTGAAGACCAGCTGAGTCATGGTGCTTATTCTGGCCCATGCATTTACTTGGCTTTCCCCACCCATAACTCCCATTAATGGCTTTTCTAAGCAGTATTTGCATAGGAAACATAAAGGTGTCTCCGCCACTTCCATTTATTAAGTTATTCCACTGCGCTGCTGTGGGCTCAGAGGTAAACATCGCTGAGCTTCTTCGGTTAACTAAGTCCCACCAAGCAGTTTGGAAGGAACCTGCACTTTTTATAACGGGATTTTGAGGAGTGTGAAGTCAGTTGTGGTTGTGACACTAATATCGGCGTGAGGGAAACGGGAGAGCAGGTGACAGGGCTCCTTCCCGCCTTGTAGGGCTGCGCTCTGCTGGTGTATTTGGGGCTAGGACAGACCACAGAGAAGAGGGGAGGGAAAGGGGAAAGGAGAGAAGGGAGGTAGAAGAGGAATGGAGAAAGACAGTGGAGAGTGTTATGTTATGTGTACATGTTGGGAATTGGTGAAAAGCCCCCAGGGAGCGCCTTTAGGTATTCTTTTCTACAGCCCATGGTATCTGCTCTTTTATTTCAATTTCATGGTAGCCTAGAATGGAAAATAGTTGTTTTTCTGCCTTCTCCTCAAAGGCAAGTCCCTCCTTCTCTACTTCCTTCTCTCCTTCCCTCCCTCCCTCCTTCCCTCCTCCATTCCTTCCTTTGTGAGCAAGAGTAAGACTTAAGAGCATCAAGAACATTGACTAGCATTAGACACATCCATTCATCCTTTTCCTAACTGTCGAAGTCGCTTCAATTCCTAAGCCAAGCGGACTCTTCCTACAATCCTAGGAATCCATCTTTCTGTCTATCGCATTTGCCACTATTGCAGTACAGATCACTTCCTTTATCACCAGGGCTATAGAAATACCCACCATCAAATGCCCTGTCTTCCCATCATTTTCAGCACTGCTTCGAATAAACTCCAAACTCCCTAGCGGTCCTGTAAGCAGTCCTGTATCCTTAGAACCTCATTCATCTCCCTAATCTTCTTCCGGTATCACATGTTTTGGCCGCCTTGTTCTTGTCACGGTTGCCCGCACATGGCCGGCTTTGCATGCCTCCCGATCTCTGCTTGTTCAGGCTCTCACCCTGGAATGCCCTTCTCACCTTCATTTTTACCTGGAGAAGTTCAACATCCAGAAGAAATCGCTTTCACTTTGTGAAGACTTCTTAAATCCTCAGGCAGAATTAATTGTTTCTTGCTGTGCATTCCCCTAGGATTTTTAACATACCTCTAGTATAGTGCAAAATATATTACAGTGAGTTATTAAAGAGTCCCCCGGTAGATTCCGGGCCCTTGAGGCAGACAATAAATTTTATCCTTGTCTGACCTCTTCCCCTCCTGCCTCTAAACCCAGCATAGGGTTTGCCACCTGAGTCCGTGCTCCATCAATACTGAGGATAAACTCACTGGCAGTGGATATTCCAAGAACTTTCTTTGGAGACTTACTTAAATTTGGTGTGTGTGTGTACATGCACACATGTGTGTTCTATTTATTAGTAGGCTTAATATTTATATATGCTCTTAGAAGATTTGGTATCTAGTGACTCCCTGCTAGGATGAGTTATACCAACTGAATTAGTCCTTCAGGCCACTCTAAGAGAATCTGGCTGTGATTTATGTGAAAAGGAAACCCAAGGAACCGAGAGACAGAGCTAGAGAGAGAAGAATCTACCATTAATATTGAGGACCTACTGTGTGCCAAACTCGATCCTAGATGCTCTTTCTAATCTTAGTTATGCCTCCCAGAGGCAGTACAATTCCTAGATCTCAGCGCGGCCATTTCTGGTTGACTAAACTTGGGCAAATACTGAGCCACTATGTGTGTCTGTTTCCTTGGCTTTTTTCCTGATAGGGTTGTTGTCAGAAATAAATGAGTTAACACACGTAAAGCACTTAAGACATTGCTTTGCACATGACAAGGGCTCAGTCAACAAATAAGGGGTGTGTGTGTGTGTGTGTGTGTGCGCACAGGCACACAATTTTTAGTAGCAATTAACTGTCCTCATATCCTTATAGATACGGGCGTTGAGGCTTAGAGCATGGTATTTGGATATGCTGCCTGCAGTCACTTAGCTGGTAAATGGCAGAGCTGGGTGGGGTGGGGTGGCGGGTGAGGGGATTAGGTTTTTTCCCCCAGTGCAGCATGGCTCACTCTACAATACTCACCATCAGGGCCTGTCCTAATCATTGGCTTAAAGATTGAGAAGAGACAAATTAGGATAGCCTTACAATGTTGAAGCTAAGTGAAACAGGAAACAACAAAAAAAATACTCCTCTAAATATTCTTTAAATGGCTTTGAGCCCTGTAAGCTGCTTACAGAGAAGGGGAAATTAGGCAAGGATAAAGTTGGATGATGGGCCTATTTTAAGCTTCTATTTTTTCTAATGTCAATGTTAAAGTCTGCCAACAATAGGAATTCTGGTTTGGGAAATAGCAGCATCTTTAGGATCATTTTGGAACCTGGAGCCAAGGAAAATACACACATTGAATTTTGTACAATTATCTAGACTTGACTCTAAGGGCACTTCATGTTTTTAAAGATTACAAGTCTATTTTCATAACTGATATTTCTGTTGCTAAATGTGTGACCTCTAAATTGAAGGCACACGTGCTATTGTACACTCCGCTCTGTACCAAATACTATATAGGGAAATAAATGAGGGCTAGGCCATTCTGTGACAGTGAACTTCACTTTCGTGGAGACTGATCGCTCTTGAGAGGTGATAAATGCCAGTAGAATGGTACAGTAAGCCATCATATATTAAATATGGAAAAGTACTTTTAAATAATACTGAAACGTGCAAAATACAAGCTGACAGCCACCACCAAATAGAATTGTAGGTCAAGAATTTGTTTGACAGAATTAACTCCAAATGAAGATTTTGACAAGAAATGCCAACATGCACAACCAGTATGTTTGCTGATGTGTCAACAATCATGCTATTTTTATATCTATGGCTCCTGTCTTTTTCATGGCAGATTATTTTAAGAAAAAAGTCGACGCGTTACTTCTAAAGTGATTGTTAGCCAAGCTTATTGGGCGAATCCCAAGAATATTCTGCTTTATTGCGTCGGATTAAAATAGTGAGGGATCCCATTTTGCATTTTTTCCATAAAGCACATATTGCCAACACATGAAACCTCAGTTATTGCTTGTGTGATTTCTGGATCGAAATGAGAATGTATGAGTATCAGACAGTGCCTACCTGGAGTTCAGGGCTCTGTTGCAGAAGCTGTGGTAAGGATGCGCAGCTAGATAAGGTGTGACTACATCGAAGGCTTCCTGGAGACAAGAGTAAGTGTTGGCTTCTTTGAGAAAAGGTCTGTGTTCTCTCTCTCTCTCTCTCTCTCTCTCTCTCTCTCTCTCTCTCTCTCTCTCTCTCTCTCTCTCTCTCTCTCAATGTTTGTGTGCCACACATTGTGCTAGTTTTTAAGTATACAATCATAAATTATTTAAGGCAGAACGATCCATGTTGTAGAAAAGTTTGTAATCTGATACATAATGATCGCATGGGAAAATGTGCCTGAATGTGCTGCGTAACAGAGGTAGGTGATGCCATGAAGTGCGTGTAAAAGATGAACAAAGTCAGCTCGTGCAGACATCTCATGTTCCACACTTCACAAACACCCATGAGTGACAGACTTGCTGCAGAGACTTAGCTTTCATTGGAGATTGTACAATGCACAAGAGAAGGTGAAAGAAAATTCAAAACCAATAACCAGGAAAGAATTTCATGTACTGGAGATACCCCTGAACAATACGGAAGATACCTATGTCATTTATTTGTGTATCTTTCAGAAGACATAATCCTTCCTCTTTTTTTCCCCCCTAGATTATTCTGAGTATACTAATTTCAGAGGTGTTTTGTGGACTGGAGGACATTGAT
This sequence comes from Rhinolophus ferrumequinum, assembly GCF_004115265.2. Classification (NCBI taxonomy): domain Eukaryota; kingdom Metazoa; phylum Chordata; class Mammalia; order Chiroptera; family Rhinolophidae; genus Rhinolophus; species Rhinolophus ferrumequinum. The sequence goes on along the minus strand of NC_046310.1, from coordinate 8,509,417 downwards.
AAAAGTGTTTTTATTACAAGATGCAATCCGATTGCTTCACTGGATTTTAATACTGTGCTTGGTGATTTCTGCCTGTTTTAAATGAGCTCCAATCCCCATCAGACATGGGAACTTTGTAACTGTGCCTCTGGTTGGGGACACGGTTTAAGCTAAAGGTGGTACCTCGTTGGCTGTAGGGCCAAAAATAGAACACTGGCTTCTGAGTTCCGTGTCTGGGCACTAGAATATCCTGCACATTCCACAAACAAGGGCCCACTAATATCTTCCAGTCCCACTGTTTCTGTGAATCGTACACCAGGTGTCCCAGACAGGATTAAGTTCTGATTTGGTGAATCTGTGATTCCCTAAAACGGTCTTAGGATGTCTAAAAATACCTTCCTTTTCTCTCTTGACACTTAGAGGAAATCTGCTTCATGATCCACTCAGAAAGAGGACTGAAATGAATTTATGACCGGAACGCTTATGTTAAATATTTGCCCTAAAAGCAGTGAGACCAAGGCAACTGTGCCTGTATGAAATACCCATTGTTTCAGGAGACTATTTTCAGATTCTACAGTCCTGACAAAAGCAATAAAGGAGGATAATATTTAAGTTGATAAAAGATGCAAACATGGCTTTATTGGGTTTCTAAATTCAAATTAAAAGAATAAATATTTCATCAGTGATACTAATTAAAGATTGGTCAAAGATTTGTCTGTGTCTCATATAGCAAATACCAATCAGAACTGATTAAGAGAAGTAACATTTATTGGACTGCTCAGATATAGAAAGAAATGATTACTGTGAAGTCCATTTTACAGAGTAATAGTTATTTGATTATAACTTGAATTTCAAATGACATTAGTACTCCTTGATATCATGCCACTCTGTTCTTTCCATGGAGTAATTTTGTTCTGCAAGTGGGAGGGAATAATGCTTTGGGATGGTTAATTATATAAACTTTATTAGTCATTTTGTGTAGTTACCTATACTTTCAGTGTTTTTCCTTTGGTGCCATCCTTGCTTTAAAAAAAAAAAAAGTCAATTAAAAAATTGATTGAAAGGATTGATATCCAGGCACTTATCATTGGATCAACAGAGTCCTATATTCCTTTTCTGTTTTAAGTATTTATGTCTTATTAGATGCAAAATTCTGATAAAATAGTTTGTGTACTCAGGAAAAAGAGCAGTTGAGAAAATAGAAAATCAAAGAAACGCTTCTCAATGATAATGGTAATATTGAGACTGTGGTTCGTAGCCTGGGTTCCCTGGGGTATCAGATTGGGGATGTTCTGTGGTAGGATACAGGGGCTGGTGATTTAGAAACAGGTGTGAGTATGGACACATAGGGTTTATGCTGCAACATCTTTCTAACTAATTTCATTCTTTAGACTTTGAAGCATGCAAATTGCCATACAACTGCTCACTCTGTCCATTCTTCTGGACCACTGTGTTTGCTGTAGATTTCCTTACTTTTATTTTGTATGTTAGGTTGATGCAAATGTATTTTGGCTTGTCCGCATAATAAATGTTAAAAAAAAATGAATCAGAGGCCACCGTGGTAAAGCCTGTACTAATGTCAGCCTTAGTCACCAGTTTTTGGGTATCGAACTCCATCTCCTTTTCTCAAGGACAAGGTCATGGGGGCTGTGGGGATGTGGTCAGCATTGAGATGGAACTATCTTTAACCCTCTCAGGAAGTCTGAATGTGATCAGAATGGACTGGATATTTCTTTTATACTTTCTAGGCGACATGCTTTCATAAATGTAGAAATTTTTCAGGTTCCTAAGGACAACCAAACTATTATGGATTCAATTGCTATTAGATGATGAAAGAGTTCTCTGTCAACAGCCTCTTTTCAAAGATCTACAGCTCAATCTGTGGATTTATGTAACAATAAATTACCTTTCTCTTTTAACCAGGTGAAAAGTACTAGAGTGCTGTGACATCTCTTTTCCCTACCCCAGCCCGTTGTGCTGTGCGGTGATGTAGACCCATGTCTATTGGCAGCTGTTTTTGCAAGCACATATGGGAAACAATGAAGAGTTAAAATCATTCTCAAACAGACCCATGCATGCTGCTCCCGCACTCTCTGTATATGTGTGTATGTATGTGTTACATACCAGCTACGTTACAATGCACATTTAAATTTCAAATGAGTTAAGTACACCATTGCTTTCAAATAAGTGACTGATTTTTTTCCTCTCATGCTATATTAATATTAATATTATAGAACCTTGTACCCTTGCATTCCTTGCTGACTATCTGATAATTGGGTTTGGGGGGGAGGACTGAGGGTCATCTTGTTTAGCTTATCTCTGCAAGAGAAAGAGTGGCCGATAATAAGGGAAAGCGGCAATAAAATGGTAACAAAAAATTGAAAAGAAGATTTAATCTCTGGCCAATTTGAAACATATCCCAGGGAATCCAGAGAGAAAAAGATAAAGTGTGACTATGAGTAAGTTAACTAAACATATTACACCGTGTGAGACCAAATGGAGTTAGTCCATTGTACATGTTTAATTTCCTATTAGTCTCTGGCGTTTACTACCACGTCGGAGTTGGGGCATCTGTAAATTCAGTTAAATACAGTGCATTGTCTAAACATATCACAGCTCCAATCAGTCACCCCAGCTGCTGATAAGAAGCCTCTTGTATTATTGAATCTACAATGGGGAGGCTCTGCAGGCACCAAGATAACAGCTAGGTATTTCACTTTTAAGTATGGAAAGGAAAAAAAAAAAAAAAAAAAGGAACCTAGCTTCTGCCTTTGCTTTTATAGCTCCGACATTTATTGTTGCTCTCAGATTGGCTTTATGCTAGTGATGTGATTTTTGTGTTTTGTTTTTGGATGTATCATGTCTTTCTTTGGTTTTAACTTAAACACTGTGAATCAGAGAGAAAGGCGACCAGGGGCAGCAAAATATTACAAACAAACAAAAATTAGCTTTTCTGCTATTAAGAAGACAGTAACAACTCTTCGGCATAGTTCTGTTTGTGTGGTTGGTTTCTAATGTGAGCACTGTTTATTGATTTTTGCTTTTCGTTTACTTTTCTCTTTCATATAGTTTCATTGAAATTTTTATCAGTAGTCCTCTAATGATTGATTTGCTCAGAAAGCAAATCACTTTGGCTCTGAGGAACTATAGGGCAGGTCTAGGCATAATAGAGCAGATGTTTTTCCCAAGTTTCACGTACAATTTTTCTTTCCTGGTGTTATTATTACTTTATCTAGCCTTGTGTAATTATACGATGCCAATCATTCTACTGTCGGTGACAATATAGACACTTATAGTTACTTTTAGATGTAATGCTATTTTATATTCATTTTTTTTTTCTTTTTGCAAGGGAGCTGTTAAGAACTACTCTCATTTTTGAGAAATATTCACATATCATTTTCTAAAATCTTTTTCAGATACTGGCTATTACGTTGCCTGAAGATCATGATATTACCTGTTTCACACTTTGTTTTCTAATAGAATGATTGATCATCTTTTGCAAACTGCTCCATATGTCTGCTACCCGCGTATCTGTGAAAGTACAGATCACGTTGCCTTCATTTGATTTTATGAGTTGATATCTCCTTTTTCCCAAACAGATGTTTTACTACAGCTGCTATTTGTTTAGTAAATGGGTTCACCGGCCATAGTTCTGTTTTCATATAACATTAAGGATCTGACCCAAAACAGTAATGCCCCAAAAAAAAAAAAAAAAAAAAAATAGAACACAGAAGTCCTTTATTAAGTTCTGGTTTGAGCTGTTCCGGGTGCCATTTTTTTGGCCTAGTTTTGTGCTGCGCTTCTCTTTATACAGCGTTGTGCACACATATTCATCCACCCCTCACATACTGGCACTCCCCCCTCCCCCTTCCATCCACCTGTCCACCTGGTAACCAGCCAAAGCAGCCCCAAGGCCCCAGGGCTAGGGTTTCCATATATTCCAAAGATGTAGTCAGCCTGCACAGAAATACTACTGCGTGTTTCGTGACCAATGATGATATAATTTGTCTTGTTAAAGTTAAAAGGTCAACAATAAGCGTGTAGATCAAGGAGCAACAGAGAAACATTTTCGGTGATACAGGATGCCATGTGGGAAGTAGGGGGCAAGTACTAGGCGTTAGGAACAGATTATTGGCTCAGGAAAGTGGTCCAGCCCCTTTCTAATGGCATCGGGTGCACTCTGAGGGAAAGGTTACTCTTCCTTAGAGATGAGGTTGATGATCCAGCTATGGAAACCCTCTGAAGCCTATGTGCCCTTTATCAAGCGCTAAACCCACCTTTTGTGGGGGGAAAGCGGGAGGGGAGAGGATGTGTGGGCTCAGATTCAAGGCAGGAGGCCGGAGAAGAAATTTGATCTTTATGTTTGTTTCCTGTTGGCTTGTTCCCGACAGTGCCACCCTATCAAAGGCCCAATGCCCTGGCATTGACAGTTGGCATAGTTTCTAGCTCTTTCTGCCACTCCAGATCCAGCCCCGTACTGCACCTGGGAAGACCCAGCTACTTGCTTCAGCTCCTCAGGGGTCTGACTCTCAGCCCAACACTGCGTCTTCCAGGGGCTCGCAGATTCTGATAGTGTGAACCCTTCCTTTCATCCCCATATTTTACAAAAGCAGTAGTTGCTCCTACAGTTATTATCCCTGTCTCATTGTTGGATATCGCAATTCTCCAACACCCTTTGAACCAACGTCCCATGTGAAATTCTCCCTGTTGAAATGGCCTAGTGTGGTTTCTGTTCTCCTGCCTGGACTCGGACACAGGTGGATCAACAATTTCCTAATTATTTCATACATTACTTCTTTTACCATCACATCCTTATTTCCTTCCCGGGTGCTGGAATGTGTGAGTAGGATGTTGTGGCCTAAATTAAACAATTTTTCTGTTTACTTGACCGGAAATCCAGAGTTTTATAAATTGGTTTGAAAATTACTGAAATTGATGAATCGCTGTGCTTTTTCATGTTTATTTTTTGTACGTCTGCAAGTTTAGCTGATCTGCAGTGAATAATCTATTGTAGAATATTCAGAGGCTCCTTAGCATTCAGTAGTGTCTTTTTATGGTGAGGATTTAATAGAAATCTGTTTTCATTCAGCTAGTAGCCAAACTAGATAAAGCAGATAAGTAATAAAGTTATAGCAAATATTTGCAAACTACTTCAGTGAAAGTTAAGGTTGATTCATAGGTTGTGTCACTCTTTTGGAGAATAAGATACATTTTGAAAAACTTAGTGAAGTGTGTGGGTTTTGAGTTAGGTTTTAAAGTAAGCAAAGGAGTTTAGTATCAAAAATGAACAAGAGGAAATATTCGTGAAAATTAAATTACTTAAAAACTGCATAAATTAATTTCCTTTAAATTGTCATTTAGCATATTTAAGGATTAAAATGGGATTTTAAGTAATATAAAATATAAAAGCAAGAAAATTAATGTAGTTATTGTGATCAATATATTAATAGATAGCAGCTCAATTCAGTAATTCAAGTAAAAAGATAATGCTTTGAAATCTTTATTATCAGATTTTGCTATCTATAGCAATCAGATTAAACAGGGTATTTCTACCTATTGTCTTCCTTCCTGCTGTATAAATATAGTTTAACATAAAGTGATGATATAGCTGAAAAATTATTTTGTCTCAATTTTCTTCATGTAAGCAATGAAAACAATGTCAGATTATTGATCAGGTATTCCTTGAAAGACTAAATTAACTTACAGCGAGTTTACATTTATTTTCTGAACCTTGAGCTGAGGAAAATCATTTCGGTGTTCGGTTAAGCTGTGAGGATGTTGCTTGGCTAGGTGATTCATGAATCATAATATTGAAAACCTGATTCATTGAGACTGTATGTCAGAGAAATTCCTGTAAATTTCAGAATAAGCCCAACAGCCTTTCTCTCCATTGCACGAATCAGCTATCCACTGAGGAACATGGAACCTGGAATAGATAACCCGGGGAGGCCTGACATTAAAATGGCCAAAGTCTTCATGGTCAGAGTAGGTATTATACCCACACCATGGTTCATGGAAACATTTTATTAGCACTGGTTATAGTTGGCCCTAGTTCTGATTTTTGTATCCCAGCCTTTTTGTTGGAAAAGTGCAAAGAAACCGATATTTGGTATTGACGAAAATTTGCTTTCCCAGGCAAAATTTTATTTTTGCATTATGTTTCTTATCAAAAGCTTGTATGTATGTAAAATAGTCACAGTCTTGTCGGGCTCATGACAAGCTAGGGTCCGTGAGCATTTGGACTCCTCGGGTAAATGCAATTTAATGGAAGAGGAACCTTTTGCACAGGGTAGCCAGGCCTCCTCCTTGCCCTCACTAACCATCAGAAATACCCTACAGATGTCAAAGGCTCCTTTAGGCCAGCACTTTCTGTGCTAATGTGGGTAGAGACCCTCACTGTGTATTAAACATATTATTTGAAAGCTCCAGGGATGTAAGCAGAACACAGAAAGACTAGGATTTTTCGAGGCATTTTCATATACTTTTAGCTTATGCGTATCTCCTAGCAGTGTAACCTTAGACAGGTCATTCAACCATTTTGAGCCTTCGTTTATTTGTTTGTTCAATGGAGGCATTTTAATAATACTCCCGCAGGCCCATTTCAGTTGTAAGGGCTTTGAATGGATTTCAGTTTTTAATGATAAGTAGGGTACTTTAAAATGTTCTGGAATTTTACAAAGTATACTATAGAAATTCTGGCAGATGAATAATAGTTCAGGAGCCATACAATGTGATACTTTGTTTGTGTTGAGGCAAGTCACTTCTTCCTGTGTTTTTATTGCCCCTTGTAAATTGTAGGTAATAATAGCTGTCTCCTGTGGTGGTGATTAATGAAATAATCTTCTGACCAGTGGGCAAGGGGTGGTGGGCACAAGGGACGTGGAAAGAAGCCACTAAAGGGAAAACAACTGAGGAACCTGAATTACGCATACACCCTGCGCCCAACCACATGCCTGAATCAAGGTGCCTTCTTGCTTACTCACTTCAAAGTCCTGTTTCTCTGTCAGAACCCAAACAACTCCTGAGCATTAATACTGTTTAGTAAACGTCTGAAATAATATGCCCCCGTGTTTCCCCATAACACTCAAGATGCATTCCTTATGGTTTAGTCTCTAGGTTCCGGGCACTCCCCTTCTTCCCCTGTCACACAGGTTGTGCATCTTTGTGTTGGCTCTGAAGCTGGCTCTTGATGCACAGCAGTCCCTGGAAATCTGCTTGGAGGGGAGCCCCAGGGAGGCCCCGGGGTGCCCTGGCTGCCAGCCAGGTTTCCTTCACAGGGCGTCCCCTCCACCCCAGCTGCCTGTCGTGCCAGCAGGACCCCTGGCCTGGTGCCCATCTGGGGCTGGTGGGCAGCCAGTGGGTGGCCTCGGGCGGGAGCTGGCAGTTTGGGGTGGGCGTCCCCCCCCACGTCCCGTCCCAGCTGCAGGGTTCGGTGGCCTCTGCAAGGCCCTTACCAACTCACGGGAGCCAAATCCCAGCAGAGGGTTTGGGAGGAATGCAGAAGCAGTTTTTGCTTATAATTTGAGATACTATTTTATCTTTAACAATCTGCTCAGAAGGGAAAGCTTAGGTGATATTATCTGTCAAGGAAACAGAATGCAGCCTATGTATACAGCCAGAATGCCATCCTTGTGTTTTCTGAGACCAGCTTGAAGACCAGTCATGCTGCATTGTTTACTCTGGGGTGTGTGTGTGTGTGTGTGTGTGTGTGTGTGTGTTAAAATAATGAATTCAATGAGGAAATCTAGCGGAAAACTACACGATTTTTATTCTAAAGTTTTTTCACAGGACTTGGGAAAAATACAGTAATCCTGTGGACCCCAAAAGTAGGTTTTTGAAGGGAGGATTCTATCCTTTTTTTTTCTTCTTTTTTTAGGTTCACGTCCAAATTGAGTGGAAAGCAGTTCCGATAGATAGACACCCCCTCTGCCCCCACACCATATGCTCCCCCATTATCACACCCCGTAACAGAGGGGTCCATTTATTACAGTCAAACCTGCGTCCATACATGACCGCCACCCAAAGTTCACAGTTTACAGAGTTGGTGCTTTGTGGGTTTGGACCAGTGGATGATGAGGCGTGCCCACCATTGTATTATGCCCAGAATAATTTCACTGCCCGAGAGATCCTGTGCACTCGGCTGCTTCATCTCTTCCTACTGTGTAAACCCTGACCACAAGTGGGCTTTTTTTAAAGAACGTGTCAGACAAGGAGTTTCTCTCTAACGAGTGGCTTGTTTACCTTATGGACTGCTTCCACCTCATTGAGAGGACATTGTAGCATGAAGCATTCTCTCCTGGGTTAGGTTTTCTTAGCAGGGGTTATTACGTGACTTGTACGTGACTTCCTAAAGCCCCTCTGCTGAGGGGTTTCTCCAACCCAACCAGTTTTAATGAACAGGCAAATGCTCCTCTATTCTTTTGGTACACTGGTTACAGGCAAAGCCTAAGCAAAAGTCAGTTTGGTATCCCAAGGGATTTCAATGTTAAAAGATACATAAGGAACCCTGTCTCTTCTTTTTCTCTTTCTTTCTTTCTCTCTCTCTCACTCTCTCCCTCCCTCCTTTCCTTCCTTCCTTCATTCTTTCTTTCCCTCCCTCCCTTCCTCTCTCTCTCCCTCCTTCCTTCCCTCCTTTCTTTTCTTTCTTCCTCTTTCTCTCTCTCTCTTTCTTTCATTCCTTTTTTTTGTTTTAATTCTCCCCCTCCACAACTCCAGATAAGCAGCAGGCGCGAGCCAGATTTTATTACCATCACGCACTCTTCATGGTCATCTTTTAATATTTGAAAGGATCATTTGTTAAGTGGAAATGGTCAATTTTTTTTTTCCTTTGGCTTTTGAAATATAATTTTCAATTTTTAATTTGATTCATTTAGATGAAATCATTAATCAGGGTTGAAACTGAGTTAATTTTCTGGAAAATAAATGAGGTTGTTAGAGTGAACATTATTAAGTGGGCTCTTTGTAAGAAAGGGATAATAGCTGGAAATGTGGAATACTTGGAGAACTGTAGCATGTGGGCAAAAATCGAAAGGATTTCTTTTCCTTGTTAAGTGGAATAATTCATTTTAAAAATTAGTTAGATCAGAGGATTTTCAGCATTAAGCATTATAAACACGCCATTAATTATATTAGAAATTGTAAATAGCAAAGTTTTGAGAAATTATAAGGAAAGGACACGGTGTAAAGTTCTCTTTCATATTGTGAGATGTGTAAGGCCTTGATTCCTAATATGATTTGACTCTTTTTCTTTAAAAAGGACTTACGAACCAGTACAGTAAGTCCTCACTTAATGTTGTCAGTAGATTCTGTGATTTTAAGTGAAACAGCATATAAGGAAATGGATTTACCACAGCCTCTCTGATGATAAACAAGAGTTAAGTTCCTACAGTATTTCATCAGTGTTTTAATCAAATGATGCTGACAAAAATGACATTATTTGGGGACCCTTTGTACTAGTTTCTTATACTTTTGTCTCTTATCTCTCTTTTCAGATTTTTAAAACCTCTGGTTGTGGTTTTGTTATAAAATAAACTAGAAAGAATTCATGGGGACGCATTATAAATATCCAAATGTACAATGTTTTTAGTTCCCGCCATTTCCTTCGCCATCTGACTGACAACCGATTTCCTTCACGTGGTCTCCCGTTGTCAGCCCTATGTCACTTTGCTCATCGCTTTATCCTAAATTCTCAAATCCCCGTAGCACTCAAGTATTCAACTTATAACATGATATGTTAAATATTGACTATCTGTTGCTTTTTAATTGTTAGATGATTTTCTGTATGTATATTTTGTCTCTTTTAACTAGATTTTTGAAACATTGAGCGTCAAAATTATGTTTATATTCCATGAGCTCTTCTCTGCACACAGTAGGCATTCAATTAGTTCTTTTTGACTGAGCCACTCAGTGAATTAGAGAAAAGTAGCAGGAAGGAGATCCAGGCCCTAGACCATATCGGCATGAATGTAAGTGATTAGGGATGGTGAGCAAAATACCCTACCCAAGAAAATCAAGCAAGCTGACATTTGGCCAGACATCCAGCCACCCCAATTCACCATTTAAGTGAGATGCAGGTCACTAGAAAATTCACTGCTTGTAGGTGTCTCCCTTTCCTAAAAATTTACACTGTGGGTTTTCAATATGAACAGTTTCCATCAGGGCTTTTCGTTGGATGTTCTGTGTAGAGAGGTTCCCATTAATGCAACTGAAGAGATTATTCTTGACACTTTCCTGAATGACATGTTGCCTTTTGTGAGTGCAGGTAACAAGCAGAATCCACTCAGCCTCCAGGTTCTGTGATAACCTGCTTCAGTCTTACGTTTGCTTGGCAGGATGAAATCCACCATTGATTGAGCCTGTCCACATGTTTGTCTGTAGTTATTTCTAGTCACCGTTCTTTGTTTCTAGTCCCAGAAAACAAAATAGAGGAAGAATTAAATGGACATATTGGCCTAGAGAGGTCAACGTGGTTCTCCAAGGTATCTTTTCACTGCTCGATCCTAATGCGTTAATGCATGTGAAATATTTGGGGCAGTGCCTAGTCCACAGTAAACATTCTATAAATAATAATAATCATAATATTGCTACTGAAAAATAAAAGAAGAAAAAGCATATATGGTTGGTATACATGTGTGTGGAATGCGTTTGTGTGTGTGTGTGTGTGTGTGTGTGTGAATGTACCTGTGTGTGTGTGCATGTGTGTATGTGTGCTGCCATTCCCATTGTGACTTGAATAAAGTTCTCTCTAAAACACAATCTAATCAAGCCATCCACTTTTGTTTTCTCTTCTTCATTTACCCACACTACTTACTCCACCACTTAAATTCACCTGTGACTCTTCAAATGCTGTGAACTACAGTCTCCATTTCCTGGAGTGGTTTCTCAGGAGCTACAGACCCAGGACCCCTCCTATATGTCAGACCTTGCGGCGTGTCAGTCCCCGAGTCTCCATTCCCGAATCAGCACTGGCCACTAGAACTTTGTGCTGTGATGGAAATGCTCTGTACCTGAACCTCTAGTCCGGTGGCCACTAGCCATGTGCGACTCTAGCGCATTGGAACCTTAGCTGGTGTAACTGCGAAACTGAATTTTAGATTTTGTTTCATTCATTTACATGGACATTTAAATGGCCACCTATTGGGCAGCACAGTTCCAGATCCTGTTTTTCTTTGCTTCTATGCCACTGCTATTCTCTGCGACTAAAATGTCCTTCTGTCTTCCTCATCTACATAGGCATCTTCAGGTCTTAGTGTCATGATGCCCCAATACTGCCTTGATTTCCCCAGGAATTTAAACGTTCTTCCTTAGGCACCGCCTGGGGCCTGACCCATGCCTTATTTAGAAAGCAAACATTTCACGGTCGTAATTATTTATCTGAATGCCTGCCTCTCCACCAAACTGTGAGCCCTGGAGAGAATAATAATACCCCATGCCTACCACAGAGACTGGCACAAAATAAGCACTTCATATATATTTGAATCAATTGAATTGGGTGAATATATGAGGCCAAAGATAAGACCAATCTCTTTCAGATTTAATAGGGAATTAAATGTGTGTTCCACGTATTGTTATTGATTATTATTATTATTATTATTATTGTTGGATGGTCCATGTTGAAACATTTTAAAAATACAGCAGAGCTTGTCAGCCGCTCTTACCTTTATCACAAACAGGGTAGATATCCAAGGGGTCAAAAAGCAATGCATATTCTTAATTAGTTACCCTGTCTCCCTCTGCTGTTTGCAATACATTTAACTCTAGGAATTGCATGGCCTTGGTACTCAGGATGCCACGGCCAGATCAGATTTGGCCCAAGTCGTATTGTAGACAGATGCAAACATATGCCACTGATTGCAAAAAAATTAAACGTAGTTACTGTTTGGACGAGGAAGCCTACGCCGCGATTCACTTATTTGGGATTGACTGAATTGTGATGGTTGAACCATCTGTCCCACATGTGAACTATTCAGTGCACATACTCGTGTGGTGTTGATATTGGCTAGTGCCGTTGGCCAAAGGGAATGCAAATGTTTAATGTTCACAAACAGAAATTGGTTTAGAGGTAGTTGCCCGGTGCCCCCCCCTCCTTGCCCCCCACCCCTGGCTCCCTCCACTCCCAAGTGTTCAGGCATTGTGAAAGGAAAGCGAGGCCGGTAGAGGAGTGTAATGGCTCAGCTTTACGTTCCTTATTTCAAGAGAGGCTCCCTGGTCAGTTTCAATCCCTTTCAAGCATCCTCCTCTGACTTTGAAGACACAGCACCACCCCCACCACCTCGGAAGCTGGGCAGGGGCCCCCCCCTTTTTTTTTTTTTTGTTTTGTTTTCCGCACACTGAAAATAAAGTGTTCACATGAGCTCATTTACTGAGAGTGGAGTTGGCAGTCTTATCAGGAGAAGAGAAAGGAGCTCTGAAGATGAAAAGCCCTCGCAGTGACAGAAGTCTTTATTACTTTGGGCAGTAATGGCATGCGGTGTACACAGAGTAAAGTGAAGCCTGCTAGAGCATTTAGGGAAAACTAGAGCAGTAATCGTGTTTTATGTTGTTCCTCATCTGACTTTCTCGGTGAGCCAGTTGACCCCAGGGAAGGGGCTTGTACAGGTTGGAAGCGATGTAAGAACACGTGTTCTTCTCTGGAGAAAACGGAGCTGCAGGTAATCCGTGATCGCTCCTTGAATTGGCTTTCGGAAAGCCTGCGTCCACATAATGCATATGAAACATGGCAGTAAGCCCTCTCTTTTCCCCAGACTGCTAAAACACCCAACTTGTTGCACATTTTTTTTCTGAGTTCTATCATTTTCTACCAAAGTTATGCAGAGGATAAATGCTATTGATACTTTGTATAATTATTTTCATAATCTGGCATGATAGAAAATAAAATTGTCACTTGATCCCAAGGGCTACTGGTTTAAGCAGAAATTCAGCATTTTGAGGAGTCAGAAGTTAGGGGGAAACCACCAGGGTGCTCTTAGTTTTTTCACTGAGTTGTACTTGAACAGACCGCTAATTAGGCCCTTTCAAAATTTATTTTTCTCCAGAAATAGAGGAAAGATGCTAAAAACAGAAATGAAATCTGGGCTGCACCCTTTCCAAGAAACTGACATTTTATGCCTTTGACATTTGACATTTGATACTAGTAGCCTTTTATTTTTTAAGTTATTTGAAATTTAATTCTCTGAAATAATTGAAACATGTTCTTATTGTACATGCTTCTCAACAAATTTCCAGAATATGTTTTCTCAAGTGGAAAAGTAAATAAATCCAATTGTGACTGATTATGTTTGACTCTCGCAGTTGGGCCGAATCAGAGTTTCCTGTTTTTTGTATGGCCCTGTCATTTTTGAGCTAACCCGAGTTCTCAAAGTAATGAGAGCTAAGTGTCAAGAAAACTATAGAATTTTGGATATCAAGTAAGGCTTCACAAGTAATAATACTGATCTGGAACAAAACAAACAAACAAACATGTTTTTCTATGATTAAACATTGTTTGACATGCTACATAATGTTTTGTTTTAACCATGCTGGTTTTCTCTTTTCGAACATGTATATCAAATATTGGCCTAAAAAACAACGCCTCTCTTGTTTCTCTAGGAAAGAGGGAGTAGAGATAGATTTCCCCTTGTCACACAAGTACTTGGAGGGTTTCTCCTAGAGGAGTTGATAGAAGCTTCACCTCTAGCCACAGCCAACTCTCTGCAGGATGGATTCAGTGGTTGCCTATTGTGATATGACAAGTGCTAGAAATGTCTCAGGTCTCAAAATATCTTCTTACCAAGATACTATAAGATACTATGTCCTAGAAATCCCACCAGTAAAGACTGTTTTCTTTGCATTGCCGCTTTGCACATTCATACTTCCTGGGAGGGAATAAAATGAAGGCCACAGGAAATCAATATTTACCAAACGCCTGCTATGTGCCAGGTACAGTGTAAGGCCTTTTAGAAGCGTTCTTTTTCTAATTCCTCACTTTTACTCTACGGGAGAGGAGGAAAAGTATATTCAGAGATGCTAATGAATTATGCCAAAGTCACAACACAATGAAGTGGTGGAGCGGTGATACAAACTCAACCAACCATTTTTTTTCCCATTTCTCTTTACTGTGTGACCAGATTTCACCAGCTGGTTCCAGGGTGCTGGGCACTCTGGTCAGCTGGTAGGATAGAGGTAGAGGACCACTGAAAGGTGGGAATGAGAGAAGACTGTTTGCTGCTGGAACCATTGAGCTCATAGATATTTGTGGAATTTTGTTAACCTCAAACTATTACAACTCGAAATAGTATTCAAAAGAGGTAGAAATGATACTATTGTTTTATATAAAACTAAAACGCATTCATTTCTAGAACAGAATTGGAAGAAGCAAAACAAAGTCTAAAGGATAGTAACGTGCATTTGTGATGCCAACGTCAGTACGAATAATAGCTGACGTGTTTTGGTACCAGAGACACATCATCTCATGCAGTCATCCTAAGCAAGCGGAAGCCCAAAGAGACAGAGCTCTCACCACTGGGAAGTGGTGGGGTGGGGATTTGACCCACCGCATAAATGTAAAGTTCCAATGCCACCACTGAAGTGTTCCCTTCGTACCAATTACAAGAGGTTTCCCTTGGGTTTCAGGATTCATACGACTATGAAGATGCGGTCCAGGTAGATGGAATAAATCTTAGAATTATTCACTGAGAATTTACCGAAACTCATAGAGAGTCCCTTTTGATTTTAAATCTGGTAACCATCAAATTACTTCAAACTGGATAGCTATTCAAACGTTATGAAAAGTGGACAAACGCGGATAGCCTTGTAATTAGTAAGCTTTTTGGAGGAATAATTGGGATGCACGTGGTGATTTACAACTGACCGTTATTATCATCTCGTCTTCCAGACAGTGGTTGGTCTGTTTGTCATAGATGTTCTAACTTAAAAAGACACGGTTGCCCTGGGGGAGGGCCGGTATCGGCCCTGGGATTGTCTTTTTAATGTCTTTAAAACAATGGGTCTATATTTCCATTTAATTAAAACAGTAAAGTTGTGCCTCAAACATATGGAATTCACCAACCGTCATCATTGATTTTGTTCATTTTCTTTTTTCTTCTCAAAGAAAAAACATCACAATTAACAATAAAGGATTGTCCATTTTAGTTAAAAAGCGAAGCAATAATGGAAAAGAAGATAGATTACTGCAGCTTTCCATACGTTAATTGAGATGGCATTAGTGACTGTTATTCATTCACATTGAGCATCCTGAACAATACCAACTTATTTCTTTGTCTAATTGATTTCTTCTCCTTTTTTATAATGCCAGAATACAGACAGTCCCTTGTATAGAAAGAAAGCAGCCATGTGGTACTGATGTTAGAGCATTCACAGTAATCCACAAACCTTCTGATGGCTTGAACCTGCCTCAGTTTCCTTATTTGTGAAATGGGAACTATAGCAATATCTATCTCTCGGAGAGGAAAGGAGAGTCTGATGAGGTAAGCTAGGAGGTGAAGTGCTTCATAAACCTAAAAGCAGTGCACGAGCATTCTTCAAATGATCACCTCTGACAACTTTTACCAAGATGGTAGCACCAGCTTCAAATTACACTAACTCCAATGTCATTAAAATCAGTGGAAAATACAGGTTCAGGATGAGGAAAAAGGAAATCAAAATCCATTTGCAGATGGGCATTTTAATAATATTGCTACCAGGTAGCACTAACCTTTTGAAGACCAAGAAAAGAAGGAGAGATGAGGATAAAAGGCAGAAGGAAATCAGAAGAGAGAGTGAGCCACACTGGAAGAACTAAAAATGAAAACATTAAGCTCAAGGGATTACAGAAAACTCTTAAAACCAATCTATTTCCATTGACACAAAATAAGAGCTTATAATTAATTTTACATTATTTCCTTGTATTACATTATTTCCTTTCAATTTTGAAGATTTCAGGCCAGTCTTTTGGTAGAATGTCCTTCAATTTGGTTTATTACAACGTTTCTTCATGATTAGATTCAGGGTATGTGCCTTTGGCAGGAATATCACAGACATGATGCAGGGATCTCATTGCTTCATATCAGGTGAGCTATCCGTCCCCCTTGTCACATTACAGATGACATTAGCTTGGTCACTTGCTTAAAGGTATTTGCCAGGCCTCTCCACTATAAGGTTGCCATTTTCACCTTTAAGAGAAATAAGAACTTTGTGGGGTGATAATTTGAGACTTATGTAAATATTCCATTCCCCATCCAACCTTCCCTTTGTTCATCTTTTTGTTTATGTTAATACAGACTCATGAATTTCTATTTCATTCTGTGAGTTACAATCCATTGTTATTAGTAGTTATTGTGATGCTCAAATTGTCCCAGATTTATCCAGTGGGATCCTCTTCAAGCTAACTTCATGTGAGTTATTGACACGTCCCTCTCATTCTTGGCTTACTTTCTTGCTTTTCTGGCACAAAAAGACAGCCCAGGTTCATTTTCTACTTTCTGTGCCCCAGCCTGAGAGTCAGCCATTTCTCCAAGGAGCTTCAGTTCTTTGTGGTACAGATGGTACTAAGAAACCAAGATCTGGATGCTGTTGCTATTGGTTTTTTGTCATCCTGAGCTGTTTTCCAACCCCAACTACCAATTCTCTGATTCTCTGGGAACCAACTGGGTGTCCAACAGTTCAGTTTAGTTCTGACACTATCTACCTGGAGTTAACATCAGATCCGACACGTTAAGAGCTCTGACCCAGAAGACTGTCCCTAATTCAAATGCCAATCACAAGTCACAGTCCATCCATATTTTGGACTAACGGGCTATAAATCAAAGATTCCCATAGCTCTCCTGAGGTTTGCTAATTGGCCGGAATGGCTCACAGAATGCAGGAAAGCACTTCACTTATTATTACTGGTTACGATGAAGAATACCCCTGCAGAACAGCCAAATGGAAGATACGCGTAGGCCAAGATGTGGCAGAGTTTCCAGAAAGTCCATGCCCTTTCGGGGCGCACCTTTCTCTCAGCACCTCCATGTGTTCATCCACTTGGAAGTTCTCCAAACCTGTGCCATCCTTTAGGGTATTTTATGGAGGTTTTCATGAAATAAGTGTGATGGATTCCATTATTGGCTACTGGTGAGGAACTCCATTTCTAGCTCTTCTACCCTCCCTGGAGGTTGGGGGTTGGGGCTGAAAGTTCCAAGCTTCAAATCAGGGCTCGGTCTTTCTGGTGACCAGCTCCCATCCTGAAGCTATCTAGAACTGCTTCATTAGCACCGGTGTGTCTCCTATCACATTTATAACGGAGGCAATTCCAAGGATTTTAGCAGCTGTGTGCCAGGAATAAGGACAAAAAGTAAATCTATTTCTATAATGCCACAGTCTTTGTTTGATTGTTTGTGTAAAGGGAACCTGACCACCAGGGTAGTGGTCACGTATCAGTAAAACTTAAGCTTTGGAGGGTCATTTGTCAATAAAGTATAAACTTCAGGAGACAATAGAGGGAACATATGTTATCATCCCATCTTTTACTTACTGTGTATTAGTCTGAGATATGCTCTATGACCTACCTCTGTGTAAAATGAGGTTGGGTTTGTAGTTCTCATGTTTCCCTTTCATACTCCCTAATGAGTTGTCAGATAATACTGTATATATTTAAAGATTTGCAATCACAGAATAGCATTCAGTCTTTTAGATTTTCATCATTGGACCTAATTCTACTGCCCTCTGCTTTCATTTTCTTCCCAAATCTCTAACTAAATCTCTAGATGTGAAAACATATCAATGATCCTTGTAAGTAAAACCTAACTTCACAGGGTGTAAGATTTTAGGAGTCTTCTTATTCCCTGAATTCCAGACAGTAAAGAAGCCAGTTTGAACTCCTTTTAATGTGTATATCCAAATTCTTCTTCACATCCTCAACAGATGTGACGTCCTTATATAAATCAGTGTTGATTGTACAATTTTTTAATTTTATAACATCCAGAATACTTAAAAGTACTCTAGAAGGATGTATCATATGAGATTGGTTCTATTTGGAATTTAAGGGAAAATAAATAACAATCACTAAAATTAATCCAGCCCCATATCATGGATCTTAGAACTGCTGGTAGCATGAAACTTTGTGGTTTTTCTTAGAAGACATAAGGCTGCTGACACTCCTACAGTCTAATTTTTTGTTGATATCTACCTTTTTGGCTTTGGTATTTTTTACAGTGTGTTAAGAAAATACAAGGATATTTGCAACCCAAACACTAAAGTTTACCTTTTACCACACATACACACACAAACACACATGCATGCACACAAATACAGCAGTTATGATAGGATGTAATAATTTCCTTTTTGATATAATGCATTATAATTATATATTAGTCATACCATTAATAATGATTACTTTAGGAGAGGTTTGGTTTAGATAAGGATCTGTGATGCAGAATATATTTTCATCATGGATGATTGAAAAAATATTTTGAAAAAATATTAAAAGATATATTCTCACTATTTTTAAGACACTTAGTTTTATCATAACTTCTAGTAGTATTGCTATGTGTTCCGTAAGTTGCTATTATATTATTTCATCAGTTTTAGTATCTTCATGCTTCCTGCTAAAATTGTATAAATTCCATTTCTTAATGGTTTCTCCTCCCTTGCTTTGCATGTATAATCGTCACCAATTTTTCCCTCTGACTTAAAATCGCTCATTCTTTGTTTCTTTCTCTGGTTTCACTTATTGTTTCACTTCTATATTTTTGACTAGTTCCCAAGATTGATCCTAGCCCTTCTAGTCTACTCTTTGAAAAATAAATCTACACTTACAATTTCAAATATCTGTGTTATGGCTCAAATGTACACCAGTCCTGTATTCTTACCTGAGCTTCAGTTTTGAGTTTTGGGTGATATATCTTAGATATCCCCAAATCATCTCAAACTTGACAAGCATAAAATCATACTTCTTATCTTTGTTTAGAAACCGGTGCCCTCTTCCAGTTTCCCCCATTTTGGCTAAGAGCCAATAATATCTCATTTACTGATCCTTAAATATGATCAAGGAATTATCAATCGTATAACAGTATATTTAATATAAAACATTTAGACATACGTTCTATGGCATTCTAAGCAAGAAAATCGTTTTTGATTTATTCTTTACTTTGGACTCTAAATTTGGACACTCTCTTTGATGCAGTCTTTTTTTTCCCCTTCCATATATTCAGTTGTGAGTCTCAATGACCGTGCACTCACGATTC
Organism: Rhinolophus ferrumequinum; assembly: GCF_004115265.2. NCBI lineage: Eukaryota > Metazoa > Chordata > Mammalia > Chiroptera > Rhinolophidae > Rhinolophus > Rhinolophus ferrumequinum. Next base: position 8,490,239 of record NC_046310.1, on the reverse strand, counting down.
CTGTCATTTCACTTTATAACCATTGACAGTAAGTCCTCACAGAAGGACCCAGTAGACACTCAAAGCACTTGTTTCAGGGGTAGAGGAGTGGGAGATTCAATGAGTGAATCATCTGCTTTCCTTTGGTTTATTTCTTTCCTTTTCTATTTGTTCTTATTTCAAACATTTTTTTTTTTTTAGTGTTTTGGAAAATGGAGACATATACATATGAGAGTATAAAGAGCACTTGGAATTAGAAAAAAACAAATCCAAGATCTTGATGACAAGTCGCTTAAGTCCTCAGAGACTTCTGACTGGACACAGTAGTCCTGAACTTATAGTACCGAGGTAGAACAGTTAAGTGAGATAATTTACATGCAAGTGCTTTGTAAATACTAAGAATTTACTTGGGTGTTTTCACTTAACTGTATTCCAAGGTCTTTGAAATAGAGGTGATTGATATCTTTGAAATGTCTGGGGCATAAAGGCATGGAATTTATAGTTATTTATCTGTATTTTATATAAAGCAATGCCACAGTTCATTCATACTATTTATTAGTAGAAACAGTCCCGATTACCTTAGTTGGGTGTTTTTGTTGTTTCATGGACTACTTCCTCATGCTTAGGTCTTCACATATCCAAAGGCTGTAGAAGAAACAACAGCCCAAAGAGACAAGAGAGGTAACAGCCATATGATTTGCAAGTTTGCTAAACTTAAATAGTACTGATTTCGTAGGCTAAATCCCCAACGATCAGTGGACATTGATCAAATTAAACCATTAGATTGAACGTAAAGGTGGAATCACAGGTGTTATCCACTTATTTATTGAGATTGGTTCGAATTAATTGATAATTGAGCGTTAACCAGGAGGAACGTATGTTAATGTGCCAAGCCCTTAAACACATGGAGGGATTCCCACAACCGTCCCTAAGACGTGTCATACTCGTTTCCTATGTATACTGTTGCTGCTAAAATGGAATGTTATTTTCTTCAGAGCTCAGTTTCAGAAAATGTTTAATGTAAAATTAGGATGAATGACTTAATGTAACCTTTCTAAATAGAGTCCTGCTTAGGAAATGGACACACCTCAGCAATAACACACTGCTTGTATGAACACTAATTCTCATGTGTTATGTTTGTAGTGACCCTGCAGGCTCTCTCTGCTTTGAAAAACTTATTACTAACCGGGGGGGGGGGGGGACTGTACATGTTTCTTGCTCCATAGTGGTTTCCTTGCAGATTCCTTTTCTTTTGTTTCTTTCCCAGTAGTTTTATTGAGCAATATGAATTCTTCTTTGAAATCCCAAACATAGACACTTTCATAAAAGCAGAAAGGAAGGCAAGCCTTCTCTTCTGACAATTATTGTCCTTATTTTTTTATTTATTCATTTTTGGCTTAATTTAGTCTGGCTAAAATTACATACATATTCATGTATCTTAATAAGAGCAAAGCTTTACTCTTGCTTATTTTCCATAAATTTGTCCTCATAAGCAATTGGATAGACCTGTAGTTTAACTATTAGAATGAAAGTTCACAGTGAAGCTGGGGAACTTGATTTCCAATCTATATAATTCACTAACTCCTTCCCCAAAGGTCCAAATGCTTCTTTACCAGATTACAATAAAATTGCGACTGCTTTCTTTTTAAATCTCAGAGTGGGCACATATTGTAATCGAGGTGTAGATTGTCTAACTATTACTAAATTCATTAGAGTTTCTGAACCTAATTTTATTTTGGGCCAAAGCATTGATCTGAAGCCAAATTATGGACTGGGAAACAAGTTATAATTTTTCAAAAAATGATTTTCTTGCTTAGGCTGCCATAGAATGTGTGTCTAATTTTTTTATATTAAATATACTGTTATACAATGTATAATGCCTTATTCATATTTAAGTTATCAGCAATAGGATGCTATTTAATAAACTTTCAATCCCCATATGGGTATTGGTTGGACAACAGATATACAATTTGTAGCAGGATAAAAAGTTGCAAGCATTATGACAGTGCTAATAAAGGAAGATTTTGGAAACCCAGAGGTTATTACTTAGGCGATCAGCTTCCATGGACAAATAGAAGCTGATTTATGTTTATGTATTTTTATTGGATTCAGTCATTGGGATTGTTGAAATGTACATAATCGGTCCTATATTGCTGTCTATGTGGCACTATTCCATAGCGACATGTTATTCAGTAACAGTAGGTTATGATGATATTTTTAAACTTAGGCACAACTGTTCACAAACATCTATTTTGATATTAGTTGAGATAATTAACATCCTACTTTTGAAAGTATGTTTTTCCTCAAAGGTCAGTTTTCCTTCCCCATTTATTTAGCAGTTTAGTAAATGAGGCAGTGTCAATTGTCAATTTATAAAGTCCACGTCATATTCTGTTTTCCCATTTTCTTTAAGTGCATTCCATTCTTGAAAAAGAAAATCCATAAGAAACACCAGGGGAACACAAAAAATACTAAGTCATATTCTGTGTAGGTGATTTCCTTTTTACTTCCATAGAAGTTCCCTACCATATCGTATTTAAGTTTGTAAATGCATCTCAATTTGGGGCCGAATATGTGTTGATAGATGAATGAACTCTCATTTTATTAGAACCAATAATTAAAATAAATCAAATTATTTTTATTTTCATCCTTGTTAACAATGAACTTTTGTAGAATATTTTTGGTACCATAAGCTCGGGGACACGTTAACATTTTCCAGTATTTAGCTTACAAGTGGTCTTCAAACTACATCATTACGCATTGACATTGTCGAGTCATAACCTCAGCGGTAAAATGGACACTACATTATGGAGAGATGTGCAGAGCATTTTAGAACTGATATTTATTCTCCCCATCTTAATACTAGATCAGCAGGACCTTTCTTATTTTCCTTGATTGTGTAAGTAGCAAGTAAGATACATGTAAAAGCGATGTGAAAATTGTAAGAGATATCAGTTTTTTTTCATGGCTGGGAAATTATTTGAAATATGTGAAATAATTTGAATAGTGAGTATGCAAGGAATGCTTAGAAGATTTTCCCATTTACAATCCTAAGATGTACTTAGGATTTTCCCATTTACAATGTTTATGATTTTAAAAACAGTACATTGATTTACAAAAAATGTAATGTATTTTAAAAAGATCTGATCAATCCTATACATATATACATAATGTGTGTGTGTGTGTGTGTGTGTGTGTAAATATATGCAAAATTAAATTGGTTGGCCAGATGGGAGAATGAGGGAAGAATGACTTTTCTATATTTTGCCCCTAAACCACATAAATTCTAACTATGTACTTTAGGACATGGTTAAATGCATGAGTAAAGCAAGATACATGACTATCCAAAACTTTTTTGAAATCTAAGTATTGTACTTATTTCCAGTCTCAGCATTGTGATGGAAATGTCATGATGGCATTATTTTTCTGGACTGCTTTGGTGGCCCAATTGCTGTGCTTTTTTGACCCGCCATGTGATGACTTGGGTTCACAGTCTTTCATTTCCTGGGCCAGCCAGAACTCTGAGTGCTGAGAGGGGGCCAGGAGGCCCCTATCGATGGAGGGGACGCCTCATGCTGCCAGCAGCCACCTTTTTGACTGTTGGGGTACTGTCCTGAGACTTTCTAGGGGATTCCCATCTAGTTCTCTTGATGGCAGCAGAAATGAGAGACTTTGAAAAGACAGTTTTCTGAAATATGTATAGTTAGAAGAAGTCACTACCTTTCAGTCAGAGACTCATGTTGCTGAAGTGGTTTGGTGTTAATAGGAATTCTGGAAAAACCATTTATTTACTTCAGCAGGTGTATACAGTTAGCTTTCATCTGTTACAAACAAGTTTATAATTTTATTGATCCCGGGTGCAATGATATTTTAATCCAGGACCTATTGCTGGCTGCCCGGTACATGTCATGGATTGTTTAAAAAATCTCACTTTTTCACCCTATGTAATATGTTATTTGGCATATGGAGAATTTTCAGAATGTGCTTGCGTATTCTTGAAGAGATTTTTACCACCTTACTTCAAACTTACAGGTTTTATTTTTTAAACACTCAGGACTCTTTTCAAATCAAATGTCTTTCTCTTGCCTTTCTCTCATTTTGTCTTTAATAGTTACTCCATCTTGGTCATCTTCCACCACACCCACCCCTCCAGTTTCCCATTCTAGTGGCATCTTCTGGTCCTTTGTATTCTTTGATCTACTAACCCAAAGAAAACACTTTTAAAACCTATTTTTTCCTGGGACTGTTCCAAAAACCCTTCTGCATCATCTTATTCTTTTGTCACTTTCAAGACCTTCTCTTCCACATACTGCAGAAAGTTGGGGGAGATCAGGGGCCAGGGCAACTGAAGAGTGATTCTTTATCAGCTAATTCCCAGTAATGATTAATTTGGTTATTTTAGTGACAATGGAGATGCACCAGTTTTCTGTATTACAAGAACTGGCACGCGGATGCCAACAGATTTTACTAGGCTGAAAGATGTCCCTTCAAAAAGGGAAAACATTTAGTGAATATAATGGATGAATTTCAAGGAAGCCTTTGCTGCTTATCATAAATAACAGTGGATACTTGTGCTTAATAACAGAGCATTTGAGGCTGACGTGGACCAAAACATATCAGCATTCCTAACTGACAGGTGCTATGTTTGGGCATAGAAGATTGCATTTTATTCTTGTTTGAAATGATTTCTAATGAAAGCCATTTTTCTTTTAGACATTATTATTATTATTATTATTATTATTAATAATATACATGGAAGCCTACTAACTACCGTGTTTCCCCGAAAATAAAACAGTCAGACAATCAGCTCTAATGCGTCTTTTGGAGCAAAACGTAATATAAGACCTGGTCTTATTTTACTATAATATCAGGCTCGGTCTTTATACTATACTATACTATACTATATTATACTATACTATACTATACTATACTGTACTATACTATACTATACTATAATACTGGGTCTAATATAATATAACATAATATAATATAATATAATATAATATAATATAATATAATATAATATAATATAATACTGAGTCTCAATATAATATAATGTAATACTGGGTCTTATATTAATTTTTGCTCCAAACGATGCATTAGAACTGATTGTCCGGCTAGGTTTTATTTTCGGGGAAACAGGGTAGCATTTTAAAATTAGAATTTCAAGATGTAGCCCATAGAACAACTTCAGCAATTGGCAATTTATGTTCATATATCACGAGGGCCTAAATAAAATAAAAGGATAACTTCTACATAGCCACCAACTGGTAATAGGATCAGTTTCACCAGCCAGTTGTCAGACTCGACTTCTATCACGGAACTTCTAACAGGTGGCCCCTGTATAAAAGAGTGTAGAACAAGGGCTATGAACTGGTAGCCCGAGGGCCACCAATTAGCTTAAAAAAAAAAAATGGTGTGATTGCTGGCTTCTTTTGCAAATGGGAACTCTGATAACACTGGGCTCACATGCCCGTGTGCCTACCCGACCCCCACAAGGCAATGTCGTGTTGGTGGGTGCAGTGGGGCCGCGCCCTCTGTGGAGTCTTGCTCTGCGGTTCACCACGGTACAAACCCCTCATGTTTTTTTAACACGTGGTCCATTTCACTCATCACTTTACATTGGTTGTTCCTGTAGTTCTGTGAATTTGCAAATCCTGGTGTAAATATCAATATAAACACACATAACATGGGTTTTCTTTGGATGGAAAAATTTTGTAAATAAATAAGTCTCGTAAAATCATTTAGCCAGCCAAATCATTATCATGGAAATAAAGAAATTGAATAATGTCTTATTGGTTTAGAATAATATATGATGTGTATTCATCTCTATATCTATATATCTATGTGCATATATGCATATGCTATAATTTCTGAAAACAGGGTAACTAAAGATGTTGAGATGAAAAATTACCCATTGTAGTATATTTACTGAAATCTGGTCATAAAGGTCTTTTTATTTCTACACTCCAGGTGAAATTCAGTTAAATAACAGAGGAGCCGTTGGCTATCGTCAGTTGTTTTCAAAATCTCCGTTAGTAGGTCATATTCTTCTCTCCATAGCATAATCTAGTCTCAATGTTTGCAAAATGTCTACAAATCTGAAGCTGCTTATGATTTTCCATACTCCAGGCTCTACAGCGTCGTGCAACAGGCATTGATCTTTCCCTCATGCAGTAATAAGCTAGAAGCATTTTTCAAGCCTGGGCACTTTACTTGCTTGATTATCATCAAGAACAAAAGGAAATGCATTTGGCCAAGGTCAGCGTGAGGGGAATGCTAAGACCTGTGCCAGAAAGCCTTCTGCTCTTCTGGTTCATTACTGCCACCCATTTGGCTCTGGTCTTCCCTGATTTAAGATATGAAGTGTGTTGATGTTTCCCACTGCCAAGGCAGTCATTGTACTCTGAGTCTGTGGGTCGATTCCATCTTTTTAAGTACAGCATTTCATTCATAGAATCTTAGAACTGGAAGAGCGCTTAACACGTGATGCAGCTCATTCATCTGCTTCCAGGCAGGAGAGCAATAAAAATGTCTCGGAAAGGGAATGGTTTTCTTCATTTGTCAAGTTTCCCAAGGATGGGGACCTATGGTCTTTCTTTCTTAATATTCAGTGTCCAAATAGAATTCTCTTTAGTCAGTTGTTCTTAATATCTATCTGAGGTTTTCCCAGAAAATCAAATGTTTCCTCATATGTTGTCCAGGATGAAAAATTAAATTCTGCTGTCATACATTTCAGCGACTTCTTTTTTTTTCAGTGCTTCATGCTGTTTTGTTGTCTTCAAGTTTTCTATATCTTTCCAAAGTAATCATATACTAGTGCATTAAAAAACATGACAAACAAAAATTATTGACAAGTATACATTCCAGGTTTAGAAGTATCAAAAGAAAAAGAAACAAACAAACAAACAAAAACTCCTGATTACTACATGGCTATAATGCACATTATAAATTTAATTATTTATTCACTTAGTACGTTTGAGACTTACTATGTGGCAGGCATGTGATATATACATGACGAGCAATACACAATTAAAGCATGTGCCAAAATCTTTTGGCTATATTTTGATCCTTTGAAGCTGTTTCACTTAGAATGTCTTTCTTCACCAATTTGTCAAATTAATCTGGATATATGTAATAAATAAAATACCTTGATGTTTGATTTTAGTCCAAATTGTGTTTCAAAAATAGAGAGAGACCCTGTTGACAGGAAAGACTAAGAAAAGGTGGTTTGGGAAATTGCAAGGAGCGTTTCATGGGGAGGGAATTCTACCTCCTCCGACGTGAAGCAGGCACACTTGAAATCTTTGCTCCCAGGACCTAGCCTTGAGCTGCCTGTGACTAGAAAGTGTGTTTGTCTTTTCTTGGCACACTTTGGGATTTAAAGGTTCCTTCGAGCATCGTGGACCCTTCTGAAGGTGAAGCAGTATTCTGCCATCTTTCCCCTCATGTAGCAGGGAACTCTAGCAGGAAATTCAAGACCTGCTTCAAGTACAGGCTTTCCTCAGCTAAGACCTGGTGTATTTAGCATCTGGAAATATTAGTGTTTTCTGTATGCTCTCACACACTCTTCATACATCCTAATTTAAGAAGAAAAGTACGGGCTGTAGACTACACCCTGCCACAACACGTTAATGTACAGTTTTCTTACTGGCGTTCAGAGTATGCACTTCCCCAATTGTACTTTTCCTTGGCAGAAATTTTTGATATGTTTAGATTGACTTATGTATAACTCTCCCCACATCTTGAAGCTATATATCAATTAACCAATGCATCTGGAGTAGCTCTTTATTAAAATCTAGATGCTCAGAGTAGTAAAATAAAAATGCGATTGAACATTGGTCTTGAAAACTAGAGGTAAAAAGAAAAATGTCTTTTCATATGCTTATTGTCTACAACAAATCAAGCTGAATTTCTAGTCAGCGTGTAGGAGGATTCTGAAAGTATGCAAGAGATCAAAGGATGATAAATGGAAATTAATTGTACAGGACATGTTACTTATTTAGTGGGTCTGTTGTTACTCTTTTCATATTTGTCTTTATTTTAGTGAACATATGATGTACATATAAGTGCTTTATTATCACTGCCACTCTTGCTTTTCCTACCTCAGGGGTTTTTCTTTTTTTCCCCACAAAGTCTTGAATCCCTCAACAGTGTCATTTGTCAACTGTGGGGCACACGAAAAAAAGTGTATTTTAATTAGCTTGAAAGTGTGCCCGCCACGGCTGTGTGCTATTGTGGACCTCTCAGGGCTTATGGCAATGGGAAAGGTTCTTCTGTGCATGTTTTCTCCACTTCTGACTGTTTATAAGATTTATACTGTTCTCTCAGCGCTCCTCTTGTTTTTCTTCTCTTTTTCTCTATTCACGTTCCTCACAAATATTGAACAGCATAGTTGGCAGATGAATGAGGGTTGGAGATGATCTGCAGAGTTGGCTGAGAAGGGGATGAAGCCATTATGTTGTCTTTATTTCATAGCACACCCTGTATCAGCCCATTCTAGAGTCTGTCTGTAACTCCTGTTTTTTTTTGTTTGTTTGTTTTTTATGGTCCTTCATGACTTCACATTTTAATTTAGTCTTTTCAGACTGCAATAGCAGAATAGACACTCTATGGTATAAGAAACAAGCGTCACAGTGTCCCAAGAAAAGTTCTCCCTGGTATGAGGTTCAGGCTTGTGTGCATTCATGTTATATTATCATTTAATTTCTATTGAACTGATGTTTGTCCCTACATATTTTATGTGTGAGGTATAATTTCCGTTTCACGTGACCTGCATAGCATGGTCTTTGTACTAGATTTACTTTCTTTCAAATCTCAACTTTGTCCAGTCATAATCACCAGAATAATATTATTAAGCATCGTACATCACTTTGATACCTTGTAATTGGTTCTCTGAATTTCTGCCTCAGTCTGGTAATGCAGTTCTATTACCTTTGCTGAGTTACTAACAAATTAGTCAGGACGTAGCATTTTTACTTATTAAAATCACCGTAAGCTTCTCTTTGGAGCTTCATACATGGGCTCTTCCTAGGTTGCCGAGGTGATCTAGAGTCACATATGTTGAACCAAATGACCTCCAGACTCACCGCCACCTTTCTCTGTCACCTACCGTGTTTCCCCGAAAATAAGACCTCTCCAGAAGATAAGCCCTAGCATGATTTTTCCGGATGACATCCCCTGAACATAAACCCTAATGCGTCTTTTGGAGCAAAACTTAATATAAGACCCGGTCTTATTTTCGGGGAAACACAGTAGTTCCTTTTTATTTTTTAAACGTATATTCTCTTTAAAATCTGTGTTGGCTTTTTTTGGTAATGAGACGCCACTCTATTCCTCTCCACAGAGTGAAACGGAGTAACTGGCTCTCAACCCAGCTACTTGTAAACCAGCTTGGTTGATTTCATATTTAATTCATTTTTACAGGGCGTTGAATTTTGCATAAATAATATTTGTGCTTCTGTTTACACAGAGCATCCCCATGGGGTGCTGTGCACTGTTATTACTGTATTATTGTGTTAAACTTATTGCTGCCAGTGTCACATTTAATTGTGAATTAGTAGAAATACTTTTCCTGACACTGACGAGCAGCCACATTGCACGTGCTTACCCACTGATCATAACTTTATTCACATGAGAAGGCGGTTTTGGAAAGGATAAAGGGAAGAGGCACCAGGATTAAACAGTAGTAACAAGAGAAAACAGAGTTTGGATAGACATAAGTTATAGCAGTCTCTTTTCCAGTAGTTTATGAAATTTTTAACAGGCAAAAAGAAGGAAAGGGAAGCTATTTTTTTTTTTAATGCAGTCTCTGTGTTTCACAAATGCAGGCCAAGCATTCTCTCTCTCTCTCTCTCTCTCTCTCTCTCTCTCTCTCTCTCTCTCTCTCTTTCTCCAAGCAAAGTAAGAAATAGTACCTTTTGAATAGGCGATTTCCTTTAATTACATCGGGTAAATGATAATAGTAGGTATTGCATATTTAATGTAATGTTCTGGATGCCCCTTTTTCTTTCTTTCTTTCTTTCTTTTTTTCTTTCTTTCTTTCTTTCTTTCTTTTTCCCTTCACAGCCACCTCATCTTGAGCAGAAATAAAGGGTTCAGGGCTTGTCAGCGTCAGTTTATAGATAGCTGTTTAAAAATAATGAGATATTGGGTATTGTAAGGCTCAGGGCCGTCTTGCAAGACTCATTTGTTTCCATTCACCTTTTGTCAGAATTGAAGACAGAAGACATTCAATTAAAACTTGTCACCTGTTGCAGATGACCTAATTTGTACTTGTATGTGCCATAGATTAGGATGAAGCAACTTCACCCCGATGGAACAACCTTTCTCCTGCAAAGTATTTTGTCTATGGTTATTTCAAATTTCTTTCATTTTGATGTCGCCTGTAATCCAGATTATAAATTTAGCATATGTGCCTCTGAACCAGCCAAGAGCAGCGAATCCCACCTTGAAAAAATGGTGGGGCTTCTTTGGGGTTGTGTCCTATGCACAGAAATGTGCAAATGTATTTTGGATGCAAGTTGAGTCTGAAACAGAGGGAAGCCTTTGTAATTTCCTAGGCAAGCCTCACATGTTTAATAGTCCAGATAGCTATCAGGAGACCAAAACGAAAGACTTCCCCTTGCTAATTGTTAATTCATCTGTAGAGCAAGGAAGCTTTAATGTGAGTCATGGCTTTTATCTCTTTTAGTGACTGAGGACTTAGTATAAAAAAAAAAAGTTCACCTAATGGATATGCATTTTCTCTCCCAGTGTGATTTTTTCCCCCCCTGTTAGTTCAGCAGATCTCTCAGCGTTTCCACATGCGATCTAGCAATTTGCAAAGTTCCTGAGTTGTCATGATATTCCAGCAGGAATACATGTAACCAGGTGTCTGTGGAAAAGCCTGGGCCTTTGTTCTGAACTGTAAAATCACACTGCTTCTGTGGCCCGGACAAAACAGCCCTTGTTTACAGCGAAGTCACATTTTAAGGATAAACAAGGAGAAGGAAATTAATATCTCTGGGTTGCGGCCTCAGTGCAAAAGCAGAGTGACTGAATCTTTTTAGCACTTTTGGTTTGCGTTCAGTCTTACAGCTATATACTTTTCTAAGTGAGGTCACCAGATGGACTGATAGATGCAAAATGACTCGCCTTTCCATTGCATAAAGAGATTCATTTCCCCCTACTTGTTCATCATTCCGTTACCTTTTTGCATGCACCCCATATCATGACATGAATATTGTTTACCTCCATAACCGGGTTTTGTCTGGCCGTGCTTCTGCTTTTCGTACATATGCCAAATGCCCTTTCCCCAAAACAGAGTTCAATGGCAGAGAAGCAGTTCAAACACAGAGCTTAAGAATGTGGGTTCCGCAGCCATTTTCCCCAACTTTCCTCCTGGCTCTGCCTCTTGCTATTTTCAGTTTTCTCCTTTGTAAAATGGGATATTAATAGTCCCCCACCTTATTAAGATTGCTGTAAGGATTAAATGTGTTGATACAGGTACAGCCCATTGCCTGGAATATAGTAAGGTCTTGACAACCCAGGACTGCTAGGAACTGGCTCCTATTTTGGTTTATTGGAAGACACTTCATGTAGGGATTGATTCATTCAATTAATGATGAAGACGTTGCTCGGTAAGGAGATGAAGGCATGAGGAGGCAAAGACTGCTGCAACAGGAAGAAAGGAACTCAATCATGACACCTTGTTTTAACACCACCACTGTCTACCGTGAGAAGGGACGGTACCAGTTAGAGAAGCGATCTAGGGCTTGGCGTGCTTTATTTTCTCAGCTGATCCTCAGAATTTAAAATGGTTAGATTCTCCCTGGAGTATACGAGTGAATACACAAATAATTGTCACTCATCACCTTACCTAGAAGCCTATGAATATGCACAAATCCTCTGGCTTAAACTGGTACACTGTCGAGACATTGTCCCCACAGAGAACCCCGTCCAAGGTGGCCACTAAAATACCCTCTGTGGTGTCTGCCACTGCTCATCTGCCTCTGCTTCTTGTCCTATAGTTCCTCCAAGGAATGTCTCCATCCTCTGTTCATCATGGTTCCTTCACAGAAATCTCGGGAGACTTCTAGAACACTGCTGGGTACTTGAAGGAGTGAAGTTTCCTCACAGAGGAAAGGGAGCTGCGGTATCAGGAAGACCTTTTGTGGAGGAGAAAATGCCCTCCGTCTTCACCTTGTTGTTTCAGAAGTCTTGCTTTTCCAGTTTGCTCTCGGTGCTCAATTACAAGTCACGTTTGATAACAATTATTTAAGTCTTGATTTAGTAGTCATTAAATTCAGTGTCTTTTAAAAATTATTTTTACTTTCTATTTGCATCTTTCTTAAGTATTCCAGGGGTCTGTGTAATTCATGTTTTTAGCAGACCTTTGTTTGGGAACATTACAAAAGGCATGCATTTAATATAGGAGAGTAAGCTAAGGTATCTGAGTAGTTCTCTGAAGGGAAGATCTTTTATTATCCTATGAAATGACTTTGTGCTCTTAAAAATGTGAAAAATACTTTTGACTTTGGACTATATAATATGAAAATTTGCATTTGAGCATAAAATGTAGACTTAAAATTAGCTGACCTAAGAAGACCTTGTGCTGAACTGTTTTACTTCTTTTGGCGTTTATTTGCCTCACAGCATATTTTTTTTCCTCCTTGCCTTATTCTGGCTTTCTCAATTTTGTAAATTCTGACAATGTATAAGATTTGTAATTCCCTCGTGGCAGTGTAGGCACATGCAGTGTTTGAAAGAAGAAGCAATGTGAAACGTTCAACTTGGTAGGTAATGCCAACTATTAAAATCTTTTATTAAAAAAAAAAAGAGATGATGGCAGTCTCCACATGAATAAAAATCTAGCTGCCTTAATTAACTTCAAATCCTGTCAAACACTGAACATTGTGGGTAGCTTATTTCCTGGGAGAAATTTTATTTTTAAACTTTTTAAACACTGGCTTACAAGAGAATTTGAAACAGAAATCGTTTGTATTTAAAATTGTAAAGATGTAAACAGGCAGGCTTTGTCACCTTCTTTGGAAATATTTAGATTAGACTGATGTTTGTTTATATCACATCTGGATTCCCCAGGCTCTAATCATAAATACTGCTGTTTTTCTTTGTTCCTTTCTGCTAAAATAGTTAGCTTTAACTGTATCAGGTTAATTGTATGATTATCAATTCTCTACTCAGCTTTGGATTGTGTACTTATAACTAAACTCAGGGAAAACATCCTTTTTTTTTGATAGAATTTGGATTGGTTTCTGTATCTATTCTAAAATAGTCACATACCTAAATGATATTATTCCTGAGAGAGATGAGCAGTAAGTTTAATGGGATACCAAATATTTCCATAAATCACTTGGACATCAAATAGAATCATTATTTGGCTTGTATTGTTTGAATGATCTTACCACTCCATCATACCTCAAATCTGTTTACCTACAACGGAGGCAGGCTAAACTATCGAACAATATGGAAATAGATATTCAATAAGTGATCATGATGCAAAATGCATTTTAAATAGAATAATAGAGCAATATTGGAACACAATTATAGTGACAACTTCCTCATTTTCCTTGTCATTTTAAGGTCTGTCAAATATTTTCATAATGCGTTTGTATACTATCCAATTATTTTAATATAATATTAGATCCTGACAGCAAAACATTCGGGAGGATACTGTCTTTATATTTGGAAAAGCAAATAAGTTAAACTCATCAAAGTTTACAGAGCTAGTTAACAAAAGAACGGGTCAAAAAAAAAAACAAAACCCCTCAACCATCTGACTTGCGGACCATGCTTTATTTTAAACATATTTTTTGTTACTATTTAAAAATAATTTATTATGTTATAACATATAGCTTCTTTGTGACTCATATGCAGTGTAATTTTCAGTGCATACTTAGACACTACCTAATTTCTTTATTTTTTGATATTTGTTTGTCTAAATCTACTTCATTGCTCTTCACTTGTCCTTCTGATTTCATTTAAACTCTGCTCTGATGTTTCAGTATGAGATGTCAGGCTTTTCCTAGACCAAGTATATGCTTGTGTGTTTCACTAAAAGATAACCAACTCTTAAAGTAGTATTATTAAGATAATGTGAAAAATTGTGTTTTTCTTTATTTTGTGGATTAATCCTTAACCTTTGAGTACATATATTCACCTTCAGGATTCACATACCTGTATATCAACCTTTCCCAAACTGTTTCGTATAACTGAGATAACCCACAGCTCACATGATATTAATACATATTCCAAACACCGGATCCTTGGTTAACTTGGTTTGCAAAACCTTATATAGGCTATACCTCCCTCTGAGAGTTTTATAGAGGTCATTTGCATATTAAAAGCTCTGAGAAACCCTTCAGTAAAATAATATGGATGCTGCTGTTAAATCAAATCTATGTTCTAAATAGTTTGAGAAATGCTAAAATACGTGCAATGAATTACTTGGTTGAATTTATTAATGGATAGTGTTACAGTGTTCTATTAAGTAAGATACCACCTAACACTGCAAAAAGAAGCTCTCACCTCACTTTTTCTCCCTCGCTTTTTATTTGATACAGATTTTCATGGTCGTGTTCTAAACTTTACAATTACAGACTGGACACCAGATTTATTAACAAGCTCTTCCCCACCAATCCCCCATATAAATGAACGTTCCTTGATTTTTAATCCGTTTCTTTTCCTTTGGCTCTTTCCTTAATCTTTTAAATGCACTGCCAGCAAACACTCCCTGAATCTTGACCCAGTCCATCACTCTTTGGAAGAAAGTTTTACTAAAGCCAGTCCACGCGTGCCTTCTTCCTAGCTTCACCCTTCAGCGCTGCTTTACTAACATACCCCTGCTTTAACATCCTGGCCTTCTGAGTTCTTTCAGGAAGCCCCTCTTTCTCTCCTGTGTTCAGTCCAAACTTGCTCCCAGTATTCTGTCATTTGAAAGAGCAGACAATTGTGTGCCAGAATGTAAATAACATTCTCCTTCTGAGACATGTGGACATGAAAATATGGAACAATCCTTGCATCTCATCTGGTGTAGTATAATTCCGGCTTTCCACGGCATGTAGGTGCTTTCAGTGCAATTCGGTTCCAGAGGTCCTTATTGACTCCTCTGGCAGACTGCACACAGTTGGGCAGCTGGTCTACTGGTCTACCTGAGCCTACACATTGAGCTTCTGGGGGTCATCGAGAAAGAGGATACAAATTGCCATTGTCTTTGAGAAACGGTTTCTCTGTATTAATTCACATGAAAACATGCCTTTTCTTTGATGTGTAAATGTGACTTTGATGGCCTTACATAAAATATCTTTTGGGTTTCTTGTCCCCTGCCTGATTTGGTTTCCAACCACTGCCCATCTTGGTTTAGCCACCACTTGTTTTATATTCCTCTAATACCCCTGACTCATTCTGCCTTCTGTCTCCCTAGCACCCATGGGTAATACTCTCTATGTATTTGATTGGTCTCAAAGAAAAGCATCTCAACAGTAAACTGTCTTTGCCTACAGGGGTGCGTCTGGACAGAGTACGTGGCGGTCGGCAGAAGTACAAGCGCAGAATAGACGCGGAGAACAGCCCATACCTGAACCCTCAGCTGGTTCAGCCAGCCAAAAAGCCATGTGAGTACAGCAGACATGTCTGGTTTCCCAGCTCTGTGTGTATCCAGTTTTGGAATGCCCATCGCTACTGACTCCAAGAAAGCTTGCTTTTGAGGGGCCGTGACTCCATTTCCTAGGATTACCTTTGAGCAGCAATAGCAATTCAGCTAATGATCTTTTTTTCTCCCCCTGTGTTTTTTTTCCCTCTTACCCGTTTTTTTCCCCTAGTCATTTTGTGGAAGCATAAGCATATTAAGGTGTAGCTCATACAGTGCGAATTTTACATTTACTGGTTATCTTTATTTTCAGAGGTACATAAAATGGATCATACTGTGATCATTAGTTCATTGGAGCTGTTCGTTTCAGATTTCACAAGAAAGTGATTTTTGTAGTTTTCACTAACTAAATGACTTTGACTGCTCAACCTCCCAATGAAAATACATTAGGAGCTTCATTAATTTGGAGCTATAGGAGGTTAACACACTTGCTTGCAATAGATTAAAACAAGAATGGGCCCTACTAATAACAAGCATAGGTTGATGGTTCCATCTCAGGTGCCCTTATGGGCAGTATGAATTGTTTTTAAAGAGCCCATGGTTTTATAATGCCAAGTTGCAATTTGAAAGGATGACGAGCACGTTGCTAAAATGCAAGCCCCATTCTCTTTGTCATTAACTAAAAAGAGCTGGAATATAGATTGAGGCAATAACTGTATCCCATTTTCTGAAAACTCAGTTCATGGCTGTCGTGCAACAGAGCTAGCTAGCATTTTAGGATGTTTATGCAAAGAGTTCATGTTAGGCCCTGGGAAGTGCCGTCGTGGAAACAGTTCTCACATTTAGCTATCTTAGATTCCGAAGACACCAGCAGCACTCACTAGAGGATGCTGCATCTATAGCAGTTCTAGAAAAGATGCAGGTAATTTTTGCTCTACTTTCAAGAGAAGGGAAAAACGTGTCCGCTTCTAAATTCAGATTCTCCAGGAGGGGTCGCTGCTGTGCATCGTACATGTGGGCATATGGGGATGAGTTAAATAAATAAAACAGACCCTGAACTGTAAATGAAAGGACACTTTTGCTATGTCAAAGGAAGAACAACCAGTTTTACATAAAATTAAAGCTTGAGTGAACATATGGCATAGTTTCCTTTTGCCTTTCCAAAAAACATTATGTTGATTATACCTTCAATTGTCCAATCTGGCATCTTTTCCTCAGCCTGCATAAGCTGTTTGGCATTCTGCAAATACAATCTAGGACGGCATTAAGCAGATTTTGCACATTATAATAAAAAAAAAAACTTTTTGATAATACAATAAAATGCAATAAACACTAATGCTTAATTTCACTAGAGGTTTCGTTTTCCTGGATTCAGTAATACACAGACTGCCCGTTTCTCATTCATTTTACACAAACATTGACTATCCCCATTGATAGTTTCCTCTACTGAGAGAAAAACGAGCATCAGCCCATTTCTAAGTCCACATTGGTAGAGGAACATCTATGGTTTTCTGTGCAAACCTGAGAAATTGGGAAGTGACTTGTCAAGTATCTTTAAGAAGATTACAGCAATTTCAGTGAGCTTCATTTGTCTGAGATAAAGAGGACTTCTAATAAATCATTACTCATTATCTCAAGGCCTCTGTGTTAATTTTCCTGAGTCCATCCAATTAGTGTGTTTTTGTAACAAACATTTATAAAACTTAATTTTCAGATCCTGTCAGATAAGTGTCAGGAGACTGCACAGGCTTTGCAGAGAAAGTGGCTGGGGGAGATTTCTGGACCCTGACTGATTGTGTACCACAAAAGCCCAAGAATGAAAATTGAGTTTTATTGATTCTAATTAGGGAAACATTAAATAAGATTTACCTAGAAACCGTGCTGCCGGCTATTCCATGTTCTGAATGATAGGAATTTCTAAGCTTTAACCCAGTTTCTCTGAGCCCAAGTCAAGTATCCATTGACTTGGGTAAAACAGGTAGCATTTTTCTTGTACTAAAAAGAAGCAAACTCAGGATTTCCTTTGGTTACATTTTTGTGCCTTTTCTTTTTTGCATTTTCTTC
Organism: Rhinolophus ferrumequinum; assembly: GCF_004115265.2. NCBI lineage: Eukaryota > Metazoa > Chordata > Mammalia > Chiroptera > Rhinolophidae > Rhinolophus > Rhinolophus ferrumequinum. The sequence goes on along the minus strand of NC_046310.1, from coordinate 8,472,607 downwards.
TAATCCTGAGAATCTAGTAGTTGCTGACAGGTTTTGTTGCATTGTCAGAGCAATGAAAGTTGAAACTTTTCCAAGCGTAACTGAAAATACAGGGTGTTGTTTCTATAGCATATACAAGAAAAAAATGTCATTCTTTGCAGATCCTGCAAATTAAAAAAAAAAAAAAAGAATTCCTATTTAATGTTTTGTTTTTTTCCGTAGAAAATGGTATTTGGGAATATTTCCTCCCAAATTTGCATTTTCAATTTGATCATAATTGAATATCACTGCTTCTGAATGGCTATCTGTTGATTATTTGCAATAAATATAATTCCTATGGCAGCTATACAAATAACATTTTGAAATACGTCAGGAAAATTGCTAATTATAGCTTGGATAAATCTCCTTGTTACTGTGTTAAAGGAGAATAAAAGAATGCTGTGTTTTCAATTCTAAGGTCAGGGAGTCTTTCATTTTAGTTTAAAAAGTTAAAAACTTATAGTGAAAGGAAAATGATCTAGTAAACACAGAAGCAACTTTGGCTGCACTCACAAAACTCCCATTTCATGCCCTAGTTTTGTAGAGTAATAGTACATAGAACACTAAAATATTTGGGTTTATTCCTACCCATTTCTATGTCCTCACTTAGCAGAAAATATAAAATCTAAAGCTACTCACAGAAATTGAGACTTGGGCCAACAAGACAAATCATTCTGTTAGCAAGGCTTTACAACCCCTTCCATAAACTCTCTCATGCCCCTGAGCAATAAAACACATTCGATGTGATGCTTTCCATTTGTCTCTAGTGTTTATTTTATGAAGGATTTTAAAAACATCTATCACAAATTTTAGACAGATAAATCTGAACCAGAGAATGAACTAAAGACAACAGATGAAAATAGAGGAATAAAGAAGTAGACACTCCAAAGAGGAAAATGCTGTAACGTTTAAGTAGGGGTATTTTTCTGGAAACTGCTATTGGCTATATTTGGAAGATCGGTTGGGTGTGTGGGGCTGGGGAGAAAGGAAAGAAATTCCTATTTAATGCATTCCACAGAGATGGAGTTATATAGTCAGTAATTCACCCAGGCAGAAGGCCCTGACCTTTGCTCTTCTTTAAAGGAATTAAGATAATTAATGACTTTCATGGCCATTATGACAACGGGCATTAGTAGCTCTTAGCCTTCCACATTATATTCTAGAGTTCAGTGGTTTACTGTGGATTTTTATTTGAAAGCTGTTGTAGGGTATTTAAGCGGCTTCCCCAAATCCCACTTAAGAATCAAAGCGCGCACCCAGAGAGCATCTAACTTCTCTTATCTGTTTGCTAGAAAGAATTCCATTCTCGGGCAGGTGCTTCCTTCCAGCAAAGGCAGGCAGAGCAGAGAAGAAAGGAACGTATTCCGTTCCGAGCGCAGCAGCTTGTCTTGCTACCAGTTTTCCTGTACGCTGCGTCATATGCATATATTGCACCATCACTAGACTAGGTTGGGTTTGTGGTCGGCGATGTGAATTGTTTTTCCAAACACAACATACTTTACGGTTTGTAAAAGAAGGATGATGCTACTAGTGATTTTGTAGTACTCTGGTCTGATCCTGCAGATAACAAGATTGTTTCACATTTGTTGGTGGCTGAACCGGAGAAGATCTATGCCATGCCCGACCCGACTATCCCCGACAGTGACATCAAAGCCCTCACTACACTGTGTGACTTGGCCGACCGAGAGCTGGTGGTTATCATTGGATGGGCGAAGCATATTCCAGGTACATGTTCTGAAAAAAAAAAAAAAAAAAAAAAAAAAAAGGTTGCAATTAATTCCCTCGGTTGTATATGTACAGGTAGGCAAATTGAACATTTTCTCATTAGGCTTTCTTTTAGCCGTTACATGTGTTTTAATGGTAATTTAGAGTTTGGCTGACCCTCACAGAATCATAAACCTTTTCATGTCTGTACCACCTTGAACTCTTGTTAATTATGTTTTCATATATGAAGGTATCCTGGGCAACATAAGATAAAGAGAATATAACTCTTCAAACCATTTCTTTATCTCCTTTAACATTCTGACCGTTCTCCTCAGGAAATACTTCTACTCGTTTTCTTTTCGCGTTCAAACATGTTTTTGTCAGCAGTAGTCTAATGGGCCTTTTTTCCTTTTAAGAATCACTCATTTCATTGTTCATGCTGGCCATTTAAACGGAATTGTATTCACAGTCACAAGCTTTGCTTTGGTTTACAATGAGATATTTACCAAGAATTTATATACAGACATGATGAAAAGAACTGTTAAATTGACATCAGAAGTTTTCTCATATGGTAACTTAAAAGTAATATTTTAAAATGTCCTGTTACTTTTCTTTCTTGACCCATCCTGTAACATCAAGCATATGCCTGATCACAAGTTTTGAGAGCTTGAGTAGTCTACTTGAATTATGATTTTTTTTTTGTCTGAATTTTAATCTCCAAATAGTTTATAAACAAGTTTTTGAACGATGAGCAATGTTTTTCTGGTACAGTTAACTTCTTTCTGTCTCCTTAAACTAGTTTGTCTTTATGCTTTGAATGCTACAGTAATTTCTTTAATCAAATTGATGGAAGTCCCTTTCCCAGCCCACACGGAAACCAATTTATTGGTCATGATACGCCAGCTATGTTGCTAACAGTCGTAACGAACTGTCAGGCGATATCGCAGTGAAGCTAATTTGAAGTCATTAGGTGTGCAGCGTTCAGGCGACAATTTGTTACAGTGGTTAGGAACACAGCTGACATTTCTGAATGGCTTTGTTCGGCGCTGTTCTAGATGAGGCCAAGCAAATTGTAAACTAATTTAAACATCACTCTGTATTATACTAGCTACTTTGTCTTACACTGTTTGCTAATAAAGTACCCCAAATTAAGTCAAAACTAGTTAAATAGGTGAGCTTGAGTGTGTACTTCAGAAGATATCTACACAAGGGTCACTGCCTATAAAAAAAAATACAAAAAACAACAACACAAAAAACAGGATGAGAATTTGCTCATATGGATAGTTGAAACTGCATTTGGATTGTAATCACATCTGTATGACTTTTAGAAGAAGCAAAAAAAGAATATGCTAAAAGATGTTAAGATATTTGGGAATCGTGGCAGTGGGAACAGTAAAGATTGGCTTGAACAGTGTGTGTAAACTTATCTGGAAGGAAGGTGGGGTTTTAAAGCTGAAAGAAACAAAACTAACATTTGTTGAAATGTCCACAATTTTTTAGGTAATCAATGATGTGTTTCTCTGAAAATAAGACTGGGTCTTATATTAGTTTTTGCTCCAAAATATGCATTAGGACTTATATTCAGGGGATGTCATCCTGAAAAATCATGCTAGGGCTTATTTTCCGGTTAGGTGTTGTTTTCAGGGAAACACGGTATATATACAGAGAGTGGCAAAAAAAATGTATACACATTTTAAGAAAGGAAAGCTGTATTGAAATTGTAATACTCAATATATACCGATAACAGAAGGTGAATACAAGTCACTCCTGACTTCTGCAATGACAAGACGTGCTCAAAGTGGTTACCATCAGCGTCCAGACACTTCTGATGATAGCAAACTACTGCTTGAGTGATGTTGACCAAAATGTATATATTTTTTTGGCACCTGGTGTATGCTCATACATTTAAAATAGCATCATTCCATTATTACTACCGAGGGCTTCTGAGCTTTGACACTCTTGATATTTGGAACCAGATTATCCATTGTTCTGGGGACTGTCCTGTTCATGGTGGGGTAGTTAGCAGCATTCTTGGCTTCTACCCAGTAGCGCCCTTGAGTTGTGACACACAAAAATGTCTTCAGACATTGCCACATGTCCTCTCGGGGGCAAAACCGTGCCTCTTGTCCCAAATGAGAATCGCTGTTCCCAACAAGGAATCAGTTATGATTATCATTAATTCAAAGATAGGGAAACTCGAGGTAGAAAGAGGTAAAAACACGCGCACACGTTCCCAGGTAAATGCAGTGTGCTCAATGCATACATTCAGCACTACTTCCTGGAGTTGAATCAGGATATGTCAGTGCCCTGGTTGATTGCTCTCCAAAGAATTGTTTCAAAGTCATAATGATACTATTGTTATTAATCACAACAGCGTGAAACGCTGTGTCACTGTGACTCCAAACCACCCATTACTTCAGAGAACTCTGCCCAAGTTCCACCTGGATTAGGGATTTGTTAAGTCAGAATTTGGGTGTTGTACAGACGTTCCATAAAAAGGACCAATACAACTCAACACCTCCTTCCAGTGTTCTCTGGGAAGCAAAAGTCAGTGCCGAATCTGTGGGTCCCATTGTGCATCGAAGTAGAAATGTCAGTTTACAAAGGAACTTGTCCCAGAAAAGGGACTCTAGTGACTTTTCTGAAAACAATAACTTTAAATAACGATGAGTCACAGCGGTTCCAGTGGTGGAAGCAATTCCTATACGGTTATGTGTTCAGTGTTAAGCTGAGGCTTAGAATTGGTGGGGACTGACGTTATTCTCTCTCTGTAGAAAATGCCAGAAGAGGTCATTGTGGAGTGACGATTCAGAGCTCTGGTTTCCCTGACACCCCGAAGGTGCTTTCAAAGCAAGGGGTATCTTGGCTTTTCAGAAAGGGATTAGCAAAACAAGAATTCACTGGAATTCTTTTTACCTTTTTAACAGTAATTGTGCACACAGTGTTTTGAGGTAGAAGGATGCTGTGTTGCTTTACCCTGGATTCTGGGAGGTCGGGCACAGCTGCAGTGTGGGAGAGGGGTACGAGGACAGAAAAATAGGAAGACTAAAGGCACATTACTGCCTTGCTAAAAGTGAAATCGTGTTCTTGATAACATGACCCAGCCCTGATAACTTCAAAACTCTTTGTTTGGTTACACTAGTGAAATGTCTACACACACACACACACACACACACACACACACACACACACACAAACACACACAAACAAAATTATAAGCCTTTCCTCTCTTGATCCTGTTCTCTCTCTCTCTCTCTCTCTCTCTCTCTCTCTCTCTCTCTCTCACTGCCCCCCCCACCACACACACACACTTTTTAAGAATTAAGTTTAACATCTAAGATAAGATCAGTAGTCTTTGTGCACTACTGGGGACATACTTTTTGTATACTTGCTTTTGCTATATAAAAAAAGTGAAGAATGCAGCAAAAGAAAATATTGAAGAAAAATACATATGGAGTGGGCCTTTTTTTTATCAGTAAATAGAATTAGTTCACTTACTTTAATAAATCATATAAATGGAAAAGTGTGTTGTTATGAAACATGACCATACTTTATCTATAGGAAGAAAAAAAAAAGATCACAAAGGCTTTAGAAAACGCTTGACTTTAGTTGGAGGAGCATAAGGGCACAAGAACAGATGATGGTACCCTAATAGCCCTTTTTAAGAATGACAGGGTGCCGCCATTAGCATCCTTTTATATCCTTGGAAATTGCTCATGCCTCGCTTTTCTGGTTCCTATCTGCCTGACTCTTTTTTATTTCTCTTTCAATTTCGTCCGCGCTCGGATAAGCGCATGCTAACACAATATGATTGAGCTGTAAAATGGAACGCTGTCGCCTCTAATCTCTTTTATGTAGATATGGAGGTACTGCACACTCCACTTCATTCTCTCTCCATTGTTGGCCTTTTTCAGAATGGGCTGCCAAGTAATGGAGGCTCCATCAAATATTAGAGCTAGGTTTCACAGGGTGTGATAAGACGATTATCAGCCCAGCAGTCAGATCTATTATTGTTCTTTGTGGTGGATTCAAATATTATTATGTACTGTAACTCGGTTAGCAAAATGCACAATGTGCTTAGTCAGATGGTGCTTTAAAAAGAATAACCCATATTAACTGACCTATAAAAATGGCTTAAATATATGTATGGATCTTTCAGACGGTTTACTTTGAAAGAATAGGTGTTTGAACAATTAAGTGAATACATGCATTTTAGACGATTTTTTTTCTTTATCAAATATGGCAAATTTTTAGGTAGGCTTGTTTATTTTTAACATGACAGATTCAACAACTATATTTGGGGTCTCTTAGCTACATTTTTAAAATTATGTCTATTGTAATGACATCAAACAAAAAACTTACAATTTTGCTTCCTACAAAGTGAAGGCATAATATTAAACTCTAAAAGAAAACCACACTAGGAAGATAATGTGATAAAATAGACTTTACATATAGTTATTCACATTAGAAACAGAAATCTGAAGTGTAGAAGCCAGTATTTTCCATTTACACAGAAATAGTTTTTGTGAAAACATTTAGTTAGAAGAATGTATCAAAAATTACTTATTGAGTTGGCTTATTATATTTTTTCAAGAGAAGTATTTAGACTTTTCTAGAAATAACATAAGTCTCTAAAAAGCATGGATAAACTATTTCTACATTAGGATATAAATTTTGTGGGAGAATACCCAAGAATATTTTGAACATTCATTGCTAATGATATTGCTGAAAGTTACATCATATGTTCTAATGCATTTTATGTAGAGACCATTTTTTAAGGTTATATCATTCCCTCAACCAAAGTTGTGGGAGTTTCATTTTTTAAATGCTCGTTACATATCTTAAATTGGTAGCACCATTACGTGATTATGATATGTGCAAAAGCACAAAAAAATGTGATGGAAATAATTACTGTAAAATTACTTTCCCATTTGTAACACAAAGTATGTTTCCATGAATAAGTGTGTGAGTATGGTTTAATGTGTAGGAAAGAGGGCATTGTTGACAGAGAGAGTTATATATAAATAGCAGCCCATGCTCTGTTTTGGATCTGTATCATTGGCACTGGATAAATGTTTTATTGATTAGTTGATTAAAAATATGTGTAGCACAGGACCGTGAATTGGCCATGAGGCTCCACGCACTACCTGCTCCTGTAACTTAATTTACATGTAGTTGTAATTTGTATTTTGCTATGAATGAATTAAAGCAGATACAGCTTCTTTTCTCAGCATTAATTTTTCCATTGTGCCTGTAAGTTAATGATTTCAGAACTAAGAAATAGTTGAGTCTTTTAGATAAGTGGAGAAAATATAAATTTAAGACCAAAGCCTTGGCACTTAAGAATACCACTCAAATTATAAGCATATTCCATTACCAAGTATTTGGAGGTTATATTTAAAGGACCTGGTCATTGTTGAACAGTGTGCCTATGCTTGTGATTTATAAGGGTAGAATGATTTTGAAAGTCAAATCTAAAAACCTGATTTGTACTTGTTTGAGTAATTTTTTCTAAGTTACTTAATTGCTGTAGCCATTAGTTATACATGGCAACCAAATGAGGAAAAAATACACATGCAAGTTCTACACATATGTTTAATTAATTTGCAAGTTGTAAAGCATTACCTAAACATAAAATATTCAGTGTTCATTTTAGTTTCTAAGATACTGCACATAGATTGTCATTTTGTTGCAATTAAAATCAAGTTATCCAAAAAGTTACTGTTAATCAAAGCCATTTCAAAAAATATTCAGAATAAATATTGGTTGTAATAGAGAGGGAGTGAGCTTATTTGACCAGGAGGATTATTGTATGGCTGTTGTCATCATTTTGTCCTAGGTGGACAGGATCATTAGCGTCTAAATAATTTAGTCACTCCTCTTTGGCCAAACCTAAAATAACTCAATGAAGTCACAACCGTGATATGGAAATAGAAACCACCAAGTTGGGAAGTATTTAACTTAAATATGATTGTGAAAAACATACTCTGAAGTACCTCCTAAGGACTTGGTCATTTTCCACAGCTACCCTTGCTAGAAAAGAAAATGTATAGACCAACACACAAGTTGCCAGGTTTTCCTAGACAGAGACCTCAAGAGGCTTCAAGAGACACCGAAATGTTCTTCAAGATACAGAGATGTCTTCATATGCGGTGCCACTGTTTGTGACCTAAGTCACTGTTCTGTCACCATGCTGAGTTACCTGTGCTCTTGTGACCTCTATTCCAGCATTACTTCTGCTCAGTTACTAGCTGTCCCAAAAATATACATAGGCATGCCATTGGACACCTCTGATCAAAGAGGAATCATGATTTCATAGCAACCGTGAATATAATTTAAGCACTTGAGTGTCTGCTATGTACCTAACACTGTGTTTGGTACTAGGGAAAAGATTCATATGACATGCTATTTACTCTAACTCATGCATCCGTGTCTACGTAAATATATATGCATGCCTGTGCGTATATGTGGTCATCTCCTTTTTCATGGGATTAAGCTTAAATGCAGAAATAACAAACATCTATGTAGTTCTTCGTTTACAAAGCACTTTTACAAACTTTTATTTGACGTTTACAACAATCCGTAGGTATCCTGTATGTGGGACTCACACTATTAGAAATGGTCCTTGAACCTATAGAATATTTACCTTCATTGACTTTTCACCAGTAGCTTCCACATGTCTTTCTTCCCACTTGTAACCGCCTTCCCCCACGTTCGTTGTCACTTTTCCACGTTACCTACCTGCTTTTCAGAACAAGTCTAGGCAAATGTAACACACTTGTCCTGTTCTCAAATGGTGTCTTCTACACGATTACAAAATTAAAGATTAAAGGAAAGGAGAATAACTTAAAGAAGGAAATGGAGGACACATCTTCAAATCAGTACAACCCAGGTTCTGCTTTTAAGACCCTCACAGCATAGTGGGTGATTCAGAAAGATGAACTGACAGCCACAACCCAGGGATGAGGGTGGTGATGTAGTTCTCTCACCCAGAATCACATGGACGGATGAAAGGAGTCCATGGGTGAAGGTATGGCATGAGGCTGGAGACACAGGCAGCGGCCCCGTCGTGAAAGATCTTGAATTTCATGCTAAGGAAATAACATTTTATACTGAAAGCGACAGGGAGCCATTGAAATTTTAAACTGAGCCATATGATTGGAACTGCCTTTTGAAAAGATTAAAATCATAGCTTTTGAGTCAACTCACATAAAGAAAGATAACCCAATACTTTTTGAAAATATGTTACGTTCCTGAGAGTTGAAGGTTTCTATTTGTACTGGGTCCTAAACTATGATATCATTTTCAGGCAAGGTCTTGGTAAGTGCTAAGCTTCTTTGAATGATAAGGTGATAGGATAAGTCCCGTCATTCAGTTTACTATATATCATGATCTTCCAGAAGCCTGAAATAGCCCAAAATCTACCTGAGGATGATCAAATTATTGGTATTTTATAGACCTAGCCTAATTCCTATCTTGCTGTTTTGGAATTCTGTTTGTGAATGGAGCTGTTACCTCTGAGTTTTAGAGATTCTTCTCACGGCTGCTTCATGAGTTAAAGAGAGAAGGGCTTTTGTGTCTTGTGAGAAAATTGTTATACGAAAACTAGTATAATTAGTACAATCCATATATGCTTCCATGCTTAATTAAAATTTTTTTCCCACCTCTAAAAGAATCGGAGGAAGAAGAACAGAATGTGATGCCAATGTATTTTGTTTCTCACTTGGCTCCTTTTTTGACCCTCTCTCCAACCCAAATCCCACCTCCCTTTGGTGGCCTAGTGGCACTTTTTCCCCTGCGTCCCCCTTTATCTGCCTCAGCCAATCTCCAAATGAATGCATGTCTATCCTGGCCTTGGCTTTGACACTCTGGATATATTGATTAATAGTTGCCCTAAGCTCCTTTTAGCAAATCAAATTTTCACTTTTAGCAAGGATTTCGCCTCTGATTTATTCAGCAAAGTGAAATGCACTAAATTGACTTTGACATTCAGGGAAAATGGCTGAAAAACAAAGAGCAGAGGAAAGAGATATAAATTGTGTGGCAGCTGGAGACTTCAGGCATCAGAGAAACAGTTTTCTATAGAATACAGAGCAATTTAAAATCACTATTTAAACACACGGAGAAGTGAATTCTTAAAAAAAAGGTAACTGCTGAGTTTTCTTTTTGAGAGGGTGCATTACTCAGCTGAACTCAGGATTTCTGGTACAGTGCATTATATTTTGTACATAAAAATAGCTGTGTAATGCAGGATTACACGTATCAAATTTAGTCTGTGAAAGCTCAGACGTAACCTAGTTATTTGGGAAAATAAATATTCAAGTCATCCCACACAAAACGGAACGATTAACTTGAAAGTACTTGTGCTTTGAAGTAGTAGCAGTAGGGTGTGTGTGTGTGTTAAAGAATGGAGCTTTTTCATCACCATGAAGAGAATTTGAAATAATTTTGGATCCTAAACTTCAGTATAGAAAAGCCCTAGACCTTGGCCCTTCTGTGTGCCTTTTCCCCAAGAATGTCAGCCTTTGCTGTGTTGTGTGTGTGTGTGTGTGTGTGTGTGTGTGTGTGTGAGTGTCTGTGTGTGAGAGTGTGTGAGTGTGTGCGTATGTGTGAGTGTGTGTGTGAGTGTGTGTGTGTGACTAAGTCATCCTACTTCCTTGTTAGAACAAGGTTGAGTGAATAAGGAACCATCAGGCTCAAGACACAAAGTGTGGTTTTGATGTGTAAAAAGAAATGGTGTGGGTGTGGATGAGGAAAGAGGAAAGGGAGTTGAGCGGAACTCACTGTGGGTACTTGGGGAGGAATGAAAGGTGTGAGGGCTATCAGAGAATATTTTTTGGTATTGAGTTTCCAGTAGACTGTTGCATCACCTCCGTGGAGGGGTTGTCAGAGTAGAGAAAGGAGAAGAGGGAGGTGAAATCTACAGCTGGAACTTGCGTCTTTCCTGTTCAGCATAAATTTATTAACCAGAGTCAAGGTCACGTAGTCAAGGCACTGCCCTCCCTTTATCTATATATGTTATTATTCTTTTAATTTCTGACAAATCTATGTCCAAACAACCCAAGCTGTGCATATCAGTGACATTTCACAAATCAGAGAATATCTTAACAGATACGGCTATAAGCATTTAATTTCCCTAAAATCAAACTGCTTGCTCCCTAATTCATGCCACCTTCAACCATTCTGACTCTTGCTTCGAACAGTACAATTAAAAGAACCTATTTAACCTGCCAAACTCACTTTAATTGACCAAACTTTCTAAGAAGTTTATGCCGTATGACAAACACTTCTGTTTGTTTATAAAATACCTTCATATTCATTTTAAAAAGAAAATTGTTTCCTTTTTTTACCAGAAAGAAAATACATATGATTTTTTTCTCTATGAAGCATTCAACAACTTTTATTTTTTATTTATTTTTGCCAAGTTACTTATTTTTTTTCTTCACCAGGAGTCAGGAATGATGTACACAGCATACAAACTCCAAGTAGATTGGATGTTCAGCTTTTGTTTTATACTTGGATCTCTCCTAGTGTAGGTCAGTATTATTCTTATATGAATGAAAAAGTACTGGTGAATTGTAATTTAGTGAAAGTGAACAATATAATGGATAAATACCACCCCTTGGTAATGCCGAGAGCTGGAGTCAATTCAACTTAGTAAATCCCGAAATTTGATCCCATTAATCACATACCTTGGCTTCCAAATAAGGACATTCTATTTCCAGTGCTAGAACAGCCATTAGGTCCTAAGTGCAGGTTGTTTATAAAATGAAGAAGGAGAAAGGACCTGTTTCTCCAACTGGATTTCGATGAAGCGAGTGGAGACCTGGCTGGCCAGGTGGGCAGCACGCTCTCAGGTTGGAGTCATCGGAGCCCAATTAAATACCGTCACTCCAGGGGTGTCCCTAAAGAGTAGCGCCCTCCTCTCCCCATGAAGGAGGCTCACACCTGCTTAACCTACATTAGGAAAGGATTAATTACCTGAAGTGCTGGGCCCCCTCAGCCAGTCAGCACGTTTGTGGCAGGGCACATGGTGGCCTGGGCTGAGGAGGGAGAGAGGGAAAAGAAGCAGCTGGGGTTCCTGGAAAGACTAACTCCTCCTGACGTCGTCAGCACTTTAGGAAAAAAACGTCCAGCCGTACTGGTTTTTGTGATTTTCTGTGTCCTGGTGGCAGAAGCCAGTGGCAGGTATTGTCTTCAGCACAGATGTCTACACCTAAAGAAGGAGGACACTCCAAAGAGGGCTTTTCAATGGTGCGTGTTACTCAGATTAACCTTTTGTGGAAAAACACGGAGTGATTACTTAAGGCATTTCTGATGTATTTCTGTTACTGTTATTGTGATATCAGGGGCTGTATGATCGATTTCCCCAAGGCTTTAAAAATGTGCTTGCTTATTGAGAAACAATAAGCCTAGAGGAAGCTTTGTGACACCCTTTTTAAGTAAATGAGATGATGCGAAAGAGAGAACTCTTTCCCCCCCCAAAAAAATTAATTCTCAGATGTTTAAGCCTGAATGGACCGTCGGGATAATTGGCTAGAACTTGGCATTTTAAGAGAAGCGACGACAGTTATTGTAGTGGGCAGTGTACCATCTTTGCAGTTACAGATCTGGGTTTAAATTCTGATATTGCTGCCTTCCATGAACTCAGTTTGTTTATGTGTAAGATGGAGAGAATAATGTCTACTTTGTAGGTTGCTAGGACAATTCAGTGAACTAATGCATATAAAGTGCCCAATCCAGTCTTTGACGTGTAATTGTAAGTGTTCGATAACGGCAACTGCCTTCCCTTACTCATTCACTTATGGAGAAAGACACTGAAGACCAGGAAAGGTGAGTGACTTACCCAAAGTCACAAGACAGTCAGTGACAGAGTTGAGACTAAAACTCGGGTCTTTTAACTCCAAGTTGGGCACCAATTGATATTTGTCACTATCAGTTTTTCAGAAAAAAAAAAAAAAGTATACATTCTTATGCATAGTAGTAAATATTAGCAAATTATCTTGATTGTATCTCTTTATACACCACATCCTATTACATTATCTATAAACACGTACATATATTTATATGGACAATACATTTCTTAAAGATAGATTAGCCGTGAAAATGTTATAGAAAAGTGATTGTGGTGTATTTTAAAAATTGTATACCACAAATTATAAGCAATAAACCCATCTGTTGGTTATCTTTGATATGGACTGGATGTATTATCGAGATACATCTGATCAAACCCCTTCCCGAAGCATTATACGTCTCTAGGTCTGGCTCAGGATCCTCTGTTTTCGGGAGATATAGTAGAGAGAAATCCCTGGCGAGGCTTGAGGTTAGGCAGTGTAGCCAACAGCCAAAGTGGCCACGAATTTGCTGGACAGACGACCATGGCGTAGAGCTAAGTGTCTCGATAACATAAGGATAAAATAACATGAATACATGTGATATGATGTTTATAAAGTATCACTGAATACACCTGCTCTGTAAAGCCTGATACTATCTTTGAAAACAATGTCTGGAAGATCAGTACATTTTTCAACATTTGGTTGAAATTAGCTCATGAATAATTTACAGATTTCAATGAATCTGGTCAGTTATCGAACCCATTTCTACTCAGTAAGGGGTGTAGGTTTTAATCTCTCTGTATTTGCTCTGAAACTTTAACTCAAACTTCCAAGGCAATTTTATATAGCCAGAATAGAATTATTTATTATTTCATTTGAATCTGATCACACTGTGTTGGTATGGTTGAATACATTTTATATGGGCTGAGAATGGGTATTGGGATATCATCAAAACGTCAACTACAGTAATATTTGAGATATCTGAAGATGGCAATAAGCTCTAGAAATTCAACTTGACATTTTTCTAAATACTTTGTAATATTTAATTCACCACCAAAAATATTGTGCGTGATATATTTTTGCAGCAAAGTCAGTACCCATTCATTCATGCACTGAACCAATATATGCAGGGAGAGCCTACTCTCTGATAGGCCTTACACTAAAGTTGCTATTCTCGGGAGACTGTCTGTGTTATCACTCTATGATTATGAGGCATCGTTGACCTACAGTTGACATACTTTTTGAATTTTGATTTCAAGAATGTGTTGCCTTGTAGCTCACTCAGAATCATGGTTTCCATTTTTCTGTCACACGTACTCAAGAGTCTTGCAGAAATGTTTTGAGAGTGATCGAAGTCAGATGTCAGCCATGCCTCCTGGCCCAGTATTTCAGAGTTTACCACCCTACAGCTCTTCTTTCTGTGTTCTGTATAGTAGTGATATTCTGTGAACTAAATTGAAGGCCGTGGACTGCCTGAGAGGGTTTTTATGCTGTTTTCAAACCATGCATATGTGGTTGTTCTGAACCTATTTGACTTTTCAATGGTTGAACTACCTCAGAAACGAAATCTCTTTAGGAACGGGGGCCTTCTTTATTGCCTGAGTGTGTCAGAGTTCCTTTGCTTTCAGAAAAGGGTCTTCATTTACCTTGACTTATCATGGGCAGGTAGAGCTGATCACAGCAACAGCTTTTCTCAGGATTGTTCAGATCGCGTTGCATCTCCTGTCGTTAACTTTTGTTCTCGCTGCCACGGCACAGTTCAGAGGTACAGGCTCCATGTTGCATCCATACTTGGCTTGTTATCCTCTTATCAAGCTCTTAGCATCCCTTTGTTTATTTGAGGCGACAGGAAGACTGTGTAAAGGCTGCTTAGTCAGGGATATCAGCCTTGTTGGCAGGGGAGTGATTGCCAGTTGAAAAACAAGGCATTATTGCTCATTTTTTCCCTCTTATTAGTTTGATTACATTTGCAAATCAAATCAATCCATCAGACATGATCAGGCCTCGTCCGCATTTTAAGGAATAGTAATCTCCGTCTAATAAGATGCAAATGTGTCACATCGGTAAGTAACCAATAAATCATCGTCTTGTCTTTGGCAATCATTAAATATCAGAACCAACAGTCAATTTTTAGTATTTTCAATTTGCGATATGCCGCTGGAATATAAAGATAGATGGACGTAATTACACAAACCAAACACTATTTCAGTTCATTCCAGACAGCAAATTTAGTGGAAGGTATAACTGGCTTGTCATCACACTACATTATTCCTAGCGGTTCATGCAAAGTTCACAGACGAGCTTCAAATGGACATTGCTTTTTTTCAACTTCTAACAATGTCCCCACCGTGGCACAAACTTTGATGGAAGGACTTGAACTGACGTGCACATGGCTGTGGCAGTCAGATGCCAACATGACAGGAAACATATGCTTTCTCCCATCAGAAACTACTGGCAGTGCCAGGTCCAATCTTCTGTATTCGCTATTAAAAAGAAAATGAACTCACACATGTAAAAATAAAGAAAAGCCAAAACAACCAAGAGCTCGTCCGATGATTTATTTCATCCTCATCTAGTTTGACAGAATGGTTTCCTCAGGGGAAAAAAGTGAACAAAAACTTTTTATTTTTCTGAGTTTCACATTTTTAGCACTTGTCTGTTGGAGCAATGTATTCTTTTCATCTAAGTCATTCTCTGTGAAAATGTGCATGTATGCAGTGTCTTCCTATGGCCAGGGAAGAAAGAGTGTGTTAATTCTGGACACAATAGGGAAATGATGACACGTAGAAAATGTTATAATTCAAAGGATAAGAAAATAAATTGTTTGGATGGAATATCTGATCTGAGTGTCTTTGCCCTAATTATGCTTGCTGGGCAGCTCAATATCTTCTGATCAACTGTGACAATTGCCCATTCATTCATTCATTTGCAGAAATTCTCACAAATGGAGGCTTCTGCCCAGTCTCTCTTGGCTCTATATGGTTACTTCAGTACAATCAATATTCACACTTTCTCATCCTTTCTCAGTATTTGTCCCTTGTCTATCTATTTCCCTTTTTCTGAGTTCTAATATTAAAACAAAAACAAAACAAACCAAAAACACAAAAGAACAAAAAAAACCCCTTAACAATAAGTGATCCAATGATATTTAAAATGTACAACATTTCTCTTTTTGATTTCTGTTTTTCACCTTCACCTCCTCTAGTTACTGACGTCACTTTGGTCCTTTCTTCTCTGCAAAAGTTATTTGCTTTCTCCAGTGTAAGTTGCTAAATACGATGTGAAGAACATATTGCTATGACCTTGGTGCACCTGCTACTTATTTCGGTGGCAGTTCCAGTCGTCACTGACTGATTTCAGTTTGTCTTGACAGATTTATCATATCCTTTATGGTTAAACTCAGTGCTTAACATTGGGCAGTGCCAGTCTGTGGATTACTAGAGAAAAGGAGTGAGAAAAGCAAACTCTGTGGAGTATTAGTGAATAAAACATCTGATTTAAAGTCGACAAATTTAGATTTTGACTGCATTCCTTATCGATTTTAAATGTATTGGTATCTTGATGCTAATCCCACTGCTTGGCAGTGGGACACAAAGGCCAACAGGATACATGTGTTTACACCATTGTAGAGCTTAGGGGTCTGCTTGGGGGGAAACAAATGAGCCAAGAGGCAGTAATAATACAGTGTTCCAGTGCATTGGCGGGGGAGCACGGCATACTAACGTCACATCGTGGTGGGAACGCTAACTTTGGGAAACAGGGAAGGCTTCTTAAAGCCTTGAAGGCTTCTGACGTAGTAATCCAGTGATGATAAATGTATGGAGAAGCATTGAGATGGCGTTAGAGGTGAGCATTAGCTTCCTTCTGGTAATGAAACCCATGATGTAGGTTACGTGAGCCCCCTTTCCATATCTCTGCCCCATTGGTTAGCAGGACTGAAGAACAGCATTCATTGAATGAAGAACAGTCTTCCAAATTTTAAGAAATTATAATTTACAATCTGGATTAGATTATGAAGAGAGGCCAGGAGGCTTCAAATTTAGGCCATGAGAATCTGCAGTAGCTTGAGCCAGCGAGCGGTCAGGCACCTATGTGCATCTGTGTAATGAACTTTGGAAATGTCTCCCATGTGCCCGTTGGATGCACTCTACGTGCCACACATTAGGGCAGGCCAAATGCACCATCACTTTATGAAAACAATTTTATGCACCTCTTCCTATCTTCACATCCACTCTAGGTAAGAAGATTTCCAGCAGTCTTTTCCTTTCTGCAAAACTGTTGTGAATTTTTAAAATACAGCTCCGGTCTTTCCAGGGGATGGTTTTGCCAGCCAGCCCATGGAGCTCAAGGAACCCCATACGTAGCAGCCATTGCCAGGAACCCCTGTGAGTTACAGCGGGTGAAAGCTATACAGCCCAGGCCTTTGAAGCTTTGTACCAGAACCTTATGCTCTCTCTAACCGATTTACATACCACCATGGTATGTTTAATTTGCTTTTTCATCAAATCAATAATGGGTCTAATTGAAAAAATTGGCAGTGCTACGTGCAGCCTAACTACGGATCTCAATGTTTGCCGGCTAACGGGAGTGTTGCATAGCTCTGTGTCAGACACCTGTGTTATTGGTGTGCTCCTGCTTCTAACGCGTACAAAAACAAACATTAATACAGGTGGAGTGTGTGCACCAATTGATCACTGTGCTACAAGAATTAATCACCTGGCTTTCAGCTTGAAGAATAAAATTTACATCTTTAATGTAGGAAATGTATTAACACACACGCTTGCACCATCGACTTAGGGTGATGTCAGCAGTCAGGCACATGCAGCCCCATGTAGACGTGTTCCCATGGACACGTGGACCTGGGTGTACAGACTCATGGCCAGGTTTGACATCCCTGATAGCGTATTTAAAATTTGCATCGGAGACTGTGTGTGTGTGTGTGTGTGTGTGTGTGTAAATAGTGATTGGAAAATATTAGGCAAGTATGATTCAACCTAAGTCACTTCAACTTTGAACTCCGGAAATCTGCCTTCAAAACCCTATGACAAAGCTTTTGAATTGAATGTTATTTTCTCATCCCAATCCGGAATGGATTTTGATAACATCACCATCATCATCACCATGGAGCTACATTTTGAGCACTTACTACGTGTCAGGCCCCGTGTTTTTTTATGTACATGATGTCAGTTATTCTTCAAAGCAACCCTATAGCTGAGGATTTGCTTCTGAGGCCATTTTATAATGGAGAAAATTGAAGTTTAGAAAAGTCAAACAACTTGCCTAAAGTCCCAAAGCCAGTGAGGTTGTGAAGACGAGATTTAAATTCAGATAAATTGGATTCCAAAGCCTGATTTTTACTATGCTAACCCAACTTACCAGTATATACTAGTTCAATCTCTTTCTCTCTCTCTCTCTTTCTCTTTCTCTCTCTCTCTCCCTCTCTCTCTCTTTCTCTCTCTCAATGGGATCTCAAAAACTTCTGCTAGCGAAACATAGATTTCATTGGTGCATCCCCATAATGTTGATTTCATAGTTATTGCGGGACTGGCTACATAATTGGTGGGGTCCAATCAAAACAAAAATGCAGAACTCATTAAAAATTATCAAGAATTTCAAAATGGCAACAGCAGAGCATGAAACCAAGTATGGCTCCCTACACAGGCTGCATACCCTGGAGCTGGCCTGGTACTGCTCTGAGTGATGGACATTTTGCTTGGGGACACGTTTTGCAGATAGAGGAGTCCCTCTCATTCAGGTCTGTGCATGGTTAGATCTGGGGAAATGCTGCATTGACCAGACAAGCAATTTTAAATATCAACATTATCAGTAATGAACACTTTATTTAGGAAAGAGAAGATGTTTTTCATCATCCCTAACCAGGTTCCCATCTGGGGGCACTTTTGCCTCATAGGGAATATTTGCAATGTCTAGAGGCATTTTGATGGTCATAGTCAGAGAGGCAGCTAAATGATCGACCATTCACAGGACGGCCTCCCACTCCTTCCTCTCCAACAAAGAATTATCCAGCCTAAAATATCAGTAGTGTTGAGGTTGAGAAACCTGTCATAAACCATCACACTGGTGAGGTGTTTGAGTTTAGTATTCAGGTTTGCAAATCTTATAAATGAATCCATAAATAAATATGGTGGCTTTATGACCAAAGAGAAGGCCTCACTTCACAAGATGCCACCTTCATGTACAAGACCAATAAATAATTATTGGGCGGCCAAGGTGCATTTGTACCAGCACTTTGTGGCCCAGCTGTAAGTTTTATCTTTGGTATTTAAAGACAGAACAGAAAGGTTAGTGGACTCTAAAAAGTGACCATGACACATTTGAATTAAGAGCTTTATTGGAAATTTTATAGGAGATACTTATTCTATGGCTAATTACATATTCCCACATGCTGGTGAGAAAGGAAGAGTTGTAGCACGTGGAATAAACAACATGCATTTTAACAAATATATAAATGTGTATTTATTCATCAAACAGAAACCTCTTCTTAGTTATTTGGATGTAAATAATGTTTATAAAAATTTACAAACGTTAAGTGATAAATGTTCAAAAATACTCAGGTACATGCTATATTTAAAGACATATGAATTTTTGATGGAGAAATGTTTCATAATAGCTTACATAAATAACATCAAAATAATTCTAAATATGTTACTATGAATCTGGACAGTCTTAGAATCAGTAGGTTGAAATGAATATGTCATAAGCTTGTCAGTGAATTTTATAAAGTTTGTGTAAAACCATTTATTATACGTTAATATATTGCTATATTGATCAATACTTTGGCAATTACTCATAAACATGTCTGAGGCTATATAACACAACTCTTGCTGGCATGTTCTAATTCTTAAATTGCTTTTCTAATCATTTAAGAGGAAAAATAAACGATAATTACCATCTTTACACACAGAAATTTCCATTTAAGTAAATATGATGTAACTATCTTTCAGCTCCGTTTCTCTCCACCTAAGGATAAATATGTCAAATTTCAAACAGCCCAACTGCGTACAGCATTGCTGAAAAGGAACAAATATTTTTTTTTTCTGGGTAACCTCCAAGCGTGTTATAATTGTGAAGGAGTCCCTTAGCCCTTCCCTCAGAGGCCATTTAAACTCTTTCTAGGAGCCATTCCAACGGGCTTAAGTCTTCTTCTAATTTGAGCAGGTTTGGGAGGAGGTAAATGTCAAAGGGAATCCCATGGATGTGACAGAAAGTAAGAGTCTGCACACAGAAATAAGAAACGCAGGTTGAGGACTGAGAGACCTAGCACTGCAGCCTCTGTAATGTGGGTTTGCACGGGCCCACCTTCCTCGTTCCCAGCTCAGTGGAGCTTGGATCTCCTGGTGCTCCTAATGGTGTGTGGCTTCTGAATCACCAGGAAACTTAAATATGTATTTCATAGATGTAGTTTAAGAAGACCAAGAAATATGGCATCGTGTTTTTTTTTTTTTTTTTTTTTTTTTTAAAGGAATCGCTCCAAGATGATTACAACGTAAAAATATATATATCTATTTTGGAGTTTTATGTAATGAAATTCACCGAGGTCAGATGCCTCCTTCCTTTGTAATTGTGAATTTTTGCTGTGAATGAAACAGTCTTCACAATGATGGTCACAGGCACAGTGATGTTCACATTACAAGATGTTTCCAAATACATTTGATGTTCATTTGCATTTGAGACCTTCACGATCCCTGGGAGGGTGTTATGGTCACTCTCTTAATTTGAGCGGATAAGGAAACCAACACCCAAAGGTTTCATGGTTTCCTCTAGCGTCACACAGTTGACTCTGCACATCTACGTCTTGAAGAATATCACTTGGGTCAGTGTTCATCACATCTTGCAAGATACGTGAATTCAAGGTAGCTGAAATTTCCGTTATTGTAACACTTGAAATAATTTTCTAAAATTTAAACATGTTTTGCATGTGTTGAGCATAAAGATGTGTTGAGATAAGATTCTGTAATCTCTATTTTTTTGGAAATAGGTCTTTCTCTTAAAAATATGTGACGTAACTTGTCACTATGATTTTAAGTATAAATAGAATCCTGCATGGCACGTGCAAGTCTGTATGAACCATGCAAAAGTGTGGACCTAGAACGACTTTAGTCAATGAATAGATAAATACATAAATAGAAAAAAATTCAATCCTACAACATTATTGAATATTTTTATATTTAATGTGGTGTTTGTTAAACACCATTCAATTATTCAAATGTATTTGGAAAAAACAGTATAAAAATGTGACCATTTGAAAAAAAACAAAGATTTCAAGGACAATTCAAGATGCATGTGGAATAAATGTTACAGTGTGTTCTAACTCAGGATGGGAAACCAGTCACTTTCGTAATATTGTTGAAGTGTAGGCTTCCATCTCTTCACTCTCCTGTTCCATTGGATTCTGATAGAAACCTCTATGCAGATAGGTGCCTCAGCGTCCTTCCTTGCCTGGATGTGGCTCTCTGTTATGTAACTACATGTTGATGTCTCATTTATATCTGTGTCTAAGAATGAGAGCTTGTTTTTAAGCATTATTTATAAGGCACTGAAAAAAGATGCATCCTTCAGGAAAACAAAAACCTTGAATCTTACTGCAGTGATTAAATAAAAAGTCCACCCTTTAGGAGGGAGATAGAACATAGTTTCAGAAAGAGGGGGAAAAAGTGGAATTCAGCAGAATGTGAGCATTAGAAAGAATTTCCTCTGCAAGTAGCATAGAAAGAAAGGATAGGAGTTGATCACTGAAGATCTGTAGTAGAACCAGAAAACTCGCTGCCCCCACCCACACACAGACAAAAAATAACCCACACATACTATACCCACAGAACGTAGTATATCTAGTTTGTGAATTCACCAAAGAGTATGTTTAGGTCAATGTATTACCAGGTAACGAACCTGGGGTAGGCCCTTGGAAGTTGAAGTTCCTGGGAACCTGGTCTGTGATTGTACTAGGGGTTCACGAGAAAGTTTGGGGTGAGAGGTTTAGGATAAAGGTAAACGCACTATTTGAGAAAAACGAAAGGCTTGCCTGAGAGAAATTTCTGGCAGGATTTTGCTCTATCAATGATTGCAGACATACAATAAAATACAAGTTAAAAAATATATTTGGAATCCATATGCTGACCTTGTTTAAGAGGCAGGAAGACTTGGAGCTTCTCTATAGTCTCTCATCTTCTGCTTTGGGTCGGGGTAAATATCACAAAAAATAACCAACAGACTCGACATGTCTGAACAAGCCCTTCTTCCTCAAATATCATTATTTCCTAAACTTACTATTAAACAGAGGTTCACACTCCGTAATGGCTAACAACATATGGGAGATGATAATGCCATTGGCTAAGAGATAACATTTAGTTCTCAATCCTTCTGTGATCCCATTGAATTTGCCTGTTAAATTCTTGGTGTAATTAAAGCAGATAGGAGCATTCATACACTTTGTTGCAAATTGATATGATCTCCTTTGTCTGTGATCTAAGTGAGATTGCCCTGTAGTTTTTAATTTAGCAGGTTAAGAGGCACAATTAAAATATCATGAAAAAGATCATAATCAGAAACCGTCTTTTGGGTTGTCCCCGCCAAGTTGATAAAGGGATCGGTGTATTTAATAATTACCTCCTTTGCTCTTCATTTGTTCTATTTGTGAGAAGAAGTGTTAATAAATACCTCCCACTATTCCAGTGGGAAAGGCTTTCCACCTAATTAATAAAACTTGGAAGAATAGCTAGGACATTGAACCATATCGTTCTTCCTGGGGCTGCCTGCCTCAAAAAAGAAGCCATGTCTCCTTTCTGTGTTAGTAAACGTCATCTTCCTGGGTTATAAAGGAATCTCTTGAAAAACTGTCAGTATTCAATAGGAATAAACAAAGCACATTTTTGGATTTTTTTTTTAAGACATTATTCAACCGTTGAATTTTAAGTGGTGAAAATTCCTAATCAAGTAGAATTATTCTTTCTAAAGAATATACCTTAGTAAAAGCACCAGAATAAAGAAAGGTTCACATTGGTGTGTAATTGACTTTGAATAAGTCTTTATTTCTAGCTATTGTTTCTCCTGTAGTTCAATTAATGAAGTACTTTCTAGGCCTTGAACCTGCATTTAGCATGGAGCACCCTTACATCTAAACCTTAACTGTCAATTTTCAAATGCTGAGTTACTTGTGAATATTTTTATATATACGAAAATGGAATTTGAAATGAAAAATTTGAAAACATACCATTCGTTCAAACATGCTAGGGACTGATAGACATCTTGCTCTTGTGAGTTTATGCGTTTAGTGCATATTTGAGCTTCTACGTTATGATGGTAAAGACCAGTCAACAAATTAAACAAGGTCCTTTGTCTATGCCCACTTGCAATCTTCAGTTAGAGGCTTAAATTATGAGTCTGATGTTACACCTTTTTGTCCTAATTAAAAATGTGTAGCAAATGTAAATAAGTGTAACAAATGATCTCTAAAATTTTTTCTCGGCATAGAATATGGAAGGAATACACCCATTTCATAATATATGAATTGTTGAGTCCATTGGCTTGGTTGAGATTCTTCAGAATATGAAAATAGCAATATCTAAAACCTATGAGATGTGTTAATAAGGGAGAAAACTCACAAGGCTACCTCTGTCTTAAGTATATGACAAGCTGGAAATATTAAAGTACATGAATTCTACATGCCACGTGGCCAGACAGTATCTCCTAGAATGATTAGGGAAAGGGACATCGGGTGTTAAATTCTGGTAATTTTTTTTCCTGTTTCTAACTTTAACTATTCTTCTAATTACATTTTAAAATAGCATTTTTTTTTTAGACTGTTCTTCAGAGGGCAGATAGAAGAAATATTTGGGGAGAAAAAAATTTTTGTAGGTATTGCTTAGATCTCAAGTTAAATAGGTCTTCCTTTGCATTGAAGATGGGATAAGAAACATTTTAAACACCTTCTATTAAAAACCTACTAAATTCACCATGCAATGTTAGTGTTGAGCATAGCATCCTTCATTCATTCATTCATTCATTCATTCATTCATTCATTCAAGTATTTTATAAAGTGTACTCTGTGTGAAGCTCTGCTTAATACTAGTGATATAATAGTGAACAAAAGTTATAAAAAAAAATCCCCACTCTTGTGGAGTGTGAACTCTAGTGGGGGAGACAGAAAATAGATGGGAGAAACTGCATGTGCAAAAGTCTGAGGCAGGAGTGTGTTTGAATATTACAGGACAAGTGAGGACGCCCAAATGAATGAGATCAAGGTAGGGGGAGGAGGTAGAACATGAGGTCTGGGAGAGGAGGGGAGAGGAAGTGACTGTCCTGGTGCTTTCGAGTGTAGCACTTCATTTAATCATCTGTTTGTCCATAGCCTCAATAATCAACCGAGTTAACATTCTGTACTTTCAAGGGATGCTCGGAACATGGTGTCCTTGTGCAAGGATGATACTATCCGTGAAGATTCTTCAAATTCATCCAATAAAGAAACGGTCAGCCCTTGTGTAACATCTGGCTTGGCCCAAAATGCCCATGTTGACGTTGTCCTTTCTTGTGCCTGAGGAGCGATCCCTCCACAGACTTGAAATTAGGCTTCATTTTATTTGTAGAATTAGAAGGATCATCCTTATTTCCTAGGCTGTACTGAACATGTTGGGCTTAGAGTGTAGGAAATGAAAATACATATCGCAATCTGTTGTTAACATAGATCATGCCAACGCACGTGTGAGTCCCACTTTTGTTAATGACAGTGCCATTGACCTTGAACAATGCAGAGGTTAGGGGTGCTGACCTCTTGCATGATCGAAAATCCATGCCTCACTTTGGACTCCCCCAAATCTTGAGTTGTCCCTCGGTTATTTATACAGGATTAGTTCCAGGACACCCCCCACCCCCACAGATACCAAAATTTGTCATCCTCAAGGTCCCAATATCCAATAGAGCAGATCGATGCTACAGTTGGTCCTCTGTATCTATGGACACCCAACTGCAAATCGAAAACCGTACAGGTATTGACTCAAAAAAATCTGCGTGTAAGCGGACTCATGCAGTTCTAACTCGTGTTGTGCAAACTCAAACGTAATTGTTAACCAGTGTATGTCTCATGCAACGATGGACTTTGTTTTCCTAAGGGCTGTGAGCATCTTCATCTTTTACAGGAGCATTTTGAATAAGATAGTTTTTAAATCCCGTTCCTAGGCTTATTTCCTGTGTGTGTATGGACTACATTTAATATACATCTGGTAACTTCATCGTACTGTGGCATTTAGCTTTTCCGAGTTACCTTGCAAGGATTTTGCTGTTAATTGGGTGTCTGGCCGACTGGAAAATGACAGCCAGGACTGTAGAGCAGTAGCTTGCTATTAAGCCGGGGAAGATGATGATGGTTAGGGCCCTTTTGAGAGGTGTACCATGTTCTTTTTGGTCCAAGGGTTGTTTTGCGGCCTTTTCACTCTCAAGCTCTTCCAGCTTCTCAGGCTTATCCTGTGTTCCCCTTAAGGAGTTACTAGCTGCCTGAGTCACCTCTAGCTGGGCAGCTGCTGTGGAAAGTCCTCACTATGCTCTGATTTCCAGCCTTTAGAGCAGAAAGCGGGGCCAGTGATGGGGTGCAGGGATGAGGGGGGCATGGGAGTAGGTGCCAGAAAGTTCTTTAGCTGCTTTGCCCTTAGCTCTTCTCACAATCACTGCTTTCACCCTTACTCAAGCTGTCACCATTGTCCCGTCCCACCCGTCATTTCTTTTTTTCATTCCCCAAACGTGGATTAAAACCATTTAGGTTCTTGAGACCATGCAAGCTCTGGGTGCGTCGTGCGTGCGCACACACACACACACACACACACACGCTCAATTAAAACACACACACAATGCTATTTACCATGCACTGGGAATACAAAGATGAATGCATGGTGGTTTGAAGTCATAGACAAGATAATGGCGTCAGGAGTGTCAACACAATATGATAACAGAAATAGGGCAAAGCAGGAGAGGAGGAAGCATCGCTGCCCGAGATTGCTAGGGGGATGCTGATAGAATCTTTCAGATATCTATGGATGGTGTCCAGCTAGTTTAAGAGGTGTTTGCCCTGTAGACAGAAAGGGAAAAGGCATGCCACCCTACGAGAAAAAAAATTATCAAAATACATTATCAAAAGCACAGCAATACAAACCAGTGTGGCCTGTTTGGGAATGGATGAAAGGTGGTTGGAACATAGAATGAGAAGCTGTGCTGCAAGGTGGTTAAATGATAGATTCTGAGCTCAGAGAGCATGGGTGCGAGTCATAACCCTAATACTTTTAACTGTGTGACCTTCAGTGGGTTTGTACCTCCGTTTCCTCAGGTGTCCAGTGGGAAAGAGAAGAGTGCCTGTTCCATGAGGTTTCAGTGAGAATTAAATGCTTGTAGGCGTCTCCTGCCTCTCCTGCACGCCATCAGCTCTTTAAAATGCAAGTCAGGTCCTGTTTCCTCTTTGCTCAAAGCCCCCAGTGGCTTCTCGTCTCATTCAAAGTAGAAGCTGCAAAAGTTAGCAAAGAGTTGCAAAGCTCTTGTGACATGCCTGTTCCGGTCACCTCGCCAGCCAAACCTGTGTTCTGCGCTTCCTTTCTGGCCACACCGGCTTCCTAGCAATTCCCTGCACAGCAGAAAGAGGGCTCCTACTTCAGGGCCTGTGTCTTTGCCATTCCCCAGCAGACGATGTCTGCTCATTCTAGGTCGGGAAAGGGTGAGATTGGAAGCGGGGAACGTGTGAATTCGGTTTGGGTAGAAGATCATAAAGGACTGAATTTGGCAGTGGGGCTGGAAATTAGAGGTGGAATTAAGAGATACTTCACGGGAAACATTGGGCATAGGAGAAGAAGAGCGAAAGAGAACTGCCAAACAAAACCGAATCTGTCGTGTTGAGTACTTGATCATGCTCAGTGGAATGAAGGCACTGGAATAAATTGAGGGTGGAGAACAGAGTTTAATTGTAAACATTTTGAGGTGAGTTTCCTGCAGTGCATTTCGATGGGAGCGGCCTGCGGGGAGTTGGAGATACAACATTCCAGGTCTTTGGGGAGAAGTGTATCTTGGTCGTTATAGGTTTGTTACAGCCATAGCAGTGGCAGGGGGAGGGGGAGTAGGGGAAGAAGAGGAGAAGCAAGGCAGAATCATTGAAAGCATCACATGGAAAGGACTGGCATGCAAGAAAGAAGGAAGACCAGGAGAAAGATGTGGTACAAATGCCAAATGGGCAGGGCCGGGGTTGTTGAGAAGGAAGAGAGAGCACAGCATGAGGTAAATATCTCAGAAACCTCAAACAGGATCTCAAGGAGGATGGGCCATGCAATTTGGCAGTTAGGTGATTTTGGTGACTCTAATATGATGGCGCTGCTGAGACATGACCCAGGCTTCAGGGGACTACAGATGAATGGTAGCAGAGAAGTCTGATTGCACTATTGAGTCAGGCATTTTGAGGGCGAGAGGGTGGGGGCAGTAGAGAGGGAGAGACAGACAGAGACAGAGCTAGCTACTGAGGAGCAGCCAGTGTGAAGGAAAGATTTTATGAGACTAGAGGGATGAAGGAATAGAACCTCAGGAGAAGGAGAGATTAACAGGCGCAAGAAAGGGAGATGAGCAGAGCAAAAAATTGATGGAACAAAATTGTCAAGGTGGCCAGAGCAAATGGGACTGAGAACATAGCAAAGAGCTTCTTTGAAAGAAGTAGCAAATCCTTTTCTTTAGAGACAAGCGCGAAGGGGTTAGGAATTGGTCCTGGTCCAGATGAGAAGGGAAATGAGGTAAGGGCATTTTTATCCAATATTCTCTATTTCTCCGCCACCTTACCCACCACCCCAAAAAAAAATTTCCAAAAACAGGAGGTGAGATCACATTGGCAAAATAAAATGCAGTCAAGCCCAGAAAGGGATTCAGGTAGAGACCATCCATTCATGTAAGAAAGGTGTGTTTTGGATCCATGCTTTTTCCTGCCCAAAACAGAGAACACCAAAGATAATGGAATGTTCATTCTGGAGTGTTCTGTGCACTGGCACATCCGGCCCAGCATCCCTGTTTGACAGATGAGGAAATCGATCAATGCTGTGACTAGCTGCAGGTTACACAGCTAGTTAGTAGCCAACATTGTGCTGAAACCATTTTCTCTTCCTCTCAAGGTGTACTTTTAGTGAACTGTTTCAAGCGGTGCTTTCCAGAGACTTGGTGCCACTTAAACCGGCATTGCATCCTTTTTGATACGCACCACCCCCCTCTCACGCACACATACATCCTACTCCCATGCCAGTCTTCCATCTCAAAACCAGCCTTCATGCCTCCTGATACCTTTCTTTCTTGCCCTGCGTGGTCCACCGTTTTCAGCCTGCAGCCTGAATGCGATTGACCCTCAGATTGGCTTTTTCTCCTGGATGAGCCAGGTCGCAGGCTGGCTGTCCGGTCGTATTCATGCACTGAGCCAGCGTGAGGCTGATGCCATCGTTTGGGGGCATTAGCTCCTCAAAGTTACTGCCACATCCCAGAGACAGACTTGCACTAGATGCTCCCTGGAGTGCAGTACTTACGGTTTTCAGATGCACCTCCTCGATGGCCCTTTTCCATTTAACTTGATACGGAAAAGGCTCTCCATAAATACTGAATTCACAAAAAAGAGGTATTGGAAATCACGTTCAGCAAACCACACTTTTATCAGGTCTCCGCCGATACGAATGCTTACCCTCCAAAATGAAAACGCTTTTGAGCTACAAACATTTTAGTTACAGATGAATATGCTTTTACGTTCCCTGCCTACATGGAAGCATGCGTTTCTGTTGTTTTTGAATCATTTTAAAATAAATGTTAAAACATATAAAAACAATGTTCATGGGCGGTAATCACATTTGTCTCCAGGTACTCATTTTGGATTACGGTATTAGTGCTACCAACGTGCAGGGAAAAATAAATTCCAGGTATCTAGCCTTTTTTTTTCCCCCCCACTATTGAAATAGATGTTAGGATATGTGGGTAGTTTCTGCCCTTTAAATAATGCACTTAAATACAATGGTCACAAACACACTCACACCCCTTCCTTCTCTCGTTTGATTTCGAGATACAGAGAATAAATGAGACGCTCACTTGGGTTTCGCTGTCTTTTATGAAATCCAACCCATTCTGCAGTGAATGAGCGAGCGATGCAGGAGGCCGCCTTCGTGGGAGCCACTGCCTTTCCCAAGTGTCTCATCCTCTCTCTGTCATCCCCAGGCGACGTGCCTGCATTTGTGTGTATAGATTTATAGTTTATCTTTATCTATGGCTTCATCTGTAGGTAGCTATTATAGCTGCCTCGCCTGGATATTGTTTGGGCCTGATAGATCTGTCTGTAGTTCATCAAAGGGGACCCGAGTGCCTAAAAGCCATCGGGTCCAGCTGAGGATGAAATACGAGCCATCAGCCTTGGTAATGGCTGTAAAATTTCATAATTACACGGCCTTTATTACATTGCATAATGATCCTGAAGCAGTATGGAACAATTAATTAAGATTTTCAACCGTGGCTCTTTCAGAAATTAAAAGGTGCTCGTCGCTGAGAAATGGGGATCTGTCTTGTCCTAAAAGCATTAGGGATGCTTAAGAAATACTTTCCTAGGCACTTTCATTTTTTGCTAACAGGAACATCTCCTGTTAGAGAACAAGCATTAGTATACCATGCTTATTATCAAGTTTTTATTCCAACTTCAAAACTGACACACACACACACACACACACACACACACACACACACACACTTTTAAATGGGAGTAAAAGAGTGCTAAGCGCCTATATAACTCCCCAAGTTCCCTTTTCTCCTCTTTGAAAAATTCTATTCAGCCTCCTGCTGTGGCCATTTATCACATTTATGGTTGTCCATCTCTACACATTAAATAAATGCAGGCTCTAAAAGAGGGGGGTCAGTTAACTGCCCACTCTAGTCTACTGACCAAGGAGTGTCGCTTATACACTCTCTCGTATCTTGAGGCATTAAAATTCTTCCAAGATCTCTACGGTTTTGACAGTCATCCCCAAAGGAAGACTTTACTGTTTTCATTTATTATCCTGTGAATGCAGCGTGTCACCTCGAATATGTACCCTTTATTTTTTTCCCCCATAATCTCATCTTCACACCCCGTAAAGAGTAATTAAATTGGATGAGGGCCTGTAAAAGCTGCTAGGAATTTGCTATTTTTTTTTCAATAATAACAGAAGCTAAAGTAAAATAGACAGTACACACACATGTCTGAGCATTTACACATGCAAATTATGACCCACTCGTGACTTTATTTTCCATGTCTGAGAAGTTTTGCTTGAGATGGCGGCATGCCATAAAATACTAATGAAAAGATAATGAAAACAAATTCAGCATTTTTATTATGATGATTCTAAGCCATATCCTGAGCTTTCTCTCGTGTATTCAATAGGAAATAGGTATATTTCAAGGAAACATTATCAATGATATTGTCAATTTAAATAATAATAAAAAAAAGACCGAAACCCCTAACAGCCTTGTGATTTAGACATAACTCCTGGATATTTGTTCACGTCAAGTGTTATTGTTTTTAAATTGACACTCATCATATACCATTTTATGGATCTAAATATTTCATGGGAGACTAAAACTTCCCTTGGGCATCCCCCGTAATAAACTTTCCGCAGAAAATTTGGAAAGGATTATGTGTTTTCAAGGAGGAGCTGCAGCTCGGAGTAAATTCTCTTGTTGAGGCATTTAGTCCCTTAATAGGAATTTTCTGATCTGCTGTCATTCTTGTTCACACCCCGAGTGTCACTGCCTCTAAAACACTTGTCATTCTTTAATGGAAACAAAATAGTCATTGCAGCCACAGCCGCAATGTCATTCCACTGCCCCTTGCTGCGTCGGCAATAGTGAAAATGACAGAGCGGCTCTCAGTAGGGGTAATTAAAATGTAAATATTGATATTTTATTATTTGAAATTACTTTCCAGTGTGGCATTTAATATCTCTCCATCTGTGCGGCTCTGTTTAGCGGTCACTTTAGTGCAGCTCTGGGATACCAAGCAGCGGCTTGATCCCCGTTATGTCAAAATGCTTGTTGCTGCTTAATTTTGATATCTAATTAAGTGGAAAAGTACAGTCCACACTGTAATCCATGGCATCTTAACCAGCTGCTTGGGTATATTTAGAATTAATCTCCACTATGGAATCATCCTAATGTATGCAATTAAGAGTCTGCCGATGGCTAATTAGGTGTATTAGAATCAGGCAGCCTTTTTTTTTTTTTTCTTTCTCCTTTTTTTCCCCTTTCATTTTGGACTGTTGCAGACATCGAAGAGCCTCTGACTGCAGAGGTAGTCTTCACGCGACTCAAATGGAGTTAGAAAACAGTGCAACTTCTGAATCCAGGGACGTAACCCTTGTGTTTTCCTCGACTTATTTCCCGGAATCAACCCCATGTAGGAATTTCTAGGATTTCCTGGATCTATTTGCAGGGTGTCAGTGACGTGAAAAGGACTGGTCACGGCACAGAGGAAAGTTGGGGTACAAAGATAAATACACTTTCCAACAGATCAAAGCAGGGAGACTGAGCAGTGCTGAAGGAGCTGGGGTTTACTGGGGAGGAAAGGGACTGACTATAAGGTGAGAGCTTTTTCCGCAGCTGCACTGCCCTTCTCTCTACTTCTGAATGGAAGAGTGTCTCAGCAAGAGTTATGCTAAGATTTGGTTTGTGTAGATCCGTGATACATAGCGACAGGCAGCCTTTTATTACTGATAACAATTCTGCATTCATGGGGTTGAGGAATTCCAAGAGCTGTGTTGTTTCACGGTTTGGCTTTTGTGTCCTTTTAACTTGGCCAGTTATCCAAACTGGGGGCAGTGTGCAGAGGAAGAAGGGGGGTGCAGAGAAGAATCAAGGGGTTGCCTCTGTTGTCAGTAAGATAACTGCTAGCCGCCCCAGTGCCACGGATGCCAAGCCGTAATGACTTAGCTCTGCTTGAGCCAGCAAATAACCAGCCGTGAACTTGGGAGGAAATATTCCTAAACAGATCTTCACTAGCCACAGAGAAAAATAGTGCAGGAGCCTGACTTTAAACAGAACTCTCGGGGCTAGAAATTCAGAGAAGCTGTTTTGCCATGTTGTCCAGAGCACAAATTATGCCCAGGTCTTTACATACAGAGAGTGAGGATTTCTAATATTATTTGAATGTGGAGTTTCAGGGTCAGTGTGCTATAATTTCCTATCTGTGACATGCATCTCATGGATAACATATTTCTTGGATAACATAGTTCTTTCATGAATACATATGACACTTTGTTTTTAATGGCCTGTGCTATAAATTCTTTAACTTGCGTTTATGCTGAAGATCTGATTTTTCCCCTACCCCTAGGGCATATGTTGGAGACTCTGAGTTATAGTGTCTTTCTTTTTTGAGAAAGTCAAGAAAAGCACACCTGAAGGATTTTCTCTTCTTTTCTTTTTTTTTTCTTTTCTGCTTTACTTGTAACTAGTAAAAGTGAGAGAGGAGAAATATTAATATTAATGTCACAAACACTGAGACTCTAATTATTAGTACTCTTGTTGGAATTTGTGTCTCTATACCAAGGGACCAATTAGGTAAATTTGAAAAGATCTGAAGGCATGTTATTTAAAATTAATATAGAAATTATAAGTGATTTTCTCTTCGGGATCCGAGGTAGAATCAACTCTTGGTTACCTCAGTGAAAGCACACAAGATGATCAGCCGTCTCCATTCTTTTGTAATTGGTAGCTAAAATAAAAAATTCAAATTTTTAGGTGAGCTCATGAAATTACGCAGGTTTTCATGACACCAACATCATGGTGTGCCTTAGCGTGTCCGCAGGTATGCTCTTCACTCATGGGAAAATGGTGACAAAAACGCCTTTTACAAGACACCCTGAGCCTTAAGGCCAGCAACTTTGCCTTCATTGATTCAATCAGATGCACGGGGAGAATGTTGGAGCTCTCAGCTTCCTTGGCTAAACAGTGTTTCATCCACTATTAGGCTGGGTTGGATTGAGCAGTTCTCTTTGCCTTATATATATATTTTTTGTGCTGTCTTAGTATAATACATATATATATATATATGTATATATGTATACACACACACACACACAGGATGCCAAAAATAGTCTGTATATGCATATATTTTAAGAAAGGAAAACTGTATTAAAATTGTAATACTCAATATATACAGATAACAAAAGATGAACACAAGTCACACTTGACTTCTGCAATTACAAGAGGTGCTCAGAGTGGTTCCCATCAGCGTCCAGACACTTCTGATTACGGCGAACTACTGCTTGAGCAACGTTGACCAAAGTGTCCACTTGTATACATTTTTTTGGCACGCCTGGGGTATATATATATACCCCACACACATATATATACACACACACGCATATATGCATGTGTATACATGTGTATACATGTATATCCATGCATAAGTATATATATATATTTATACATATGTGTGTGTGTGTATTTTTAATCCATTACAGCTTATTCCTAATTTATCCAATGTGTGTGATGTGCTTTTAGATTCTTCAATACCAGAATATTATGTAGGGTCACATACAACAGAAACAAAGCCGCGATGGCTAACTTACTGTTTATAGATTTCCTTTAATGGTTGAATGTTCCCAAGAGAAGTAGTTCATCTTTAAAAGGAAAAAAAGTTAAACATCACATGTGGGTGAAAAACAAAATTCACAAAAATGCATTTTTAATTTAAAGTATATTTTTGGGACATAAACACAGTCAACAATCCAATACTAGAAATTATAAAGAAAGGTAAAATGTGTGAATAATTTTTTGTTTATAAAAAGCTAATCAAAACTTACAGTTGGGATTATTTCTCTAACAGCTAAAAAGTTTATTCAAGGTACAGCTTTCTTTTGCTAAAATCGGACAAGTGACATGCTTTATGAATAACTTATTGGTTAGATTATTAAAACTTTGTGATGAAAAAAATGAGTTTGATCCTAAAATTTACGTTAGCAAAACCTATCTTCTTGTTTTTCTCCCTATGTATCTATTTTAAATGGAAAATGATGGTCTCAAACAGACAATTTGTTTGTTCTTAAGTCCAAACACTCAGTTAAATATGTACCAAAAAAATGGAAAATGAAGTTTATACAAAAATAATGTGAACCTACTACCAACCTATTAAAAATCTTTTGGCCCCCTGCACGATTTCCTCCAGGGCCAAGCTGGCTTCTTTTAGATTCAATGGACCCTCCTTTACTTGCTCAGAATATTTGCATAGGGCTAGTTCTCAGTAGCAAGTGGAAATGGTTGTCCTCAAAAATTATTCCATAACAATGGATATACAAACCAGTTTGATAAACCTGAAACATGTCTAAGTGGCATTTAAATTACATTAACACCTACTTGTACAGACACAGTGAAAGGTCGTAACCGACAAGTACCAACTTCACTGTTGGTAAATGTCTAATTTGCTGCTTTAAAACGGGAAGCACCTCCCCTCCCTTGGTGCTGCTGCATGGCTGTCGTGTTGCAAATACATCTGACAAGTGAATATTTACTTAGTGAGAATCTATTGTTGTAAAATGGACTGAGAGGGAGCTGCCTTATGAATCCATTTTTTTTTTTTTTTGCATTGCCTTTCCTTTGCTGTTTTTGATTCAAGGGGAGGAAACCCATCATGATAAAAACCCAGGATTTCTCAGTCTGCTTGCCTTTTCTTTAAGTGTGGAAAGTGCCTTTGTCACTTACTTGGGCTTTACAAAAATTAGATTTGGAATTTCCTAAGAATTTACGTTAAAAAGGTAGACATACAATTTTTGAATCCTGAAAGTAGAAAGAAACAAATAGCGAGAATCCATGAGCATGTTTTCATTCCTGACAAAACGAGGTTAGGATTTCAGAGGTTTAAAATTCTAGCTACAGAAAATAAATTTGCACATTGTCAAATAATTATACAACTAGGATAAATTAGAGAAATTAATTATAGCTACTTGAAAATAATTTAAAAAGTCATTGTGACATTATCATGGAATCTGTTGTGAATGGCTATTTGTAAATATAAGAGAAAATAGGCCATATGATTAAAATGTCAACATTAATTACAAATTAAAAAAGAATAGGCTGAGGTTGAAAAATTTTGGCAGGACTTTTATCAGAGTTTAAGTGGCTCCAAAGAAAATCTGTAACTATATAGTCACTTACAAGCAACGAGCATTACATATAATCAGTGCCTTAAACACTTGTTGAATGAGGAGAAAACCTTAGGCAACTTTTTTTGTTAGGTATCCAGGTATCTTTCTGTGGAGGAAGAGGCTGACATTGGCCATGCTGTCTTCATTTCTAGCCTTCCATTCTTTTGGAAAGCCAGTCAATGAGTTGTTAAGAGATTATGCACTCATTTACTTGGCTTGTGTTTATTGAGCACCTGCTATGTGGCAGGCGCCGTTGGAGGTGCTGGGGGTACGGCAAGGAGCAAGGAACAGGAGGTCTCCACTGTGAAGAGCTCAGACAACATGGCAGCCCACTGAGAAGGGTACCGATGTATCTGTTAGTGGCAGGCACGTCATGACATCCCCTACTTTACTTGCTTATGTCTTTCCCTGGAGCTCGACATTTATATTTTACAACTTACATCTGTCAATTCCCCTGGATGCCACAAGGAACAGTGATGATAGCGGTAAGAATGGAAAGGAATGTATGCACTCGATTCGAGAAATATAAAAATGATAGGTCAGCGAAAGGCTAGGAGTGAAGAAGCCGGGTGGCGGTGCTGTTAAGCCGGGAAATAGTCAAACTGTGGGTTTTGACATTCTGGGAGGGGGAAATGTGCTCACTTTTCAGCATGGTAGACCATCTACAGAGAAGTCACCAGGGGAGGATTTTTCAGAAAATAAGGCAGGAAAGGGAGAAAAGGGCCACGGAATGCGAGAAATTCCATAGTGTTGGAGAGTTTCAGTTTTGTCCTTTAGAAGACATGGATGCCAAGAAAGCAGTCTGATCAGCGGATGGCATACTTAGATTTCATAGTTAAAAGAAACCTTGAATAGCCATGAGCAGGATGGAAAAGAGGAGACCAAATATAAGGATTTTGATGTCCCTTTATCCTAAAAGATATGATGGAGGCCGGAACCAAAGCTGTGAGGGGGAAAGGAAGAGACAATGAGGGAGACATTTAGAAGGACCCGTGCAGCCAAACACGGGTATTTGCGCTTCTGCATGCATATACACTTTGATCACTCTGTGTCACTTACCTTCTCTCCCTCATTGTGCTCTAACCTACACTCCCTGTGCTGTAAAATCTCAGAGGGCAAGGATTACATTGTGCTTGTCTTGTCTGTTTTAATGGTTCTAAGCACAGTGTTCCACTAGACCTAGGTGCACTAAATATCAATTGATTTGATTTCCGCTCCAGTGGAACCACTGGAAACCTACTAGGGTAGGACTGGACCAAACCTTCGGGAACATTTTCCTCCCCTACTCATTTTACAGGTGAGAAATCAGGAACCAGAGAAATTGAATCATTTCTCAGAGTCACACACTTACTTTCTTGGTGGCAGGGGGGTCACTGGGTTCTAGGTCTGCTTACTCCCGGTCCGGTGACATTTGTATGAGGTGCCCACCCAGTCTTGTGCTTCATGTAAGTAGTTCTCAGTTTGTTACTTTGAATCAGACAGTACTGGACCCGGAAGATCCTTCTGATGTGTCAAGACCACCTTTTGCATTTGACAGGTGAAGCGTCAGCTGGGGATCTGCCTCAGTTTGTTGGGGCTGCTGTAAGAAAGTGCCACTGCCTGGGTGGCTTAAACAACAGAAATCACTTGTCTCACAGTTCTGGAGGCCGGAAGTCTGAGAGCAAGGTTTCAGGAGAGCTGGTTCCTTCCAAGGGCCATGAGGGAGAATCTGTTCCACGCTTCTCTCGTAGCTTCTGGTAGCCTCAGGCATTTTACGTGGCATTCTCTCTGTGTATCTTCACGTCATGCTCCCTCTGTTTTTGTCTGTTTCTGTCTAACGTTCCCCTTTTCATAAAGTTACAGTCATATTAGGTTAGGACCCACCCTAATGACCTTTTCTTAACTTCATTGTCTTCCAAAGACTCTATTTCCAAAGAAGGTCACATTTACAACTACTGGGAGGTGGGATTCCAAAATCTTTTGCAGAGACACCGTTCAACCTACAACAAGGGGGCAAGTTAAAACCATTGGTGGCAGCATGGATGGAGCTAGAACCCACATTGCCAAACCTCAAGGTCACTGCTCCCACCGGAGCCTCTTCCCTCATGTATCACTCAATGACAGTAAACCCTTAGCTTTTGGGTATTGGACATTAAATGTTTCCCCACAGACTCTTTAACTGTCTTTGGAAATGTCTGTCAGCTTTACAGATCCCCAAAATGCAAGATAGAGTCACTGTGCGTTTATTTTGGAGTCTTGATTTTTAAATCAAATGTTAGACCAAATCTGATGCAGAGTTCTTGGGGATTTCCTGACGAGGATACCCTGTTTCCCCGAAAATAAGACCCAGCCGGACCATCAGCTCTAATGTGTCTTTTGGAGCAAAAATTAATGTAAGACCCGGTATTATATTATATTATATTATATTATATTATATTATATTATATTATATTATTATATTATATTATATTAAAGACCCGCTCTTATATTATAGTGAAATAAGACCGGGTCTTATATTAATTTTTGCTCCAAAAGATGTATTAGAGCTAGTCCGGCTCTAATAATAAAATAAGATGGTCCGGCTACGTCTTATTTTCGGGAAAACACGGTAGTGCCTGTATATCAGATGTCCAGGCTGACCTGGTGTTCTTTGGACTACTGGTCAGGACTATTGTCCTGTGACACCCTAGGGCATTTCTTGACCCAGTCCTACCAGTGATTGGGTAGAGCATGTCAGACTCCCACACAGGCTCTTTTTCTTTCAAATCAGAAATATGGCTTCAAAACAATGCCTCTCCCTACTCAGCGTCCATCTAATCCCAAAGCAAGACTGCAAATGCCCTTTTATAAGATATTTTTTAGAGTCCTATATTATATGGCAAGCCTTCCCTTTTTCTTGACAGTCAGACAAATTTTAGTCACATCAAAAAGGAGCGCTTTCCAGGCAGAACTTTCTTGTTTTCAACTGGTACAAAATGACGGTTGTAGGAAAAAAAACATAAAAACACCATTAGGTTTCCCTCCTTTAAAGCAGCTCGGCCCACGCTTGCCTCCATGCCTTGCAACAATTGTCCTTTCTTCTTGGCTTAGATAAAAGGACAGAAGAAGTTAAGTTGAGGTCAAGTAAGAAGCAGTTTGGGAAAAGCTAAGGGGATTATTTCAGATCCTCTGTAGTCATTCAGACGGGGTAGGTAAGTGGGATTTGCAGAGAGGAACTGCACACTCCATGTAGATATTCTCTGCATTTTTATTTTGCATTCAACTGCTCTATATCCAATCCTTTTTTTCAAAGCAGTTTGGCAGTTAAAAACAGCCCACTCACAGAAACAAACAAACAAAAAAACCTCTTGTCATCATTTTGAGGCTTTCCTGTGTTGTCACTTGAGAATACCTTTTTTTAGCTGCTGTTATATTCTTAATTTTTCTAGCAAGCTGGACTGGGAGACAGGAACAATTGCTAAAGAAAGCATTTCACCAGTGCCATGGGCCGTGTTTTCAATTTCTGTGCCCATGAGTAGGCAAACTGTAAACTCATCTGCCAGCTGCACTTGTAAACTCAGTTAATAGTGACAATTCTGTCCTGGAATGGTAGACATTACCTTTACTGTTTTAGCGCCCCCCCTTTAACTTATAACCACCACCCAAATCATTTGCTAAATTTTGTCAGTGGTGGTCAGTTCCTCCACATAGATATTAAGTACATTTTGAATCTGAGTTCTTTCACATTTTCACATGTGTCCTGTGAAACTACTATGTAAAAATAATGGTTCCATAAAATCTCTGTGAACCCTGCTTAAAGTATAAAAACAGAACTAAAGAAACAGACTTCTTATGGAATCCACAAATTGTGAAACATATTATTAAATTAGCAAGAAAGGGAGCTACCCCATTTCTGTCAGTTATTCTTACATTTCCTTACATATTCTTACATTTCACCCAAACCTATTGTGACTGAATCTAAATGATTGAAATCTGGATTTTGGTCAGTCTAAAAGAATTCAAAGAGTAGCATTGTAGGTATATCTAATGCTTAAGTCCCAAGATAACAGAAAGATAATACTTATTATTCCTTATAAAGAAGATTTTTAAATAGAATGTGCCGAGCAGTACCAGGTAGATATTCCAGCTCTCACCTTGGCACTTGATCATTTGTATCTGTTTAACTCTGGCCTCTACTGAGATCTAGTCCATGAAGACCATCTCTATAATTAAAAAAAAAAAAAAAGGGGGAGAAAAAAAAGGTCTTCGTAGAGTACACCCACACACACACACCCCCCACACTACAAGCCCCTGAGCTGTGTTTTGTGGATCATAGAACATATGATATGTCTGCTCACACATAAAAAGAACATGTGGCTTAAAGAGTAATCTTCTCTCTAAGAAGGGTTACATATCTGTGCATCTATTGGTAGTTAGGACCAAGTCTTCGTGCCGTTCCTCTTTCTCCGCCTAGTTCCTGTAAACATCAGGTGTATCTGCATGGGGGAGAAAGCATGTCACTTAGCTCAGTCAGCACCCCTCAATGGACTCCGTTTGTGACCTCACTGAGTCATTATGGCATAATTACAATTCTAGCATGATATGCTATTTGTTGAAACGTGTCCATTTTTTTTTTTTGTGGAACAGAGAAACGACAGTTAAAAAACAGTGAGCAGGAGAATCAATGCCATGATTAACTGATATTAACAGACACCCAGAAGATTTCAAATGCTTGCTCTGTTTCAGAGAAGCAGCCGAGAAGAAAATGCCTGGCAGGGGTTAAACCCAAAATGCCTGCACGGTAGCCTATTTCTGTCAACACTCAGTTTGGGAAATAAACATGTATGCTTTCTGAAATGAAAGTGTATTTTTGAAGACTAACCGTCAGATATTTTTTGCCCTTCACACTTTCAAATGCTTACCCTTTTTTGTAAGTTGACTGCAAAGTGCATCAGTTTGCCAGGCTAAGGGGGCAGAAAAAGTACTCAGCGATGCCCATGGCACCACCGTCATCCTCCCACGGTGCCAGTAGACAGAGGCAAGAGGCTTGGCACAAAGCATACTTACTTCAAGCCTATGACTTAAGGGGTACCCACCTCTTGAGAAGCTTTTCAGTCCTTTCAAATGATGTTACTCCCAACTGTCATCTGGTTTATTTGGAGCGCACTGTACTGCAGGTAAACATGCTATTTAACTGCGGGTCAAGCTAGAGAGTTAGTCTGCTAGCAAAATGCCCACGATACATTAAATGGCACTGACTCCAGGACGGAGATGAGGGGAGATCAGAGTTGTCAGCGATATGCGTGGAATGGGCTGTAGCTAGGGAAGAAAAAAATGTGCCGTGGTATCAGTGTATTTTAAAAAGCTGTAATACGGCTGAGCGTTTCAAACTATAACCTGTCACACACCAAAGATTAAGGTCCTGCGATGTACAAAACATGAAGTTCAAGCGACACAACTGCAAAGCATATTTTATTTCACTTGGGAAGGAGGCTTCTCTCCAAAGATAGCTAAATGTTATAGATGACGAGGACCTCTAACTTGTAGCCCGATAGCTATAAAACACCATTAAATGCCGGTTCAAGCACAAACAAGTAATTATCATGCGGCTACAACGTGTGTGCCAATAAAGCAATAGTGTTCTTGGAAAATTCCTTAGGCTGAGTTTATTTCAAACATGCATTTTCATTTAGATCTTTGGTCATTTAGATTTTTATACTTTGCTCAGGTCTACTGAGGAAAATAGTATTTTCCCCATGTGTCTTTATGTATATAAAATATAGCTAGCACTCCTAAAGTGTGGAAAGAACTCTGTGGAATTAAAATATAATCTCTTACATATTCAGCCTCCTTAGTGTCCAGGGGAGCACATCTCATAACAAGGCTGTTCCCTTGGCATTTGGGAGGGAGAGCTCTTTGTGCCAGTTTCTAGCTTGCAGAGAAGTGGGGTAGGAAACGGTTAACCCGTTGAGATTCAGCTATTTCCAGACTGAGAAGAGATAAAAGTCAAGACTTTTATTTATGTTGTTTAAAGCTGTGGATTGTTGCTTTTCGTATCATTTTGCAAAATTACACCACCTTTAATCAGCTAAAATAGACTAGAAGATAGGAGGCAAGCAAACTTGTCAAACCTTCTGTGTTATATCCATCTTCCCATCCTCCCCGATCAAAAAAAAAAAAAAAAAAAAAAACCCTTTCTTTACCTTTTGCCTTCTTTTTATTTCATTAAGAAGTGAAAGGAAAAAGTGAAAAAGTTAGGTTTACAGGAAGGATCCGTACACCTATCTAGCTGAAACAAATCGCAGGATCCACCTAAACAATGCAATTGTGTTTTATTTTATTTTGCGGAATTCAACCTCCGAAAGAAATGTGTGAGACGTTGTTATGGGTGAAAAATTGTTCATTTGTAAATCGCAGGGACAAAAGGGCCCCGATGCAACTTTAAAGTTTCCGTGCACGTAAACGTCAATAGCGTGTCTTCTCCATCATCAGCACTAAATTCACATTGATGCCTCTTTTCTTCTCCGTATTGATCCTTCCATGAGAACGCAGATTTGTATCTGTTAATTAATGCGTCCTGAAACAGCGTTTGTATTAATCAGGCAGATAAGAAAAATTGGATGCCTGCACCTTCCTGACAACCGTAAAAGTGCTGGCCCTGATAAAATCGTGGATGGACCTCAATAAAAAAGTTCCTCCTTCCA
The DNA here is from genome assembly GCF_004115265.2 of Rhinolophus ferrumequinum. NCBI lineage: Eukaryota > Metazoa > Chordata > Mammalia > Chiroptera > Rhinolophidae > Rhinolophus > Rhinolophus ferrumequinum. The sequence goes on along the minus strand of NC_046310.1, from coordinate 8,431,225 downwards.
CTCAATAAACTAATCATCCTGCTTTTAATTATTCGGCAGAAAGATGTGTGGAGATTGGAGAATGTGTAAATCTATTTACTAACAGCAGTGTCTGGGAGGGAGAATAGGGCTGTCACAGGACGGGGCTGCAGGCCCTGTCCATCTGCCACTGCAGAAAAACTGCTGCTGGGAGCATGCAAAGGGAGAGGAAAACTAAGGTGAATTGAAAATGTCTTTTTGCTCATCACTTCCTAGATGATCCTTTATTATTATTATTATTATTTTGTCTATTTCATTTACAAGAGAAATTCCTCCTTTGTCCCTTTTCCTGAATTTGATATTTGGCTGTGCATTGCATCTTTTTTCTTGGGGGTTGGCGGGGACGGGGTAGGAAAAGGACAATATTGCTTGTTGTTTGTTGGTTGTGAGTATAACATTCTGAAAATTGAAGGCAAATGTTGCCAAACCTACTGGGACCAAATCATTGTTTTTCTCTTCTGAATCCCTGTTTAAAATGTTACCAATTGTTATATCTAATTCTAAGAGGAGAGTTATTAATGTAAGCCCATATTGCGATGAAAAAAAAACAAATGGAAAAAAGGAAAAAGAAAGGTATTACGCAGCCAGTCCAAAAGAAGTTCTGCCAAGTAATGTCTGCAGCTTGAAAGGCAATGAAATAAATGCTTTTTACAGATGCTTGAAGACCCTCTTCAGAACAGCTCCACTAATCCCTCTTGATGATTTTATTAACACTTCTAGTTAATGGTGCCAAGTGGCAAACTACTAGTTTTCACGAACAGGCCAGGAAATCTCCTTTTCCTTATTGTGCTGTAGTTTCTAATATCACACGCGATATGAACAATTTGATATGAATAAAAATGACAGCAGTGACCACAGCAAGAGCCTAAGAAGGTTAGGCGGCAGTGGATATTTAACAATTTGGGTGATGGGGCTTCGAAGGGGAGTGCAAATAGCTCTTATAAGTTGCATTATTAACAGTTTCCTCCTTCTATAGAATTACTGGTGGCAGTAGCTTAAATCGTGGTTCTCATTGTCCTAAAGACCATAGGAGTGGTTGTTCACCCTTGGAATTCCTGGGGATAACCTCGGAAATGAAAGCGAGATTCTAAGAAACATTTGTCTTTTAGGACTCTTGGAAAAAGTATGTGGTTGATTATCAGGTATATTTCCTAAGACCTTGTTCCTTAAATTTCTTTTAGAATTTAGATCTGGTCCCTCTAAGCTATAAACATATATATTTTATTCCTAAGTATGTTTATTGTACTACTTCACTGAACTACATTTTCTTACATATATATATATATATATATGTAATATATATATATACACATATATATGTACATATATATACACATATATATGTACATATATATACACATATATACACATACACACATACACACACACACACACACACACACACACACACATAATTTTGCATATGTTTTTCCATGCTCAGAAGGGACTGTAAGCCTGTATGTGTGAGTGCAGACCAGATTTTTAGTAAACAATTGAAGCAGTCATCCAGATATTTGAGATAAAAATAATATACAATATAGCTGCACTCATTGAATGCATATTACAAATACGTGTTTTGTTGGATTTTTTTTTTTTCAAAAACCAAAGTTAAGGTACAAGTAAATTGTCTTGCTCAAAGTGAAACAGCCACTAAGTAGCTCAGTGAAGCCAAAATTTAAATTCAGGGTCCAGCCCTGCTTCTATCTTACCCACCAAACCCCACTGCCTCCATATTCAACTTTTTAAATAACTGGTTCTTAATCCCAAGAACAAACTTGCTTTTCTACTTGAGGAGAAGGCTTGGATGGTAAGTATTCCACTCTCTTTTACACCAATACCGCTTTAGAAAGGAATTCATGTTAAATATCAGTGGGGACAAATAGCCAATCAGGAAGGCTGTTTTGGGTGGAAGCATACTCATCACTCATGGTGCTTTATTATAGAGAAATGTTTCCAAATTCCACTCTACTCTCTGACCTGAATTATTTGTTTTCTTGTATTTGTTTTTCTTTTTAAAAACTTTTATGTTGTTTATGAATAGTAGTTTTTAAAGATGAGGTTGTAAATCTGACTTCCTGTAAGACAGTCGTTAAGACTTCAGCCGGAAATGTATGTGGCATTTTCTTCTCAAGCGAAAGAAACCAAACTATTTCTTTATTACATTCCCTTCATCTGTGTCTAGGAAATCCAGAGGTAACAGCACCAAGTGGAAGCTGGCTTGTGGCTTTTGCTTTGCTACTTGCAGAGTGATCAGGGGAACACTTACGAGCATCTCTTCGCACGCAGCTCAGCATAATTTGGGGCACACACGCAAAGGCCAAGCCCCGTAGAAGGCTAATGTTGCATTATGAAATGATGACTGTAGAGTAACTCGATCTGCCCATCTTCCCATGCAGGCTTCTCCACACTGTCCCTGGCCGACCAGATGAGCCTCCTGCAGAGTGCGTGGATGGAAATTTTGATCCTGGGTGTCGTATACCGATCCCTTTCCTTTGAGGATGAACTTGTCTATGCAGACGATTATATAATGGATGAAGACCAGTCCAAACTAGCAGGCCTTCTTGACCTAAATAATGCTATCCTGCAGCTGGTAAAGAAATACAAAAGCATGAAGCTGGAGAAAGAAGAATTTGTCACCCTCAAAGCGATCGCTCTTGCTAATTCAGGTTGGCATATTGACATGGTTGCTGTTACATTTTTTACTATGTCACTTTCACCCTTTCCCTTAACTTCTTCAGAGATTTGCTAGACCTAGTTGTAAATTCTGTACGGATCAGCAAAGTTAGAGTCATTATAGCTTTCTAGTGAAAAGTGAGAAATAAGAAAAATCAATTTAAAGGGAATTCTTTCTATGATATTTGCCTATTGGAAGCTGTGGACCTTTTACCACCTAATGCATTTACTAATTTGTAATGTAAAGGGACACTCTTGGGACAAAATCACCTCCATTGTCTTGTGCGCACAAGTGAAAACAAGAATGAATTACAAATGCACATAAACCATTTTTCCCCTCAAAAACGTAAATTTGGCAATTGGAAAGCGATGGTGAGTGCTGTTTTTAATTCTGGTTATCAAAGAGTACTCTGTTTTCTTACCTTCTGGCACTCTCTAGAAGTCAGATTCTGCTAAGAGAGTGTTTCCCTCCAAGGTATTATCCATGCAGTCAGGCTTAAGAATCATGGGAATAAACAGCCTTTACATTGGAACTGAAACGTAGTAAAATAGGGAGCAACCTCTGATAAGTAAAAATCGTTGGCGCTTTGTTGTTTTTCCCCTTGTGCCTCTCCGAATGCTTTATTGTGGTCTTAAGTCCGTTTCTGCATTTGCATAAAGTTCCGGATAGATCCCTCCTTAATGACTGACGTGTCGATCGTTAGATACCTGCGTGTCAATAACACGCTCTGATGGTAGGTGGCATTGACAGTTACACCATGCCTCTCCATCTGCTTTTGTTTTGACCCTATCTTTGAACTTTATCTTGGTTGCCGGCCAGTAGTTTTCCCTTTAATTACAAGAAGGAAACTGTCAATAAAATCTGTTAAATGGGATGCAATGAGCGGCTTGAATGGGCGGACGGCTATTTGTTCAAATTCTGCAGCATTCAAGGTATTGACAGTTTGTTTTCTGGGGCCATATGTGACGATGAATCTCAGGCTGGGCTCAGCCGCCCTGAAAAATGAAAAACCAGATTGCTTTTGCTTAGTTGTGGATGACGACTTTGTGATTTGGCGCAGTCCTAGTGAGATGAGACCTTCTGCCCAAATTGCCCCCATGAGAGCCGGGGATGCGTGACTGTTTTTAGAAATAATTTTTAATTGATTTTGTAATTAACAGTTCATCTACAATATTGATGCATGAATCCTTGGACTGATAGGAGGGAAATTGTTTTCAACAATGAAGTTGTACTTTCCTTATTTGTCTTTTTAATGGAGTTTAGCATTTCACACTTTTAATTGTGTGAAATTACCCGTCTTCCTTATGCCTCCATTTACTTCTCTTCTCCTCCTCCCCTGTGAAACTGTAAAAATATGACTCCTTATGGCAAAGGGCATTGTTGTTACAAACCCTCACGTACCCCTCGTCCTGCTCTCTAAAATACCAAAGTGGGAGATGGGATCGAACTTTTCTGAGAATTTATTAGCTTGCCCAGACTTTGCATTACACCGTCTCTCATAATTAGATGAAAGATTTGGGGAAGAATTTGTAGTTGGTAATCATACAGTAATTCACATTTAAAACATTTACTCGGTTAATTATTTATAAAGTACAGCAAGCATGTTTCATATCTTCTATGTTTCCGATTGCTTTTTTTATTTATTATTATTAACCAATCGTGAATGCTGAGCAAGGCAAAATTTTATCATCAAAATTGCTAAAATTTTGTAATTGTAGATGTTACAGGCATACTTTATGGCTACGGGTTATAATTTAGAGTGCTTGAATTAATTAATAGCAGCATTTCTATCTCTGCTGTTTGGAAGTATAATCATTAATATTTTGATAAATATTTGATATCAAATCTTTGATAAATATCCCATGTACTCTTCTGTTAGGAGGAGCAAGTGACCTACTTTAGAGCAGTCACTGGTGAATAGAGAGTATTTAAAGAACTAGTTAATTTTTTTTGTTTAAAGCCACAAATAATTAACAAGCCCTCCCTGTTTTCCTGTACCATAGTATCTAGTATTACTTTTTCTCATAAATTTCTCCATGTAACAAAAATTTTCTGCAAGTTATTTTAACAGTCTTTTAGTCTCTGAATACCAAGAGAAATTAATTGAGTCAGAGTCCATAATAAAGGAGAAATGATTAAGTACAATAAGGACCTTTAAAATGTCTAAGTTGTGTTTTCTATATTGTATAAATATGGCTTTCCTTTTGTCCACCCGACCTGTGAGCCCCACCATTTTAGTTTGGGATAAATGACTCAGAAAGTCATTTAATTTGATACCGTCAGTATAATGCCATTTCATTCTGGTTTTTTTTTTTTTTTACCATGATTTGGAGGACAGTGATAAAGTTGTAAGATTCGAGCTTGCTTAAATCCAATGATTCTTAAACTGCTCATAAATACATCAATATGAAAATGCTTTAATAATTTTCAGACACCCTAAAAAGCTCATAGATCTTCTTTTAGTATTTACAAATTTCAGGTCAACAGTAAGTGACTTTTTGTGCAAAAAACAAACAAACAAAAACGAACAATTATTTTAATATTATTTATGGGTCTCTTAGCATTCCCTGAATAGTTTAGGTGTGAACAACCATTGTCTCATTAATCTAAATTTCAGCTTATTTTAAACATCTGAAAAAAAATCCAATTATAAATGTTGTGCTTATGCTTGGGAAACAGGGAATTGGCTTCCTGATAATGGCTGTCATATTTTTTGTTGCTATGTTTCTGTCATTTATGAATTCAGGAATATTTGTAATTCCAGAGCACCAGTGGAAGTGTAGTCCCTATTTCCAGTTATATGATGTATGTATGTATGTGTGTGTGTGTGTATATATATATATATATATATACACACACACACACATACATATATATATATATATATATATATATATATATATGGAGAGAGACAAAAAAATGTATACACAATTTAAGAAAGGAAAAAAATACTATTAACATTGTAATTCTCAATATATACCAATAACAAAGATGGATACAACTTACAATTGACTTCTGCAATTACAAGAGGTGTTCAAAGTGGTTACCATCAGCGCCATTTGTGATTATGGCGAACTACTGCTTGAGCAACGTTGACTAAAGTGTCCACTTGTATACAATTTTTTGGCACCCGTGTGTGTGTGTTTATGTTTATATTTGTTTGTTTATATTTATCTATCTATATATATACACATAATATATATATATATATATATATTACAGTATTAATTCATGCACTAATACTGTAATTCTTACATTCAAATATGTGGAACCCTAAATCATAGCTCCAGTTCTTTTTGAAGGTAAGAAAACTCACTAAACTACATGTTTTCTTATTTCTGAGTGCCAACAATCTGTTGAGCAATGACTGCATCTCTGGTACACCTCGGTGGGATCTAATTTAAAAGGGAAAAATCACCGTTTTAAACATTGTAATTGTTAGGCTCCAGTTTTCTCATGTGCACATCAAGAGGCTAGACGGATCCCTAGAATTTTTTCCATATGGGGAATTCTATGAGTCTGTAATTAATTTTATGCTTTCATTGGAAAATACAATGAAATATGACTACAAGCATTTGGGGTAAGATTATATCATGCAATTCTATTCTCTCGATTGGTCCTATTGATTCTTATGTCTAAGAATTTGTTTGAGGCTATTATCACTGGCCCCAAGGTAATATACTCATTTTTATATAGTGGAAGATTAAAGCAGTTTAAGATTTTACTTCCACACAGTTGTTCTAGAATAATAGCATCTATTGATATAAAGCTACAAGTAATATTCAGGTCATCAATTTTAATTCCTAAGTAATTATAACCACCTCAGGACGGTATTTTGTTCTTGAGGACCAATGGTGTACGTTCAGAATTGTGGAGTAATTTCAAGGATAGAAAGTTTATGACTGTTGTAGGAGACTGGGGGGCACATTTAATCAGAATATTTGGACTTTCATAAAGGTTTGGATTAGTGTTTCTCAATCTCTTTTCATTATACCTTTAAAGATAGTCTCTTTAAACATGGTTTCCGCAATGAAATATTAATATCACAAATATACTATATTTCTCTATATCTCAATGTATAGACATATATATATGTATATATCCATATATATACATATATATATGTATATATATAAATTTTATCTAAGAAGAGAGATTTTTCTTCTGCTCTTCAATTCTAAATTTTATCTCGTTTGAGAATGCATGGTTTAGTCATATAACTTTTTTCTTGTCTGTAAAATGAGGCTGGTAAATTAAACAATGTCTAATCTTTCCTAACTGGCCTAAAATGTTTACACCAGTTACTTTTAAGTGAGGGTGGTAAGTGGGTCATATATATTTTTTTTTTAATTTATTGGGGTGACAATTGTTAGTAGAATTACATAGATTTCAGTTGTGCAATTCTGTATCACATCATCCATAAATCACATTGTGTGTTCACCACCCAGAGTCAGCTCCCCTTCCATCACCGTACATTTGATCCCCCTCACCCTCATCCCCCAGGGTCATATATTTTGTGTGGGGTGTGTATTTGTGATAAATCTGTAGTGTAGAAATATTAACATCTTCACAGATCTGAACACCGGGTGTGAAAGTGAAAAAAACCTTTCAGTTCTTTAGTAGCTACTAAAGGGGACCCTCAAACAGTTTTACTGAGATTTTGGCTAAATTGGCTGATTCAATATTCTGGTAATTGTTGTAGCTATTGGTCAAGAGAGTATTCTTGTTTTAGACTCTTCCTGGCAGCTTTTTTTTTTTTTTTTTTTTGCCTTCTCTTGGGAATCTCATTTGATTTCCAAAACATGTCTGTGAGATACATGTGTCCGATGCCATTTTACAGGTAACTAAGTGAGCTGATAAAGATATGTGGCTCCTTTGAGGCAGAGGGTTGGACCTTCTGTCCCTTGTTATCAATAAGCTATTTCTGTTCCACAAATAATTCTATTCTATGTCTTTGCAAGTGTCAGTGCAGAAGAATTTAGTCATTGCAATTTCACATCTGCCAACCTCAACTGGTATTTTTAATTCAATTTTGAATTTTGTGTCCACTTCCTTTATCTTGCTATCTTCTTGAAATTATTGCAGTAGACCACCATCCAGGGAAATGACAAAAATAATTGCAGACAAGATATTTATTATAGTGTATTTTAAGAAATAAATATGGGTAGGTCTTTTGTGTCGGGTGGATATTTATGCTTAACTTTTACCCAGACCAAACTGTAATTAATACTATCACGTGGTAAATAAGAAATCGACATTTTGACTTTTCATCTCCTAGTCTGTTTTTCTTTGGTTTTTGCTCAAATCTGCCCTGTTTGGATAATTTTCATTTTATTTAATTTATATATTAGGGTTGTTTTTTTTTAATTTAATGCAACCCTTATATTTTCTACAAATTATGATAGTTCAAATTTGTATGTAAAAAGAAAGGCTGGTTCTTCAATGTTACTTAGCATGGAGCATAGTATAGGAAAGATTTACTTCGAGTATTATCTGTACTTCCAACCTGGTTAATAGCGTATAAACTACTTAGCAACTGCATTACTTCTAAGGAGGTAACATTTTCATTTACAGGTCTTAAGGTAATGAACATGCGGTTCCAAAAGGTCATCAGCGTGGTACAAATCATTTCTGATGTTGTGGCAGGTTGACATAGTTACCACTCAAATTGGTATCATCATTCACTTATTGAGTATAATTGTCTGTATCACTTCTAATAAAGGGAGTTAGAAAGCGCCTAGGAGAGTGTAACATACTGGAGGGAGAGAGAAGGCCTTGAGTACTTGTAGGGAAATTGAAAAGACCTAGCCGGGAAATCCCATTATGCAAGGGAAACATAACAATGCTAACAATAATTTGGATTCGTAAGGGAAGCCTGGAGGAAAGAAAATACAGGCCACAAGGTTTTTCTGTGGTTCAACATTTTATGTAAATCCTGCAGAAGAGTGATTTGTGTGGCTGGTATAAATGTATACGTAGAAGGCTGGCTTGATAGCCGGAGCAAGAAATAAGGAAAACAACTTTCCCCCAAAATACTGTGTTTCCCCGAAAATAAGACCTAGCCAGATAATGAGCTCTAATGCATCTTTTGGAGCAAAAATTAATGTAAGACCCATCTTATTTTACTATAAGACTGGGTCTTATATAAGACCGGGTATAATATAATATAATATAATATAATATAATATAATATAATATAATATAATATAAAATATAATATAATACCTGGTCTTGACCGGGTCTTATTTTACTATAAGACCGGATCTTATATTAATTTTTGCTACAAAAGACGCATTAAAGCCGATAGTCCAGCTAGGGTCTTATTTTCGGGGAAACACGGTAAGTGTGTCTTAATGGAAAGCTGTAAACTCAGAAGTTCTGTTTTTTTCACTATGGTTAAGCACAAAATCAGAATTATTACTGTTTTTAATATTAGAATTATACCTTCTCTAGATTGGAAAAGACCTAACAGATCTTTGGTACAACTCCCTACTTGACATGTGAACACCTTGGTATTTTTGCCAAGTGTTTCTACAGTCGGGATGGGGATTCTCCTTGACTCGCTACTTTCTAGAAGGGACCATTCCATCAGAAGTTCCTCACTCCCTCTCTATCTCCTTCTGTCTCCTCTCTATCTCTATTTTGATGTGAAATAAAACACACACATAAAATGTATAACTTAAATACATTTCCTATGGCTGCTCTACAAAGTTACCACAACTTGGTGGCTTTAAACGACACATATTTATTCTGTTCCATTTCTGGAGCTTGGATGTGCATAATCAGTCTCCGTGGGTTGAAGACCAGGTGTCAGCAGGGTCGCCGCCCCTGTGGAGGTCCTTGGGGGTGGTTCCTTGCCTTTCCCAGTTTCTAGAGCAGGGTCCCTTGCATTCCTTGACTCATGGCACCTTCCTCCATCTTCAAAATTAGCAGTGTGGCATGTTGCTCCTGAGGTGACATTGCCTTTTTTTTCCTTTGCCTCCATCTTAAGACACTTTTGATTTCACGGAGGGCCCATTTTCCAGCCCACCACAATGAATATGTAAGCAAGATGAAGAATGAAACTTGGTGAGGTATCCTAGGAACCCCTCCGTGTATCTTAATCTGTGTCTCCAGCCCTTCCCACCAAAGTAACCACTGTCCTGTCCTGACTTTTAGAGTCATGACTCCCTTATCTTTCATAATGGTTTTATTTCTAAATGTATATCCCCAGACATGACAGATTAGTCTTGTCCATTATTTTTTTTTCTGATGCAATTTTAAGTCTCCTTTAAAATTTCCTTTTTCATTGTTATTTTCTTACAACTGATATGTCGAAGATGTCAGTGTGTACTTTGCAGATTGCATGCACTAGGTGCAGTTTGCCATGCTTCTCTGCCCTTTGCATTTTGTGCAAATTGGCATCTGGGTCCAGAGACTGAATCACACTTGGGTGCAATCCCTATGGTACCTGCAGGTGGTGTGTATGCCCTGGGAGACACGTAATGTCTGGTGGTCTCTTTTTGTGATGATGGAGGCCGTTGCCACTCATAACCTAAATCCACTCATCACTGGGGGTTGCAAAAATGGTGATTTGTAATTCCATTATTTCTTCTTTCACTCAATAGCTGGTATACTTATATAAAGTGATGCTTTCACTCGTCCTTATTTGTTCTACAGTGATACAATTTGTATAGCAAAAGTAGGTTAAATGCTTGATTCTTCCTGTTTCTTCACCAGTTTTCAAGATAAAGAATTGGTGCCCTCTCTTTTTTTTTTAATGTAATTATAAACACATGTATTTAAACATATTCAATGGATTTCAATCAATTGCAATTATAATACTTTTTGACCCTGGGAAATTGTCCCATTTGGAGGCAGTTACTTTGGGTCACAGGTATTGATTTTCTTTAGTGTTTGCCCCATGTTGGGTCAGTCTTCAGGTTACCTTCTGAAATGTTTCTGAATGACTTATAGTTTAGATAATGCCTTTCTTCTACCTTGGCAGGGTGTTCTATACTCATCTTAAACATTTCCTGGCCAGTGCCTGGAATCTAATTGCAACCTGGGTGCTAGTCTTTTCCTTACTCATTACTGCAGTCCTGGGTTGGCCATTCTTCCTAGGCCTCTTCAGTGGACGGAGGTAGTAGGAACACAAACACATAATAATCCTGATACTGTGTATATATGTGTCTTGGGGATACCATGTCACCTGTTTTTTGTGTAAGTGTAATCAGTGGGTTTTTTTGTTTTGCCATCTATCTGTTCTTGATTTTTACATTCAAATTTAGACAGATTATTTTCCTGCCACCACTGCCATCTTCCTAGAATCCAGTCTACCTATTCTGAATCTAAACTTCATGACTGGCACAATTTTTTAAACATGCAGGGCCACCTACCCACATTGATCATGAGCTTCTGTTTCATGGCAGTTCACCAGTATCCCAGCTCCTTGCAACCCCAAGGACTGCTCTGTTGGACTCCTTATACGCGTATACTGCATATAATAATTTTGAGACACAATTCCCTTTTAGAGAATTTGCTTACTTCTCTGTCTTTTTCCATCATATTGTGTTTCATTCTTTTAGTAACTGGAGAGTCCCATTGGTTCCACCCTTCCTACCCTTCTTCATGTAGGCAGCTTGCAAACACTAAAGAAAATCAGTGCCTGTGTTCCACAGAAAAGGTTATTCTAAATGTGGGATTATGTTATGACTCCGAATATACTTTATTTATAATATTTGATCTCACCCTCAAAATGAGGTTTAGCACCATTGAGAAACGATTGCCAAAAGTGAGTCCTCAACACCATTCCCAAATGGAACTTGGGCATTTTCGAGGAGCTCCGCCTATGCCCGCAATAATTAATATGTTTACTCTGAGAAGGGCAGTGTTTTACTCCAGGTAAGATGTGAAACAGAAAAGCCTCTTTTGCAATGGCTGTTAAGTCTCACTGAATTTTGCAGCTCTCAGTACAAGGATATTTATCTTTATCTTCCCAAAGTCAATGATCTGAACTACACACATTCCTTTATGATCCCACTAAACAGAGTAAAATATTGGAAATTAACAGATGGGTACTAATTTATTATTAGGTGTTAAAACTTAATAAATGGGTGATAATGTATGCATAATTTGAACTCTGGTTATCTTTTGAAATCTTGATTATCTTAAAATAGCATGTTTATTTTATTGTCTAGTTCAATAGTTCTCAACCATGGCTTTAAGTTACCTCAATTAAAAACAAAACAAAACAAACTTATATCCTGATCCAGGCCCAATTTTCTGATTTAATAGGTCTGGGCTTGGGCCCAGGCATCTTTTTTGTTTTGTTTTGTTTTTTGATTTTTAACAGCTTACCCAGAATTTTAAAAGTATAGCCTTACCCCATCTAGTTAGTTCATACACCTATGATTTGCATTAAGTTTAGTTGGTTCCCATTAGCGCAAATACTGGAATTATTTCCTCTAAAATATAAAGTTAAAAAGATCATCAACAACAACCAGAGATAAATGATTGTATCACTTAATGCCAGTTCTATCAAGCTTGGCATAAATGTGTAAGTTTAGCCAAAAGAGTAAAACAGAGGTTAAAGCCATAGAATCAGAACTTGAACTAGGCTCTCTAATGGAGATTAATATTTTCTTCAGAAGTCTGCCAGCTGAATCATGGTCTAATTAAATAGTTCAGATTTAGTGAGTTTGCATTTAAAGTATTAGCAGATCTGAGAATGGGGAAAGCTAAAATGAGTTAGAATCTTTTCTGTAAATGGGAAGTTAAATTATCATAGTAATTTGATTAAATCATTTTTAAATCTCACAAGCTAAATCACAGCCTTTAAAGAATAGTTTGAAGTCTTAATTGCTGTTTGTGAGCGTATCACTTTGCTATTTGTTCTCGCCTCATTTCCTGTGACATCCTATAATATATCTCCTGCTGGGCAAGAGTAGTGGGGAAGGCAAAACTTGGGGTGGGGGCTGAGGTGACTAAAGCTGTCTTCAAGCAAACGATCTGCCATGTAGAGGAAGGAAATCTACCCTGCATTGTTCCAGTAGTTAGATCCAGGACCAAAGGATGAAAATTGGAGACCGATTTGGGAAAATAGGAAGATGTTTCTAATAATTAGTTCTGTTCCTTGTCAAATGGAATGTCTTCATTAGAAATGTTGTCGAGAAGATTTCCGATGAAGATGGAAGGTTAAACGAGATGATCTCAGAGGACAATTTCAACTCTTTTTAAAGGATTCTTTTTAAAGGAAAAGGATTCTTTTTAAAGGAAATGTCATGTCGGTGTTAAATTCTGGAAGCATGTTTATGATTCAAAGAAACCTGAGTTTAAGCCTAATTCTGACCCTTACTACCAGTGCCATGTAATTTTCAGGGCTGCTGGGAGATGAAATGAGGCAGTGTTTATAAAGTGCTGATTAGACATGTCACCTGAAACAGGTACTTCATACATCGTATATTTATGATGGTTTTTCTTTTTTTGGTTTGCTTGGGAAATACTTGTTTTGTCTGTGAAGAATGTGATTCCTATGTTTCCCGTCCATGTATTGCCCTCTGTTTTTCTTCTGAGTGCTACTTTTCAGTCCCAGGACAGGTTGGGTGACTCCATCTCATCTCAGTCCCCTTAATGTACAAGGTCAATCTTCTGTGTCCCTGCACACACACTGTTACGGTGTGTCTGTGCCTGCTGTTTCCCCCTCAGACAGTGTATAAGTGCAAAAATAGAGAGCAAAACACACCAAAGGACGTTGTTGTCGCCTCCGTGACTGCTTTTTGGTCATTAACATTACCAACCCTTAGATGACTTTGGCAATTGCGTGAGCTTGTTTTAAAGACAAGGCACACAGGAAGCGGATGGGATTGCCATCCATCCAGGAACCAGGTTGGAGAGAAGCCTAGAAAGAAACAATCCACAGGGAAAGGAAAGGGTGTGTGTTGGGGGAATGTGTTGAGTTTCATTCACTCCGGGGCCCCACTACAGACATTTCAACCTGGAAGCATTCCTTCTTTGGGCTCCTCCGGGTAGGAATCACACCTTGCGCAGGAAACACTGATAAACACCCATAGTCCAGATTATTCAAAATTCTTTCTAAGAATTATGTCATGAACGACCTACTGTAAATGGTGGTCACTGCACCAGTGATGTGGTGAAATGATTCCCAATGATGATGCAAAAGGAAAAACAAGAATACACAAAATACAAAAGAATTAAAAAAAAAAAAGATGTTAGCGCTTATAAATCGGAAGTCAATCTTTTAATGACATTGCCATCATTTTTTTTTTTGGTCGTATGTTTAGCCACTGTATTTTAAATTTCATTTCGTCTCTCTTTTTGTGCATGTGCACTGATATTTGCATTACATGAAAGAGGAGGCCAACTGCATATATCTTGGAGCTCTGCGTTCTCAGAGAAGTAGAATTATTAAACATGCGCAATTCCCCCAAAGACCACATTATGTGTAATTAACAGATAAACTGTCATCAGAATCAATAAAACGTGCTAAATGATTCAAACTTGTATATAATTAAGTGTCTGTTTTAGGGCTCGAGTGGTAACTTTAATCCCCCCCCCCCCAATCTCACATTTCTCACAAGAATAATTGTGGCAACCCTGTTAACCCTTTCCTTGCTTGATCAAACTCGATTTTTAAATTAGTCACCGAAGGGCAAAGTTCACCTTCACAAATGTGAGAAATAGTTCAGAACTCATTAATCTAAAGGCTTCCTTTGTACTTCAGTAGAGAGGCAGGCTCTGTTAAGGATCTTTTAAGGAAGCATGAATAATAGTACACTAAACATTCTAAAAGGATATGCAATTTATGGTGGTTTCTGGGTAGTCTACAACTGAACACTGTTCGGTTTGGTGTATTTATTTAAAATTTAAGAGTTCTGAAAATCTTGGTCATCAATTTTATTCCATCCTTGTGGGCAATACGAGCTTTTTGAGGGTCAGATCAGAATTTTAGACAACTTTACCTCCAGAGCACTTAGAGCAATGACTTTTAGTAGATGGCCTTCCATGATTGTTGAATGAATGAATAAATACATGACTGAGGTGATGAATAAAACAACCAAGATTGTAATCTGTTAAAAGAAAGTCTTCTCTTGCTCCTTATTAGTAGGGGGGAAAAAAACCCTAAAACACCCCCAAAAACAACACACATTTTACATAATGGATCTTTTATCGTAATACCCGTGTTCTAATTCAGCCTTGCAAATTGTCTACTGTAGATAAATTTAGACCGAAAAAAAAAAAAAATAGAGTTTGGACAGGTGAGACTCTGAGCCAATCACAGCTCAGCGTTAGAGAAGTTCAAGGACACTATGGAACTTTCGTGACTCTCCAGTGCACTGGTTTTTATGACCGCTAATACTACTGTTTCTGTTTGTTGCCTTGTCGTACAGACTCCATGCACATAGAAGATGTGGAAGCCGTCCAGAAACTTCAGGATGTCTTGCACGAGGCCCTGCAGGATTACGAAGCTGGCCAGCACATGGAAGACCCTCGCAGGGCTGGCAAGATGCTGATGACACTGCCCCTCCTGAGGCAGACATCCACCAAGGCTGTGCAGCATTTCTACAACATCAAACTAGAAGGCAAAGTCCCCATGCACAAACTTTTTTTGGAAATGCTGGAGGCCAAGGTCTGACTAAGAGCTTCCTGGGCCTTCCTATCCTGCACGCCGAAAAAGGGAAACGAAACCCAAGGGTGATGTCGAAGAATCTTAGAGTTTAGTTAACACCATCAAAAATCAACCAAGACTGCACTGATGATTGAGCAGCAAGAATTTAACGCAGCTTTCAGAGTTCTCCATATCTTCCTGATGAATTTCTTTCCACCGGATCGCATCCTTCTCCTTTTCTCATTTCTCTTCCTCTTTTTTCCGCCCTCCTCCCTTACTCCTCCTATCTCACATTTTTTGGCTTCCTGGATTACTGGTTTCCTCTCTTTCTCATTTCCTTCTCTTCCTTCCCTTCCTCCCTCCCTCCCTCCCTCCGTCCCTCCCTTCTCCTCCTCTCCTCCCTTTCGTCTCATCCTTCCCCTTTCTTCTAAAGTTTAAATAGCTCTAGTTGTAAGAAAAATTTTTTCTTCCTTCCTTCTGCTGCTGAACTTTTAAAAGAGGTCTCTAATGGAAGAGCATAGGAAGCCAGCCCTGCCAAAGGATGGAAATCCATAATATGGATGCCAGTGAACTTGTGAACCATAATGTCCCCAGTGATTAAGGAATCAAAGAGACAGAACCACTGTACCTAAAGTCCAGTGCGCCGTAGACGAATTGACTGAAAGCAGTATTAGATTTCATGGGAGCAGCCCCTAATTACACAACTTAAGAACACGTTGCATCGGCTGCTTTTTATCATTGCTTTTCCATCTAGATCAGTTATAGCCATCTGATTCCTTAATTGTTTTTTCAAGTCTTCCAGGTATTTGTTAGTTTAGCTACTATGTAACTTTTTCAGGGAATAGTTTAAGCTTTATTCATTCATGCAATACTTAAGAGGAATAAGAATACTGCGATTTTGTGCTGGCTTTGAACACTTATGAACACTAATGAAGGACAAATGAATCCTGAAGGAAGATTTTTAAAAATGTTTTGTTTCTTCTTACAAATGGAGATTTTTTTGTACCAGCTTTACCACTTCTCAGCCATTTATTAATATGGGAATTAAACTTAAGCAATAGTTGAAGGGAAGGTGCATATTATCACGGATGCAATTTATGTTGTGTGCCAGTCTGGTCCCAAGCATCAGTTTCTTACCGTGAGCTCCAGTTTACCTAAATGCTCACCGGCACAAAGGATTCGATTACACCTGCAGTGACTCTGGGTAGTCACACATGTAAGCACTGCACATGGAATCCAGATCCGTAGAATTTCAGGAGTCACCTCTACCTGGGAGGTACAGTTGCCATATGATTTCTAGCTGCCGCGGTGGTTAGGAACGAGTTACTGCCTGTTTGCAAAGTTACAGACCTTGTCCCCAAGGAGCTGTGAGCCAGTATTCATTTAAAAGGCAATAAGACAAATGCCAGAATTTGAACAACAACAACAACAACAACAACAACAAATCATCAAAGACAACAGACGCCTGACCAAATTCTAAAGCCTATCTATATGAGTTTATTCATTTAGGGATGTTTGTTTAAATTAATCTGCAATTTTTACCAAGCGCTAAGCCAATATATCTGCTTTTCAACCAGTATTGTCACAGCAAGAAAGTCAGTCAGGTTCCAGACTGTTAAGAGGTGTAATCTAATGAAGAAATCAATTAGATGCCCCCGAAATCTAGAGTCGCTGAATAACCAATAAACAGTAACCTCCATCAAATGCTATACCAACGGACCAGTGTTAGTAGCTGCTCCCTGTACTATGTGAACAGTCTTATTCTATGTACACAGATGTAATTAAAATTGTAATCCTAACAAACAAAAGAAATGTAGTTCAGCTTTTCAATGTTTCATGTTTGCTGTGCTTTTCGGAATTTTATGTTGCATTCGGAGACTGTTGTCTTGTTCTTCTTGTGGTGTTTGGATTCTTGTGGTGTGTGCTTTAGACACAGGGTAGAATTAGAGACAATATTGGATGTACAATTGCTCAGGAGACTACAGTAGTATATTCTATTCCTTACCAGTAATAAGGTTCTTCCTAATAATAATTAAGAGATCAAAACTCCAAACAAGTATTCATTATGAACAGATACACATCAAAATCATCATAATATTTTCAAAACAAGGAATCATTTCTTTAATGGTTTATTATAGAATACCAATGTATAGCTTAGAAATAAAACTTTGAATATTTCAAGAATATAGATAAGTCTAATTTTTAAATGCTGTATATATGGCTTTCACTCAGTCATCTCTCAGATGTTGTTATTAACTCGCTCTGTGTTGTTGCAAAACTTTTTGGTGCGGACACGTTTCCAAAACTATTGCTACTTTGTGTGCTTTAAACAAAATATCTTGGGTTGATGTTACATCAACCTCATGCTAGGAATACTGTGTATCTATCATTAGCTATATGGGACTATATCGTAGATTGTGGTTTCTCTGTAGAGAAGTGACTGTAGTGTGATTCTAGATAAATCATCATTAGCAATTCATTCAGATGGTCAATAACTTGAAATTTATAGCTGTGATAGGAGTTCAGAAATTGGCACATCCCTTTAAAAATAACAACAGAAAATCCAACTCCTGGGAAAAAAAGGTGCTGATTCTATAAGATTATTTATATATGTAAGTGTTTCAAAAGATTATTTTCCAGGAAGTCTGTGCAGGGTTTAAGTTGCTACTGTTCAACCACACTATATATAAATAAAATATATACAACATATGTGTTGTTTTTACTGTATCACATTAAAGTACTTGGGCTTCAGAAGGAAGAGCCAACCAACTAAAAACAGGAGCTGGAGATATGTGAAGAGAAGGAAGTACAATTTTTAGCTTTCAGTTTAAGTAAAACAAGTATCGCATAAATAGGAAACACAATTAAGTGGAGACCTAAAAGAACTGTACGAGCTTTAGGGTAAATGCTTACCTTTAAACCTCACTTGAGGTAAGTTGTTTCAACTTTCAAGCAAGACCATTTACTTAATGTGAAGTTTTGAAAAGTTACAAAGGTGTATGTTTTAGCCACATGATTTTAATTTTTATTTTGCTTCTTTTCGGTTTGTTATTTAAAGCAATATGATTGTGTGACTACCTGCAGTTACACTTGTGTTTCAATCAGATCAGATTGTTGTATTTATTCCACTATTTTGCATTTAAATGATAACATAAAAGATATAAAAAATTTAAAACTGCTATTTTTCTTATAGAAGAGAAAATGGGTGTTGGTGATTGTATTTTAATTATTTAAGCGTCTCTGTTTACCTGCCTAGGAAAACATTTTATGGCAGTCTTATGTGCAAAGATCGTAAAAGGACAAAAAAATTTAAACTGCTTATAATAATCCAGGAGTTGCATTATAGACAGTAGTAAAAAGAATAATAATAATAATAAAACCATGTCTATAGCTGTAGATGGGCTTCACATCTGTAAAGCAATCAATTGTATATTTTTGTGATGTGTACCATACTGTGTGCTCCAGCCAATGTCCATTTGTGTAAATGTATTTATTTTATATTGTATATATTGTTAAATGCAAAAAGGAGATATGATTCTGTAACTCCAATCAGTTCAGATGTGTAACTCAAATTATTATGCCTTTCAGGATGATGGTAGAGCAATATTAAACAAGCTTCCACTTTTGATCGTTCTTTTGTATTGTGTTGCTTTATTTTCCCCACGAAAAGAACCAAATCAATCACCACTGCCCTTGGTTGCTTCCGCTGAAAGAGTATCTCTGAGTACCTGTTCCCTAAAAATAAAGTGGGAGTTTAAATAAGAGCTATATAAAGGCTTGTCAGAATGAATTCGAGGGTGCCAAGAGACATTTTGCATATTTAAGAGTATGCAAAGTGTCTTGTGGCACATTAGAATTCATTCTGACAAGCCTTTATATAGCTCTTATTTAATCTCAAAGCATCTCCACATCATCCTGCATTCCTCAAAATCATCGCCTCTATATCAATGTCATAACAGAAAACTTTCCCCCTATTTTAAGATCATATTCAAACTAGAGATATCTATTATTTCCCTCCATCCACAATTAAATCGTGTGTTTGCACTGAGCTCGTCAGCAAGCTGCATGCTTTCTGGAGCAGCCGTGGGGTTGCTGACCAGATTTCCTGAATGAGAAATCAACACCAGAGTTTATAGATCCGTGTGTGCGTGAGGCGGGGGAGCTGTCTGCAGATTCCAGAGGGCTAAGCAGCGCTGCTGACAGCAAATGGCCTCCTCTCCCTTTTTCACTCAGAGAGGTCACAGCCCTTGCTGCTCAGGGTCACACTGCGCCTCCCTGGGACCCGCCTGGAGCCATCACCAAGGTGCTAATATGTGCTTTCTTGTCTTCTCTGCCTATCTTGAGAGTGTTTTGTCATTGTGTTTGCCCACTGTATTTCTCACCTTTCAGCAGTGGCTGGTTCTCTAGAGAAGCAAGCTAATGATACTTAGGCCACTAAACGAAATTCAGATTTCGGGATGTGAGATTACCTAACCACTAAGATGCATCCGCTAGCAACAAAACTCAGAGTTGTCTTTTCCTATTTTAATGTCCTTTCAGTGGTGGTGGAGCAGCATAGAATCGGATGTGTTTTACTTGGGGTATTTTCAAAGTACTTGGATGAAACTGAGCGAAGACAAGATACAAAGCTAAAAGGAAAAAAAAAAATGCCTGTAATCTTCCAGTGAGGTCTTCATTAAAAAATATGTTACGTGCACATGCATTTAAGAACTAAAACGTCAGAATCCTCTTGCTGGTTTTTGTAAGTTAGAATTATCACGGAGCAACTGTTTTGGAGCTGTGCTGTTTACCACGCATGCCTCAGGTGTAAAAGGAAATAACCAAGTCGGACTTTGGCATTTGAGCATGTTGTGTTTCTGGATACATAAATGAGTAGCTCTGACCAATTGGTTTATGTTGATGGTGTCAAGGGATCACTTTTATTTGCACCTGTTGTTTATAAGTGATTTTTTTTCTTTTTTCTTCCTTTAAACTTGTGTTTTCCAAACTTGGCTGCATCTTAGAATCACCTGAAGATTATCAAGAATTCCTGACGATCATATCCACCCCTCCACCCCCACCCATCACCAAGCCTGGGGTTTAATTGGTTTGAGATGTGGCCTGGGCTTTGCAATGATGAAAACAATATATACCCAGGTCATTCTAATGTGAAGACAAGATGACGAAACCACAGCTTTAAATTGTATGCATTCCTCAAATAGCCAGGAATGTCCTAAACAATTAAAAAAAAAAGAAACTTTTCATACATTGGTTCTGAATTTTTGTATTTTAGACTATTTTTTTAAATAGCAAAATGAAAGAACTTAATGTTTTTACTCAAATCCAAATCCAATGAAATACATTTGGACTGTTTTGACCTCCACCCTGCCCCCCATATTGGCCCTTCCCATCTCTGTCTTTCCCCAACACGCATGGAGAACACATCTTATTGGATAACTCTCACACCACATCTGGTGATGCCCTATATGAAAATAGAGGTACCTGCTCAACAACTCATGCAGAATATCTCACAGTCTTTAATTTTTTAATTTTTAATCCTACTCATTTGGCTCTCTCATGTGCTTTAACGTGGATTTAGGTGTGGTTTAAAATACCTGTGTTTCTCTACTGAAAAAACAAAACAAAACAGCAACAAAATTAGAACAACATTGAATTCTCCAAATAACTTCTCTTACCTCTATTTTCCAAGCCGTGAGAAAAACAAGCAGTGATTGAGTGAGGTAAGAGGTAGAGACGAGACAGAACAGAGATAGACTAGCTCACTCTTGGGCCTGTGCAAAAACTTCAGGTATGCTTTGCTTATTGCAAAACTTAATCTGTGGATACACTGTAAAAGGAAAGAGAGAGATGCTTAAGGCTCTTATTTCACCCACAATGGCTTACACGCCGAATGGTTGTGCCATAGTCCAATAGATATAGAAGTGTTTCCATCAGTGTTTCCAACCCACAAGTCCAGCTTCGTGCTCTTTGCTAGTGTATGTGTGTGTGTGTGTGTGTGTGTGTGTGTGTGGGTAGGGGGCGCGGGGGGTGGAAATGAAGCAAGTAGCAATAGATTGATGGCATGCTGCATCTTATTATGAAACAAAATAGAAAAGAAAGGAATTTCAAAATAGAATCCCCGTTTCCCAGGAGTATTTGTCTTGTTCTCCATGAAGTTAAAGGTCTGAAATAATGTGCCCATCAGGGGCTCAATGTTGCATGTCCATGCCAGTTGGTCCAAGGGCTTGTTATGACGGTAATCACCGACGGAAACGTGAGCTTGGATTGCAACAATACAATTGCTACCAGCTCACCCGCTGGGAGAAATCTTTTATTATTGTCAAATGCCCTCCATAGAGATTTGTTTTGCCTGTTCCTGTTTCAATTAAATTCAAAGCAGAACTGTATTACTAGTTCTCTGGAGTATATTTGAGATAAACAACTAGTCTCCAAAGTTAGGATTCCTGGCTAGCTCCAATTTATTTATTAGCAGCAGAAACATTACAATAGGTGACACCATAGCTGCAGGGATATTATGATTGCAGCCTCACAAGAGATGTACATACTGAATCCATGACCTAAAAGCCAAGAACTCCCATTTTCATTACAGATGCCCGTTAGATTAATAATTAACTATTTCATCCATTGTGCCACCTTAAAAAAGGAAACACGTCCCAATACACTAATGCAGTGCCGTAACCTGCCACAGATATTTGGCCATGAGATAATTTGCTCCAAGTAAGAAGTATTTTTAAACTTAAGACCGTAAATCAAATGTCTGTCTCTGTGTGTAAGAAATATTTTTAAACAGCAGAGTAGTAGACACAGCACAGAAATCCAAAGCATGAATGAGAACGCTCTTTAAGCTTATAATATGCTTTCCCGATATTACTTCTAAAAAGAATTGAAAAGGATATCCTAGACTATATGGAATTATTGTATCATTTTGCCAGAGGCCCTTATACGGCAGCTTTGACAAAAGATTCTGAAACAGTGAAGCTTTAGTCGATACTAATTTTGTTACTGGCAGTCAAATTAGAACTGGACCTTATTCTATAAAAAAAACAATGCCTGTTACCTTTGTGAAAATCATAGTGACCCGTGTGTCTTGTAATGGACTAAACATTGAAGAGCTGGTGTTAGGAAATGCAAACAAACTGTTGGGAAAAGTCACTAAAAGGGTC
The DNA here is from genome assembly GCF_004115265.2 of Rhinolophus ferrumequinum. Taxonomy (NCBI): domain Eukaryota; kingdom Metazoa; phylum Chordata; class Mammalia; order Chiroptera; family Rhinolophidae; genus Rhinolophus; species Rhinolophus ferrumequinum. Next base: position 8,408,763 of record NC_046310.1, on the reverse strand, counting down.
TTACAGGAAAAAAAATTTAGACTAGCAGAAGCATTAAATCATACTATTCACACTCTGATTCAATCTGCCATGCTCAGTCATATTTCACAGTTTTGTTGGGAAGTGAAGAACTGGCTGCTATTAAAAATAAAAGTGCACAAAACTAAAGTCAGAAGAGCATTTTCCAAAATGTTATCTAGAGCTATGCAAGGATTGGCTTTGTTTCCCTTTCAATATATGATTACGTATTATTACAAATGAAAAATACTACTCATTAAGGGGGGAAAAAAACACAAAAACCTGCAGGTATTTTTAATCTCTCTGAAATTCATTATCTCCACTAGAGTTTTATTTTGTTTTGGCCTTGCTTTAGGGAGCAGACTCACAGTTTCAACTCTGTGCTTACAAATGAAAACCTGTAGTTTGAAGTGTATGTATTGGAAAAAACAAAACAAAACAAAAAAATTCCTTCCGTCATGGAAACAAAGTATGTAGTTCAGAGAGTAACTTCTGAACTGGCTAAGAAGTAAAATGATGTTTAGATATGATGTTTAGAGATGACACATCGGGAATTCTATGGTAAGTGACTTCCTTGTTCTAGTTTAATACGATTTGGAGGTGCTGAAATAGACTGGGGAAAAACGGCAAACCGTCCTAGTTTTATGTGTGCACCGAGTCAATGCCTGGTGTGGGGACAGAGCCCGGGAGAGCAGTGTCCAGGCTCTCGGCCTCACGTGGAAAGGTGCTGACTCGGGTAGTAGATGGCCATCAGCTGTGGCTAGTTGGCCATCAGCTGTAACCAGTGAGCTATTAGCCACTGATATAACGGCCGTGGCTGCGTTCCTTGGTCAGTCGGTCGGTTGGCAGAGAAGCAGACAGCAGGTTGCAGGTCGTGTAGATCCAGCCTCCAGTGAGACTATAGTGGTATGACTCCCCTACCTATGGCTCCGTGGGTGTTCCTTTTTGGCCTCACCATGTCCTGCGTTCTTATGTGGGGAGCGGGCAGGAGGCCCCACAGGCCGCCCCGCACGACACATGGCGGAGCGAGCAGGGTCCCCCCCACGACACCTGGGTTCACACCCCAGCTCTGCCATTAAGCAGCTATGGGACCTTGCTACTAAAGTCTATTCAACTTCAATACATGGGGATAAATATTCCATCGGAGGACTGTCAGTAGAATTAAATTAGACAATTTAAGGAAACGCCTTACCTTGTTCAATATAGTGAAAATTTCTTCCTCGTTTCCTTTCCTTCCTTCCTTTCCTTCTTTCCCTCTCTCCCTCACTCCGTCTCTCTTTTCTTTCTTTCTTTCTTTCTTTCTCTCTTTCTCTCCCTCTCTCCCTGTCCCTCTCCTCCTCTCCCCCCTCCCTCTTCTTTCTTTCTCTTTTTCTCTCTCTTTCTTTTTTCCCCCTTTTTCTAAGAGAAGCTAAGCTAAGACTCCAGGAATAAGGGAATTGAAAATGGGGAACAGAGTTACTAGGGCAGGCGGAAGGCAAAGGCCCCATTTGGGGTCCAGGAACATAGTACGAGTACCTCCTGCTTTCCAAAATCTTGCTCTATGCCACTTCGCTTTACACGAAAGACCTACGTTAGCACCTGTTTGCACGAGTGGAAAGGAACCCTGAGAGGATGTCCAAGTTTACCATGAAAGACGTAAAGTGAAACTCGCGTTCGGCGTCTGCTGTCCAGCCAAGAGGTGAGAGTGGCCGCGCGCGCCCCCCGCCCCCCGCAGGGTGGCTCCCGCCTGCTCCCTCCCAGGAGCACGTCGGGCATCAGGCCGCCAGAGCTGTGGACGGTGTCCACGAGCCTCTGGGCTCTCTCCTGATTGATTCTGTGCCTCCTGAGGTGTCAGAAAAGTCTAAGAGGGTCTGTAAGCCTGTTTAGCCTAGAACAGGACTGTAGGTTTAAGCGTTTGGATTGTGGTGGACAAACTAGACACTGGGCGTGCGTTGAAGTTTGGGTCTGGGAACGCTCAAAAGTGTGTCCAGAGAAGGTAGTGAGAATTGCTTCTTTAGGACGTGTCCCTTGCAGAAAGTGGCGTAGGAACGCCATGCTTTTGGATACTGGTGGAAACCTGTCACTTTGGGTCCTTGTTTTGAGTGGATGGCCCTAAAAGGGCAGGAAGTCGATGTTGTCCTGACTGTGCCCAGTGCAGGCTTGGCAGGAAAATAGTCACGGTCCTACCTACCCGTGGACTGGGCACTCTGCTAGTTCCTGGAATGCATTATAAAACTGAATATTCACAACAACTTTTTGAGGCGTGTACTATTAATATTTCCCTTTCATAGCTAAAGAAAAGGAGGTGGAGGGAAGTGAAATGACTTACTCAAAATACTGTTCCTACACAGTTCATCTAAATTGGAATCAGTGATGTCTAAATCCTGAGCTGGATATCTTAAAACATGAACCCTGTGTTTAACAGTTTGTCAACTTTGAATAATAGTACATCTTTTGTCTTGTCTGGGCGTTTGGGACACAGGGTTGAATTAATTCTATTGCTTCCATTCAGGGATACAGTCCCCCATCTGTTGATACCATCCTTCCTCTACCAAACGTCTCCTTGTGAATCCTTGGAAAATATATAACGTTGGTTTGTGTGCCTGAGAATTTTAATACACAGAAATGGTGCTGTGTTGACTATCTTGCTCTGATTTTTACTTTTTACTCTTCACTAGATTTTTATTATTTTATCCATGTTTTAGGAGGAAATCTGCTGCCTAGTAAACCATATCACATTTGTTTGTTCCTCTTGGGATGAGTGATAAAGGATGCCTTCAGTTCCTCAATGCAATCAATAATGCAATGAGCATCGTTGGGTGTTTTTCCTTATGGACCAGTGTAATCATTTTTCTAAGTTATATGCCCAGGAGGGGGTTATTGAGTTATTGACCATTTGTATGTTTATTTTCACTGCAAGAATTATTCTGCAGAATCATATTATTTTGAACTCCTACTAGCAGTGTGTTTACGTTTCATTTTCCCTCAGCAGCCTATAATTTTATTTTGCTGTTAAATTTTTACCAATTTAGTTATTTTCAAAATGGTATGTTATTGTTCTGCCCTACACTGCTCTAAATATCTTTTCTTCTTTTTATACCTGCTCAGGCTTTCTTTTCTGTGAATTGCCATTCATAATCTTAGCTCTTTTTTTTTTTTTTTTTCTATTGGGTCTCCTATCATTTTCTGGTTCATTTGCAGTTCTTTGTATAGTCTAGATTTTGATCCTTGTCAGGTACAGGTTTGGCAAATGTCTTCTCTTAGTCTGTTATGCATCTAGCAACTTTGACCTCTGTGTTCCCTAGAAATTTTTATAGAGTTTAATTCATCAATTTCACCATTATGCTTTCATAATTAAAATATATTTTTTCTAATATTTGGGATTATTTTTTTGAATCTAAATTTCACGCTTAGGTCTTTTTAAATCCAGTTGGGATGTTTTAAATGTGGTAAGATTCAACATTTTTTCTCAATCTTTTTTTTGCCCCCACCAATGTATGATGTCACATCTATATTATATCAAACTATCACATATAAAGAAGTCCATTTCTCAATTTTTTTTATTCTGCACTTTGGACAATCTATGTGTTACTGCCACAATGCCATAATATTTTATTCCTATAGTTTTGTAGTTTGTCTTAATAGCTGACAGAATGTATCTCCACTCAGCCCTACGCACTTGGTCTTATATTTTAAATTCTTAGTTTTGGGGGGAATTATATTCTTCCCCATAAGTTTCAAAATGTTTCTTTGCAAGTTCTCAAAATGATCCTTCTATAAATTTTATTAGAATTTTAAATGTGCAAATTAATTTGGAGAAAATTAACATTTTTACAAATAAAATTCCACGAGCACTGTGTATGTCTCCATTTATTCATCACTTCTTTTATTTCTTTATAGAAATATTTTAAAATTATGTCCATAAAGTCTCATGCTTTCTTTGAGTCATTTCCTGCTTTATGGATATGTACCTATTGCAAATTACTGCTTATTTTCTATTGTAATAGTGAATTATTTTTTTCTTTTTGTTTTGAATAAAGTGAAGTTATTTCATTTTGCAAATTGATCTTATCCTGGAGAATTTGCTGAACTTCTTTATTAGTTCTAATCATTTGTTTACAGTTGTGGATTTTCTATGTAAATGATCTATATTCCCTCTAAACTTGATTATGTTTCCGAGTCCATCTCTTTTTCATCATATCTTACAAGCAATTAAGAGCAATGCTTTTAGCATTCTGACTATAAACTATCTTTCCAAAGTGATACATTTGTTTTAGTCATTTCCTTTCTTCCAAGTTTCTGAAGGCACAACTTTTATCCATGGCGTTGCCAGTATATAACATGAATTGCCATTTTTCCAGCGTTCAGTAACATTATTCCAGCTTTCTGTAGAAATTTCCCACTGCCTTTATTCCAAAGCCACTTCCACATGTTTCAGGCTTTCATCATGGCTGCAGCTCCATTTCTAGGTATTGGTTTTTCTATCAGTCATTTTTCGCTACATAGCCGCCACAAAACCTCCATGTGGAATGAAATAGGTACTGATTCTTTGGAGTTGACTCGGGTGTCTAGACAGGGCTTGACTGAATAGTTCCGTATGTACCTGTGGGTCTGGCTGGCTCAGGTCTGCTCACCATATCTCATTCTGGGATGATGTACTTTCCTGCAGACACCCTTGAATACTAGATTCAGAACGTTGCCTTGTTTTCCACTGATTGTTAAGAATTTTTATAATGTGTGGACTTTGAATTTGATTAAATACCTTTTCTTGCATCTACTACGGTATTCTGTGATTTTCCCCCTTTATTCTGGTAATGTGGCAACTTCTGTTGCTTTTTCAATGTAAAACTAAGTTGCATTCCTGAAATAAACCTAGCTTGATCATAATATAATACATTAATCTCTTTAGATATTGCTGAATTTGGTTTGCTTGCATTTTGTGTAGGAATTTTTCTCTTTGTGTTTATGAATAAGACAATCCTACAATTTTTCTGTAACATAATTGTTAGGTTATGATGTAAAGGTTAGCATAAAACAAGTTGGAAGAATGGTATCTCTTTATCTTTCCTTCTCTCGGAGAATTTTTATAAGTCTTGTATTATTTCTTTGGTAAAAAAAAAAAGCACGGTAGAATTTTCCAGGGTAATGGTGTGGGCCTGACATTTTGCCTAGAAAAAGTTATTTAGGATTATATCTTACCATGAGTGTAGGACCATTCAAACTGTTTTAATCATTCCTTGTGTCATGTTTGTTAGTTTGTATTAGGTTGGTACAAAAGTAATTGCTGTTTAAAGGGTTAAAATAGCAAAAAAAAACACACAACCTACTATTTTTGTAGGCATCTGTGTACTTCATATGTATTTTCAAGTATGTTGGCATAATATTGTTGACAGTTTTATTAAGTTTTAAGTGACTTCAGAGTCTGTCGTGAAGTGGTTATGTTGGTGTCCTGTGGCTGTTGTAATAAATTACCACAAATTTACTGGCTGAAAACAGCAGATATTAATTCTTAGGCCAGAAGTCTGAAATACGTGCCACTGGTCCAAAATCATGGTGTCAGCAGGGATCTGTTCCTTCCAGAAGCTCTAGAGGATCATCTGCTCTTTGGCTCTTCCCATTATGGGAGGTGGCTAGCGCTCCTTGCTTTGAGTAGTCATATCACTCAAACATTCCAGGCCAGCATCTTCAGATGTCTCTCTATTTTGTCTACATGCGGCCTTATCCTCCGTGAGTTCATCTCCTCTCCCTCTGTCTCATAAAAATAGTTGTGATGGCACTTGGGTTCCACTAGTATCATCTCCTCATCTCAAGGTTCTTAACCGGATCTGCAAAAACCCTTTTTCCAAATAAGATAACATTTACAGCTTCCAGGGATTAAGACCTTCTATCTTTGGAAGCCATTATTCAGCCTGCTACAGTGGTGGTGGTCACTGTTTTATTGCAAACATCAATTTTTTTTGTATACACTCTTTTTATTTCTTAACCAGTCTTTGTAAGGTTTATGAATTTTTAAAGCTTTTTCCAGGAACAAACTTGAATTTTCTTCTTCCTCTTGTATTATCTGATTGCTGATACACTAACTTCTATTCTTACTCTATCCTTTATTATTCGTTCCTTAGATTAATTTGCTTTTTCACCTTCTTGAAATGCTCCTCATTAATTTTCACCTTTCCTTCTTTTCTAACGTGTTATAAAATTTCCTCTTGGAGCTTCTGCTCATCCACCTATTTTAAAATTTAGTTTTTTATTAACTTGAAATTCAAAATAATTTCTAATACCCCAAGCTATTTCTTCTTTGATCTTAGTTTATGCAGAAGTATATTTCTTTATTCCTTTTGGTTATTAATTTCTATCTTGCAGTATGGTCAGACAACCTACTATGTATATAAATTCACTCCTTTGAAATCTGTTAAGACTAACCTTGTGGCTGATTATATGAACAATTTTTGTATATGTTCTTATTTGCTTGAAAAGTATGCATATTTTTCAATTGCTAGGCCCAGCATTATATATGTTTCTACTAGGTCAACTTTGTTGATCAAATCTTGTACAGGTTTTAATATCCTAAAATCTTGCGGATATTTTTCCTGCTTATTATACCAGTTACCCAGACGTGTATTTACCTACTCCAATATCCATATGGATCTGTCTGTTTCTCGTGGTAGAGTTGTCAATATTGGTTCTCTATTATTTATGGCTATATACATTTAGACTTGTTACATGGTTTTGGCCAATGATACCTTTAAAATAATGAACTGTTCTTCTTTAGCTGTAGGATTCATTTTTCCGTTAATGTGTTTTTCCCCCTTAATATAGCTCCACTGGTGTTTTTTTCTTTTTTTAAAAACCACTTCTTCTCAATTTTGTGACATCCCCTGTGTTAAGTGTAGGGGGATGTTTCAGCAGCTCGGGTTAGTTAATACTCTTGATGCTTTTAAAGAAAGAAAAAATAGGACCTGGATCTCCACGATTTACTGAATTATTTTGTTTATAAAAGCCCATTAAGTCTTGCTGAACATGGCTTAGGCAAAAGTCAAAACGTAGCTGAGAGAAAGGAGAATGGAATTTCTGACTCCAAGGAAAGGCAGTGTTTGTGCGCTTCTTTTTTTTTCAATTAGTCCCTGCCTCATTTTGTGTTTTCATTTGTGATCAGGGCTAGATTTGTAGATCTGTCACTAATGGCAGTCCTGTCTCTTTCTCCTTAAGTGTTTTGGTCACTTTCTCATAATGGACATAGAAGAAAATAAATTCCTTTTGAAAGCTTGTGCAGTTTCACAGGTGGATTTTTGAGATTTTAGAAGGGATTTGAGGGTGACTTTTAGAAGAATCTTAGAGACTTTTTTGCGTGCCATTTTCAAAGCATGATTCATCGGGCTGCTCGAGGTAGACCCACAATAGCTCACAGTAGGACCATGGAAAGAGGCAATGATATAGCCCAGTCAATCCGGGAAACGGATGTCTTTCTTTATACTATCCTTTGTAGTAGAAACAAAATCACAGCCTATTAGAGCTGGAAGTCACTGAACGGATTCTCTGTCCCAATTCATTTATGTTACAGATGAAGAAACTGACTGAGAGCGTTTGGGGCTTGCCCAATATCCTACAGTAGTTACTTGCCTTTTCCTTCTTCATCCCCTCTCTATTTGGTGCCATAGTCTCACCGGTCCATGCTTCAAAGGACTTTGCGGTACACTAACTGACTTCTTTTTCCTCTCTCCTCCTCTTCCATCGATCTTGGGTCTCAGGTTCCTCATGATCAAATCTGCTGGTTAACACCATTGTCTGTGGCAGCGGGCACAAAATCTCTTTTTCTGGCATTAAGTACTCTCTGTCTCTGACCCACCCTTTCAAGCCAGCCTTATGTCCACATGTCCCAGAGATCAAATCCTCCCCTGTGTTTTCCATGCCTTGAATGCATAATGTTCCTTTGTTCTTTCCCACTTTTCTCCATGAAGTCAGCCCCTGCTTATGTTCGCTCTGACTTTCGTTGGCTTCTTATTGATCTGCACTGCAGAGTCTAGTTTTTCTTTGTTGTTATGTATTTCAAACTAGAAAGCGAATAACTCAAAGCCAGAGTGCTTTTCTCAGACTTCTGTGTTTATCATTTCTGGTATAGTGCCGCTGGCCATATAGGATGGATGCAGCCAAGCCAATGATGGAGCCTCTGGACCAGCACATGGTGGGGTTCTTTCTTTTGTCCTCTTGCTCATTGGTTTATTCAACAAATAAACTTTCTTCTGGCAGATACCCTGGCCCCCTCACGTCATTTAGATCTTGGTTGAAATCCTCAATGAGGCTTTTCTGAATCACTTCTTTTTTAAAAAGCCTGGACACTCCCTCCGCAGCTTCACTATCCCCTTTTCCTGCTTCATGTTTCAACAGAGCAGTCATTGCCATCAGACATGTTTCTGTAGAGCTCCTCGCTTGTTTATCTGTTTGCTGCTTGTGTCCCTTTGTGGGAAGCCAGCTCCCTGCAGCAGGGTTTTTGTCTGTTTTGCTCATCCTAGCACATCCTGTACCTAGATCGATATCTGTGACACAGAATGAAGACATACATCCTCAGAGTCCATCGTGTGCTGGGTGCTGTGCTTCCTGGGGAAGGATGTGAAAAAGCAGGCACATGTGCTGCATTCATACTGTTCTGGGTTAGAGGGAGGATGGGCTTTGAGCAAATGATTAACACGAAGGTGAGTCCTTTCAAAACGGAAGTCCTGGCTGCTGAGGAGTATGAAATGCGAGCCAGAATCCAGCCTCTTGGGGAGAAAGGCCTCCCTGAAGAGCAGACATGTTAACTGAGAATAACTGCTAGCGTCCCTGAGGAGAGAGTGGGAGGAACAGGGAAAATGTTGGTCCAGGAGATCTGAAAGCAAGCGAGGTACCAAATACATGCTGGAGGATAACAGGTAGAGGCCGACTGTTGTCTCCCAATTGTACCTTAACCCACATTGGATGGCAGTGCAAACCAATTGGATGCCATCAGTGTTTGCCTTCTGATTGGTTCTTTCAGCCCCCGGCACCATCGATACATTCCCAACGTAATTGCTCAGCCTGAATGTGCCACATGCCCTTACGATACGTTTGAAAGGAGAGCATAGATATGAAATCATACGTCAAAGATCTGATGAAGCAATCCTGATTATTAGGATATTGACCACATTGCAGGTCTCTCGCTCTGCACAGCCACAGAAGTTCCTATTTTTAATTGTTTAACATGGTATTTTGTGCTTCTTCACACAAAACCTATACGGCATTTCTGTCCACAGAGCATTCCCTGGTCTGTGTCAGAACTGGGTACCATCTGGACTTGCGATGTTTTCCTTGTGCCAGATGCTTTTTATGGACGGGGAGTTCGTTCTTACATATTCACTCGCCCTCCTCCCTTCAGTTTAAGGTTTATGTTCATTTAACTCGGGTTTAAAGATATTTTTCTTGAAAATAATTTTGCCTTCATCTCGCCTTCTGTATACATGCTATAAACCCACCCAGTGGAATTGGAGAGGGGTTGAATTCTACTTCAGGCTGGTTTTAATAAAGTCACGTACAAAGAAGTTTTCAAAATGTAGCAGCCTTGTTTTCAGAGTGACACAACTGATGTATAAAACCTTTCACATCCCATCCATTCTTCCTTTGGTCTTCATCAGAAGCAGGTAGAGGGAAAGTTTAATCACAAGAAACGGGGCTAGAAACTTTTTAATTAGAGGGAAAAAAATGAGAAATAAGAGAGTAGTTATTTCAATTAATTTTCCTAGAGCGGACCCTGTGGCATTTCTTATTATGTCCATTTTTTAGGTTAGGAAGCAGAGCAGGAGAGAGAGATCATTCAGAGCAAGTAGGAAAGAAGGAGACGTGTATTCTGGTCTCTGTGCCCCTAACATATGTGTCTTGCTCACCATGCCAGTGGAGTCTTAGAACACATGCATGCATGAATAAAGCAAGGTGAAAATTAGGGGAGCTAGAAAAAAGGGGGAGATAATTTGTTTCATATATGCTTGCATTCAACAACTGTGGGTGATTAAATGATTTTCTTTATATAATGTTATTCTTTGCTTGCTCGACTCTGGAACCAGGACTTGATTTTGGAGTACGATGTTGCTAGATATTGGCAGTTCTTTTTATTTATTTTTAAAACTTTAAATGAAAATGTCAATGGACTCTTCTTTAAACTAAATAGTATATTTGACTATTTGTATCCCTGAACTTGAAGACACTTCTACTGAAAAAAGTCCGTTTAAAATCAGTTGGGGATTAGATGGGAGGAAGAACCCAAACTTGAATTCTCCTGCCTTTTGCTTGACTTCCCAGAAGTCAGAGGCAGTCCCTGGTGTGGCTTGATTTAGCTCTGGGAGTTGACCTTCTACAGACAAAGCAGACAGTTCTGGATTCTTTTATGGAGGTCTGTTGGGTAATCTGTGCAAGGAGCTAGAATTTCTCTGTCCAGGGACTTAGAATCCAGAAAGTTGGATCAAACACACACTGGTAGTTGGAACTACACAAGGTCAAAAGAGAGCATAACCTTTACCAGGAAAGGTGTCAGAGACAGTCCTTTGAGAAAGTCTCTGGGATCAAACCCAGAAAGTTGGATCAAACACACACTGGTAGTTGGAACTACACAAGGTCAAAAGACAGCATAACCTTTACCAGGAAAAGTGTCAGAGAAAGTCCTTTGAGGTGCCACAGTAATGCAGAAAACTGGGTATCAGGGAAGGGTCCTTGTCTGTAATTAGACACTGGTAGGATAACGCATCTAGTTTGGAGTCTTCAAATGGTAAAAAAAAGATCAGAGAACGTGGAAGTACTAAGCAAGTATCATAAAAAGGATAGAATGGTAAGTAAGGGATAGTAGGACGAAGTCATGTCAGTGGACAAGGGTTACCGAGAGTGAGTTAGCTTCAGATTCAGTAAGTTTTTACCAGAAAGGAGCAGTGTTGCAGACCCAGAAGATATTCTGGAGTCTTGTTAATGATTTTCCTGTAAGTCTGCACAAGTCATATCATCTTTTTAACACTTAGGTCCATCATCTAGAAAACAGTGGAGTTGTATTCAATTATAATGAGGTCTCTCCTAGCTGTAGCACTTTGATTCTAGATACGTGAAGGATGTGTTTATTAGACAGATGCTGAGAAACCATTCCTAGTACTAAAAAATAAATAAATAAGGAAAAACAATGGGTTTAAACAAAAGCAAAACGGAGTATGCAATTAAAATGATCTCATTCCCTTAAAGTATGCATGAGGTCCCCTTAGATATTAGAAAATTATGACAGACAACCATATGCTAGGGATACTTTTGGCATAATAGCTACCATTTATTTGGTGCTTCCCCTGGGTCAAGTGCTATATTTAACACTTTACATATTTTATTTCATTTAATGCTCAAGACCTATAAGTCAGACACAATTATTGTCCTCACTTTGCCAATGAGGAAACTGAAGATTGCAGAGTTGAAATAACTCTCCTCAAGTCACATACGTACTAAGAGAGCTGAGATTGGACGTCAGTCTGTCCTCCTACAAGCACTTGCCCTTAACCTTGACAGCCTCCTATCTTAGACCAAGAATGGGGGACCAAATCGATTTGTGAGATCCCTTCTTTAATTGTGTGATCATGAAACGACTGACAAAATTTTGAGTACAACTTTTTATTTTTGCATGTTGCCTATCAAAGAACAAATATCTAAAGTTTACAGAAATAAAAGTTTTATTACATTTCTTCATGTCAGAGTATACAGAGGGTTTATGTGCTTCTCTGGGAAGAAAAGGAAACACAGCTGTTTTGCAGGTAATAACAGTTTATTTTATGTCCTATTTTCTTTAACAGTGATCGCTCTTACTTGGAAACTCTCCTGGCATTTTGTAGGCAATAAAAACGTAAAAAGAATGTTCTTTGCAGGAAGTTTCACAAGGGTGGCCCCCCAGTCCGTAATCTGTGGCAGAGGCATTTGCAACCTGACTTCAGACTGGTTTATCAGCATGTCCAACAGAAATGTAGGAGCCGGGGCCTCTCTTCTGACATGCCGTGGGTCAGTTCTTCCAACACCATTGTCAGAAGAAAAAAAAAAAAAAGGCAACTTGAGAAAATGCTGAGGAGAATGTTTTCTGCAAGAGGGAAACAGAAATGAAAACGATTGCAAAGTAAAAATCTGTAATTTGATGCTAATAACACTTAATTGCTTTGTGATTAAGTATCCTTGTCCAGGCTCAGGGCTAGTCCAGGGCAAAACTCTAAAAGACACTGTGTTTGACATCTTGGAAAACTCCTTCTGAGTCATCCTGATTGCTTACCGTGGATCTGTGTAAGGTCCTGTTCTGACTGACCCCAGGGACAAGTCTTGTTCTCGGAACCTCCTCTGCTTTCCATTTGGGTCACTTTGGGTCTTACTTGCTTCCATTAATAATAAAATTAATCCAGATGATTGGACATGGGCACCCATTCAAGTCACTGAATTATTTGCCTTTTTAATTTTAATTTTTGAAAATTAAAGTACCTGCTTAAAATCACTGTCTGGACTAAGCATGATGCTGGGTGCTTTATATAAATGAGCTCTGAGACTTCCAAGAGCCCTGCAAGATAGATACGGAAGAGGAATGGAGGCCTGGAGAAGTGAAGGGATTTGCTTAAAGCCACGTGTAGACTAAGTGGGAGAAGATGGTAGCAAAATCTGCTTTCATCATGCTCTGCATTTTCTCCCCATGACGTTTTTAGTCATGGCCATTGGAGATGATGCTAAAACCGTAGGCTTCTCAGGCATCCAGCAGACGATAGGCTGGAGTGAGAATGGAGAAGGGGTGCTTAATGGGTCCATCACTCTTGAACTGAATCAACTCTGGAATGTTCTATCCTTTTTAACTCTCTTACTACCTACACACATCTAATAGGGTGGTAATAATAATACGCTGCCATACTGTCTGATGATTGTATATTTTGTTATCTTGTTTTAATTACATCAAGAATGAGATCTTAGTCCCACTAGTATTTGTTTCTCTTAGCTGGGAAGTTTAGAGATGTAGTAACACTACTTTCTGGACATTTTGGTTTTGTAGGGCTTGACTGAGAGGCACAATGGACATTTAGGATACTTTTATAATTGTTATTATTTTGTTCCGTTGCTAGGGAAATTTGAGGAAACTTTATGAGTGTCACTGGTTGACATTTGTGTATTTTAATGGCAACGGCTGTTCAGGAAGAAAGGAATTAAGAAAAATCTCATAACCTAGGGCAATTTATTGATATTGAGGTCAGCATGTCCATGGGGAAACAATTGAACAAAGTCGTTTGCATTCATCGAGACATTCTTGATGAAATTATGACTTAAAAGAGAGTGGGGGGTCATAGTTCCTGAGTGACCCCCTAAGCATACGTATTTTAGCATTTTCAAGGTCAATTGACAGGTCAGATCCCTAAGAGAAACACCAAGTATCAGCAGTGGGTATGTATTGTAGTATTGGTTTTCTGGTCAGAACAGGTGCTGCAGAACGGATCCCCCAGGGAAGAATGCAGGAGTGCGAAGCCACGCCCAGGTGGTGAGCTGCAGTCGGGCATTGGTGAGCAAGCCAGGGACAGCTTCAGAAACACTTGTCTAGACACGAGCTGTCAGGAGACACATGTAACGATATTTAAGCATCTGTAGGCTGTAGCAGCGCTGGAGTCATGCTGACATTTCCATCTACTTTTGCACAAATGGAAAAAAAAAAAAAGAATTACTATGGTGTCTAAAACATAGACAGGAGTGTTCAGTGGCAAAGCTGGTAATCTGGCACCTCATGAGAGAATCTCAGAATGGGCTTCCTTACCAGAAACTGGGGGTTTCTTACTCTTAGACTATGGGAAGTGTTGACGGTGTTTCTACCTAGAGATGGAGGATTCTCTCCCTCACTCAGAGATTTTGTTCTAGAGGACTTTTGGCAGTTTCCTCACATAGGAAGGTCACTTTTATCATTAACTGTTAAGAAGTTAAATGACCGATCCTTCCTCAAAGGTCTCTTGCAAATCAGCAGTGTTACTGTAGAAGTGTCGTGGGTTTTTTATGTTGTTTGTTTTAGTTTACCTTTCGAAGTATCTCAAATTATCTTGCAAATAGAGCTCTCATTACAATATCTTCATATTCCTAATAACTAGGAGGTTATCTCGTGCCGGCCAGGTAGCTTTGTCCTGACACTTTGAGCCTCCAGTATTGGACAATAACCAACATGTTTGTAATAATAGATGAGTTAAATGTGACTGAAAAGACCTTGAGAAAAAGTTGTCTCTGACATGAATGCAAGTGTTAAATAGCTATATAATTTTTTGTGATTAACATCATTTAATATTTAAAATGACTTCACACAATCCCTAGGATACAGTAGAACTTTATTGTATAAGTAATCTGATGTGCATAAAGTTGATAACACTGACATATTTAAAGGAAAATCGGGTACGACATATTAGTTTTAGCCAGTGGATTGACTGTTTCAGTAGTCTAAGTACCATTGAGGGCCTAAGTATTGAAGATTTAACATTGAATATCCCTAGTAAACTACTCTAAGGGGTACTTACTTAGTTTGGTCAGTGTGTGTGTGTGGTGGGGGGGTTGTGTGTGCACACGCGCACCACGTACCACACTTAGAGCTGAAAACCATAGACACAAAGGCATAGCCCTATTTTCAAAGGATTTGATGGGTACTCAGATACTTGTAGAGAATTGACATATCACATATAGTTATATTGCACATAGACTACTTGTGATTTTACATGCATGTCTGTCCATCGATAACCCAAAGACCACAGAGATTGGAATGGAAAAGACAACTGCCGTCTGGAAAGTACGGTGACACATACATGGGACGTGCACACACTGTAATTTTGATGATGGGCCCTCTGATCCCCATTGTACATGGATACTGGGGTTGAGAAAGGAAGGACAGTTGTTCTAAGTTCACACATCTTCTAAGCATTGATCCAAACATTGGTGGCTCCAAAGCTGTTTCTCACATCCCACCCCATCCGCACTCTCCTCCTGTCTCCATAGTGCATCAAATACTGCAGACATTTTGTAGATGTCTTTGTTCTGTGTGTGCTGTGATAATGCATTTCAGATATTCTTCCTTGGCCCTCTGTGCTTACTTTTGCTGATTGGGTAGGAACAGATGAAGGATGAGAGCTCGTCTAGAAGTTGAGTGTCTGATTGAACAACGCTGACTGGCTCCTGAAAAGTGGATCATTCATAAAATACATCTATAATTATTATCTATTCAAAATACGTAGAAACTGGAAAGGGCCTTAGAGGCTCCCTCCTTCGTGTTACAAGAAGCTGAACCTCACAGTGGAACAGTTAGTGATAACTCATTAGTCAATCGCTTATAAAATGAGGCCGGGTAGAGTTTTATTTGAGCATTATTCAAGCAGTGATTTTCAAGAAAAGACCTATTATTTGTCACTTGGATCCTTGGCACTATTTTTTAAACCATGTTGGCTAAAATAAATATATATATTCAGAATAAATGGATTACCGGTATGTACTTATCTGGGATTAGGAGTTTCCTAAGGGTTGGATGGAATCAAATTATAAGGAAAAAAACTAGGGGAACTAATCTTTGCAGATTAATTTGGTTCTCCCACCCCAGTTTATGAGGCAGCAATCTTGCCATGCTTATTGATTATCAGACAAGACTACTAATCCCCTTAAGGTCATTAAGTCTACTTAATTAAAGAGCAGTTAGCATGCTTCTCTTTACTAAAGTAATGTGGCTGTTAAAAGTGATTTGTACTTTGCCAATACGGTAGCTATTAATCTGAAAGTCAATTTGTCATTTATATTTTCCCAAACAAATATATTTGGAAGGTCAAGTGAGCACTGATATTTATCACATGGCCTCTTGATGCAGAGTATCTGTTATTGTCAATTAAGAAAGAAAGCTTCCCCCTGCCTTCTGTATAAGAGAACAGTCAGTCCTGTCTTTCTGAGTGTCACACCCGATAATTGTTTGCTAAACACTCTGATATCTTCCCCCTTTTGTGAAGGGTGTTGTAGGAAATCGTGTGGATTTGAAAGATAAAATTTTTTCTTTGTAATCTTTTCCGAAAAGAATTGGAACAAGAATGAAGGAAAGAGAGAAACTCATATCATAGAGGGATTCCACAGACAGATGAAAAACAAAAGCCAAAAAAGAAATGAGTTCACAGAATTCACAATTGGACATCATAGGTTGTTGAGTTTATTGTATGTAATTTCATGGTGTTGGAGGAATACGCTGATGATGGGATTTCTTGACCAGCCGACCATCGGATTCTCTGATTGGTCCTAGGCTGTTTCAGGACTGAACCCGCAGTACAGTAAATGTTGAATAGCCTCATGTCTGCTAACAAACGCTCTTGTAGGTGGTTGGGTTACTAAGGGCATGGGTGGTAAGGAAGAAAGGAAGAGTGAGAGCATGAAGCAGGGCTGGCTCTGATAAATGTCACAGGCCGCTTCTGCTGGATGTGGCTGACAGTGCCACTGGAGTTCAGAGAGGAAGGACCGCAGAGGTTCCCAGTGCTCGGAGAAATGATGGCAAACCTGGGAGTTAGCCGCCGGAATGCGTTTTAGATGATCTCTCTGCCTTTCTCTTTTCTTCTGGGCTCCACTTCTATTTTCCCATTGGAAAATGGATTCATAATGATGGCTGTCTCGTTTGGGAGCACATACCAAAACATGCACCTCCCTGGAGAAAACAAAACAAAATAAAACAACAGGGTTTTGTTAACAGGTTATTTTTGGTCTGTTTCTCCAAATTACAGTTCGAAAGGTTAGAATGTGATAAATGGGGGGAGAAAAGACTGTTGTGGTTTTGTGAGGTCATCAGCAGAGGAAACCATATCTCGGTGTCATGTCATTTAGTGACAGAAAGGGAGCTTCCTGGCCCTTTCTGACTCCAGACCTCTTGGTGACCCCAGCAACCCTTCTCCAGTGGTGCCCCCTCAGACACCACATGACCAAATGTCATGTGCAAAGCCTAACACACAGTGGCTGGTAGACTTGGCAGAGGCTTCAACCAACCAACACCGGTCAGATTTCCCTTCTGGTTCTAGGGTATCGGTGTTATGTCACCGAGGTTGGCTAGTGATTCTGACGTTGCTCTTGGAATGGAGACCGGTGTTTTGGGGTAATTCCCTGGCCCTTGGGGACTGTCTCTGGCATCGTCTTCTGTTGTATTTGCAACTACATCTAATCTAACCCATACTGTTTCAGATGCTGTAGTCCAAAAGAGGAAGTTCTCAGATGGCCATCAGCAAAGGGGTGAGCCTCGGCATGGGAGCCAGTTAGTATAGCTTAGTAACTCGAGCTGTGGTGTGAGAAGCATTCCAGCCAGGGCCACTGGTTGAGCTTGTGGGCCTTAGCAGGCACGTGGTTACCACCTCGTCTGTCACGCAACTAACTGCCCATGAGGCATTATTATTATTATTATCTGCAGTGTACAAGTTAGGGGATTGGAACCTAGCAGAATCCCACACTGGTAAGCTGGCTTTGTAGTGGAGTGATTCGTAGTTACAATAACCCTAAGAAGGGAGAAGGGCAGATGAATGAGCACTTAGAAACAAAAAACAGAATCATCCCAACCCCTCCTTCCCCCTGGCCCTCAATTATTTGAGTATCAATACTCAAATAACGAAGACTTACGGATGATTCTTCATTCGTGATCATGACCCTCACGGTCAAGGTGAGTGCTGGGAAAGAGGGGAGGTAGCTTCAAGTATGGGGTGTGAAAAGAGCTTTCTTAAACTCTCTCCCGTCCAATGGAGCAGCTGACCCCTAAGGTAAAACCAACCAGATTCCAGAAAAGAACATTTGATATGTCTGTAGTATGACGGTGGTGTACTTATGCATGAAAGCGTACTGTTTTATTCCACATTTCTAGTGCATCTGAAGCAGCCAAAGCGAAGACTTAACTAATTAACCACCTTCTTATGTCTCCCTCTGATTTGTTTTCCTAGCTGTTTTTCAGGGCTTTTTTTTTTTCTTTTTTAAAACTTTCTTCATACGTGTTCCTGTTTGCCAATGTCATAGCCATATCGAGGACATCTCTTTAATATTCGTTTAATGACTGTTAAATTTGATTTTAAAATACATTCATTTGGATGTTTTCAAGCTGTTTACCAGTTAACAGTATTTTTATTGTCCTATTTATCGAATACCGTGGCTTGTGTTGTTTTCATAATCAGATCCGGGTCATTAAACCATTTTTGAGATCAAATAGCACAAAAACATTTTTTTTCCTATGCATGTGCCCCATGAACATGGGAGCTTATGCATGTAATGACTTCATGTTTCAATTTTTAAATATCATTGATGTTCATATGGAAAGGCTCTATTGTCTCATTGTGAAGATTATTTCCATTACTTACCAACATAATCTTTGCAAATATGGGCCACCATATTTCTTTGAACTAACTGACTTTTAACCTTGGGCATTTCTCAGGTCATCATTCAAAATATTATTATTTATTCTTGTTGAAGACTTTTTTTTTTTCTTTTAAAGAACAGTTTTAGGTTTGCCACAAAAGTGAGAGGGAGGCACAAAGATTCCTCCCGTGCTTCCTGCCTCACACACATGTAGCCTACCCCAGTATCAATACCACTCACCAAAATGGTACCTTTTTTTACTAGGGATAAACCTACATTGACATATCATTAGAAACCAAAGTCTACGGATTATAACACAGTTTATTCTTGGTGGTGTGCATTCTGTGACTATGGGCAAATGCATAAGGACATGTATCCATATTTATAATAGCAGGCACAGCATTTTCAATGCCCTAAAAATCCCCAATTCTCTGTCTATTCATCTCTCCCCCACCGCTGCCTCCAACCTTGCAACCCTGGCATTTTTTCATTGTCTCCATAATTTTGTCATATAGTTGGAATTATACAGTAGGTAGCCTTTTCAGATTGGCTTTTTTTTTTTTACTTAGTAATATGCATTTAATATTCCTCCCTGTCTTTTCATGGCTTCATAGCTCATTTCTTTTTAGCCCTGCATCCATCATCTGGATATACCAACGTTTGTTTATACCTTCACCCACCAAAGGATATCTTGGTGGCTTCCAGTTTGGCAATTATGAACAAAGCTGCTCTAAACATTTGTGAGCAGGTTTTTGTGTGGACATGAGTTTTCAGCTCCTTTGGGTAAATACCCAGGAGCATGATGGCTGAATCATATGGTAAAAGTATGCGTAGTTTTATAAGAAGCCGCCATTGTTTCTTCTACAGTGGCTGCACTGTTTTGCATTCCTACCGGTGATGAACGAGACTTCCTGTTGCTCTACATCCTCGCCATTGTTGTCAGGGCTCCAGATTTTTGTCACTTGTGTAGGTGTATAGTGGTGTCTCATTGTTGTTTAAATTTGCATTTCCCTGATGGCATATGATGTGGAGCACCTTTGCATATGCTTATGTGCCACCTGTATATCTTCTTCGGTGAGGTGTCTGTTACAATCATTGGCCTATTTGTTAATCATGTTGTTCGTTTTCTTACTGCTGAGTTTTAAGAGTTCTTTGTATATTTTAAATAACAGTCCTTTACCAGGTGTGTCTTTTGTAAATATTTTCTCCCAGTCTGTGGCTTTCTTCTCATTCCCTTGATAGTATCTTTCGCAGAGCAGAAGTTTTTAATTTTAACGAAGTCCAGATTATCAGTTATTTGCATCATGGATCTTTGGTGGTGTACCTAAAAAGACATTACCATATCCAAGGTCACCTATGTTGTCTTCTAGGACTTTTATAGTTTTACAATGTCTATGTACATCCTTTGCTCCACTGTCAGGGGTCAATGGACTCTATTTACAGGGGTTTGTTTAGTTTTTAAAATGTGGTGTTTTGTTTTCTTCAAATGTATCAAGTATCTAATCTCAAACGCTTAACTTGTTTCGTTCTGGCCATTATCTGTAACATCCATAACACAGAATACGCTGTGAATCTTCCTGTTTTAAGTATTCCTGAAACACAGTAGAAACAGAGACACACAGAAAGGTGGTTAGAGAGAGAGAGAGACAGAGAGAGAGAGAGAGAGAGAGAGAGAGAGAGAGAGAGAGCAAGAGCAAGTGAGTGATCAAGCAAGTTAAGACTTCCACCTTTTAAATCGCTGTCCTCTTGGTTTGCAATCACCCAAACTACACGGGTTCAAGTGGGAGAAAAGTAAACTGGCATATGATGTTCTGAAGTATGTATATTCTAGTACCCCGATATCCCTTCCAGGACCATACGTCTTACATTTTTTGGACAGCTCCTATTTTAAATATTCTCTTCAATTATCGATGTTTAAACCAATGTGTCTTACGCGTTATTAGCTGAAATGTAAGGTCATTGCAAATTTCATCCAACGTCATTTACCATGCCGAGACCACCAAGAGGTCTCCTTGTTCAGCCTTTCAATCCCCAGCAGTGAGATTGCCTTGTGCATGATACACTTGCCCCACAGGTCTGGACACCTCCGGTGGCTGTGCTGGCGTGGATGGGACTCAGTCCTGCAGGCTGGCGTCTTCCATCAGTGACCCAGGGCACCCACCACTTCTTCCCGTACGCTTTGCCCTTCCCCACGTCTGATGTCAGTGACAATAAAGACTCAGACTCTACGTAGTAGGTGTCTCTGGATACAGTAGTATTAGTTCCCCTTACCATTATTTGTGTTTTCCTAAAAGGAGACTAATCCGTTTCAAGTGAAACTGAGCATGGAAACGTGGCAACAGCTCAGTATTTTAATTCAGGAGCCCAGGGTTCCCATCTTTGCTCTCTCATTTCCTAGAGAAATCACTTACTCGCTCCAAACCTCAGTGTTCTCTCTTAACAATGGAGATCAATGCCAGCTACTTCTCAGGGCCTTTATGAAGATTCAGATAGAGAAGGGTACATGCGTAGCTACGGGCTTTAGAATGTAAAATACCATATTAAGTTCAGATGTCACCAAACTTACTACCAGTGACAATACATGTAAATGCAGACACCTTAATAGCATCTTGGACGTGTCAGACTCTGTTCGAAGTGCTTTATCAGGTTATACCTCTTTCAGTCCTCCTGACAGCCTGGGAGTTGGGTGCAGTGAATATCTCCATTTTGCAGATGTGGAAACTGAGAGAGTACGCAACTTTCTGCAGTTGTGTAGCTAGTGAATGAATGAGCTGGAATTTTATTCTAGAGTCTATGTTTATAACCACTCTACCATGCTGATTTTTGCTTAACAACAATAATAATGTAGATAATGATAAAAATTACATCAAAATAACGTACATGTTTTCTTTATGGATCAGTAAGTTTGACGTTTTTCTGTCATCTTGTACTGCTTAATCACTGACCCAGCTCCCGAATAAATATTTTTGGTAGAGTAAGGGAATGACTCCGTGTGCAGGAATGTAAAATACATGCCCTGATACAGTGGGTCAATATCTCATGTCCTCTCCTGGTGAAATTGTGGTTAGGAAGAGCTAAATTTAAATAGTAATATCCCATTTTCATGTGATATAAAATATTAATCATGATTTCAACTATATTTCCAAGGAAATTATTGGCCACTTCTGTGTCTACAATGTTTTCTGCTACCTCTTTTAGTTTAGCTGTCCTCAATTTAGATGAAATGTATTAAACTTGTATTTATCTTTTCTCAGGTATTCATGACACTTTAAAGATTGTTTAGTTACACTTAACACTTGTCGTCCGTCCTTAGCATGCAGCTGGCCAAATGGAGTTGCAATATATGCTAATAAATGTGATTGCTTCCCGGCTCTCCTGTGAAACTTTGTCTATAAGGCCACTCATCTTGTTATTGAATCCCCACTGCCCCGATGGCGGGAAGTGTTTTAGTCAGTTGTGGGTTTTCTCCGTCCTTCTAGGTTTTAACTCAGCTAATTAAAAAACAAAAAACAAAAACCCCGAGCTCCCCTTCTTTGTTCTGCCCCCACGTAGCCCTGAATCCTGGGGGCTCCTGCAGCATCATGAAGCGTCTGCCGTGATGCCATCAGCTGACATGGCCACAGCTCTTCCTGGTCCCCATCCTTTTATCATGTACTCAGCAGCTTCTTTGTCCTGAACTCAAGGCCTCCTCTTTTCAGCCTGACTGAATCTCAACATTTACACAGTTTTGGTGTGTGGGGGGCAGAGGACATTTGGGGGAGTTATCTTGTGCCCTTTGGGCTTCTGGAGATTTGTGGATGTAAGGGGCGGTCTTGGGGGCAAATTGTCTCCTGTCTTATCCCCCTGAACTGCCCCTGTTCGGTGCCCCTCACTTACGCTGCCCAGCATAGGGTCTCATTCATTGTATTGGGCTCCACGGGAGGGACCTCAAGGCCGTCCCCCACTACGTAATCACACTTATCTCGGGGTTCTTTTCCTCCCTTAATCTCTGCTTCCTCTCCCTTCCTGGGAGAAGGATCATGTTTTTTCCAGCTTCAGATGGGGGCATGGGGAAGAGCGCGGGTTGGAGATGAGAGGAGTACAGTACCAAACGGGTTCTGTATGATCGCATATTGTTATCAATCTTTCCTTACAGGAAAGGTGTTTCCATCTGGACCGACTGCTTTGAAGTGACCATCAGGATGATGACAGTTGGTCCAGTCTTTCCAGGGTACATATTTCCCTCGCTGTCAGGTCTCCTGAGATGGGGAAGGGAGGTGTGTGTGCCGTCAGTGTCATCTCACCAGCGCTATTTAACTGTACTCCCCAAATCCAGGTCCGTGCCATTGACCGTGTAGCACTTGTGCACGTCCTCTCCTTTTCCCTTCCTTTTTAAAGACAAATGTAAGAGACGCGATGCTGAAGGACGAACGGTGCCGTTTGGCTTCTGTGCCCCCCAGAGGTTCTTCTCCAGTTGTAGTGTTTGCAGGTACCAGGGCACTGATCTCAATTTCTCTCACATTCTCTCTCTCTCGCTGGTTCCTCGCTCTCTGCAAGCTCTGGACTAGAGTCTCTCCCATTTAAATTTCCGTGCGATTATTTACATTTGTGTTGTTGGCAATTTAATGTGCAATTCCAAATTTCATGTATCTCTTAGTATTGTAATAAATAAGAACATATAAACAAGGGCTCAAATACCTAAACAGTTCACTTCTTGGTTCTTTTCAACTTACTTTTCTGAGTATTTATTGAGGTTCCCATGTAATTATTTGTGCCATCATTGATAAAGACAAATGGAGACATAGCAATGCACAAGCCAGATAAGAGCCTCCACTTTTATGGAGTTACTAGCCTCTCTTGGAAAATGCTTATTAGGTACGAACAGAGAAAGATGGTGAGTGCAGTGAGGTGGAATAAGAGAGCTTGGGTATGTGATAGTCACAGTTTTCCAGATTTGCCATGTGGTATAAAAATAGAAGAAAAGAGAGTCCTTTGAAGTACCTGGAATGAACGTGAAGGTGAGTCATTCTTTGAGCATTCCCCGGGATTCAGGAACAGGTGTGGGGTGGCAGAGTCAGCGTTCTTAGGGCATATTACAATTAAATATAAACTTGGTGCTTCTCAGAATAGTACAGAGATAATCACTGAATAAAGAACGGCATATGCCGAAAACATAGTTTATTGCATAAGAAATATAACATGTTTCTAAATAAATACACTTTATTATTTTATTTCAACATTAACCATGACAGGTATATATCCTGATACTGATGAGTTTGACATAAAAGATTCTGGAATGACATTCAGCCCATTCATCCACAAAAATAGTCCTGACTACATTGGAATTTGTGGTTAAAAATAAGGCAGCCTGGGAATGACTCATAATCAGCTCAAAGGTTTTTGCTAGGAAAACTGCACCAGTGCAGCAAACAGAAACATGTAGGCGTCAAATAAGTATATGGTACCTTTTGGTGGAATTTGTACTGATATTTTTAAAACAGTCATGGGACATTTGGTTGGCTTTTTATTAGGCAACCAGAAATAAGATCCACACCTCAGACGTCCTGGTCCCGAACTGCGTTTGCTTTTATAACACTTGTTCTCACCTCCAGTACCTTTTTCTTTTTTTTAAAACAAATGTTGCCTTTCACCAGAATTGTGCCCGTAATGTGTAGCCCTATCTCTGTGAACAGTGCCTGCCTTGTGTCTGGCCAGATGAATATGCATGTTGCTGATTACAATGAAAGTCTGCATGTGTATATGAATGTCTGGTCACATTTTAAAAAGAAATCTCAGAAGCGGACAAAATACCTTCCCCCTTTCTATGCCATCCAACGGCTGAGTTCTTGTAAGCCCGGTGAGCCTATGCCATATCTTTTTTAACAAAGAATGAACCCGTGTATGAAAAGAAGCCGGGAAGACTTGGGCTTCAGGGATCTGCATGAAACAAATGCCCCATGAGAGCCTCTTCCTGCTCCTCCACTCCTGTGTTTCAGAATCCCTGGCTGCTGGTTTTTGAGTGATGGAGCCGTAGGCGCTCGTGGGACTTCCACCCGGCAGTGAGAAGAAGCCCAGTTTTACATAATAGACCAGCTACTGGTGAAGAACACAGAATGTTATCAGTCAGCTTTTACATGGGTGCTTTAGAAAGGGATTGGTAGGGAGGGAAGGGCGGGAGGTGGCGAGCAAAGGAGAAATTGGGCAGAAGATGCTGTACCCTGTCAGTTTCCTGAGTGACTCGGGGGGGGATCGTGGAGACATTTATTCTAAACTATGTGGAGAGGAGCCATTGGTAAAAGTTAATGTTCTTTCAAGAAATGGCAGGTTGAGTACAGGACAGCTACTGCTGCTATGGTCAGAAGAGGTCATGCTGCACGCTTACATCTTACAGTGTAATTAGAGAGCTGCTACTCACAAAATCTTTACCTTCTGGGAATAAACTATGTGGAAGCTCACTGTTTGCCTAGAATATCTCAAAACTGCATGCGTGACAAAAGCACACTGCCTTCTAGTTTTGAAACCAATCACTGCACTCGCCTGGGTCAGGTTTTTCCTTTAGGTCATTAATTTGCCTCCTAACTGGGTCATGACAACAATAACAATCGTTGAAATGGCCAAAAGGCAAAATTTCTTCCTCTCGTGTCCAGAAAAGTTGGGGATAGTATTTACATATTACATTTATAAAGTGGGACAAGATTTTTTTTTTTTACACCCAACGTATATTTAATGTTCAGTGGGTATTGTGTGAGGCATTGTATGGGGGATAAAAATAAGAAAAATACAGAGAAAAATACTGTCAATTTTGTAGCACTTAGCTGTTGGCTATTGTTGATGTCGAATCAAGGTTTATTAATGGAAGGATGTCTAATCATAGAAATAAAACCCTACTGCTTGTTCTAAAGGAGTGCTCTACCCTCTCTGGGATAGCTTTGAATGCTTCTCAGGAGGTGACACTGTTAGGAGTTCACAATTCGGAGGGGAGAAAACAAGATCACTTTAAAATAGCCTAGGATGTGTAAAAGATACGAAGGAACAAATGCAGAGCATATTTAGGACTGGGAGAAATTGGTGTGAATGGAGTGTACGGTGAAGTGTAGGAAAAGAGGGTGAAGATGAGGTGAGAAGGGTTCTGAGAAGACATGGACCCCTATTGCTCATTCTGTACCAACAGTGCCCGGTGTTCAGGAGGGGCTGAATGAAGAATTGTTGAGTAAATGACTGGGTAAATGAATGAATAGATAGACAGATGACATGAATGTTATGATGAGACTATTACCGTGTTTCCCCGAAAATACGACTTAGCCGGACAATCAGCTCTGCTGCATCTTTTGGAGCAAAAATTAATATAAGACCCCGTCTTTTATTATGTTAGATAAGACCTGGTCTTATTTTACTATTTTAATTTTTGCTCCAAAAGATGCATCAGAGCTGATTGTCCGGCTAGGTCTTCTTTTGGGGCAAACATGTTCGTCTTCTCTTAGGGACAAGGGGATGTCATTGAAAACTTACAAACAGGATAGTGATATGAGATAGAAGAGTTTGTGGTCTGGATGATGGAGAGACAAGGTCAGGGAGATGACTGAAGTAGCAAGGCAGTTATCTGCTGATACGTTCTAAGGGGGATATTGTCTAGAGCAAAATAGTACTGAGAGCAAGATCTAGACGCAAAGCAGAATCAGTAGATACTGTGGAGTTGCTGGATAAATGGGTTGAGGATTGAGGATGGCTAGCTGAGCAGAGGATTCAGAGAAGTGGCCCTTGAGGAAGTTGCATAGGTTTGAGGTATGTAGGCTGTTAAACATGCAGGTCTGGAAGTCATGTGTGAAAGGTGGGAGCTTGGCCTGTAGCACTGGGAGTCATTAGACATTTGAGGAAAAAAAAAATTAAGGGTGGAATTTTGAGGATCATTAAATATACTGAAAGTTTTGGAGAGGAGCTAAAAATGCACTGAGGGAGTTACTACCAAATAACAACAAGGTAAGAAAGGAACAGGGAGAAGCGTGACCAGCTATTTTGTTTTTGTTCATTGGGACTCTTGGACCAATGTCATGTATTGAACTTAATGCAATGTTTCTTGTTTTTTTTTTTTCCCCCGTCAGTTTGGAGTTTTCACTTGCTTATCCTAATGCCCAAACACTCTCTATTGGTACCTGATCTAATGTGATTGCGCCATTGAACTTGACTTAGTAAATATTTAGAATATAATGGTGCTTTGTGATTTTTTTTTTTGCAGAAAGCTGCTTTATTGTTCTCTATGTTACAATTATCTTTACTGGCTCATAGCAGGTGAATACTTTGCTCTATATTGTAACATGCAAAGTCATGCTAATGATACAGGTATTCTGTTAAAATCAGGAGCAAACCTAGAAAAAAATAGTGAACACACTTCGATCAGAACATAAGAGTATGTTCCAAAAAGAAGAGGGAGGAAGGGTAGAGATAGGGGAACAGCCATAAAAATCCTGGCAGATGAGAACATTTCAAGTTTCCTTGTCTTATGAAAACCGTTTTCAGTTGGGATTTACCTGCTCTTCAGAGAAGCCAGGAGAGTCATACATAGTCCCAAGCAGTCATTTGTCCAGACTCCCACATGTGATATAACCTAGCACACATCGTCAGTCTGTGCTGAGAATGGCAGGGTCCACTTTTCCTCATTTCTCCAGTGGGTTTGGCAGGGCTTTGAGGGGAAATCACAGTTCGGGGGTACCGAGTCGTTAGCGTTTCAGCCAGCATGGACCCCGTGTGCCTTTCAGGACTGAGAAACAGCTGTTGCCCCTTCTAGAAAATCAGGAGAAGTGTGGAGCAAAAACAAAATAGATTAATTTTACAAATACTAACAAATACTAATAAGGTAAATGAGATCATGGGAAGAGATTAAGAAATGCATTGCACTTTTTTTTTTCCTTACCACACAAATTGGTTTTTATAAATTAGGACATTAATGTATATATAAATCTGGTTGATGCTTACACCATTAATTTATTATCCCTCCCCGAGACAAATGATAGCCATTTAGATTCTATTAAAAGCATTAGTTGAATTTTGAGCGTGTTTATGGAATGAGGACTAAATGTCCAAGTTCCCCCAGTGTAACTACCCCGTCTATGTTTGTTCAGTATTACATTCTGAGACTGATTAAAAAGCTGAGTTTACTGTTACCTTGAAAATCAGACTACATATTACCTAGTCCAAAAGTTAGAGTTAGTATGCTGAAATGTAGAGGAAACGACCGTGGATGGTCAGAGTGCTGAGTTCTAAACCTAGCTGTGTTTACCGTGGGGCCCTAAGAAAGCATGTTTTCTTAAACCTGAGTGGATCTTAGTGTGACGACTCCAGGCATTCATTGTTTTCAGATAAAGTTCATGAGATTTTTCTTCTCTTTTTCTAAAATTTGGGCAGGTTCTTTACTGGTCAAGGCAATAATAATATAATAATAATAATACAGTGAGAAATACACTCTTTCATTTAACAGGCATCCTTCTATCTATCTAATATGTTTTAGGAACTGTCAAAGGGACAACAAATACAATAGTAAGACATGTCCTTTGAAGAGTTTGGAGCTCCTAGTTCATAAATATTCATACTAGATATAATTTTTTTGAATGTATTTACTGACATACTCATTTATTCCACAGAGGATTTGATATAACACACAAACACACACACACACACACACACACACACACACACACACTCACTCACTCACTCACTCACTCACAACAGTAAAAGAACGTTACTGAGAGAGTCAAAGAGAAAGAAAAATGTGGTCCGTGAAATAATGGCAGATAAAACCAGGGGTAAAATTGCACCATTTGCACATGTACCATTTGGGGGCATGAAGTTGTAGTTACTTGAGATGGTCAGAAAAATTGGTCTGTAAGCTTCCCGTGGATCCAAAGCAAAGAGGAAAACAGAGTCATTTATAAGATTAAATCCTCCCCAGAATAAAAGCACTTATTTCAGCAGCGTCATCTGTAGCCACCATTTATTGGGCACTTATAGTTCCCAGTTGATTCTCCCAATAACTCAGAAAACAATAGAAGGACAGAAAGGTGAAGTAACTTGCTCAAGGATCCACGTCTAGTAAATGGCAGGGTTTAGTTCAGAGGTCAAGGAGGTTAGACTTCTGAGCCTAACACCCAAGTTACCTGCTATACTGGCCTCTCTTCTAATGCTGATTGTCTCACTAGACCCGTGGGGGAAACTGGGCCAGAGTCACTGTAAAGTGATATCTGAGAGGCGTTTCCAAAATGCCCTGGAAACATAGAAGAGTAGGTGTATCTGCCTGTATAAGTGAGCAGAGGCAGAGACTTTATAGAAACATTGGAGTATCTGTACTTTTACATCATGTGCATATTTTCAGAAAATAGTTTTTATCATCACTCAATTCCTTTCTGGTTGTTTTCCTCTAGACATGTTACTTCATGACCAGACATCGCATCTTTTTCTTCTCCCTGAATCTTAACAATTCTAGAAGATGCGATGTTGGTTGTTGAGATTGAGCCACAAATGTCATAATAAAAGAACAAGCTACAGTGCTTACAAAATATTTAGAAACATGCCAAAATTTGGTTGCACCATGTCATATTTGTTTAATCCATCAGCTGAGGATAAATGTGCTCTTTCAGAGCTGTGTCTGAAGACTGGCGATCAGTAAAATGATAGTTTTTATGAGTTGCACAAATGCTTTGTGGTATTACTGAAATATTTTAATTGCTTTTATGAATGTTTTTAATGAGTTCCACTTAAAATGTGATGTTATTTACCTTATGGGACTAAATGACTCACTCCATCCAGGCAGTGGATAAACCCAAAGGAACATTACTTTTTGCCTGCGGTGTAGGGTGAACCAGAAAACTCCAAATCCAACTGTTAGTCGCTCTGCTTTGCCTGTGTGAGCTGTGTGCTGTGCCCACAGGAGATCTGGGCTGGGGACTCTCTGTCCAGGAGCCTCTGATCTGATGTCCAGGCTTAATTGAATAACAGCAGGGGCTTCAGCTAGAAGAGATGAGATGGCCAGTCAAGATGGCTACAAGGTCAAGAAACAGCCCGAGAGGAAGCAATGTTTATGTCCCCGAGTTCGTGGAAGATCGGTTTCCGACAGTTAGCTGCTGAGAAGACTTTAGCTTTATGGTGGAATGAGAAGGAACAAAGGCAAGGGGAACACCTACTATGCTAAAACCCTGATTATTAGTGTAGCTCAGAGCCAACCCTCTTACTTTTCTTTATTTCTATACCTTTTTCCATGATGTTATACTCCATTTATTATACTTGGATCTAAGTAATAATAATAGCTACTTCACGTGAGCACCTACTGTGTGCCAGACACAGTACTAGACAGGTTTACATGCATTATCTCATTTAGTATTTCCAGCAACTCCACAAGGTAGACATTGCTATTTTTATCATTCTAATTTTACATGAAGGAACAAAGCCTTGGCGACTTTGCTCAAAGTTCTGTGAGCAAGAGGTAGAATCTGAATCTAGTACTTAGCCAATAAGCAATCTTGTTTGTTGACTGATTGTTTTGAGGCAGATTTGTTGTTATAATTTACATATAGCAACATCCGTCCTTTTTAAAAAAAGTGCAGTTCAGTGAATTTTGATAAATCTAGCCAATCATGTCACCTTTGCTTCGAGCAAGATGTAGATCAAGATATTTCTAGAACGTCAATTTCCTTCGTGTCCCGCTATAGTCAGTCTCTTTCCCTCACACGTGGCCAGTGGGAAAGAAATTAATTTCTGTCTCTATAGGTTTGCCTTTTCCATTCTATCACGATAATGGAATAATACAGTGTTAGTCTTTTGCTTCTGGATTCTTTCACTGAGCATGAGGTTTATTTAGATTTATCTATGTTGCATGTATTCATAGTTTGTATCTTTTCTCTGCTGAGCAGTATAGTCCACGGTACCAAAGAGTCACAATTTATTTACCCATTCACCACTTAATGGGAATTTGAGTTTCCATTTTTGGGTTAATATGAATAAAGCTGCTGTTAACATTTGTGTACAGGTCTTTGTATGGACGTTAATAATAGCAGCTCTAGAATACGAATACTACTAATACTAATAGTAATATTATTAATACTTATACTAATAATACTTCCACGAAATCAGGGCTGCTGAAATTAATAACATGCAGCACTTGTCTTTAAGAGGTTGCGAGATTGATGCTACAACAGAAACTGGCTGCAGTGTCCTGAAAGCATCGACAACGTTTTCCAGAGTTAGCGGTATCTGCACTTGTCTCGAAAAGGAACACGTGGCATCGCTTGGTCAGATGTAGCGTGGCCAGAAGAGCAGAGGGCAGACAGGCCGCGCACATGCAGCACAGGCGTGGGGCCGGAGAGGACGTGGTGGGGACGGACAGTACGTGGGTCTCACGGCGGCCAGAGCAGAGAGGGGGCGGGAGGGTGGGGGTGGGGAGGACAGAAGGTTGGGAAGGTGGAGGTGGAAGAACAGTTTACCTTGAACAAAGGGAGGTTAGGGGCGCCGAAGCCTGCACAGTTAGTTGACTGCAGTAGTGGGCGCTTTGCATCCGTGGATTCAAGCAACCGCGCATAGAAAACAGTACTTTGGATCCATGGTTGGGAAACTGCGGAATTCTGGAACGCCAAATACTGTTTTCAAGTCGTGGTTTTTTTGAATCTGCAGTTGTGGAACCCTCCAAAACAAAGGGCCATCTGTACTTACTGGGAAAAAAAAAATCCGCCAGTAAGTAGCACAGTGCAAAGCCATGTTGTTCAAGGGTCCACTGTCATCTGGCCGTCCTCCTCTGCCAGGCTAAAGACCCTTTGTTCTGTTTTGTAGAGAATGTCGAAGAAGCCGAGATCTTAAAGAAGGAAAACAGTATAATCAGACCTCGGTATGGTGGAGTGCACAAGAACGTGTGTGCCTGGACCTGAATCCCGGCCCTGCGGCTGATGAGGTATGTAAACTGAGGCACATTTCCTAGCATCGGGTTTTCATCGGTTAAATGAACATAATATAGTTCCTAGGACAACATACTGGTGTGAGGAGTACAAGCGTAATTCTTAGAACAGTGACGTGTACTAGACTGTTAACTGAAAGTTATTATCTAGTGTGCATTTTATCAATAAAAAGTTCATTCTGGCAATAATGTGGAGATACTGAGGCAGGGAAAACATAAGAGTAGAATTCATTTAAGCAAAAGTCTGAACGATGTAGTGAGGAGGAGACCGTTTTTAAGTTATTTCTTACGTAGAATCAAAGGGTTGTGAAGAATTAGGAAAGAAGGAAAGATGTTGGCTCAAAGATTTCTACTTTGACACAGGAAATTCTGATGCCTTTAGCAGAGAGCCAGGATATAAGACAAGCAATGGGAGAGGTATGGCAGGAGCGGGAAAATACGGTTATTTTAGGACTGATACGTTTAAGGTGACTGTGGGAGAAAGAGAGAGAGAGAGAAAGGAAGGAAGGAAGGAAGGAAGGAAGGAAGGAAGGAAGGAAGGAAGGAAGGAAAAAGAAAAAGGAAATGGGTGAACATTTTTAATGTTCCTTGAAGGGGGGCCCTTAAGCACCGTTTTATGAGAATCATGTGGTGTTCTCACGTATTCAAAAACGTAAATCCACGGACCCCATTTGAAACCTACTGAATCCCAGTAGCTGGCAAGCAGGCCTTGAGGAGTTGCATTTTACGGACCCTTCCTAGCAGATGCTTATGTGTGTCCATAATATGCATTGGCTTCTGGAAAACCTGTAGCCTCCAACCCTGGCCTTTCATCACAGTCCCCTTGTGGGCTGTTATAAATGCTGATGCCTGGGCTCCACCTACAAAATTCTGATTGGATCTGTCTGGGACAGGGCCACAGACTTCAGAAAGTACCCTGGGAGATTCTAACTGGCAGCCAGAGACTAGAAAAGGAACAAATTAACTTGAGAAGGCGGGAGAAAAGATCTGAAGATCAGAAAAGGATTCATACAAGATGGAAATGAAGATATCTGGAATTCAAGCGAATAAAGTTGGTTTTTATTTATTTATTTTTTAAAAGTAGGAGTAGGTAACAATACCAAATTTGATAGATACTGACAGAAGGGAAACAGCTGAAAATAGGCTAGTGGATTTGTCCAGTAGGAGGTCAGTGATTAATTACGGAGGGTATTTCACTGGAGTGAAATAAATACACAGGAATAAGAGGAAGGGTTGAGGACATGGAGACAAAGCATGCAAACTGTGCTTTCACAAAGCTTAGAGAGAGGTGGAACACAGCTTACAGGAAGAGCAAGGTTGGTTTTTCTCTGTCTGTGTCTCTCTAGCAGAAAAAGAAAATATGAGAGGAGAAAATGTTGAAGACGTACTGTTAACAAGTATATTTCCAGGAGCGGAGTCTCAAAAAAGAAGAAAGTCAGAGTTTTAGATGTAAAGAGGAAAGATGCCATTCTCCCCTAGAGAGTCAGAGGTGAGGGTGAGGGTGTCCTCCAGAGAACATGAGGTGACGTTGAGGGCTGGGAGCAGGTTTACTGTTAGGATCTTCTGTGAAAGAGGGTTGGGGAGGTGGCAGAGTGTGAATAATTTGCATGGGGAATGCAAGAGGAACTAACTGGTGACCTTATGACATAAACACTACTGCCCAGTGTCCAAGAGTCCCATCGGGATGGGAAGTCATGGATGTACAGTGGCAGCAACCCAGAGCCAGGTGATTTTCTCTGGCCACACATAGCCATTCATACATGGGACCCAGAGGGCTGTGTCTGAGTTGAGAATGGCGGGGGCAGAGTGACAGAACAGCGGTAGAGGCGATGCCACTGGCACAGCGCTGCTAAAGTGACCGATACAGTGAGTCAGTGGTGTGGGTAGGAGCGGGGAGCAGAGGCCATCTGGGACCATAAAAAGGGATGACGCAGCATCAGTGGCCTCCCTGAGCTCCTGCTGTAGAGTTAACAGAAGTAGGAGTGGGAGAAGGAGGTGGCGAGAAGGAGGGTTACGAACGGTAAGAGGGATTTCTTGTTTTAAGATTGTGGAGCGGGTGAAGGTGGTGCTGGTGGATGCCCTGGGTATGATTAAGTGAGTAAGTTGATGATTGTAGCACAAAAATGGTAAACTGGGTTGAGAGAGGGAAGCAGAGATCTGATGCCGGGGTTCTTCGGGAACGTGCAGCTGCTTTTCCCTTTTCCAACTTTTCTTTTCCTTCTTCCTGGAATGTCTTGACTCTTGTTTTTCCAGTTTCATATAAATTGTACAATTGAATTGATTTATAATTAACCCTGCTGGGGCTTTGATTGGGATTGCATTGGATTTGTTGCTCAATTTATGGAGAATTGATATATTTATAATATTGAGTCATTCAATTCATGAGCATCATCTTGCTCTCAATTTATTTGACTTACATGTCACCATTTCATGCATTTCTGTGTCTTTCATTACACTTAGTTTTAGATTTGTTTAAGCTGCTCTAATCATCATTTACAAATTTTAAGTTTTAATTGCATTCTGTTATATAAAAAGGTAACTGATTTTTATGTTTTGATCTTGTATCTAGCCACTTTGCTAAATTTAATTTTAATAGTTTGTAGATTCTTATGGAATCTCCCCAAATCCGTTAATGTTGTTTGTGAACACTGACAGTTGTATTTCTTCCTTTCCCATATTAATACCATTTATTTCTTTCACTTATTGCGCTGGCTCAAATTTTGAGTTTAATGATGGATAGAGATGGGGACAATGGAGATTTATTCACGATTAAGTATAATATCTGCTGTAGTTCTTTGTTTTTCTTGGTTGGTATTCTTAATGACTGAAGGAAATTTTCTCCAATTCCTATGTAAGAGTTTTCTTTTTTATGAAAAATAACCCATATGTTGAAAAGGCTATTCTTTCCCCCATTGAATCATCATGATATCCTTGATGAAATTAATTGACCATATAATGTCAGGATTTATTTCTGGACGCTCAGTTTTATTACATTGATCTATAAATCCAGCCTTAATCCAATTTGCAGTGTTTTTTTGTGGATTCCTTAGGATCCCAATGTAAAAGGTCATGTCATCTGCAAATAGAGATTTTCTTTTGCAAGTCTTTTTGTGTTCCTACTTGCCTAATTGCTCTGGCTAGAACCTGCAGCTCAATGTTGAATAGAAGTTGTAAAAGCATTTTTATCTGATTCCGGATACTAGGGGAAAGTTTGCAATTTTATACTGTTAAGTATGAAGTTCAATGTGGGCGTATATAATAAATGACCTTTTTCAGACTAAGGGAGGTCTGTTTTTTCTTTGTTGCATTTTTTTTCAAATGTTTTTTCTGCATCTATTGAGGAAAATGTGTATTTTGTGTGTGTGTGAATGTTGTGTGTGTGTCCTTTATACTATTAATATTATGTGTTTATTGGTTGGTTTTCTTATGTTTAATTATTCTTGCAACCTTAGGTACCCATTTACAATTATCCCACTTGGTCATGGTGTGTAATGTATGTATACATATGCTGCTGGACTTAGTTGACAAATATTTTCACGAGATTTTTTTCCGAGTGTCTTACGGTATAAGGTTAGGTTTAATATCTTTTTTGAAATTTAATGTAGTCATTTATTCCTATACATTTCTCCCTAACCGTTAGCTTTAGCTTCATCTCATAAACAAATGGTTTTTCTACATCTACCGTGCTGATGACAAGGTCTT
This sequence comes from Rhinolophus ferrumequinum, assembly GCF_004115265.2. NCBI lineage: Eukaryota > Metazoa > Chordata > Mammalia > Chiroptera > Rhinolophidae > Rhinolophus > Rhinolophus ferrumequinum. The sequence continues at coordinate 8,373,821 of NC_046310.1, read as the reverse complement.
CCTTTTTTATTAAGTTAATGAGGCATATTGCATTGATTGGTTATCTGAAGGGAAATCAAACTTGCGTTTTAGGAACAAAAGCAGCTTGGTTCTGATGTTTTGTACTTTGTTGTAGTTTTATACACGGTTAGATTATGTGTGCTAATGTTTTTCCTGAGTTTTATACTTTGGGAGAGAGACTGGCATGCAGAGTTCCATTCTTCTTTTAAAAATATCTTTTTTCAGTTTTCAGACTCATAAAGGTATTTGGAAAGTGTTCTACCTTTAGTTTCTGGAAAAATTTATGTAATAGTGATGCTATCTCTACTTAAATATTTGGAAGAATTTTCTGGTAAAATCATCTGTGTATAGAGACTTATTTGTTGGACTATTAATTACAGGTCTCCTTTCTTCAGTAGAGCGAAATATCAGCTGTTTGAAAAAATTTCTTTTCTAAGAATTTTCTCAATTACATACTTTTCCAAATGTATTGGCATAAAGATATCAAGAAAGTCACCTTATTTTCTTTTTGGTTTCGGTAGTTTTTCAAGGGTATCCACTTAATAACTGGTAAATTTTGCTTCTTTCATTTTTTCTTTTTAAATTACAATTGACAGTCAATACATTAAATTTATTTTATATTTGTTTCAGATGTACAGCATAGTGGTTAGACGTTTATATAATTTATGAAGTGATCCCCCCAGTTAGGCTAGTACCCACCTGGCACTGTACAGTTATTGCAACGTTATTGACTACATTCCCTATGCTCTATTTTACATATAGACTTGACTAGAATCCTCGTGACTATCTTGTAACTACCAATTTGTATTTCTTAATCCCTTCACTTTTTTCACCCAGCTCCCCCACCCCCTGACCCATCTCGCAACCAGTTTGTTCTCTGGATCTGTAAGTCTATTTCTGTTTTATATGTTTGTTTATTTTAGATTCCACATATGAGTGAGATTGTATGGTATTTGTCTTTCTCTGTCTGGCTTATTTCCCTTAGCATAATACCTTCTAAGGCCATCCATGTTGTCACGTGGTAAGATTCCATTCTTTTTTTATGGCCAAGTGATATTCCATTGTATATATGTGCCACTTTTTCTTTATCCAGTCATCTATTGATGGGCACTCAGGTTACTTCCATATCGTGGCTATTGTAAATAGTGCTGCAGTGAACATAGGGGTGCTTATATCTTTTTGAATTCATGTTTTGGATTTATTTGGATAAATACTCAGAAGTGGAATTGCTGAGTTATAAGGTAATTTTATTTTTATTTTATTTGTTTGTATATTTATTCTAACGTATCCGATAAACAGCATGTAAGCTGATAATCATGGTCTTTTAATTTAACTATATATTACCATTTAAAGCACTTATGGATACTCCTTACAATTTGTTTAACAGTTTCCCTCCTGTTCTATGTTCCTTTTTTTGTATCTTCTTGCCCTCTGAATTGTTTACAATTTTCCATTATCCCATTTTCCTGTTTACTAGCTCATAGTCACATTTTTTTTCTATTCTTTTTGTAGTTACACAAGGGATGACAATATGTATCATTGATTTCTTAGAGGCAAATACAAATCGATACTTTTTTCAGTTAGATAGTGATAAACTCTTTAATTGCATTTATCCCATCCAACGTTTTGTTTTACTTTTGTCATTAAATTAATTCACCTTATTCAGTGTGTAAATGCCAAAACCCATGACTTTTATTGTTTTGAATCTTAGGTACCCATTTATATTTACACTCACATTCACCCCCAATTAATTTCCTTCTGATTGAAGGATTTCTTTTAGTTCTATTTTTTAGTGCAGATATATTGATAAAACAAACAAACAAACACACAAAAAAAAAACAACCCTCAAGTTTTGTTAAATAGAAAATGTCTTCATTTGGTCCTTGATTTTGAACATAAATTTCAATGATAGAATTTCGTGTTGTCATTTATATTTCTTCAACACTTCAAAGATGATATAAGTTGTCTTCTGGCTTTCATTATTTTTGTTGAGAAGACAGCTCTCAGTTTTATTCTTTTCTTTTTTAAAGGTAATTTAAGAGAATGTTTTAAAAGTTGTTAAATTTGTTTGTTTACACCTTTGTTATTCATTTCTCATCTTACTCATTATGGTTAGAGAAAGTGATCTTTAAAGCATTTGCTTTTTATAACTCTTTGGGTTGTAATATATACTATTTGTAAATGTTTCACACACTGGGAAAGGAATTTTATAAATATATTTATTTCAATTGATTTATCCTAATTTATTTCATAATATGTCTATTATGTATTCATCCAATTCTCTGTCTTAATTTATTTACATTTGGGGAAATAAATATGTTAAAATCCCTAAGTTATTTCATTTTCTAAAAAATCTACTTGTATTTGTAATAGTTTTTGCTTAAAATTTTAGACACTCTTGTCAAAAGGTCCATGTCAGCTTTATGTTCATTGTGAATTGCACTGCAGTGTAGTTTTCTCGGGAGTTACACTTTCTAATCTATTTTTATTTCCCTCATATTATTTTTTAGCTTTCAATTTTATTACAATTCTGTGATGGTTAACTTTTCAGTCACAGATTGAGTTTCAAATATTACCTCTGTCATTTATTAGCCATGTATCATTGAATGCCTCGAACAGCAGTTTTCTCATCTGACACATGGAGTGCAGTGAGAAATAATGAGAAGATATGAAAATCCCTTTGCACAGTTACTGTCACATTGTAAGCACTCTATGTAAGTTAGTCGCTGATGTTGTTAATTGCCTGAGTAATACTAATAGTCAATAAGAAAAACCATTATTGAGTATGCTATGCCTAATAAACCTAAGGAAAGCAGGAGGAAGAATTAAATCATGTTGGGGAACTACTCTGTTCATAATGGAAGTGGAAAGACAGGAGAATGAAGGAGGAGGAAGTCAGTGGCTTAAGACATGTGCGTCCCACGCCTGCGGAAGCGACCCGGGACAGGGCACAGAGCAGGTCCTGCTAGTGTATCATCTCTACTCTCAGAGGCAAACTCAGTAGGTTTTATTTTCCAAGATTTTGTCCTGATTAAAAAGAAGCTGAGCTTACACGTTAAAAAAGAATAGAATGGTGACTTTTTATAAAGTTCATTTTGAACTTCTGAGCCTGTTCAAATTCTTTCTTTGTTTGTTTAATTAATTTCCCCCTCTGTCTCTTTTTCTTTCTCTTTTTCCTGCTGTCGGCCAGTTTTCCAGATCTCTTTTCCTCCTCAGTGGTATTGAATTTTGTTTTACTTCTGGGTTTTAATGTCCCCTAAAAGCTAAAATTGGAGCAAAGATATGGCTGCCGAGCCTATGGGTTGACACCCCAACCATGAGCTGCATTATGGTATAGATTTGGGTCATTTGTTGACTCATTCATTCATTTAACAAATCATTAATTGCGAGCTGTATGGTGGTATTCAGTTGGACAAGAGGCAAACATGTACAGTGGCCCTGTCTTTGAGAGTTGAGAATACACTGGTAAGTTCCACAGTCAATCTTCAGATGAATCCTGTACCCTACTTTCCTACCTATTATGTGTCCCATTGGACCTTTGCCCATAGGACTCATTTCTTTTGAACGCTACCCTGCTTGAGATGGGTCATGTGCAGACTCCGTTCTAGTTCCAGTTCAATTCTGGTGGCCAGTCCTGCCACTGCCCAACACAGCTCCTTTCTGTGGTCCCGTCAAATTCGGTTACTTTTTATTATGTTCTCAATGAAAGCCACAATTCAAATAGAGAACATTGTTCCAAGCAGAAAGAATTTTACAACTCCTGTAGTGGTACTTTAGGTTAAAATTATAGTCAATCCGTTTGCCCCTACATAAAGCAATCCCCTTATTGCCAGTAACTTCAGTCGTATCAAGTATGCATTTAAAACTCTGCTTAACTGTGCAGTTGTTCCATCTTCATGGCTTTTTCTCAGATGATCCTTCTGAATCTGCTCTATTAATGTTGTTCTAGAAAAACAAAAATGGAGGCGATGGAACACACTACGGCCAACAGGGGCTTTTTCTGTAGACCACAGTTAAACCAATAGCTTTCTGTTTTCTCCTAAAATAAATTCCTTTATATTGTTAAGCAACACGCCACTCCTTCCTGTCAAGAGTTTTTTCTTTTAGGATTCGTATCCTTTCATCAGCGAGTGTAGCATAGTGCTGGGTAGACTGTAGAGGCTTTCTATCACCTAAGTTACTTTAAGGGATACGTTTAGAATATAAGAAAATGTCGAATGCTAGGATGGTCTCTGAGATTGTTGCTTTCAGGGACAATCTGGCATTGTGGTGAAGATTTAGGAGGAAAAACAAGGTTTGAATCTTGTTTTTCTTCCTGAATATTAATTGTCAGACTTTAAGAGATTCCTTAATATCCAGGACTCAGCATCCTGGTATCTAAAATAGTGCTGGTATTACTGCCTGAGGTTTTTCATGTGGGTGAGAGGAGGTGGCATTTCTAGCTGGATGTCTGACACATACTGGGCATTCAGTTAACGTATTGTTAGTATCGTGACGATTTCAGAGGCTTGGTCAGATGCTCATTTTCCTTAATTTCTTCCTTCATGAACGGTTTGATTAGGTGCAGTAATCACGTGTTGATGGGTGTAGAATGAGGTAGAAATCACACCGGGCTCAACATCAGGACACCTGAGTTTTGGTTCGACACTAACAATAATTAGTCCCATCAGAATTGAGCGTTATATACAGTTTTCAAATAAAATCTCTTCTCAAACTGTCTGTTTTAGTTATACCGGTAATGATCGTGTTCGCATGTGTTTTCAAAGCTGTTTTGCAAATATATTTTGCTCAAATTTTTATATCCTAATCATTTTTTCCAATTCTGTGTCTTCTTTTCTTGAAACCTTTAGCTGCTGAACCTAAAAATCATGTTAGTTAACTACGTAAATAAATATCCATGGAGAATTACATAGACCTTATAAAAGACTTTGGTGATACAGCGTATTCAATATTATTTTCCTTCAGTTAAAACAAAAAAGCTCTCAAATACTTAACGCTTGTTTTTCCTCCGAAACAGAACTATTTTCTTTGCCATCATCATGACATTTATGTCCTCCGTTTCGCTCTAAATGTAGCACACATTTTGTTTGTTTTCACTCTGTGGGACTGTTGTATGTGTTTTTCAGCTGGATTGAGTTGCTAAGATCAAGTGTACCACTCTCCCTGCTTAGCTTACTGTGCCCCGAATCCTGATGTATCTTCCGGCTTCCTTCCTCAGTATAATGGCACTTGCTCAAAAACGCTTTGAAACCACACACCCATGGGTTTCAGGCATCCCAGGGCTTTCCCACTTGGGGAGAGGGGGCCACGTCCCTCGGAGGGACGTCGCTCTTTGTAGAAACTCGACCCTTAATTATTGCCGATTGCCTGTTTGGCTTCAGCTCAGTTCTGTGTTCTGCTTGCCTGCTGTTCTTCTCCACGTTGTGCCATGATCATCTGCAGGCCCTCACCCACCTATTTTGCTGCTCGCCAGCCATTAATTGGCCTGCCGCTCGCTCCCTGTCCCATACTGCTTCGCAGCTGTTATCTCCCTGCCAGGCTCCGATCTAGGAAGCCACTCTTGAATTCACCTGCCAGGCTTATTCTGGGTCCTTGCCCAGGCTGAGGAGGAAGAATGGACAGGAATTAGATGGCCTGCCACATGCTATCAGTCGTATCAAGTTCTCCTCAAGTCCCAGGGTACCCTGAAATACCAACGTGGAGCTCTTACGCCTCAAACAAACACGATTCTTTGATCATCTGAGAGTTGGCATTATTTAAGGAGTATAAGAATGTGTTGCACAATTTTGATCAAGGCGATAGAATGATAACAGCTAGGACCGAGAGATTGAATAAAAACCTGAGGCTCCTAAAAGTCACTTAATACTCTTATTAATACTTTGAACATTTTTGGAAAAAATCTAGAGATCTGATGCATTCTACTTTAGATGGCTGAATCGTATTTCTCTGATATATTTCTATAGGAAATATGTGTCCTATAAGTACAGGGCAGTCTTATTCCAAACTTAGTGTCTTCACTTACATTGTTCCTGTCACTTGAAATGCTTGTTGTTCTCTATCCATAAAAACTGTCAACTCTCAGGCACAGTTCAGCACTCCCGCACTTCCATGAAACATCTGATTACTTCAGCCTTGGTGTAGGATGACGAGGACTAGACTCAATCTAGATAATCTGGGCTTTTGTCTACATTTTGCCACTCACACCAATTAAGTAACTTTGAGAAGGCCATTAAAATTCTGATTCTCATTTTCTTCATGTGTATATTGGGAGCGATATTGTCTCTGTGTGATTTGTATATTGTGATAAAGATCAAATGAAATAATCTACAAAAATGTTTGGTTAACTCTAATGCTAGAGACATGTGCGGTACTATTTCTTCTCTATTGCTTTTGGATATACAATTATAGGAAAAAACTCACTAAATGTAAATTGGAAAATATATAATGAGAGCTAACAGTGAAAACCCACTCATTGCTTTGTGTTCTTTACATCTCATCCCCCAACAACTCTAGGAGGTAGGTAACATTTTATAGATGAGGAAGCTGAAGCAAAAAGAGAACACACAGCTAGTAAGTATCGGAGCCAGGGTTTAATCCAGGTGTGTCTGGAGCTTGCACTCTTAACCACTGATGGTCCTACTGCTGATGATGTCCCGGGTGATGAGGGCATACGGTTCATTCATTTAGCTTTATCTTGCTATTTTTTTGAAATCTCCCTTAGACATATTACATTCCTCACCAGCTTCTCTGCATCTTACGCAGAGGGGCTGAGTAGCAGTAGCAGACATGGTGCTGTGCTATAACTGCCTCTTCGGATAGTGACGCAGACCTTCACTGAGGCTGACTGAGTCCTCAAGGGTCACGTTTCTCAGGACAGGACTCGGGCTGAAACCCTGGTGGTGCTGTCTTGTGGCTTATCTCTTTATGGCTTGTGTCTTCCTGGCTCTGAGAGGTACTGAAGTTTGTGGTATTCTCTAGGAGGGGAATGCTCCATGACCGGGACTCGAGGCGTGGTCTCCAGGGTCAAACATTTCCAAGAAGTCAGCGCTCAGATCGAGCCCCTGGCTGAATCTCTAATCCACTCCAAGGAAGGAGGCATGTTGGAGTTTTCCTGGAATTAAGATGCAGCTCCTGCCTGACAAACTTAATGGACTAGTATGGGTGGTATATAAAGGGGGACTCATTAGTTGAGGTTTCATAGATGTTTCTGGTTTTTTTCTCTCTGGTTTGACTGGCTGCTACTTTGCACACTTTCTTATTCTTCTGATCCTGTCAGGCCCTTATCTGTGCTCTACTTCCCACAGGGCCTTCCGCTAAGATTTGGGAGCCCCCTGTCTCTTGGAGAGTTTTTGCCTCCTACAGTAAATTATTTTTCTTTCCAAGACCCACCTGAGATGATGGCCAGCTTTATGTGCTTGGTTTTTGTTTTGATATCCATTTGCAAACCAACTGGGTCAGACATTCCTAAAGGAATTCTAGTCTCTTGTGGGCCACATACTTGCTGCTTCTTCAGCTATAACTGAAAAATTAAAGATGCAGAAGCTCCTTTCCAGGCACTACAAGTCGATGACCCACTCTCCAAGGTCAGACTTTTTTTTTTTCCATGATCAGCAATGCCAGATGTTAGTTCATTTTAGTAGTAAATCCATGGATACTAAAAACCCAAGAGTAGAGAATATCTCTTGATTTTCTCCATCAACAGGAGCTAAGCCTCAAGTGTTTGGGAAAACAAACAAACAAAAAACAAACAACAACAAAGCTATTATAGTCATCTTCTTCCAAAATAATAATGAGTATGAACTTGCTTATAGTTTTTTAACGAAAAACACCATTTTATGGTAACTTTTTCAAACCAAGAATATTCTGATTCAATGTGGTATGATTCTGTAAAACTAGAAAAATAAATTGCTAGTGACTCTGTGGCAGAATGCAAAATGGTCAGTCACCATGCCTTTCCATTTTGTATGTGTGCCCCTTTGCAATGTGACTGTCATTCCTTCTTTGAAGGTTGGAATTAATCTCATAGCCCTTGAGTCCGGGCTTGGTCATATGACCTTCTCCGGCCAATGGAACATTTGTAGATGTGATGCAAGCAGAGGCCTGAAAAGCACTTGCACGTTACGGCTTCCTCTCTCATGTTGCTGGAGGTTTTTCTGCTGGTAGAGTAGATTCCCATGACTGTCAAGCCAACTGTTGGATGAGAGAGGGAGGCCAAATCAGACCGTCCAGCCTCAGCCTCAGCCAAGCCAAGTTGCCCTAGACCAGAATGACCCGGTAAATCCACAGAAAACTGGGGGAAAAAATAGCACAAGGCCACCTATGTTTAAAATGTCATCCTGGACACTTCGACTTTATTTTTCTGTACTTATGTCTCAGCCACTTATTGGGGTGGTGGAACTGTTGGTGCCTGACTCATTTAGCAGATGTGTCCTTACGATTGATGGTACTGGATTATAAAACTTGAAGGAAATGTCAATCCATTGTCTGCCTTTGCAAATTACAGGCAGAGTTTCTGAATGTGGAGCAGAGTCGCTAATCTTAGATTGTCTATTTTGAGTCATGACTTCCTACTACAAAGCAGGAGTTGTTATGTGGTGGAAGAATTCTTGTCTCCAGAATGGTGACCCAAAGCTATGCTGAAGCACCACAGTTAAAATGTAAAGTTAGTCTTTGCATTCACTAGGAGTAAAGAGAAGGCAGCCATTGAATAACTTGTTCAAAGACAAACATCAGTTGCGTGTTTTGTAGCAGATTTGGATAATCCAGTTGTCTAAGTCTGTGTCCTATGTGTCAGTGTTCACCCAGGTTTTCCCAAACTTGCAGAAGTCCTTAGTAGCGGGTTTTACATTAAACTTCGTTTTTAATAGAATTCGTTGCCCTTGCAAGGTTGTAAAATCAACAAGTAGAGAATAGGATATTTTGGCAAAAGGTGAAGATTTCCTCTGGAAGCATCTCATTCTAATTTATAAAGTTGATATATATATATGTGTGTGTGTGTGTGTGTGTGTGTGTATATATATATATATAAAGGTTGTGGTTTTCAGATCTCTCCTGGAAGAGGAATTAAAGAAAATCTGAGAGAAGACACTTTAGGTTTGTCTCTGGCTATCTTACTAACTAGAAACACCATACACACATGTCTCTCATTTTTAAATGTTTCTTCTCTACATATGATAATTTACAGAAAACAAAACTGCAGCTGACTAGTTGCTTCCCAAATGAGTTTTCCATTTTTAAGGTAAAAATGGAGAGAGAGAAGTATTAGTTGATTTAACATATTTCTCGTCTAGGATGAGATATCCCAGATGCTAAAAAAGAGAGTTTTGGATGTAGTAGAAACCACATGGCATTGACATCAAACATGCCTTGACAAATTCCTATCCAATCACATGTGAAAAGCCAGCAATCCTGTTGCTTCTGTAGTGAAATTAAAATCCCTGATTGTCCAAATGCCACCTTTCTAGATCATATCTGATGCTCCTCATAGTCTAAAGAAGATGCATATATAGGAGGGGGTATCCAGGGCTGAAGAATGCGGTCACAACTGAATGGTCCAAAGAAACTTTCCCTTCATGGGCAAGCCTTGAAGTTACCAATGTAGTGGTAACTCCAGAAAAGAGAAAGTTCTCTGGAAAGTGTTGCATTACTAGTAGTGGCAGGTCATTTGGATGATAATGATTACAGGGACCGAGGTGCATGAAAGCAGAAAGGGGAGGGGCTGGAGGTGATGATAGGAGCAGGTGTACTGCTGCTTTAAAATTATGCAGTCCTGGCCCATGCAGGTTCCTCCCACTGCCTGAGACACCTGCGGAAAGCTTGGGGAGCTCAGTTCCAGGCGGGCCACCAAGCCGACCGCTCTGAGTTTCAGGTAACCCAGTGTTTGCTGTGCAGAATCCCTTACTTGGGCAGCCAAGTCTTTCTTGCAGCATTCCTGCTGCTGTGGCCTATTTGCTAAAAGTAACCGGGGGTGCCTGCAGCGTTGCCAGGCAACGAGGGACAGCGGGTCCTGTGAAGAGCCATTTGTCACACTGAGAGGACTGGTTGAAATGCAATAAAGAAATGGTAACTCAGCTTATTTATCAATACAATTACTTGCACAGTATTAGGGGTCCATATTTAACCTAAAAATACATAGTCATACGAGGAAACACGAACATAAATGCTTGCTAAATACTAAGGCGTAGGACAGACAGATGGTGTTGGGTTTCTAAGCAGCTTTACTGTGAGCTTAAAGTTGCTGCACATGCTGGGCTGAGGGGAGAGGCCCAAAGTGCTTTGCCAGCTTGATTTCGGACATCTGCAAGTCTGCGCGGTGTCCGAACATACGGTGCGTGTGTAAAGAAAATCTATACAATGCTTTACCTTGTTAAGCAGAGTGGATAGTGCTAATTCTCTGGGGCTGAGAAACAATCTGAACTGACTATGCTGAATTATATTAATAAAAATAGAAGCCTATATATGTGTGTATGTATAATAAGACTGGTTGTCCTGTAGACTTTTTAAAGGGCTTGATTCGCTCCACAACATGAAGATGTGTGTCAAAAGAGTGAGTGTTTTACTCCAGACAATATGCTTCACGATGTTTTTTTGTTGTTGTTGTTTTCTTTTTGAAAAGCTTGGTAGTGGTTCTTATCAGGGACTCGACATCCTCATGCTGAGGATGAACTTAAGTTCTAATGATGTTACCGCTTTTCCTTCACACTCTGTGTTTGATTCCCAGACACCAGCTGCTACTCATGTCTTCACCATTGTCGAGAAGGCCTGTGGTATTACCTCAGTGTGAAAACGTGTCTGCAGTTTCCCGAAAATGGAGTATCGCAACGTTACTTAAAACACCCTGCTTTCAAGTGTTGCTGGCAAGCGGCGTGGGCCTTATTATTTATTTAGGAATGCTTTGTCAGGAGGAGAATGCTTTTTTGTAAACATGAATCGCCTGGCTCTTTCACTGGACTTTGGCTTCTTGTTCCACGTCATTGAAACATTGATCTTCGCCTATTTTGCTTCCATCGCGTTGGCTGCCCCGCAGGGCCTTTTCCCAAGGCTGGAGAATGTGGGAGCTTTCAAGAAAGTGTCAATTGTGCCAACCCAAGCAACGTGTGGGCTCCCAGACCGAAGCACTTTTTGCCACAGCTCTCCGGCTGCCGAAAGTGTTCGGTTCTGTGCCCAGAGATATTGCATTCAGGATTGCCCACACAGATCTTCACCCCCAAACTACACGGCCCTTCTGTCAGCAGGCCTCAGGAGCTGTGTCACCATAGACAAGCATGACCTGCACCCCAACTCCCCTCGCAATTCGACAAGTCTTCTTTTCGGAAATCACGAGAATTGCATTTCTTCTCCTCCTTCTCCAAGGCTGGCGGCATCATTTACTTTAGCCGTGTGGTTGAAACCCGAGCAAGAGGGTGTAATGTAAGTAGTACAGTGAGTGTAAGCTTTCCTAGACTCCTAAAAATCAGTTGTCGTGAAGGTTATTGCAACTCGCATTCCAGACTAGAAATGAAATTCATGCGATCGAGGACCAACTCCTATTTTAGAGATCCTCCTCAAGATTTCATTCCGAACATTCTTGATTTGAATTTTGTTCTCCTTTCCAGGAATGAAGGGAGCCCTCAAAAACGAGGGTGTTAACATGGTTGCATTGCGGTCAGTCTTGTTTAAACCACGTATTTCTTAGTAGTTTAACTCCACCTCCGTCTTAGCCGATAGAAGCCAAACCAGGCCCAGTGAGTTTTAAGGTATGAGGACTAGTTATAGAAATAATTGATATTTTCAAAGTCCTGGTCTAAGTTTGTATAAATAACCTGCTCCTACTAGAGTGTAAAACTTTCATTCGGCAAATAACTCTCTGAGGGTTTAGGACGGAGCTTTATTCATCCTTATTTCCCCAAGAAAAGATGTTTGTTTGACTCCCAGGAAATGCCCAGTGACATAAGTTGAATAAATGAGTAATCCTTCCATCTCTGCAAAGATGCAGCTTTTGGCTCTTTACCTCGTGGTGCTTGTATCTGTTCAGAAATATATAAGGAAGCATGAAAGATCCTCAAAAGCTTTTATGCCATTGATCCCACTAGAAATGCCTTCATTGGGGGCTTTCTTAACATCATCTGTTGCTCGTTATATAATCACCTGTTTTTCATTCTGTGACTAGTCTCTAAAGTTGACACCTAATGTGTTTCCCTTACGTGTCTAGAGTCAATCTGGAACTTGGAATACGTAGGGTGGTTTGGAGGCCTTTTTTTTGGCTTATCTTTTGTCTTCCTGCAGGGCTCTTGCCTCGTCTCCGTGTGACGTTTTTCTTTGTGTGAGAGTGTTGGCCAAATATCTAAAAACTTGTGAAACAACCCAGGAAAGTCTTATAATCTCATAAGCAAATAGGACTTAAATGTCTTTGGTGTTTAGTTTTAATTTGCCCAGTGCAAGTTGGCATATTTTCTTTTTCTTTTTCTTCAATTTGGAGGAAAAATCATCACAAACCGTTAATTCTATTTCTGTATCTCCCCTAAAAGAAAACCCTGCTTTCTTACTGTTTGAAATGTCAGTAAATCTGACTTGCTCAGTTTATGTAACTGGTGTAAAGAGTCTTAAAAAACTCTCTCTTAACAAAGATGGGTGGAACAAAATATTTCTTCCAAGGGATGTGTGTCTACCAAATTCATCTTCTATTAGTATCATTTTATATAAATAAGACAGACGTGTTTACTGAGGCAGTAGCACATAGTTTACAGTTTTGAGAGTTCCATGCATCAAGGTCGTTTCCATTCTCAAAACTAACATACCTATGGGAATTGGGGGAATTTCGGGGTGTTTGCACTAGATAAGTAAAACAAACAAAACATGGATTATCCAATTATTGTTTATCCAGGAACAGAATAAATCCAGTCCCTAAATATTTTGCTACCTGCCTTCCTCTCACATTCATTATCTACCAAAGCTAGTATGTTTACAAGCAAACAAAATAGCAAGGAAGATAATCAATAACATATTAAGAAATGCATTTTCAGTAAGCTTGGGGAAATAAGCCTGCGTTTGGTAAATACATTCTTGAGTAATGGTCAAATGCTAACTTGTAGATTGAAACTCAAGAAAAACAAATAGAGGCAATTTTTTCTTAGATATTTAAGACCTAGAGTCATGAAATAAAGAGAAACTCTTTCATTCCAGTTATTTAGAAATATCCACCAACTGAAGGGTTAAAAAAAAAATCATAGTAGGATTTCTATAAAACTTTACTTTATATAGAACCTTTATGGCACCTAAACCTATTTGCCTAAAATGTATACTTATTCTTTTAACTTTTTCACCAAATATATGTACAAAATATATTCAAATACTGGCAGTGAAATAGTGACTATTAAGTGTTGTCCAACCTTATTCTTACCTCTTAACTTTGGGAAAGAATAAATGCAAGTGAGGAGACCGTTTGTGCAGAATGTGCTTTTTAAGGAACGTTTTAAAACATCGTTAGCAGTAATTCTTGGTTGACCCTGTCTTACATTTTCCTCATTGGTGCTTCCTACTCAACCTGATCACTAACCATCATTTTTCAAAGGTCTGCTATATACCAGGCTATGCTTCTATCCTCAGAAAACTCACGATCAAATGTGAAGACCGACCAATTGGCGTTATTAGCAAGGCAGCACAGTATGTTGAGCACAGATGAAAACCCCTTTGCTGACTCTGAGCAGGGAGGGTTCTGGGATCAGATATAATCATGGCGATTTCTGGGCTGGGTAGGAGGCAACCCGATGAAGAAAGGGACCAAGACTCCTTTCCTGCAGTACCTGATGGAGTTCTCCTCCCTGGACTATTCCACCTTCTTGAGTTCATTTCTAAGTGACACAGGCTGATGACCATCTTTAAATAGCTAGCTATCTGGGGAGATGTTGATGGCTATTGTCAGTGATATTTCTCGAAACAGCAGATCTTTGGGAATAATCCACACAGAAGGCTACTAGCAGGCATTCATAATATTCTATATTCTTCCAACAAGTGGAGTTGCTGGTTGAAATGTGCTGGAGAGGAGTGGGGTCTAAATGCATACCTGTTTCTTAATAGACATAGAGTGGACAGAAATACACAATGATATAATCAGTATAAAGTAAAACTTATACTGAACATACGTTAATATAGAAAATAAAAAATAAAAGTGACATGCCTATTTAAAGGGATGGAAAAAGATGAGGATAGAAGTGATTTAAAAAAGTAATAATTTGATAGCTGGCCTGACACAAGTCTAGAGATTTTCTGAAAATTCTATTTTATAAGAATGTTATTTCAGTGTGTTCTTAGGCGATCGGATGATCTTTCATCCAAGATCATTAACATTCTCTCAGTGCCTCAGTTGGCCTCTATGGTCAAGGTGAGCTAGCCAGTCATTTTACAAACACTGGCTTTGGCTTCTGGCCAGTGATGAGGAAGGAAGTAAACACTAACAGTGGTCCATTTTCCGTCTCTCTGTGGGAACTAAATCAAGCAGTTTAGAGCCCTCCTTGGGCACTAAATTCCCTTTAGATTAAAACAAAGAAGAAGAAAAAAGAAAGATTTGCACTGGTGACTCCGTACCTGGGATGTGTATTGTGCCGCTTCCTATAAAAGAAATAGCAGAGGAACTAATGAGCCAATCAGCTAAATGTTAGTTTTGCAGGATGATTCAACCACTTTAGTTTCTGCCATGAATGTCTAATAAGGGTGTTGAGGTTCTGGGGCATATGTTATAAATAAGAATTCTATTATTATTATTATTATTTTTTTAAATAAAAGGGCTCTTTAATTGGAATAAAGCTTGCTCTCAATATAATGACATCCGGGCACTTGCTCATAGCACACCCTTTTTAGTGGAGTGTTGGATCAGTCACACCTCTGTGACTGTACAATGCCTTAGCACATCTTGCGGGTAGATGCTGACCTTTTCTTTTTCCTGGTTGCTTCCTAAGGTGTATCATAGAAAAGACGGTGGATGGGCAGACTGTGTTCAAACTTACAGTATCGGAGAAAGAGACCATGTTTTATTATCGCACAGTAAACGGTTTGCAGCCTCCAATAAAAGTAATGACACTGGGGAGAATTCTTGTGAAGAAATGGATTCATCTTAGTGTGCAGGTGAGTCAAATAAAAAATATTTAACATTTGGTTAAACACAAGGACCTATCCTCTTTTCTTTCCTTTAAATGACATCTTCCCACAAGATTTTGGGCAGTGTCTTCATGATTTCAAGTATATGTTGTAAATGACAACGAAAGGAAAACAATATTTAAGTGACTTAATAATGCATCTCTTGATATACCAGCATTTTCCCGCCCCCTCCCACCATTCAAAATTGCTGTGAAAACACCCACAGGAGCTTAAAACAATGCTCTTTGGAGTAATAATATCCTCAGGAAATTTTTGTTTTATTTGGTGCATATATTTTATTTTGTTCAAAAATGAGTGAGGGCTTTTCTGGTATCCAGTACTAATTTTACTAGTCACGCCAGTGTTAAAACCCCTGCCTGGGTTATACAGCTGTCTTTTGCACATAGCATCTGATGATGTGAATAAAATTTGGCTGTTGCATTAAAACGCTGACCTTAGAACTAATGAACTTTACACATCAGACAGTCAACTGTAGTTGTCAACCACAGTTTGTATTAACCTTAGAAGCTGCTAAAGGCTGAGATAACTGTGAGATGCCTGGTATTTTATAGTTCCCGGGTATAGATACAGTTTATCCTCTTGTGTCTTCAGGGCCCTGGAATGGCCCAATGCAGCCCAACTCTCCCTTGCCTTCATACTGGAGCTACTGTGTCTGAAGTTCCCAGTATAGACTCTCATAGAAGCATCCAAACAGTGGTTCTTAGAACCCCGTTTGCACTAGGGGACAACTGTACCCTCACTCATTTGATGAAAACAGTCTTTAATTTCTCCCCTTTCCCATCCTGAATCAGGCAGTGAGTAGACTTCCTTAGAGGTTCTTGAGGATTGTTACTTGGGTGTGAAAGTCTGTTTCAGAATAGAAGTCATTCTTGAGGATTTAAATACACTTTGTACATATGCTTGCTTAGCCTGCTTGTAACTGCAGTTCTGCCATGCATTTGCATAGCGGTGTATGAAAAGCCTTTGGAAGAACATTTCAAATGGAAATACAGAGAGGTGACAATGATTAATTTCTATAGGAAGGTATTGGCAAAGTGATATTCAATCAGAGTGCTATGCCTTATCTACTCAGCTTTTAGGTAGGATATGAGTTTAGCAAATGAACTCGGCAGGGAGTAGCATTTCCATGCCACCAGGATTGAAAGGGTGGTCATGTCTGATAACGGGCCTTGTCTATAGTGCAGGATGGGTTCAGTCTGTCAGTCCTACCTCTCCTTTGATCGGTAGTTAGAGGATAGGAGCCTTATGGGTTCTGGATCTTGAAGTTGTTCATTCCACCACCCACAAACCAGTACAACACAATTGGGTTATAAATGTTAAAAATGGGGAAATAGAAACTGCCAAAGAAAGAGAACCTGCAGAGGATGTCAACTCGATATGCTTGTTGCATATTTTTATATCAATGATGATAAAAAAAAGAAAAAATTCTTTTTACTTGCCTTTGCTTTGCCTTATCGGGGAAACTGTGCCAGGTGTTGGCTGGGAGTGGCGCATTGAAAGCTTTACAGAGAAAGTTTACAATCAAAATGCAAACAGGTAACCAGGACTGAATTTCTCTCCTGGAAGGAAAATGCTCTTAGAGTGCTTGTTGAAATCGGCATTATCTTTTCAATAGATGTCACATAGGAGTCCTTTCCTAGTTTAGACAAAAATTTTTTATGAATCTTTAAATCTTCCCCTTTTCTCAAGAAAAGGTGAACGTCTTTATGCTTTAATGAACTGCTTTATTTCATAACTGTTTGACTAGCAAGAGAAACTTGTCCTTTCCAATTTGTGTGCTTATTTATTTATTTATTTTTATGTAAGTTTTTAATTTTTTTCCCCACTCTTTCCCCACATTTTACTTTAAAGCTACGGAACTAAATATTCATAAAACATTAGAAAAACACCATGCAGACTGGTCATTCACTCATCTGCTATTTATCAGTAGATTTTGGCGTACCCAGCATTATGAAAATCTGGCTTCGTTCAACTAAAAATGACAGAGCATTATTTACTCTAAATTGGCGATCTACGTAGGGTTCTCTTATTGGACTCGTCTGAATGTATTTAAGATATTATGAAATGTAGAATTATTCATAGTATAGATGTTTAATAAGGAATGTGCTCATTCCTGGAGAGTTGTTATAAAAAGTAGTGGGAAGGACAAGAGAACAGACGTAGGGACATCTAATTCAGGTCATGTCTCTGTGTAGTCTGAAGTCCACGTGACTCCGTTTCCTTTCTTATGTCATGAGAGGACTGGACTGGATGAATAAAACAAGGCGTCCTTGATCTCTACATAAAAAAGGAAGTAGAGTGTAGAGTGAGGCACAATTTATTAAAGTATGGAAAGCTGTTGAGTCGTGTAGGGTTATCTATGGTGTAAGGAACAGAATTCACTCATTGGCTGGCGTCAGGCATCTGCTTTTCTCTGCTTCCCCGTGTCGTCTGGTGTTTACACAGACACATTTTTTTGGCTTGATTTTTATGGCCAAATTTTGAGCAAATGCAGCTTGTAACTGATTCACTGTATAACTGCAAAAAATATATTCTAATATAAAATGTAGCTTACTGTTGCCTTATTATGTAGTGTATCCAAATTCTGTTTGATTTTGAGATTAGGGACTTCCATCACTTTTGGGTATGTAATGGAACATATAATTGATAGTCTGGTTTTAGTAAAGTTTCAAACTGTAAGTCTGTAATTAATATGTACGTATATTTTCACTCATCCTCCAATATGGCCACAAATCATTTAATTTATTTGGGGTGTGTGTGTGTGTGGTGTGTGTGTGTGTGTGTGTGTTAAAAATGAAAGATCTTTATTCCTGGAATTGGCTCAGGCCAGAATTTAACTTACAAAGGCATAGTGACATGAAATTAATCAACAGATCTGACCTTATACCTTGCCTCACACAGTTCACTTAGTATCAGCTATCAGTAAAATCCGAATTCTAACTTCCCAGATTCAGAAAAAAGAAATGAGTTTTAAATAATTAAATCCCTGGGCAAAAAAGATGCCGGGAAGAGCCAGACATACTAAACACTGGAGATCTAGTTTCCTCAACAAAAATGCTCGATGTTACAGTTGTGGTTCTAACAGGTTTTATTCAAGAACTAGCATTTTGAAGCTTAAACCTGTTGGAATATGATTAGTTTTTAAATTAATATTCATTCAGGGACTTGAATATGCCATGATTGCCAATTTAAATTTCACTTTGGGATTTAATGTATTGGCTATTTCAAATTATATCAAGCTGAAATTCATTGTCATATTTTTTGTACTAAAACTGGAAAAAAATCAATTCAGTCTTTTTATTATCAAACAGGGAACACTGATAGCATTAGCAGATTTTTTTAAGCTTACTTTTCATATTGAGTCAGCACATGGTACAGTTATTGTAAGAGATCTCTTTTGATTTTTTAAAAAAGTTTTGAAATGCATAAAAGGATTTTAGCTGAGCAGTTTGTTATGGATTCGTAGGTAAAACAACCTTGAGGTATATTCATATTTAATTGCATATCATTTAAAAGTAAAACCTCAGAGTTTCCCACGAAAATACTGTTTTCCCTTAATACGTTCTGTATATTTTATAGAACAAATAGCATCAAAGGATCATTAGTTATCGGTATAGTACCCTATAGAAATGATGCTGAAATACAGTAAAACGATTACTAAAATTTGAAGCTTATGAAATCCTGCAACTATGGAGGCAAGAGACCATTTAGCGAGGGGGTTGTTCATAATTTCCTATGCTGTTTTGAAGCCTCCTTGATAAAGTGGCAATTCAAGAGGCACGGATGATTCTAGCTACAATAGTGTGGAAAAGGACAGTTGTGTTCTGCTACAATGAAGGGAAGAAAATGCATGAGTAAATAAAGTTTTAGGAATCGATAGATGAAGAATAGGAGTTTCATAATCATAGTTTGTTCATGAAATATGTTCTTTTGATTTATGTATTCAATCTGAAAAAGGAAAGCTATTGATGGTTCTGGTGAAAAAGAAAATGCAATTTAACCTCCAGTTGTTAGAATAGATAAGCCGAGTCTCTCAATTAATCTCTGGAGTGTATGCCCATGTGCACACTTTGTAAAGGTCTTACCATGTCTCTATTGATTGAGGGAACATAAAACGTCATGCAGCCTTCAGTAAGCTCTACGTCCTGGGATTCTCATGGGAGCACCACCTCCACCCCCCACTTCAAGAAAATCTCAATCCATACCATTTGTTTAATAACTTTCATTGCTTTTAACTACACCTATTTATGTGTCTACATGTTAAACCTTGTTTATTTGTGTTTATTTGTGCAAAGCCTTCTGTTTGTATCTAGCCCGCTGGCCATCACCCATGTTAGTGCAATAGTTTTGATTATGCAAAACTAAGTAAAGATCGATAGAATTAAACAAAGCTTTTCAGAATAATCAGTTAAAAATCATGACGATAATAGCTGTCATCGTTGAGCATATGCGTGATTGTATGTACTGTGTTAAAGGTTGTACATGCTTAATTTTTCAAATGCTGGTAATAGTTCTGTGACATGGGCTTATATTATCTCCATTATAGAGATGAGAAAAATGAGCCCTGGGGAGGTTAAATTACCTGCCTAAATTTAGAGTCTCAAATTTCTCTGACCTTTAATTGAAAAAAAAAAAAAAAGAATTGCAGCGAACCTAGGTCACTGTGAAGACAGATCTAAGGAGTAATTAATTAATTTTTAAAGTTCTCCAAATCCTCCCCAAAATGAACTGAAAAAAAAATTTGTAAAGTAAATATGCATTAATTTTTTACATTTGTGTGTATTTGTAATGTAAATATTTATAATGCCTCATATATTTACCTGATTTGTACAAATAATTTAAATCAAGATAGTTTGTAACTCTATCCCTCATTGATACAAATGGTTTAAATATACAAAGAACATAATTTTATATAAAGTTACACTCAGTATCTCTGCGGTTCATGGTAGTCAGGAAAGACTGCAGTGGATTAAAGACAGAATATTCCACTTAACCCATTCTAGTCCCCTGATAACCTGATCCATGCTATCTAGAACCAAGCCTTGTTACGATACAGTAGAAACAAGAAGTGGGGATTCTTCCCACTTGATTACAGAGAGAGGTAAAACCATCCAAGTAAAAATTGATTATTTTCTGTGCAGTTTTGCATGTGCATTGAAAATACACTATTTAGTCAGAAGGCAAGGCTTTTATTTTTGACATTTTACTTAAAAATCGCATAACCCTAGGAAAGTCATGTAACTCTTTGAAATGTTAGATCCCCATTCCAAGTTGGAATACACACAGTCTACTTAGCGTATACCAGATGTGACATATGCAAACTACAATGTCTGATAAAACTCCACTACGATGGAACTAACAGTCTAGTAGGAGGAAAAGACAATCAAATCATCACACCAAAAAGCAGAGTTATAGCTGTGATGTGTTCCAGGGGACCATATGAGGACAGCTTGGCAAAAGCAGTGAGGTCAAGGAAGGCATATTTGAGGAAATTGTATTGGATATGTGTATTCGTTTTCTAGGCCTGCCCTAGAATAATTACAAACGAGATAACTGCAAACGGCAGACCTTGTATTCTCTCCGTGGTGGAGGCCGGAAGTTGGAAGTCCAGGTGTCTGGGAGGCCAGGCTCTTTCGCAGACCCACAGAGGGGTATCTTCCCTTGCTTCTTCTAGCTTCCGGTGTTTGTCTTACCTGTAGACTCTCCGCTCTGTCTCTGTCTCCATCATCACGTGGCCATCTCCTCCCGTGTGTGTCAGTGTCCTCTCTTTTTATAAAGACCCCATCACGTGGGCTTAGGACCCAACCTAATGCAGTAGGACTTCAACATAAGTCGATCGCATCTGCAAAACCCCCGTTTCCAAATCACGTCACATTCACAGGCACTGGGGGGTCAGGACTTCCATCTTTCTTTTTGGGGGACACCGTTCAACGGATACCTATGCATTCAAAAGAAAGCCTTGTGTTCAACTAGGCGAGAGAGTAGAGAAGACAATTCCGTAGTGCATAGCAAGCACAGATATGGATCACATATACGGCGGTGGTCCCTTAAGATAGTCACGGAGCTGAAAAATTCCTGTCGCCCAGTGACGTAGCCGAAGTGACTGTGTAGCACAGGCATGACTCACGTCTTCGTGGTGCCGCTGGTCGAAAAGCACAGCTCAGACTATTCCAGCAGTAGCGTAGGCGATGCCATCCAGGTTTGTGTAAGTGCCATCGGATGTTTGCACGGCGGCAGAATTCCCTAAGGACCCGTTGCTCAGACCATCCCGTTACCATCCTGCCCTTGTGTGAAAGGGAATAGTCGCCTATGAGAAACGGAAAGGCCGCTGTGGGTAGAGTGCGGGGGGCAAAGCCAACAGCGGATGCGATGGAGCCAGTGCTCAGAAGCTGCTGTCTTGTAAACAGCACGGTTGGCCATGTTCACATGTTTTCAGCGGGACTCGGTTGCAATGTTTTAGGCAGAAACCAGGAGATGGGGGAGGAAGGAGAAGGAGGGAAAACACAGGACCTGAGCAGACGGTGTTTTCATACAGACAACATTGGCTGCAGTGAAGGAACACAGGTTGCATCAGAACAAAGAAGGGTTGTTTCTATGTTACCCTTATAGCCCAAGCGAGGTACATCTACCTTGAGCTACAATAGCAGGAGTAGATATGCAGAGAAGGGATCAGCCTTGAATGCTGTTTGGGAATGAAAATCAAAGGGCTTCTTGATGGAAGAAAGATGGAGGTTAAGGGAAAGAGACTTGTTGATAAATCTCAGATTTCTGGCTTGGATATTTACGTGGATAATGGTTCCATGTGCCCAAAATAGAAACACTGGAAGACAATCAGATTTTTGATAGTACATGTGAGCTAGACTTCAGCTCAGGGTGATAATTTTTAACTATAGAAATCATTACCATGTTTCCCCAAAAATAAGACCGGGTCTTATACTAATTCTTGCTCCAAAAGACACATTAAGGTTTATGTTCAGGGGATGTCATCCTGAAAAATCATGCTAGGGCTTATTTTCTGGTTAGGGCTTATTTTCGGGGAAACACAGTAGCATCTTGGATACACTTAAAAATATTCTGATGCCCGTTCTCCACTGTGTCTGGGGTGGGACCCAAGCCTGCCTGCCTGCCTTCTTCCTTCCTGCCTTCCTTCCTTCTTTCCTTCTTTCCTTCCTTCTTTCTTTCCTTCCTTCCTTCCTTCCTTCCTTCCTTCCTTCCTTCCTTCCTTCCTTCCTTCCTTCCGGTTTTCGCCTATATTTCTTCTAAATGTTTTACAGTTTTATATTTTAAATTTAAGTCCATGCTCCATTCTGGGTTAATGTACAAGGTGCAAGATTTAGATCAGGCGGTGTTTGTTTTGCCACTGGATGTTCCAATGGCCCAGAAACACTTGTTGAAAAGGGTATCCTTCCTGTTTATTGCTTTTGTACATTTCTCAAGTATCACTTGGGTATATTTGTGTGGATCTATTTCTGGATCTCTGTTCTGTTCCATTAATCTTTGTGTATATCTCTACCAGGACCCCATAGTCTTGATTATCATGAGCTGTAATATCTGGCAGAGTGACTGCTCCTACTTTTTTCTTTCTTTTTTTTTTTTTGCATATTTCAGGGTCTGGGCCTTTCCATATAAGTTTTAGTGTAAGCTTGCTTAGGTCTTCCAAATGTCTTCTTGGGATTTTGATAGGAATTGCATTAGATCTATAGATCAACTTGTGGAGACTAGATATCATGTATAGACTATGTTGAATCTTCCCATACACGAACATGGTACATGTCTCCATTTATTTAGGTCTTCTTTCGGTCCTTCTATTTAGAGGCATTTTGTACTTATTAGCATACAGATCCTGTACATGTTTTGCTAAGTTTACTCACAAGCATTTCATTTTCTTTGGAGCGGTTACAGTTGGTCTTGTGTTTTAAGTTTTGGTTTCCACATATTTATTGTTAGCATGTAGAAAGGTTATTGATGTTGGAGGGTTAATCCTATATGTTGAAACCTTGCTAAACTTACTCATTCGTTTTGGAAATTCTTTTGTCAATTGTCGGGTTTTCTGCGTAGGCAGTCATGTCATCGACAGTTAGGAGCACTTTTATTTTTTTCAGTCTGTATGATTTTCTTTCTGTTTGCCCCCTTGTTGCAGTAGCTACAATTTCTAATACTGTGTTGAATGAGAGTACTAAAAGCAAACATCCTTGTCTTGTTTCTAAGGTTAGGGAAACAGCTTTCAGTCTTTCACCATTAAGTACTATGTTAGCTATAGGTTTTTAATAAATGTTCTTTATCAAGGGAAGAAAATTTCTCTCTATTCTTAATGTACTGAGAGTTTTTATTATGATGAGTGTTGGATTTTGTCAAAGGTCTATCTGCATCAATTGATGTGAAAATATAATTTGTCTTCTTTAGCTTGTTAATGTGATTGATTATACTGATTTTTTCAAATGGTGAACCCAACTTAAACACCTGGAATAAACCCCACTTGGTCATGATGGATAGGTAATACCTTTTCTATGTTGGCTGGATTGCATTGGCTAATTTTGAGAATTTTTACATCTGTGGTTCATGAGATGTATTGATCCATCATTTTCCTTTACAGGACTATCTTTTGAGTTTAGGTTAATGCTGTCTTCATACAATGAGTACGGGGAGCATTCCCTCCTATTCTGTTCTCTTGAATAGATTACGTAAAACTGGTGTTAATTCTTCCTTAGATGTTTGGTGGGGGAAATGCCGTCCTGACTCACTGAGTCCCACTTCCTCGTTCAGTGTCGCCAATGCTGCAACACTATGAAGGTATAGCTCCTGCTGGGCCCTGACAGGGGTCCAGGGAAAGTGGAGTGCTGACTAGCCCTGCCAGTACCATCTCCTTCCATCTTGTAGTTACCAGGTTGGGGGAGAGGCTCAGCATCTTGCTAGGCCCAGGTGATACAAGCCTGGTAATCGGAGTACAGACTACATCAGCCCGATAGGGGATGGTGGTGCAGCTCTACAGTCACCCTGGCAATAAATAGTACATTGGAAGGGGAGTCAGAGTGCCACCCTCTTCTATGGAGTAGGGGATAAAAAATAAGCTTTACTCATTCCCACCAAAACGACCCTTACGATTCAGTGGGAGGGTTGCCTTCTTCCACCAAGTGGAGAATGGCAGATGTGCCCCTTGTTTGGTTTGTCAGCATCACCCTGCAGGGAAATTGGAACCCTGCCTGCTTTCGTCAGGAGGAATGGAAGATGAGCTCTCTGCATGGTCCTGTCAGCGCCACTGTGTAGGGGCAACAGTGCTGCCATTTACTTCTGCTGGGTGGGAGGGTGGGGTGAGATTAGCCCCCTGATGGGCTCTGCTGGAACCTTGAGAGAGAGAGAGAGAGAGGGCAGACAGACAGAGAGAGGTTTGTCCATTGGTGTTTGTCTAAAGTAGAGCAGATATTTCCAAAAAGGTTTTCTCTTTTAGGCCTCCCTTTTCCTGGTTCTTTATTTAAGAGAAGTAGACTTTTCTTGGAACATATTTTATCTTTGCCTGTGTCAGTTCTAGGAGAGATGCTTCTGGAATGCTCTGTGTTGGATATATGGGTAGTAGTAAGAAAACCTAGGGGATTTACTGCCATGTTGTTCCTCAAATCCTGAGGTCCCTAAGGTTTTGCCTCCTCCTTCCCACCTAGAAGCTCGTCTTATACTTGTTTGTTCTGTTATGTCTAGAGATTCTTAATTGTGGAGAGAGGACCTGGAAGGAATAGGGCGATTCCACCTTTGTCAAAATGAGAAGTCACGGCTTTATAAATAGGACCCTGTCTACCATTTTTTAATGCTTGTTGTTATAAACTCTTCATTATGTTTAAAGCACGTTGGCTAAAATGGTGAGGAGTGAGAAAGAGTCCTTCATAAAATGAATTGGATGTAGGAAAAAGGAGAGGGAGAAGATACGCTGGTTAGATACTGCCACGTCAATTCTGACAAACGCAGACGTGGTCTTACTTGTACATAAAAATCTGGTGTAAATTGCAGAGGTGTTGGGGTGTACTGGCTAATTATAAAGTGCTTATGAGAAGCCTATGATGAGTTCAGGTTCTCTTCATATTTTTCAGCAACTGTTTTGTCAAACTTGAAGATAAAGGTAGGTTGAAATTGTTTCTGAACCAAATATCACACTGGGCGTGTATACAAAAACCAGTAGGCCAACAAGTTGTGATTTTGGTTTATTTTGCCTGTGGGTTATTTTAACTACCATTGCTGGCAGAGAACCATGCCTTTCGTGTGGGCAAGTAGAAGATTAATTCTCAATTAGAAACATAGGCTTGAAGCAAGGGCAACATTTAACGTGGCAGCAGTGTGTCAATATTTCAGCTCATTTACTGACCATGCGCACTTCAGGGGAAAGAGAAATTGCTAATGTTTCATGTTAAACATGAGAATGGAGCAAGGGGAGATAATGCAATGTGTACTCTTGTGACTTTCTGTTTCAATTAATTTGGGCAGGTTTGTCTTTTTGAAGCAATTTTGGATGTTGGAAAGATACTTGCGAACCCTCAATACTTGTTTCTGTCTGTGTTAGACTTCCTGTCACCTTGTCTGATTTGTGAATGGTGGAAAGTAGCGTCGTTATAATGTACAAGCAGTTGTCATTACTTGGAGATCTCTTGACTGGGAGTTTCTTGTGTTACTATATGTAACTGGCTCATGTAGTGATTAAAATAATAAGCAATGCTTGATCACGTCTAAAATAAATGCCAAGGATAAATTCTTCTATTAATTAGTTAGAGCTTAGCCAAATTAGCATCTGTAATTATGAGCTGTTGTTAATTTTTGTTGTGACCTATTCGATCTAGTGTCCTAAATCATTAACATCAGTGTAACTGGACATTACTCATAGGTGATGTACTCTTTTAATCATGTACAGTGGAAGTTTCTATGGAAAATGTACACTAATAAATACACATTTGAGATACTGTTTCAAACAGAACCGTAGAAAATTCAAGTGGAATTTCAGATTGAGTTTAAACAAAAGTGTATTAGGTGTTCTTACCGAGCCACACATTGAAATCCAGAACTGTGTCCCTTTGCAGGGCAGTCTCTGAGCCAAGGTTTGCTTCCCCTCTGACTCACTTTTGTATGTCTTTCTGTTTCCTTAAGTCCCATTACATTTCTATTACCAACTTTTGACATGTTTCTTAAACTGGTGCCATCTTGGTATGACACGTGACAAAAGTGCTGTTACTGCCTCTTGATATTGAGAAATCTAATGTTTATGCACGTATCCATGGAGTAGTGGAAAACAGAATCAGTAAAATGGCTCAAAATTACCCCAAGTGTGGATTTCGTTTGTGCTCACATTTTTATTAACATATGTCATGTTCTTGAGTAGATTCCTTGTTTCGGGACAGCGATTCTCCGTCTCCGCACTATGGCATTTTAGACAGGATCACTCTCTGAGTAGGGGCTGTCCTGTGTGTTACAGGATTTTGGGCAGTGTCCCTGTCTTTCAACCACTGGCTGCAAGTAGCAAACCTCCCATACCTCCATCGACCGCCATTCCAGTGACAATCAAAAAATGTCTTCAGACATTGCCAGATGTCCCCTGAGGGGCAAAACTGCTTTGGGGTTTCACCCTTAGCTATTTTATTTCCTTATAATTTGCACAGTGTATATGATTTTTTTGGGGCGGGGAGAGGCATAAGTGGTAATGCCACACCTGTACAGTAAAGGCTTGGCTTTAAGGTTCACCGTATTTACTTAAGAGAAGTTTGTCAAAGCATAAAGCAAGAAAAATAGAGATGAAATTCTAAAATGGCTTATGCAATTTCTAAGGATGGCTAATAAGAATTCTGAAGAGGTGACACATTACATTTTGACTTAAAAAATGACACAAGTTGAAAAGTTGATGGTTGGAAATTTCTAGTCAAAGAAAGTACATAGAATTGCATCAACGTTATTATACCTCAAAGAGAAAGAGTCTCAATTGTATGAAAATGGTAGGATTTCAGTAAGCAGTTGATTGAAAAAGGGGAACGATCTTGCAGAAGTCTCAAAACTATTTTGCAAGTGGCACAGCGTTTGGATGTGAGATCAGATGGTTAGAGTTCAAATGTCTGAACCGGTTATTAGGGCTTTAAGTGGATGATCTAAAGCATTTGCCAGATTGGCAATTTAAAGACATTTGCAGGTGACATTTGTCTTTTCCATGAAACGTATGTTACTTACCCATTCTAGAAAAGATTTCGAAATGGCAAAATAAAATCATTGTCACATGTTTGTATAATACTTTTGTCTTTCTACATTTTTTATTCACGTAAATTGTTTACATAAAGCAAAATTCGCTCCCTTTATACACACTTCTGTTAGTTTTGATAAATGCATATTGTTGTGTAACCACCTTCCAATTAATGTATAGGAGAGTTTTATAACCTCCAAATATTCCTTTGTCTTATCCCTTTCTCACCCTCAACCCATATCAACCTTTGATCTATTTTTTGAATAAATGTCTAGGAGTATGATTGCTGGCTTATATGGTGGGTATATGTTTAAATTTGTCAGAAATTGCCAAACTTCAAAGTGGCTGTATCATTTTGCATTCTGCCGGGAAAAATGTGAAATTACAGTTGCTTTGCATTTTTACCAGCATTTACTTAATATGGTCAATTTATCTGCCTACTTACCTACCTATTTATTTACCTATCTACCTGTCATCTATCTTAGCCAGTAAATATTACTGATATTTATCAGTATCTCATCGTGGTTTTCATTGGCATTTCTCTGATGGTTGATGGCACCGAGCATCTTCTCCTGCATTTATTTGTCCTCCACGTATCTTTTTTAGTGAAATGTTTGTTCCAATCTTCCCATGAAAACAAAACCAAAACCAAAAACAAAGCACCTGTGTTCTTTGTTTTCTTATTACAGAATTTCGATGGCTTTTATGTAATCCGCACAGCAGCCCTTTGTCAGTTATTTGTTTTGCAAATATTCTTCCAGTCTGTAGCTTGTCTTTCATTCTTTCAACAGGGTCATTTACAGATCAGCAGTTTTCGATTCTCCTAGTTTGGACTCCCCTCCATAATCTCTTTGCTTTGGTTCATTTTCCAGAATCCTCAAGTCCTTTTTGTATTTTGTCCAGAGTTTTAGTTGTAATTGGCAGATAGACTGAAGTGGGCTGACTCCATCATGGTCAGAATCAGAAGACTCGTATGATGCTTTTACATTTTCAATGTTTTATTAAAATTGTTTTTGATCCCTTGATATTTCTGATGGCCATTTTGCACATGAGAAAATAAAAACATCAAACGCCTTACAATTTTTTAACTTAGAAATGAATGAAATGCCACGTGGGACATTACCAGTGAACTAAAACCTCTGGACCAACTAAACCTTCAGAGGTTAAATATTACTTAGTGTGTTCTGACTGCAAGCTCCTGGAATGAAAGTTATACTTATGTACCTTATTGAATTCTTATTTAGTTCTTATTTTTGATGTATACTGGGGGTGACAAAAATGTACACATTTTAAGAGATGTTACCTGTGTATTACTTTTTGAAGTTGAATTGAATTATGGTAGCAATGTGTATTATGATGTTTGCTCATGAGATGGCATTAATCAAATGAATGCTAGCATCATTCATTTTATTACAATTTTAATACAGGCTTCCTTCCCTACAATGTGTATACACTTTTTTGGCACCTTCTGTATACACACACAGACACACACACCATTGTATATTATTTTTAATGTTTTTGGAACTTCTTTGATTAAATTTTCAATTTAAATATTTGGAAAAGAATACATTTTTATAAATACTGTGTAAATACGTCTGTCAAGGAACTTCATTTCTTGTGATGTGCAGGAGGGTCTTTTTTGCTCAATATTTTTTGGTGACATAAGCTGTCACCAAAGAGTATCTGAGGCAAGCAAGTCCACAGTGTGCAGGATGCAAGATCATATATGAACGTTAGGCTTGGCCAGTGGGCCTTCTGTTATTACCTGTAATAAGTTGAAAAGAACCTTGATAGCCATTTGCCTAGTAAACAAGTCCACTCCTCTTGCTTAAAGCATTTTACCTTTGTGAATGTAAGAAAGACTGTGGACATCTACTGTGCACACAGCACTTTTTAAGAGGAATTGAAGTTACTGAAGATAGTGAATCTATGGCTGGTATCCTCCAGAACCTGTACCAAGGAGAAAAGAAATAAAGTTTGAGATTGCGTAGAGATTTTGGAGAAATAATTTTTGAAAAATGAGATTTTTTTTTTAAATCACAAAAGTTATCAAATCAATATTTTAGAATGCTAAGAAAAAAGAAAAAAGACAAACCTAACCAACCTCCTCCAATGATTCCACTATAGTATTAATGTAATTTCTGCCAGGCTCTTCCGTGCATATTTTATATAATTCTAACCATAACATATCCTTAGTGCATACATCATTTTAGCTATCCCCTCCTTTTTTCTTTACAGTTAACATTGTGTTAAAATTTGTTTCCATGTAGTTCATAGTTCAACGTAGGTGTCAAGGGATGTAACAGAGATTCCATGAGAGAAGATGAAGGAGGTTGCCACAGAAAGAAATAGCATGAGAGTTCAGAAAACTGCTATACTTTGGACTGGTTTTCTTTTTTTATAGGGTAGGAAGCTATGTACTTGTCCTTCATACTGTAAAGACTTGTCCTTAACAGTGTGATTTCTGTTACACTAGAAGCTGTTAGAGGGTCACAGTAGTACTTACTATATAACAGTTTAGCATTGAGATATCAGTCCACCTGTCTATGTCAGTTGGTTTCCTACTGAGTCAAGGGTTTTCCATGTATCATTTGATGAGTGCCCTCTGCAGAAGGTACAGATGAGACTACTGAGGCATGGTGGGATTGGAGCTAGTTAAGAGGTGAGCAGAGTGTCACAGCAGTTTGGAACTCAACACATTTTTCTAGGTTGAAATAGGCACGGACAGAAAAGGAATGGGTAGGAATTTTGTTTTATGTAGGATTAAGACCTGGAACAAAAGCATATGGGCACCCGCAGAATGTGCCCGAGAGGTCACAGTGCCCACGGGGAGACAACGCTAAGCAAGTCATTTACCCTCCCTCACCTTAGTTCTCTTGTTGGTAAAATGCAGTGCTTATGCAAACGCAATCCATGTCAGGAAATATCTGCAAGGCATTGTCTAAAACTGACCCTCTGGATTTCTTCATGCATGCCTGCTTATTATTTATTAAGATGTATTGGGAGCAAGTCTCAAATGGCAGGAAAGATAAAAGGCAGATCTGCGAATTGAAGAAGTGGGGTTAAGGCAACAGAAACTCATAGACTAATCCAGAAGGACTCGGCCTGTCAATCAAATCTATATTTTTTTTTTTTAAAGATGAATAACGGTTTGTTAACTGAGTGAGCTGGCCGATATGAGTAGCAATGAGATGAGTCTTGGGGCATCTATGACCAGTTGAGGACTGACTGACCGATTTCAAAAGACGCTATGAAGGATCGTAAAGTTTAGTTCCATGTGTATTTTGATGATAGTTGCATCTATATTTAAAGCTTTCTGTCACTGGAAGCACTCCTGGTGTTGTCAGGCTGTCTATTGGACTGGATGAGCTGCAACTTCTTGCAATTGAATGTCAATAAGACCAAAGCAATTTTGGTTGATTCATAGCACCAGCTTAAGCATATTCACTTGCACAGATTACATTTGACAGATAGTTACCTTCAGCTGAACTCTGTTGGTTAGAAGCTTGGGTGTACTCCTGACAGTGAGCTCAGAGTTGATGCCTAATGTTTATTTCATATTCTGTTTTTACCTTCCCTAATACTGCATGTGTATATCTATATTTAAATATATTCACAGCTGATATTCTCGTCAGTCCACTTGTTATCTCTGGACAGAATGCTGTAATGATTCCATTTCACTGTTTGAATAAAAATAACTTGCATTCACCCAGCTTTAATTTCATTAAATCCAATGAGTAATGATTAGTTTTAAAGTGTTTCCTTGTTGACCAATTGCAACACTATAGCAAGAATATGCCCAGGTGATGGGAGAATTCTTACATCTCTGAAAACTTAAAATCTTCAAGATTTAGTGTGTGGTGATGAATACCAAGAAAAGATATCCACATTGATTTGCCATGTCACTATTCCTTTATCTGCTGTTAGGTATTTAGGTCCATCAGTTCTCTTCAAAGCTTACCTATAGAATTATACATTTCAAGGATATTTATCCCTTTAAAATGAATATAATTTAAAGAACATACTCTACAGTGTTTTCATTGAACTATAAAATACATAACCCAATATACTATACAATTTTTTTTTAAGTGTTGCCATTTCTGAATATTTAGATTGGGCAAATAATTAAGACTTGCGACTTTATGTTCAGGAAGAGGTATAGTTGTGTGAATTCAGTCTTCATTATGGTATTATATTCTCAACTTTTCAGTTATGTTAAATTAATTAAGATTCTGGTCGGGAAATTTAAAGGACATATAGATCTAATAATCTGAGCCTAATTCTCCTGTTCTATACAAATAACACTGCAAAGCTCTGCAATCCCTTTATTTGACTAAGTGGATGGCAGTTGTGTTTGCTTCAGCCTCAACCTAGGCTGGAACTAGTGATTTCAAAGCAAACATGTTTTACTCACGCATTTCTACCTTTTCTAGAATCTACAATTTTAGGACATCAAACAATTCAAATTATGTTGTTACACATTTCACAGAGGACAGACCCTTATACCAAAGTAGATAATTTTTTTTTTTCCAAGCTTGTTTTCTCTACATTTACTGGTATACTTTCTCATTCTTACTCTTCTTCTTTTTTATAACTGACAGTCTCTCTTTTTTTTTTTTCTTCTCTTTAACTGACAGCTAGTAAATGTACTGACAGTTGAGAAGCAAGATTTAAATGTAAGTCACTATTATTTTGTCCACCAGATACCTGAGCATTAGGTGGAAATGCTTTATTTATATTAGATGGAAATGGCTATATTTTAAAATAAAAACTAAATAATTTTCTCAATGTTCCTGAAGGGAAAGATATATAGAAAAACTTCTCTGTAAATAACAATGTGTTTGAAGCAAGATGGTAGTGAATTTAGAAATATCATACTTTTCTCATTAGAGATGTGACTAGTATTTGTAATGAAGAAAATAGGCCAATTATTTAAGGTATGTATTTACTTTCTGTTCCATTGGCTATAAATCTTTTCTGCATGGAATTAATGGAGAGTACATGAGTGGAGCAAAGAAAGTAGGTTAAGGAGTTTCCACCAGATTAAAAGTTTTCTCCCGCTTAAATATAAGATTCAAAATTAAAAATAGTTTTATTATCATTAGAAAAATCCTCTTTAGTAAATTTATCCCCTGAAGAAATGCTATGTAAATGCTTGGGTGTGAAGAATTATAACCTATTGGTAGACTAGAAGAATTATAACCTATTGATAGACTAGAATTATAACCTATTGGTAGACTATGTTGGGTCAACCTGTACCAACATGTTTACCTTAGAAGGACTAATTCCGTACTTCTTTAAAGACTGTTTTGTCATTTCTCTTGATTGTAAATAACAGTTGAGTTTTAAAACATAAGGAGATAAACGAAGGGTAGTATTTATTTATTTATTACTCTGATGGCATTCACAGGATTTTATTTCATCTTTTTTTTTTTAACCTCAATATTTTTATGTATGTGGAAATTGACAGAGGGGAAAGACTTGAGATTTATAGATTTTTATATTAAAGTCTATGATTAGAAACTGGTCAATTTCATCCAAAACCCTTTGCCTCTTTTCACTTTCACTAGATGCTCAAGAAATGGGCCCGTAGTTCTTTTTAATTGTTTTATTCTGCTTCTGTCACTACTTTTATATTCTTAGCCTTGTACTGCAATTATATATAGCTTTGTGAAAATTTGTCATAGAAGATTAAAATTGATTTACCTTTAAATATAGTAGTTGCAGTATCCCTTTGATTGTTTAAAAACTACCTAGTATTGGGAGGCAAGGAAAGTCCTGGATAATAAGTTGCAAAAGGCAGGAATTTCCTCACAGTAAAAGCGGGAGGTGTTTGTTTGGCAGGAGGTTTAGCAAGTGGTGTCAGCAGCTTAGAAGTTGCCGTTGGACTGTCGAGTGTTATGTAGATAAATTGTAGCTCTGGCTTGTCCTCCAATGTCATTCTTTGATTTCTGCATTTTGGTGTGACTGAGAACAAGGCCTTTTGCAAATGCCTCATGACATGTGTAGAAAGCTGCTTTTATGTTAAAAGTGATATGTTTTCTTCTTCACTATGCTCACAATAAAATTAATCTTCTAAGTCTTAAATCATTGGGAATTCCTGTGTGTATTTGCAATTTCCATTTTAAGTCAAAATATTAAAATACAAAGAATGGAAACATTTCTTTTTAATTTTTTTAATTCCTTTTTTTTATTATGAAACTAGAAAAACAACAAGTTTGTTGGTTATTGGGAGCAAGAACCAAAGAGCAGCATAACCAAAACACAAATTTAGTGGCTTTCCAGTGAAAGACAAAATTCTTTTTTTTTAATTAAAGTTTATTGGGGTGACAATGGATAGTAAAGTTACAAGATAAAATTTCTAAGGAGGAGATCCTTTAGGATGAGCACCCAAGAAGGGAAATCATTAAAACAATCTCATTTATTGACAAATTATTGGTACCATATACTATGCTTGTTTTACTGACTTCTCAAATTCTCCAATTTGACACATTGTGGATACACGCTTGATTTACATGAAAGCTTTTTTTTTTTTTTTTTTTTTAAAGAGAACCATGGTAATAATGAAAAGCAGTGAGTTAACTTTAAGAATTGTGTTACTTTTAACTGTAAATAGCCAGGTAACTGGACCGTGCCAGAAGGGGGGTAGTTCTGGGCAAAGACATTCCCCCCTTTGCACGAATGCTATTCAACGGGCAGCTTGATACTGTATGACACACACTTGATTCTCAGGAGGTTCGGACAAAAGAGAAGGTTAGAGGGTCAGGAGAGCCTGATGCGATTCAGCGAGATAGTGGCGTTGAATTCCCACACCAGAATTTTGCCTCATACCTAATTCAGACGGTGTAATAATGGGGGAAGGGGAGAAGGAGAGAGGGCAGGTGGGATGTCTTTTCAGGTTAAATGTTAAAATAAGGTCCTTTATTTCTGTCCCTGGTGGCACAGGGCGTTAGAAACCCTGTAACACATTTTGGAAGCGTTGCTTTAAAATAGATTTTAACGTTCGAGGAGCTGTAAAGGGTATTATTGAGTACTTAATAGATTCTGTGTTTGCCTACTGCAGTCATTACCCAGCCAATATTAGCCAATTACCTCATCAATTTGTAAAGCACTTTGGCTCACCTGGAGACTATGTACTGTATTGAAACAACTTTTATACCCAAATTCTTTTTGTCTCATAATTATAAACCGTTCACTATCTGAAGAAAATTGTCTAAATGTTACAGTGTTGGTCTTGGATAGTTTAACTTGCATGGAATATTCCATGCAGAAAAATGTGCTCTGTATTGAAGACTTTGTTCATCAGGTCACCTGCGTCAAACTGAATTGTGAAAATGGAAACTAAATTGTTAAAAATGGATTCCATAGTTTGTTTTATCTGCCGAAATATTATTGTCATTGAAGGTCATTGCTCTGTACCTAAGGAAGACCAAATTGAGGTTTTCTCACTGACATATATATATGGCTTATAACCATTTTCTTTGTAACCCATTTATCAAATTGATATTAGTTTTATAAACTATTTCTCATAATCAGCCTATTTTTTAATTTTTGTCTTTTCCAAATTATATCCTATTAGATTCATAGAAGTATAAACCTTATACGTTCTGGATCCTTCATACCTTGTACAAAGTAATTAGACCATGTTCTTAAATGTAATTTCTTTCATTTTACTTCAAAACCTCTTCATGACCCATCAGGATTTTCAAGTAGTTCTGTGATAAAATTCTAAGTCTGAGAAGCTAAAT
The DNA here is from genome assembly GCF_004115265.2 of Rhinolophus ferrumequinum. Taxonomy (NCBI): domain Eukaryota; kingdom Metazoa; phylum Chordata; class Mammalia; order Chiroptera; family Rhinolophidae; genus Rhinolophus; species Rhinolophus ferrumequinum. The sequence goes on along the minus strand of NC_046310.1, from coordinate 8,338,742 downwards.
CATAGGATTGGTGTTTAAGCTCTGCCTAGAAAGCTGAAACATAAACAGGAGTCGTTGTTCCTTTTGATTACTTCCATTCTGTTCAGTGTTTCTCTGTTGTTTATTTCTCAAGTTGAATACCATGTGCTCTTGCACTGTGTAGAGATTTTGAAAGTGACAAAATTAGCCAAATAGAATCTTGGTAAAGAGAATTTAGTGGAAGACATTAGACATAAACACTGGTGACTGTAACATTTATCAAGTAATAAATAGGTGGTTATAGTTGTTGAGAGTTAAGTTGATTTCTTCTGACTGTGGTGAAGCTATAGGAATCATAAAAAATTTAACCTGGACCTTGAGGATTGGAAAATTTTCAAGAGGTCAAAGTGGAGAAAGGATTCCGGGCTCGAGGAAATGTGGAAAGGCACAAAAGTTAGAATATTTATCTAATTCTAAGAAAGAGTGTGATAGGAAAATGTGATGGCCCAAGGCGACCTTACATAGGCTTTGTGCAAACAGAGTAAGGTGAAAATCTGAAGGAATTTTAGTGTCAGCGGATGGACACTTGAAAGAAGTTGAGAAGAGCATTCAATAATTAGAAGGAAACAAATGGAAGCTGTGAACAAAGAAGGATCTGATTAAAATAGCCCTTACTTATCTTTAAAACTAGTGTTGGTTTGACTCTATCTGTGCCAGCACAGAGCCACCTTCCCACCAGGTGAATCTGGAGCAGTGACTCCCACGTGCTCAATAGATAGCCCTGTCACCTTTTGTTGTCATTCAGGTCCCTTCAGTGGTGTGTCTTCTCCCATGTTCTCATGCCATTGTTTCTCTGTCCTTTCTTTACTTTCAACTTCCACATTTGGGCAACACTGTTATTCTGCAGTAGCTTGTCAATAAGCTATCTTCTCTACACTTTCAGCTCCTTTGTCAACAGTTTTTCAAAACTCTGTAGCCTCACTTTCACTCCTCTTTACCATCCCACTCAGTCAGGCTAAATGCCGTCTTTCTGATACATCTACCCAAAATGATAACTTTGGACTACAGACCGAAGTTAAGCCTCTCGATCCTTGAATTTGTTTTTGAATCTGTTGGGTCTCCTCTGTATTCACATCCATCCTTTGCTTCTAGCCTAACCACAAATAACATGGCTTTCATAGTCTGTTAACCTTTTCTATTATTTCGTTTCCCCTTGTCCTCTTGACTCCAAACACACATTAACAAATCCTTTGCCCACCAGCTGTGTTCATGCCTATGCAAAACTGTAGAATAATACTGAAGAGAAACAAATGTGAGGGGGCTGAGGCCACTATAAATTAATGATTTCCAACGGAAGCTGGTCTGTCATTGCAGCCTTAGGGGAAATTCCAGAGGTTCAGTTTGTGATTCAAAGGCTGTGCATAATTTTATTTTTGGTACATATTGGCAGATTGCCTTTAGAAAGCCAGTGACTAATATAGACAGCTATCGAAAGTGATTCATAGTGCCTGTTTCTCAATTTCTTATCAATGCAGGGAATTATCTTTTTCATTTTTTCCAATCTGATGGGCAAAATAATATTAGTGCATTCTTGTTTCATTTTGCATTGCTTACCCTAATTTGTGCATGTCTTACCTTGTCTAGGCTTATTGGCTGGCCATATGTCTTTTTTCTTGAGTAATACCTGTACTTTGCTGTCTTTTTAAATTAAGTGGTTTGCATTTTTATTGATTACTAAGAAGTCTTACTATATTAGCAATTCCCTCAGGTAACTTGGAAGGGATTAAGTTTGGTTTTATTTATACTAGTGATTATTTAAAAAAATAATAGTGTGAAAATAAGCCTGAAATCTATTTCTCAGGTTATGAATTTCAGACATAAAACTAGATGTTAACTCCCATAAGAAAGTAAGGGAGTTATACCAGATTTGCTTTACGGAGTCTTTTTTTCTCACATTTTAATTTGTATTAGAATAAATAAGGATCCTTATCCCAATATATTATTGCAAAATTATTACAATAAAATGATGATATTTTATTTCAAGCATTATTATAGCATTTTTCCAACTGTTATTTTTATTTTTATCTTAAAGTTTATTGGGGTGACAATGGTTAGTAAAATTACATAGATTTCAACTGTACAACTCTGTCATACATAATCTATATACAACTATTATCTAAAAGTAATATATGTGTGTGCATATATATGATATATATATCATATACATTTTATATGTATTTATACTATATATATGGATTTGATACTCATTGAGCATCCTTTTATGGCAACTTACCTAATTTGGTGAGTATATTTCTATTCTCTGAAAGGGAACATGTCTGGTGAAGTGCCTTATCTCTGCATAGTTGACAATATCTTTCTAAAACCTGTACCCATGAACAATGACTTGGATGAGGATGGAATTCTTTTCCTATTTCCTTTCACTTCTGAGCTGTTAATACACTGCATCATGTTTCTGAAGAGAATTCTGAGATGAGCTGGAGAATTATTTTTCGCGGTGGCTGTCCTCTTTTTTGGAGTGTGTAGGATTCTTACAGGTTTCTTTCTGTATGCTTAAGATACCAGGACCACATATTTGTTACGTTTTACCCTGTTCTAGCTGATGGAAGGAGAACTGACTCTGGGTGGTGAAAACACAATGATTGATATATATATATCTATATATCTATATATCTATATATCTATATATCTATATATAATATATATATATAAAATCACATATATATAAATATATATGTATCTCATTGTGTCTCATGTATATCACATATATATATCATTGCATAAATATATATTATGCATATATATGTATATATATATAATTTATGATTGCATAAATACACACACACACACACACACACACACACACACACACACATATATATGTATATAATTTATGCCTGAAACCTATGTAACTTTACTAACACTTGTCACCCAATAAAATTTAATTGAAAAAAAAAATGATCCCAGGACCACTGTCATGTATATCTGGTGTTAATCTTTATTTGGTTTTCGGGGCTTGTGGTAAACTTCTCAGAGCTGGATGTTCAGATCATCTTTTTAATCAGTAAATGTTGATTATTATTATATCTCTGAGTTTCTATCTTGATTGGTTTTTCTATAAGATCACTTTCTTCCATTTATATCCAAGTTACATAAAAGGTTGTATATACTCCCGTGTACTTATTCATGAACTTAGTCCAATCACCTCAAACCTCTTTTTCAAGAGTTTCTCTTCTTCCACTCAGGCTCTTTATTTTGGCCTTTTCATGGCTCTTTGCTTAACACTGCACTTTTCCTTGTGCCCACTCATTAGGAGACCTCATTTACAACCATGATTCCTAATACTGTTTTTATACTCATTACAAAATCTAAGTCCTAAATGGACGTTACCACAGTGCTGTCAGTGATCAGGTGTAATTAGTCTAAGTTTAAAGATCCCTTAGCTTGGAAGAGAGACCGTGAACGACTTACCTCTGGCAATCGCACAGCCTCATCCTGGGAGGGCTCCCCATGTACCTTTCATTCTCGTAACTCTGAACTCTCTAGTCTTCAAATGCATCAGTTTTTCTTACATCTGTAAAACTGCTTATGTTTTTTATTATGCCAGAAAAACTCTTCCCCTACTATTGATTCAGTTTTATCCTACTTCTCCTTGAACTAGTTTGGCATCAAATTACAGGAAGCCCTTTCTTATCTCAAAATCTGAATAAGATGTGCTTAGTCTTCCTGTGAAATCATTGCAGTTAACTCAATGTTTTTATTTGTACCTGCCACTCGTCTAAAGAACTGGAACGTATTTGCTGTTGTTCCCTTCAGGGCTTGGCATCATGTCTGAGTGTGGTTAATTCTCAAAAAATATTTTTTAAATGAATGAATGAGGGAATGAATGATGATATCATCCAGCATTGGAATAGAGAGAGTTGCAAAGTAGGACAATCAGTTGGGAAACTTCTACAAGAACACAGATGCATGACATTAATGAAGTATATAAAAGGAAAAAAAAAAGGAGGCAAATTAACAGGAAACAGAAAATTTCCTTACGAATTTGGAAATTAGAGGAGCAGTAAAAATGACCCTAAAGTTTTGAAGAAATTTCTTTACAACATGGTTTGCAAGTAGGAGCTAGAAAGAGGAGCTTTCATTAATTTTTGTTTTGTATATTGCAATTCATTTCAAATTTTTCTCTTTCTATTCCCTGGCCACAAGTGCATTTTTAGTCACTTGTGTCTTCAAAACAACCTCCATAGTGAAAGCTGTTTTCTTTCTAAAATACAAATGTGATTATATACCTCCTCTGTTTAAATGAACACCATTTTTTACACTCTAGAGAATGAATTGTCCTTCTCCTAACAGGGCTTTCAAGACGCTTCAAAATTTGTTAAACTGTACTCGTGCATCGCGAGGCTCATTGTCCTTCTGTGCACCTTGAGCTTTCACTGCACTGTTTTCCGAGTCTCTGAAAACTGTGTATTTCATGGTCTTCATCCAAGCTCTTCCTGCTTGCCTTCACTGACATTTTCCTCTGCCTTATCCCTTTCTTCTTTCCCATCTCAACCCTTAGTTCATGTAATTCAATGACCAGCACAAGCGCAACTTCCTTTGTAAAAAGCACTCTAACACCTTCTCCCCTTTTCTGCTCCCTATTCCTATAGCATTTTGTTTTCGTATTGGTTGTATGATAAATATATATGTAATATATTTATAATTATAAATATATATGTAATATATTTATATCATAAATATATTGTATGATAAATTTATATATGTAATATATAAATATATATATAATTTATATATAATTATATATATTTATATATATTTACACATAATATTTATATATAATTAATATATAATATTTATATATTTAATATTTATATATATTTAATTTTAATATATTATATATTTATATATCATATTTATATATCATATTTATATATAATTAATATATATTTATGTAGGTAGATAGATTTTGCATTAGGTAGATTTTGAATTTATTGAAGGCAAACACTTGTTTCATTTATGTGTGTCAAGAATGTAGCAAAATGTCTGTTGCTTTGTGGATGTGTAATATAAATAAATATACAAACAAATGGAATTTAATGAGTTCGGTGAAGAATGATGTTGAGGCAGATGTGGTACGTGGTGGAATAAAAAGCTCAAGATTGTGTTTCATTGATGAGTGACCATTTAGAACTTGGCTGAATTCTATATAAATCCTCTCTTTCTTTATCCTGGACAGCATTTTTTTTCTCATGATTGGTGATTGCTTGTAGTCTCTTCCAATGATGCTGGTTGTATAGCTCAGTACTCTCTTTTCTCCAATCAGTTAAAAATAAACTGTGACTAAACTAGTGATTCTGTTTTTCTCTCTCATATTTTGCCTCATGCCGAATCAGTGATGTTCTTTTCTCTCTACTGATGTACTCACACTTAGCCTCTTCTGAACTCTGTTACAGCCCAAAGGATAACTAGAATTTCCTCCCAAATAACGCACATTTTCTTAACTCTTTTCATATTAAGGAAAAACTCACAAACACTGGCCTTCTCTCCCAGTGCCTAGGAGTTTTTTTCTTTTGCATTGGGCATTTCTGATCTCTCTGGTTCTTCATGATTCTGGCTCTGAGTTCTGCCTCATGTCTGGAACAGTATTGCTTCCCAGAAAATAAGAGGTAGGGATAGCAATACCCATAAACATTTTGAGCTCTTTGGAAAAAGATGTTACTTAAAATGTGTGTTCTGAATGACCTTCCATTTAAATAGAGTGGATCACATACTCCATTCCTGCTCAAAATCTAACCTCTTGCATTTTCTTTTATGTTCTTTCTCAGTGGCTTTGGCCATTTAGTGTCATCTACAGGTGACACGTAACAGGCTAGCTCCTGTTGGAGATTATTAATGAAAAGCTGAAATAACACTTGAATGTCTTATCAACTCTCCCCTGAGTTCCATAAATAGTTTTAAATCAGAGTGCTGAAATTCATATACAATGTTATTTCGAACATGGAGTTTTCATGTCTTTGTGGCTCCTTGGTTCCATTATGTTTCAGTTTTATTCGTTTGGTTTTCTGTTCCTTTGCAGTACCCTTTGCTAAGCTTGTCCATTAATATATATATTTCTTCTAAACTCTGGTTAGAGCGCCAGTGGTGGAACGCTCTGGGGAGGTAAATGTAATTTGTTTGATTGGATACTCAAGATTTTCAATTGTTTCATTTTCCTTAGAGAGCTAGAACCTTTCTTGCTTTCAGGTCAATTGGTGTAATGGTTGGATTCAGATGGAATGACACTTTCTCCTCTTGTAAGTTTCTAGTCCCTCAGAGAAATCCTTGAGAAATCTGTTGACAACTAGCTGTCATCTAGCTGGTCTAATGGTATAAATGCCTTAGCTGCTGATTCAGAGTAGTGTGAAAGCTTAATGGTCAAGTGAAATTTTGAGAAGATCTCAAGTGCGTTATGAATAAGGCACCTGGGCGGCACTTATATTCATTTCTTACAGTTCATTTCTTACGTACAGTTAATCAGATCTTTGCTGCTTTTTGCTAGGGAAAGGGATTTACAGTTGCAATCTGCAGCAGCTGATCAAAAATGCTCCTGCTGTGAGGTATAGAAAACAATGCAATTATGATGGCATCTGTTTTAGGAACCTATGGAAGTGGAAAGTTGGTAAGATCAGATTGGAAAACGAAACCACAACCCCAGTACACACAGGAGAGAAAAGTTGTGGCCGAGGCGAGCGCTGAGTCATGGGTGCCACAAGCACAGAGCTGACAGACTGTGGACAGGAGGAGTTGTGGCTGTGACTCCCAGGGACAGGACTTGGTAGCCAGCACGTGGCATGGCAGCACGTGGGTCAACATCTTATACTCTTCCCATCATGAGGCATCAGGCAGTGCAGACACTGGACCCCAGTTGGAGCTCAGGAGTGTGGGCTCTAGGCCATAAGAAGGTAGGCTAAGGCAACCGAGATAAAGGGAGTCCTCGGGGCCAAGAAATGAGGGGCCCACAGACCTATTATATCTGCTCTTGCTGCCAGTTATTGGATCCACTCTAGTGTGACTAGAAGCATCGGCCCAGACAGATCCAACATCCCCTTAACAGGGGGGATGTTTTCATCTCTGTTTCAGAGATGAAAACAGAGAGTGGATGAGGAAAAACTACAGGTAGTAGAAAAAGTGATATTAGAGATGCAAGAAGCAATGTCTTTGACTCCAAAGGGCTTTGTGTTCCATGTATGGACTCATGCGGTGAACTCACTAGAGCTGGTGTTATAGGACTGGTGTGCATATGTATATATCGGAGATGGGTGGGGGAGAGAACAACTATAAGTAAACAAGAAACACATTGAGAACAAAGTAGTATCCAAGGAATTGAAATAGGATCATACGATGGAAGGTTCTGAGGTGATCATTCAGGCCAGCTCGGACCTTAAAGGACTCTCTGAGCTGGCAGTGTGTGAGCTGAGGTCTGAGTGCCAGCACTGACTGCATCCCTTCATCGCTATTGCTCGTGCTAGAAACAGACTCGAAAGTCCTAAAATCGCAACTTGAATTGAGGGTTTGAATGTCATAATTCAAAGGTGAATGTGTACAATGTCAATGTAAACTACTACTGAATTATGCTTTCCCAGGTGAGAAGTTATGCTGATTCATAAATATCCGTTGTTAAAAATATTAGGAGACAGAAAGCACTGGTGAAGTACCGAGAACAGTATCATGTGAGAGGCGCTGGGTACTGTCCTGGTTTTTGACATTAGATATTGTAACCCTAGTAACTCTCGCCTGTCCTTTTAACTGCTTCACCCTTTAATATTCACCTTCATTCTTGATTTGCTCTTTCTAAAGAGATGGGGTCAGTACTCATACACTCATTATTTTTCTCTTTAGTAAGAAAAATCAACATACAAATATTTCTCCCGTCCAGGATTGTTATCCTGGATCTCCCACTTCTGAGGCCTGTCAAATTTGGAGAAGGCTAATTCAGGCTTTGCAAAAAGAGATGAACTATTCTAAATATATCACCAAATTTAGAGAGTTTTTGTTTTTTGTTTTTTTTTCCTGACAGCCACTTCTAAGTGGAAAATGGGTTGGGGAGAAGTATGTAAGAATTGAACTGAATAAAGATGTATTATAAAGATACGACATGCATATTCTTTTCAAGAGCAATCTTGAATCTGGCAATCCGACTGTTAGTGTGAAGTTCTTCAGATGATAATAAAAACGTTCATTTGTTTTGCCCAATTGATGACAAGATCTCCTTTTCTGTTTATTTATTTTTTGAGTGTTTTGTTATAAAGGGGATGAAGGAAAGGAAACTGTTGAATGTTCTGCTTTTGACCTGTAAATACATACTTTTTAGGTATTTAGGTTTTTAGTACTGACAGAATGCTTAACTTAAAAGAAACCCTGTTGCTACTGTCTTTTTTTTGTGTGTGTTTTTTTGGTCTAAACCAAATTAAATATATGTGCTTCTCTATTTCTGATTGAGAAAAAAGCTACTTAGACAATTACTATCTCGCCAGCTTTAGGGCAGAGAGAACCTCCTTTAGACAAAGGTCATTGTGAAGACCTTATTCTCAACTCTAGAATGTTTCAAACATACAGCAGTTCTCCTCAGATTTCTTACAGTTCTCTGAAGGAGGTTAAAGAGATTCACTTTTTTTCCTTTGGCCTGAAATGACTCTTCTTCATCAGTTTGAGATATATTTTAAATACATTTTGCTCAGTACTATTAAAGCTGAAAAACAATCTAAGAGGACACGGAATAGCTGGGAGATAGTTACTTATGGAGAACCATGTATTTCTTTTAAGAATGTAAAAGTAATAAATAATCCATTATTTTTTAATGGAATATTCCACCCTGGTTGAAGATTTTAGTAGGAGTAACTGCTGTATAGTGTAAATGGGCATTTTACCTGTGTTGTTTACATGGCAGGACTCCATTTCAGTTTACAAATCACTGCTCAGGATCTTTAAGATGTCAATTGAGGACTGGCATGAAGTCCAGTTTTTGGGTCGTACACAGAATGATTTCCTATACATCCATCTCCGTGCCAAGGGCTTGACTGATGAGCCTTCTGATGTTTGGGTCCGGACTGAGTTCACACTTCTTGGCAGGGCTTTAGCTTCCTCTCTGAAAGTAAAAAAAAAAAAAAAGAAAAAAACACAAGCAAACAAACAAAAAACCCCATCAGTTTTATTATCCTCTTCAGGCATAATTTCACATAATGTTATGCAACTTTCTCACTACAATTTAAAGAGATTAAAAAAAAACTGGAAAAGATTTGGGAAAAAGTCAGAAAGGTGATTTTAAATTCAACACATTAAAAGGAAGAAAAATGAACAGAGTGGGGATGGGGATGACTCAGCATAAATGAAGGCTTGGAGTAACTTTGAAGCATCTTCCCATTTTTTTAAATTTCTTGTGTTTTTTTTCCTGCAACTCACTTATTCCCTATCTTTCTACTTCCATACTTAGCTGATTCCTGTTAATTCTTCAAGTATTAGTTTAGATGAAGCTTCCTTTATTCAGTGAAGATTCAATGAGTTCTTACCAGTTGCTATTACTTTTTGGGGAATGAGGGAACAGCTGTGAACAAAACAGCAAAATAAAATCCAAAAACCTCTTTTTATGGAGTGTATATTCTAGGCAGGGAAAGAAGACTAACAATAAAAAAGAAAAATAAGTAAAATAGACAATATGTTATGTGTGGATAAAGATAATAATTGTACAGGAAAGGGGGTTAGCAAGGATTGGGGCTACAATTTTAGCTAGAAGAGGTTTTACTAAAATGACATTTGAGGAAGTATCATCATTTGAGGAGATGATGGATAAAGCCAGAAAGTGTCTGTAGAAATAATGTCAAGGAGTGGGAATAAAAAAGGCAAAGTCTTTGAGGAAAATCAGTGCCTGGAATCCTTTAGGAGACCAATGTAGCTAGAACAGAGAGCGTGGGACCATATAAATAGGAAATAAGCCAGAAGTAACAAGGAGACGGATTGAGAAGGGCTTTGGATAACTTTTTAAATTCAGGATAGAACTCATTGGAGGTCTGTTTGCAAAAGAGTGACATGATCTGATTTTGTTCTAGCAAGAATCCTTGGGCTGTTGTCTTGGTATAGACTGAAGGGGATCACAGACCGTACCAGGGAAGTCAGTTTGGAGACCATTGGAAAAATCTAGGGAACAGGCAGTGGTGGCTTGGGCCAAGGTGGTAGCAGGAGAGGTGGTGAGTAAATTATGGATGTATTTTGAAAACAGGACCTCTGGATTTGCAGTATCTACCTATTATCCAGGACCTCAACGATAAATCAGACCGTTGGCGGATTTCCCATCATCTATGTGTGTAAATTAATAGCTCTTTTTGAATCAGAGAGAATAATTTACTAGTTTGGCAAGAAGTAGCCATGAGAGATTCATACCCAGTCAAGACAGCAAAAAGAAAACTACTTACATTCCTATATTACGTTTTTAGAGATTCATTAAATAGGAGGCTTGTTTGTAGGATGTTACAGTAGATGGAGAGCTTTAATAGATATCAAGAGGAGAATAGCACAGCCAAAGCATCATAAATAGAGTGAAAGTGGAATATACTCAGGCATAAACCAGTTCAAAGGCCTGGCTTGTCTCAGTTACTCAGAGAGGAAAAAACAAGAGTATGTGGAGGGGAGGGGCCCGGGAGAGGAGTAAGGGTAAAAATAAAAAACAAACAAGAACATTCTTTGAGGATCGTATCTGTGTAGGAAGTTATCTCCTTATAGCATCTTTCATATAGTCAAAGAGAAGGAGAATAAGCAGTTACTCAGTGATTCAAACTAGTGATGGGAACACACGCCCATTCCAAATATTTGTGGGCAACCATGTGAGTAATTTCTGCCAAAGCCACCTTCCCTGAATAATCGCCTCAACTCTTTTGTAAAAATATTGTTTATATGAATATAGCTTAATAGAGAATATTTAACAGACTTCAGTATTTATTTATAATGAAGTGATTATATGAAAACTCAGTTTAGTAAACAAGGTCCCTGCAAAAGTGAAGAATTCCTGCATGATGCATTTCAGTTGTTAAAAACACTTAGAATTGTAACAGTGCAGGTTGTGTTGGCAGTTTTATTTTTGGAGTATCAATTAGTCAATCAATCAGCTAGTATTTATTGAGCATTTGCCCAGCATGTAGGGCACGCTCATCAAATTTGCAAATGAGACAAATCTTGGAGGGTAAATACACTGGGTGACAGACATAGCGTTCAAAAAGATTTTGACAGCCTGGAGCAATGGGCTGAATCTAACAAGATGAAATGGCATATGGATAAATATAAATTCCTGTCCTTGGGCCTACAAAGCCAACTGCCCATGTACAGGGTAGGGGGGATGTGCTTTAACAGTGATGTAAGTAAAAAAAATAAAAAATAAATAGACAGCATTTTAGTGAATAGTCAACTCTGCTCAACTTCTCAGTTTTAGCTGCATGATGTCATTGCCGAAAATTGAGCATGCAGTTTTGGATTCTATTAAGGTGATAATCCTATTTTAATTTGGTAAGTGAGATCACATGCAGTGATTGTACTATTTCTGGAGCCACATTTTAAGGAGAGAGATCCCAAACCATGCCACAGTTAGAACACTGCAGAAACTAAGCATGTTTCTCCTGAAGAGGACACAGGAGAGCAATGATACCTTTCTTTACGTCTGTGTGAGATCTCACATGGAAAAGGGATAAGGATGGTTTGTGTGCTCCCGATAGTTCGAGCTGGGTTTTCTGCATTGTGGTTATAAGGTGATATCTTTCAGTTCAATCATTTGTAGTAGTATAAGCTGTCCAAGGATAAAAGTGTTCCCAAAGTTTGCAGGTGCAGAATACTGGAGCAGTTAAACCTCTGTGTCCTCATTTTGGGGATAATAACACTGCAGAGGGGCGACTAAGAAGTCGAGTTAATATAAGTAAGGCCTTCAGTACAGTACTCGGCATATGGCAAGTGATTCTATAGCTTGACGCTGTTGTTACCCTTCTTTTGAAGGTGGTGTGGATGCAAAGCCTGAAGCATTATAGCGGAGACTTGTGGGTAGGTCTGATACATTAGATGGCCATTACTGCTAAAAGCTAACTGAGTGTATTGACTGATTAAAACAAGCTCTGGAACCAGTCGAGTTTCTGTGTCACCTTAGGAAATATAATCTTCTTTGTTTTCAATTTTCTGTTATTCAGCTTCTTTATCTGAAAAATAATAACGAACTTGCTTTGGATTGTTGTCAAGATAAAAGAATGAATATACATTTAAAAAGTTAGAATGATATCTGACATGCTAATTTTTCAATAAATGTGGACATTGTTATAATGCTGAAGTAATTGACAAAGGATTATTGGAGAATATAGGCCTTGAGATGTATGTTTTGAAAAACTAGTGAAAATTTAGGTAACTGAAAGGCAGTAAGAAGGTTATTCCCATATGGAAAGAGCTTGAATAAAACATGGAGATGGAATTAAGCATTGTGTGGTCTCTACATTGAGACCTCACCGATTACCCTGGGGGTTGGCTGTTGGTGACTGGTTAGAAATCAAATTGAATAGGATGAGTGAGGAAAACCTCAGAAAACCTTGGTTGGGTTCAGGCTTCCCCTGCTCTCAGGTAGGGGAATACAACATACATTTGATATTTTAAAATAACCTTATAGAATTTTCAGAATAAGTTCTCTTCCTTAGGTTGAAAAATTATATGGGATAGTAGAATCTTTTATGCAAATCCTCATTTAACCTACATATAGAAATTCTATTTCAGGGCCATTTGTATTTCAGCAAGTCCGAGACATTTTTTTTCTCCATGAAGTTTTCCCTTTGGAGTCACATCGCTGTGTTTTCCTTTTTTGTTTGAATTCCTTTGCATTCAAAATAATATCCTTCATGTTTCTATCATCCATCATCATCTTTTGAGAGTCAGTTTGAATTCAAGATCTGTTGCCGAATCACTTTGTGTTATAAATCAATGAAAAAGGTGTTATTCAAAATGCTTAAAATGGTTTTGCTTTAAAACGAGACCCATCAAATTAATGGAACTGGTATTCTTGAGAGGCTTGTAAGTTGATTCTGGGAAGGCAGATCTCACAAAGAAGGCTGAAAAATATGTTATACACAACTCATTAATGGATTAAGGCATAACTTTTCAAAGCAACTCCTTGAAAACGACTGCACTTCATTAATGCGTTAAGTGTTGGTACTTAAATCCAAAACAACTATCGCCATTCATAGTGATTCTAGCACTGTCTAGTATATTAAAATTATTCTGTTGCTCCATACATACAATTTAATTATTCTGTTGCTTCATACACACAAGCTCCTTGAGAGAAAGGATCATGATTTTATTTTCTTGGTGTAACTGAGAGGGCCACTGGGTACTGGGTTAAATGCTTTACTGAATTAAATTTAACTTCGGAGGAAACAGGAAAACTCTAAAACTGTTTCTCAGGTGAGCAGGTTAGCTCAGGTACTCTACCTGTTTTTGTCCTAGCTCAGTGCCCGCTGTTCCTTCGGGTTGTTGGTTGTCAGCAGGAGGACAGTAGCAACAGAGATGTGACATTTCAATGATGCAGGTGATTGTGGGGTAATTAGCACAGTCTAGGTGGGTCTGCTTGTACTTCTGTCCTTGTTAGCTCCTCCGATACTTGTTGTATGACTTTCTGGACTTTTGAATTATACTCGCATGAGAATGGTCAGGTTTTCAAATTTTTAAAAATCAAAGGCATTCTTGTGATCAACTGAATGAGTACATTCTATCACTGGGACATCAAAAATGGTTGAAACGAAATACAAAACCCCAAGAGAATGAAGGCTTGAGAATGACCTGCTCCCCTATATCTTCTTTCCAAAGTGTTTTTGGATCTCTGATGCAAGCGAGATTTAGGGTTTTTCTGCAGCGGCTACTGAGTTTGCCAATTCATTCCTTCAGGCCACACCAATAAACATGTATACACTCCTCTGATCCTCGTAGGACTAGGGAATGAGATAGGTGGGAAGTTTACTTTAGCAAAAGGCTTTCTTTTCACAAATCAGAAATGCCATCGTATATATTTCTATTCCCCTAAATAACTGGCAAGGGGACCATCAGAATGAGCTATTGCAAAGAGCCACCTTTGTCTTCTCGGTTTCAGTGTGATGGGGTCCCAGACCAGAATTGCAAAGTAGTTGAGACAATCTTGGCATATAAAACATTGTGCAGAACACTGAAAAAGATTTAATCTTATTTATAGAAAGGTGATTGGTAGGGGGAGGGACAACAGACTAGAGTGGCTTGGGACCGTCATTCATCATGTTTTTTTAAGCACCAACAAAGTGAAAACATCCTTCTGGAATTCACTGCAAGTGACACTGAATCCTTCCTCTAAGTAAATACGTGATGAGTTGATTAAAAAAAAAAAAAGAAGAAGAAGAAGAAGGTCCTGAACTCTTGACTACAGACATAATACAGTGAATACAGAAAATCAAAAACATGCTTTCTATCTGACTCAAAATAAAGGTGCACTTAAACTTATAAAAGACAACATTTTTATTTGAATGATATGACAGAACTGTCACAGGAGTGTTACCTGCTATAAAGAAAGCCTAAGAATTATTACCTTTATTAGACCAGTGACACTGAGCTTTCGCCATACATTTCTAACTTCTGTCCCTCTACAGAGACAATTTTCTTTTCTTAAATAAACTGTCATGCTAGGTGTTAATATATTGTTGGCTCTCTCATGCTCTGAGAATACTGCTGATATAAAACATGTATATGTTAGATTGGTAATAGTATCTTTAGTGTAGCTGACTAGAACAAATGTGTTTCCCTCATGGCTGTGCTAATGTGATAAAGGAAAATTGGCTGTTCATCAGCTTTTGGCTGGGTAAAGACAGTAGAGATGGAACCACATTCTTTTTTATGCATTAATACCATCGAGAACTTTTCACTAGTTATATTTCATGTGCCTGCATGTTGCGCAAAGATGTTGTAAAACATGAGATAATGCTACAAATAACAAAGTAGAAAAGCCTGTATCTTTTATAATGATAACAGTCAAACACCAAATGACAGTAACAGGCTGTAAAAAATGGGATGCAAAAAAAAAAAAAAAAATGCAGCCCCACTACCCAGCAAAGAGGTGTACACACATTCAGGCCCACAAGGAGTTGGTGTGTGATTTTAGGTCTTTATATTAAAGCTTTGTTTTGTAATTAAGTCAAATACAACACTGGGTCAGTGGAGCGAAGAAAGAACAAGGTTTCAATGAAAGCAGGTTGCAAAGAATGGAGAAAAGCCATACCAAATAACTTTTTGAAGAATGAATACTACCAATAATTATTATGTGAACTTCCAGGTGGTTTTGTTGTGTTTTGAAGAAAAGGGGGTATTGAAAGGAGTTCTTAAGGCAATCACTTACCTAATGATTTAAAGATGTTTGAGAATGATCGTTTATTTTCATCAATTATTTTGAAGCCATTGTAATAGAATGGCATTTTGAATGGTATGATTTGATATACTTTTATTAAAATATTAGCATTTTACATTTCAACTGCAAGATATTAACTTTCTCTCTCTCTCTCTCTCTCTCTCTCTCTCTCTCTCTCTCTCTCTCTCTCTCTTTCGAACATCCCATCCATCCTACCAGCCTTTTGTTTGCCGTTTCACCCCCTTTACAATAATTAGAGTGCCGATGATTTATTTTCCATTGAACTTAAAAACATTTGAACAGGACTATTTGTAGAGACTAAAGCTGCTGTCAGTTCGTTTAGAAATGTACACAATCATTGAAGATTTTGTAGCGATACTATCTATGAAGTTCCTCATAAAACTTTGAATTGCTATTCCGGGATCACTTCACAGAGACAAAAATTTCATAACTTTAAATGGTGTGATCTAGGGATCATCAGGTTACAACCCATGGGGCCATTCTGGGTGGCCACCTGTTTTTATAAAACTTTTATATGAGCACATTCATGCTCAGTAGTTTATGTGTTGTCTGTGGCTGCTTTCCCATTGCGGCCGTGGAGTTCAGGAGTTGTGATCTGGACTGTTTAGACAGCAAAATCAAGTCATTTGCTTGCAGATAATAATAATAATAGTAGTAATATATAATAATAATGAAAATAATAATAATAATAATAATAATAATAATAATAATAATAAAAAATATTGTTGGGCTATTTATAAGATAGTTTGCTAACCTCTGGGGTAGAGTTGTTAGGTTCCCTGAATAATCACCTGAAAATATGATTGGCACATTTTTATGTTATTCTATATTGAGGAATCACAGCTGGAAATTAATAATACCTAAGAATGTAAATGTTTACAAGAAGTATTTCGTATTAGCAACTTAAATTGAATTATATCTGTGTATCATATATTCTTTTTTGGTATACTTGGTTTTGAATATTTCTCCCTTTTGTATTCATTTCTGTTTATTTCCAAATATGGCTATACCAAATTTAACTAGTATCTAAGAAAACAACATATCCTCATAAAACATGTAAAAGTATGGCCGTCAGTTGTTAAATAAATGGGACAAACAATTACGTATACCTGGGCATACCCTGGTAGATATCCTCAAGCACAAAATTACAACACAAAACTACAATGTGTAGGTTTCTATCTCGATATATACGCACACATATACATCATTGAGCCATTAAAATAAATTATTTTCTTTTCAACTAAAGAAAGTGGAAAAGTAGGAAATTGACTTGAGGAAGACTGCTGAAATGTAGTTATAAAATTAAAGGTTTTGCAATTAAAATAATAATGGCGATAATTTCTTACAGGTGCACCAGACAAAAATCAGTTTCTTCATCAATGGTTTGGAGGAGGATAATACAGCTTTTGACTCAAGAACTCTGCGTGGTTCAGTTACAGATTTTGCCTCTGCTGCTGTGCAAATAGGACAGAGTTTAAATGGTAAGATTCTGACTTCAGAAAATTATTGATTTTATCCAATTATTTTGTTACTAAATGTGTCAAAAAATAATATTTAAAAATTTGTAGGTGTTTTTGTTTCCTACAGCGGCTGTAACAAATTAGCACCACATGGGTGGAGACTTAACACAACCGAATTTATCCTTCCGTAGTTCTGGAGGAGAGAAGTCTGAAAGCAAGGATTGGTAGTGTTGGTTTCTCCTGGAACCTCAGAGGGAGACTGTTCCATGTCTCTCTCTTTCTGGCTTCTGGCAGTCCTCAGTGTTCCTTGGCTTGTAGCTGGGAGACTCCAATCTTTGCCTTCATCATCACATGACGTTCTCCTCCTGTGTCTTCTCCCCTTTTCTTATAAGGATACGTACTTGTGGTTAGATTTAGGGTCTATCCCAATCCAGTGTGGTCTCATCTTGAGATCCTTAATTACATGTGCAAAGACTCCTTTTTCCAAATAAGGTCACAGTCCCAGGTTTCATCTAGACATACTTTTTGGAGACCACTATTCAACCCACTATACCAGGGAAACTTGAAAATGGGAATGTGTCTCTTACCAATTTTTAAATTAACAAAAATATGTAATAAGATATATTTTTTATTTTTTTCTTGTTTTTATTTTTACTGTAGGGCTATTGTTCAATTAGGACTTAGAATAGTCCTAATTATCTATTTCTTAGATAGAAACTGAGAAATAATATTCAACATGCAATAAATTGGATTTGTGATTTTCATATCTTCCACTCTAAGGATATAGTTTAAGAAGATAATACACATTACGTATTGCAAAGAACAGAAGTTGAATTTAAAATTATCTTGAAATAACTAGCACAATGCTCTATACATTGCCTACACTTTAAAATGAAAATATTATATTATTAAAAAATAAATGGTCATTATCAGAAAATCCAAACAATACGGAATTCTGTGAAATAGTTCATTTTTCAACCTGCATAGATAGAGTTAACTTTTTATGCCCTTCCAAAATTCTAGTACATATAGCTAGAAATATGGTTATAAATACAATTTTCCCAAAATGAAATTATAATACAAATGCTTTCTCGGAGCCCTCTAAAAATAAGTACTTCCCCTGCAGATATCATGGACAACATTTCATGTTAATATGCCTTTAAATTTAATATGACTGCATTGTGCACAATTGTACAGTTATAACAAAAACTTTTTAAGCAAGCTCCCATTAATGAACATTGAGGTTATTTCTACTATTTTAATATGAGCAATTATTTGATAGAAAACACTATATTTCTCTATTCATATATGCATCTATATCTATTGTTCTAGTATGTACATATACATACATGGCACAGTTCCTTAAGACTTTATACTTTTGTTGTCAATTTACTTGAGTTCAAATGCCACCTCCGCACTTACTATCCATGTGGCCTGGAACACCTTTTTAATGTCCCTCAACTATAGTTATCCCAAATTTAAAGTGATGATGATGATATTACAGTTCCATTGTGAGGATCGAAGGAGGCTCTGTCATGATAATAGTACTGTTTTTCCAGCATTTGGCACATACGTACTAGCTGTTCAGTATTCGTTGAATGAATGGCTATAACTGTGCCTTATATATACTTAACCATATTGATATATAATGCTATTATTATTATTATTTCCTTAACACAAGTCCATAGATGTTTAAGAGGTGTAAGTATGTGGTCATTTTCTATTTTAAAGCATATTAGGAAGATTACTCGAACGCATAACAACAGACATCCAGAAAGGTGGTAAAATTTGCAAGCTTATTTAAAAATATAGACAAGTACTTACTTCCTTAAATACTAACTGACCTTACAAATTATTCATTTTTTTTTCACCTTTTTCATTTCTCACATTGAAAAATGTTGGATGCTGCCTCAGAATTATGGGGGCATGAGTGAGTTTGAGTAGCTTTCCACATATGACTTGATCATTTGCGTTTCATTTGTTGTGTTTCCATATTTATACACCAGAATTTCTTATATATTTGTAAAAGCTCGTTAATGTTAAGAAAATTATATTGAACATGTTTTTCGATCGCCTGATAACTTTGCCTTATAGAACTTTTAAAATATTATTTTAAACTTTTAAGGAAGGTAAAAACACACCTGCAACATAACCCATCAATATTAAGTGTACAGTTTGATGAATTTTTAATATATGTACATACCTGTGCAAGTCTCATCCAGAAAAAGTTATAGAACGATTCGTGTATCTCAAAGACTCCTCGTGAATACCAACTCTAAAAGTAAACACAGAAGAGTGTCAGTATCGATTATCACCATAGATTAGAGCTGCCTGTCCTTGAGCTCTCATGCAAATTAAATCATGGAGGAGGGTCCTCTTTTGTGTCTGATTACTTCTGCTCAGCAGCATGCCTGTGAGATTTATCATTGTGTGCTGCTGTTTCTCTAGCTTTAGGAAATGCTTCTTTAGCTTTAGAAAGTACTAGTTTAATAGTCCAAAATAGGTGTTCCGACCAGCAATATTGCAGATTTTAGTTGTTCCATGTCCTTCCCGACACTTGGTCCTGTTGTATGTTGTTGTCTGCCTTTCTGATGGGTCTGGTGGTGCATTTCCTGATGATGAGTGGTACTGCGAACCTTTGCGTGTGCTTGTGGGTCATGTGAATATGCCCTTTTGTGAAGTACCTGTTTAAGTTTTATTTTTTGCCAATTTTTAAATTACATACTTTATCTTTTAATTATTGATTCAGGAGCTCTTCCATATTTTGAATATGAGTTCTTTGACATGGGTGGCTAATATCTCTTCTGGCCTATGTCTTATACTTTCTCTTAATGGTATTATTTAATCAACAATCAATATTATTTAATTTTAATGAAGCTCAACTTACTAATTTTACTTTTATACATAGTACTTCTTATGTCCTGTTAAGAATATCTTTGCGAACACTGATATCATAAAGGTATTCTCCTATACATTTTTTCTAGAAGTGTTATTATTTTACCTCTAAATTTAGGTCTGTGTTCCATCTGGAATTGATCTTTGGGCATGGTATGAGATAGGGGAATCTGACTGTGATGGTGAAGCTGGGAGGGGATTGCAACAATCAGCCCACAGATATTGACAGAGTTCATACCTGTAGTGCCCAAGTGGTAGTCTCAGCCAGTGGCTTTGCTCATGTACACAACCCAATCAGGGGCACACTCTGACCTGGGACCTCGATGGGGTGCAGATCTGCCGGATTCAGATCGTCGAACCAGGAGTTCCGTTGGCTCTAGTGCCCAGTTTGCCCACACTGAGGTAAGGGGCTGAATCACAGCCCACCTCCTATGGACAGTGTCTCCTGGCCCCAACTGATTAGAAGGGCTGGCAACAACTCCTGGGAGCAGTACTGCCCAGTGACACTTGAGCAAGAGGAAGGCAGGGAGAGCTGATGGCCCCCAGAGCAAAGCCTGCACTGGGCATGGAGCCTTCCCATGCTGTCCACAGGCCCGGGATTAACTCATAGCTAAGACTGAGGGTCGCTCCTGGCCCCTCCCAAGCAGAAAGCCTGCTCAGGACATTGAGAGTAGCCTGAAGCTGCCTATCCCTCTCCCACCCAGGCAAGGGAGCTAAGAGAAAGTGTTACCCTCTTGGAGAGAGTCTTCAGCCCCATCAGACCTGAAAGGCTGTTTGCAACTCCTGGAAGCAACACTCCAGCTGAGAGGTTGGCAGGCAGAGGAGATAAGACAGGTGCAGGTCAACTGAGTTAAGACAAGGAACAGTGCTTTTCTGGCTTCAGAGCTGCTTTCCCACTGCACCCGGGGAGGGAATCTCCTATGTAGCCCCCCTTATCGCTGAATGCAGCCTTCAGCCTGTCCGACCAGGGAACATACCCAGACAACATGGGAAGCCGCACAGCGAATTCAGCAGCCCTACCTACAGTGGTATGTGAACTGAGAAGATAGCCCATGGCTTCCCCTGTCTGCAGAGCAAAATCGATGTTTCATTTGGCCAGAGAATCCAGAGCACACTCTGGCCCGATTCAGGTCCCCAAACAATGAGCTGTAGAGACCTGGGGTCCCATCCTGCAGTTTTAAGAAGATTGGAATCATACAAGATATCTTCTCTGACCACAATGTCATCAAACTAGAAATTAATAAAAAGAAGGTAACGGGAGAATTTACAAACACGTGGAAAGTAAAACACTCTCCTGAACAACCAATGGTGAAAGAAGAAATTAAAAGCGAAATAACAAAAGTTTCTTGAGGCAAACAAAAATGGGAATACAACATACCAGAACTTGGGAAGTGCAGTAAAACCAGTTCTAAGAGGGAAAAATTCATATCAATAAATGCCTACCTCAAGAAGCAAGAAAGATCCAAAATGAAGAACCTAAACCTATGCTTTAAGGAACTAGAAAAAGAAGAATAAACTGCATCCAAAGTTAGCAGGAGAAAGTAAATGATAAAGGTTATCACAGAAATAAATGATATAATGAACAGAAAAGCAAGAGAAAAGGTTAACCCAACTAACAATTGGGTTCTTTGAAAAGGTAAACAAAATTGACAAACCCTTAGCTAGACTAACCAAGGAAAAAAGAAAGAACCCACATCTACAAAACTATGCGTGAAAAAGTGGACCTTACAACTGGTGACAGAGAAATTCAAAGGGTCATATGAAGCTACGTGTTATGAACAACTGTATGCCAACAAACTGGGCACCCTAGAAGAAGGAAAAAAGTCTTAGAAACATACAATTTGCCAAGGCTGATTCAGAAAATATGAGTAGACCAATTACTAGTCAGGAGATTGAATTAGGAATCAAAGATTTCCCAGTGAAGAAAAGCCCAGGACCAAGTGACTTCACTAATGAAATTTACCAAACATTTAAAGAAGAATTAGTATCAATCTTTCCCAAACTCTTCCAAAAACTGAAGAGGTTGGAATCCTCTCCTAGTCATTTTATGCGGCCAACATTACCCTAATACCAAAACCAGAAAAGGACATTATTAGAAAATAACACTTCAGGCCAGTTTCCCCTGATGACTATACTAAAGGCCTTATGTGACAATCCGATAGCTAACATCATACTAAAGAGTGAAAGGTTGAAAGCTTTTCCTCTAAGATCAGGAACAAACAACAGTGCCCTGAATAAGGTGTTGAATAGGGTGTTGAATAAGCACCCTTATTCAACATAGTACTGAAGTCCTAGCTAGAACAATCAAGCAAATAAGAGAAAAGGTACCCAAATTGGGAAGGAAGAAGTAAGATTGTTTCTATTTGCAGATGGCTTGATTTTATATATAGAAAATCCTAACGACTGAACAAAATCTGTTAGATCTAATCAGTGAATTTAGTAAAGTAGCAGGATACAAAATTAACATAAAAAATCAGTAGAATTTCTATACACTAGCAACAGACTTTCTATACAAAGAAGTCAAGAAATCGATCCCATTTATAATAGCATCAGAAACAGCAAATAGCCAAAGAAATCTTGAGAAAGAAGAACAAATTGGGAGACCTACCTCCAGACTTCAAGATATACTATAAAGCTATAGTTATTAAATAGTATGATCCTGGCATAAAAACAGACACGTAGACCAATGGGACAGAATTGAAAGCCCAGAAATCCAAGCATCCAGAGTCAGCTGATACTTTGCTAGGGAGTCAAGAATACTCAATGGAGAAAGACAGTCTTTTCAATAAATGGTGTTTGGATAATTGGATATTCACATGTAAAAGAACTAAACTGGACCCATTTCTTAGGCCATTCACAAAAATAAACTCAAAATAGATTAAATACATACATGTAAGACCTGAAACCATGAAACTCCCAGAAGAAAACATAGGAATAAAACTTCTTGACATAGGTCCTGGTAATCATTTTTTTAGGATATGACACTGAAAGCACAAACAACAAAAGAAGATTAAACAGGTGGTACTCCATCAAACTGAAACACTCCTGCACAGAAAAAGAAAAAAAACAATAAACAAAAAACCCCAAAAAACAAACAAAAAACAAAAAAAACCCCAAACTCGAAGAAAAAGAAATCAGCCTTATGGTTACCAGAGGCAGAGAGTTAGGGGAAAGAGAAATTGAGGCGGGTAGTCAAACGGTACAAACTTCCATTTTGTAAGATAAATAAGTACTAGGGATGTGATGTATGTACAGCATGATGACGATCGCTAGCACCACTGAATGACATAGGAAAGTTGTTAAAAGAGTATATCCTACAAGTTCTCATCACAAAAGGAAATTTGTTTCTTTTTATTGTATCTGTGTGAGAAGATGGATGTTTGCTGAACCTATTGTAGTAATCATTTCACGATAGATGTAAATCAAACTATCATGTGGTGCAACTTAAACATATACGTGCAGTGATCTATGTGAATTATTTCTTTATAAAACAGGAAAAAAGTATACATATTTTTTTGAGTCTCAGGTTTCTAGTGTATTACATGATGTCTTAATAAATAATTCCTAGAGATAGAAGAGTTATATGAAATAGGGTATGTGTAGAATTATATTGCCCATCGTATAATAAGTTTTCAGTAAGTGGCAGCTATGATTAACCTCTATGAACATCTACTACCTTATTGTGAAGCAGTATAACGACACCTTTCCATAGAATTGTTGAGAAATCAAAAAAAGAAAACGTCCATACACGACTCTCTCTTTTAATTTGTATATGCTCTTAGAGCAAGCTCAATTTATGTGAAGAACTCATTTTAATGAACCTGTATATTTAGAAACTTGGTTTGAGTAATTAGTATATTGAAGGATTTTATAAAGTACTCTGCATGCAGAATTTCCCAATAACACCTTAAATCTTGAGCGCCTTGTTTCAATATTTAATCCCCATTAGGACTTCTAAAAATGCTTTATTGCACCAAACATCGCTCATTGTATTCAGGACTGCCATAAATCAGCCCATGATGCACTGCGGGGTTGAAATGACTTGCTCCTCTTCTCCTTCCGCACATGAACTATTGAATCAATGCTTCAAAGGACAGTGTAGACTGAATATTATATTCATTTTTAAACTGTGAAAATAAATTTAACTTCCAATTAGAAGACATATTGGAAAAGGGCTTATTTCAAATGTTACTTAATTTTTAGTACAATTTTCTCCTTACATTCTGGGCATTGGAGAGCTACAGGGGAAAAGGATATTTAAAAATACTTTTTATCTTTATTCTATCAATTTATAGGTACAGTTGTACCTACTGTATCTTTTTTCTAATTAGAGATGGCATATAGACTGGCTCATTACTTCTGCCTAATGAGCCAGGCTCCATGCCACCTCTCTAATCAGAAAAGAGATAGATACAGAATGTTTCTATGGACTTATTATAAATCATTTTCTTTCTCTTACTTGCTCCTTTTTTTTTTTTTTAAATCAAAAAATTAAGTCTCTGTCCTCCATACTTTTGTCCATATCCAAGATGGTTTCATTCACGAGAGTTAATTGTGCAAGAGATTACTGCGAGCTGAATTAAAGCTGCTCTCATGCAATGCCAGGCTGGCTGTCTGCTTTGGAACAGTCACTGCTTCAGACGCAGCGATGTCAAATGAAGACCTGTAGGAGACCAAGATGTCTTTTCTTTCTTTCTCTGGTGAGGCTTCACTTGTTTCCCTGTTTCTGCACCCAGGATGCAACAACTTTTCGCCTGAGACTCGGCTGCTACAGACTTTTTCTTTGATTCTCATTTAGCATAACTTTTTAGAAACATACATTGCCAATGACATTTTCATGCCTTGTCTTTGACTCCCCTACAAGATTAATCACTGGAGCAAATGAATGCTTTTCACTGAGCCCTGCATCCATATTAATGAGACTATGTATATAATGTATGTTTACATATAATGTATGTACACATCTGATGTATATGCGTATATGTATCCAAAGTACACAGGTAACATGCACTTGATACATAATGTGTGTGTACGTATTTAACACACACATAATGTATGCATACATAGATGCTCAAAATAAATACATAATTATGTATACATCAAATGTATGCATATTGATGGGAAAATCTGATTTGGTCAGGCTGATTTTTAAATATATGAATAGAAACACCTTAGACCATCCATGTCAACCAACATGTGTCAGTTCATTTTTAGAGCGTTTTCTTCCAAGGGTAGGTTTATTTCAGTGCCTCCAGTTGGCCATAAAGCCTAGAGTCACTGTGGTAGCAGATGTGTATTTTTAAGGAGTCTTTTAAGCAGGGGTGTCCAAACTTTTTTCAACGTTTTTCACCAAGGGCCGTATGCGGTAAAATACACAAACAGCCGGGCCACTCACTCGAGGTGAAGTACGTATTGCCTCACCTGGTTTATTTAAGTAAACTAAATATATTTTTGGAATTTGCTGCAGGCCAATTAACAATGGATTGCGGGCCGCAGTTTGGACACCCCTGCTCTAAAGTCATCATTCTTTTTTTTAAAGTCATCATGCTAATATCTACAACAGCCCTCCAGATTTGGGGTTTAAAAATAAAAAATCACACGAATCAAAACTTTTCAGATCTCTTTCTGCACTCACTCATAAACAGCATTCTAATTTCCCTTCAAAGATGGGGATTTCTACATTACGCACTGAAAATTGTGTAGCATTGTCTTAAGGTAATTGGTCATTAAGGAGTTAATAAACGTGTGTTGTATATCTATGAAAGAGAACACACGGGGTAAAAAGGATAATCAGCTAAGCTGACTCCAGCTGCTTATAGATAAATGGAATGGAAGGAGAGCGTAGGAATAGGTATATGTAGACTTAGAGGGGTTTATTTAAAGATTAAGTTGGTTTCAAGTCATTGCAGAAGAGTTATCAGGAACTGCCATCAGGAAAATTGGCCAACTATGTTACAAATATAAAGGAAGAGGAGTTAAATACTAAATAAAAGCTGCAGATGAATTAAAATGTAAATGTAAAATATGTAATCCTTGAGGTAGGAGAGGAAAATGAGGGCAAATGTTTCCATACGCTCAGTCTACTGAAGATTTTTATTAGCATGATGCCATGGCCCGGAACACGAAAAGGAAATATTGAAACATCTGACTAGTAAACTGAGAATTTAAATACAAGCATTTTGCATCATTTTGTACTGCAGTTGGCAAGGAGTCAAACAGATAATACTCATGTTGGAATACTAAACTGGCACACTATGAAAAGTAAAAATACGACAGCTATTTAATCCAAGAATTCTAAGACGTTATCTCAAGAATACTTGTATAATTATACAAGGCCTTAAACATGTACTCAGGAATGTTCATTGTGGAATTATTTAAGGTAGCAAATGATTGGAACCAGTGAAAATCTTCAAAGGGAATGGATTCAGTGCACTTCATACCAATGGTGGAAAAATTCGCACCAGTAAGAGAAGTGAATTACATCTCGTATTTGTAGAGACAGGACAACAGGTTCAGGATGTGTTATTACATGAATAAAGCAAGAACGGCTAGTATAATATACTCTACATTTAACATGGGGTGAGTAAATGCAAATCTGCCCTGGATATTTAACTCATCATGCATACAGACTGTGACTGGCTTAATAATTAGTGCCTGAGAAGCAAGGCGTGAGATTATAATCAGATAGGTTTGGGTTTGAATCTCAGCTCTGCTTCTTAAAAGCCAAGTGACTTTGGCAAAGAATTTAACTTCTCAATCCAATTTTCTAATTTGTTTCCTCATTTGTAAAGTGCTTTATAATACAATTTTCAAGGTAATTGTAAAAATATATACTTGGTTCCTGTTAGGTACTCAGTAAAATCTGCTGTCATAAAAAATAATATTAATACTCTTAGTTTAGATATTAAATTTATTGACTTTGAAGATTAAGTATTTTAAAATAATGGTCATGGGCTATATTTAATTTTTTTGGCTCAAAAATGAAAATTTTCCTAGGGTGAGGAGGAAAAAAAATGTTCAGTATAGAGAAATTATGTACTCGATGTTTAAAACTGCTATATTTTGTGTAGGTAAACCTTATGAAGTAATTTCTTTTTCTCTTTAAAATTAGCCCTTTCTGGTTCTCTTCATTGTTTTCTGAAAATCTTGCATTCCACCCAGTGTTGTTTCTACTCAGCGTGAAGAACTTCCTTTCCCTTTGCTGGTAGTTCAGTTGGTAGAAACAAACCCTTCCAGTTTTGGTGAAAAGGTCTTTAATTTATCTTTGCTGTTGAAAGATATTTTCACTGAATGTAGAATTCTGCATTGATAATTTATTTTCAGTACTTTAAAGATTTTTGTTTCATTGTCTTGCTCCCGATTGTAGGGGGAGCACTGTAATGGTCTTTCCATCATACCATTAAATATGATTCTAGCTGTTGGTTTTTATAAATGACCCGTATCAAATGAGGAAGTTCCCTTCTTTCATAATGTGTTTTTATAATAAAAGAGTGTGTTGGAATTTGCCAAATGTGTTTTGTTTGTTTGTTTGGTTTTTGGTTTTTGGTTTTTTACATCTGTGAAGATCATTGTCTTTTTTTCCTTTAGTCTATTAATATTGTGCATTATTTGATTTTCACATGTTGAACCAGCCTTGTATCTCTGGGATAAATTCCTTTCCTTATGATGTATAATCCTTTATTATGGTGGTGGGTTCAATTTGTTATATTCTGTTGAAGATTTTTACATCTATATTTGTAAGACTTTTTTAAAATATTTTTTTTATTGGTTTCAGGTGCACAAAACAATGTAAGTTAGACGTTTAATCATTTATACCCCTCACACAGTGACAACCCCTCTCCCCCATCCACTACCCCTCTGACATCGCACACAGCCGTTACAGTTCCACCGTCTCTATTCCTAATGCTGTACTCTGCTTCTTGTAACCATATGTACATATATATATATATATAATTGTAGTTGACATTCATTATTGTTCAGCTTCAGGTGTATGGTGCAGTGATCAGGCATGAAAGACATTTTGATCTGTAATTTTCTTTTCTTGTGATATCTTTATCGGTTTGGGTATCTGGGTAAGATAGATGCCTTTGTAGAATGAGTTGGGAAGTAGTTCTTCCTCCTCTATTTTTGGCAGAGCTTGTGAAGAATTGATGCTATTCTTTCTTTAAATATTTAGACAAATTCACCAGTGAAGGCATCTTGTCCTGAATTTTCTTTGTGGAACATTTTTTTTTATTACTAATGTAATCTCTTTACTTATAGCTATACTCTATTTCTTGAGTCAGTTTCCGTAGTTTGTGTCTTCCTAGGAATTTATCCATTTTATCCAGGTTATCTAATTGTTAGCGTACAGTTGTTCATAGAATTCCCTTATAATTTTTGCATGCCTGTAAGATCAGTTGTCATGTCTCTTCTTTGACTCCTGATTTTAGTAATTTGAGTCATCTCTCCTCTTCCTGGTCCGTCTAACTAAAGGTTTGTCAAATTTAATCCAAGTTTTCCCACTTAAGTAATTTTAGTGTCCCACCAGTTGTGATGTGGATGTACTGCTTTCCAGTCATCGCTTACTTATTTTCTGAATGGACAACTATGAAGTCTTTCTGATGTGAGTCATGTCCGTTTCCTTGATCAATTGCCATAAGAATATTTTGTCAAAGGTGAAACTCTTCATGAAATGTTTATTCCAGTAAATATCTGTTGTTAAAAAATTGGCAACTAGCAGAAGGATGAGCAAAATTTACTCCTACGACTGTGTCCTTGAAATATTTTGTGGTATTGTCCCCCAAAATCAAAATCATTATTCTCTTGTGTGAAATTGATTGCTTACATGAACTCAGTGTCTTTAGAGAGTTTTTTCTAACTTTTTTCTTTTTTTTTGAAATTCCATCAGATATAAATTCTGTAGTAGAGGATGTGATTGTTCTATGTTCAGACTCGAAAATTTAAAACTAAAATGGTTTTAAAGGTCATAAAACCCAGCCCCTTTATTTTATAGATAAAGTAGATTTTTATCATCTTTCCACAGCAAAGCTTCCCTTTAACTCTCATTAAACTATAGGAAGTTCATTCTGATTTTTCAGCATTGAAATGTACACTTCGACTGCTACACCCTGACTACCGTCAGCTTTCTCTCTGATGAATGTCACAGCCTACCTGGTGTTACTGAATATGTTGCCCCTACATTTATGCCTGATTCATTCCCTTTCCATTGTAAGTACCACGTTCTCAGAGAGGACTCTCCATGTTAAATGCCATCCATGTTAAAATCCAGCCATGCTCTCCAAACTGCTCTAATTGTTTCCATTTTCATAGCGTTTATCCTGTTCTAATATACTACATAAATTACTCTTATGACGTTCATCCAGCTGCTTGAATGCAAGCTCCATGAAAGTGAGTTGGTTTTGTTTGTTTAAGGGTGTGTGTGTGTTTGCGTGTGTGTGTGTGTCCCTGTTTTGTAAACTGATGCACCCATGAAGGTGTGTAGCACAAAATAGGCTCCCAGTAAATATTTGTTGAAAGAATGCATGACTGCATAAAAGGATGAAGCTGCCCTGGCAATGTAAAGCCATGATTCAGGCTTTGACAAATCACGTTGTTCATCATTCTTGCTCTAACATATTTTATTTATGTAAGGTCTTTCAGAATCACATGTGTTTATCTTTTGTTGTGATCTGTATTTTCTGGGTGCTTTGAGATAAAACGTTCCCTAGAGGTTCTACATAAAACATTTTAGACAATTTTTTATACTGAGGAAAAAGTGGGTAATGTGGAATGCATGTTATAAAAATTATATTTTCTCCTTGGTGATTCATTATAGTAAAAATAGGAAATGATGATTATATTCGTTTCCTGGGCCTCCATAACAAAGTACTACACACTGGGTGTCTTATAACAACAGAAGTGTATTGTCTCACGGTTCTGGAAATCAAGGTATCAGTAGGGTACGCTCTTTGAAACCTATAGGAGAGAATGCTTCTTTGCCTCGCTGGTTAGCTTCTCAACTCCTGTCCATCAGTCCTTGGTCTTCTTGGCTTGTAGCTGCATGACTGCAGTCTTTGCATATAGTGTCACATGGCCTTCTCGGTGTGTGACTGTGCTCTCATGTGGAGTTTTCGTCTTAAGAACACCAGTCATATCTGATTAGGGCCCACCCTAACAATGTCACCTTAATTTGGTTACATCTACAAAGACTCTGTTTGCAGATGAGGTCGTGCTCATGGGTGCCAGGGGATAAGACTTCAACATATACTTTTGTGGGGGACACAATTCAACCCATAACAATGTCTCATGCAAAGGGTATTTCGTGATGCCCAAGCATGTTTTGGGGATGGCGGAAACTTCCTGTTGCTCCGTTAGTCACTGTTGCCAAAAGCAACAGGGGTCCATGTGGCTCAGCTTCGTGTGTCCCCAGCCCACACTAATGTGAACACTGTAGTTGTTTCGAGTATCATGCTTTTGTACTTCTACAGTACTCTTCTTCAACATACCTGAATGGCCAGTACCTCGACTCCTCTGTTTCTCCTGCTCTATCACCTCTCATCTGGTTTCACTTTCTTTCTTTCTTTCTTTCTTTCTTTCTTTCTTTCTTTCTTTCTTTCTTTCTTTCTTTCTTTCTTTCTTTCTTTCTTTCTTTCTTTATTTATTTTTGCAATTTTACTTTTCTATTTTTTTTTTTAGCTTTTATTTTTTTCTTTAAATTAAAGTTTATTGGTGCGACAATTGTTGGTAAAATTACATAGATTTCAGGTTTCACTTTCTTGTCCAGGTAAGTACTGTGGCATACCATGTCTGCTCCTCTGCTACTGGAATCTTCCCTTCCTGTTGCCCTTATTTGATACCCACTGCCTGAAAATCATCAGTTCTGGATACCTCCAATCAGTTCATATCTTTGTTGGGTTGTTAACATGTTTGGGAAAATCACTTAGCTGGTAGACTTGTACCAATGCGAAGTGATAGTCTCTGATTTCAGATGGCCCCCAAACTACTTCTTGAGGATCTTTGTAATTTTTTCCCTTGTCAGCCTCCTCACTCATCTCCTATAGCAGCCATAGATCTTCATTACTGATGTGAATACCTCTCTTCTTTGCTTTTTCTCGCCTGTCTTTCACCTTCATAATTCAATAATTTTGAACAATTTACCTTATGCCAGGACCTTGGCTATGAGTTAAAGACAGAATAGCAAATAAGACCAATTACTGCTTTGTGTGTCTTGCCAAGTAAAAGCAGAGGTAAAATCATGTGCAAATCCTTAGGGTTGAGAGAGCCTGGTAGTTGTGGGGCATTGCAAATTTCAGGCTGTAGAGATGGAGCAGGGAGATGAAGGATGCTAGAAGAAGGGCTAGGTGTGGGTGGGAGAGGTGAAGGTGAAGAAATAAACAGGAAGCAGATCCAGCTTTTTTCATTCTTGGCAGACAACATTACCTCCAAAAAAATTCATACCACGAGGAGTGATTTTTCCTCAGTTTGTCTTCCCTACTCCTCAAACAAAAGCACACGATATCTTAACTATTCACACGTGTTCTTCCCGTCTTTCCCCTATCACCCGGAAGGTATATCCTTCCGTACACCATTCACTACTTTGCTTAGGTTTAGATCTTGGATCCAGGACAATTTACCATGTTGCCTGGATAGTCTGGATGTGCAATCGGTGAATGCACAATGTACTATGTTTTCTTATTTCTTTCAACTAATACAAATTTTAAAGCAATTTGTGTTGAAAATCTCATATTGCTACAAAGTTTTCATTTTGTCTTCATAATACCACCTTAAGTAATAATTAGTTCATACTTGCCTAAGTTGCCTATTTCTGGGCAGATAGGGTAGAGGAACTCTCTTTACAGGAAAGTCAGAGCAGGAGGCTGCACAGAACACTTTCTTCCTGCGGGCTCGGGTTGTGAGACACGAGGACCTAGTGGGGGAGAGGTAGGACCCATTGTTATATTTACACATGTACATCCATGGAAAACATCTATACTTATTACAAAACAGTCATATGCAACATATTCTTAGTTATTTTCTTACATGTATTCTTTAATAGAAATATAAAATGAAATATAAATGTCTGTACACACCTGCACACACAGACACTTACTCTTTACATACCCCAGGTCTCACCGTTCTTTGCTCATTCATCATCTCCTGCTTCTGAGATCAACATTAAGCTATTCAGGTGTTAATTTTACTCTATTCTGCAGCTCTTACTCATCAGACATATCCTCACTCTGCTCCAATTTTCTCCAAGGCGCCACCGAGGAGCTACAGCAAAGATAGGTCAAACGATCTTTATTATGAAGACAAAATAAAAATTGAATAGCTAAAAAACCAAACATTTCAGGAATCGGTCATTTGGTGAATTGGCCACAGCTCTATATTTACTTCAAAACAAAACAATTATTGAATTGTCATTATATGTGATATCATGTCCCCTCTTATGTACCCATGATTCAGACTCTAACTAGAATTTTGTTACTTTTCATCAAGTTTTTCTCATTATTAACACCTCATAACAAAAACATAGAAATGGTAGTTTTCTTACTTTTTTCTCTTTCACTCACTTGGACTCACCTGTTCCTAAATCCTAAATAAATATTTGCTAAATGAATGAATAAAATGATACTGTGTGGTTTCGGGTTGATATCAACCTGTATCTTGACAGGTCATCTAATTTATACAGATCGGGCTTTGAACCTGGCTTGTCTTAGAAGAGTTCTCACGTGGTGATAGAATTTGGAGACTGAACCAGGATTGGTGATTTTTCTAGATCAGGCATTAATCTAAATTTGGAGAGGACCCAAACTCATGTTCTGGAGCTTGGAGATCAAACAGGTGGAATGAGACAGTGGGGTGTCTTCTTCTCAATGATGAATGTACATACTCTGAAAATTGCAATTGGAAGCAGACGCCAATCAGATTTAGGGCTGCTGAGATGGTAGATGTATACGTTTATAAACTAGAGAGAAATGTGACTTGGGGTGGGGACTTCTGGAGAGAAATCACAAGTTGGGTCAGTAGATAGACTGGCCAAAGTATTTACTTTGACTTGAGTCCTACAATGTCTGTGGAGATAATTATGATTGTTATTGCCGTTCATGTGGAATTAGCAGTCTCTGTATCTCTGTGTCTATCTCTATCTTTGTGTCTGTCTGTACCTTTGCGTCTATATAGGTCTGTAAGAATTTCAAGCCTGTGACGTATATATGATTAAAAGTTATATAGCTTTAAAGGAATTTCACAATATTTGTCAGCCGTTGTTTGGTAAAGGGAGCTTTCTCATATTATGTACATGTATGCATCTTGCAGGTTTAGAGCAGTTTGTTGGAAGAATGCAAGATTTTCGATTATACGAAGTGGCACTTACAAACAGGTAAGCAGATGCGGTATTGTAAAGCTCAAGAAGTGGAAGGATAAATGCTGAATTCACTTAAATAAGAGTAGCATGAAGATTATAGCATTTTTCATCTTTACAGCATTTGGCAAACATCGCCTAATTAATGTTCACAGTGTTTCCTTTGGCTTAGTCTGTGGTTGTTATTCACTAGAGACACTCTATTGGGTAACTTCTCATAATATGAAATTGATCAAGGTCTTCACAAAGCATTTCTTCTAAGAAAACTAGATTTTTTGAACAAGTTGTATTATGGAATTTGGGATACATTTGTTTAAACATTCTATACGAAGTAGTTTCTGATACTAAAGAAACTGCTATATCTCTGCCTTTTAAAATTGCTTTGTTGAATTTGTGAGTACTAGAGAATGTAGAACAATGAAAATGATTAATTATTTCGATATATGTGAAAGTCTCAAGAGAGTGGTCTATTAGACTTGGAGACAAAAAGAATGAATAACTTGAAGTGTCATTATATATTTTTCTATTTCCAGTGAACAAATAATTATTTAGACTAGAACTAGCTTTAATTAAGTATTTCCTCATCTTGGGAACAGGTGGGAAATCTTTTTTAGGGGTTCTAAAAGACATGTAGATTTCCTTTCCATTCAGAAAAGTTCAAGTGAAATTCTGCTTGAGATGTCCTCTGAAGTTTCTTTTCTCAATTACGGTTTGATGATATGAGTATATTGTTGTCTGGATGAATTGATCTTATTTACTTCTATTAAAGATCAAAAAGAAAAAAAAATGTCTATTCCTCTAGAGGTAGATAGTATGGTGAATTTCCAAATGACAAGTTTTTGTAAATTTGAGAAGCGTTGCTCTTGAGGTGATTCTATGATCAGTGTATGTTCATTAGCAATATAAAATGTTCTTTTTATTATTCTATACCCTCAAGAGGTGCTTGAATAAAGGGGCTATAACACTGGAGAACATTATTGGGGAGATTTACTGTCATCAGCCTCACCATCTTTTAAATCACCTTTGTCTAAAATTCTGAAGAGCAGTGTTGCAATAATTCTGGGGGAATGGCGCTTGTCCTGGTGGCTAAGATTTCACTGATAGTCACTTCTGGTCCCACTCAAAATCTGGTATCAACGACAAAAAAAATATCAATGAAATTTAAGGGAGGTGTGAGTTCATGCGATTTTGTAAATGGAAAAGCTTCCTAACTCAGCCATTGCCCCAGTGGAGTCTGAGAGAAGGAGTCTAACATCTCTAGTTAGACCTGGGTTACTGGTGTTGTCCCCCCTAAAATGTCTGGAAAGGTGTTGTGGAAGAATGCCCATAAATAGAATGACTAATTCTCGTCTAGAACAGGTAGACGGCCCTAAATGGAAAAATTAAATATATCCGCCTGGAATTGGCATTCCCCTTTGCCTGTTGGCAGCTGCCATATGATCTGAGGCCACTGAAGCATTTTAGGGTGCCAGAATCTGTACTGATGAGTCATAGGAAACCAGTGACAAATGGTATTGGCCTCAGTCCCTTCACCTAAAGCAGCAGCAGATAAAATTATACTTACTTTCTTACTTCCCATGGATGAACTGGAGACTCTATCTATAACTCTCATTACTTTTAATATATTATTGTTCCCTCTCGGTGGTCAGTTTAATAACTTAATTGAATGTAACCTTTCTTTTTATTACAAATAGGCACAGTAAAATATGTTTATTTGAATAAATGTCTTGAGAGGTAAGGGCTTGTGGGTGCTGCATGATGTAAAATGTTAAGTATTTACTATTTTTTTCCTAACATGATTGTGTTTGGTTTTCTGAGAATAAGAATGTTTATTTGGCCAGGAATGAGTTTCGTTTTATGTTCCCTTTACAAAATAACAAAAGCTAAAGGAATACTAATGAAAACATTAGGGATAATCGCATTGTAACAACTCTTAGAAGCTCCATCTGTGTTGAGCTGTTTGTCCTTACCGTCTGCCTCGACCTCCACAGAGAGATCCTGGACGTCTACTCTGGAGACCTGCCCTCACTGCCCATCCAGTCTCATTGCCGCTGCCCAGGCAGCCACCCTCGCGTCCATCCTTTGGCACCAGGGTACTGCATTCCTAACGGTGTGGAGGATACAACCAGTGACAGGGTGTCACGCCTGCACCCCGAAGCCCATCCTCTTTCTTTCATCAATGATAATGATCTTAGTACTTCATGGGTTTCACGTGTGTTTACAAACATCACCCAGCTTAACCAAGGAGTGACAATTTCCATAGATTTGGAAAACGGACAGTATCAGGTAACTTGAAGCAATGGGGTGTATATTAGTTTCCTGTGGCTGCTGCACCAATTTAAAAGTTTCAAACAAGAGACATGTATTCTGTCACAGTTCTGAAGATCAGAAGTAGAAAATCCAGGTGTGGGTAGGGCAGTACTCCCCCAAAAGCTCTCTGGGAGAATCTCTCCTGCCTCTTCCAGCTCTGCTGGCTCCTGGTATTACTTGGCTGCCGGTAGCATCACTTCCATCTCTGCCTCCATTGTACCGGGGGCTTCTTCCTTGGTTCTGTCTGTGTGTCAATCCTTTCTCCTCTTTCTCTTGTGAGGACCACCCTATATCCAGAATGATCTCTTTTTGAGATCTTTTAACATAATTACATCCGCAAAGACCCGTGATTCCAGATGAGGTCACATCCACAGGGACCAGGAAGGACAACTTGGGCATTTATATGGGGATACCATTCAACCTACTACAAGGTCAAAACTGAATTAGGCAATGGACCATTATAATGTATGAAATAAGAATATCTGAAAGAAGATATTCAGGGCCTAATTTTTTAGGGATTTTTTTTTTTTCAAATTCATGAAGTGAAACATTCCTTTTCATGTTAAGTCCCACAAATTAAAAAAAAGCAGGTGCTTATTTTAAATAACTATTTAAGAACACACATAACAGTTACTTCATGGAAGTCATGTTCTTTTCTCGTGACTTATCAAACTTAATATTGATTTCCACTTTATAAAATTGGTGAGACGAGGATCAGACATGCAATGATAGGAAGTGTAGCTTTAACTGTAGGCTGTGACATTTCTGGATGTCTGATAAATATTTGATAGTTGTCATGATGAGGCAGTAAGCCATTCTATTTGAATCTGACAATTCCATGGTTTGATTTATATGATGGGGACAAACTTTAAACTTCAATGACAATAATGATTTATTTGCAGGTGTTTTATATTGTCATTCAGTTCTTCAGTCCACAACCAACAGCAATAAGGATTCAGAGGAAGAAGGGGACCGACCTCGCCTGGGAAGACTGGCAATATTTCGCTAGAAATTGCAGTGATTTTGGAATGAAAAACAACGGAGATTTGGAAAATTCTGATTCCGTCAACTGTCTTCAGCTTTCTAAGTATGGCCATTTTTTGAAACAATTATTTTTTGCAGGCATTAGGAGTTAATTTTAATAGATTATGGGTTAGTAAAAATCTACACGTAAACTAACTCACTCAGCTGGTAGATACTTTCCTGCACCAATGTCTCTCTTGAAATATTCTTCTAGGATTCCTCCCTTGATTGAGTTTTACATGGTTTAAAGTTCCGTTGCATTTGTTCTTTATGATGTGATTTTCAGATTGTTTAGCAAGTTATCTGTATTAATCGAATTTTGATTATGTCCTCAAGGAAATGCCCTGCTGTATTCTTCTGTGATTATCTTATATATGCATGTGAAATATATGGACTACGCTTTCCCAGAATGAAGAATTTAAGCTGTTACTACTATGGTATTATAATTTCTGTTCTGTCAAAAACATGAATAGCTTTTCCTGATTTCACATTTCTTTCACCCAGTTTTACGCCCTATTCCCGTGGTAATGTCACATTTAGCATCCTGACACCTGGACCGAATCATCGTCCTGGATACAATGATTTCTACAATACCAAATCTCTTCAAGAGTTTGTAAAAGCCACACAAATAAGGCTTTATTTCCACGGACAGTACTACACAACTGAGACGCCTGTCAGCCTCAGACACAGATACTATGGGGTCGATGAAATCACCATTATTGGGAGGTAGGGTTTCCATGGCAGCGCGCTTTTCACTATGAATTTTGTTTTCAAGATTTTTGTCATTTAAAACGATATTAGCTAAGGTTTTAGAGCAAGTCCGATTCTAAGCTTCAAGTATTGAAATGGTTTCCTACTCTAAGATTTCTTGGGGAGATGTGTATCTTTTCTGTCTATAATATCACATGGTTATAGAATCAATTTGCAAAGGCTGTTGGGTTTAGATGTTTTGGTACCATGGATCTGACTTTGAAATGATTTACCAAATAGTTTGATTGTTTTTTTTTCTGGAGCATAATTTTCAAGTATTCTTGAAATCAAAGAGAAGAAACTTGATTTGTAGTGGCAACTATAGTAGCGGCTCATTTGGAAGTACTGGGCTTGGTCTCCCTGAATTCACATCCCACAGTTTTCTGAGGAATGTCTGTTTTCTTTTAAAGAAAAAAAAAAACTTATATGCCTTAAGTAATGTACAAATATCTGACCATAGTAGAAAACAAGGCTCACAGTATTTAAATATGTAGATAGCTAAAGGGCTACAAGGCAGCACAGTCTCTAATATGGGAACAGTACATGTATAGACCATATTTAGAATTGGATTGTACTAGAAGAAGGATATTCCCTGTAAAAAAAAAAAAAGTATGTCTTTAAAACCAGACTATTACTTGGTGAAGTAATAGCATAATGAAAAAAATACTGTTAAGTACGCACCATCTACTTATGGGGAAAAACGTTGAAATTTGTTTACTTCATTCTGCAGTTTATTCTAAACGTAATAGACTTAACTGTGTTTTGAATTGTTTTAGTAAATACCTCCCGTTGGTGAGTGTGCCGCAAGGTTGATACAGGTTTGAAAATGACCACGTAGGCCTGAAAGTTACCTTCACAATCGATGTGGTTTGGATATTGATGACACACCTTCCAGTACCTCTGGATTAATTAAAAACTTCCCATGAATATTCACATAATTAAAGAGAAATTGATTTTTGTGTTGATTAGCCTACTCACGTCTCTCGTTGAATTCACGCAGTGGATATGCTCGTACCCATAGGTCCTAAAATATATTTGCAGTTGAGCTGGTGTTTCTAAGGAGCTGTCTGACTGATGCTCTGTTCACAGATGTCAGTGCCGTGGTCATGCAGATGCCTGTGACACGACAAGCCAGCCCTATCGATGCCTCTGTTCTCAGGAAAGCTTCACTGAAGGACTTCATGTAAGTTTCCATTTTGTGCTTGGAAATCTCGAGGGGATGGGGTGGTTGTGAGATGGTGACTCTAAATCGTTTAAACTTAATGTTGTTCTATCTTCTCAGGGTGATTAAAAATAAACGTATACAAACTTAAAATGCCGATTACTGCAGAAAAACTTGTATAGAGAAAAACAAAAGCCATCGATCATGTTGAAAATTTTATTTTAAAAACTAAACTGAGAAATGACTACTAAAACTAAAGTCAGAGAGTTTTTTTTTTTCAATTTTTTCATCAGCATTATCATAGTTGATAAAACCACTAGTATTTTAAGGTGTTTGGATAGACAGCCCTAAAAAGTGTGTGTGCGTGTGTGTGTGTGTGTGTTTGTGTGTGTGTCAGGGGGGCGATTTCCTGATTCCTACATCTAAAGGGTATTTATGCAAAGGTTTCTATAAAAAAACACACCAAAAATCTTTAGATGCTAAGGGATCTTTATGTATTTGCATCAATCAAGTTTAAATCATTGCTGTTATCAATAATTTTAAGTAACTGAAAAATCTATGGTAAAATGACTTAGGACCTATGTTACTTTAGTCTATGATGGTCGGGACATTTTATAGTTGAGGTGGAAATTTAGCTACATCTTTAGGAAAGGAAAAAGAAGTCAATGGGAAAAAAAAAATCTGAGAGGTTTGTTGATAGAAATAGCCTGTGTCAACATTATTAACAGCTGATATGAAAGAGGGCACGATAACAATCATAGCAGTAATAATAATAAATAGTACAGTACGAAGTCTTCAGTAACTGGTTTGAGTCACTTGGCTGTCAACTTGTAAGAAACAGAGCCCAACCTCACGGCATGTACAGAAATCTAGGTGGCTTAAAGATTTGAATGTAAAAATAACAAAATTTAATAAAATGAAGCTTAGAACAATATTTCTAAACGTAAAGTGGGGGGCCTTCATAAGCAAAACACATAAAATACAAAGAGAAACAAAGAAACATCACAGGGGCCGTGAAGTTATTGACATATCACATTACATACTTATTTAAAATCATGTATAGTGTAAGGACTAACATAACCAGTGCAATGATAATATGATGTAAGTATTTATCAGCCCATCACTTAACAGGTAGAGTTAAGATCACTCTAAAAAGAAGAAACACACTGCTCCTCTACTCCTCACAACACAGATGTGTGGGGTCTTCCACGCCAAGCTATTCTCCATTCTGTTTGGACACCGACTAAGTATCCTACAATTTCATTCAATCTGACACTGGCTGGAGTTAGCAGACCCCATGGGTTAAAAGCTCAGTCCCATGAGACAGCCCATGTTTCAGATGCCAATTGCAGTAATGGGTCCCCCCAGGTTAATTGCAACTACTGTCTGACTTAGCTACAAATTGGGGGGTTCCCATAATCCCTTGGGTTCAATAATTTGCTAGCATGGCTCACAGAACTCAAGGAAACAGCTTACTTACCAGATTAGCATTTATTATAAAAGGATGCCACTCCAGAACAGCCAGGTGGAAGGGATACATAGGGTGCAGCACGTAGAAAGAGGCACAGGGCACACAGTTCTCCCTGCACTTCAATGGGCCCAGCAACCTGGTTGAGGTTTTTGTGGAAGCTTCATTACGTAGCCATGAATGAATAAGCCATTGATGACTGACTCAACCTCTAGCCCCCTCCCTTCACCCTTCTCTCCC
This sequence comes from Rhinolophus ferrumequinum, assembly GCF_004115265.2. NCBI lineage: Eukaryota > Metazoa > Chordata > Mammalia > Chiroptera > Rhinolophidae > Rhinolophus > Rhinolophus ferrumequinum. The sequence continues at coordinate 8,298,677 of NC_046310.1, read as the reverse complement.
TCGACGTCCAGAGGTGGGGTTGAAGGTTCTAACCCTTCAATCACATGGTTGGTTCCCCTGGCAACCAGTCCCCATATTTATGAGGTGTCCCCAAATCACCATAAACAAAATCAGGTGGGGTGGAAAGGGAGTTGTTATGAATAGTAAAAGATGCTGCTTTCATCTTTATTGCTCTGGAGCTATTTCAGGAACTGGGGACAGAAACCAAATGTTATCACAAAAGATGCCCCTACCACTCTTGTCACTTAGGAAATGACAAGTTTTAGGAGCTGTGTGCCAGAGACAAAAATGTGTATTTCTGATTATGTCACAATCCCTAATACACAAGTAATATTTAAAAATAGTTCAAATACAACAACGTATTAAAAAGGGACAGATATATGAAAAAGCAATTTACAAAGGGAGAACCGATAATTTTCGATAAACACATGAAAGGTTACCCAACCTCAGTTTTAATCGTGAAATTGCAAAATGCAAAATATCATTTTGAACCTATGAAATTAGCAAAAAGTTTAAAGATTGATAACATTTAGGATTTGTGAGAAAATGAACTTTTTATACATCACTGATGGGACAGCCAATTGGTGTAATAGTTTTGGAAGGAAATTGGACTATACCTATTAAAGTAGAAAATACAGTGAACTATATTATGTAGCTGTCATTCTAAAAACAAGTTCTTCAGTGATGAGCGTATAGAATGGCTCTATTTGTATCTTTTGTTACATAAGCATGGGATATTATGAAAGCATATCTAGCTTTTAAAATAACACTGTCTCATAGACTCTTGTACGACTGGTGAACTTCCCTGCCTCCTAGATTTCATCCTATACTTGTTTTTAGTCAGTCCCTTTACTTCTCTGTGTAGTTCGTTTTATGATATCATGGAACATCTTATTTTTAAAGACTATCTAAAGGTTCCGGTGAGCTCAGTTTTGGACGACTGAGATTCCTAATCTGATTTCATTTCTTTTTGAGTTCAACATTAGTGCATATAGTTCAATGTCAGGAATATTATCTAAAATGCAGACTTACTCTAGCACAGTTGAGATGTAATCCTTATCCTCAGTTTCAACTCAGTCTTTGATTTGGTTACAGCCTCCTTTCTTGTTCTGTGTTCAAACCAAAATTTTCATGTTCTTGTTCAGATGTTCCTTTGAACGTATTGCCCAGATCATTTCTTGATGTTGCTGATCTTTTTATTTATACATTTAGTTTTAATCACTAGTTGATAATTGCTTTGAGAGAAGGAATCTTTTACTTTTTTTTTTTTTTTTTTGATTTGTAAAATCTGAAGTCTTTGCATTTGGTTTGGATAGTATATCATGAGGGGGAAAAATCTTTAAAAACATTGCTTTTAAAAGGTTTGATTGTATGATGTATGATGTATTGTCACAGAAAGGAGATTAATTGGATTAATCAATCGATTCACTTTTAACTCAGCCATAATTGTTCTTAAATTTTCCACAGTTTGATATGTTCTTGATTTTTAAAGTGATATTTATTTTATTTATCCTACTCTTCTTTTGACATTTTAAGATGAACATTTCTTCCCTTTTCTTGCAATCAATGATATCTTCCATTAACCTCCGCCTTCCTCCTCCAACTGACTAATAATCCAATTAAAAATACTCTGGGGTGAATCTAATAGGGTACCTTGATCTGAATCTATCTAGTATATGCAAACTAAAAACTGGCTAAAATTAACAATTTACCCTTACACCTAAAGGAACTAGAAAAAGAACGAACAGAGCCCAAAGTGAGTAGTATAAGGTAGGAAATAAAGAGTAGTAATAAATATAATAGAGTCTAAAGGAACACTAGAAAGGGTCAATGAAATCAAGAGTTGGTTTTTAAAAACCAATGATAAACAACATTGATAAACCTTTGGCCAGACTCATCGAGAAAACCAAAGAGGGCCCCAAAAAGAGGGCCAACATTAATAAAATCAGAAATGAAAGAAATTGCAGCTAACACCACAGGAATATAAAGGATTATAAGGAAATATTACAGAAAATTATATAACAACAAATTGCACAACCTGGAAGAAATGGATATATTCCTAGAAACATATATTCTGCCAAGCCTGAATCAGGAAAGAACAGAAAATCTGAACAAGATGAGAACTAATAATGAAATCAAATCAGTAATCAAAAAACTCCCCAAAAACAAAGCCCTGAACCAAATATCTTCACAGGTGAATTTTACCTAACATTTAAAGAAGAATTAATATCTACTCTCCTTAAACTATTCCAAAAAATTGAGGAGGAGGGAAGCCTCCCAAAATCATTTTACAAGTCCAGAATTACCCCATACCAAAGCCAAAAAAAAAAAAAAAAAGAAGAAGACTCGAGAATAAAAAGGAAAAAGAAGAAAAGAAAGAAAATTATAGGTCAATACTCCTGATGAACATAGATACCGAAATCCTCAACATAATATTAACAAACTGAATTCAGTAATACATTAAAAAGATCATACCCCATGATTAAGTGAGATTTATTTCTGGTATGCAACTTTAATTCACTACCTGCAAATCTTTGTGATACAATGCATAAACAAGGTGAAGGATGGGAATCATGTGATCTCAATAGATGCAGAAAAAGCATTTGACAAAGTCCACCATCCAGTTATGATAAACTCTTTGCCAAGTGGGGAGAGAGGGAACATATCTCAACATTATAAAAGGCATGTGTGAAAAACCCAGAGCTAACATCATATGCAACTGAAAGCTTTTTCTTTAAGATCAGGAACAAGACAAGGATGTTCAATTTCCCCGTTTTTATTCAAAGTAGTATTGGAAGCCCTAGCCACAAACTCAGACAAGAAATGCAAAGCATTGCATTGGAAAGAAAGAAGTAAAACTGTCAGTATATGCAGATGACAGGTGCTATAAAGAACTCTAACTATTCCATCAAAAAACTATTAGAACTGATAAATGAATTCAATAAAGTAGCAGGATACAAAATATTTAGAAATTGGTTGCATTTTTATACACCAATAACAATCTATCAGAAAGAGAAATTAAGAAAACAATTCCATTTATAATTACATCAAAAAGAATGAAATACCTAGGAATAAATTTAACCAAGGAGGTAAAAAACCTGTACATGGAAAACTATAACATATTAAAGAAAGAAACTGAAGAGCACACAAATAAATGGAAGGCTATACTCTGTTCATGGATAGGAAAAATTAACATGGTTCAAATGTCCATACTACTAAACACAATGTACAGAATCCATGAGATCCCTATCAAAACACCAATGGCATTTTTCACAGAACTAGAACAAATAATCCTAAAATTTATATGGAACCACAAAAGACAGTGAATAGCCAAAGCAATTGTGAGAAAGAACACAGTTGGAAGTATCATGTTGACTTCAAACTATATACAAGGCTATAGTAATCAAAGTAGCATGGTGCTGCCATACAGACCTATGGTACAGACACATAGATCAACAGAATGGAATAGAGAGCCCAGAAATAAACCCTCACCTATATGGGCAATTAATGTATGACAAAGAGGCAAGATTATAGAATGGGGTAAAGACAGTGTCTTCAATAAATAGAGTTGGGAAAACTGGACAGATGCATGCAAAAGAAAAAGAAACTAGACCACTTTCTTATGCCATATAGAAGAATAAACTCAAAATGGATTAAAGTCTTATGTAATATCTGACACCATAAAACTCCTAGAAGAAAACATAGGCAGTAAATGTTTTTCATATCCAAAAAAAGCAATTTCTTTTTGGATATGTCTTCTCAGGCAAGTGAAAGAAAAGAAAAAATAAATGGGACTACATCAAACTAAAGATTTTGCACAGCAAAGTAAAACATGAAAATGAAAAGACAATATACTGAATGGGAGAAGAAATTCACCAGTGACACATCTGATAAGGGGTTAATATCCAAAATTTATAAAGAACCCATGCAATCTAACACCAGAAAACAATCTGATTAAAAAATGGACAGAGGACCTGATTAGACATTTATCCAAAAGAGACATACAGATGACCAACAGACATGAAAACACGTGCAACATCGCTAATTATCAGGGAAATGCAAAGTAAAATCACAATGAGGTATCACCTCACACTTGTTAGAATGGCTGTCATCAATAAATTAACAAACAAGTGCTGGCGAGGATGTGGAGAAAAGGGAACCCTTGTGCACTGTTGGTGGGAAAGTAAATTGGTGCAGCCCCAATGGAAAACTTTATGGAGGTTTCCCCCAAATTGAAAATATGTAACTACCTTATGACCCAGCAGTTCCACTTCTGGGCATCTAACCTAAGAAATCCAAAACACTAATATGAAAAGATATATGCACCGCTATGTTTATTGCAGCATTCTTTACACTAGCCAACATATGGAAGCAACCAAAGTGTCCTCTGATAGATGAATCGATAAAGAAGTGGTACATATACACGGTGGAATATTATTTGGACATAAAAAAGAATGGCATATTGCCATTTGCAACAAAATGGATGGACCTAGAGAGTATTATGCTAAGTGAAATAAGTCAGACAAAGATAAATACCATATGACTTCACTTATACGTGCAATCTAAAAAACAAAACAAATGAACAAAACAGAAACAGACCCATAGGGAACAAATTGATGGTTGCAAGATGGGAAGGAGTTGGGTGGGGGATAAGTGAAAAAAGGGGAAGGAATTAAGAAGCGCAAATTGCCAGTTAAAAAAATAGTCACAGCGTGTCAAGTACAAAATAGGGAATATAGTATGGTGTCAGTGAGTGCTCGACTTATTGGGGTGATCACTTTGTAAGTTATATAAATGTCTAAGTACTGTGTTGTACACCTGAAACTAATATAATATTGTATGGTAGGTGTAATTGGAAAAAATTAACTGGCGAATAACTTTCATATAAGATTTTCTTTTCCGAGCTATCTCTTGTTTTATTTTGACTAGTTGTTACCACCCTCCCAACTTCCACCTCTCCCCTTTTTTCCTATTGGTGCCCCATCCTATATTTCCCCTTTTCTTTCTCTTTAATTGCTCAGATTTAAGTGATTAATATTTTATCATTCTTGGAAGATTTCATGCTTCTCCTTAAAAATAGAGCCATGAAATGCATCGGGGCTCATGATTGGTTTCAGAAGTGAAGTTGGGATTTTCAGACTTGGTCTCAGGTGGTGACTGTTAGATTACGAACTAGTGAAATAATAATCATTTAGGTGGAGAATACATTTTAATGCTTCTTATTTAGCCATTAAGTGTCTTTTAAAGATAATGAAAAAGTCAAGCTTTTAACGTTTATTTTCCTGTTTGACATATTCTGATAATTTATGAATTTAGCCATAAATATAAAAGCAACAAATATGTTTCACTTTAGCCAAATTTGGCAAATACAGCTGAAGGGAAAAAGTCAATAGACTGTTAAGTTGAGTGATTTCTCAGCCCTATATTTTCAACAGTGTGTTGAAAATGAAAAATGATTTTATAAAGCATTCATAAGCATGGTGTTCTCTTTTTGTTATCATTCAAAGTATTTTAATGCATGTGGGACTTAATATATCTGAAAAAGTTGTCTTACAGTAGTTTGAAAATATACTTATTCAAGTGCTTTTCACATCGTTCCACTTTTTAAAATAATAAGTTTTAATATAAGCCATTCATTTCCTATTGGAACCAATGTTCTTTTTAAAGATCTGGACATAATCCAAAAAGAATGTCTTCAATTTCACAGTATTATGCTAACCATTAATAACATTACTCAATAAACAGGGCTTCTGTGAATTATATTACAGCCATTTGGCAAAAGGACGAAAACGTAAGCCTTGAGAATATGCCAGGTCTTGGCAATTGTCAGTCCTGTGAGAAAGTGTTTTTAGCAGAAGTGAAAATGAATGAAGTTGGGAGGAAGCAGGAGAATGGTGAATTCAGAAGCAAGTTCATATACCTGGCCATTCTAGGGAATTTGCTGTGTGAGGCATTCTTTAGTTGTTTATAAAGTTGATGTCACAAAGTGGTGGTCTACAGGTGGGGACGGTGTTTAAACAGGTTTTTGCTTAATTTTCAACAAGAGTTTTCACTTCCTTTTTTTTTGTTTTCGTTCGGCTTCTCTTAATCAGAAAATAGTCCCATAGGATGTGCATATTCCCCCATGGTGGCAACTGGCCAACTCCAGGTGACAGTTACCTTCTTTGGAGCAGTGTCGCTGGTTTGGTACCATATTCACTACTATCCATAGTCTTTTATCTGGGCGACCTCACTGTGGTTAACTATCTAGGCTTCAGACACATTTGAGTTTGGGAACCTTAAAAAGCAAAAGTTAACAGATTGAAACTTATGCTAGTTACTAGGATACATGGTTAGTTATTCTGGGAATAGCAAGACCAACGATCTCTTTCACAGTTCCATTGGTAAAACCTATTTCTTCCATCATTTATAAAATAAAATAAAATAAAATAATAATGGGAAACAACTGAAGACAATCTGTTACCAAAGACGTCTGTGATTCTGGTATGACCCTCGAGCCACACTTAACTTTTTTTCTGGTACTTACTTTATCTGTTCTAAGAGTTCGAGTGTTGATAGAATGAAGCTCTAAATATTCTATTCCCTCTTGGAATACCTAACACATTTACCTTGGGGAGGCTCCGTGACTCTCCTCAGAGTTATTGGCCTAGGAACACATTTTGGTATTGTATTGGCTATTTAAGGCTTTGATTTTAATGTCTGATGCACACCGTATGTAATTATGGTATATTTCATTAATAAAGAATCATTTTAGAGTACTTATGGCATTTCTTTCCCTGAAATGACTGAAGCAGTGGTTCATTAATTTACTGGTTCCATTTTAGGATTAATTTAGGGCAAAAAAAAAAAAAATCCCAAAAGACTAGATACTACTCAGTAACTTTCAGGCAGAGTTGAATGTTTCAAAGTAGGTTTCAGGATTACAAGGGCATTGAGCTTACATGAATTGTTTGGTAAGAAACATAGGCTCTGTTTAAGTGATTAATTTTGTGGATAACAGATAATCAGTTACTTGTACATACATTTTAAAATTTAAGTACGTTTTTTATTTTGAAATCATTGTAAATTCGTATCCAGTTGAAAGAAATAATACAAAGATATTTCTTGTACCCTTTACCTAATTTGACCCATGGTGACATCTTGTAAAACTAGTGTTTCTTTTCTTTTTAAATCAATTTTACGGGAATATGATTTGCATGCAATAAGATGTATTATTTAAAACATATAGTTTGATGAGTTTTGGCAAATGTTCACCCTTGTGTAATCATGATCCTAATCAGGATATAGAACGTTTCCCTTTTCCCAAACATTCTCTTGTGTTTCCTTACAGTCTAGTCTTCACACAACCCCTTGCCCCCAACCCTCAATCCCAGGAAACCACAAATCTGCTTTCTGTCACTATAGTTTGGCATGTTCTAAAATTTCATATCATGGAGTTATTCAATCCGTATTCTTTTGGTACATAGGCTTCTAAATCCCACACTCTTCTTCCCTTGCTCTTTTTCAGATCATTTCCTACTACTTGTGTTGGTAGCTTTATTGTCATAAAGTGCATCTCTGGTTCACCTCCTCAGACAGTACATTATAACTATCAAAAAGTATGTGTTAGGTTCAGAGATATTGAATTGGAAGCTTGGGTGGATACATTATATGTCAACTAACATGGTTGCATAGCTACAATATACTTATTACTAAAGAAAAACAGGTATTTTTCTTTACTTGTTCTAAGAAGAGTTCAAGGGTTGATAGAATCTAGATTTAAGAAAAGTGTTAGTTGAAACTTGCGTCTTAGGATTTTTTCATTTTCTTTTAATAGCTCCATTCACCTTTCAGAGGCTCTAGGCCAAGAATGAGGCAATGATCAGTACCTCTGCCAAGCATTGGCACTTTGTGGCTACTTAGCTATTCTTTCATCATTTCGTGACATCATTACCTGCAAGGGTGGCCAAGCGTTCACAGAGCAATTTATTAGTAACCATGAATACTTCTCTTATTCTTTGGCTCTGATTTGTGACCCTTTTGTACTATTTATCATGGCTTTTATGAATTAACTATAATCAAACTATCAGGATGCATTTTTGTTGGTATTATAAATAGCAGAGCCAACTTAAAACATTTTATAGAATAAGCCTTCCTACCATTCATTCAATAATTTGAATGGTGGAACATCACACTCTTCAATGCTTATTATGTAAATGAATATTTCCTGTCATTTTGAAGAGTGTGTACTTTTAGAGCACTGAAGTCTAAAAGTATGAGTCATCATGACTAACTTGTGTCATACTTTTATTACACATCAAGCTTTACCGCTTATGTTTTCTCTTTGCTCACAGAAAGATTTTCCTCTAAATGTATTTCATTTCATATTATAATTTTTGTAATGCTAATAAATTCATTTTTATTAACTAGCATTCAGGCAGTTCGTATTATAGATTCTACATTAGATGCACATTTAGTGAGTCAAGGTCAAGAATTTCATTTAATCTTTGACATGTGGTGATGTTATTAATCTTTGAAAAACACTTGCACTAGTGATTTCCATGAGATAAGAATGTGCATAAATGTATTTAAAATGAAAGTTAAAAACATGAGTGAGAGGTTAAGAGCATAGGGATATGAGACAGCTTTATAGAAGAAGCAAATAGGGATCATGAAAATATAAAAATAATGAAAAAAAATGACATTTGTAGGAAATAATGGTAAAGAATTTTCCAAAGGTGAGGAATGCCATGATTCTTTAGAATCCTAACTACGCTAAGAAAAACAAATACATACATAAGTAAGATATAATAAATGTGCTGCTCACAAAAGTGTAAGAGTAGATCCTAAAAGTAGCCAGAATGAAAAATACAGATGATTTGTAGACATTAATTTATGAGAAATTTTGACATTAGATTTCTCAAGTCACGATGGAAGCCAGAAGGCAGTGGAATAGTACCTCTGAAGTGCAGACAGAAAGAAACCAACAAACATAGAATATTGTATTTGTATCTAGACTATCAGTTAAAACCAAGGAAGAAAATACATTTTCTGTCTAACAGAAATTTATCACCTTTAACACCAGTAGATTCTCTCTAAAATATTTAAAGCCACAATGAGATATCACGTCACACCTTTCAGAATGTTTATCAATGAATCAACAAACCAATGTTGGCGAGAATGTGGAGAAATGGGAGCCCACTTACAGTCGGTGAGATTGCAAATTGGTGCAGCGACTATGGAAAACAGGATAGAGTTTCCTCAAAAATTTAAAAATATAACTATCATATGACCCAGCAATTCAACTTCTGGGTATTTATGCAAAAAAATCCAAAACAGTAATTTGAAAAAATACCGGGGTTGCCATAAAAATGTTTACAAGTGGACGCTTTGGTCAATGTTGCTCCAGCAATAGTTCACCATAATCAGAAGTGTCTGGACACTGATGGCAACCACTTTGAGCACCACTTGTAATTACAGAAGTCAAATGTGACTTGTATTCATCTTTTGTTATCAGTATATATTGAGTATTACAATTAATACAGTTTTATCCTTTCTTAAAATATATATACTTTTTTGGCACCCTCTGAATATGCAGCTTTGTTTACAATAGCCAAGATATGGAAGCAACTAAGTGTCCATCAATAGATGGATGGATAAAAAAGTGGTGTACTTACATATATACTCATACATACATACATACATATATATGTACATAATATATACACACACACAATGCAATATTACTCATCCATAAAAAAGGAATGGAATCTTGCCATCTGTGACAACATGGATGTACCTAGAGGATATTATGCTAAGTGAAATAAGTCAGACAGAGAAAAACAAATACCATATGATTTCACTTATATGTGGAATCTACAAAATACAAGATAAATGAACAAACACAACAGACTCTCATAGATGCAGAGAATAAATTGATGGTTGCCAAATAAAAGGGTGTGGGGATGGGTGAAGAAAGTGAAGGAATTAAAAAGTACAAATTGCCAGTTGCAAAAATAGTCATGGGATATGAAGTACAACATAGGGAATATAGTCAATAATATTTTAATAACTATGTATGGTGTCACATTATTATTAGACTTCTCAGTGTGGTCCCTTCACAAGTTACATAAATGTCTAATCACTATTGTATGCCTGTAGCTAATACTGTGTGTCAACTATAGTTGAAATAAAAAAAATTATTTTATATTTGCATAGTAACTATGATGCATCTTTATATTATATTTACTCATTAAGTTCAGAGGGACCCAAAAACTAAAAGATAATGGATTTTGCTTTTTAATATATGAACCTGTATTTGTATGTATGTATGTATGTGTATATATATATACATGCAGAGAACATTTTAATACAATGAATTCATTTTTTCTTCCTTTATAAAACAGTACAGGTTTGCCTACATAAATGTATTTTCTATCCTAGGCCATCTTTTCTGACGTATCATTAGGATTAAATTATTATGGTTACTATAACATAGCATTGCTTTGACTTGGCCACTACCTACAAACTTGAACAAACTTTCAGGTCCTCCTTCTGGACTCTTGGGGGAACCTGGTGTATCTCACATATCTCTTTTCTGTTATGTTTAGCACCCTGAACAGGCCCCATTATTAAAGAGGAAGAATAAAGAAAAGCAGGGTAGGCCAAGGGAGAAATAACAAAAATCAAGCAATGTACAGTATTCAAAATTAATGAATAAGATTCCAGGGCCCTTCGTGCAAATGATTCTGTCTTATCAACAACTAAACACAGTTAGATGGTCTGCATTCACAAGCCATACTGTTGGGAGCCCCAAGCTTCAAGTGCGGAGACGATTGGTCATATCTATAGACAGATAATATGTAGAGCTGAAGCAGTTGTCCATAATTGTCCAGTCTTTATTTGTGCAAATGTAGATTTTCATTTCACACGTTATTAAAATTTATTTTATTGGATGATTTTCCAATCCTGCATTGTACTTTGCCTGTAGTGGTTCAGACAAATCATCGAATGAATTAGAAAGTTTCTAAAAAGAGCCAATACATATTAATAGTTGAAATGTCAGGCAGGCTACATATGCTAAGTGTTCATGATTATTGTGTTACCTCCGATATCTGATAAGTGTTGTCCAGTAGTGTTAGTAGTCATTTAATTTGTGCTATTAATTTCAGCACCTGGAGAGCAGACTGAGTACATATTTTCTGTGGACACTTTAATTATATGAGAATTTCTAGCCAGAGGAAAGATAATTACTGAGAAAGGAGTATGTCAATGAAGGATAAATACATGAGCAATTCTGTCTTTTCAATGGCAAAGCATCGTAATTGTTTTGAATTTGTTAATTGAGATTACATAGTAATAACAGGTAAAAATATGCAGGAAAATATTGTATTTACCTTTAAACATTTACTATTGTTATTCAGTTAAATACCAGACACATTCCGGTTCAGTCCTGTGACATGTCCTAATGTAAACAGTCTATTAGGTCATTCATTCATGCCTTCATCAAACATATATTGATCACCTACCATGTGCAAAGTACTGAGCAATTTTCTTTCTAGATTCTCTCTGCAGTTGGAAGTTTTGCTTCCACCCGTGGCCCACACACCTGATCTATCATTGATAACAAATTAGCACGTCTGTGAAGTTTTTATTTTTATAAAGATGATTTCTCTATCTAGTAGACAAAAGAAATTACATGGAAATGTCATCCCTTGAATTACAATTGAACGGCTGCATCCAAAGGAAAGAGGAAGCTGTGAAGAGAGCCTGAGGACAATTATTATTATGAGAGATTTAGGCTCTTAAAATTTCCAACATACTAGTCTGGCTTCTACTGATGAGAAAGGGGCAATTTACAGACTTTCAGAAGATCTCTAATTCATTTAGACCATTTGGGAATAGTGGAACAAATTATCTTTTTCTTTTTCTTTTTTTTTTTTTTGCTCAGTAAGGGATACTATATAGAAACAGATCACCTACCTTCCTTACTGCCTCTGAATTTTCCAAAATGGGGAAAGGGGCAGGCGGGAAGTGACCTCAACATTCCAAGGCCCTCCTGTCAATACCTCTCTCCCTCAGAGATCATTTTCTGTCCCTGGAGCCAGTAAAGCACATTGACTAGGAATGAGGGCTCTTTCTATAAATACATGTAAATTGAGTGGCTACTCTGTGTTAGAGCTTCTTCTAGGCACTGAGGGTATGGTAATGAATGAAAAACAACAGACATAGCTGTCCTTGGACATTTTTACATTCTAGTTTATACCGTTTGACATTCTAGTGGGTGACTTTAGACAATTATTAAATTTCTTAGTCCTCAGTTTTCTCATCTGTAGGATGAAGTAGCAAATCCTACTTCATAGGTTGTTGAAAAGATTTTGTTCATCTAATAAACAAGAAGCACGTAGACCTGACACCATAACTCTTAGTTATTCTTCCTGCATGAATAGCACTGCCTAGATAAAGATATTTGTTGGCATGTTATTATGGAGGGTAGAAAGATAAATATGTTTCTTTCACTTTTGTTTCTTTGCTAGAACCAAGAATGAAGGAATGGATTCACCACTAGAAAAGAGTTCTTATTGCATCATGCAGTCATTCATTTATTCACTGATTTATACATTCATTTGTTCATTCTCTTAATAAACATTTATTGAGCAATTGCAATGTTTTATGCATTAGGCTGGGGCTTATTAGATGAATGAAATCTAATTCCTGCTTGAAGCTCAGAGTCTAATAAGAAGAGATAAGTAAATGGACTATTATAATAGTCTATGCTAATTGCAGTGATATAAAAAGTATAGACAAAATGCTCTTTTCTCTATAAATGCTTAAGAAAATAAGGCAGTACCCATAGTTGTCTTTTGTGCTCCTAAAATTTTAGCCTATACGGTATCTACTAGACTTAAGAAAAAATGCTATTTCATTATTTACCATTATTGGGGAATTAACGACTTCTCGTAAATTTTCCAGGTACGATTTTTTTAAATGAATATTTAAAAAATAGTTTAATCTGTTTTTGAAATAATTCAAAAACAGATTTTTCTCTGTTTTCTTAATTTGTGACTATGGACCACAAATTGTTTTTGATGAGTCGTGATCATCATCATGAACTTGAGCTTTCAAAGAACCTTGAGTCCATTGCTTTGTTGAGCTGTTTTGTGATTAGCTTGCTAAAAGATCTTCCTCTCCTCCCAAACCTTCCTGGGAACTTCATATATCTAGCTAAGAGACGTTTTCTTATTCCTTCCTCCAAAGATACATAATGGGCATTTAAGATTATTGGATAAGTGACTGAATAGATGAGGTATTGCCATAGTTACATTTCTTTAAAATTTCCTATATGCAAGTTTGTACTTTTTCTATACATTTGAAGATATTAAGAAAAATTGACCAAGATGGAGACTGATGGGAGGAGAGTTGATAAAAATATATTTGAACCTGTGGGTTATCTTTTTTAAAATTTTTTAATTTTTCAATTTTATTTAATTTGATTTTTAACCTTTATACATACTTTTTTCATTTTATTAATTATTTTAAATAATTTATTAATTATTAAATTATTATTTAGTCAATTATTAATTATTTTATAATTATTAATTATTTATCACTTATTATTTATTAAAATTAAATAATTTTTAATTTTATTTAATTTGATTTTTTTAACCTTTATATATACTTTTTTTCATTTTTTATATCAGTTTCAGGTGCACAAGATAATAGTTAGACATTTATCATTTAAATAATAAATGATAATAAATGAAAATAAATGTCACACTGTGTGAACCCCCCTCCCCCATCCACTATCCCTCTGACATCGCACAGAGCCATTACATTTCCACTGTCTCTATTCCTAATACTGTACTCTGCTTCTTGTAAATATGTATACACACACACACACACACACACACACACACAGAGTTGTAGTTGACATTCATTATTGTTCAGCTTCACCTTCAGGTGTACAGTGCAGTGATCAGGCATCTACATCATCACTGAGGTGGTCTCCCTAATGAGAAAAGTGTCCATCATATACCCTACAAAATCTTTATGACATTATCGATTACATTCCCCAAATTGACTTTCGTATCCCCGTGGCAATCTTGTGGTTACCAATTATGCTTTCTAATCCCCTCACCTTCCCCCTTATCCTCACTCCCTCCTTCCATCTACCAACCCTCTGTTTTTCTTCTATGTCTCTGAGACTGTTTCTGATTAGTTCATTCATTTATTCTTTTCTTTAGATTCCACATATAAGTGAGATCATATGGTATTTGTCTTTCTCTGTCTGACTTGTTTCACTTAACATAATGTTCTCTAGGTCCACCCATATTGTTGCAAATGGTAAGATTTCCTTCTTCTTTATGGCTGTGTAATACTCCATTGTATAAATGTACCACAGTTTCTTACTCCAGTCATCTACCGATGGGCATTTTGGTTATTTCCATGTCTTGGCTATTGTGTATAGTGCTGCAATAAACCTCACTAATCAGTAGAGAAATACAAATAAAAACCACAATGAGATACCACCTGTGGGTTATCTTTGATAGATTGTTTTTGATAGTCTGTAAGAGTAACAAAAAAACACTATTCCATTATAATGATCAGAATAGAGAAACCTCATTCTGTACTATTTGTCGAAAATGTAATAAAATAAATTTCTAGATTCAATAATTATTCTATGATTTTTCTTCCAAATATGTCAAAGTATTTGGCTGCAACTTAGTGGAGTTGGTTAATAGGCTTTAAAAAGCTATCAAAAGGATAGCAGTAAAATGAGTAAGTGATAAAGGTCCCTAATCCTAATATCACCAATGTCTAATCTTATCATTTGAGCATCCAGGGACATATCGGGGGGAATCCAGTTGTTACAGAAGAAACTGAAATATAATTGAAAGTGACAAATGATCAACTGGAGACTGGGAAAACGTTAAGCCGAAAATCATCTTGTTCAGAAATTGCATAAAATATCAGATACAAATATTTCTATATTTTAAATGATACTTTAGAAATCATTGCTACAGTAGAAAAAATGTGAGGATTCAAAGGTTTACTCCTAATGTTCATAACTTACTCAAAATTTATTCATATTTCCTCCATTTCATTATGGTTCTCCTTATCGAAAAGGAGTTGCAAAAAAGAAACACAGTTATGAGACCAAAAATACATCAGTTTTATTAATTTTAAAATCAAAGGATAGACTACAAAGTATTCCTTCTCTTTTGTCTGTTTATGTAAACTGCATTCAATGATAGTAACATAGCCTCATCCTTAAGATCAAACGCTAAAATGTGTGTCAGTGTGTCATTTAGTTTCATATGTTTTAAATCAAATTTTACAATAGAAATTTAGTCTGTCACCTCTCAAAATCCTTGCTTCTACAAATCTCATTGTTTGAAAATTTTTTATCTTTTGACAATAATACTCTGTTTATTGGTAATTCATAAACTTTCAGCCTACAGTTCGCTCAACAGGAGAATCACTTTCTCTGTAGCATCTTACTGATCTGTATAATTTAAAACATTTAAATTTTTAAAATTTTCTTTGTAAAAATGTTACATGCAAATGATGTATAATTTTCTTATCAGTATCCATGCGGTTACGTTTTATTTGCCCTCAATTTTTAATACATTAGTAATAAATGCACACTGCATAAAAATAAAATTATAAAAAGTAAAAGTCACCTGTAACTCTACCACCTTTAGATCATCTTGGCAAATATTTTCAGTTTATATCCTTCTTTATTATAAAGAAATCTATGTCATCTGTTTCTTTCATCTTAAAGTTGTAGCTTCATATCCATATTCATAGATGAATCTACCTTTATCTGGAAAATAGGATTATACTCTACCTATTATTTTTTGGTTTTTTAAATTCAAACTGTATTACAAATACTTTTCTATATATGTTTGTATTGTATTTCTTTGAAAACATGACATTTTCAAACCATTCCCCTTTGGGCATTTAACTTGTGTCCCTTTCTTCACTATTATTAAAAAAACTTTCTTGTGGTGTCTTTGTCTGGTTCTGGTACCAGATTAATGCTGGCCTCATAGAATGAGTGGACATAGTCATTCTTCAATTTTGTGGGAGAGTTTGAAAAAGATTGATGTTAATTCTTTAAAACTGACAAACCCTTAGCTAGACTAAGGAAAAAATAGTAAATAAAATTCAAATTACAAGAAGAGACATTACAACTGATGCCACAGAAATAAAAGGAATCAAAGAAGAGTATTATGCATAATTATATGACAACAAACTAGATCAACTTAGAAGAAATTGATTGATTTCTAGAAACACAGAACTTGCCACCTCTTTGGGCTGGGGTAGTTCCCCTCGTCTCTTCTCCCACAGCACTCTATTAATACCTTGACCTTGCTCCTGTTCCTTTCAATAGAAATAACTAGTTTACTTACATGTATTTTGCAAGAAAACTAAATTACTGCCTTTCATACTCTTTGTTTCATTCACACAGTAGGAGCTTATTCGACAATTGCTAAGCTGTTAACTGAAAATTCACATGTAACTGATATTGATATTCAAAGAAAGTCATTCTTGAGGAAATTTAGAGAGGGGACACAATGAGAGCAATTAGGAAAAAGGATAATCTTTACGTATAGTCTTCACAATTGGTTGTTATTAGATGATTTGCAATAAAGTATTTACAAATATATAATGAAACTCATTTTGTAAAAGAAAGATATGTAGCAATCATTAGAATATTATAAACTACTGGTCTTTGGCAAAAAAAAAATTAAGTGGGGGAACTGACCTTTTTTAATTTCCTCTTACCAACAATCATTTGTAAATCAAATTTATATTATAGAATCAAAAGTTAGAGATTAGGCATAAGCTTGAAGTCAGACACCTTAGTTCAATATTGGTGTTGCCACTACCTGTGAAAAGTATACTTTCTATGTACTGGGCACTATATTAAGCATTTAAATTGGATGATTTCATTGAATTCTGTACGCTTTCTGTTGTCATATCCCACATCTGATTTCTGTTCCTTGATATGCTAGCCCTGTGTTCTTGTGTAATTAATTCTACCTCATTAAGCCTTATTCTTCTCATCTATAACATGGGGGTAATAATACCTGACTCATACGATTGTGGTAAAGACCCCGTACTTGGCAGAATGTCTGTCACATAGGAAGCCCTCATAAACATTGTCTACTATTTTACTGTTAGATTGGCACCTGAGTATTGCAGAGGTTAAGTAATATGAACGATACCATTAAAGAGAAAACCCTTGAGTCTCCTTTACCTCTGTGGACCTCAGTTTCTGTGAATGTCAATGGCTTCGATTCTAAAAGGGAAAACAATTCAGTATCTCAATTATTACTGACTGAAAATAATCTGAGGATAAGTGATAATATTTAAATAATGCCCAACACAAAGCCTGGCCCATATTACATATTCAAAATTTGGAAGTTACAGATAGAAGAGGGGGAAGGAGGAGGAAGAGAGAGAGGTGAAAATCTAACAGAGGTGTTGATCTCAAGTTCAAGTGAAACCCACCGTGTATAAGACTGTTCCCATGGAAAATATTATTTATAATTATTAATAGCAGATCCTGTGAGCATAAATGTACTGGTCCATGGGACTTAGAGGAGCTAGTCTGTAGAGTGGAGCAAGAAGCAATTTATGACAAAAATTTGTTTCTGGTTAATTTTTATCAAATGTAGCTGTAACTACAAAGGAGACCTTATCTAACACTTCCTAGGAGCCATCAGATAGCATTAGGATATAAGTATAACTTCTGGGAGCCCTAAGTGGAGGTGATATGTTCCAATTGGATAAAAGGGAGATGAGATGAAAACTCACTTTCTGACTTCCTGCCTTTGGAGGAGAGAAATGAGCTCATTAAATTCTCTTCCCCCGGTCAATTAGCCATGTAATTAATCTCATTCCCAATTTTTAAAAAGCTGTATCCCATTGCAAAACTTTGGCCAAATGCAAAATTTTGCTACAAGGCATAGCTTGACATCTATTTCTTACTTCATTTCAAAGTGTTCTTATTGATGACTTTGTTCAACCTATGATGGCATTTTTATTATTCAAGTTACACTCTTCAATAAAAGTTGGTGGAAGTGATGATATGGAAACTGTGGTCTTGTCACACTGATTACAGATGCAGTTTGTCTTCTACAAAGCAAGTGCCGGCTGTGTGAGTTTGGGACGTTGCCTACCTGAGCGAATGGAGCAATTCCAGCAAAAGCTTTTCTTTGATATTGCTATGAAGACAACTTTCTTTTCCTTTACAATTAGGACCTAAAATGAATCTCATTTAAGATTTTACCCTTATTGTCAACCTAAAAGCCATTATCCAAAAGACATGCTAAACGAGACTGGACTAAATACTCTCTCAATGCTCCAAAGATACAATCATGACTTCTTTAATGTTTAAAATCAAAGAGGTATTTGCTACTGACCTAATGGAGGAATTTGGGTACTACCAAGTAGTTGTTATTCAAAAAAGACTAGCTTTCCTCTTGTGGACAATTAACAACCTACCGCTGGTAAGAGTTCCTCTCTTTTTGAAGAAAATAAGCAAGTTATCATTCTCAACACTCAAATTGACTTTTTTTTTTTAATTATTATAATCCCAGGCTGGCAAAAGTTTGTAGAAATGACCAGTGTGGATACTATCCTAGGGAGACAATTTTTCTACACCCACTTGGACAACATATGTCTACATTGCAATGGACCCAACAGCTCCACTGGGAATTTAGAAAAGTACATTTTTAAAACTATATGAGGAAGATTACTAAGAATGAATCATGAAGTAATAGAAAGTGTGAACAGATCTATAACTAATATGGAGAGTGCTCTAATCAGAAACCTTCCAACAAAGAACAGCTCAGGACCAGATGGTTTCTCTGGTGAATTCTTACATTTAGCAAGAAAACCACAGTCCAATAACCCTGATGAAGACAGATGTAAAATTCTCAGTAACACATTAGCAAACTGAACCCAATAGCACAATAAATGGAACAAACACCACAACCAGGTAAGATTAATCCCTGGAATTCAAGAATGATTTAACATATACCAAAAATCAATCAGTGTGATATATCACATTAATAGAATAAAGGACAAAAATCACATGAATATCTCAATAGAGGCAGAAAAACATTTGACAAAATTTATCCTCTTTCATGATTAAAATACTCTCAATGATCTAGGAAGAGAAGGAAAATACCTCAAATAGTAAAGGCCATATATGACAAACCCACAGCTACCATCATGTTCAACTATGAAAGGTTGAAAGCTTTTCCTTTAACATCAGCAACAAGGCACGGATATCCACTCACACCACTTCTTTGTTGTTTTAACCAGAGAAATTGGGCAAGAAAAAATTAAAAAAAAAAAAAAGACATCATGCTGAAAAGAAAGAGGTACAATTAGCTTTGTTTGTAGACAACGTGCTCTTAAATATAGAAAATCACGAAGACTCCTTTAAAAAATCTCTGAGAACTAATAAATAAATTCAGTAAATTTACAGGATACAAAATCAGCATACGGATATAAAAAATACTCTAAGAACTAATAAAGAATTCAGTAAAGTTACAGGATACAAAAATCAACATACGAAAAAACAGCTGCATTTCTCTACATTAACGACAAACTAAAAAGAAAATTAGGAAAACAACCCCATTTACAATAGGACACAAAGAATAAAATTCTTTGGAATAAACTTAGCTAAGGCAGTGAAAGAACTGTACACTGAAAACTGCAAAATGTTGAAGAAAGAAATTAAATAAGACGCAAACAAATTGAAAAGCTTCCCTTGTTCACAGATTGGAAGATTTAATATTGTTAAAAAGTCATGCTACTCAAAGCCATTCATTGTAATCTTTATCAAAAGTCCAGTAGCATTTTTTGAAGAAATAGAAAAAAAAATCTGAAAATTCATATGGAATCACAAAAGACTGAATAGCTAAAGCAATCTAAGGGAAAAAAAAGAACAAAGATGGAGGCATTCCACTTCCTGGTTTCAAAATATATAACAAAAACAAAAGTAATCAAAACATTGTGGTATAGGCATATCAAGACAGATACGTGATCAAGGGAACAAAATACAAAGGCCAGAAATAAACTAGTGCATATACATTCAACTGATCTTTGACAAAGGTATGAAGAATACACAATGAGGCAAGCATAATATCTTCAACAAATGGTATTAGGAAAACTGGATATCCACATGCAAAAAAAATGAAATTTGACCCATACATAAAAATCAACTCAAAATGGATTAAAAGCTTAAATGTACCACTTCAAATGGTGAAAGTCCTAGAATAAAACATAAGGGAAACTTCATGACATTGACTCGGGCAATGATTTAATGGCTATGCAACATAATGAATCACAGACAAGTGGGACTCCGCCAAACTAAATAGCTTTTGCACAAGCAAAGAAACATAAGCAGAGTGAAAAGGTAACCTACAGAATGGGAGAAAATATTTATACATCATGTATTGATAAGGGGTGAATCTCTAAAATATATAAGGAACTCTACAACTCAGTAGTAAAATAAACTAATAATCCAGTTTAAAAATGGGCTAAGTGCTTGAATAGACACTTCTTCAAAGAAGACTTAACAAATAGCCAGCATGTATATGAAAAATGGTTGATGTCACTAATAATCAGAGAAATGCAAATCAAAACCAAAGTGAGATACCACCTCACACTTGTTACAATGGCTATTATACAGAAAAACAAAAGACAGAAATGATGAAGATGTGGAGAAACTGATTCCCTTGTATATTGTTGGTAGGAGTACAAAAGGGTGCAGCCACTATGGAAAACATTAGGGTGGTTTCACAAAACATTAAACCTAGAACTACCATGTGATTCAGTAATTTCACTTCTGGGTATTTATCCAAAACAAGTGAAACCTGGATTTGTTTGATCAGCAAATGCTGCGAGATTCCATTTATATGAGGTATCTAAAATAGTCAAAAATGATAGAAGCAGAGAGCAGGAACAATAGTCAATAGTCAATAATCAATACAGAGAGCAGGAATAATAGCCAAGGGGAGGTCGGAGGGAATAGGAAACTGTAAGTGGATTTAATGCTTCAGTAATACACTGGAGTAAGTTCTAGAGATCTACTCTACAATATTGTACCTATTCTTAACAATATTTCATTGTACACTTAAAAATCTTTTAGGGGGTAAAACATATTTGTATTTGTCACAATAAGATAAAACGTAAAATGAAAAACTGAATAAAATTTCCCAGTATGCATGATATATTTTCTTTTGCATAATTTTACTTTTGTATTTTTCTAGAAAATTATGTATAGTATCAAAATTTTCAAATTTACTAATACAGAATTGGACAAATGCTCTCATATTTTTATGTTTGTCTCTATTATTTGGTTTTAAATTTTTCTCCATTGGATTTGACAGAGACGTCTTTTTTGTTTTTTAAGCTTTAGCTTGTGTGTTCATCAATATCGTTTTTTATATTCTTGGTTATTTTTGTTTTATCCCTGTTAATTCTTCTTTCTGTTTTTCATAGGTTTATTAGGCGTAGCATATTCAATTATGGTTTTATTTTTCTTATTTACTATTAGTATTCTTATTTACTATTAATATTATTCAGGCAATTAACAATATCAGTGACTAACTTACATTGAGTGCTTACAATGTGACAGGTACTGTGCTAAGAGACTTTCATATCTTCTCATTATTTCTCACAATACTCCATTTATCAGATGAGAAAACTGTTGTTTGAGGTGTTCAATGACACAGGGCTAATAAATGGCAGAGGTGGTATTTGAAACTCAATCTGTGACTGAAAAGTTAATAATCATAGAACTGTAATAAAATTGAAAGGTTAAAAATAATATGAAGGACATAAAAATAAATTAGAAAGTGTAACTCCCGAAAAAACTACACTGCAGTGCAATTCACAATGAACATAAAGCTGACATGGACATTATGAGAAG
This sequence comes from Rhinolophus ferrumequinum, assembly GCF_004115265.2. Classification (NCBI taxonomy): domain Eukaryota; kingdom Metazoa; phylum Chordata; class Mammalia; order Chiroptera; family Rhinolophidae; genus Rhinolophus; species Rhinolophus ferrumequinum. The sequence goes on along the minus strand of NC_046310.1, from coordinate 8,276,740 downwards.
AGTATCTAAAATTTTAAGCAAAAACTATTAGAAATACAAGTAGATATTTTTAGGAAATAAAATAACTTAGAGATTTTAACATATTTATTTCCTCAAATGTTAATAAAGTAAGGTAAAAAGTTGGAAGAGTAAATGTATTACAATACACACTATGACGTTTAGAAATTAATCAGAATAAATCAATTGAAATAAACATATTTCAATATATATACTTACTGATACTAAAAACTCCTTTTCCAATGTGACAAAATTTACAAATATATTATGAGAGAAAACTTGTATAAGTTACAAAAGCCAGATGATTTAAAGACCACATTCTCTGATCATAATGAGTAAGATCAGAAATGAATAACAAAGATGTAAACAAATTTAACAACTTTTAAAATACTCTTAAATTACCTCTATAAAAGGGATAAAACTAAGAGCTGACTTCTCAACACAAACAATGAAAGCCAGAAGACAATGTATTGTCATTGCTGAAGTATTGAAAGCATGTAAATGGCAAAACAAAATTCTGTAATCATCAAAAATAACCTTCAAAATGAAGGATGGAATAAAGACATTTTCTAATTAATAAATTTAAGATTTTTTTTTTTCCTATTAGAGTTACACTTAAAATAGAACTAAAGAAATCCTACAACCAGGAGGAAAACAAGTTGGGGGCAGAGGAGTGTGGGCGGTGATGCAGGAAAGAATATAAAGAAACATGAAAATGAATGGGTGCTTAAATGAGTACCTAGAGTACCAAATGATAAAAATATTTTTGTAACATTTATATTGAATAAATTAATTGAATGACAAAAGTAAAACAAAAATTTGAATGGGATAAATGAAGCTAAAGAGTTTGTCACTATCTAACTGAAAAAAAAACTATTAGTTTATATTTGTCTAAGAAATCAGGAATCAATATTGTCATCTTATTTTGGTGACAGTTGCATGAAAATCATGTGGCCAACATGTGTGATTGATGGAAATCTAGTGACTGGCAAGTGATGGTCGCATGAAAATCACGTGGCCAGACCGTGACAGGTGTGAAAATCACATGGCCAGCAAGTGACAATCGCGTAAAAATCGTTTTTTCCCTCTTTATGCTCTTGGCTTCCTCTACATTGTCTACAAAATAAAACAGAGTCTTGAGCGTGGCGGACGAAGACGGTCAGGTCATGGTTGCCCCTCGAACAACGTGGGTTTGAGCTGTACTGGTCAATTCACCTGTGGATGCTTTTCAGTGACTACAGTAGGCCCTTCCTATTTGCAGGTTTTGCATGGGTGGATTCACAGGGGGAAAATAGTAATGCCCTTCCCAGCTGCAGTTTCCCAGCTGCGGACGTTGCATAGTTTTCCATCCACGGCTGTTTAAATCTGTGCATGTGAAGGGCTGACGCAGGTGTGCAAAGATCTGCGCATCCTTGTGACTGCTCCACGGTCTGGGGCGCCCCTAACCTCCCTTTGTTCAAGGTAAACTGTCCTCCCACCTCCACCTTCCCAAGCTTCTGTCCTCCCCACTCCCACCCTCCCACCCCCTCTCTGCTCTGGCCACCGTGAGACCCACGCACTTTCCGTCCCCACCACGTCCTCTCCGGCCCCACGCCTGTGCTGCATGTGCGCGGCCTGTCTGCCCTCTGCTCTTCTGGCCACGCTACATCTGACCAAGCGATGCCACGTGTTCCTTTTCGAGACAAGTGCAGATACCACTAACTCTGGAAAACGTTGTCGATGCTTTCAGGACACTGCAGCCAGTTTCTGTTGTAGCATCAATCTCGCAACCTCTTAAAGACAAGTGCTGCGTGTTCTTCATTGTAGTAGTGCCATGTCCTGGGACAGTGTCTCTGTTAGTATTCTAGAGCTGCTACAACCAATGAACACAACCTTGGTGGCTTGACACAACAGAAATTAATTCTCTGACGGTTTCAGAAGCTGGAAGTCTGAAATCAAGGTGTCAGCAGGGCCGTGCTTCCTCAGAGGGGCTGGAGAGAATCCTTTCTTGCCATTCCCAGCTTTTTGGTGGTTTATGGTGTTTTTGGCTTATGGTCACATAGCACCAATTTTTATCTTCGTTTTCACATGGGCTTCTCTGTTTCTGTCTGTGTCATCATGTAAATGATTGGATTAGGGCCTGCCCTATATCAAGATGGTCTCATGTTGAGTCTCAGTGAATTACATCGGCAAAGACCCTATTTCCAAATAATGTCCCATTCTGAGGTTCTAGGTGGACCTGATTGGGGAGGGCACAGTTTAAGCCACTGAAGTCTCTAAAAAATAATTCAGTAAATGCTTCTTGATTATTTGGTGGGAGGTAGGCAGGATGAATGAAAGGACCTATCCAAAATATGTAAAGCATTCTTTCACTTCACGATAAGGCAACCAATCTGATTTTTAAAACTATCCTTATTTCCTTTAAAAAATTTTTATTTTAAAAAAGTTTTAGGTTTACCACAAAATTGAAAGGGAGGCGCAGAGATTTCAAATATACCTTCTGCCACCACACGTGCATAGACTGCTCCATTACCAACGTCACTCATTTCTCACCAGGATGCCTCTTCCTTCCTTCCTTCCTTCCTTCCTTCCTTCCTTCCTTCCTTCCTTCCTTCCTTCCCTTCCTTGCTTCCTTCCTTCCTTCCTTTCCTTCCTTCCCTTCCTTCCTTCCTTCCTTCCTTGCTTCCTTCCTTCCTTTCCTTCCTTCCCTTCCTTCCTTGCTTCCTTTCCTTCCGCTTTCTTCCTTCCTTCCTTCCCTTCCTTCCTTCCTTCCTTCCTTCCTTCCTTCCTTCCTTCCCTTCCTTCCTTGCTTCTTTCCTTCCTTCCTTCCCTCCTTCCTTCCTTCCTTCCTTTCCTTCCTTCCCTTCCTTCCTTGCTTCCTTTCCTTTCCCTTCCTTCCTTCCTTCCTTCTTTTCTTCCTTCCTTCCTTCCTTCTTTCTTTCTTTTCCTTCCTTCCCTTCCTTCCTTGTTTCCTTTCCTTTCCCTTTCTTCCTTTCTTCCTTTCTTTCATCAACAATTAGCCTACATTGATAGGTTTATTGTTATAATCAACCAAAGTCTCGAAGTTTATTTTACAGTTCACTCTTGGTGATATACATTCTGTAGTATGGAAAAATGTCTAACGACTTGTATCCATAATTATAATAGTATGCACAGTATTTCCACAGCCCTAAAAATCCCCTGCGCTCTGCCTATTCAGCTCTCCCCTCTTGCTACTCCCCATTGAAATCCTGGCAACCACTAACCTTTCCACTGTCTTCATAGTCCTGCCTTTTCCAGAATGTCATGTAGTTGGAATCATATATAGCCTTTTCAGATTGGCTTTTTTTCACTTAGTAATATGCATTTAGTATTCCTAAATGTCTTTTCATGGCTTGATAGTTCAGTTCCTTTTAGCACTGTATAATATTCCATCGTCTGGTTGTACCAAAGTTTGTTTACCCATCACCGACTGAAGGACGTCTTGGTTGCTTCCAGTTTGGCAGTTATGAATAAAGCTGCTCTAAACATTCGTAAGCAGATTTTTGTGTGCGCATGAGTTTTCACCTCATTTGGTTAAATACCCAGGAGCACGATGGATGAATCATATGATAAAGTATGCTTCGTTTTATAAGAAACAGCCAACTGTCTTCCAAAGAGGATGCACCATTTTGCATTCCCATAGGTCAGTAGCATTAGGTGCTGTCGGTGTTTTGCAGATTTTGGCTATTCTAATAGGTGTGTAGTGATATCTCATTGTTGTTCTAATTTGTATTTCCCTAACAACATATAATACGGAGAACCTTTTTATACACTTATTTGCCATCTGTATATTTTCTTTGGTGAGGTGTTTGTTGTGGTCTTTGATCCATGTTTTAATAAGGTGGTTTGTTTTCTTACTGTTGAGTTTTGAGAATTATTTATACTCGTATATTTTAGAGAAGTCTTTGATCAAATGTGTCTTTTGCAAATATTTTCTCACTGTCTGTGGCTTGTCTTCTCATTTTCTTGATACTATCTTTGCAGAGCAAAAGTTTTTTAATTTTAATGGAGTCCAATTTATCAGCTATTTCTGTCATGGATCATGTCTTTGGTGTTGTACTTAAGAGGCATCACCATACCTAAAATAATCTTGGTTTTCTCCTATTTTTCTTCAAGGAGTTTTATTTTTTGTGTGTGTGTGTTTTACATTTGTGTCTGTGATCCATTTTGAGTTAATTTTTGTGAAGGCTATCATGTCTGTGTCTCGATTTATTGTTTGTTTATGCATTTTTGTGGTTGTAGTTGAGCATTTTATATGATTCTGTTTTCCATTCTTTCTTAACATAGCAGTTATACCTCTTTTTTATTAACCTCTTTTAGTAGTTGCCCTAGAGGTTGCAATACATTTATTACTAATCCAAGTCATGTTTCAAATAACACTATACCAGTGTACAGGTAGTATAAGTATCCTCCGTTAGCAAGATACTCCTAACTCCTTCCTCCTGTCTCTTGTATGGTTACATTATTCATTTCACTTATCCATAAGCATACATAAGCATTTACATATGCGTAAGTATATGTAACTCACATATATAATCATTTCAAATATATAATTTGAAACATATATAATCAAATGCACTGTTGTATTCTTATTTTGAAAAAGTGTTATCTGTTAGATTAGTTAGGAATAAGGAAGATAAAAGTTTTTATTTCACTTTGACTTATTCCTTCTTTAGTGCTCTTCCTGTCTTTACATAGTTCTGAGTTTCTGATCTATATTCTTTTTCTTCTTTCTAAAGAAATTCTTTTTAATATTTCTAACAAGGCAAGTCTATTGCCAACACACTCACTCATTGTTTGTTGGTCTGAGAGAGACTTTATTTTGCCTTTACTTTTGAAACATAATTTTACCAAATACAGAATTCTAGGTCTTTGTTTTTTCTCTCAACAGTGTAAATATTTTAATCCATTCTCGTCTTGCTTTCAAGGTTTCTGAAGAGACGTTGGATGTAATTCTTATCTTTGTTCCTCTATAAGTTAGGCGTTTTCCCCTTTTAGAATTTTTTGTTTGTTTGTTTTTGCTTTATCTTTGATTTTCTGTAGTCAAGCTCCTGCAAAGGAAATCTCACAAAATTGTGGGGGCCCCTTTCTAACTAGACCCTCCCCCCACAGTTTTCAGCTCTCAGTCTTGTGCATGCTGAACCTCCGTCAGATTGTCTATTATAGTTCTGGTTTTTCTACGCCAGCACTGTTTTCCGTGGAGCCCTGTGCTTGTGAGTCACTGCTCCTGGAGCTGAGACTTCCTGGATTGGCCTGCCTGTCCCTCCAGTCTTCCGGGCAGCCATTTGCCTGTGTCTTCCCCTTAGGATCTAAGAAGAGTTGCTGATTCTGTAGTCTTTTCAGCTTCATACTTGTTAGACGGTGTGGCAACTTCTAAGCCCTTCACCTGTGAAATCGAGTGTTTAAAATGTTGACAAGAAAAAAAAAAAAAAGAAAAACAGGAAAGGTCATTGGCCAATCATAGGTTTTTCTCCATTGGTTATTAAGACTGTTTTGCATGGTTTCGCTTGCATGGCGGCTGCTTACAGTTCCACACTACCGTGCCTACAGTATACTAACTTCTGGTTTGTAAAAACTTATTAAAAATGCACCAGTTGCTGGGTTTAACTCTTTGATATTAGCTTTCCAGCTAGTGAAAGTGCCTGCTATGTAAATAAAAAAAATAAAAATAAAAAGCAATCCCAGCTTTACGTGTACTTAGCGTTCTGATTTTCCTTTGTCATTCCAGTGTGAGCGCTGCTTACCCCTTTATAATGACAAGCCTTTCCGCCACGGTGATCAAGTCCATGCTTTCAGTTGTAAACCTTGTCAATGCAATGGGCATGCCAGCAGCTGCCACTACGACATCTCAGTGGACCCATTTCCATCTGAGCACCACAGAGGGGGTGGAGGAGTCTGTGACGACTGTAAGCACCACACAACAGGTAACTGGCAAATGACACAACGTAAACAAAGGCTGAACTGGCTTCGGAGGCCCCTGTCCTTCTGTAGACAATGTATGTCATTTTACATTAGGTGATTACATGTCATTTAACAAAAGTGCTTTCTTACTGTTACGTTTGAAACCCAAAGCTGGTTCATCAAATCTTCATAATCTCCAATAATTAGATAGTTTGCAGAAATAGTACTCTAGTCCTAGATTATATCTTTTCAAACAAGTTTTTTTTTTTTAATTCACAGCATTTGAATAAATTATATTTGGATAACTCAGGAATTATTAGTTTAAATACATACATATATATATATATATATATATATATATATATATATATATTCTTAAAATAAGTTTTCTCGTGTGACCCTCATCTTCTATTATGTCTGAATTCTCATGTGGAGATATTTATATTTATTCTAATTTGGCGTGGACTCTGGTAGCCTGGAACGACTCTTTTTCAAAATGTTCACTAAACGCAGAAGATGATTATCAAAATCTTGTTCTAAAATCATCCAGCATTTTGGCTAGTCATTGAAACATAGTATTTTCTAAAGGACTAGTATGTCAAGAGCAGAAGTAGGCAATCTTTGACTTTGTCAAATATAATGGCCCAGGTCTGATGGGTTTAAAAGTGTGCTACTCTGAAGACTGAATGAATTTATTAGATAATTACTGATGACCTAAAATGTCACACAAGAACTTGGCTAGGTGCTGGAAATATAAAGATTAACAAGATAATGAATATTCCTGTCTGTGTATGGATTCTTACATAGTGGGAAAGGCTCACAATTGAGGGAACAATTACAAAATTGTGCGATGAGTGCCAAGAGAGGGTAAGTACAGTAGCAGTCAACCAGGTGAAGGAGTGAAAGGAAGGACAGTCGAGGGAGGGGGTAAACAAAGGTTTTCAGTAAGAGAAACAGTTGTACAACGGCCCAGAGGAGCAAAAAACATGGCCCCCTTGGAGAAGTGATGGAAGGACAAATGGCTGATGGTAAGAAAGGTCTTAGAAATGAAGGCAGGGTCCAGATTGTAGAGGGCTTTATAAACTGTGATAAAGAGTTTGGCTTCTCTCCTAAGGTTAATGAAACGCCACTTGAGGGATTTATACAGGAACGGGATATGATAAATTCTGTGTTTTTATAAGACCCGTCTGGTCATAAAGTGCGAAAGCACCGGCGAGGGTGAGAAGTAGTTTCAGTGAGTAGGATACTGCTGCATCCCAGTGAGGAGTGATGCTGGAGTCCACTCACGGTTGTGTGAACAGAGAGAAGTGGGTCCAAGAGATGTGTAGCGTGGAAAGTGACAGTATTTTCTGAGCAAGGTATAGGGTGTAGGGAAGGGAAGGAAGAACATTGGGTCAAGACTCTTGCCTAACAGTCTGGTTTGAGCAGCCGGGTCGACGTTGGTGTCAGCCATTGAGACAGGAAACACAGGTGGATCGAGCTTAGCGAGAAGGTGGCCACTTGCATTTTGGATATTTTCACTGTGTCTTTCCAAGAGGCATAGGAGAAACTCTCATGGGCAGTTGGAAACACAATTCTGCAGCCCCTTTCTTAAGGAAAGCCTTTTGTGATGCCTCAGAAAAGATCAGCATCGTCAGTGCACTTTAGTGGCACCTTATGTTTATCACAGTTTATAAATGTGTATTCTTGTCATTAATTAAGATCCATCTTACCCATCGGATGACAGGCAAGCTGTGTGAGAAGGGTGTAGTGTGTATTTTACTCACCACTGTATCCTCAGCACTTGGCCCAGTATTTGGAACATGGTAATCACCCAATAAATATTCATTGAATGACCGAGAAGATATTTCTAGATTGAAGATACAAAGCTGGGAGTCATCAGCATATGTAAATGGAAATATTCTAGAAATACTGTAAATCCATTTAATTTTTAATTAGTCCATGGCCCATATCCATCAGAATGTGAGCTTTTACTTGATTAAGTTATTTCCATAGTCCTCTACTACTGGGCCAATTTCAGGAATATTTGAACAGAATGCATAATGTTTAAAGGAGAAATTCATCACCTCGAGTTGTATTTCTGCTTATTTCTGTGGTCCGATATGCTACTCATATTTACTTTAAAAACTGCCTGTATGTTGGGTTATTTTCTTGTCTGAAACCGTAAAGGAAAAATTTCTAGTTAGTAAATTGTAAACTATAGGAATTACCTGATATTTCTGATATGTCAGCCTAGTCTAACATTTAACATGAAATGTATTTGATATATCTAAATATAATAAATTTCTATTGCTATTTGCAATGAAAAATAATGACCCTAAGTACTCACAGAAGCATTACCTTTGAATCGTGTTAACTATACTGTAATTATTTTAAGAGCTGTCTCCTATTTTACAATATTTAGTTCCGGAAAAAAAATATTTCAGGAATAATAATACATACCTAGCTGCTTTTACCTAGACTGTTATCATCTACCACACCTATAGAAATTTCTCCTATTTGATTTCGATTCAGCCCCTGGCCCTGGAAATTAAAGTTTTCAGTGTAGAAAGGAACTCTTTGAAAACGTATGGGCCCCTGCGAAGCGCAGCCTTTTAGAAATGTGGTATTATATAACAGATGGGGGTTTAATGAAGTAAAGCACAGTTTGTAACAGGTTCATTGTTTCATATGCTCTGGATCACTAAATTGGCAGGTAGAGATGAAAGGTGCATTAAAATGGGCTTCCCGAAAATTATAGAATTCCCTCAAAGGAATACAGTCTTGAATGCTGAGTTATGCAGACAATTCTAATGACTTGGGAGTCATAACGCATAACCTTTCCCTGATGCAGGAAGGAACTGTGAGCTGTGTGAGGACTACTTTTTCCGACCAGTGGGAGCAGACCCTTCAGCCGTCGATGTTTGCAAATCCTGTGATTGTGAGAAAGGAGGCACCAGAAACGCGAGCCTCCTTTGTGATCAGGTGAGTGTTCAGTATCGAAGGGAAAGAATTGCTCTCTTTCAGAAACTAATTTGGGGGACATTCTACTAGTGAAATTGAGGACTATGCGTATCAGGATGTCTTGTGTGTATGTTTGCATTTCAAAGGTATGGCTGCTTTCGGAGTGTTCCTGGCAGCTTAACATGAACTATAAGCCTTCTTTCTCTACTCTCTTTTGCAGAGAAGGAAGGCTCATTTTTGTTGTAATGTTACCAATGTCAAAAAAAATGGGGGTCTGAAGTAAACTGGGAAGTAAATTGAGTATATGTCTTGGGACTGTTGGAGAACTAAATTTAATAAATGATATTAATTAAACAATAATTTTTTCTCCCTAATTCCATAGAAGATAGTACAACAAAAGTCATTTAGACATAGATCCAAATGGAAATTATGATAGTCCTGCTTCTAAATTTCTTATTCCACCCTTCTCTCTATCTTAACAGTACAATGAATATTTATAATTTTATACACTGGTATTACAACATCACAGAACTTGATGTATGACCTACATGAACACAGATTGTAACTAACCTGGGTTGATATACCCTACCTCAACCCAAAGAATGGGAGACAATATTTGCAAAGTGCATGTCCAGTGAGACTCATCTCCAGTGCATACAAAGGACCTTTATATCGACTTTATAAGTCGATAACAAAAAAAGACAACCCACTGAAAAATGACTAAAGGATCTAAGTAGATAGATCTCCAAGGGCAATACACAAATGGCCAATAAGCATATGAAAAGATGCTCCACGTTATTAGTCTTCAGAAAAGTGCAAATCAAAACCACAGTGAGACACCATTTCACACTCACTGGCATGGCTGTCATTAAAAGGACCGATAATCGCAAGCATTAATGAGGCTGTGGAGGTAATTGGAATTCCCGTGCACTGCTGGTGAGAATGTAAAACGTGCACCCACTTTTATAGACAGAGACCAATCTGGTGTTTTGCAGCATATTAAATGTAGAGTTATCGTATGACCCAGCACTTTCACTCCCAGGTATAGATATACCCAAGCGAAACGAAAACATCTATCGTCACACAGTCTCATTCATGAACATTCATAGCTCCAATTATTCATAACAGCCTGTAGAAGAACCCAATGTCAATCAACTGATGAGTGGACAAATCAAATGTAGTTTATCCACTCAATGGAATATTGTTCAACAGTAAGAAGAAAGGAAATAATGACACACTTTAACCTGTATTTTGATCTCAGGAGTGGGGATAAGGGAAGGGAAAAGAGAAATACATTTTTTTTTTTTTTAGATGCTTCTGTAGCTTGGTATTTTCCATGTGCAAAAATCTAGTTTAACAATACCTAAAAGAAAAAACATACTTTAAAATGTTAACATTTTTTTCTTTGTTTTAAAAATATGTTTTCTTTTTACTTTTGTTCTTCCTAATTTGCTTTGTTGATAATTTTATAGTAGGGAAAAATAAAATTGTCCTGATACGTAGCCAGAGAGCTCTGTAAAGGAATCTGAATACAAATACAGTGATAGAAGTGTTTCCTGAATTTAAAACCTCCATGTTCTCTAAATCACATTCACATTTTACCTTAGTTTTTATTATTTTCTTGTGCTCCAAGTACGGACACAAAGGAGATGACACAGAGATTATTATTACATGTGAAAATATAATGTCAGGTACACCTTGCCTAAATGATGTTATAGAAGACTTCTAAAAATGTTTATTGTCATTTTTCAATGGGATAACACAATACATGCTAAAAAAGTTGTCAACAATGTCAGAATTATAAACTGTAAAATTGAATTCAAGGACATTTTTAAAATTCATGAAATGACAATCCTTAATAATATTAGGGAGCATACAAGAAAATTAGGCAGTAGTTCAAGTCTCATTTCGTTATAATAACTTAGGAATCGAGCCAGCTCCAAATGGCCTGAGTGACTATGTGGTGCAGTCTGTGTTCTGGAAGGAACTTTCCCTTTGGCAGGTGTCATTTGAAACTCAATCCAATCTCATAAACTACAGCATGTTTGCCTTATTCTTCCATAAGAAATGTTGTAACGCTTCCTCATGTGACTGCCAAGATCTGGGGAATGGCATGAAGTAATGCTCTGAGTCACTACATCCTAAAAATACAGATGCCAACGTCAAGACACATGGAACATCTAAAACACAAGGATGCTGTTGGTATGAATAGGAGAGGAGAAGATGGGGAAGAATCATATTCTGGTGGTGGAGTCCTTCATATAGAGTCCTAGGTCATTAGGGCTGCCGTGGGTGAGTGTTAGGACATCCATATATACCTTTAACTTGTGTGTAGGAGTGTATCCGTGCATTTTTTGGGTTGGTTTATTTATGTGTCTTTGAGGGAGAGATTTCAGTGCTTTCATCAGACCCAAAAGGTGGACATGATCCAAAAAAATATTAATATTTACTGCAGTGGGGATAATAAGTCTATTTCTTTTAAGAACAGCCTCACCTGCTAGCCTTGGCAGATACATAGAATGTGAGTTTCCCAGGATGCCGTGCACTTCCTTCTTGTATCCTTTGAACTCTTTGACTTCGGTCCTGAGTTGGAGGATGGCCATTCTCTTTTCCTCAGCTAGTGTGACTTAAGTCCAGAACAAGATAGAGGCCCAGGCCTGAAGAATGCTTTGAAAGGAGTATTCTGAAATCTCTGGAGAAGGGCCTGTGAACTCATAGCTACAGCTCACAGATGTGGACATCCTAGTGAGCTCTACTCCAAGGTGGGAGACCATTGTCTGGCTCCAGCCTGCCTTTTTACTGACCTTTTCTCCATATGTGTGCCTGTGTTCCTGGAGAACCTGCTGGAGCCACCTGCACAGGTGGTGCTGACGATGTGAGGAGCCTTAAGAGAAAGTTCGTAGCATACGGCTTGTCTCACGTAGCGCGCGTTCAAGCTATGTTGTCTGGATGCTTTTCTGTTTGGGGTTTTCTCCAGGCCCCCTGCCTTCTCTCTCTCTCTCTCTGTTACTTGGCTGTCTTCTTGGTTCTAGCTGAGGAAACCATGAGGGTGAAGCCATCCCAGTCAACACTTAGGCGATCAGCCAGCGCAGTGCATCTCAAATCTTTAATGTGCATGTGAATATCTCAGATATCCTTTTAAAAAGCAGATTCTGATTCAGAAGCCTGGAGCGGGGACTGAGATCCTGCCCTTGTGAAAGTTCTCAGGTGGTGCCGTTGCTGCTGGTTGGTCAGTGGACCACACTTCAACAGCGAAGTTGCTGGAACACTGTCTATCAAAGATGCATAGGTAAAAGAAGCAGCAAGCAGAGGGGAAGGTGGGAGAGAGGTTGTGGAGAGTGGGTCCTTATGCACACATGTGTACACTAGGTGAGGAGTGGGCTCGCTCTGTTTGATCTTCTGAATCCCATGTTAAAATCAAATGGTGTCCGAAGTTTTCCACACCAGTGAGCCTCTGTTAAATCACAGTGGAATTGTACCCAAAGCTGTGTCCTCAAAAGTAGAGGACCTTGACCTAAGCTATTTTCTTTAAAAAATGAAAAGAAAAAAAAAAAAACAGTAAATAAAAGAATCTGAAAGTTGGCTGAAAACTGAAAATATAGTTGTAATTATATAAAAAGAAAGAAGAATGGTTGATTGTGATGCTCGATAAGGCATCGATAGACTGCTGCGATAGAGCCAGAACAGAGAGAAATGATTAAGAGGCATTAAAAATAGATTAATAAGGCAGGAGACTAGGTGCTGAAATGAATTAGATGGAATGGAAAGGCATCAATGGAGGAAGTATATCCAGGTCTGACCCATGGAAGATGGAATCATAAGGAATTAGGAGCCTACTCATGAAAATTGATTGTTCCGCCAGAGTGATAATTTTCCGGAAAATACGTTAAAAAATGGAGCAGAATATACTTTCTCTGCATAATGCACCATTTCCTGCAGTTCATCAATGCTTTTTCATCTGCTCAGACGAGGTATTTGTCATTAATTACCACAACATGTCCAAAAGGCACTGTGTGAGTTTGGCAGAAACATTTCGCCTTGTATTTTGTGTTACCCAAACATTAAAGTGTACAAATAGATACAACGCACAAGTTTGTTCAGCCTATGAGAAGCTTTAGCCCAAATCGTGTGATGTACAAATATTGACCATAAGCCTTAAGATGGTGAAGGATATGAAAGGTGGGGAGCTCAACTAGAGCTTAAAGAAAGACCTGAAGATTTGGGCGTTAGTCATGTGGTCTCTCCTGCAGAGACGTGAGGCGAGACGAGTGGTAACATTTCTCTTGCAGCTGATGAGCTGAGTGATAACTGACTCACCTGACAATGCAGAGGGCCAGCTATAAAGGAACAAAGGTGCTGGGGTGCAAATTGGAAAAGAAGGGGAAAATGGACCTTAGCTTGATAGAAAGGCTCGTACTGAAGGGTGTATCCAAGAACCACGGTTATGACCAACTTAGGTTGGTGCAAAAGTAATTGCGGTTTAAAAGGTTAAAAATTGCAAAAACTGCAATTACTTTTGCACCGACCTGATACCTGGACATAAAATGGATGCCACTGTCACTGAGGTGAGGGTCCCAAACTCTAAGTCGAGTTCCACGTGTTTGGACACATCTGGCTTCTCCTCGGGAATGAGTTCACCCCAAGGCCCAGGGTGTGCAAAATTGGGCAGCTATTAATATCTCAGGCATTTAAGGCTAGATTCAACAGTGAGAATAGCATTGGCAGGGCTGTTAAGTATCAACTGAATGTTGATTTCACTAATATGTGTCACACAGTGTGATACAAGGCCCATTGCATTGCTACTGAAATCTAAACAGATGTAACAGATAGATCCCCAAATGTCCAATGGCCTAAACAATCTCGGAGTTAATTTCTTGTTTGCATAACCCCTCCAGGGCAGCTGTTCCTGGTTGCTGGGTGGCTCTCCTTCTTATGACAGCTCAGGGACACAGCTTTCTTCCATTGCCTGGCTCTGCCTTCCCCTAGGAAAGGAAAGACAGTGCAGAGAAACAACTCCCACCTTTTAAAAGTCTTGGTCCAAAACAGGCACACATCTCTTCTGCTGTCAGTGCTGTTGGTGAGAGCTAGTCACGTGGCAACACTACCTACATGGCGGTCTGGGAAAATGTAGTCCGTCTGAGTAGCCACTTCCTAGCTACACTGTGTACCATGGAAGAGGAGAGTGGATGTTGATGGAGAGCCAGGAGTCTCTGCTCAATACCCACGTGACAGAAAGTAGCCCGAGAGTGAAAAGGATGTTCTCTTCTACTACAGAAGAGACTGCTTCTGTTTAACGAGAAGCCCTGAGGATAGAGTATCTCATTGGTATCTCGGGGTTACCTGACCATTCATATTGGTGGCAGTGCCTGCTTGGGGCTGGACCCTGTATAGTGGCACAGGCGCCCATGGAAGATGCTTTGTACAACTGTATCAGCACATGCCAGAAAAAAAGGAATAGGATGTGGGTGGGGGAAGAGCCAGCTTACATGCAAGGTGAAAATGCTTGTTCATGACCACATGTGAGAGAGGCCCCAGGGACAAGCAAATGAGAGAATAACCACTGCCCTCCAAGTGCTCCCAGACGGACAGGGGGGCAAGCAAAGAGAGACCATAGCATTGAGGATGCTTAGGGATCTTAGATTTTGAAGGCTTTTGGAAATGAGTATTTTAAGAGTTTTACCAAGAGCAGCCAGCATTGAAAGTTGAGGGAGGGAGGGAAAAAGGGAGGGCAAGAGAGAGAGAGAGAGAAAGAGAGAGAGAGAGAGAGACAGACAGACAGAGAGAGAGACAGAGAGAGATGGAAATACGCTATACCTGTATCATATGATATGGGTGTAGTGAGTTTTAAAATCTAGTCAGTGCATCATAGCGACCCTTCATATGTGCTTTGTGATGATGCTTGTTTATTCAGAGTGTAGCCGGCCTCCTTCCTCCTTTGTCAGCCAAACCAACATGCTGATCATTTCTGGAGGCAGGTGCACTGCTGGTATCAAGGGCGAGTCAGTGGCAAGGACACTGGGCGCCATGCTCTGCAGGACTGGGGGACAGTTAAGCTCCTTGCGCGCTGAAAGACTGGTCTCCACCTTGACCCGCCCACGTGCGGTTTGGGTGCCATGTCCGGGAGTGCCACGTTTTGAAATGTGTGAGACAGATTGGCAGGTGGATGGCATACTGCTAAAAAGACAGGAGGATAAACTCGACGGTAAGATTCTTAACACGTTCTGTTTGTTTCGCATTTGTCATGTGCAAAGGATTATGACAAGCACTTTCAGTCAGTGAAGCCCTTACCGGTTAGGCGCAGTTATTCCCTTACCACGATATTGCTAGGGACACTGAGCCTCTGAGAAAGTAGGTGACACTTCCGAGATCATGCCACTAACAGCCGGTTGGAGCAGAGATTCTAAACTTACATCCTTTGTTTCCAAAGCCCAGAGTGAAATAACGTTAGAGATGCTGAGTCTTACATGCGTGTCCCACAGCAGATTGTTGCACTGGATATTTATGTACACTCTCCAAAGGTGGGAAGGACACAGCCATTTGCCTTGGGCTCATTATACCACATCCTATGAATTTAATCCTAACGACTAAAAAATTTCCTAAATATTGAGTAACTAACAATGTGCGCATAATTGAGTCGTAAATTTATTTCTTGGAACCAATACGATTCTCGAATAGAGTCCTGCGTGATGATGAAGAGCTCATGTAGCTCCCTTAGTGGTTGCTTTTACCAAAGATTCAGCTTATTATCTCCCACATAAACTAATGTCAATATTTTGTAGTGGCACCTCTTAAAAGCCTGATTTTAGTTTCTTTATCACGTTTTTATCATGTTGGATACACATCTTCCTCTCTTAGTATTTGGAACTTATGCTTTCACTGGCTCAGTAAACTAACACTATAGAAAGCAGGCATTCTACTGTGTAATTTCATAGCAACTTTGATTGATTTTACTGAAATGGAACAAGATTGTTAAATCTAACATTAACTTTTCTAAAAGCATATTTCTATACAACATTAGCGATAGACATGGAAGACACATTTATTCATGTTGTGTCTATTTAACATGCTACTATGAGCTCTTTCTTTTTGATAAAGTCAAAATACCATCTTGTTAAAAACTACTACATTAATCTTGTAGCAAATTACAATAAGACCACACTATGGAGTTGTGCCATTCTCGTCACATTTATGAAATGCTCTAATTTAACATGGTAACATATATCACATGCATCCTTTGCAAGTTATAACCTATAATCTCTGACCAAAATAGACCTAGACCAGGAAAAAAAAATCGGGGGTTCGGGGGATGATGCACTATGAAATTATACCCCTTTGAGAGCTAAGCACTGTAATTATGGTACTTTCTCTTCACACTGTTCACGTGTGTAGCCATTGCCGGGCACAGCAGTGTGTGGGGAACATCTTTACACACTGCTCATCTTGAACACTCAAAGACGAGAAAAAATGTATTCCATGCCGACTCTCATTTTTTGTTTGAGCTTCAGGGTGTGACCTTTTGCACACTCCTTGGAGAGTATGGCGGGGAAGTTTGGAAAACAGTTTCTTGGAAATGCCTTTTGGCGAGGGACGGGGAAGGCTATAAAAATATACCAGCCTGACAAATGGTGGGCATTGTAGAAAGGAAAAGACAAGACATCTTGGTTTTCTACCAAGTAGAAGCTTTTCTTCTCCAATGAATATTTTCGACAGGTGAGCAAGATGATAAACAACAGTATCACAAAACACTTAAATGGAAGCAAGTATTATGATGTACATTATTCACCTGGAATTCTCCAACTCGTGACACTTATATGTGGCAAAACGACTGCACCTTCATTTATTTATTTTTGAAGTGGAGTGCGTACCTTACAAAGGTAGCCTGCTACAATGACGTGGACTTTTCTTCTCTAGAGAGGCAGGAGCTTGAAAGAAATCATTGTATCTATACTAGAAATATGTAGTAATTCTCAGGTCCACATCTTAGGGCTGAGCAAGTTCCTAGCTAGGAGAATATACTGTAGATAGATTATGGATAGATAGATAGATGATAGATAGATGATAGATAGATAGATAGATAGATAGATAGATAGATAGATAGATAGATAACATAGATAAGATAAATACGTATTTATTTCTTAAAAGCACCAGTGGTGCTGCACACGCTGAGATGTTTCATGAAAGCTCTTTTTAGGAAGATTGCTAAAACCAGCTAGAATTAACATTCGGTTACTCAGCAGTATGAATAGTGCAATATTGACTCAGTTCAGAATCACCATGTTTATTTGATGCTCAGAGATGGAACCATGAATAATTTGAAGAGAGGCATGGCTGAGGAAAACAGCAGTAAGACCGAGTTCCAAGGAAATCAGCTGACTTATTGTAGTGATGGGATAGGCAGCAAGTACTTAAACACGAATTCTTAAGTATTTTGTGTTCAGGAGAACCACCGACATGCCTTTTTCTAAGTAAGCATTCCTTGATTCAACTGTCAGGGACTTTTAACTCTCTAGGTTGGAGCTGTTTGTGGGTAATCACAGGACTCGTCTTAGAATACACTAAACATATGTTGAATACATATTTGTATATTCAAGTGTTTCAGTATTTAAAACTGGCATGTATGCTTGACTGAGACAGATGTTTTAAAAACAATGTTTTTTTACTTGAAAGGACAGCAGGTTGGATTAAGTATTTTCTAAGAAGGTATTGAAGTCGTCACGTTCCATGAAAAGCAAGTAGACATTGTGAGTTCTATAACTTCTGTAATATTTGATGCTATCTTTGGATGCATTTCAGTGAAGTAACAACTTTAAATAATTCAGTCAGTGAATGGATATTTGGTGGAATAATACTATGTACCAGCCATAGCGCTAGTCGAGGGGTACATAATAGTGAATACAAGACACATCAGGAACTGGTAAATTAAATTTCAGTGTCCCAAAATGTATTGTTGACTATTATTATTTTAAAATCAACTTTGTAAGACTTAACTCTGTCATTGCCAGTGAGAAACCTGTCCTAAGTTCAAAATCGCTGTTTTTAAAAGTGTTTCCTACTTGAACTCTCTCTCCTGCCTGTCCATTCTCAGTGGTTTCTGCCCAGTGTGGGGCCTCGCCATGGAAGTGTGCCTGGCTCAGTCCATTTTGAGAGTTCAGGAAGCTACCCGATTCCAGTCTCTTCAGTTTCCATAGCAGATCTTTTGCCATCACTTCCTGTTTTTTTTTGTTTTATTCAAGTTTATTGGGGTGACAATGGTTAGTAAAGTTACATAGGTTTTATAGATCACATGGTGTGTTCACCATCCAGGGTCAGGTCTCCTTGCATCACCATATATTTGATCCCTTTTACCTTCTGTTATCACCATCACCCATCCCACTTGTGTTGCTCGTTCTGAAATGCACTCTGTGTCCTCTAGTGCTCGGGTCTTTGGAAAGTCAGATGCCCCATGACTTCTCCCTGCTTTCTTCACACAGCTGCTGATACCGTGCAGGCCATGTGACACTTGCTCCTCTTTGGGGATTTCTGGGGGTAGCTGCTCTTCAGTTGTGTTATAAGTATTCTTCATGGCCTTTTTTGGTGTTGCCGTTCAGTTCTGCCTATATTTGTTAGGATTTGGAGAAACTCAAGACCTCTGTGGCCATATAATCAATGTCCACGATTCCTGTCGGATCTCTTTCAGCTTTGACTACCTGATTTAAACTGAAATATAGAACACCTGGTAAAAATGTAAGCCCGAGCTGTTGTGTCGTTTTCCATCTTGTGTTAGGGCTCCCATTTCTCTTCCTTCCTCAGCCACTTTACCCATCAGTGTCTATTCTCAAGAATGTACTCATTGGTTAAAATATTTCTTTTTTGCTCTCTTTTGTATCTCTCTTCAAACAGAACTCTCCAAATCAAATTCAATTTCCAGGTACACTTCCTATTCTTAGACGTTTGAGTTTACTTTTCAAATTTGTTTGGTAACATCAATATTACCTCATTGGCTGTCAGTGAGTTCTCTGAGAAAACATAATCTATAGAATATTAGACTGTCTCTACCACCAGCCAAACAGTGCTTAGGAAGACGTATAGTTCTACTGTTTTAAAAATGTAGCTTTAAATTACTTAAAATATGGGGTCTGCTATGTAGAGAACCTCTGATAAATATCTACTGTGCTCATCTAATTTATTAATCTTTACATTATGGTGCACATTTTCTTGAAACACAAAAGTGCTGTTTTCACACACACACAAGTTATCATGTAAGGATTATTCGATGCCTTAAATTCACCCTGATAGAATTCCATTTCTTAATGTAGAGGATAGTTGAGAAAGCCGACTACAACAATTATTGCAGAATCTTAGTCTTTTCTGTTGCCACTAATATCCCTGCCAAATGCACTGTTTCAGTTATCACACAATTGACCGTGGGTATCTCCCATTGCTGCATAGTCTGGAGCTGCTGACTTTTGCAGGATGGTCCAAAAGGGGGAGGGCCAGACAGTGGTCACAAGGCGATATGTAGCAACCCCTTGCGAACACCAGTGGTCTTCAGAGAAATTCATGAATACTAACTGGGCTGCATGGCTGATGCTTGCGCTGGTACCTGGCTGATCACAGAGATAGGCCGTTGCCTTGACCTTCCCTGGGTCTTCTGGCTGCTGTTAGACTCGTAGTTTATCACAGCCGGTGAATTTAGAATAGTGATGATAGGCAAAGATCTGGGTGACAGTCAGGCCCCTTACTAGCTGTCTGGCCCCCAAGAAGTAACTTGATCTTTCTACAGTTTGGCTTCTTCTCTGAAGTAACCAGTCATGCATTTCACAAATGGTAAAATGACTCAAACTCCTGCTATTGTGGCGCTTACATTGTAATGTGGGTTGTAATGTGGCTTTTTCCTTCTTTCTTTTTCTTTTTTTTTTTCTTTTTTTTTTGGTCCCTGTTTTTCATGTTGGAAATTTTGCACAAATGTCTGATGAATCCCTGTTGCCTGTTCTAGTCTATAATGAAATGCTAAAACATTTCCAAACTGGACTTTTCTCTTGTATGTATGAATGAACAGCAAGAGAGCTTTTCCTTGCAAGTGTTAGACTCCCAGATATCAATATAGAGATCTTATTATCTCTGTAGCTTTTCTCTGCCATGTTCTTCTTCATGGAAACTAAGTCTATCTCTTGGCATTCTCAAGCAGATTATGCAAGTTTCAGATTTTGTCTTTAAGGAAAAGTTATGCTGATGGGATGATGGAAGTTTCAGAACTCTGATTTTGGCTGCTTTGAACAGTCAATGGATGGTGTGCAGTTTTTGATCTCTACAGTTCCTTTTTTTGTGTTACAATCAGCAGAAGCATGTCTGCCAAGTTTCCTTGGAGCTGTGTCTGATTTGAGTTCAGAACTTAGAGCTTATGTTAAATGTTTACCCATCTATGGTGCAACTCATGAAAATTCACTTTGGATTTAGTCATCTTGTAAATTCAGTTTATAGTTGTTTTGTGAGGTTAAAAAAAAAAAAATTGAGACTTTTCCTTCCAAGCAAACAGAATAGTGGAACCTGAGTTACCTTCCCACCTGAAATAAACAAAATATGGACAAAGTATATTAAACAATGGTTTGCAAGACCCTGGACAGCAGGCAGTGTGGCCGATGTCCAAAAGTGTCAGGAAGCAAGTTAACCAGGTTCTGTAGTTGCCCTTTGTTACCACCTTGAGAGAATTTCCAGGCCGAGGACCAGGGAGGGAGAACCCAGGTGAAACCCAGAGGGTTCCCTGGATTGAAGAGATGAGCTGAGACTTTGGTGAGAACAAAACAACTAGAGTTTGCAGAGAGAGCAGCACAGAAGGATAATTCCAGAGATCCACGGGGCATCTCCTATTGTGTTTCCCCAGAAATAAGACCTAACCGGAAAAGAAACCCTAGCCTGATATTTCAGGATGACATCCCCTAAACATAAGCCCTAATGTGTCATTTGGAGCAAACGTTAATATAAGACCTGGTCTTGTTTTTGGGGAAACACGGTTTAAGGGTTCAGCTGACTGTCGATCATTGCATGTGTGTGAGGATGGGAAAGATGCAACCTGAAACCATGGAGGATCATGGTGCTTAGCACTCAGACAAGGTTGAGAATAGTACCTGTTTCCAGTACTTTCCAAGACAGTGTCAAGGTTCCAAGCCCAGTAAGAGGGGATGGATGCCAAACTGTAAGCATTTCAAGCCTTTGCTTGCATCATATTTACTGACATCCTGTTGGCCAAAGAAAACCAGTAAATGAGCCTCAGGTTAGTGCAGAAATGGTCTGCCAAAATGCACGGGGACACACAAGTATTGTATCTGAATTTTCGGAAGTGCATTGTTAAAGGGAGAGGGCATACCTTTCTCTCTTTGTACTTCTTGGTGGACAGAAATTGGTCTTAGACTATGAGTAGATTTATATTCTCTCACATAAAATTAAGAGAATCTACCGCTGAGTTGTACAGAAATAAAGCTGCGTTTTCAGGTGAATTTTGAGAAACCAATTAAAATGAACTCATTTTATAAAACTATAAAGCCTTTTGTCTCTTACTTTTAATTCACATTTTAGGGTGTAGTTAACATAGAGAAGTATAATTTATATGTATTATACAAACATTTAGGTTAATGCAATGGTAGTAAAATAGTATGATCTTGTTTGCAACACAGTTTTTCGTACAGAGAGATCTGATTTGGTTGAAAAGAAGCACCTTAATTAGACTGTGGTGTTGTAAAAATCGAGGCAGTAATGGATGCTTTTGAGATGTTCTGTATGAAAAGTGAGAGGTGGGTGTAAAGAGGGAAAGTAAACATCATTAGGGAGGGGTGAGGAATAGGGAGACAAGATAGTGGCTCATTGGAGTGCAGAAACCTATGAAAATCTCCAGTTGTGGGAAAGCTAAAAAGATACATCGGTTGCAAAGTACAGCCCTCACTATTCTTTCACCCAAAACATTAGTAAAGTTTAATTTTTATTAATTTTATATATATATATATATATATATATATATATATATATATATATATATATATATATATAACAAGAATTCCTTTTTTGAAATTGAGGCATTGGCCAAGGTTCACCTATAGGGTGAGCTCTCAGGTGGCAAAAGTATTCCGAAATGGAAGAAGCAGGAATGAGGACCAGGGTGACCAAGAGAATATACACAGAATTCTTACAAACTTAAGGAGCCAGCCCTTTTGTCTTTCAACAGGAATGGAATTAGGATTGCAGGCAGTCTTCTCTAACACTCCAGAGTCATGGTCGTCCCAGGTGCTATGTGCATTATATTTAAATAAGAATGCAACAAAAATATAGAAAAGATCAAGTTTGGCACAGAATACACTTCTTTTTCTTTTTGTCTTTTTTCACGCTATCTTGCTCTTGACCTCTGAAAGAGTGCTCATTAGACATGGGGTGTGTATGAAGTTATTCTTTGCCAGACATGTAATGTATGTCCAATTCCCGAAAGGGCTTGCCAACGGTTTAGGGAACAGGACTAATTAATACCTGAAAAGCCACAGCAGAAAATAAGGGCTTAATTATAGGGTGTTGGACGTGATGTGCTGTGCTTTTCGTGGCTGTACATAACACATACCCACCAATAAGTGCCACCTCTTTCTGCAGACCAGATCAGGTCTGTGTTGAGTGACATTCTGCTTCCCAAGGGGCTGGGTGAAAGTGGGGGTGGGGAGGGCAGCCTGGACCGAGGAGGCAGTTTGGGGTCCTTGGCTATCTTTCTGGACTTGCGTGCATCTTCGATACTGAGGTCCATTCTTATCTACAATGACGTCTGATGCATGTATCAACCTTTATTTGTCAGAGTTTTAGACATTTTCATATCAATTATTTCATCCTCAAAGAGTGACCCTAGTGAGTCCTTATTTCTCACATGAGGTAAAATGAGACACTGATAGATTTGTAAAAATTATTTAATTCAAAAGCCCTTCGCTGCATCTTCGTAACCGAATCCCAGCATCATAGGGCTTTTTTGGACCATCCCTGAGATTCAAGGTAAATCAAACCGTATCTTTTCACATGTACTTTCCTGCCTGAAAGTGAGGAGAGGTGGATTCAGTCCAAGCGAAAGGAAGTTGGGGAGAAATGCCAGTGACTTTACAAGAGAATTTCATATCTGTACCCCATCTTTTGTGAAAGCTATTGAATTTCTCATATTTACTCAACAGTTTATATGTGTATGTTCCCTAAGGAAAAGCTTTAGCTCTTAATTATCCTCTTAAACCAATGTAGTATGATCTATGTATACAGTAGAATGAACGTTAAATGTTTTATGTATTTTCATTCTCAAATAACAGCTTGAAGAAGAAAAATATGCCTTTTTTCAGCTATTTTGCTTGACAGTACTCTAAAACATGTAACTTTTCCCCCATTTTTTAACTGCAGCATAAATCAGCTAAATATGCTTAATGTGATTAAGTTATGCTACAAAAGAACCAGAGATATGCTGAAATATTCCTCAAAGCAGGATTGTGTAAAAACAAAACAAAACAAAACAAAACAAAAAGCATCTTATCAGGCTCAGTATCAGTGGGCATAAATAGATGTTATTGATGAATACTTTGATGTTAAACATTATTAAAACCTTGATGGGATGATATTATTATAGAATCTTCCTTAAGTACCTGGTACGTATAAAATAAGTTTGGATGAAAAGAGATAGTAAACGAGAGGAACGAAACAGAGGTCAAGTTGTAAAGACTAAATTAACTGCTGTCTGTTCTGTTTTCAGTCTCCACATGACTATATTTTGATTTTTTTTTAATATGGCACTTAATGCTTAATTCCACATTACCCTTTTAGTCATATACTACTGACTATGGGGTTTATTTTCATTCGGTTCTATATATTCACCCTGCTGAAGCCTCCTATGTTTTTGTGTCAGGAGGAAAAATACCTTATTACCTTTTTGTCTGTTTAACATTTAAAGTTTTTTTTTCTTCCCTCCCTCCCTGTCTTGTACCTAATGAGCAAATTATCTAAAAATAGATGTGTTCATCTTTCTACAAAATGTTGTATGTTCTCTAGATTGGAGGCCAGTGTAATTGTAAGAGACGTGTTTCTGGCAGACGGTGCAATCAGTGCCAGAATGGATTCTACAATCTCCAAGAGCTGGAGCCTGATGGCTGTAGGCCTTGCAACTGCAATACCTCTGGGACAGTGGATGGAGATATTACCTGTCACCCAAATTCAGGCCAGTGCAAGTGCAAAGCAAACGTTATTGGTACGTGTAATGCAAAAGTTTACAGTCACATCTCTATTACCATTTGGAATAAAATTCTCGATTTGATTTCTTAACTGAAGAGTAAAGCATATTTCCTTGCTCAAGGCAGGCTGGCAAAGGAAAACAGTTTCGAAGAAATTAACTGTCTAAAAATGATTAAATTAATAATCCCATCAAACTTCGGCTTGAAGCTTGGTTTAATCAATCCTTTAGAAGTTTCTTTAGTCTGTAGCTGCATTCGTTCACATGGCCCATACTAATAAGTCATAGAAAAATATAATTTGCTTACTGCATAGATGTTTCTTTTAGAAAATTAGCACTTTTTCAAAATGTTTTATACTTAATGAGTTCTAAGCAAATCATTTCCATGCTAGTTTTCTTAATAGACCAAAATAAATGGATTTTTTTTTCAAAATATTCTGTGCTACAGGGTCCTTTGTGATAAATCTCTCCATTTTTTTCTATTATATTTCTTTGAACTGTTCCTATGAAATGCAAAATAAGTCAACATAATTCCACAGATCATGTGTATTGCTAGGGTTAGTTATAAAGGGCCACCTAATTTTAATTTTGTAATTCAGTGCCAAGCTGATTATAATAAACAGCCAGCTTCAGTGTTATTTATCATTTTTTTATACACGACGTGCTTTTTTGTTTGTTACTCCCACAGGTATTTTTCAGAAATTAGATTTGATTATAGCAATTTATTACATCCAACATTTTTGAGGGGAACCACAGCCACATAAGGACAAAATTTATCAAGTGCCCAAAATGCACTATGTACATAATGCACTTTGAAATTTTGATATATGAGAATATTATGAGAGGAAAGTTTCCTGATGAAGTGAGTCTTGTATTGTAACTGAACATGTCTTGGTTCATATAGGAAGTTTAAAAAAGACCTTTGCCTTTCTATTGTCATTCAAGACACCGAGCCTTCCATGGTTTTCTAACAGTGACCTGAAACTTATAATAAAAGCATGCCTGGCAGACACGTACCTGCACACAGACCACACGGAAATGCGTACATAAAGCTACACATACATGTGAACGTGTCATTCTGAAAAGCATTTTTGTTTCCGCGATATAACACCAATACAAATGATTTTACCTTTTCTATATGTTGATGTATGTACGTCATTTTATTGATTCAGCCAATCATTTTAATTTAATAAAACATGATATGGGTGTGCTTAATGGTATCACACAAGAGTTCTCTGGTTTAAAGAAAGATTATATCAAATATATATATATAAAGCCCTTGCATTTCAAACACACAAACTACAGAAAGCACACATGACCATCTTATACAGAGAAGCACGTTTTTTGTGTAAGTGTTGTCTGGATGCTGAATGAATTTTACACCTTAGAATTTAATCTATAAGGCAGCCTTTGTTTTTTAATGTGAAATATATTTTAAATTCAAAATGTGAAAACACAGTTTAAAGAAATGCCTTTAAATACAATGGAATAGTTACTTCTCTAGGTCAGTGGAATCTCTCTTATGATGATTAGATTTCACAGCCTAAGGAAGGAAAAAAAAAAAAAAACTCAAACGTTACTATTGACTTTGAATTTGTTATGACCTCCCTGCCATTTACCTGTTTTACTGGTTGATCCAGATAGTTTTCTGCAGGACAACATATTTATTTGAAGGTAAAAATCACCACTTTGATACTATCATTTCTGAAGTTATTTCTGCACATTCTGTATTTTTAATACAAATACAAACTTGGTATGTACACATATTTCTTTTTGAAATGGGATTGGCAAGTGACCTGATTCACTTTTACCTTGTTAGGAACAAGGGAAAAAAAGCCCAGAAAACACAAGTGTGTGTTGTATCTGCTTCAGAAAGCAAACTGTTAGAGTTAACAAAACTGTTAAATCTTACTAATGATTCTATCACCAGTAAAATGCATTAGCACCAATAATTTTATTAAAGTAGGTCATTCATCTAGAATAAAAAAGGAGAAGAATGTGAATTAAATGCCAAGTGTGCTAACTCGCCTGTACTTGTTAACACAGAATGTGATGCCCTGTAGGCCTTCCTGGGTATCGTTAGGGATAGATTACCTGTCAGGAATATGTATGGCATATTCAAATAAGCACTGCGCATATTTTTAAAACTGATATGATATGAATCCATGTAGACCAATTTTAATAGTTCAAAATGAGTCATAATTCTTGTTAACAATACAGTTATTTTTAAAATTTGCAGCAATAGTGGTCCTTTTTTATTTTCCTTATTGAAATTAAATGATATGCCTTAGGTGAGTCATCCATCACTGTTAAAGAACTTGCCTTGCATTGGAGTTCTTGAATTTTTATTCATATATATACATATATATTATGCATTTTCTTCCCATTTAGGAAATGCTTTTCTACAAATGAGTTCCTGAGTGTGTTTTTGACTGTTATTTTAGGACTAATTTTTTTTAATGCTGTTAAAGCTTGAAGTAAATGTTGCAATTGCTTCATCCCCTCATAATCAGTTATTTAAATTCGTGGACATGTGAAGGGTAGCTAAAGAAAGTGTTTTGCATGTCAACATTTACTATTAAAAAAAAACATTTTTTTTATTCCTTTGCCTTGTAATATTCTTTTTGAACCTAATCTAAGTTGTCAGAGATTTAAGTTGAGGTGTTAAAACATTTTCCTCTGTTTGTGAAATGTATATACTCCTTCAAAGAGAAGCTATCTAAACAGCAGAATTTATTTAGTGTTTAAAGAAGTATGTTCTGAAGCAGACACTATGACAGGCAATGTGATTACTTTATGAGCCGAGGAGAGCATAATTTATATTAATTGAAAATGATAAAATATAGGAGCATATAAAAGCACTGAAATTAAAAACTGCTCTGGATGCTTTCTTTTCATTAATTATTTAAGTGTGTGATATTCAGAAGTGAGTTTATATACGGTTATCCCAAAACAATTATCAGTTTAACATTTTATTAAACATTTTTTAGGGCATTCTCATTTCTAGGAAAATAACTAATGTGGTAATATGCAGTTCTTCTGGCTTTGGAAATGTACTTTACTCTCTGCTATACTTTTAAATGAACATACTTTGTTAATGTAAAATGACTAAACATAGTTTTAATATAGTTATTGGTTTTAAAATAATAGTTTTAATATTTGTTAAAGAGAAGATCTTTTAGTATGTGTAATGGAAGCCACGTTTGCATTTTTCTTTGCATTAAGTAATGAATGAATAAAATTTAATAAAGCATGTTACAAAAATAAATGAATGCCAAATTAAGTATGACCATCCTCTTTTGAGTATATGATTAGCCCTCTGTGGAATTACTTATGAGAAAACACTCAACATTTTGTCTGTGCTAAATGTCGGCAGTAGCACTATTTGTGTTTCAGCTATCTGAAAGCATGCATAGAATCGTTTTCACATTTTCAACTTTTTTAAACTAATTCTCTCTTTAGGGCTTCGATGTGATCATTGCAATGTTGGATTTAAATTCTTCCGAAGTTTTAATGATGATGGATGTGAGCCCTGTCGGTGTAACCTCCACGGCTCGGTGAACACATTCTGCAATCCTCTTTCTGGGCAGTGTGAGTGCAAAAACGAAGTCCGAGGACTTCAGTGTGACACCTGCAGAGAACACTTCTATGGGTTGGATGTCACCGGTTGCAAGGCCTGTGACTGTGACACAGCTGGGTCCCTCCCTGGGACTGTCTGTGATGCCAGGACAGGGCAGTGCAACTGTAAACCAAATGTGGGTGGCAGAGAGTGCAGTGAATGCTTGGACGGATATGTGAACCAACAGCAAAATAATTCTTTCCTCTGCCTGCCCTGTAACTGCGATAAGACTGGGACAGTCAATGGCTCTCTGTTGTGTGACAAATCCACAGGACAATGTCCTTGCAAATTAGGAGTCACAGGTCTTCACTGTAATCAGTGTGAGCCTCACAGGTACAATTTAACCATTGGCGATTCCCAAGGCTGCCAGAGGTGTGACTGTGACTCCTTGGGGACATTACCCGGAACCGTCTGTGACCCAGTCAGTGGCCAGTGTCTATGTTTGCCTAATCGTCAAGGGAGACGATGCGATCAGTGTCAACCAGGTAAGAGAGAAATTTGTCACCTTCTCAGTGTATAGGGACTTTGCTTTTTGGTATCCCATATTGGGTGAGTCCTCTTTGTTACTCCGTTGAGACTTCTAAAATATTTACTCTGTTTCTCCGAAAATAAGACCTAGCCAGACCATCCGCTCTAATGCGTCTTTTGGAGCAAAAATTAATAAGACCCGGTGTTATTTTAGTATAAGACCGGGTCTTATACAATGTTATATTATATTATATTGTATAAGACCGGGTCTTATACAATGTTATATTATATTATATTGTATAAGACCGGGTCTTATACAATGTTATATTATATTATATTGTATAAGACCCGGTCTTATACTAAAATAACACCGGGTCTTATATTAATTTTTGCTCCAAAAGACGCATTAGAGCGGATGGTCTGGCTAGGTCTTATTTTCGGGGAAACACGGTATCTCCAACATCAGTGTTTATTTCGTTTTGCAACATATGTATAACCTTTTTCTTCAAGGTTATGTGGCATATTTGAGTTGCTGTATTTGAAGTGACCCTTTAGATGGGTGCCAGCCAATCAGACATTTTATAATTGAGACTTATGTTTCATTTCTCAACTTGAACTAAATCCTCTGTCAACAACTGAAAAAAAATCTGACCAAGATCAGGAAGAATACATTTTATTTTCCAGAGAAGGGAAAACTTAAGTTACTTATCTATGTAATGCCAAATACTCAGTGATGAACTGGTTTTCTGACTGAAAGTGACCAAATGTTTTTAATAAATGGGCTATATGTTCTGGCATCATACAGAAAGATCTAGAATTATTTTTAAATGCCGTCAATTTTATAGGCTAGTGTTTAGTCCCACTGTACCCATCTTTCCATCTGTTTCCCAACGGGAAGAAAGATGGACCTTGTCTATGGCTTTGCCCTTGGTTTTATGTGATTTTAACTAAAATAATATACTTTTCTTTATAATAAAGTCACCATGGTGTTGTGATAAGTGTAAATATTTATCAGTTGTCTCACAGCTGTACTAACTGTTCTGTCTGCCACAGTCAGCTCTGATTTATCTGCACCTGTGAAAGTGACCATGGTAGAAATTCCAAAGGGTGGAATTTGCCTGCCTTGGATGAGTAGGACTAAAGTCCTATTTTACGTGACAAGGAATCTTAGAATTGAGCCATACCTTTCCATTGACATTAGTCAGTGTGACAAGTAAATCCAAAAAGACAGGAAGGAATGGATGAGTAGTTAATTCATTTTGAGATAAAAATATCAGAAAACAATTCGAACTAGCTTAAGGGGGCTATGTTATCTGGATGTCCGAGAAAACCTGATGGGAAGAAAAGCAGTCAGGACACAGGAACTAGCAAACTCCTGTTGGTCTATATTGGTGCATTTCTTCATTCCCTTCCTCCCTCCCACCCCCTCTCTGCAGAGGGGCACTTTATGCTTTATGTTCCCTCTTAAAATTCCTGATTATTTATCAGTGTCTTCAATTAAACCAACCACTTATGTAGTGCGTGCAATGTACAAGGAATTATGTTAGTGCCGTGCGCATGCAAGTTGCATAAGATAATCCTTCCTGTCAAGATATTAAAACTCTAACAAGGGAAATAAGACAACTGCACAAGTAAATAAAACACAAAAATACTTTGAATATGATTATTTTCATTAATAGTGACGATCACTGTTCTATATCCTTCTTAAAAGAGAGGACAATTTGCCATAAATCTTTGCAGAGGAGTTTTGTGACATCCATGCTTAGGCGAAGAGCCACTGTACCCAGTACATCCCAAAAAGAAAGGGGCCAGAAGGAGAGAGAGGAGACCGTGAGTGGGGAGAAAAAGATTGACTGTGATTTACCAGTATTTTAATTTTTCCGTTCAATTTGTATTTTTACCAAAATTTACATGCAGATTGTTTGAAAAATCAGGTAGACTGTAAAGACACACAATGTCCATTCTTCTCCCAGAAATCTCCCTACCAAGAACAACCACGTACAGCTCCTTTAGATACTTATTCTGGCTTTTAATTCTATATTTCTACATATATTCTTCTACCTCGACCTTTAAAATTTAGACTCTATCTTCCTGTTGCAGAGGTGAGGATTTAGCTCTGTATAGCTACTCCTCAATAATCCCTTTATTTGGTTAAATCAACATTCAGAGATTATTTTATTATGACTATTTAGTTCACAGCTATGCCTATGGTGTGCTTTGATTATATTCCTTTTCTTGAATAATTGCCTTTGCTTAGTTTCTAGAGATCTCGTAAATATTTCTAGGAATCAAAACTTTTCAAAACTTTTCAATCTATTTTTTTCTCCACCGAATATGTCAGTCCACAGGAGGTCAGAATTTCTGATTTGAGCTGATTGATCTCTAATCCCGTTGCAAAGCTCTAGCTGAGGTTTACCTTTGCAGCTGTACTGAAAATTTCCTTCACATCTCTTGTGTTGTATTCCTTGTTCAGGAATCCTATGTGGTCTTTTTTGTTGGTTTATTTGTACATTTGTTTGGTAAAGCACACACTCCACCAGCTTGTGAAAAAGAGCACAGGGATGGAAGTAATCTTTCTTTTTAGAATTTTGAATGTCGGGAATTACTGTTATTCCACACTTATAGCTATTAAGATTTCAAATTTTACGAGTATTATAGAATCATTTTCCCTCAAACATTATTTCACCATTATCTCCTAACAGTCAATCAGATTCTTCGCCAATCAGATTCTTGTTTCCTTTTTTTTTTCTTTTCTATATTCGCAAAACTTCTACCATTTCTGTATATCTCATTTCAGAAAATGTCATGATGATGTGTTTTGTGTTAAAAAAATTTTCCTGGGCATTCAGTGGGCCCTTTTGTCTGTAAATTATTGTTCTTACATTCTGCTAAAATCTTTCAAACACCTTCAGAGCAAATGTAGACTAGTGTTTGATCCAACCTCTGGACACCTTACTTAACCAAATTGGTACATCAAGTAGCCATCACAGGCAGCCTTTCACACAATCCTTACGTTCACTCCGGCCCTTCGCCCCTGCACCTGTGGAGTCCAGACCCTTCCAGGTTTAACTTCTAAGAAGAAGAGTCATAATCTTCTCAGAATTCGAGAGGGAAAACTTCCGGTTGGGGAAGGGCTTAACTACACCTCACACTTGACTTCAGAAGGTTAGGATGATAATACTGGAGACTTTAATTCCAAACATTTCTTTCAGAGTTCTGCAATTCATGTCAATTAGCTTACTGTTGGCCTCTCCCTGCAAGTGATGAGTTTTCACTGGTAGACAGACTTCTGTTGTTGGCTGCCATTTCCTTTTCTGTTCTTCTGGATTTTTCTTCCTTTTTTTTTGGATTTCAGAAGGGAACAATTGTTCAATCAACTATACTTGATGGTCTCTCTGACCTCATCTCCGTGTGTCTTCAGGTCCTTTGTTGCTCTCGAGACACACACGCGCGCGCGCACACACACACACACACACACTCCTTAATGGCATTCTCCTCTTTTTAGGCACGGGCACAGTGCCAGCCGGTGAGCGCTCCATAACTACACACACACAGGGAGGACGGGGTGGTTTACCCTGCAGAGGAGGGAAGAGAATAATGCATTTTTCTTGACAAACCAAGATATTCTGTACACATCTATGTAGCATATGGAAAGGTCAATGTGTGCAATGTGGCAGTGTGTGTGTATGGGGACTTTTTTTTTTTTTTTCTTTTTGGTCCTGCATTCTTCTAGCTTCAGAAATTACATTGAATTTTGTTTTCTGGTATCATTGTCTTCTGTGCAATTTACATTGAAAAGAAGAAAACCCTCTTCTACTGAAGTATCTTTATCATAAGCAGATATTTCACAGTCGCCAGCTCTGCAGTATGCACGTCAGAACGCACCGCCGCAATCTGAAGCTTTCATTCTACTTCTTTAAACTCCCCTTTAAACACATTGGGGAGACCAGATCGAGCACTGCTGGGGGAACGCTAGGCCGATGTGTGTGACAGTGGGGCGGGAGGTGGGGTAGGCACTGAGCAGCCTGAGGACTTTGCCTGCCCTTTTGTGACCGTACCTATTATGGGCCTACAGGAGGGTGCTGCTCGTACATTCTTGTCTCACTGTCTTAAAAAGCATTCTTAAGGAAGGTGCATAGAATGAAGCCTCATGTATTATTAACCTAACCTTACTCGAATGTACAAGGAATGGGCTTAATTCAACTAAAATTTATAGGCAATTTGTTAAAGCAGCAGTGCACATTAGAAGGTACATTAGAGCCACATTGGTTTAATATCCCATTCAATAACTCGAACAGAGGTTAAAAATGCTGCTTAACCTCCATTAAGTATTTTAAAAAAGCTTTAATTTAAAATTATTTGGAGTGTGTGTACATATATGAATGTACACATACCCACACTAATAAATATCGCACAGTAAACCTGATTCCCCGTTCTTCGTTTGTTCAGTGGATGACCTCGTAACGTTCAGTAGCAGGTACTTAATCAGAGGCCTGGCCGAGAAAAGCAGGGAAGGATGTCAAGGCATCTCGAGCCAGTGACCCGCCCTTGTCCTTGAGAACTAGAGGCAGAGAGGGTTTATGAGGACTCTGCAGCGTTGGGATAAAATAAAGGCTAATTTATAATGAAAACAGCTTCATATGACATGTTTTGTGCTAATAGGACCATCGCTCATGCTTTCCTCTGGTATTTACTTTTGGTTTTGTTTTATAAGTCATACGTACTATTGGAAAGTAAAACAGAGTATCTTGTTTCATTAAGAGGCATATCAGATTTGTTAAATAATGAGCTCATGCACCAAAATTGCATGCAAGACCCTACCGATGGGATTGGAACTAGATGGCTGATATTCCATTAAAAATCAGTGCATCAAAGTTGGGATCCAATTATGCCACATGTCCCAGTGTTTGAAAAAGCTTTACAGAGCAATGTGTTTTCTCTCAGAGCGACCTGGGTCTCAGCATAAGCGCCTCTTCCTTGATAAATGATCAGAAAAGAATCTTGCCATAGGCAATATGGACCATAATCTTAGGAACATCTAGGGGGAAAAAAAAAGACATTGACAAGTCATTATTTAAGCTTTAATTTAGGGAAACCCCACTTTCACAGAAAACTGCCTAATAAAGTTTGCAGTGATGCTAATAAATAATATTTACTGAGTGTCTGTTGTTTGCCAGACCCTGGAATGGGGTTGTATCTGTCCCATTCAATAGGTACGGTATTTTTATCATGGAAGGACCAGTATTATTCCCATTTTATAGTACAGAAAATGGGTTCTAATTAAGTAGAAGGGCGATTTACAAATCCAGATCCAACTGACCCCAGAATCTGCACTCTGGAAGTGTGAAACTTTTTTCTGACTAACTCAGTATATGTTATAAACATTCACTTAATGAGAATTTGAAGGTGGGTTAAAATTGAAACAGTTACAAGCATTTGTAACCTGTCCCAACCCTCAAACTCATCTCAATCCATAATTCTGGTTTACAGCTTCAGGTCCTGGGTAGCTCATTTGCTGTCTGGAATCCAAGTTATGAAATGAAAATTAACAGAGTCCTGGGAGGGGCTCCAGCGATCAAATAATGAAGAGCTGAAACGAGCGGTGTAGAACTAGGGTGATCTGCATGGACTAAGTCGGAGGCATGTTTGAAATGGTCACAGTCACGTAGCAGCATACAGTTGATAACTATTGAGGCAGAAAAACGGGAAGAAAGAATAAAATATATTTCTTTGGATTATGGAAACATATGTGTGTGTTTTCTATGTGTATTCATATCCATCTATAATCTACAAGATATAATCAGGACTGTCATTATTTTTATTTATTGTTGGCATTCGATTTGATTCTTAAAGAATGTGCTTGTGGAGACCTTTCATGGGTATTCACATAAAGAGGAAAGTAAGTTTTTTTATAAAACTGAAAAGTCCAGTAGAATCTTGTTCCTTATAGGAGCCCGTCACTATAGCTTTTGCTCTAAGAACAGGAGGCTTTGGGGGGGGTGGTTTGTTTCTGAAGCACGGTTCCCTATGGTGATATGGCAAGGATTACATTTACAATTTATTGCACCTGATTCATATACATTTCCTGCGAGGCTGGGCCCCTCTCACTCTCATGACTTACAGATTTATGTTTACCATTTTCTTTTTCAGTGTTAAAGAGATCATCTCATATTTTAAGGGGTAAGAGATAGCTGTCTATTCACCTACCCATCCATCCACTCAGCCATCTATCCATTTCATGCATATGTCCATTTTTTTCCCCAGTAAACATCTATTGAATAAATTACTGAGTACCAGGGGCTTTGCAGGTGTAAGATACATAATGATAAATATATTGAGGCATTATGGGTTAGTAGGGGAAACTGACAAGGATGTAAATGTAACACAGTGAGATAAGTGCGTCCTTAGAAATGGGCGATATAAAGAACTAGTGAAGTGAACAGACGGATTAATTCTCGAAAGGTGGGGGACATGGGACTGTAGTTGAGAAAGTGATTTCTGCGCTAAGTTTTAAAACTAAAGGGGAGTTGGGAAAGTACTCAAGGAGAGTATAACAGTCCAGAAGAAGAAATCGAAGCAGAGAATTTAAAGTATATCTAAACTGATGGATAAAGAGTTTAATTTTTTTTTTTAAATAAGAGATATTATACCTTGGGATGGCTCATATTAATATTTATGCCTTTTTTTGACTGTCAATAATAAAATAATAATAAGTAATAATAAAAATAATAATAAAAAAAGTCAAAAACAAAGTTGACTTTGTCTGACAGGTCAACTCTGTCAATAATAATTTTACCATTATTTTTATGTAAAAACGCCAAATGGGGGGAAGTTGTTATTCTTTCCTCTATTTGAAAATTAACATCCTGTACTCCATTCTGAAAAATACTGATTTGTTAAAAAAACAAAACAAAAGAAAACCATTGCTAACATAGCCTTTTGTTACTTGCTATAGGTGAGCCAGAAATTCCTCCCTAGACTCTTCTCTTCAGAGAATGTCCATTCTCTGGTTTAAGCTGAGAGTCGTTTCTTCGAAATGGCTTCCAATCAGTGCTTACCCTCAGCTCTGCCCTCCTTTTCTGAATAAGGCCTAGAGGTGAAACTTGTTTTCTTTCTCCCATTTCGAGACCTTGGTAGAACCTAGCTGTTCATGGTCCTCGGGGGGGACATTGCTGGGAAATGGTCTCTCCTTTTATGCCCAAGACGGGAACTGTGTGTGCAAATGGCCACTACAGGAGATAACACAGCCTCCTCGCTAATCACCCTGAACTCTGAGGATTCTGTAAACCTTCTCCCGGATACAGCAACCCTGTTTTATGATATGGGTGACATTGTTTTCCACATGAGACTTGTCTTGCTTGGGACCAGGGCTTAGCCGAACTCGCAGTGGGCTGATTTGTGTCATATTTGTGTGACCTCGCAGCACTCCATAATGGGAGGTAATAGCATTGTGCTAATGGCGGTGATTCAGTATGGAGCACAGAATCGTTCATGGAAAGAAATCTCCAAAAGATCAGTTAAAAATGATACAGACACGAAGATGCAGGCCATGAAGTGGAGCTAAGGGAAGGAAATCAGAAATGTCTTGAGCAAGAGAAAAGAAATTAAGGTCAGGTATCTGTAAGCTGCACTTAGGAGTTGAAGAAGCTTAAGGAGAAGGAAAGGGAAAACGTTGTTTTCTGTAGTTGGAAGCCATAAAAGGAAAGGTAATGGTCTAGAATTAGGCACATTCAGGTACGGCAAGAAGTAATCATTGAACAGGAAGGTACCTGAGTCATCCTAATTAGAACTGTTTAAAAATAGGACAACTGAAATACTAGTGGGATTAACCTTTATAAGCGTGCTCCTGAGAGGAGGCGGGAAATTAACCTCGAGACAAAATTCCAGTGTAATTTTTTCCTTGAAGCTCCCTACCTGTAGGTTGCAGCCTCCCTAGGTGTTTTAATACCTTTTATTTTGTTCTTCTCTGCTTGTATCTCTGATTTTTCTATGGCTTTTTTTTTAATTCTCTAAAAACTGGGCAGCCCACTCTTCTGCCCCAAAATGTACCCCCCTTGTCTTTACAGATTTAACTAATAAAGCATCTCTTGTAAAAATCATCCATAATTGTTCTAGAATTCTCTGTGGCTCAAAGCTATCGCAAGAAGTCCAAATTAATTCTGCTTCTAAGTATCTGTGCTAATGGGAAATTTATCCAAATTGGAGAGCTGTTAGTACATTCGTGGTGCTATCATCATGGATTTAAGGACCTAGGTACTTTCACAGGAAGAAAAAAATACAATACAGACAGGCACAGACACAGTGGTCTTGAATCCAAAATAGAAGTCTTCTCAAGTTGTGGCTTTGATCACATGATGAATCGGATACAGGAATATACAGTAGTTGACATGGCCATTCGCTAATTCTGGAAACATACAAGGCACGTGCTGTAAGTAGATGCAGAGAAGCAAGTGACATAATCTAGTTGTAAATGACAGTAAAAATGACTATATTAGTCAGTTCTTTCCAACTGAATGGCACAGATTTTAAGCTGCTTCCGTTGCTTCTCATGCAGCACAATCTTTTCTATTTTTACTATCCCTGAAGCTTTCTAAGAAAGAATATGTAGGGCCTAGGAGAAGAAAAACTAGTTGTTGATGGCTAGAAAGAATGACTTGTTTTCAACTAAAGCCTCACGTAGCTTTTATAGTGTTCCCGTTACTTTTTCTTTTTCCCTATGATATAGATAATAAGGAATGGATTCGCTTTGTGCTCATGTTCTTTACCTCTCTTTCAATACTGCTGAGATTTTATACCCTTAAATTAGGGATAGTGACAGTTGTCCATTTCATTTTCATTTGTCAGAACTATATTCACTAGACTCCTTCTGCAATCCCTCTCCCGCATTGTTTCAATAAAACTCCTTGTAACATTATGCATGCACTTGTGTGTATGTATGTGAATGTTCATATATGTGTGCATATGCATATAATACACAGACATACATGTCACACAACACCAAGAGCCATTTCTCCCTCATTTCCCTGCTCCATCTTTCAAGTGTCCAATGGCTTTTTAATTTTGTAACTGTTGCCTTCCAACTTCTGGGTCCAAGACATTTCATGTAACTTCAAAATAGTTTTGAATCATATTTTTCTTTCTTTCCTTTTGCTATAAGAACAAAGAAGGGGGTTTTATAATTAATCTAAAATTTGTGGGCTTTTTAATGTCGTACTTGTGGGGAATGCCTGTTGAAGAACTTGGTACATTTTTGTGAATTCCTTCAATGTTTATGGATTACCTACTTTGTGCCAAGCACTGCGCTGGATCCTAGGGAGATAGTGATGCATTTATCAGATGAGGTTCCACCTTCATGGAGGTTACAATCTGGTGGAAGTGAGATTCATTTATCACTGCCCTGAGCCCTTTAAAGGGAATTGAACAGAATGTTGTGACACTGGAAGAGGCCTAGGGTAGGTTACTCGAAGAAATCACAAGACCTGAGAGGTGTGTAGGGATGAGCTCAACAGAAAAGGTGAGTCAAAATCATGTCAGCAGTCAACACCGCCCTTGAAAACACTTTGAAGGATCAAGAAAAGACAGAAGTGTGTCTAGAACAGGCTGAGTGGTGATGAGCAGTGAACTGTAGAGAGATCGGTAGGACCCGAATGGAGGATTAAAGGCCATGTTGGGGGTTGGGACATCGTTTCCTAAATGGAATAGAAAGTCACCAAATAATTTTAAATAGGGGAATGGGATGTTCCAACTACGCTCTGAACACGATTGCTCCAGCTGTGCTATGAAGAGTAGCTAGAAGGCGGACAAAGGGAACACCGTTCGATGCAACAGCCCCTGTAGTTGAGGTGCTAGGGTTCGAATGCGGGTTCTGCTAGTCATTAACTCCATCATTTTAAGAAAGTTTCTCAACCTTCCTAACCTTCATTTTTCTATAATACTTTATATAACGACATAATAATAATAATACGTGAATTACGAGCATTGCTAGGAGAAGTAAATGAAAATGAATGTAAGGATCACACTTCTGGTACAGGTTAACTGTAAAAAAAACTTGGCGGTGGTTTTACCTAGGAAGGTGGCAGTGGGGATGGAGGGGAGCAGGTTTAACATTCTTAGAAGGCCATTGGTAACCAGCTAGATGTAGGTGTAGAGGGAAGTGAAAGACTCGAGGGTTGTCAGTTTTAGCAAAACACAGGACTCTCAGTTAAATTTGAATTTCAGATGATTTTTTTTAATATAAGCAAATATCAGATGGGGCATACTTAGACCCAAAGAATATTGTTTATCAGAAATTCACATTTACCTGGGCATCCTGTGTTTTATCTGGCGACCCTGGCAAAGTTGTCTCAGGGTCCTCGGTTGAGCATCTGAACAGATGGCGATGCCCTTTGCTGAAAAGGAGATGATTAGAGGAGGACCAGTTTTTAGTGGGAAGACCATGCGGGATGTTTGAAATGCACTGCATTTCAGGTTCCTGGGAAACACCCGGTGCAATGCATCATTTATCCCTTTGGTTATAATTGACACAATGCTTAAGAACAGCGATGACCACATTTGTATGGGAATTAGTTTCGTACCATAATCAAGTGTCTTCTTTTTTGATGTAATGAAAATGCCATCTTTGTAAGGAAAGACTGGATATAAAAAATACATAAAAACGTTTAATTTCTTTCTTCCAGGTTTTTATATTTCTCCAGGCAATGCCCCCGGCTGCCTGCCGTGCTCATGCCACACAATGGGGGCCGTTAATCGCACCTGTAACAGCCTGACTGGTCAGTGCATTTGCCAAGATGCTTCCGTGTCTGGGCAAAGTTGTGACCACTGTAAGGACCTTTACTTCGGATTTGATCGTCAGACTGGAAGGTAAATGTTCCTAAGAATTAGTGATGAAATATTTGTATTGAATTATATTTGTCATGACTTTCGCTTTTAAAAATAACAATGACTTTTATGGCAGTATCTTTTGTAAAAAGCAGTATTTTGTGTCCTCCTTAGTTTGCTGATATGGTTCTGACTCTTTGATGTCTGCATTTATTAAATATATGGTAATCTTTGACTATTTCCTAGAGATCCATTATACAGGTTGTTTGTTATACATTGATAGATGTGCCCAGTATTTGGGCCTGGAGATAGTTAACTAGATGAAATCCTTTTCCCTCAAAAAAACTTACAGTGTGGATGTGGAAAAAGACCAGTAAAGAAATATACAAAGAAGAAACACACACACACACACACACACACACACACACACACACACACACACAATATAAGGGCTAGGACAAGTAGCATGTATGTATATACTTTGTTTTACATGACCCCTGAATTTATTGCTTATTTATTTATTAGTTTACTGCATCCATTTATGTTGTCCTTGCCTTTCTAATTTAGGTTTCAAGACTGGCAGATAAGAAAAATATCTTACCATGTAGTTATATG
This sequence comes from Rhinolophus ferrumequinum, assembly GCF_004115265.2. Taxonomy (NCBI): domain Eukaryota; kingdom Metazoa; phylum Chordata; class Mammalia; order Chiroptera; family Rhinolophidae; genus Rhinolophus; species Rhinolophus ferrumequinum. Next base: position 8,237,174 of record NC_046310.1, on the reverse strand, counting down.
ATTATTTTTTCCAGTGTGTAAAGTACATTCTGAAAGTAAATTAGCCATTTTGCAAAGTTGCACTGTCTTGAATGTTCTACTAATTTCCCGTTTTTCTGTGGACATTCACTTCTATGAATTTGTGTTCACTGCTGTATTTTTGAAGATGAGATGGGATGGCAAATCCATGGTGTTTTATTTTGTTTTGTTTTGCTTTCTGGTCGTATTATACATTTGTCCAGGGCTGGGACTATGTCCATGAATTGTTTGGCGTTCCTATCCTCAAGCAACTAAATAGTATGGTGTTCTGCATATACCAGTCAAACCTGTTTCTCACTATGCGTGCACACGTGTGTGTGTGTGTGTGTGTGTGTGTGTGTGTCTTTAATACACGTAATTACAAATTATACAAGGGTTTGACATGATATGGGCTCTTTTCAACACATTGACTCCTGGCCACTGCCTTTGGCCCGTTACACTCTCCGTTTACACCTAGATTAGAGTGTGGGCAGGTGACGGGGTGAATTATTCAACTAGAACTCAAACTGGTTTATTTGGCTTTCTACAAAAATTCAATATGACTTTTTTTTTAAAAAAAAAACTAACGTGATATTTAAAATATCCATTAAAACAATTTTTCATTCTTATTACGTATCTTTTTTTTTTTCTCTTTTGTTACATCTGCGCTGCTCCACTTCTGTTGCCCCTGGCATACATTTTGGTAATCTGAGAGCCTTACTACTATTTTTATTGCTCTCCTCTTCTGTGGTGTGTAGGCTGAAAGAGGGGTAGGGATTCACAAAACTCGCAAGACCCCAAAGCAGGCTCCTTCTCTGGTCTTGCATGTGTACCAAGTGGACTTTTCACTGGGGTTGGTACTTTTGTGACTTCTCCATTGTTCTCTCTCCCTTGGTGTTTCTCACAGTTTTAGTGGCATCAGATGCACCTCTATTCCAGTTGGTTGGTAACTAACTTTACAACCCACAGAATGTCAGCTTTTTCTCTCCTCAGGCCTCTTCAGCCTCCTGAGTCCTCCCACCTTTGTACAGGAGCTGATACTGCCCCTTCCTTGTGGTTCTCATCTGGTCACAAGGACATTCTCTTCCTTGCTCTGGACCGTCCTGTTTGGATTACGATAGTTTCGTAATGTAGTTTGAAATCAAGAAGTGTGGTGCCTCTGCTTTTGTCCTTTTTGTGAAACCTGTGCTTTGTGATTTAAAACATCTGCAGGACTTTCTGTAAGCGGAGGAAGTCCGGAAAAGCCTGGTGACTGATTCACTGTAGGGCGCAGACGGGGCATTAGCCCCAAGCACTGTACGTAAAGGATCAGTGAAAACTGAAAGTCATATTGATTTAGGATTGTTTCTTAATGATTCATGGTTTTTCAATGTGCCAATTAGTTTGCCGTCTTCCCCCTTTCTTAAAATTATCTCTTCCTTTGGCTTCCAAGATCTTCTGTGATTTGTTTTTCTGTCTCTTTTGCTGATTACTCCTCTGTATTCGATTCCTTCAATTTGCATATCTGTCTATGGTTTCACCCAGTACATACGTGCCAATGATTCTCAAATGTATCGTTGTCCGTTCAGATCCTTACCGTGGCTCTCGCCCTATAGCTAGCTGTGTCTGAGTTTAAATTTGCATGACCCTCATACATCCTATGCTTAATAGAGCCAACACAGAACTAATTCCCTTTATGTCACTTTCCTCACCTCCTCCAAAAACAAAACATCAATGTCTCATGCCAGCTTATGCCATCATCACTTTGGCAAAGGGATAGAAACTGGAAAATATCTGTTCAAGTCCACACCACCCTCTTGGGAGTGGAACTCAGGGTGCCCTCCTGTGGGGCTGGGTTGGCTCTGCTGCTGAGCATAGGCTGCCACTGAACAGAGCCACGGACAGCTGGAGCCGCCATATAAAACGCAGCTTCTGCGACATGAATAGAAGGAGTAACGCCTCCCATGACCGTAGGGGGCCCAAGAAAATCAGCAGGATTTGGACCTTGTTAAATCCATCGCATGGAGTGGCTGTGCCTTGAGTTGACCCTTCCATCCCACTGACGGATACTACTGCCGCTTTTCACTCTAACATTGATCATTGTTAGAGAAGACGTGCTCAAGCCCAGAAGGTCATAGAGGAAGATATTTCAAAAGGTGACAGTGGGAATGGCTGGAGTTCAGACTTTTGCTCATCACTGAGAAGAGATATAAATGGAGTTTATTCTTTTTATGTTTGTCATTCCTTTCCTGAATGATATGGAAATCTCTTTGTTGACTTCTGGTAGTTACTGTGACTATATACTAACAATGGCTATTTTGAAAATGGATAAAAAGATGGCTAAAATATATAGGATTCCATCTAGTATAAGGAATTTTTGTTTTCTGAAGGGAAAAAAAAAGCACTCCTAGTCTGAATGTATACTGACATGCAATGCAGGAAAATAACCGTTTATGCCCTCGTGTAAAATTTTTTTAAAAAGAAAGAACACCGGCTAAAATTAACTGAATGTACCTTGAACTGGGTACTGTGGTGGGTGCTTACAAGTATAAATTTATTTCATTAATTCCCAGAATTCTACAATAGATTATAAGTACTTTGTTGGTTAACAAGGAGAAGATACATGTGTCATGGTATCTCTTCATCAATTTGGAAAATAAATTGATTTCCTTATCTGCTATTTCCATTCATATATTCATGGGATCCTATTTAACTGCCCCTAGAAGTTCACACATCTCCCTTTCCCTTTTTCGTGTTCTCTTTAATGTACACAGCTATGTTGGTTGTATTTTTCTCTTGGATTAGTTTTTAAACTATTTTTATACTCCCAAGGGCAAAATAAATAAAATAAAATAGGCTCTGACCCTAAACCACAGCAGTAACAACAAAATTGCACCCAACACAACAATAACAAGCTGGAAAATCATTTGCCCGTTTTCATCCAAGTGGTTCATTCTTCAGAAGTTACCTATCATGAAAAGAGGGCATGCATTTTAAAAAGCTGATCCAAGTGTAAAAATCACTTCATTTCCCTCTGACACATAAAGCAAACATGATTTAATCAGTATCGAAAACAATGAAGCAAAAAAAAAGTCTGCCCACTGGAAAATCAATGAAGAAAAAAAAAAAAGTATATCGTATTTGTCTAAACCCAAAACAATGAGACAAAAATGGGCCACATTGTCTTCGTCTCCATCGGAAGTTATACCTGTGTGTGACTCACTGCACAACCTGGCACTGTCCTCAAGTTGACCTGTAACTACGATTCCTCCTTCCCACAGCCCCTGTGACTGCTCCGGTTTATCTGCTGTAACACTGTTTGTCTTATGTAACATCCACACATCACCTCCCCACATCCCCGAAGGTTTCTTCCCTAATGACATCTTCTCTCTATATTTCTTAGTTGTATTTTATCTTTTTTGAAGCCTGAAGGGGCTAGATGTATCGCTACTTTTCTGTTACCAGCTGACACACACGAGGTTGCAATTTTCCTCGTATGGTAGAGAATCGGGGTCTAGGCTGGCTGGGAAATCTTAGGGCTCTGACTTCTAAAACATAGACTGAAATTCCCCTGTGACCAGATGACATTTGGTTTCACTGCAGCCTTGCTCCATTCAAACACTAAGGTCCAGATTTGGTCCGCTTATCCTTTCACGTGCATATTTCCAATGGATGTCAATGGATCTTTTCTCTGAGAACCAGATCAGTGACTTCAAATGGAAGCAGAAAACTTGGGCATCAACTTCCATGGTGTGATTGTGAGAACACTGGGGAGTGTGCCTCACAGAGTCAGACAGCTTGCTGGCGTCTGAGGGGAGCAGGTCGTGGGCCCACCAGGGAGTCAGCTCACAAGGTGGTGGCAGAGTTCCCAGAAAGAGCAGGAGCTTGGGTCCTGGGCTTGGGAGTGACACATTGTCATCGTAGTCTTCTGCTATTGGTCGGAGCAAGTCACGGGCCTACCCATATTCAGCGGTGGGAAAAGAGACTCTCCATTTTCTTAGTCGCAAAGGACCTGCATAAAGAAAGGGATGAAGAACTGCGGTCATTTTTGCAATCTACTGTGACCACTAAACAATATGAGTTCCTTTAACATAGATTAGATATGATTCTGTGAGAAATGTCAGTTTTTATAAATTGGTAGCATTTAGTGAATGTGTTGTTATAGGAATAGCACAAGGTTGGACATCAGGATATCTAGAGTCCAGTTACTGCTTTTCTGCTGTACCAGGCATATTGGTTTCCTGTCACTGCAGTTAATACATTACTGCAAAGGCAGTGGCTGAAACAACACGAATGTATTATCTTCCAGATGTGGAGGTCAGCAATTCCACATTTGTTCCATTGGGCTACAATCACGGTGTCAGCAGGCCTGTGTTTCTTCTGGCCGCTCCAGGAGAAAATCCATCTCCTTGCTTTGCCCAGCTCAAGAGGCTGCCTGCATCCCTAGCTTGTGGCTCCCTCCTCATCCTCAAAGCCAGCAGAGCAGTGTTTTCTCTCTTCTGAGGTCGTTTCTCTCCGACCATCACCTTCTTGCCTTCTTCCTGGGCGGAGCCTTGTGATTACAATGGAAACTCTTGGATAAGACAGGATCGTCTCTCCCTTGCAAAATCCTGAAGCACATCAGCAAATGTTCTTTGACCACGTAAGGTGTAACCTACTCACAAATTCCAGATACGAGACCTTTGTCATTGCTGGGGGCCAGAATTCAACCTACTGTACTGGGTGGGGTTCAATGAACAGTGGCCTGCAGGCCATAGTTGCTGCCACCGCTTTATGGGAATCAAGTTTTATTGGAGCCCAGCAGTATTCGTTCTTTACATACTGTCTGTGGCTACTTTCCTGCTACTACTGCAGAGCTGAAGCCTTAATGATTTACTGCCTAGTCTTTCATAAATAATGGCTGCTGACCCAGCAGCCAGATGTGCTGTCGCCTTGGGCACGTTATGTAATCGCTGCAAGCGTCATAGAATCAGAGATTTTTAGATACGGAAAGAACCTTAAAAGTAATTTTGGGTAAACTCGACCGTATACATTTCTCTGCATAAATCACCTTTTCAGAATAACTGGTCATTTAGCTTCTGCTCGAAAACATGGAAGTAGAAAGAGTTTATTGTCTCATGAAGCGGTTCATATTTATTTGGAACAACTCTAATTCTGGAAAAAAAAAAGAATTAGAAATACAGTCTTCATATTGAGCAAAAATTTCATTCCCGTGACCTTCTTACCTAGTCTTACTTCTGCCTTCTTGAGGCCACAGAGAATAAATGTAATCTGTCTTCTTCCCGAGAGCACTTTAAGAATTTGAATCTGCTATGGGACCTCCAAGTTATGACGCTCCTATAATGAGCAGTTAAGGAGGGTGACAGTAGGGCTTCTTCTCCATCTAAACACGTATGATATTGTTAATCTAGTGAATCTTCCCGGGTTCTTATTTCTTACAAATAGTTGGTCTTGGTGACTAACATGGGGGCATAGTCTGTGCTCCCTGTGGAGTGTCAACAAGGGAGAATATTGAGCAAGCCCTTCTTTAGGTGTCACCTCCCTGGACTCGAATGCCACTGTTACCTGGATGCAAGGGAGTCACAGCTCATGTCCAGTTCTTATGCGTCCCTTTATTCGTGTCTGGGTAGCCATCAGCAGACGGGGTGATTTGGGCACTGTTCTCCCCGCCCTCCTAGATGAGACAATACCACTCACTTCCTCTCCCACAAGCCACGTGAGTATGGCTTTCGGCTCACACAAAGAGGATCTCCGAGCCCCAGATTCCTCTCCTGTGACTCTGATTCCAGTTGCATGAAAATCCAGATGCCGTCCGTAGGCTGTGCAGAAAGGACTACAAAGGACCTTGATGAGACCTCACCTCCACTGCAGAAACGTAATCTTAACCAGTGGAAAAGCAAACTCTTCTGGGGACACTGGCCTCACGGGACCTGCACAAAGGGACTCAGCTGAGAACTGGCATCAGAGAGTCAGAGGCTGGCTTATAAAGGAAAGTGCTGCCTTCCTTGGAGGAGAGATTATGCCAGTCAACAAGGGCTTGAAACAGCTCAATTGTCATATATTCAGCAATGGTAGTGAACCCTTCTTGTGTGATCTTTGTGCTAGGGACCGATGGAAGAAAGCTCTTTGTCCAGTTTCTCCAGTTTACCTTGAAGCTTCTTTCTCTTCCACTCATTAGTAATCATGAACAGTGCTTGTCTGAAATTCTCAGCAATTTGAGGTGTCTTCCTCCTTCATTCTTTATGTTGAATGGTGTCCCCATGAACTCTCTGTCAGCAAGTTAGAACACTGGGAGGAACTCCAGGCCCTTCTTTCTCTTTTCAATTCTTCCACCTCATCCTACGGATTTTACTTACGAAAAAGTTCTTAAAGCTGTCCCCTTCCTTTCCATTGCTCCTTTCCACTGTCACCATTGCACCTAATTTAGCCACATCTTACCTCTGCTTATCTTTCCAGCTTTATCTGTCACTACTCCTTATTCTGAATTTGTAGCCCACATTTTTGGATTCGCTTATAATTTTGCACCCTCTCCTGCTGTGTCTTTTCTGTTGTCTCCCTCCCTAATTTGCCTGGCTTATTTCTAGTCATCTTTTAATATTCAGCTCAAACATCTTCTCCAAGATTCCTTCCCAGTAATCCATTCCATGCCCCCTCCCCTGCTACCAGCCTAGGTAGGTGCCCCTTTTCTGTGACACCAAAGAGTCTGCAGACATCTTGATTATTGCTCTTTCCCTTTTTCATTTCTCACTGAGCTACTCAAGGACGGAAGCAATGCTGCCTTATTCATTTGTACGTCGTTGGTGCTGACTCCAGCCCTGGAACATAACTGACCCTCACTGAGTGTTTTTTTACGCGATTCAATACATTTGCATCAGTCTGGTGACACCCATGAGTTGAGGCCCCAGAAAGAACGGCGATATCAGTAAAGTGACCTCCACCCTGGAACATGGCCCCAGACCTCCTGGAGTAGCTCTCCCTTAGAGGCTGAAGTTTGTGACAATGCAAGGCATATTAAAACACACCTCCTTCATTAATAGTGATGTTTTTGCAACAGTAATAAGTAGGGTGACTCTCTCATTGTTTGTTCAACTTTAAGATGCTCTCTGGAAAGTAAAATAGGTGAGATTTGTGATTTAAGAGAGGTGGCAACTGATTCTTTCCCCCTGCGTCCAGTAGACACGGAGGCCCAAGCAGAACTGTGTAACGGCGGAGTGCTGACAGAGATTAGCGGTGCTTTACTCCTGTTTTGTTTACCATAATGACCTGGTCAATAAACATCACAAATTGTTTATCTATATAAATCTTGACAGATTACTCTTTATGAAATCCATTTAGCAAGTGAGGTTTTCCCATAAGGATGAAAAATGAAGATTTTAAACAGATTGCTGGAGAAGCTCTGGCTGTACCAAGAGAGTCAGTGTAATAAAGGTTTCTTTATATTAATATTACAAAAACCATTTATCCTGACAAAATCAATATCACAATTCATCTTAGTTTGGTGTTTCTCTTTCTAAGCTTAAAATGTCTTTTCCTTTATTACGTATAATTTTGTTTTAATAAACGTGAAACATATTTCACTTAGGAGGTACTCTTGAGAAGTGATAACTTATAAAATGACATCAAACTTGTAGCTTATTTGCTAAAGAGTCTTGGAAATGTTTAAAATTATATTTGAGTGGCTGGGAAATTTACAGGAATCATTTTACTTAAGCCTTAATTAGAAAATTATCCCCACTGTCCTTTGGGCCAGAAACAAACTATGATATTCAGGAAAGTCTCCTGTGAACTTCATTCACATAAATTTCTCTCTTACTGAAGTCAAGCAATTATAACAAGTCATATAAGTTAGATAGAACAATGGCTGGGATAAGAGACTGTAAAACCAGGAATAGTCGCATTTAATTACTCCAAACACTGCATGCTTTCCTAAGAAGTGATTTATTTATTCCATTTGCATTCAGAACTTAATACCCCACGGATATTGACAGAGCTGGCTTAGAGTTAAGCGTGTAGCTGGAAGGAAATAGAACAGGATCAAGGAAAGGAATTATACACGGGAAACTGTTACTCTAAATGTACTGTATGTAAAATAAGTGTGATTGTCTCATGAGTGAATGGCAATAAAAACTGAAATACACAAGAGACACTTATTCATGAGTGGTGTGCTGACAAATATGTGCATTGGGAGAAGCTTGCCTCTTACTGGATATTCTTTCCGATATGACATAAAAAGCCTGCACACAATATACTCTAAGTAATAGCATATAATGAACTTAAGAGCAAATTAGATATTTTGTTTCTTCTATCATTCCATTTTAATTTCAATGCATAATTTTCTTCAGCTCTAATACTTAAGTAACCTAACAAAACATCTATTTAAAGTGGAGTTCTGATGTAATGTCTGTACATAAAGGACTTACTGTAGTTTGTCTGTAGGAGAAAAATGTCCTTTTATCGTGACATGAAAAGGGCAAACTACGGTTTTCAGGGGAAACTGTACTTTATTCATTCCCTAGGTGATATTAGCCCATAAAACAAATTTGCAGCTTATTTAGCAGCCTTAGCTTTTATCAGCCTTTTTAAGGGTGTTGAATGATTACCCAAGAGATCACACCATAAAAATTGCAGTGGGATCAAGTAACTCTTCCATCCAGCATCTTTATTAGAAAATATAAGTGAATCTATAATGTTGTTATTAAATGTATTCTAGGCAAAGTCCCTGTTAAAGGTGAGTGGATGTCTCTAAATGCTGTTTTTGCTCCTCAAATACTTCAGGGCACTGAAATGGCTTATCCTAATCAGTGACTTTAGCCTCGCCTACGAGTTTGAAAACTGCGCTCTGAAGGAACAACTTTTGGTTTCTTCATAGACAGTGATTTTTATAAGCAACTTGGGGTCAAAGAAATTTTAAGTTGAAATTCTCTCATTATATGTAAATCACAGACATCTTTTCATAGGTCGGAATAACGCTCTATTCTCCAGCCATCCTTGCTAAGTGAGTTTATTGCATAAAACTGAAAACGAAATGTGATATATATTAAGGCATTGTCAGTATTGAAACAGGTCTTTCTCAAACTGTTTTCTTAGTGAAATTTCGTCTGTGGGAATCCAGACGTAGCATTTCAAGATTCTTAGGGAAAGCAAGGATTATTACATCCAGTTTTCTGTTCACAACTTGATAGATACTTGAAAAGATGATTTTATGGTTACCTACTCTTAATTTTTAGCTGTTAGGATAGCTGCTTTTGTGATAAAGCAAAATTTACAGTACTCTTAATTGAACAACCCGTATTCAAAATAACCCATATGACGTGTTCTGGCGTGTATAGCATGCTTTTCCGCCATTAATTAGTTTACAGAGAGAAAGAAGGCTTCTTCAGAAGGTTCTGTTGTGAGCAGCATTTTGGTAAAGATGTTTTTCTGTTTCGTTTTACTTCATGTTTGTTTGACTCTAGCATCCTTTTCAGTATATTGGCTACAACGGACCATCTTACTCTACAGTGTTGTCAATAGAAGAGACTTACACTGTGAATTATTAATCAAAGGGTGAGTCGCTTTGATGGTGTATTTGTCTCGTTTTCAGATGTCAGCCTTGCAATTGTCATCTCTCAGGAGCCTTGAATGAGACCTGTCACTTGGTCACGGGCCAGTGTTTCTGTAAACGATTTGTCACCGGCTCCAAGTGCGATGCCTGCATTCCCAGGGCTAGCCACTTGGATGCCACCAATCCGCTGGGCTGCAGCAAAAGTAAGTGAACTCTGGCCCAGGGCCGGTGTGCGAAAAAACGTCACACAGAGTCAAGAGCCCATTGAGAGCCCATTGGAAAGGCGTAGGTGCCCTGTGAGGAATGTAGGTGAGAAATGAAACACAAAGAAAAAATTACACTGATGAAAGTTGTGTTCTTTTCACTTAGTTAGATCATTGAAAATGGTGACATGATGATATTAGTCGGGCATTTGCAATGATGTGTTGAATTGGTAGGACGGTAACCAGAGTCCTGGTGTTCCCGACTGACGGTTTCCTAGCACCCGTGACCTTCCGTGGGACAATCAAGATGTGACTGGTTAAGCCAAAATAATTGGCCATGCCACCACACATTTCCAGGCCATTTTCTATAACAAATGGAAGATTTATACTTATTTATGATGAGGTTTATGTCCTTCCAGCCCACAAAATGTTAATGGCACTACGCTACCATTATTTGTTTATTGATATTATAGCAATTATCATTATCGTTATTTATGACATCATATTACTAACTCTTATATTTGATACTCCTGTCTTTCTGTTTTCACTTGCATTTGTTGTTGAAACAACTCTCACACTTGTACTCCCGGAAGTGAAAGATTTCATCCGAGTGTCTTTTGACTTCTCAACACCATTTTCCAGTTCATTGAATAGACTTCACAAGGTCCCATGCAGTCCTACAAATCATAACGTAATGATGATTTCTTTATATTTACTTCAAGATCCTCTATCCTTACCTTTTCCAGATTTCCTAAAGGCCTGCTGAATGTATGTGGTAAAGAGCCCCCTTGGGGTGCCCTGAGACTCTGGTGAGTCTCCATGCTAGAGAATACCGCGAGTCAGGACACGTGGAGAATACCGCGAGTCAGGACACGTGATCCTAAACAAACATGCTGGGACCTTGCATTTAAGGAAGAGAGAAGAGTAATGGGATAGCAGACTCCACAGCAACTGGACTAGATTCTGCAGTAGTGAAAGGCAGAGTGTAGCTAATGGTTAATAAGACATATTTAGATTTGGTACCTGTGTAGTTTCTTGTCAGTATCCTGGGCTTTACTGGTACTTCTGGATTTTCGTATAAGTAAAACTGCAGGTATGTATGCTACCCTTGAGAAAGGACCTTCATTCATCATTACCTGTATGTAAATACAGTCTAGACACAACTCTGGCTTTCATTGCACACTTAATTAATATTTATCATTCATTGATTAGCTATAGAATTGATTGATTTGTGTGCAACCGAAATTCTAGTATATTCCTTTGGATGTCAGTTGTAGATCATCATTTAAATCGAATTGTGACAGCCTTACAGATAACATACCGTATCTTAGCAATTTCTGATCGGTTCTGTCACGGATTTTGTGTGAAAATGTTGGCATCAGCTCCACTTTTTGCTACCTATTCTTGCGCCTGAGACACAGTCTAGGAATTATACCTCGGGCAAAACCGGATAGTCTGGTCACTGGAAACCTGGCCTACTTTCCTTAATAGTGGCAGACGTTGACTTCTAAGTTACGTCTTTCCTTCTCTGTGCTACACATTCTTGGTGTTGCCAAATGCATCCAATATTTAATTCTTAAAAAAACAAAAAACTAAAACAAAACCCAACTTTCATTTTCGTAATTCTTCTTCTTCCCTGGACATAACTCGTTTTGATTTTCTATCTCTTTAACGCCGTGATCCTTAGTATTGAACACGTTTCTTCAAGCATCTGTGGTGGCGGTTGCTGCTGCTGTTTTAGGTTTGTGTTGAACAGAATTTACAAAACTGCAAAGGGAGAAGCTCAGTATCAGCAGAGGTAATTCATTGAAAACAAACAAAAAATATTCGACAGGATTCCTGCCTTCTGCGGACCTCAGAATGTAGTCAGCAACAGTGATGGACACACAGACAATGAAAGGGGGCACCGGGAAGTGCTAACTGTGGGGCAAGTGTGAAGGGAGCCTGCTTTCTCTCCTGGTCCCTCGTGATTTTCACATGCTCCTTGCTTTTTATCCTAGCAACAGCCGGAACCACCGGCTTCACCAAGATACGATGTTATTGAAAGGAATGGAGTGCTATCTATTGTTGAAACTGTGAACTACCTCGGCCTCGTATTTTCCTCTCTGTCTAGCAGGTGTCAAGAATGTGTTTGCCTTGGCAATCAGAATGTTTTATGGTGTTCTTCTGCACAATTTGGGTACTGCGGGCTTATCACGATTATCTTTTCCATTTCCTTAGAGACCATCGACGATAGTTTAACTATAGCATCTGTGATTTCTCTCTCTCTTTCTCTTTTTTTTTTTCTTTTGGTGGGGAGTTGGGATAGGAATCCTAAGATATAATTTTCCGAGTGCAGGAGACTTGATTTGATTTCACATAAAGTAGTTAGGCCCTCTCTGATAACGCGCTCCCTCGTCATGTGATTCACTCCTTTCCTTTCAATATCTGTTTCATGCTTGCAAAATCATAGTCATTCTCCTCCTTAGGAGAAACAGAAGGAAAACAAATATTTAATAGTTCTGCTTTCTGTATACTTTCCTAGTGAATGATATTGCAGTTTGCCCTAAACTTCTGGCTATGAACTTAATATATACCATGTTTTCCCGAAAATAAGACCTAGCCGGCCAATCAGCTCTAATGCGTCTTTTGGAGCAAAAATTAATATAAGACCCGGTATTTATTATATTATATTGTATTATATTATATTATATTATACTATATTATATTAATTATACCCAGTCTTATAATAAAATAATACCGGGTCTTATATTAATTTTTGCTCCAAAAGATGCATTAGAGCTGATTGTCCGACTAGGTCTTATTTTCAGGGAAACACGGTGTGTGTGTGTGTGTGTGTGTGTGTGTGTGTGTGTGTATTTAGTCTCTAAGGAAACTTTTTAATGATACATATGTTTTTGCACGTATATCTTTTTTAACTATTCATATAGCTCATTTGTGTATAAGTTTTCTTGATACTCACTATTATTCTTATCCTTGCTTATGTATCCGTCTTTTTATCCTAAACATTTACTTTATCCCTACTTATCAGAGACGCTCTCATACCTCTCCTTTTTTTAAGTACACATATTTTTTAATATTTAAGTATAAATATACTTAACTTTTAAGAATAAATATACTTTTATGATAAAATATACATAACACAATTTGCCATCTTAATCATTTTTAAATGCACAGGTCAGTGATATTAAATATATTTCCAATGTTGTGCAACCGTCGCTCTTAGGGTTTAATACACATGAGAGTATCGTGGAGATGACTCTTTTCTTCTTGTGAAACTGAAGCTCTGTACCCATCAAACATTAATGTCCCCATTCCTCCCAGCCGCTGGCAACCACAGTTTTATTTTCTGCCCCTTTCTCTGTCTTTCTTCTCCTTTGGGGGATCCCGTTACACACATGTTGGTGCATGGTACACCTGACATTTTCTCACAGGCCTCTGAGGCTCTGTTCATTTTTGCTCCATCTTTTTTTTTTTTTCCTGCTTTCCTGTAGATGGGAGAAATCATATTGCATTATCTTCAAGTTTACTGTTTGTTTGCTACACTCAATGTTGAGGACCATTCAAAATCTGTTTCTGTTGATTGTCTTTTTTATGAGTCTGGGTCACAGTTTCTTTGAGTGTGTTGTAATGTTATGTTGAAGACACTTAAGTTGTTAGATTTTTTTGTGTGTGATTTGCATAGACTTAAATGGTGCAAACTTTATTGTAGTGTATAGCTACTGATGTCTCTAATCCTTTATTTTATTTTATTTTAATTGAAGTTTGTAGCCTGAGTTCCTAGGGGTCATCTTTGCGTATGAATCAGCCAATGATTTGGGCAATGCTCATGCTTTAACACTTTCAGACCGGGCAGCTTCTGCCATTCAGTATGTGTATGGTTGGCAGAATGTATTCAGAGTTATAACTAGTTCTCGACTCTTTGTTGGCCTTCATTCTCACTGACTTGGTTTTCCCCACTGTGCATAGTTTCCCAGTCAGCCAGGAACAATGGGGGCTGATCTCAGGTCTCCTACAGCTTTCTCATACCCAGGAGCTCCTGGTTTATTTTCTGCTTAGCTCACTACTTCACCCAGCTGGAAGCACATCCTCAAGCTAGCAAATCTGTGTTTTCCTCATTGTTCCCAAATGAGTCTGCCACTTTTTGATGGCAAACCTCTGAATTCTTGTCCCCAATCCCAAATCAAGTCATTTAGTGCCCTCGGGTAGCAAACCTGCTGACATTTATAGCCAGCCCTACTCAGGTAAAACTAACATACTAGACTATGGAACGGGGAGTATAGGAACAACCGCACACAGAAAGGCCACAGATTCTTGTGGTTTCTATTCAAAGCTCTACTGCTTTGTGAAAAATAAATGTTCTCTGTTGTCTGCCCATGGCTGATTTAGAGCTTCCAAAAATAGTTATTTTGACGATTTGTCCATTTTCCTATCACTAAACTCTTCATGCTGGCTTAACTAGAAGCACCCTAATCTCTTTTTTCTTTTTAAATATTTCATGATTGTCTAGACATTGTTTTATTTTTTAATCTCATCTGTGGAAGACACTTTTAAGTTGTCTTCAGTAACCATCACCCACTCGTTTTCTATTAATAGAACTCAGAGCTGGGTTCATGGCCACATCTGTCCTGTAGTTAGTGAGGTATTGCCATGTCACTAAACTTCTGGCTGAAACAGTGTGGGCAGAAGTTACAGGCGGCAGTCCTGGGTTGTACCCTCAGCGACACCGGGCATTCCCTCCACCTCTCCCTTTCCTGCTGAATTGAATGTGGATTCAGTGGCCATCCACCTGGGACCATGTAGACAAACAGAACCTTCTAGGGATGGCAAAGCAAAGAGATAGAGGGAGTCTAGACCCTTCTCTTCACAGACACAATCCACCCAGCCTTTCATGAGAGAGAGGTACACACACACACACACACACACAGTGTTTCATCAAATGTTCCTAGTTGTTCACTGTTTCCAACCAATCCCATGATCGTCTGTTGAGCAGAATCAGGTCCAGATAAGTCGTTGTCATCATTGTTTTCTCTTGCATATATTGTTAAGAATATGGTTCACAAATTCACAGTGTCCCTCTTTTAGCAGAATGAGACTCCCACAAAGAATGTAGATGTTTAGAGTCCCACCAGCCATCGTTGCCATGTGTTACCTCATCATCTCATTTTGGATTTGAATAAGAAAAGCATCATACGTTTTCTCCATGTATTCAGGCAACCTACAGTATAATTCCACAATGTTATTTCTGTTCCTTGGTCCTTTCATGCTAGACCATGTGCTCTCCAGTGTCTTTCTGGAATTAGACTTATGAGTTCGGGGTGTGTGTGTGTGTGTGTGTGTGAAAGAGAGAGAAAGAGAGAGAGAGAGAGAGAGAGAGAGAGAGAGAGAGAGAGAGAGAGAGAGATATAAATATTTTC
This sequence comes from Rhinolophus ferrumequinum, assembly GCF_004115265.2. NCBI lineage: Eukaryota > Metazoa > Chordata > Mammalia > Chiroptera > Rhinolophidae > Rhinolophus > Rhinolophus ferrumequinum. The sequence goes on along the minus strand of NC_046310.1, from coordinate 8,222,034 downwards.
CCATTCAGATATTAAAACAGAATATAGTTTTCCCATTAGAAAACATTATTTGTGTGTACCTATTGTCAAAGAAACCCTTTATGATTCTTGGATGTAAGAATCAAGATGGTCTTTATATTTTGAGGGTGAAGAGAAAGAAGTTTGTATTTATTGAACACCTAATATCTATATATAGTGTATATGCTTATATATATTATATATACACACACGCACACATATGTATACATGAACACATACACACACTCATGTTGTACTCAGAATAACCCTGAGAGATAGACATTATCATCCTCTACTATAAATGAGGAAAAGTAACGAGGGTCCAATCAAAATTTGACTACAGTCACACAACTACCAAAGTACCCAAGCCAAAATTAAAACTCACGGCTCCTAAACAGATGGATGTAGTCACAATACTATGCTTTGCTTCCTTAAACGCATGTCTGACATAGGCACAGCACATTCTTGGCAATTTTGATTAATATGTGACCATTTTCTCAGAAATCGCAGCACGTAAAGGGTGGGTTCAAATTATCTTGTGCCCAGCATTTCATATTTATTCTCAGAGTGGGATTGAACCACCTAGACCTTCAGGTCTCTGAAAATTCTCATGTAAATGTCAAACGGCACTAGTCATTTATACTGTTTAGCTGCATGCAATTGTGGTTAGAGGTGGTCATAACACGTAATCGACTTTAAATGTTTGACAGAGCCTGTGTGTGTTTGCATGTGTGAGTGTTTGTTGCCAAGGAAATTTTCATGTAATACGAATCATTTTCAATACCCTTTGACATGGGACTGACACATCTCTCTCTCTTTCAGTCATCCTAAAAGTATTTCACTGTCTTAGAAAATAGTCTGAAGGTCGCTTTTGATTGCTTTAACCCTGAAATCTGTTGTGTTCCAGATAACATGCAGAGTTTTAAATGTGGTCACTAGTGTTCACTAAAAAAATATTAAATTGCCATGGATTGCAAGGCTGTTTCAGAGTGCTGTAAATGAGACAGTTTATGATCTTTGTGGTTCCGGCAAGAACAATAGGATTTAAGAGCCCTAAATGAAAATTCACTGAAACACAAAATGCACTGTTAGTGTTCATTCAAAGTGACCATGCCAAATATGGCCAATCCATGAATTCAAAAATATAAAGTGCTCTTTTCGTGTGTCATCTTGAGATTGTTACAACTCTTGTCCTAGATCTAAATAAACATATGAACAGTTAGAATTTTAACATAACAATGCAATTCCAAAGGAGAAAAAGAAAGGGTAAATTAAAAGGGAAGAGCGAGATTGTACCTAGTTTGAATATTTTTCTTTAAAAATATGATATCAATATTATGTGCCACAGGATTAGAGACATTGTCTTCAGGAAACCTCTGCATGATATATGGAATTTTATATATTTCAAAGTCAGTGCTCTTGAAATGCTTTCTTAAATTGTTATTATTAGATTATATCATGTCTTTAAAATGGAGTGTCTCACTCATGGCTGCTGATGGATTGATTAGTAACAGTGCTTAGTTGAAAGTTTTACCTGGTATGCAGGATAACTTTGCTAAGCCCCACCATCCCCACCGTCCCCACCGTCCCCACACCCTCCTACCCCACTCTAACCCCCAGGACTGTGTGGTCTGCATCAGCAGGCTCCCTTGTCTTCTGACCCAGTTTGCTACAGCTACTAGCAGGAATCTGCCCGTCATCTGGAGGGCTAGTGGACAGGGAAGTCAGTATATTTAACACCCACCTTCTTGTCTCAGTGTAGGAGTGGCTCTAAGCTGGCTGGATGGTGCTGTGCGTGGTCAAGCTCCTGTCGAGTGATGCTTTTCATGCAGCCCTTTCTGTCCCATAGTGCTGAACCCTTTCCAGCTAGGGATAGTGCATAGAAAAAAGTTACCATAGCAGGCCTGACTGCTTAGCTTTGAAGGACCTGCTCGCCAAGTTGGCCTTTGGCTGGCATCTGGGAACTTGGATTTTGTGAGGGTTCCCACCATCCGTCAAGCTTATAGGAATGGCTCACTGTCCCGTACATTTTGTCCAACCAAATGGTTTCTGCTTACCCTTTGCTTTCCTTCTGGGAGTCTGGAATTTGGGGGACTGTTCATGCAGACAGAAGCTGTCTATAAGAATAGCCTCTGATACAAACTCTGGACGTTGACCTTCTAATGGACTTCCCTGGTTGGCACCATTTCACACATGTTCCACCTGGCGTATTGCTGGGGGACTTGAGCACATCCTGTGTGACTGGCAGCTTGTGGCTGGTTCCCCTGGATGTCACCCCTGTGCCTTTTCCCTTTGTTGATTGTATTTTGTATCCTTCCGCTGTAATACATCTCAGCCAGGAGCAGGGTTTTGTGCGGAGTCGGTCCTGAAGACGGACCCCGGGGGCAGGGGGTGCAGTTCTGAGGACCCTTGAGGCAAATACTGTGTTTCTCCGAAAATAAGACCTAGACGGACAATCAGCTCTAATGCATCTTTTGCAACAAAAGTTAATATAAGACCTGGTCTTATAGTACAATAAGACCGGGTCTTTATAATATCATATCATGTCATATCATATCGGGTATAATATAATGTAATATAATATACCGGGTATTATAATATATTGTATTATATTACAGTATAATATAATATAATGTAATATAATATAATATACCGGGTATGATATGATATGATATAATGTAATATAATATAATATAATACCGGGTCTTATATTAATTTTTGCTCCCAAAAACGCGTTAGAGCCAATGGTCCGGCTAGGTCTTATTTTTGGGGAAATGGTAATAGAAGAGTTCGGCTGTCAACTTGCTCTAAGTGCTTCTTCCCTCTGCTCATCCTTTTAAAAATCGTTTCTTTATTAAACTCTTCATCATATGACTTAATTTGACTATGCTCTCTCTTTTCTCCTGAAACCCTGACAGTTACCTAGTGACTACAGATATTTCATATAAAAATATCGATAATTATTTGATTGACTCATTTCTGTACCGGACTTTGTAAAGTTTCTTAGACAAAACATTAATGGTTTAAAAATCAGGTAACACAGCACCTGTACCTTTGACATCTTATTTACTGAGAAAGTATGATTCGGCTGTGCTTCTCTAAATGGATGGAGGATCATGCCTTCTGCTAAACCAGAAGGGATAAATAAACGGGTGGTTAATTGTCCTTAAAAAAAAAAGGCATTGTTTTTTTCCTTTATGTTTATGTATTCTGGGGGGAAAATGAAGGCTTACACTCCATAATAGGGAAACAAAGGAACATATAGGGTGATAAGAGACCGTGTTTTCGTGGTACATGTTTATGTTATAAAAATATAACATACATATAACACCACTAAAGTGGTGAGTCAGATGCTTTTAAGCACCTGATAGCACAATCATATTGCTTCAACAATCATAGCATCTCTAGCAGGTGCTGGTGTATTCATAGAGTACGTTGAAATTGTTTCGTGCTAATATTTTGCCTATTTAGCATCGGCAACATCCATAGCTGTTTGTATCACGAACTATTATCCTTTCTTTTACTCTGTGCCCTGTGAAGCTGAGGCATTGTGCATAATGCAATGGAAAACTTCCTTTTGAAAAATCCAGAAATCATGCTGCTTAAATTTCAAGTTCTGAGTTGTGTCAACTCTTCCATTAATTAAGTAGAAAATGTGTTATTCATCCTTGGGTGGTTTCTCACCAACAGGAAAAAAAAAAAAGGAGAAAGAAGTGCTTAATGTAAACTTTTGTGGGTTCCACCCCCGACTATATTTATATCAGCTACATTGACCTACAAATTTGTTTTATGTTTACAGATAAGAAGCTTTGTTTTAGAAATTTGTGATATGTAACCTTTGTTTATTAATGTCTTGGTAAACCACATGTCTTCTTGATAAAGTAATTCTGAATAAGGGCTCTTTGCTGGATATCGTACTTCAGTTTTCTTGTGTGCTTATTGATTGCCTATGCTAATAAATAAATGCTCTCTCCATTGTAATTTAGCTCCATCCCAGCAACCTCCACCCAGAGGACAGGTTCAAAGTTCTTCTGCTATCAATCTCTCCTGGAGTCCACCTGATTCTCCCAATGCCCACTGGCTTACTTACAGTTTATTCAGGGACGGTTTTGAAATCTACGCAACTGAAGATCAATACCCATACAGTGAGTGTAAAGGTTTGGTGATGGAAAGATAGAATGTTCTGAGAATTGATACATTAGTTCAGTTCTTTGTCATTCAGGATAAATGTTGTGGTTTCCTCTGCAGCACAGAGTGCTTCAAGCAGAGAGAGAATTACAAATCTCACTAGGAATCAACCAAACACAATAAAAATGATTGAGCTTTTATTTGATAAGCCCTTAATGCTTATCAGATTCCCAAAGATGAAAAGAAAAAAGACTCTATCCAGCACTGATGAGAATGTAAAGGACCTGGAACTTACATGAACTGCTAGCATATCTGTGTGGGTTCATTGGTACTGACTTTTCATGCAGGATAAATTGTTAAAATGTATGCAAGACCTCATCCTTTTGGATACTGTTTGACTCAGCAAGTTTACTTTAGGAAATTTATCTTAATTGGATAGTTATAAATGGACCCCAAATCATAATATGTTCAAACCAACACTATTTGTAATAGGAAAATATTGGAAAACTTCAGACATTCAAAAATCTTTCAATAAATTATGGTACATGGCATAATAAAATCTTGCTACATTGTTAAGTAAATTGTAGAATATGATGGCCTTAAAATGGAATCTTAGTTTACATATTAATGAATGAGAAAAATGTTCATGATGTATTGTTTAAGGTAATCTATGAGTTACATTTTAACTCAAAAATGTATAAAATTACTGGAAGACTTAAAACACAGAGATCTATAGTTTTCTCTGGGTGTAAGGATTACAGAAAATTTATCAAATATTTCTTTTATATGGATTCAACTTTTTAAATTCTCAAAGTGGACAAAAGACAACATGATCTTAAATTGAAAGGGAAAGGATGTAAACAGTGAACACAATCTTTGTATCTGTATCTTTTATGAACATGTTAAAGGAGCTTGTAGAAATCAAGTTGTTCAGATACATTGTCTTTAAAAATATTTACTGAGGTGTTTTAGATTTGGTTTCCCTAAAGACAGGATGAAGAAGTAGAAAATGTTACATTCTTCCAGCTTTGTCTTCTCTGATAATTTGCTTCTAGTCATGTTTAGCTACAGGCTAGTTTAAGAAACATTGTAAGGGTGATGCCAGTTCAAGTTTCCATTTTGCTATCTTTGTTTAATACCCAATTTCCTAAATTCGACTTTAACATACTTCATTACTTAGAAAAGTATATAAACCTATGTGGCAACACCAAAGTTCCACAATCTTCCCCAAAAGGATTAGAAGGATGCCTTCATTTAACATTTTGATTGGCTTTAAAACTTCTGTATAGTAGGCAGTTTTATTTTGCACATATTTTCATAGGATTTTTGCACAGAATTTTGTACCTAATTCTGTACGATTTGCAACTACATTATAATGTCCAGCACTTCCAGATAACTCTAAATGTCTCTTCAGCACTGCAAGTCTTCTCTGAAGTTAATGGAAACCCTGAACTTCATGGTGCAGATTGCAGAGGGAAGTGAACATCTGTCTGCATCTGCCACGTTGGCAAAGCACCCTAAAAACCTGCTACTAGAATGTTTATTTTCTTCCAAATATCAGCATGATCCAGGTGTCCTGAAACGTAAACTTTTGTGGTAGGGGTAGAGTGAGTTATAAAAATATTGAAAGTGATTTTGAAGATGATAGTACCACTGGTTGAATTATTTCTGAAGTGGTAAATTAAGGTCACCCTATTTTCCATACAACTTAATTCAATAATAAATTAAAGTTCAGTTATACCCTTTGATCTAGAGGTATGTGTTCTATAGTAACATTCTGTGATCTATTTTATAGAACTTTACATGTGAGTACAATACTCTGGCTCCTTTTCATGATTGCACTAGTATAGAATCCAAATAATGATTTCTTACATAACATGTACTTATTCACCAGAGATTTGTGTCATTCTATTAAACAAGGTATTATTTCCTGAAACCTTATTTTTTCTTTAAAAAATGCTGCTTCTGGCCTTTGTAGACCATCACTATAATTAATGATGTGAAAATTATCTGCATAATGGCATTTGAACAGTAAGAACAATTGGTGAATGCTGTCAGAACTTTGTATCATTCTAATAATATCCTCACGTTTATTGTTCTGTTTCCAGTGTGTGGGTGCCATGTGTAACATGAAAAGGGAGCAGTCCTTATATTCAGTGGCATGAACACAAATCTTTGGTTAAGTAAAGGCATTTGGAATTATATGTGGGGAATCATTGAACTTTTCAAAGAAAATTCATAGCGTTGTTTTCCAAGCAAGTTTGATCATTGGGTTGAGGCCATTGTAGGATTCCTTGTTAGAATAAAAATGTTTCCTAGCTGGTCAGGTGGACTGTGGGATTCTGTAGGTCAGCAGTTTCCAACCTAAGATCATGACAACTGGAGTGCCATCATCTTTAGAGCCTGCAGATTATTGGTGATTAATAATTACATGCTAATAATGGTGGAATAATTTTAAAGTTGCTGAATAATCAACTGATCAAAAAAAAAATAAGGTATAGTCAGTGGTTCCCCTAAATAAAATCTCACTCATTTGCCTAGTATATAAGTTTTCAAAAGTGGAAGAGAAAGGTGTAGAAGTCAAGTTAGCACATTGGGCACCTAATATCATCTCCCCTGCAGCCCTGAACTCAGTGGCCCACAGGTATTTTCTGTGTCATAGATGTGAAGAGAACCGATATCATAAGAAATAGCACTCTTTCAATAGTATTGAAGTTTTAGGGGATGGCCCATAAATCATACTTTTTCCTTCTTGCGTTTGAAACTAAAAAAGCTTTAAATATAGGAATCAGGAAGATGGAAATTTAAAATAAAAACCATCCTTATTACTGATGAAAGCCAGATTGGAGAGTATACTTTCTCTGCGGCAGGAAGACAGATTAGAAAAGAGAAAAAAAAAATCAATGGACTGGTTGGAACATGCTTTGCTTCCCCCCTCCACCACCAAATTCACAAATAGTTAAATCGTTCCTCATTTAGAATGCCACAAGTAGGGAGATAGTCCTAAAATGTCACTCTAGGGAAATACTTCCATAGGGAAACTACAGGACGACTATTTTGACATTAATATGGTTTACCTTGAGTTTCAGACAATGATATATCTTAGTGAATTGTAGGGTTTCATTCCCATCTCTAATATCATTATAATTTATTCCATACTACATCAGAGGATCAGTGTAACAAGTGATAAGATAGTCCCGCTGAGAGAAATGGAAAATACAGGGAGGAGATAAGAAAGAAAAAAGAGAAGACGAAAATCAATGGTTTTTATAAGGCTGTTAATACAATTGCCTAGAAAAATAAATCAAGTATATATGGAAATTCTTCATTCATTCACTTATGCATTCCCTAAAATTGTATTCGGTGCTTACTCCAGACCAGGAACTGTATGAGCCACTAGAAATACACACATAGAAGGAATAACTAGTTCTCATTATTGAAAGGGGACATAAGTAAACCAAAGTTACTCTTTGGTTTCTGTGTCCTGATTAAACTCTAGTACAATACTCGACATATTTTCATGAAGAATTTGTGATGACAAATATAGCAGAAGTTCTGCTCAGATGTTCACTGTCTTAGTCCATTCAGGCTGCTGTTCAAGCAAACAAACAAACAGACAAACAAACAGGCTGGGTGGCTTGTATACAACAGAAATGTATTACTTGGAGTTCTGGAGGAAGTCCAAGGTGCCAGCATGGTCTGGTTCTGCTAAGGTCCTCTCAGGTTGCAGATTGCCAAACTCTTCCTGTGTTCTCATGTGGCGGAAGGGAGGAGAGATCTTTCTGGCCACTATTTTAAGGGCACTGACTCCATTTATGGTCTCCCCGCATAACCTAATCCCAAAGGTTCCATCTCTTACTACCATCACCTTGGGCCTTCAGTTTCTAGCATTGGAATTTTGGGAGGACATGAAGGTTTAATCTGTGGCCTTCACTCCTGTCGTCCACTCTTTAGTTCTTGCCTTCCCCCTACTACCCTGGTGGCATTTGGGGAAGGCAGCTCCCCTCTGGTCCTTTGCTTCTATAGGCTATTTAGAGGATGCTGGCTCATTTGTGAGGTGAGACTGGCAGATCTCAAGTGTTGGCATTCTCATGGCATATCTTTCCGATACGCGAAGCTAGTACACACACGTTTATTTCCAGCTTGGTTAGGTCCTTGTGGACGGCCAGTGTCCCGGCCTCCCCTAGGCTCTTTCCATCGCTCAGGACTTTCTGTGATTTGTTGTTCATTTCCCTTGGTCCACCTTTGGCCTTCCCAAGGATGATGGATCATCTTGCCCCAGACACAGAAGGTAACTGGCTCTCAAGGCAGCATCCTCACCATTTAGAAAACCAAGAAACCCTGTGGATTAAAACCAGGCTCTGGATATTTAACTATTCATCTGTAGGCATTTAAATATGCCGGATCTTCATATTGATATATGGACCTCCCTCCTCCTTCCCTTACACCGAGGCCCATGAACGAGCAGCCAGCGGGCACCCTGGCATGTCTATGCTTCCCGACCCTACAGTTCACTTACTGTCTGTCCCCTTAGAGGGTAGCAAGTCCCAGGCACATCCCTGATCGTGTCCACTTCTTATCTATTTTTCATTTTTTTAAAAAACTTCTTTCTACCTTCTCACTCTCTCAGCAATCCTTCATGTCTAGGAATCCCATTTACCCAGGACTTATCTTGTGTAAATTTCCCATTGCTAATAGCAAATGTCTCTAAAATTTAGCAGGGTGTAGTAACAATGTACATTTATAATTTCACAGTTTCCATGGGTCAGAAATTCATGAAACGTTCCAGTCAAGATGTAGGCCAGGTGACAGATGTGGTACTTTGCTGGTCCTTGGTCCAGTGCATTAGTATTTAACAGGCAAACAATTTACATAGAAGAAAGGTGGTTATTTCTGTTTCAGTGAATTGAAAAAAAAAAAAAACACCAAGAACTTTGTACCTTCTATAAAAAGGAAACTCACTATATTATATAAAGAACAAAGCAAGAGCTTAAAGTCTTCTAAATATTCTTCATTACAAAAGGCACTTTTCTTACATTATACTACATGATAAAAATAATCAGTATTTGCTTTATTTCAGTTTTTAAAATATTTACCATACTCTTATTCGAAAGAGAGGATTGGTTTAGTTTATGTAGTTGTTGTATAATAAACAATTAGAAATGATTTCTTACCAATTGGTGGACTGTAACTATTCTTATTTTCCTCCTGTGATTTCAGATATCCAGCACTTTGTAGACGCTGCCCTGTCACCATACACCTCATACTCCTACGACGTTAAGACCACCAATGTGCATGGCTCCACCAGGAGCACAGCTGTCACCTACAGGACAGAACCAGGGGTCCCAGATGGATACTTGAACTTAAGTTATATCATTCCTAGTGGCTCAGACTCTGTGACACTTACCTGGACTGCACCTTCAAATCGTTCTGGTCCTGTAGAGAAATATATTTTGTCCTGTGCTCCTGTAGAGAACATCCAGCCGTGTGTTTCCTATGAAGGCCATGAAACGTCAGCTACCATCTGGAACCTGGTTCCATTCACCGACTACCGTTTTTCTGTGCAGGCGTGTACTAGGGGGGGCTGTTTACACAGCTCCCCCCTGACGGTGACGACAGCCCAGGCACCTCCCCAAAGGCTGGGCCCCCCTGGGGTACGAAAGATCAGTTCCACAGAACTCCATGTGGAATGGTCTCCACCAGTGCAACCAAATGGTAGGAATTCAAGGCCTAGATGTGCCCTTCTTGGGCAAAACACAAATTCGGATCTAGGCACTTGGAATTGTGCAGAGTCTGGCGATATATTTATTTTTATAACTGCAAGATATAATAATTGAGAAATCATTTCTAAAGATAGAAGATACTACTTGTCCTGGTTCGTAGAATGAGTGTATGTCTTTAATCTAATAATAAATTCCATTCATTTAAATTGCCCCTTAAAAGGCTAATATTATCTTTGCTCTTAATGACATCTGCCACAACACAAATTATGTTTCTAATTTGAAACTCACTTATGAAATGCATTATATTTGACTGTGTCACAAATTAGGGCACCCATAAGCAGTAAATTTTCTCTTTTGGCAAGAAAGGATATAAAATAATAATATATATATATATATATATATGTGTATATATATATATATATATATATATATATATATATATGCCAGCAGACTCCATTAAGTTAATTTTTGTGTTCATACAATTGAACCCTGTTATATAGGCCAAATACACATTTATGGATTTTTTCAGTTCCTTAATATCATGTACTTATTGTGGCAAAACCTTTTTTCTTGGACTTTTTAAAGTTATTTGATAAAACTGAGTAGAAATTAACTATAATATTCCAATATTTATGCAAACAGGGCTCTGTTAAACAGATAATCAAATTAAAATCCCAAAATTTGAAAATACAGACATTGGAGGTCAGATGATAAAATTCCCACTAAGAAATGGCTACTCGTATAGAAATTATGACCAGTCATCTGAAGAAAAACTGAACTTAACTATCATAAGTTACACTTATTTTGTGTTTGTGTACTTTCTCTTTTGGTTTATTTTCCCCACAGATATGCTATTTAGTAGTATTTCATACATTCATTTACCACCAGTTTGTTGTGTTTTGTAAGTACCCATCACCTACATTACTAAGGAAATGCACAGGTAGTCTAGTCAGAAAAATAATGAAAAGCCAACACTCTTTAACTGACTTACCACCGCCCTACCCCCAAAATAGTCTGTCTGATGTGTCATCTTGGTTTACTGTTTTACTTTCCTAGGAATAATTATACGATATGAGCTATACATGAAAAGATTGAGATCTAATGGAGAACCCACATCAGCAGAAAGTCTAGTTTTTGAGAGTAGTGGCTGGCTCAGCCCTCACCCATTTGCAGAATCTGCCAATGGAAATGCACTGACACCTCCTCAGACGACCACAACCATCGCTGGCTTGGAGCCATACACCGAGTACGAGTTCAGAGTCGTGGCTGCAAATACGGCTGGCAGCGTGTCCTCTGCCTGGACCTCAGGAAGAACGGCCGAATCAGGTGAAGAGCAATTCTTTGAACTCTACTTTTACAACTCCCGAATGAAAATAATGCCTCAAATTAAAGTCAGCAGCTCTAAAGTGCATTTCAAAAACAAGAATTATGAACTTACATAAGCTCAGGAAAAATTTACCACGTTGGTTTGTTACATAGATAACCCAAGGTCTTACAGTACTTGCAGTAAGTTGTAGGGGAAGAATGTTTCAGTTACTATTTCAAGGGGGGGAAATGACTTAACTATAGTTATATATAGTGTCTAGTGGATGTTTGCCAAAAATAGCAATTGATTTCTAGTCCTAAAGTAGGTTGGCCATATGTCCCGTCTTGCTCTAAATTGAGCACAACTCATGTTCAATGAAAGAGATACCTGCTGACAAACTTCACAAATTGGATTTTATTTCTCTTTCCAAAACAAATAGTTTGACTGCTCGATTATACTTAATGCCTGAATCCTGGATATCAAAATCTGTAATCTACAAGTGTGCTTATAAGCACATAGCACTATAGTAAGGAAAGAGGGTGAACGTTTTTCATTTTTTTAATGTACCTTCATTAAAGGCAAACAAATATTTTTAATCCTGCACCTTACGCTTTACGTGAAAAACATTTCAAATGCTGTGAGGCTTTAACATAACAGTACACTCTTGTTAGGCTTTGAATTGATGGATAGCTGACGAAATAACTTGGACCTGTTAGGACTCTAGAGAGTAAGGGTAGTGGGAAGCTGACGTCCAAAGAAATCATTTCATGAATAAAATGTGCATTGTGCTTGAGCATCTCTTAATGACTGCCAGCCATCTGGACAAATAATAGTGGCCGGGTGATAGCACAAGTGATGAGCCATAGCATTCTGGAAGGGGGAAACCAAGGTCAGAATGAAAAGTAATGGGTGAGAATGCAACATGGGCCCTCCTAATCTTATGGGTCACTGGCTGATGGCAGGTAGTGAGGTCCTTTGATGATACGAGGTTGGTGAGCACATTTAAAATCCATTATGAAGATCTCAGGATGGCAGCGGGGAGGGGTGTACGTGTGCATATACCCTGCCTTTTCAATCAATAGTTTATTAACACTTGAATGTTTTTCTGTGGGGCTAGTTAGAAGATTTTTAGACTTCGCTCTTGCTGGAGAGTAATCTTGTCCCAGCTGTATCAGTTTGGTTCAGTGAAACAATTCTTACATAAGAAATCCACTATGTCACTGTGCGTTGTTCTGAACTTTGTGGATTGGAACACATACTGTTTTGTTACTTCTCCTTTCAAACGCTTCATGAGACCTATGGTTTCCCACCCAGTTATCTACTAGTTATCTTTATGAACCCAATCAAATTCCTAGATGATTTTATTTTGTGAATGGAAAATGTCTTTGTTGGGAATATGAAGTTGGAGGACATCCTTGCAGGTTAACGTAGGAAAAGAAAATGAATACAATAAGCTTTTAAATGCAGCGATACCTCCTTTTTTTTTTTTTTTTTTTAATCAGAATATTATGTAAGGAGTGGGGTATTTCAGAAACTGGAATGAATGTGTGGGTTTAGTCTGAAAACCCTGCACTGACTGTTTTGCTCTGGTTGTTCTCATGGATAGAGCCTGTATTCATGATCCCTCCTTCAGTCTTCCCTCTCTCACCGTACTCTCTCAAAGTATCCTGGGAGAAGCCGGCAGATAATGTTACAAGAGGAAAAGTTGTGGGGTATGACATCAGTATGATTTCTGAAGAGTCACCTCAACAGTCCATTCCGGTGGTGTGTTCACAGGTATTGTTAGTTTCAACTAAGATCCTTTCAAAATTGACTTATGTCTTCATTTGGACATTTTCTGAGTTTGCAGAATTCAGTGCCAGAATTCTCCCATATTCATTTCTTTAATGGGAGCATTTGTTTCCTAATACAAGGATATATGTACAAGGCCCTATATATTTATGTCACTTATTTTTTCTAATATAAACATACATTAAGACAAAGTTGGTATAATTTTGTTTCATAAAATCTACTTTTTCCACGTAACACATGCCCTTAAAAATCTTGCAAGAAGCTTACTTTCAGCAGCTATGTTCTATCGTATTATTTGAATGTGAAATAATGTATTTAACCAGATCCATAATCAGGTGATATTTATGTTGTATCGGTTCTTTTGGAAATACAAATAACATGGATAAAAACATCTTATGTGTCCATTTTGCATATTTCTGTGTCCTTAAATATTCTGAGGAATGGAATTTATCACATCTTACAGCGAAGGTTCCAGACATGTTCAAGAGTTAGGGTAGGTGGTGACGTACTGCTTGGGAGAAATTCATACTCCAGCTAGCAGTAAGGAGACAAATAATCATTGCTAACAGTCACCGAGGTTTTGCTGTGCACACAGACTCATCCATTAGCCAGATACATATGTAGAAACAATCTTGGAGGATGAGAGGCTCTGGTTAGCCTACAGTTTATGGTTGTGACCAGTGTACTCCATTAGCCCTTCTTCTCACCATGAAGGTGGCCAATGACAGAGACTGGCTGTTTTCACCCGGACAATCATTCTGCGTGCTTGGCTGTTTAGCACGTCTTCCGAGGGAGATGCTCTTTGGTGAGGATTGACATGACATCAAAAAGTTCTTTCCTCTTGAGGCCCTCTACCCTGCGTCTATCCACCTTCTTCTTCCCCCAGAGTTCTCGTTTCCTCAGCTTCTAGTCGTTTTTTCTTTTGTAACCATGACCCAAGCCACTGCCACGTAGTCCTGGTGTATTCTATCTTGAGACCCCCTGCTTCCTACAGAACCTGGATGATCAGGCACACCGCCTGGAGTTCTCCCTGTTGAGAGGGTTTCCTCTTACTGCTGGTTTTAGGATCATCCCTAAATGGTCCTAGAGTGGCCGTCACCCATTTTTGACTTACATCCACATAGTGCACCAAACCCCGTTTTCTCTTCTCTCAGCTTTACAGGGAGTCAGAGGTATGAGCTGAGATTGAGCCACCAGTGTAAGAACGGCGGGTGGCATGGAGAGAGGGACTGCCTGCTTCCCCACCGTACTGCTCCTTGGCTCTGCTGACCCCCGCTGCCACATCTCCACTTTCATTTTATGATGAATTTTTGTTGGGCCGTCCCTCACCTTACTACGTGGCATGTCTGACAGGACCCGACCCATGAGCGATAGCTGCATGGCCATTTGATATTTTTCAGTCAGATGCTCTGCTTTTTCCGAGGTCCCGTAGCAAGCTGTCTAGCAAAGGGGGTGTGATTTACATTGTGTGATAACGGCCTGGCTCCAGACTCTAGGGGTCTGTCTCGTGATTCTCTTGTTGGAGACGCGCCATTTGTGCCTCTCAGCCTCTTTCCCATTATAGTCCCGTCTAGCATCTACCATAGCATCTCTTAGGCTTGGTGCCCCAAGTCACTGGTCTGCCTGTGACACAACCTGGATCTGCTACGGGGCCCTCTCCCCCTCTGGGATGCTCTTAGAGATGGCAGCATGATCTGTTACCTGGTAACCCGGTCACTAACCTGGTCATAACAGCTTTCCCAGGCGTGGCACAAGCTCCCCAGGACAGAAGACATTAAATAAGAAACACCTTACTGGATTTTCTCCTAAAAACAATTCTATTGTCTAAAAATCTACATTAAATCCCACCAAGGTTGTTATAAATGGAACGGATTTTGTAGCAATGTCAGCTAAGTTTTACTTATTACCAAGTTTCATTTTTCTTAGAAACTTTTAAGTCCCATTGTACACAGGAGGAAAGTTTACATCCTAAATACCTTAATAACCTTTTATACTTAGATAAAGCATTAATAATTCAGGGTTTGATTTTCCTTTTCTGATTTCTAAATGTAATTGCCATGGCATGTTACCACAGTTTTCAATTATTCCTAGATTTTAGAACTTTTGAAATCAACTTTACTTCTGAAAAATGTTATGTAGGCAATATAATTTATATTCCAATCACACTGCTTTCTAGAACTACTCACTTAGGTTATGAAATTTTGAAGTCAGTACCCAGGCAAAGATTCCAAATGAATTTTATTGTACTCATAAAGGGAAGATATCTAGAAAATTTCCCCAAATATTATTTTTACAGTTTTCATATTTATGGAATTTATTTTTATGTAAGATTATTTGATTCGTATGTATATTTACATCCCTTAGAAGAAATAGCTTTGTATTTAGTCATGCGTGGTGTCATACTCTCCATTTTAATGACTTTTTTTTCCCTGAATATAATTTTCAGTGGTCTTTGTACCTACAGACTAAGTAAATGTACGTGGTTGCTTTGATCAATTCTAGTTATAATGACGGGACCAACCCTTGGTGTTGGTTATTTAATTACTTGTTTGTGGACTGTTGAGTTCCTCTCAATCTCCTTCACTCCAATCTGCTATTTTCATCTGAAACTGTGTGACAGAGATAATATTTCAAAACATGTAACTGTTTGATCTAATCTGCATATGCTTATTTGCATAAGAAAGATAATTGACCTCATGTGGATGCTCAGTAGTATGTTTACATTTTTCGCCTTTTTCTTTTTCTTCTTTTTTTTTTTTTAGAAAATGATGGGATTGATTTAACATAGTGACATCTTTCTGTGGTATCTCCATCAAATAGCATGTGGGCAATACTGCACTGGTTTGGTTTTGGCCAAGCCCTGTGGTTTTATTTGGACTTTTTCATGATAACAATGACAGTGTCACCATCCTTTATCTCTACCATTGGTGACAATAACCATGCCACCATGCTGCTTTATAGGCAATAACTTGGTTTCCTCATTTATCCACTCAGGAACTGGATTATTGCCTCATAAAACAGTGTGATTGTACAATTATCAATTAAATCCTAGCTTGTTGAGACTCTTCAAAAAAAATCCCGTTTCGTAATAGTGATTGGCATATATACAATAATTCCCTCTGTCTGGCTGTATAGAACTTGGACAGCCAAGATTGTAATTTTTACACTAATTACCTATTTGACTTTTTTTTTTTTTTTTGCTTTGAAGGTATCTGCTGAATGCCAACAATTGTCCTACATTGTAACAGGACTAAAACCTTATAGGATATACAACTTTACTATTTCTCTCTGCAATTCAGTTGGTTGTGTAACCAGTGCTTCAGGAGCAGGACAGACGTTAGCAGCAGGTAAGTGACTTTTACTGGACATGAAAAATACATTGTGTATTTATAAATGAACACCTACAAAGCTCAAAACGAATACCTTCTCTAGTTTGAACTTAATATTTGTCTTTTTTGCTTTCTCCTGCTCTCTCACTGACCCTGATGGCTACTTAACTTGACATTTCAAAAATAAATAAGTAAGTAGGCTTATGTTTAAGAGATACCTCAGAGCTTTGAGTTGCAGCGTGTCATAATAAGAAATATAATTAGATGCAGAGTAACTCCGGCCTCAGCAGCTACCCTAGGTCCTAGGCATGTCCTGACAGTTGTTAGAATATTCAGAAGGCTTCTTAGGAGGGCTCAGAATCTCTCTTCCCTGCATCTTGACCTTTTTTGTGGAGTTGGGTCTACTCACTCCTGCTCTTTGGGGCCAAAGGCAGACGTCCAGGAATTACTGGTTTGTCGTTGTGTCATGTTTTGCCTTTATTGGGTAGGCAGTAGCCAACTTATTAATTAATTTATTATTAATGCATTCATAAGTTTATAAACTTTAAATAAAATATTTCACGTGTGATCCTAGCAGAAAATGGTTTGTGTAGAATTTTATCTGCTTCATTTAGAACAAGCTAGATTCAATACAAACAAGATTACATATGTTATTATCTAGATGACCCAATTACTTTGCGTTTAGTATATTTTCAAATCAGTTTTTCTAGCAGCAGTCTAACAAGGCTGTTTCCTGGTGCTCTTTAAGGAAATGTCCAGATGTGAGGAGGGTGACTCCTAGATGAGTGACAGATAGTGTGCAAACATAGTTAGCTATAAAAATATTCCCTAGGCCCTCTTCTTTACTGTCTTCAGGTCTAATTCTATAGTCTGCTGTTGTGTTCTATTTTGTTTTCATTCGGGAAAAAAATCGTTGGGCTCAAATTGTTTCATCCAACTAATTCTTTTGTTTTTGAGAATGACTCCCACATTTCAAAAAATTACTTTTTATTACCTCTGTGACTGAGCTCTTTGTATTTATATATATACTTAATATCATGTATTTATATATACGTGTGTGTGTGTGTATATATATATACACACACACAATGTACTTAATGTATATGTACTTCAGATGTGTGCATACATGTATAGAGTACCTAGTTTGTTCAAAACACCATTCTCCTATAAGACTGTATATTTATTTATTTTGTGTACAGTATCATTAGGGGGATACTGGATGTGGATAACAGAGGGAGGCTCTCTCCCTTAGGAAAAAAATGACAGCATTTCGGACTAGAGAATAAAAATTAAAAGAGGAATCAACCTTGTGGGTGGATGAAGTGAAACAGAAACAAAACAAGCTGAAGATTGGCCCGAGGTACAAGAGAGGAGACAGGGACCATGGCTCTCTGACAGCAGAAATTGTGAGAAATCAGGACATGTGAGAGTTGTAAAATATATAAAAGTCACCGAGTGTGACAATCCAGCCCATAACAATACATTTTCTGTAACATTCTTCCCAAGTTTTCGTCCAACCTGCTTGATCCTGTTTGTGGTAGGGGCTCCTCCCGCTCAGGCAAATCCATACCAGGTTTAGAGACCACTTTTAAAAGGTAATTTCTGATACTGAGCCATAATATCTCCTCGTGGCTTCTATTTTACATTCTTATTCTACCCTCTTTGGGGCTGCACTTAGTCTCATCTGTCTTCCTCCTGACATCTCTTGTAATAATATTTCAATAACAATACCTCTACCCAAATCTCCTTTCCAACGGCTACAAACCTGGGAGCCTGCACCTCAAGTGGGATGGTTTCTAGCCTGTTAGTACAGCGCTCTCTTTGAGATGACATATAGTCTGTCTTCGGGTAGACACAAACTAAAGGAACTGAGGGGAGACATGCCTGCTCCTGGAGCTGGAAAGAGTAAAACAAGAACAATGTCTGTGACACAGAATCCTCCATGCTCAAAGCACCAGTGGTAACCTCTGTGCTAATATGGTCCTCGCTGGATGCAGCACAAGTTCTGGGGTATGGAAGACCACTGTCTCTGTGCAGTGGACCTCATACTCTGTGCAGCCCTCCCCTTCGTTACTGGTGGCAGCTTAAGGCACTTCTGTCCACTGGTTGGTTTCACTCAGGTTGGAGTGAAACCAACCTGAGCTTGTTGAGTCCTCTCTCTGCCTCTTACTCTTGAAAAATAGAACTGGGAAACTTCTGATATTCTCTGAAAGCCATGAGATGTGAAAGTTAATTGACTTTTCAAATTGAGAGCTTATTCATATGTTCTGGGGTGGGGGGTAAATCATAACTAAAATGCCAGGGCTTGAATTTGGGAACCGTCATCTAGGAACTAGCTGTGTGGCCTTGAGTAATTATGTTACTTCTGTGCCTTCATTTTCCAATTTATAAATAAGGATCACCTATTTTGTAGAGTTCTTATGAGGATTAAAAAAGAGGGAATACATGTTAATTATTTAAAGCAGTGCAAAGTAAATCCTCAGTAAACATTATTATTTATCAGTCACAATGTAAATGTTATAGAATTTCTGATGTTATCAAAATCAGGAAGTATATTTTCTAACTTTGGTCGCATAAGATATTATAACATAAATGTGACAATGAAGAGTCTTAAACTAAGGATCACATTGCAAAAATAAACTATAGAAGGCTAAAGTCTAAAAGCATTATTTTTCAGTTATGTAAGGAGTATCTCATTCAGAATTATAATATGCATCTTCAAAGTTTTGCTCAAAAACTACAAATTTCAAATTCATCATTTGCAATATAGAGGTAATAATATGCCATAACCATATTGTCACTGTATTTTATTGTAAATGTTTAATTCAGTAAGCATCTATTAGGGGCTTAGTACTTAAAATGCTGATGGGTGGATTCAAAAGTAAGCCATCCAAAGATATTAAAGGTGTCTGCATTAAGGTGTTGAAATATAACAAATAGGATTAACACTCTGAGGGCATATGAGAAAGGATAAAAAAAAGCTATGGGAACATAGAATGTGACATAGATACCTTTGATTTGGAAGATGAGGGAATTATTTCAGATTAATTAGCATTTTAGTGGACTACCAAGGATTGGTCAAGATTTTCGCAGGTATTTACTGAATATACACCATGCTCTCGTCCTTGTCTTGAGAGCGTGGTGCTGTTCCAGATACTGATGTGATGAAAGCTGGGGGTTTATGACGATTTCTCTGGCCGTCTTGTAGAGACTAGATTAACAGGAAGTATGTAAATAGAGTCTGGTAGAGTTTTTTAAGAGGCAATGAGGGAGTAAATCAGATAAGTACAAGTAATGATGAAAGGAGGGGAGAGAGTGGGATCAAGGAAGAGATATCCACAGGCTAAGAAGAGAGAAGAATTGAAGATGACAGCAAATATTGTAGACCACAGTGGGGACATTAAATATAATGGGGAAGATGAAGCAAGAACATATGCGAGAAAGCAACCCATGAGTTTAAGTTTGATCGTTTGATAGAAACACGTCCATGACAAATGTAACCAGCCAGTGGCGGAAAATGCAAATCTGGCGTTAAAGAATGAGGCGGATTTTGCAGTCATCTGCCTGTAGATGGGAGCTAAAACTATGGGTGGTAATGAATGAGAAAAGGCAGAAAAATACAAAACAGACGTTCCCATCTCAGTGATTGCTTACATTTGGGGAGAAAGGAGGGGTAAAGGGAAGAGAAAT
This sequence comes from Rhinolophus ferrumequinum, assembly GCF_004115265.2. Classification (NCBI taxonomy): domain Eukaryota; kingdom Metazoa; phylum Chordata; class Mammalia; order Chiroptera; family Rhinolophidae; genus Rhinolophus; species Rhinolophus ferrumequinum. The sequence goes on along the minus strand of NC_046310.1, from coordinate 8,202,070 downwards.
GGTCCGAGTTGAGGAAAGAACCTGGAGAGAGCAGTGTCAGAAAAGTCAAGGGAGGAGAGAATTCTGAAAGGAGCACATTGTCTGTAGGGCCATGTGCTGTGAGCAAGAGAAACAGGAATCACCAGGAAAGTGGGGTGGTTGGTGACTCTCCAACAACACCAATTAGCGCGATTGGAGCAGAAACTGGGATGTAACGGGCTGAGCAATTGCAGGAGAAGATGGAATGGTCTATTTAAAATGTGTGGTTCTTTATTCTTTGCCGAAATTTTCCTTGTGCTCAATTTCCATTAAAAAATTAACTTTTGTCTCCCTTTGAAATATTTTGTGAAGGAAAAATTATTTCAGTGTTCTTCTGGGAAAACGTTTATTTCTTAATCTCTTAGTATATTTGTCACAACTCTGACTATTCATCTGCCAAGCAGAGAGTAAAATCACTTTCATGACAAAAGTAAGGAGGAATAATTTTTTCTTGCTGTTTGACGTATTATAAAATGAACAATTTTAGGGGTATTCAGATCAGTGAGGATAGACTTGTTTGTTTTTATTGGAATATAAAGTAAAACCCAGCAATTACATATCCAATATCCTCCTTGACACCTTATTTTCAGTAAATAAGTTGTGTTTTTTTTCCAGTTTTTTTTCTAAGAGTAAACAACTGGATGCAACTCACAGATATTAACCATAGGAAACAAAACAAGACAAAACAAAACAAAAACAATGAGAAGGCCAATCCTTTAGTATGGTCAACAGGTTTGATATAGGAACGAATAAATGTTTCTTCCTGCTCTGTTTCTTCTACTAATAAAATTGTAATTTGGAAGGTGTATATTACTCTGACAAATTCCAATGGATTTGTGGGAAATGTATCTCTGAAATCTAAACGTAGTTCTTTATCGGAGATCAAAAGCAGAGACCTTCACAAACTTTGAAAAGGAGGACCAAAAATTAGAAGTAGCAATCTGCCTTTTCGAAGCACTGAATAGTGAAAATGTGTTTGTTCTGTAAATCCTAGTCAGAGAAATGAAAAAGATACTTGTAAAGATTTATATGATCTTTTTATTAAAAAGCTTGAGGATTATAATTTGTTCTCTTTTGTTTTACATATCTTTTCAGTTTGGTATGTCGTTAGAATTGGTGCATTTCATCCAGAATATTGCACTGCTCGTTTTTTCAGTTTTGGTGTTGTGACTAAGCCCAGGAACTAATTTTAGGGAGGATTTCCCAAGGAGCAGCTATATGTCTCCCCATTGCAAAATCTTCAAGCAATGCCATTGGCAGCTTCGGGCGTATGAGAGTAATGAGCTGAGGGGCTGGACCCTCTTAGCGTCCTTGTTACACCTTTCTTCAAGATTACCCTGTTCATCTGGGAAATGTGTGCATTTCCACTCTTTGCGATTTAAGGACAGTTTAAACCTTTCTTAAGAGAAATGCCTTTTGGAGAACCATTCCTGGAGGAGCAACGTGATAATTCCTTTGCCTGTCATAACTTGACCTCAGTACCATAAGCTTGGAAGTGCCCGTCTCCCATTAAGCGAGTAATTAGCGGTACATTAAGCTTTTCTGAATCCAAAGTGAAATGTATAGGCTGCTTGCTGCTGGGTTGAAAACACACATTGTTTTGCATGCAGGTACATAAGTCTTTTCATTGTGAGTAGGACCCAGAGTGATTAAACAAGCACTCTTAATATGTTAATTTATAATTTTAATTACAACAATCTTGTATATATAGTCATTAGTGAATACCAATATAAATATTTTTCTATCTTTTTATTCATAATGCATAAACCAATCATCCCGCTACTTCTCTGAGGTTGCCTCTTTTTGTTTCATAATACAATCTTTGTTCTTAGTTATGAATGCATTTTGTTCATTCCTGTCTTGAATAATCCCTCATTAAGCTAGTCACTTTCTGCTCCATGCTAAAAAGGAAAAATTATCATGCAAATGTGGCATGCCATATTAAAAAGCACATTACCAAACACTTTTGTTGCTGTCCTTCAATTAGTTTCCCTTCTTTGAATTTAATTCCATTTGTTGTTAAACTACTGACTTGATGTATGGACTCATGAATCTGAGGCTGCTGCCAGGAAACGGGAAAAAAATCAAAGCCTCTTGGAAGAGCCGCGGAGACGAGCTGAAATGAATTTGCTTCACCTTTGACAAGAACACTCGAACAGCACAGGAATCCTCTGATGATTCAACTTGGCTAATTATCCAATTATTTATTTCAAGAATAAAGGCGCTGTTTTACAATTAGAGAAGTGTAAAGCAATCTGAGAAATTTAATAGTGACAGATGACTTCAGTAACTCCTAAGATAAACAGTATCTGTGCAAACTTGTGTCACCAAGTGTTTCCAGGCAGTGATTCTTCTGTTTTTGCATCAGTGGCATCCTGAGTACAAGGAAGGGTTCTTGTGTGTGTGTTTGTTCTGATCATTCCACGACAGAAATTATTTTTCACTTTTCACCAACATGTCGCATTTCCGTGCCTCTTCTGCAGTGTTTAAGTTGCTTTTCTCTTGATTAAAAGCTTTTGGTTCAAAGCAATACTTTTTAATTGCCTAATGATATAACTCGGTTCTTAGGAAAGAACCGCACATTTAGGAGTTCATTTGCAATATAACTGAAAAATTCATTGCATGGCAGTAAAACAATTTACTGTTAATTACAAGGAGAAGAATTTGCTGTAGCATGCTCACAGATTGCCATGAATCACGCAGCACTCCTAGAGATTTATAACAGATGTGTAAGTGGGATGAATTAGCAGGGTTTAATAACAGAGACACAAATCATGCAGACTTCAAGGAGCTTTAATTGATATACTAGAATGTGACGGGCATGAATCACTCAGCCATTCAACAGCACTGTAACATATGGTCAGCTCAATATGCCGCATCTTAAATCGGTTGGTGAGTCGTTGGTTGTCCCATATGGTGGAAGCAATATATTTTTCATGATTAAAAAAAAAATACATCCATTTTTAAAGAAATATGATTGCAAAGCATGTTTGTTATTGAACAGTCACCTGAATGCCAAACTGTGTTTTTTTAATGATTCTTTTTTCTTTCTTTCTTTCTTTCTTTTTTTTTGTTTTTTAAATGTGGCAGCTTCCCAAAATAAATACTGACTACTTATATGCCAGGTCTCTGGAGGCTCTATGAGAACCTAATGGGTGCTTGTTGGCACACTGGATCCCCAGCAAAGCTGATGATAGCTGGGATTGTCAGGGAAATCCTTCAGACTTGGGCAAAGCAGACAAAATGATAAGAATGATGTCACTTTCAGAGTTCAGGAATGCCCAGATTTGCACATAGAATACAATGAGTCGAATGGGACACCCTTACTTAGCAACATAGGGACGTGGTTGTGATAATACCATGAACCCCCTTAATGTAACAGTTGGACAGAACATTTTATACCAACCTCTTCATTACATGCTCAGTCCTTCAGGGCCATTCCCAATGAAATCCTGGCAGACCATCGCGGAGACAGTAGCTCCCAATCCATGTCATTCTTGAAGCATTGTTTCAATGTATGAAAACAAGTATCCTGGTGCAAACCGGTAACTGCAAACATCTCTTTATTGAATCTGGGATTTGGCAGCTTTCGGCAAAGCTTTTGCAGCATTAGTAAATCTGACAGACTTGAAAAAGGAATACTGCAGCCTTAGAACTGTGGCTGCCAGAATTTAATGTCAATAATTAAAATTTATTTTGATCCTTACCTACTGTTTATTACTGTTTGTATACACAACAGACCTTACTAATACAGAGATGCACTATTAGATGGAATTACCATCTGTTCAGAGTGAAATGCTGGCATCTGTCTTCGATGCTAAAACTAAAATGATATTATTTCTAACAAAGCAAAATTAACTGGTTTTACTCACCAACTTTAATTTTGAATGTGTGAAGGCACCCGAGGTAAAGGCTCGTTGACAAAATGTGTAACAACCTCTGTCGCGAGATCGGCATGTAGATATGTTACTTTAGCGGGGGGCTCTACGAGCCTTTTTGGCAGCAGAAGTGACATGCAGAAATCACACTTTTTAAAACGTTGTTTTTAGCTTTATAATGTACTAATTACAGTAAGGCATTGAAAGAACACAATTCAAATACGTAAAAATTGTACCAGAGACACTATGTGGTATGCAAAATATTTTGATAGATCTGCCCTAAGTAAGTACAAGGAAAGACATTAAATAGACAGAAACTCATCTGAACTAAGTTGCTACAGTGACACCTTTAGGAAAATACAAACTGTATCTTATCTGTGAGACTATTTTTAATTTTCTTCTACACTGACATATATATATAAAAGATTTATATTCAGCACCCCCTCCTTTTTAAGCCTGAGTATCCTATAAAAAAGGCCTCTAGCTTTTTGAAGTTGGAGAATTTGGAGTATCAAGGACAATGGTAGTTTCCATACTGATGTTGGATCAGAGATGCTGCTTTCTGAGAAGCCAGACTTCAGTTCTGTATATCACAAAATAATAAATTGTGTCACAGCAGCGTTTAATGCATGTACACAGTGCATTAACTGTAACTGTAGTACATTTATTTGTGCTAGAGGAGACTTGAAAATGATTAAAAAATCAATACTTTGCTGTCAGAGAAGCAAGTGTTACGATGCATTTAAGTAGTTAATTGCATAAGCCCCATAAAAGCTTCAAGTTTGGGAAGCAGGAACGCCATAATTACAGTCCAAGAAGCTACCTTTTGTCAATGGGGGGCTTCAGGTAACAGTGCTTGCTGTCATCACTGCTGTTTCCTGGGCAGTTCAGAACTCAGGGGTCCTCTTCTCTCTTCACACGAACGATCCTGGGTATCTATCAATTATCGTTGGTCCTCAGAATGATGGCTCCTCACCAAGGAGGAGCTCCCGCTTCAATTCTCAAAAAGCAATGCTTTTCAGCTTCGTCTTATGTCATAGAACACATAGAAAAATCACACTATTTATATGCCATATTGAAGTTAAGATGCATGGTGGCTCAGAGAGAGGAGGATATAAACTAAGCCAGTTCCCTGGGGGGCAGAGGGGATCCAAATGTCCAGCACCCGTTTTGGTTTTACTAATTGAGACGCAATGCCTGAAAAGGTCCAGTCATAGAACGTTGAAACGAGAAGCGATCCTAGATACAGTCGGGTTTATCAGGCTCTTCAACAAAAGAGGAGCTAAGAACGGAGGTACCAAATAATGGATTCGCCGAGAGCCAGTCTAGAACCTAGATTTTTCTCCTTGAGGGAGACTAGTAAACAAAGAAGGAAATGGTAAATAGAGTTTGTTCTTCCCCCCAACACCCCCGAGACAGAGGATAGACAGTCCACAGGGCAACACTGAGTGACCTCAGAGTCTGAGGGGAGAATCCTTTCCTCTTCTGGTCCGTGCTTGGAAAGCAGTTGTAGTAGGTCAGTTGCCAACAGGAAAGTGATGGCTTCATGACCTGGATTTCTTGTCTGCATCCTGGTCCCGGTGCCCTCTTGCAGGTGGTTTGGCCTGGCAGTGTTTGGCAAATCCCATTTGCTGTGGCAGTTTTGTATTTCTGAGAAAGAGTCCAAATCATTTCGTATGGACAAAGTGCCGGAGGATGTCGTACGAGTATGCTAGTCTGCTTCCCACAGGCTCCTGAAACATAGAAAGGCTGCCCAATCCTGCATCTCTGTCTTCAGGGATAATACAGAGTCGGTGACGTTTTAAGATATTGACCCAGCCGTGCGGTCTTCAAAGACAACAAAATTCCTTGAAACTAAATGGAGGTTTGATTTTTAAAGACCTGTCATCAGCAAGGGCTTCTCTTCACTTAGCCTTCAGTTCTTACTCCATCAGACTCCACACTACATAAATTTTGCAAGTGTAAATTTATGCATAATGATATGCTATTAATCAGATTATAAAGTCATAAGTGCTGCATAAGGGAGAATATATATTATCAAGCATTTTATAAAATAATGCTTATACATAGACGAGCCAGCCGAGAAATCGGGTGAGGTGTGATGGTGAGTGATTGAGGTGATGGTGAGGTGGGTGATAGAATTATTGCAAAAAATACAAGAACTTTGTAATTTTATCCCAAGTGAAAACAGACTTTGTATGTTGCTATTCTTTGAAATGATGAATGCTGAAGATTCATTTTATACTTCACAGTTATAAGAGGATTTTCTAAATAAATGCATAGCTTTTGAATGTAGATGAACCATATCTTTTTATAATATATAATTTCAAAGATGTGTGATTGGCTAGTAATGCCTTGTATTTGAATAGAGATTTGTTTCGTAAAACCTAAAGCAATTATGCATATTATTTTTAAAAGTAGTTATTGTCAAAGTATTCCACCAAAAATTTATTCTTATATTGTAGCTGGGGAAACTGAGGAAGGTATGTTTTAAGTGATTTTTTTAAAAATCATGCAGAATTAGAAATTAGAAAATATAACCTTTAAAAGTCTGCAGAACCCTTTCTATTATTCAATGTTGTCTCTTCATTTACTGTTTTGAGATTAACAAATTTATACCTGTAATCCCTTCATTCTGATAATCTGACAAAAAAATCTTGTATTTCCTCTCTCTCTTAGTGATTTTGTGTTTATGTGCATGGTTTAATTGTTCACGAGTATCGTTTTTCCTCTGGTCATCATACATGTGTGTGTGTAACCGGTCTAATTTGACTGAAAATCCCTCCCCCTGGGTTTAGGGGACCTCTAAGGATTCTTAGCCAATAGGGCATTCACCTTTCAAATAGGCTGGGTGACTCTTCTAAGTGAAAGACACCATACCAGCTGGAAGGTTGTTTGGTCTTTTGTTTTAAGCAAGAGAATAAACAAAAAGTACTCTAGTTCAACTCATTTCCTAAGAGTAGTCTAATTGCTTGGTGGAAGAATTCCCCTGTGAATCCAGAAGACATCCTCCACTACTTGTTAGAGTTTAAATAGTCAACATCAATGTTAGTGCACTGTCAGTACAAGCATGCCCTTAATGATGATAAGCATTTTGCTAAGATTAAAAAAAAAAAAAATTATGCTCTTTTAGGAGATATTTAAAAAAATAACTATTCAGTTGCTGAAATTTCTTTTGTTTTGCTTTATTTGACTTCAAAAAATTTTTTTTGACTTTTTCTTTTTTAAAAAAAAAAGTAAAAGATTTGGCAACTTTGGGTCATCGTTGTGGCATCATCCGTTGGCTGGCACAAACTTAATGACCATTCACCCCGCCCACTTCTTCTCAGACCCCACGTGCCCTCTCCTCTCCCCAGCGGGCCCCCTTCAGGCATGTCCTGTCTACGCTGGGCCTCTGAGTAGCCACACGGCGCTCTGCACTTTGTGATTAGTGGTTGAGGCTGGTAGCCACTGGCTGCAGGTTTCCTGGGCGATCCTGAAGGTCCTGGGGTGAGGCCGCTCCTGCTCAGGCCAAGGGAATTCTCCAGAAAAGGAGCAGCTGTCGAATTTGCTGGTATATAATTGTTCATAGTATTCTTTATTGATTCTTTGTATTTCTGTGGTGCCCATTGTAACTTCTCTTCTTTCATTTATGATTGTATGTTTGCACACTCTGTCTTTTTTTTCCTTGATGAGTTGCGCTAAATGTTTGCCTGTTTTATTCATCTTTTCAAAGAACCATCTCTCAGTGTAACTGATCTTTTGTATTTCCCAAATTTCTATTTCATTTGTGCTCTGATCTTAACTATTTCTTTTGGGTTTTGTTTGTTCTTTTATTATTATTATTATTATTATTATTATTATTATTATTTTCTGAGTTCCTTTAGGTATAGAGTTAGACTATTTGGAATTTTTCTTATTTCTTGAGGTAGGCCTGTACAGCTTTGAACTTTTCTCTTTAAACTGTTTTTTTGTTGGCTTTTTGTTTAATGTCCACATTTGTGTGTGTGTGTGTGTGTGTGTGTGTGTGTGTGTGTGTGTGTGTTTTCCAGTTTTATTTGTTTTTGATTTTGAGTTTCATGCCATTGTGGTCAGAAAAGATGCTTGATATGGATTTCAATCTTTTTGAATTTAGTGAGGCTTGTTTTGTGGCCTATAACATGTAATCTATCCTGGAGAATGTCCCATGTGTCCCATGTGAAAAAAAGTCTGTATTCTTCAGTTTTTGGAAAAAGTGTTCTAAAATGTTTATTAAGTCGATCTCATCTAATGTGACATAGAAGGCCATTATTTCCTTACTAAGTTTCTGTCTGGATGATTTTTCCGTTGATGGGAGTAGGGTATTAAAATCACCTACTATTATTCTATTACTGTGGCTTTCTCCCTTCATGTCCATTAATAATTGCTTTATATCTTTAGCTCCTGTTTGGGGGGCGTATGTATGATTGTTATATCTACTTCTAGGATTGACCCTTTTATTATGATGTAATGTCCTTCTTTGTCTGTTTTTACATTTTGTTTGTTTGTTTTAAAATCTGTTTTGTCTGATATAACTATTGCTACTCCAGCTTTCTTTTCATTTTTATTTCCACGTGTCTTTTTCCATCCCTTCACTTTCAGTCTGTGTGTGTCTTTCAGTGTGAAGTGAGGCTCCTGTAAACAGCATCTAGATGGGCCATGTTTTTGTTCCATTCCGCCACCCTATGTCTTTTTTTTTAGGAGCTTTCAATCCATTTCTCTTTCAAGTAATTATTGATAAGTATGTACTTATTGCCATTTTCTTAATGGTTTTTAGGTTGTTTTTAGAGTTGTCCAGTGTTCCTTTCTTCTCTTGATTTCCTCCCTTGTAGTTTGCTGTTTTTCTTTAGTATTTTGTTTGGGTTCCTTTCTCTTTATTTATTGTGTATCTTTTATATGTTTTTGGTTTATGACTATATGATTGATGTATATCATTCTATATCTATAGCAGTCTATTTTTAGTTAATAGATGTTTGATTTCAACTATATTCAAAATGTGCTACATTATTTTATCCCCTCCATATTTTATGTTTTTGATGTCATATTTTATATCTTCTTGTGCTGTGTTTTTCCGAACTAGTTATTGTAGTTTGAGTTGATTTGATACTAATTTCTTTTAAACTTCGTAGTAGATTTTTAAATGTCTGATTTGCTTTATTTATTGACTCTTTGCTTTTACATGTGAGGTTTTTCTCAGGTTCTCTTATTTCTGGGCACGGTCGTTCCTTTTCTTCTTAAAGAGGACCCTTTAATATTTCTTGTAAAGATAGTTTAATGTTGATCTCTCCTTCAGTACTGAATGATAACCTTGCTGAGTAAATTATTTTTTGTTGTAGGTTTCTTTCAACACTTTAAATATGTCTTGCCATTTCTGGCCTGTAGAGCTGCTGATGAGAAATCAGCTGATAGCCTTATAGGGGGTTTCCTTTCTATGTAACTCTTTTTTCTCTTGCTTCCTTCCAGATTGTCTCTTTATCTTTAACTTTTGCCATTTTTAACTACAAATGTGAGTTTCCTTAGGTACATCTTGTTTAGAACTCTACGCTTCCTGAGCCTGGATCTGTTTCCTTTCCCAGGTTAGGAAAGTTTCCATCCATTATTTCCTTAAATAAAATTTCTATATTTTTCTTTCTTTCTTCTCCCCCTGGGATCCCTACAATGTGACTATTTGATCGCTTGATGTTATCCCAGAAGTCCCTTTAACTATCCTTGTTTTTTTTAAATTGTTTTTCTTTGTGCTGCTCTGATTGGATGATTTCTGCTAGTCTCTCTTCCGGGTCTCTGATATATTCTTCTGTGTTAGTTAATCTGCTGTTGATTCCTTCTAATGTGCTTTTCATTTCAATTATTGTATACTTCATGTCTGCTTGATTCTTTCTTATACTTTCTAACTCTGAGTTGAAGTTCTCCCTAAGTTCCTCTCAAGTTTGGTGAGCATCCTTATGACCATTTCTTTGAATTTTTTACCAGGAAAATTACTTTTTTCCATTTCCTTTGGGTTTCTTTCTGGAGATTTTTCTCGTTCCTTCATTTGAGAGATATTTGTCTGTCTTTTCATTCTGTTTGAACTTCTGTGTTTATTTATATAAATGAGACAAAACAGCTGTCTCTTCCAGTCTTAGAAAAGTGAGCTTATCTGTAAGCGGGCTCTGTGTAGACTGTGTGTGCCGGGTGGTTTTGGCAGACAGGTGGGCGCTGAGTGGGAACATAAGGTATTCTGAGCCCCAGCAGCTCTGGGAGGAGAGGCCAGGTGCCATAGCAATGCCCTGTTAATTCTGATTACTCCCTTTGTTTGGCTGAAATGGGCTCCGGGAGACCTTGCAGGTAAGCCAGAACACACCCGGATAGAACCCCCGCCCATCTGATGGAGGTGGATATAAAGAGTAGTGCTCACCTGTCCTCCTCACCGTGGGGAATTCTGGAAGCTCCCGAGAGCTCCTGCAGTTCCTTGGTCTCCCCTATACAGTCTCTCACTGAGTTGTTGTGAGGACAGAGAGCAGTTTCCAGGCTCTCGGACTCATGTGGAAAGGTGCTGCTGGCTCAGTTAGTAGATAGCCATCAGCTGTGACTAGTTGGCCATCAGCTGTAGCCAGTTAGCACGGCGGATTGCAGTTAGCAAGTGGGGTTGGTTGGTTAGTTGGTTGGCAGGCAGAGAAGCGGACGGTGGACGGCGGACGGCGGATGGTGTGGCTCTTGCTTCCCGTACCTCCAACCCAGCCGCCACCGAGAATATAGTGGTATGACTCCCCTATCTATGGCTCTGTGGGTGTTCATTTTTGGCCTCACCATATCCTGTGTTCTTATGCGGAGAGGGGGACCAGAGTCCCTGCATGACAGTTGTTATACTGAAAGTGGTCCTGTGTAGAAATGACATCTGTGTAGGCTCTAGTCCCAAGTAGTTGAGGGAAGCTGCTTGGAGCCCGGCATACGCTCATGGCACCTGGGCTGGGGCAGGGAGGCTTGGTGTGTATGCTGGCACCCTGTTGTTCCTGCTTCCTTGGTTGGGAGGCAGAAGGCTCCAGGCCACGTAGCTATAAAGAACTGGCTGCGTCATCTAGCCGGTAGGCCAAAGCCCCCGGTACAGCTTCTGCAGCCCTGTCAAGGTGGAGGGGACCTAACCTGGGACGCTCACTGGCTCCTGTGTCCCGAGAGTCTCCGCAGCTCCTGGTGGGTCGCCGGGGCATCCTCCCTCAGTGTCCCAGCCTTCTCTAGGGTCTCTTTCTCTTGCTTGTTGTCAGAAGCTGTCTATTCAGTGCTTGGTTGTCTCGCAGGAACAATCGCTACTTCTACACGTGCATATTTCAGTTTGCTTGTGGGAGGGGCGGATTCAGCTTCCTCATATGCTGCTTCCCTCTTCTCCTAGTCAGTTAAACCGTTTATTCACATCTTAGATAAACACTGTCTTGTGTTTTCCGTTCCTAGAACCGTATAAATACTTGAGAGCCTAACGGATTTGATTTTGAATGTGATATACCCAAGTGCATGCGTACCTATGTGTGGATATCTGTGTCTAGGGATAGAAACCACATTCTTAAATGTAACACGTGTTCTCTAATATTTAGCCCCAGCTCACATGAAGCCTCCTCTGGCTGAAGAAGTCAACAGCACGACCATCCGTCTCCGATGGCTCGCACCTGAAGAGCTGAATGGACCTCCTCCTGTGTATCAACTGGAAAGGAGAGAGGCATCTCTACCCGCTCCCGGGTCCACAGTGATAAAAGGAATTCGCTTCATAGGAAATGGATATTACAAATTTCCCAGCACCACTCACCCAGTCAATACAGATTTTACCGGTAAGTGTGTTTGATGTTTGACGTCACTTTACTTTAGAGGCACTAACCCCCAAGGTGTTTTCTATTATTTTGATATACCTTTCCAATGACTTTTTTACTATGCCTATTGATAGAAATGCTAATTCAACCCTTTGATTTCTTTAGCTTGGTTGTGTTCACATGTCCATCTTTTCAGTATTCTGGGGGAAAAAGTAATGGGGGGGGGGAGTGGAGGAAAGAAGAGGGAAAAAAAAAAGATGTGAAAAGGCTGCCGTTTTGGATCAAAGTATTTGTTAAAATTGGCTCTTGGATACTATTTACCAGAACATGGTTCTCAGAATATTACTCTCCTGCACTGTGAAAAAGTTCTATGGGCAAATGAGACTCCGCAATGCGCCATGCTGTGGGAGATTCTCAGTACACATCAGGAAAGTAATGCCTCTACAAGGAATTATAAGAAAGCTCTTTAACTTTCTTCAGCCAAGTATTCCTAATACTGAACGTGATGTAACGTTTTCTTTAAGTATAACAACTGTTACTACACCATGTTCTGGGGAGAGCGTGACAGGAAAAAGTAATTTCAGGGAAAACACAGCTTCTCTGGGCCAGGACGACAGTAAGGGAAGGGAGGTATATGTGTCAGGCACAGAATTTCAAAGCACCAAAAAACTCAGTAATCAATATAAATAATGTTTTAATACAGTATGTTTTAAAGTGAAAATCAGTGCAAAAATCTCCAATTGAATGTCAAAAAAATTAAATAGAGACAGAATCCAACCCTCAGCTTTGTGACCCAACCTGCCTCATTTGCCTCCCGCGGCTCCTGCTCTTACTGGTTCTGCAATATTCTGGAAGTCCTGGTACCTGCATAAATTAAAACTTTTAGGAGCACTGCTTCACTCTAGATACAGAAAACTGTACTTATTTATGATACATACTTCACTTTCTCAATTTTTTAAAATGTATGAAGTATAAGATATACATTATTTTATACACTCGTAATCCATGAGAGCGTCATTTTGGACCGATTAGCTTGTCTTGAAAATGTTGCATATGTTGAGGACAATGAAATGGGATTTGAATTATAAACCGTAGCTCAGATAGCATTGTGTTATTTGTACCTAAAATAGTAAATACTTTGCTTTTATGTGAGGCTGGCTGCTGAGGTACGTTTGTAATGAATCATGATTACGCTCCAGCTGAGATATATTGAGATTAATGCATACTTAACTAGAGCATCAAAACCATCACTGAGTATTAGAAATGCAACCCCTAAGGTCCCTTAAAATGCTCAACTTCTGCTTCATATTTGTAAATGTCAAAGAAAGGAAGGGAAGAAAAAAAAAAAGTAAGTGAAAGATAACCTACAGATAAACAGTAAAAGCCTTTTTCTCAAGTGGAAATAGAAACCACCTCCCAGGCCCAACCTTCGGCTTGTAATGTGTTTCTTCCAGGAAACAGCGTCAGTTTCCCTCATGCGGGTATAGCTGCTGCAAGCATGTCAGCTTGGATTTGCTGGCTGGCCAGCAGACAGGTTTTTGATGGGATCACCTACGGTCATTGCAGCAAAAGATAGAGTGGCCCGTCCGGCATTAATAAATTTAGTCGTCTGCGCCATCTCCCTTCTGCCCTTACACTCTGAGGTGCAAGAGCTGGGGGCAGATGTAGTGTCTGGGAAGCTTTCCAAATTCCTCTTTAAAAAAGTTAGGCTGTAAACACCAGCCCCACTAAACAAGATCCTTCTGTCTATGACAGAGTCTCCAGCTGCACAGAAAATGTGTTTGCAATCCACATCATTCCAAGGATAAAGCAGGGAGATGGCAATTTGGGCTTGAGCTATACCCCCTGAGCTTTGGTGTTTCCTGGAGAAGAACCTCTGCATGCAGGCACCACGCTGGGCAGTACTGGCTGTTATGTTTCTGTGTCCGTAGGTTGGCCTTCCTTTTAAGGCTCTCTTTAGCTTGTAAAGGAACCAGTCTACATCAGGTTATTGGTTTGATCCTCTGGCTCAACTGGCATATTTGGTGGAATAATTTGGTTGAGCTGGGTCATTGCGAAACTAAATTTACCCAGTTAATGAGCTGGGACAATTTTCCAAAGCCAGCTCAGTGGCTTTCCTTAAATGTACGTTTAAACTCAGTAGAAAGGTGAGTGTATAATGAGTGTTGGACTTATGTCATCTCTCATTCAAACCCTCTACAACCCTGTAAGGTAGTTATTTTTACCTTCATAGCACATGAGGAACGGAGGCTTTGATAAGTGGCTGCCTCAAGATATCACAGCTCCTGAATTTCAGGGTGAAAAGGTACATGGGAGGCTTCTGCTTCTAAAACTGGTGCTTTACCATGGAAATGGAATGGAGCACATGTGGACTGGTGTTTGGGAATTGAGGAGGAAGAAATGTCTAAAAGTAATAAATGAGGACGGGAGGTGAAATACTTATCACCCAAATATTCCTTATCCAACACTGCTAAACTTTGATTTGTCTTCCAGTTGTTAGCTTTCTGAGTAATAGTAAATGGTATCTCTTTTCTTTCTTTATTAATTTCCTCAAAGCCATCTGGGGACCATTTTTGTTTGTTTGTTTGTTTTGTTTTGCCCATAGCAATTAATTCCAAGTGTTACTTGAAACTAGACGTATAACATCTGAGTGAAAGTATTTAAACAGGCCTAAGTGCTACGTTTCAGTCCTTTTAACTCACATTCCTATGTATTTTATGTAGTTTTATATTCTGAGGCAAATTTAATGAGCAAATCCTGGAAATCTCTAACACTATGACATATTTTAAAAGCGAATAACTATAAAAAGAACTTAGATGGCTTTTGTTTTGAATTACTCATTTCAAAATCTCAAACTCTAGCTGAAATGATTCCAGAAATAATCAGACAGCCCTCAAAAACAAACATGTGGTGATGTGTACTATTATGCACATTTTGTATATTAAAACATAAGTCAGATTTAACCCATCAATGAAAAGATTTATAAATACGTTGATAACATGTTCCGTAGCCTGAGTCTCACCATAAACTACCTCATTATTGTAGTTCAGGAAATGGTTGTCAGTCCTCTTCCGTATTTGCCTAAATATCTTTACCCCATAGGATATAATGAAAACAATTCAAACATATGAATATATGTCCTAACATTTTGCTTAATATTGTAAATTACTAAGCTTAGTATTATAAACGAACTGTCAAAATCCACCTTTTGGCAGAAATATTAACCAGCTGGATTTTTTTTTTTTTTAAATCCTTCTTCCTTTCTGATACAAATGACGTTTTAAAACTCTAATCTCCAGGAAGGACATATTATCAGTTATTTACATCATAGCATGAATTTCAGACCATGCAGTATTTTCTCACTTCTATATGATTCAAAAGTGAAAGCTTTGGGAGCAGACTGATACTTTCACATGCAGTCCCCGTATTTTTATTAGCTACATGTAATTAGACAGAGCACTTAATCAGTGTTGTGACTGTTTTCTTTTCTTAAAAACTGGCATAATAATATTACTAACATTATTGATATACAGCAGGTAGGGAGATGGAAGGAGATAACACACCTAATGAACTTTGCACAGTGTCTGCCACACAGATTACTTACAGTCATTAAACATTAGCTATTAACTAGTATTCATTTAACAAATATTTATTAAGTGCCTATGATAACACAGGAGTTTTTCCAAGAGTGTTCTGCAATTTATAAAAATCAACATTCTATTAATTTATTTACTGTTACACAGACAGAATATGTTTGCTTAAATGTTACATGTGGGGTATGAATAACATGCACTACTCCATATTAAAATGTTATACTTAATTTTGTTGTTGAAAATTGATAAATTAATCTACCAACTATGGAGACATTGGATAGACTTTTTCTGTGAGTGAATTCATGCTCATCTTCTTACTTGAGGGTTGTACTAGATAACCAATATCTCTAACATCTAAAATTCTAAATCGGTGACTACAGGCTATGATAGTGTCAAAAATTCAAAGGAGAGGTCATTACCAAAGCAATAGGTGAGTTTAAAAACACCTAGGTTTTTCAATAGGTTGTTGAGTTATGATTCCTTTTCATAATCCCATGTTCACAATAGATGGTGAACATACATTGGTTCTTTACCTTTACTAATCTGAAGAATGAAGTGATGTGGGGAGAATTACTTCATATCAAATGGCCATTCCAGTCTTGGGATGTATCACAGGGTGTGAAGAATCAGCACATTCAACATAATTTCGTGATCTTGTGACGAGATAATCATTTAAACACTCATGGTAAAATCTTTTCCTAGTTACGTGGAATGAACAGAACTCTGCATCCAAGCAGGAATCTCCACACGCC
The DNA here is from genome assembly GCF_004115265.2 of Rhinolophus ferrumequinum. Classification (NCBI taxonomy): domain Eukaryota; kingdom Metazoa; phylum Chordata; class Mammalia; order Chiroptera; family Rhinolophidae; genus Rhinolophus; species Rhinolophus ferrumequinum. The sequence goes on along the minus strand of NC_046310.1, from coordinate 8,186,060 downwards.
GCCCTCCCCCCCCCCACCAACTTCTGCACATGCAAGGGGAGGGGAAAAGAAAGAAAATGCTCATTTTGTGGAGGAATGCGGAGTAAATACACTTGATTTACATAAAGACTTTAGTCCTTTCCATGTTATGCTACTCATCCAAACGAAACCTGGTAAAAACAGAAAGCTGCAGGACTGCTCAGATTGGCATTCCAAAGGTGACCCCCTGTCTCCTTGACACGTTTTTTTTTTTTTTTTTTTTTTTTTCCTATTAGCAAAAACAGGTCCATGATCATTTGGGGGGAAGGTTTGACTATTGTAGTATCCGGATGCCAATCACACCAGCCTTTTAAACTCCCTTTACTGGTGACCCTGCCCAGAAATCAGGAACTGCCTTTGGGGAGATGTTTGTAGCAAACCACTGGGGATGTGAGCATCCACGTGCGCCTGCATGCAATTCCCTTTTATTTGTCTTCGCGAGAAAAGTGATTACTGATGCTGGGTGTCTGCAGATGAGAACTCGGTACACTTTCTTCCTAATAACGCTGTTCAAGGACACTAAATGATTGTCAGACATTTTGGTCTCTCCGTGTTTTTGCCTTCCCCCGCCCCCCCAAAAAAATGGCTGAACTAAAATGCTTTAGGATCCAGAAATACAATTAATTACCGATCTATGGAGAGAGAAATGCACCCAAAATCAATATGCTTTAAAAGCACATATTTTATGTCTTTTGCTGTATGATATTTAGGCGATATTGTTATTATTTTTATTATCTTTAGGAAACGGGGACATTTAAGCCCTTCATTAAAGGAAAACGGATTATAAGCAGTTACAGCGAAGGTACAAGTAGGGCAAAGTTCTTCAGAGAGACTCATTAGTAAAAGCATATTAATTCTGACCTTCAACACCCTTGGTGTCCCAGTATTTGTTTTCCTTTGACTGGGAGGAAGTCGTTTTGCCAGAAAGTACTTTAAAAAGAAATAGAGTGCCAAGTGTTCTTAAGGGAAATTGGAACCATGGATTTTTATCTAATCTTTGCTGTAGATTTTGGCTAGTTATGGAAAAACAAACATACGCATCTACTATATGACCCAGCAGTTTAACGAACAGGTTGTCACAATGTAGAAATAAAGGCAAGAGTAAGAACGTGGACCTTCGGGACAGAGTGAAGAAGGAAGTGGCTCTTGGGCAGTGACAAGGCTCCTGATACTGTTCCATCGGCGATAGAAACAGGAGATCTGAATGTCCAGTGGAGCTCATCTGTGTAGCCTGAGAGGGACACGGACCCAAATATGTATGCAGTTCTTAGCATAACAGAAGTCAGACGAACCCAGGGAATGTTAAGTAGTGACATCAGGATGTTAAGTAGATGTTTGGATTGTTCAGGTCTCACTACCTTCAGTGGAGAGGTAGAAGCAGGTTTCTCAGAAATGCTTTCAGATGACATTGTTGGATGGGAGAGGACCGTTTCGTTCCCCATTCACAACATTCATTATGAAGGCCAAGATATGATGGAGACACGTTATTTTAGCCCTCGTGATTTTAAAGTGGCGCATTTCAAAGCACACGTCTGTAATGTCGCGTCGTGTTTGGAACGGTAATGGTAGGGCTGGCCTGGCTGTTGGTTCAGTTTCACTTTGGAATTTCATCTCGGATGGCACAAAATAATTGGGCTTTGCCTCTGTCTGCCTAAGATGTTTTAAGCTGTATAGTACTAGAGGCCAAAAGAAATTCTCAGTCATGGTCCTTAGTTGCAGGTGATGTTATTTGTGTGTCAATTGTTACCGCGAGAGTGCTACACCCCAGAGTTGTTTTTGTCCCATTTTGCTGTTGGGCACGAGGTTTTGCACACCTCTTCGACCCAGGATCTCCTTAGGCTTATTAAATTTGGAGGCTAATGACTATTTTGACACTTTTACCTACACATATCATTAGGACTTACTGCAATAGGTTTAAGATGACAGTCACAATACACATATATAGCACAATAAAAAAGCACTTTTAATCTCGAAAGTGCTGTATAAACAACAATGATCGATGCTATGGGTGGGTGAACAGCATCCAATTGATTGGATTCTGTGTCAAGGGCAGGGGAGAGGTATTGATGTTGGAGTTCTAGTTTGGAAGGAAGGCAAACATGGCGGCATAAAGCCTGTCGGGTCTGGAGCCAGACTCCCCAGGTTTATAGTCTGTTGCCCCAACATGCTGTGTGCAACTTTGCATGAGTCATCTCCTTGGTGACACTGCAGCTCGGGGTCTTCATCTTTAAAGTGGATTATTGTAGGATTTCAATGCTGGAATCGCTGGAAGGGATTAGCACATGGTATCTTTGTGGTTATTATTATATAAATGCATTTATGGCTGACATTTTTTAAATTCAGAATTTTGAATCATGAGCCGTTCCATTCACACATATCTTTTATGCGCCTAAACCCATAAATCTTAATGATACTCTTTTATAACCTCTTTCTACTACATATTGCTGATCATTCACTTTGTTTTACTCGATCTGTGAAGTCCTGACCTTTGTTTTTTCAGTTGCTATCTTCTTTCTCTAGAGCTTACATGCTCTACTTCTTATTTCTGCATTTCTAGTGGTTAGCTTTAAATTTTAATACACACTTGTAAATCTAACTCTATTTCTTCTCTCTTCCAAATAGTCAGTCTTAGAAAATAAGACTCTGTGTGTCCATTTTCTCACCTACCAATCAGTCCTCAATCTTTTTTATAAATGCTTTCTTCAAGATTAACAAAGATTTTCAAAACAAGGGACTTTTCTTAATCCCCACCATTTGTGCCCCTACACAATATGGTACCAGTATATCCTTTTAAAAAATAAAAAGAAACCAAGTATTTATCACCAGGTTTCCTCTTGTATTTTCTGCAAACTGTTTTTCAAGCCTTTTGGCTCTGCTTTTTACATTCACCTTTAAATGGAAGAACTCGGTCATTTAGTCAGTCCATATACAGATCTTATTCCTTGCACCCCATTTACCAGATGCTATGCTTGGTATTTTAGAAAGGGTCTTGAGCAAAACCGGTGTGGTCCCAAACCTTAGGGAGCTTAAAATCTTGCCTTGAAATCATGCATCAAGTGCATAGTTAAATAATTACAAGTGACTTCTGTCTCCAGCTATGAGGCATATCAAAAAAATCTTCCTTCGAGGGAAATAAAAGAAAAAAAAGCTAAATAAAATTCCTTAAAAATATTGCTGTTTAAAGACATTACTGAGTAACTATCTAGGACTGTCAGGACTGGTGGGAGTGAGATCCCAGAAATAGGAGAAACATTTAGGTGAAGCTTTCATTTGTCTTTGTTTTTCCTTCTTATTGGTTGATTGAATTCTATATTGCATAGTATGGGGGTGGGGGGCAGAAAGCAGGGCTTGAGAGACAAAACATTCGAGTTCAGGGCCTACCAAGGAGAAGGTCCTGGTAAATAGGCCAGGTTTCCAGCTGAAATCCTGTCAGCAAATGTAAGCCAGAGATAGACCAATGTTCCCAATGCCAGGAGTAAAGTCTGAACCCATCTCAACTACCAATACAATAAAAGTTATCTGCCTGCCAAAATATTTAAATGTTTGCTGAAGGACGATAACATCAACTAGAGTCTATAATTTTTTGTCCACAGTGTCTGGTATTGAATCCAAAATTACCATGAATACTGAGAAACAGGGCCAAATAAAAAAAATAAATAAATAAATCCTCAAGTAATCTAGATGTATTGGCAAATACATATATACATATATGCACACATATATTTCGAATGTTATATACACATGTACACATATAAATATATCATGCACACACATATGTATACATATTATCCAGACACAGATTTTAGCATAAGTATGATAAATATCGTCAAGAAAATAAAGATGCAGAATTTAAACAGAGAACTGGAATATTTTAGAATAGGAATTCTAGAACTGAAATTAAGATCTTAGTAGATAGAATTTCAATTTCATCCCAGTGGAGTAAATGGTATTAGACTTATTATTAAACAATGAAAGTTTAAATGCATGTATTGGAAAAAGCATAGTTAAAACTCAATAATTTAAGCTTCCAGCTTAAGAAAACAGAAAAAAAAGATACCAAATAGAATCCTTGAAAACTGAAAGAAGGAAGTAATAAAAATAAAAGCAAAAACCAATGAAATAGAAAACAAAAAGTACAATTAAGAAAATAAACAAGACCAAAAGAAAAATTTGTGATTCATCACATTAACCTAATGAAGATGTTATCTTCTAAATTATCCCCATGGATTTAATAAATACATTTGATAAAATATATTTATTCGTGGTAATATCTCAGCAAACTAGGAATGCAACATTCTGGTAAATGTGTTTTTATAAAAGTCTACTAATAGTGAAACAGTGAATGCTTTCTCCTAGAGGTCAGGAAAAGAACAAGAAGTCCACTATTAAACTATTTTTTAACATTGTACTGGAAGTACTACCCAGAGCAAAATAGCAAAATAATAATAGTAATAGTAATGATAATAATAAATGCATTAAGAATGCTAAAGAAGTAATAAACTATATTTGGAGATGTCATGATTCTATACCAGGGGTGCCAAAAAAATGCATACACATGACTTGTATTCATCTTTTGTTATCGGTATATATTGAGTATTACAATTTTAATACAGTTTCCCTTTCTTAAAATGTGTACACACTTTTTGGCACCCTCTGTATATACCATTCAGATAATATATAATCTGTTCAATTTAACAAATGAATTTAGCAAAGATGTTAAATGTCGTTGTACAGATATCAGATGGTCCTACTGAATAGCAAAAAACAAGTGGAAGATAAAAAAGAAAATTAAAGTACCATGTATAATGGAACCAAAATACGTAACAGATTTAGAAATAAATCTAGTAAAAGATAATACAAGACGTCTACACTGAAAACTACAAAATATTACTATGAGAAAATAGAGAAGACCTAAATACCAAATGGAGAGATATTTATGTTCATGGATTTGAAGACTTACTGTTATTGAATACCGAGTCTTTGTGATTTTGTCTGAGGAATCCATGTAGTCTCAGTCAAAAATCCCAGGATTTTTGTGGAAATTGACAAGCTACCTCTACAATGTATGTGGAAAGGCAAAGGACTTAGAGTAGTCAAGGTTATTCTGAAGGACAAAGCTGGAGGATTTACGCTACCGCATATAAGACTATAAAGCTTCATTAGACAAGGTGGTATAGGCATAAAACACAAGGATAGACAAATAGACTAACGATATACTGCCATATATGTATCCAAACAAATGCTTACATATGTGTACCAAAAACATGCGCGAGGTTGTTCGTAGAAAGTTGAATAATAATAATCAAAAGCTGTTAACCCAAATTTCCATCAACAATAGAACGGACGATAAATTCTAGAGTATGGACCACATGTAGCAGTAAAAACGGAGTGACTATTGCTGCTCACAACAACATGGGAAATGGCATGTCCTGTTACTGAGTGAAAGAGGCTAGAAACAAAAGAGTGAATTTTTCCATTTATATAAATTTCAAACATAGGAAAATGAATCAGTGGTGATAGAAGCAGAAAATGGGGTGATAGCAGCAGAACATGGGGTGATAGCCCAAAGGAAGCAAAGAGGAGACTTGTGAAAGTCTGAAATTATTCTGTATATTAGTCTGAGAGGTGTTTGTGTATGTATTTACTTTGTAAATGTCCAGCCATCGAAATATATCCTGGTGATTTGTGCATTTCATTGTTATGTTACAATTTGAAAAGAGTCCAAAAGTAACATGTAGAAAAGTATAACAAAAGGTACCAGGAACATGCAACCCAGTTTAAGAGGATTGATAAAAGCCTCCCAAAGGAAGAGTTTTAGAATCTGAAAAAGGCTGTTTGAGTTAGCTAGGCAGAAAAGGGACGTAGAGCAGATTAGGTAGAGAAAGTAGCACATGTAAGAGTTTTGATGTGGGAGAGGGTATGGTATATAAATAAACAAATGAACAAAGACACAAAATGGAGAGAATCCACTACAGACAGAGCATGCAAAGCCAAGGAAAATGGAACTCAACGAGGTGGAAATACAAGAAGGGGCCAAATCATGCAGGGTCTTTTAAGACCACCACATCAAGGGTTTTAAACTTAATTTTGTTATCATTACAAGACCATTTTGTAGGCTGGGGTCTGATGCCAAGAATATTTTTAATAAGGGTTTGCTAAATTACACTGATATTTTTTACTGAGATCATACATATACTTTTTATTGACTAAAAGTGACCATTTGGTTAAATATTATCTACAGAATGTCTCAAAAATGTTAGAAGACCACACACACACACACACACACACACACACACACACGTGGTCTTCTAATATTATATACTATATATATATATATATATATATATATATATATATATATATATATATATAAATTGCCCAGATAAGTGGTTAAAAACAGAAAATTCTGAATCCCATCACATATCTATTGCATCCTAATCCCTGGGGAAGTAGCTAGAAAGTTACATTTTGACAAGATATCCATATATATTATGTTAAACACACACCTAGTATATGATCCAGCTATTCCTCTCAGGGATATTTGTCTGAAAGAAATGAAAGAATTTGTCGACATAAAACGCATGCACATAAATATTCATGAACCTATATTCACCATAGCCCCATCAATCGATGAATGGATACACAAATATAGTACATGCATGCAATGATATTCCTCAACAATACAAAGGAATACATGAGAGGTGGACAAGTCTCAGTTGATACGCTGAGTAAAGAAGGCAGAAGAGTACTTAATGCTAATTACATTTCTATAAAGTTCTTAAAAACACAAATAATAGTGACAGAAGATCAGTGATTGCCTGGGACTGAGAAAGAGAGGGTGAGGAAGTGTCTGGAGTAATCTTAGTGGTTTCACAGGGACCCATCTTTAAGCACTCACTGAACTGTACCCTTTGCATGGATGAAGTTTATTGCATGTAAATTACACCTTACTGAAATGGATAAAATCAAAAGTTCTCCAGATGATTCTTGAAACATTCAGGAATGAGAACCATTGACCTACATTGTAATAGAAAATTGCGTTAGAGAAAAATCAATTTTTATGTTATTTAATTTACTGTTCCGAATGTCTTTAGATAGAGACTAAAGCAATGTAGTATATGCTTAGGCTCAGCCCTCCACATTTCACCTGAAACAAATTGGTATCCACTATGTGTTATAAGACAGGAAAATGAGTTTTACTAAGCTATGATAATAGCAAGAATCTGCATAATACTAAAAAAAACATTGTTTTTCTCCACAGAATTGAGTTTCTTTTGATCTCATTCACATTAGGACAGAACTTTTCAGAAACAGAAAGGGCTGTCATTTGTCTATGTTTCCGGGGTGTTATCATAAGGAACAATTGAATCAGTAAAAGTAGGAAATAACAGTTCGCATCTTCCCTAGACCAGTTCTTGCGCTGATGGTATTGCCCCTCTGTGATGTATTTATCATAGCTCATATACTTGGTGTTAATATGCTATGTTATTGAGATTAACTGGGAAAGTAGTTTGCTGAAAACAGATTTCTTCTGCATACTTGCAAATTCAGTAGTCAGAAAAAAAAATAGAGAAATATAATTAAGGATTGCAAAATCAATTTGACCCTCACTTAAAATGTGTTGAGTGAAGGCATAGTGGCGACCTACACCTGATGCTTCTCTCTCCTTGTTTACTTCATAGAACTATGCAAATCAGAACTTTAATTTACAGAGCTGTTCATGCCTCATTAAAAACTTTCAGCAAGGAGCCTACTTTGAGGGTCCCTTTTCCCTTGTTTCTAGTATGCGACATCTCTGTTTTGTGGGCATGTGTAGGACAATGCACGTAGGAATACAGTCTAAAGGGCGTATATGATATGAAAGCTTTCTGAACATTACATCTCAGAGAAAGACACTGGCAGTGTCTGTTAGTTGTTTTCCAAAGTGATTAATTTCTCCTTTTACTTTCTTGTTGTTTTTGTTAGTTTCTGTTATGTGCTATTAGATTGAGGAGATGGCTGGAATCCAGTAGACTTGTTTCCTGCTCTCACATGTCTTATGGGAATGGAATCTATGGTTGTTTGACTGGTTTTAGCCATTAAAATACACTGTTATTTCTCTACCCGATAGTTTGCTATAGCCAAAACCTAGAAAACAACAACAATAAAACGTTTGTAAATACTGTATTAGGACTTAACCTCAACATAGCTAGATAGATAGCCTGCGGTGTAGACATAGATTTGGTACTTGTTTCAGACATCCTCCAGTTCTTGGTCTTGCACTCAGCTATCCCATCTTACTCATTGCCCTTGTCTCCCTCAAGAAGGAAAACGTGACCACCTGCTTTGTACCTTGTACCTTGCTCTACTGGTCACTGTCAGCACAAGTATGAATGTCTGACCAGAACAGAATTGATCGGTTCTCACAGGAATTTGGAGTTGGGTCTTCCCTGCGCTGTGCTGTGTTCCCAGACCTGAGTTTTAGAACACACTATTCTATCTGGGTGATAAATTCCTTCTTTTGCCCAGAGTACCTTGAGTCTAAACATGCAGCCAGAGATTCTTAATTTGTAAGAAGCCACCAGTATATGAATGGAAACCGAAGCCATGGAAATAGATTAAATACACAGGCCAAAGGATAGACCAGGGATACTCGGTGAAAGATAACCAGGAAGGAATAGCCGCATATGTGAATGAAGCACCTGACTGAGAGTCATGGATAGTTGCATGAAGTAGGTAATAGTAACCAACTTAAAGTATTTCCCAGTGGTCAGGTAAACTAACATCTGAAATCGATGGTGGAATTTTATCATTTCTAAATTTATTTGTTAATTAGAGTTGACATACAATATTGTATTAGTTTTGGGTGTACACTTAGTGATTAGATAGCTATACCTTACAGAATGATGGTCACGATAAGTCTACTACCCATCTGTCACCATACATAGTTATCGTGATATTATTGACTCTATTCCCTATGCTGTACTTCCCAACCCTGTGACTATTTTTATAACATAAAAATACTGAATCCCCTTCATCTTTTTTTGCCCATCCCCCACACTTCCTTCCCATCTGGCAACCGCTGGTTTGTTTTCTGTATCTATGAGTTTCTGTTTGGTTTGGTTTGTTCTTTTTTCTTTTTCTTTCTTTCTTATTTTATTGTTTGATTCCACATGTAAGTGAAAAAAATACTATCCTTGTCTTTCTCTACCTGAGTTACTTCCCTTAGCACAATGCCCTCTAGTTTCATTCATGATGACCCAAATGGCAAGATTGTGTTTTTCTTATGGCTGAATAAGTTTCCTGGGTGTTGTGTGTATGTGTGTGTGAGACATCCTCTTTATACAGTCATCTATTGATGGATGGTTGCTTCAATATCTTGGTTATTCTAAATAATTCTGTAATGAACATAGGGATGTGTATATCTTTTTGAACTGGTGCTTTTGGTTCCTTCGGATAAATAACTGGAAGTGGGGTTGCTACATCCTATGGTAGATCTATGTTTATTTAGTTGTTTGAGGAATCTCCATACTGTTTTCCATAGTGACTGCAGCAGTTTACAACTTCACTAACAGTGCAGAAGGGTTCCCTTTTCTCCACATCCTGGCCAACACTTATTCTTTGTCGTCTTTTTGATAATAGCCATTCTGACAGGTGTGAAGTGATACCTCATTGTGGTTTGGATTTGCATTTTCCTGATGATTAGTGATGTTGAGCATCTTTTCATGTATCCATTGGCCATCTGTATGTCCTCTTTGGAGAAATGTCTATTCAGATCCTCTGCCCATGTATTAATTGCATTGTTGTTGGGTTTTTTTTTATGTTGAATTGTATGAGCTCTTTATGTATTTTGCACCTTAACCCTATATCAGATATATTATTGCAAGTATATCTTCTATTCAGTAGGTTGCTTTTTCATTTTGTTGATGATTTCCTTTATGACACAAAAGTTTTGGTGGTTTGATGTAGTCTCATTTGTTTATTTTTGCTTTTGTTGCCTTTGCCCTGGGAGACATATCCAAAATGATATTACTAAGACCAATATTAAAGAGTTTACTTCCTGTTTTTGATTCTAGGACTTTTATGGCTTTTAGTCTTACAATTAAGTATTTAATCCATTTAGAGTTTATTTGTGTATATGGTGTAAGAAAAGTGGTCTAGTTTCATTTTTTTGCATGCATCTGGACAGTTTTACCGAAACAATTTATTGAAGAGACTGTCTTTACTCCAGATTTTGTCATTTTATATCTCTATGCCCTAACCACCTGACTAAACTATTTTTAAAAATGTATTTTGTAATTCTTAGGCTCTTCTTGAAATTACTACTATACCAGGAATTTCTAATATGTACTTGATAACTGAGCAACCAAAATTTATTGGGTCTTATTTTCAAAAGGTAGGTAGTTATTTTAGCCAATGGTATTTTTTTTAATTAAATTTATTTGGGTGACAATGGTAGGTGTTTTGGTTAGTTTGGCTTTGTATATTTTCGATGAAAAGCCATACTACAGATATGTTTGCCAAGTGTTAGGAAAAGAAAAATCTGCAGTCCAGGATGCATAATTTATTCTGGCATAGTTAAAATTCTAGGAGACTCCCTTGCTCTTTCCTTGATCTTTTTTCCCTTCTGCCTGAAAGGGCTGTGTTGAAACTACGGGTCATTTCTCATCTGAATAGCAAAGAAAGATTAGCTACCTTGTTACTGATACACTTGATATTTTTCTCACTGCCTAACATTGTGGCAACAGATTTTTTTTACCACTCTGATAAGATAAAATGTTCATAATACTTAGAGGATAAAAGGTTTCATTATTACCTCAGATCCCTTTAAATTTAATCTCCTGATCTGCAAGAGATTACAATTTTTGCTCTCATTTACTAGTTACCCCAGAAGGAAGTCCCGATATATCTACTGGGTTCCTGGCTTGTATTTTGACAGTCAGAACAGCAGGTAGGTTTTTTTTTTCTGCTCAGGAGATACAATAGAAGCTCAGGGCTTCCTACTTTGTAGTCACTGACCTTGTTAAATCCTTTTATATTTTCTTTATATTTGGTCCTGAAAAATAAAATATTAAGCAAGTTTGACAGCCCAGCTAAATTCTGTAAGGTCATCTATCACATTACATACAGTAATTGATTTTAAGTTAATTGGTCACTAGTTTCATGATTCGTGTTTCTGGTTTTCTGGTAGAATTTCCAGAAACGTCCATGTAAATGAAGAGATATATTATGTAAATAAAATTCAGTAAAACCTTTTTTTACTCATGTCATTGTAAATACTTGCTTTTAAAAAGCTAATTTTGTGTCCGTTAAGTAATCCTAGTGGGATCACCATGGATTTTCTATTCTTCAATATATTTAAATCATGAACGGAAAGATCATATTTTTCATCAAATCAAATCAATCAAAATAAATTTTAAAGAATACTATTTCTGGGTACAAGTAATATTCATAGCTCCACTCCCTATTTGTGAAGCACCTAATATTGATGAAATGCTGTCCTAGGTAATATGACTAAAAGGAAGATTAGTAAGTTAATTTTACTAATTCTTGTCCTCTAGAGTTCTAATTTATGCTAGGTAACATCTTAGAAAAAGTCAATAGTATGATGCTGTTATTAAAAAAAAGAAGGAAGAAGAGGAAGAGGAGGAGGAGGAGAAAAGAAGGTAATGCTCTCTTTGTTGTATTAACAGAATTGTCAAGGATAAAATAAATAAGGCAACTATTGGACTCCACTTGGCATTCCTTAAACCTTGGTAGGAGTACTATGTTCCATTTGGGATGGAGCACTTTAAAAAACGACACATGTTTTCCAGAGGTTTCAAAAGAGAGCAACAAAAGATGCTGAAGTGCTTCGATAGTGGGACTTCCGAGAAAAGGCAGAGAAACGGGAGAATGTTCAGTCTTAAGGAGGAAAGACAGAGGGGACACATAACTGTTTACAGATATGTGAAAGGTGTTATGAAGAGGATGGGCCTGTTTTTCTCATTAGTCAAAGAAGGTAGTACAAGAAATAATGGGTTTAACACATGTGGGGGGAGTTCAGGTTAAAGATTAGGTTAGATTAGATTAGGTACAATTTAAACAGTTAAATTTTCAGAGTCCAAGCATAATTAACCTGTGGGGACTAAATTAAGTTAGACTTGGCTTAAGACTATAAGAGTAAAAACAAATCAGATTTGAATGAAGCGGTTAATAATTAAGCGCCCTTACATTTGGATAAAATGGTAACGTATTTTAAAATACTTTCACATATGTTGTTTCACAGATCTTTCAACAATCTTAGGAAACTGTGTGTTGGTATGTATGTGGGTGGGCGTTGGTAATCAACTGGTGTTCCAGCTGAGGAAGTAGAATTTCAGAGAGGTTAAATGTTGGCCCCCCACAAATAAGATAAATCCAGTAAGTGGTGTCGGATGAGACAAGTGGTGTCTGGAAGCCAGTGCTTCAGATCTTTTTTCCCCATCAACTCTTGCTACCTTTTCATTTATGATGTAATTTTCATTGTGGGGAATGATCATTCAATCAGTCGGGAGTATTGTTTTGTTTTTGTGTTATTGGCTACGAAGTTGCCAAGAATGCGCCGTGAGTTTCCTTTTTTTTCATAATAATTAGCTAAGGTGAGAACTGGGCAATGCGTAACTATAAAACTGTAGATCGAGTAGCAATTTTGTTCACAAAGAGGAACAAGGCATGTGTTTGAACGTACACCTATTTTATTCATATCTGTTGTTTTTTGCTGTTTACCCTTGTGGAATGAATTCAACACTTTGGTGTTAAGTTTTGACACATCACGGAATCAAATAGAGTCTCAGGAGCTCAGGAAATAGGATGAGACTCCTCTTCCATTACCTAGTAGTGGAGACCTTTTCATTTCACCTTTTTTGAATTCTATACTCCTTATCTGTAGAATGAAAATTATAATATCCTCTGGTTCTTCCATACTTACAATGAGGATCAAATGAGAAAATTGATACGAATATACCTTGACTTGTTCCAAGTAATAAACTACAAACTATAACTTAGCCTTAACTTTGAGTGGGAGAAAATGGGTGTTGTTTTTGGTGTGTTGTGGTAGTTTAATTTGAGAATCCTTTCTATTTTTGTTTTCTACCTTACCTCCTGTTTGAACTTAAAAAAATGTTTCTCTAATTTTGGAGACTTAGGTTCAAAGCTAATGTCTGTTCTAGCATTTATATTTTACAAGCCAGATATTCAGCAGTTGTTGGATGAGTAAATGAAACAACAAATGGATGAATAAATATTTTCAGTTAGGTACTGTGTCTGAGATGTAAACAAGGATTAAAAGTGCTATATATAATAATTTTGATGCCCTACTTCATGTAACAGTGTAATGAAATATGTTTGTAAATATATATTTATATGTACAGTTCACCCTTAAACAGTGAGGGGCTAATGGTGCCATCCCCCCATGCAATCAAAAATCTGTGTACAACTTTTGCTCCTCCAAAACTGAGCTCCAAATAGCCTCCTGTTGCCCAGAAACCTTGAGATAACATAAACAGTCGATTAACACACATGTTCTATGTTATATGTATTACATTCTGTATTCTTATAATAAAGTAAGCTAGAGAAATAAAACATCACTAAGAAAATTATAAGGAAGAGAAAATACATGTACGTTACCGTACTGTATTTATCGATACTGTAAGTTGATGTCTGTTTTAGGCTACACGGTCCATCTGCAAGTTTTCCCAAATTGTCGATTGAAAAAAAATCTGCATATATGCAGACCAGCACCGTTCCAACCAGTGTTGTTCAAGCGTCATCTGTATAATACAGCATAACATAACATGCTGTAATTATGTGTGGATTCTTGACCATGTGGGAGGTTGACACCACTAACCCCTGTGCTGTTCAAGGCTCGGGTGGAATAGGAGAGAGTTGATGAGTATAGCGTAGAATAGCATTACATGTCACAGTCTCAAATCCTGAGAATATAAGGAACTCAAAATGCAATGGAGGAGACGGACTATCATAATACTTGGCATAAGGAGAATCGTTTTCCCAACACGGGGAGGCAGCTGATGGTAAATTTTACGAAGGGAAGGTCACTTCCTTGGTTGCAAAGAGCCTTACGGCATCTGAGAGCCTCTTTGGACAGCCTGGACCATGCACACATATCATGCAGAAAAGTAACCCCGGAGTCAGGCTGTACTGAAAGCCTGTTAGATGTAGGCTGAGCTTACGAGGGAATGGAGGAGTTTGGGGGGAAATTTGAGCCTCTGTCGCCGGCTGCTCTGCTCGTGGGGTGACACCCTCCCCTGCAGAGCCCCGAGTCGCTCCAGCAGCATTCCTGTGGGAACACAGCAGCAGGGTGCTGACAGAGAGGATACAGAAACGCTTAATGGCCCCCTGTGCATAATGTGGGAAGAGACTCTAATTTTTGTTTTCTTCTGAGATTAACATGTGTATCTTGCAGGTTCAAAATGGTAAGAATCTTAATTAGAATGGCGGGAAGTTGTATAATATACTCTTTGCCTTCCTTTTTCTGCACACCAAGTAACAGAATGAATCTATTTGCCAAATTATGAAGGTTGATGGAGAATGAAAACTCTAATTTGAGTAAATGGGATCTCTGCCCCCGCCTTGCCCCCCGCCCCAAGCCCATTAAAAAAAAAAAAAAAGTTGGTCACAAAGTTTAAAATGCAAAGAAGTAAAGAAGTAAATCACCCAGGGGAGCAATTCTGTTTCATCTGTGGAGGAAAGACACATGTTGTAACTGATGAGACCTCTCTTGTGGTAGCAGAGGAAACACGGGATGTAAGTCCCCTGCCTTTGGCGTCCCTACAGCTCAGCGCCTACTCTCTGAGCAGCCTGTAGCCATCCTGGCCACCCAAGTCGGCCAGTGTCTCTTCTCGAGGCTTTTTCCCAAGGCCTGCTCTATCCTCTGGACACCGGGGGCCACTTGCCTGCTTCTCTTAAGCTCAAATGTACCTGTCTTGTGCGCCATTCCTTCAGGCTATAAATCTGGACAGTAGGCTAATCTGACAGATGTCACTTTGATAGTATGTCAGTGGTGGCAATGTGTTTCTGGGCTTTTCTTGCCCTCGCCAGAACTGTATGTTCACTTAGACAAGTTCGGAGCTCAAAGCATGAGATGAAATGGCAGCTCTCTGGGAGAAAGTGTTTTGGACTAGAAGGCCTTGTTATAGCTACATGTGTAGATCCAGGCACAGGGGAAAGTTTCTTTTTTTTTTTTTAAACAAGTAATGATGGTATCAGGCATTATGTTAAAGCATAAAGGTGCCTAAGCAAACGAGGTTTACTCCATGACTAAGAAGTCTAGGAGGTACGGCACTCTATATAAATGTTCCATGTAAATCACTCAGCATCTTTCATAATATTTATTGAGCATCTGCTATGTGCCAAGCCTTGTGCCTGGCACGGGGGAGCAAAATAAACAAAACATCTGCTTCCACGGAGACTGAATTCTAATGAGGCTCAAAAGTTGATCAGGAATCCATGAGAATTATTTGTTTATTCACCAAAATGAAAATTGCATTTTCCTAAATTTTTTAATAGACTAATTGTTCTTTAAATGTTATATTGAGGAATTCAAATTACCTTTGATCACCTCTGATGAGAATTAGAATCACCTTACTGTTGAGTTTTATTTTTTACTGTTTTATTTTAAATACATTTAAAGCAGCCGATATTTGAAGGACTTTGAT
Organism: Rhinolophus ferrumequinum; assembly: GCF_004115265.2. NCBI lineage: Eukaryota > Metazoa > Chordata > Mammalia > Chiroptera > Rhinolophidae > Rhinolophus > Rhinolophus ferrumequinum. Next base: position 8,170,368 of record NC_046310.1, on the reverse strand, counting down.
GCCCTTTGACTCTGGTTTTGAGTTTTTCATAAAGGGAGTTAATTACCTCCTAATTATTTTTTCCTGTGTGTTCCCCCACATTGGGAAGAGTAAGGAGATAGGGCATGACTCTGCAGAGCTTTTTTAAGGTAAGGCATGAGACCAGAAGATCAATGCTCATGCAAATTAGACCTCAGGAAAAGCACTGAACAGCAGGATCATATTATAAAAAATCTGGCTGATAGGTTTGGAACTCACTGAACTGCATCTATTTAGAAGTACATTTTAGAAAGACTAAATAAACATCAACACTACGGTCTCGTCTAAGTCAGGATCTGACTTGGTCTGTTTTCCAGGTGATAAAACACTGACTGTTATTAGTGTTATTATGAAGCATATTGAACAGCCAATCTGTAAGATAATAGCAATATACAGGCATATAATTCCAGAATGAGAAGAAACGAAAATGAATTTTCATCTTTTTTTTTTTTCCCCTGTAGAGGAGGAAAATATTCAACACCTTGAGTCAGCTGTGACTCAAGGGTCCATTATAACTTCAAGATTTTTTAACAGCCTGTGCCTAGGGTATGGGATATGAATTTTGTTCCAAAGTGGTGACATGGGCAAATGGAAGCCCCTGGGAGCAATTTCAGGCAAGTTGAGAGTCCATCTAAGCAAAAATGGACAGTACATGGAAGATGCAATTCCCACACTTCCTTCCTGACCTTGGCTGATATTCCTCAGCAGTGGGTAATTAAAAGAAGTCCTGAAGCTGCGAAGATGAAGAGGGAATAAAGGGGATGAGAATAATCAGAGCTGGAAGAACATATAGAGATAATAAAATTGGCCAAAAAATAGGACTGATGCCACCGTCAAAATTGACTGCCTTTTGTGCTAAGGTGGCAGCAGATCATGGAAGCTGTAGGTTAGGTTTAGCAAGAAGAAAACCATATATATGTGTGTTTGTTTATATTGAATTTTAACCAGAAACATGTATTGGCTCTTTTGGTTTCCTGTCTGTTTTATCCTTTGGCCCTTCCAGCCTTAACTGTCTTCCTGAAATCTTTCTGAACTGATGACTGCCCTGATGGCAGACCCATTCCTTATTACTTCCGCCAAAGAAGGGTATTGGGTCCTGAATCAGAAGCGGGGAGAAAATAGGTTGCATGACATCCACATGTTATTGCTAGCACAGAGTCAAATAAAAATTAAAAATCCATCAAGGGATCAGGGAGAAGTCAATAAAAAGCAAGGATGAGCCAAAAGAGAGGGATTGGCATGCTTAAAAAATACCAGGAAAATTTAAAGACAGAAAAAAACATTGTGGCAAGATCTTCTCTTGTGGCCTCGGGGCAGTGCATGGTGAAATTAACTGAAGCTTCTCACCCATGAAAAGAGGCCACAGTGCAGTTGTAGCTGCACTGGCTACGTTAACAGTAATGGTTCCCTAAGACAAAGATAACGGATGTTTGTTTTACTTCTGCATGCTTTTGAACGTGCTGAGCCCAAACTTTTACTTTTTTTTCCCCCTTTATTGAACTGAATGCTGCATTTTTGAGCAGGGCAGTGTTGATGGGCTCGCTTGAACCAGTGTCTGCTAAGAGGTCTTCTCTGTTCTAGTGATTATCTTAAACACCAGGAGACAAAGATTGGTAATGTATCCTGTCGGCTTTCAAAACATCTACAATCTGGTAACAATACGAAATTAATTTTTACATATGGTTTGCATATAACAATCTGTTTCTGATATAATCACTTTTTTTTTTTTCTGTATCTCCCAGAAACATTGTTTTGGGGAATTACCTAAATGAAATTAGAATAAATCTGTAAAGTTTTCATACATGTTTTGTTACTGGACTTAGGCTCCCCCATTATATTAAAGCATTCAACTCTTTCCTTTTTGAATCTGAAAAATGTTATCCTTCATTGATACAAACTAAACAAATTAGCAAAATTTGTCCACAGGTGAGAACTTCCCTTGATCAATAGATTGCTCTAATAAAGCACTTGCCGTTAGATTTTATAGACATATTATTTCTTATCCTGAATGAAACTTGGGAAGTAAACTGAATAGGGCAAAATAATCGCACATTATTTAAATTTGGGTTAGTAGTCTGTTCCTGTCACACCCAAATGGGCATAATTTCCCAGTTCAAAGAAACACATTTTACACACCAACAAAGAGTTCTGTGAGAGTTTCAGCGGTTTTAAAAAGTCGCAGTTTTGGGGTCTGAAGTCTTGATGCACTCTAATTCTCAAGTTTTGTTTCTTCTAGCTTCCAAATGGGGTCGTTCATCCTACAGCTACGTCAGTTCTAATTAATATAAGTTATATGATAATTTCTCTCTGAAAGGAGTCTGCATTGAATGATACTTTGATTTTTAAACTTTATGCTATATATGTATATCATCAAGCATGTGACATATATATGACATACATCCATTTATCTCAATTTTTTAACATTCTAAATTAAAAATATTATGTAAAACATATTCTTATATCTTACGACACTCATGGCAATGCTTGATCCACTTCAGTGTTCATTCTTATACTTATTAATGTATTAGTTTGCTAGGGCTGCCATAACAGCGCAACACCACAAAATGAGTGGTTCGAACAACAGAAACTGAATGTCTCACAGGTCTGGAGGTTAGACGGCCAAGGTCTAGATGTTGGAATGATTGGTGTCTTCTGAGGGCTTGGAGGGAGGATCTGTTCCAGGCCTTTTGCCCAGCTGTTGGTGGTTTACTGGCACCTTCTGGCATTCCTTGGTTTCTCATGCATCCCCTGATCTCCGTCTTCATCTTCATGTGGCATTCTCCTTTTGTGTGCATATTTATCTCGTCACATGGCATTCTTTTTATAAGGGCATCAGTCATATTGGAATAGGGATCCAGCCCACGCCAATAGGAGTTCGTCTTAACTAATTACATCTGCACAGACTTTGTTCCCAAGTAAGGTCATATTCTTAGGTGCTGGGGGTTAGACTTCAACTATGAATTTGGCGAGATGGGTGGGGTGCAATTCAACCCATAACTATCGCTGTGCATAACTGATGAGAAAGTAAAGGGTTGATTTGTTGCTGGAAGAGATAACCTAATTAAGAAAAGAAAACAGCCCTCCCCCCAATTTCTTTTATTTATTAGACAATTAGGGATTTGCAAACAGCGTGCCATGGTATGGTAACTCAAGCAACTGGATGGCGTATCAAAATTCTGATAGCTAGTATATTTAATCAGAAACGGTGTGTGTTTTTACTTGAAGTTCATCCTGAAAAATGCAGCATTGTTAATTGAACAGTCATTTTAGCATGAGGTCTCTCATAGTCGTAGAGATACCATCGCAGTCTTGTTTTAAGATTCCCTCAGAATGCTTGGGTTCAGACGTTGGTAGCTGGAGGTGCTGGTGTCATTATCAACTCCTGCTGGTGTTTGTGTATTTACAGTAACAACCACAATTCACCAACTTGAATGTCCATTCACCATGATTGTACAAATATCCAAGAGCGTAGTAAGATACTAACCAAAGATACAACTTGTCTTCATAGTTATTACAATACAATCACCTAGTCACATAAAATGTTGGACTTTATGTATACTTTTTGCATGAATATATAAAGACGAACTATTATTAATAGCTTTGACAGAAATTCATTGTTCAATACAAAAGATCAATTTCAGTCTATTAATGCCGAATCCCAACAAGCAATGATTCTAATCATTTGTTTTCTTTTTCTGCTATTCACTGTGCCTGTATTGATAAAGCTTAACAGACTGAGGTGCACATATCGTTGACTCTTCCTAAAAGGTCAATGGCTACCACCTTGGATATGTACCAACCTCATGCCGTTGTTTTCATAGGTGCACAACCCCAGGGGCAAAGAGTCATTCATTGACGGTACTCATTGTCCCGTTTGGTTCATTTCCCTCACTGTGCAAGGTGGGAATTACAGTAACTACTCATTAAGGTCTCCCTTTAGCTCTCACATCCATGGTGTTTTGTTGACGATGATAATGGATGAGTCTGTAGTCAGCCAGACCTCATTATAACTGAGATCAGAAATCACAATAAGGGTGAAACTGAATTATGTATAGAGAAAGGGGTTGAGTTAATGTGGAAGTGAGTCACTAAACATAGACTACAGTTTCTTGATCATCACAATCTCACGCGAAACATAAGAGATCACTTTCCTTCTCGACAGTATACCGTGTTTCCCCGAAAATAAGACCAAACCGGAAAACAAGCCCTAGCATGATTTTGCAGGATGCTCGTAATATAAAATAAGCCCTACCGTATTTCCCCCAAAATAAGACTGGGTCTCATATTAGTTTTTGCTCCAAAAGACGCATCAGGGCTTATTTTATATTACGAGCATCCTGAAAACTCATGCAGCAGCTTATTTTCTGGTTAGATCGTATTTTCTGGGAAACACGGTACTAACTTGCTCACTTGCACTTTTTCATTTAATCCCTCTTCAAATGCATAAGAGAGATTCAGAGAAGATAAGTAACTTGACAAAAGTCACACAGGTTGTATAGTTTAGAGGTGACATTTAAATCTCTGTATCTCGGGCTCCGAGGCATCTATCTAGCTATGGTAAACTGCCTTTGTTATATATTTGCTGCAGTTATAGCGATGGTTTACAACTACTATTTCCATCTTCTCAGCTCTTTCTCTCAATCAGCTAAAGCGACTCTCATGGCTAGAGGGTAGTCATGACCTATCAGTTTGAGAATACAGCTCTTGCTTACTTTACCACAGGTAAACTAAGTCAGGTAAAGCTGTATGTCTGTGTGGGCTAGGCTGTCATCGCCACCTAATCACCACCTCCCTTAGCACTTCACCGTCATCCAGTCTTGATGCCCCTATTTTCGAGTTCCTACAGACGGTGTCTGTTTAATTACACGGACGTCGAGCAGTGGTTTGGGAGCATGTTGAGCCATTTCTGAAGGCAGTGGGACCCATTTTACGAGCAAAATGTTTTGTTTCAGCCACAGATACTGGCACTGAATTGCATTCAGCTATGACAAAAGAAGGTACAGTATGAAAAGCTTTCCATTAGGTGGGCAATTTTTATTTAGTTCTTTCTTTTTTTTTTTTTCTTCAAAGATAGACTTTAAATTGATGTGGCCAAACCTGTTTTATATGAACTGAAATGCACTATATCTATAATCTGTAAATACTAGTTAGCATGAAATCCTTTTATCAAACTGACTAATACAGTTGACTCCATTGGGTCTCCTGCTTCACTTCTTAAAAATGAGCTTTTCTTTCCGTTTTGACCCTTGGGACACTCCTGTCCTCCCTGAAAGTAATTGATACTGTTTCCTAAATCTGTCTCTCTGCTCTCCTCCTTTGTTTTGGCAATGTCCATTAGAATATACTTCTTTTTTTTTTTTTTTTTTTTTTTTTTAATTTATTGGGGTGACAATTGTTAGTAGAATTACATAGATTTCAGTTGTGCAATTCTGAATCACATCATCCATAAATCACACTGTGTGTTTAGAATATACTTCTAAAGGTTTCCGCGTCTGAATCACTCTTACATCAAACTGTATATGTAAATTCCCTTCGTTTGTCTTTTGATAAAGAATAGAAATCCTTAGGAGGCATTTTCAAAACTTTTGAGTTGTGCATATTTTGCTTTGTTTTGGAAATAATCTCTCAATATCTTAGAAATTACCTTTTGAGACTCCAAAGAGTTGTTTTTACAAAGCACAGAAAACGGTTTGGTTTTGAATTACTTAGAACTCTCAGTGTTTCCAAATCAGAACAACTGTGTTAGAGTTCACGAGAAAGACGGAAGAACCCAATACAGAGCAGCTATCCCATAAGCGACATGCTAGATCCAATCATCTGATTCATTATAATAGAGATATTGTAATCAATCATAATATCCAGTGTTCCATAAATCCACAATTCTGTGAAAGGGATTTTTTTTAAAAAAGGAATTAATCTATCCATGAGGTTACTGGAAAGGGAAAAGAGATTTCCTGATTATCATCATTCAGAATTAGTCAGACATATACATGGTAATCATTCATATTTTAAGAAATAATATGAAAATCAACATAAAGCCCTGAAAGGAATAGCTTTTTATTTTATATAAGATATGGGGGGGAAAAAAAAGACAAACCTATGCACTAATTGAATTCTCTTCTAACGGCACAATTGTTTTCTGGAGCATGTAAATAGGAATAAATATCGCCCTATATTTCCGTGCCTGAGCCTAGTCCATGCTCCTCCCTCAGCTTCCGGTTCCTCAGCTGGAGGAAGTGATCACCAGTGAACAGTCCCAATAAAGGAACCATCCACCTCATCCTCTGGTTTCCTGAGCCCTGAAACACTCGTGCTTAAGACAGCTCCTCCGTTCTGGGCCATGTCCCAACCCAATCTCTGCTGACTTCCACTGTGTTTTTCGTGTGCGAGCTCACGGCGTTCAGCTCGCCCTGTATGTAGACAGACTTGGAGACTTCCCCACTGGGTACGAGTTGAGTGGGTAACAAAGCTGATGCTCTTGACCCAAATTATTTCCCCTGTGGAGAATTTGGTCCTTCCCAACCCACTCCTTCATGGAACAGCGGGCAGAGTGCAAAATACATTTAATTATGTGGAACTAAATTTAGAAAACATTGCGTTAAATCACGTTAGCCAGATTTTTGTTGGCCTTGTCATTTTTGTTGATGTTGCATGATTTCTTAAGTTATTTACTAGGAAACTAAACGTTGATTGTGAATTTTGAAGGGCAGGACTTTTCTAAACTCCGTTACCCTTGGAACTCTCTTTCTCCCCGTCCCCCTCAGTGCTGCATTTATTTGAGCATCACACTTAACAGGGTTCCACAGATCAATATTTTGGGAATTTGAAAATGAAGATAGGCTTTTTTTTTTTTTCTCTATTAAAATTGACTTCTTAGCCCACTGGGAGAGAAAACACATTAAGCTTTTATCAGTCTTTAACATTTTACCATGGATTAGACTTTCTGTTCTTTCTGGATTATAAGCAGTGGAGAGCAGGCTTTCACTGTGAGGAGAGGAAAAGATGGTCTGAAGTGCCATACGTCCCTCAGGAAGTCCCAAGTACAGAACCATCGTGGATGGTCCCAGGCTCGCAGAGGACAGCGTGTGCGGTATAGGGTTGTAGCAAGGCCACTGACACCAATTGCATAGGGGACATTTTCTCAGCTGCAGTTTCTTCAACCAAAACAGAAGTAGTTAACGAGGTAGGGGCTATCATCAACCTTTTAGCTCTTAACTACACGGTGGATCTGGTTACCTTGGGAGTCATGGATGGAGACTGAGAAAAGTAAACGGGTAGAGGCCCAACACAGCCAGGTTGGAAATGGGTGTTGTATCAGCCGTAGTGTGAGTAGGGTTGGCTCTGCAGGACATCTGGCCCTCATCTCCCAAAGCAACCCAATTTCACACACACACACACACACACACACACACACACACACACGCACGCAAAAAACTTGGGGGGATTTGCCAGGCACTCAGTGCTATAAAGGTCATAAATATTTATAAGATAGACACAACATATGTATAACATGTTTCTGTCCTTTTTCCCCCTTCTGGTATAAAATAAAGGAGTTGGTGATGTTGAAAAGCAACTGGATGGATCCTTTTAAGAAAGCAAAATGTCCTAAGTATAAGATTGAAAACTAAAATGTATTCTTTGAAAGGGCAGTTTTCCCAGATGAAGGAGCTCGAACGACTAGTAAGATAATGCCTCTTCTCTTGAAGTTTAGGAGAAGAGATGAAAGTAATATGTAAATGCAGAATAAGTGGTGTCATATCACAGTCAGAGGAACGGGAGTTAGAATGTAGTTCCTACCTGGATTCTAGAACACCTAGTCCAAACTCCTGGGTTAAAACCCCATCTCTGCCAACTTACTTGGTCTGTGACCTCTGGGAGCTCTTTTAACCATTCTGGTCTCAGTTCCACAGTGTATGAAATGGTGGTAATGATGGTACATCACCATGCCTATCTGATGGATCTAATGTGATAATTAAAGAAATGAATGTGCACAGAAACTGTAAGAGTACCTGACATGTAATAACAAACAGTAAAGTTTATTATTAATAATTATATCCAGTTGGGATTATAGAAAGGGGCTTCAGAAAGAAGGTAGCAATGAGGTCATCTGTAAAGAACAGGTGGATTAAGCATGGTATTCTACCGAGGGAGAGGGCAATCATGGATAAAGCCGTCAAGATGAGAAATCAAAGGGCAACTGTGGAAAATAGCAAACAAATCAGTTTGGACAAAGCACTGATCCTTCACTGTTCATTTTGACCATTTTGTTGGAAATTAGTAGATGATTCTGGGAAAGTTATAGCTTGGAAGTTTTGGGAGGATAGAAAGAGGGGTTCCCATCAAATTTGGTTTCAGATGGGACCTAGTTAGTATTTCCTCAGGGGAGTGCTGTGAAAGGCATTGTAATTTTTGAAGTATAATCTCAAAATAGCTTCATACATTAACTTTTTAAATAGCCAAATTGTCCTATGGGGAAAAAAAAATCTCTGAACTTGAGTGAGAAACACAGGTTCACATCTTTCCTTTATACCTTTAGAATTAAATTCTCTAAACCTCAGTGTCTTAATATTTAAAGTAGAGAAAGCGACATCTCAATCACATGATTAATTTTAGGATTACAAAATTAGATGAAAACGGACCTGATGTAATTGTAGCTATTCAGTCAAATTTTAACTCTATAATATTATCTCATCAAAAGTAGTGAAGAATAAAATTGGAAGAAAAAAAAATATTTGAGTTGCAAAGTACCAATCTCCATCCCAAGAAAATCTATCTACATTCTCCTCCTGGGAGTCAATTCATCAGACTCTGTTCAGTGTGCTATTCAAATTCTTGGCCCCAAAGTTATCAACGTGAAACATCCCATCTCATTTCTAGGTTTCCGTGAAGTTCTCTAAAGTTTCCAGAGTCCCTGAGGTTATTCACCCTGAGTTGCATCTTCTGCATTGACAACTACAGAAAGTTTAAAAATACACTGACTTCTGTATCAGCATCTTTTTCTTAGACTCTAGATAGCAAATCTGGTTGGCAATTAGGTAGCAGTCAGTCTTCTGCCATGCTGATCCTCTGTAATGGCTCCAAGGAAAGGCACAGAAACCATCCTACACATGAGAGCAAAATTAATAAAAGAATGTAGGGCCATTGACAGTTTTGCTACGGCAGCAGTTAATTTGAATTCTTTGATCCACTTCACTCATTGATTTTTAGGTTCGCCGATTCTTGGTTTGAATTCTCCCCTTTAGTTTTAGATTGTGAAATGGTATATCCTTTGGGTACTTTTCCAGCCTCACCTTTATTATTTTGTCAGCGGCCTGCGGCACAGATGGATGTTAGAAGGTCTCTGTACAGCGGCCAGCAGTAGAGGAGGTGACATTGTGCTGAGGGCTTTCTCATGAAACAAATCAGATAAACAAGGGAAAGCGTGGCCAGCGTTGGCCAGGTCCGATGAAGTGGTGCCAAAGCAGACCTCTCAGTGGGTGCACGTAGAGGGTTCAGTACTGTGTGACCTTCCCATGTATTCCAGTGGGGTGCTGAGAAGACTGTACTGTGCTCCATGTCCTACTTCCTTCCTTGAAAGGAAACACTATTTTCCGCATCTCAGGCATCCAATAAAGACTTCCAGAGTTTGGCCACTGTTAGGAAAAGAGAATTGTAACTGCATTGCCTTTAAAAGAGCTCAGCCATAGCCTGCATTTCCCCTTCCTTTCAGCCCCCCTCATTTCTTACTTTGATATATACTGTTGGTACGATGCTATAACCGACGCTTTAACCGCCAGTGCGTCTCAGAAGGGAGTTCCCCGTAACTCTGAACTGTTAGGACACCCAAGCATTTTAGACACTTCTTAATGTAAACAGCTTGTGTGCTGACGTAGATTCCTAGCTAAAATAGTTACATCTGAAAACCATTGCACCTAATTGTCTGCAGAGCTATTGTACGCGTACGTCTGGTAAGAACGGTCAGTTGATGACGTCATATTTTTCAAACCTATTATAGAATCAGCTTATTCCAGCCAATCACATTGTCATGCATTACATTTACCACATGCCTTTGGATCATTGTAACACAAACAATAGTTTCTTAAAGAAATAACTATCCCCACAGATTACACAACATACTACCTGGAATGAAAGTGTCAACTTTAAGTAAAACCGTGTAATTAAACTTGCATCACCATGGGTCAGCTACAGTATTACTATTACGTGGCATTATTTTTTTTCAGAAATAGGGAATCTTTTTTGTGTGTAGGCTTGTTAAAAACAGTGACTTCTATTTCAGTTAGACATAATCTCTCTTGGCCTTAGTTTCCTTTTACATAAAATGGGGATAAAATATTTATGAGGATTACTGATTGAATACATGTGCTTAGAATAATGTATGAAACGTAGCAACAGCTCACCAACTATTAATCGGGGCAGAAGACCTCCCATTGCTTCATCTGCACATTGGCTTTCCGTTCTGTAAGTGCGTGGTCTCCCAGGCACTCAGTGGGATGAACAGAAGAACCTTTCTAAAGGTTAGAGGTACGCTTTTTTATTTCTGCGTTGTATTTCTAATTTGACATCCAAATAGATTTTTTACATATCAATTTCCAGAGTTGCCAAAATTAACCAAACACATCATTTGCTTTTTGAATCAGTTAAATTGGCAGCTGTCTTGTAGGGATGAAACACCTAAGTCATTTTCGGATTCTGTCTGTATGATGCCAAACAGCTAATTGAATTAAGTCCTCCTGGAAGAGGTCAGCTAGTCCCACCCCACTTTCCCCAGATAGGGAAATGGAGGCCAAGAAATGTGCATCGGGCTGAATAACTTGGAAATCCTGTAAATCATAATTACCCAAATTTGATTTCTGTACATTAGGGCCAGAATCTCTGTTGAAAGTTACAACTTCCAGCCTGATGATCTTTCTACCACATCACTTAGTCTTGAAATTTGGTTTCCCCTGGGAACAGGACTGAAGAGGTCAAACCATTTATAAAAATAACTGATGAATTAACTGTGTGTTGATCCAGAGGCTACTTTTACTGCAACTTAGACTATTTGGAATATGGTTGAAGGATATGGTCTTGGGCCAAAAGGCCATTGTGTAATCAAAATGGACATTTTCAGTTCATCTACTGAAATACATATACGACTCAGTGTAATCCTCATCCATTTCACTCTCCACAGCTCCCTTAATTTTCTCTCTGTGTGTACCGCCTTTCCTCTTACGTTAGGGGAATTCTAACATTTTATTTCCAGAACATGGCATATGGGAAGCTCATAGCATTCAGCAGTAGGGAAAAGGGAACAAATAGGGGCTTTGATGACAGAAGGGCCCCAAATATTACTTGAAGACAAGATGACATTTAATATTCTTTCTGCCTAACGGAATTTTTGAGTTTTGTTTTTCGTTCGTTTTTGTTTGTTTGCTTAAATAAAACCCGATTCAGTGATAACCAAGGAAGAGAGGCAGAAATCCTTGAAAAACACAGATATCCTATTTAGTTCTTACATGTCTAGAGCCGTTTTGATACGAAGTCTCAAGATCTGAAGATGCCGTTCTCAGGAAAACCAGCATAAAAACCGGTAGGCCCAGGTGAGCATGTTAAATCACAGAGATTGAAGCACACTTGTCACACCGTAGAAGACAGACATGTGTGGTACATTTTATGAATTTTCTCTTAGGAGAGTGCAAACAAATTTGTGTGTAAAAGAATGCACGCCTGCTTGCTGAGCAGAATGTCTCAGAACCTGGCAATGCCCGATAAATGCCACCGTCTCTCCGCAGACACAAGAAGACACCCTTTTCTACACGGGTAACCCTTAATTAAAGTGAGTTTTTGGTGTGTCTCTTCAGGAGAAGGTCACCATGTCAACAGTAATGAGGGAGGTGGCATCGCGAGCATTCCTGGGTGAGATGCGGCCTATTTCTTACTCTCAATTATTGTCTCCTTGTTTGAATCATTAGCATTTGGCAGATTTGTTGCTGAGCTTGTGGTTCGGGTTTCAGACGTGGAGTTACGTTGCGTATTACCTTGGGCTTCTGTTTCTGCCATGACTTGGCATTCCTTGCTGAGTTTCTGACTTGAATTGCTCTACTGTTTTTTGCTGAGCTTTTGCTTTGTCTTGTTGTATTTCTCTCTGGAGTTGTCCCCCCAAAACCTCCTTCCACCGCACCTCCCGTCCCCACCACACACACACACACACACACACACACACACACACACTTCTTCTTCTTGCTATATTTCTAGTATGGCCTGTGCGTCTTTGGCCTGTTTATTTCCTTTTTTTTTTTTTCTTTAAGTTATTCTCCTGTTCAGGACATGCGGCACCCAATGAATAAGCCTCCTTGCTGGCTGCGGGATTCCCAAGTCACCGTGTCTTCTGTCAGCTTTGATGCTGCCTGAAAGGGGTTTCTGTGCTTTGGCTAATGTGCTGGTGTCTAAATTTGCAGTGTTTCAGCTCATTACACTGACTTTAATTTTGATGTATTTATGTTTTATCCATTTCAAGTCATGTTTCTTTCCTCTATCCATTTAATTACTTTTCTGCCTGGGCAACATTGTATGTATACAATTGCTGCTAACGTGACAAAAGGTTTCTATTTAAATTACCAACCCCGAAAATCAATCTCGTGTAAAAGATCCTCAGAACATCTCTGATGATGCCTGACGTTTGTGTGGGAAAGGAAATCTAGAATACTGAGGTCTTCGTAGAACCTAGTGAAGACTGGTGTGTATCTGTGGAGACGCTGACGTACGAGCTGAGTAGAAGGCTATTAAGGCACGGTACTGCTTCCCTGTAAGGAAAGTATACATGGCCAATTTCTGTTCTGTACAGGTCATGCCCTTACAGCAAGGGAAAAAAAAAATCCTTCTTAGGTGTTCGACTTACCTTTAGCTTGACTACCCAAGTTCTTACCTTTTTTTTTTGTGTGTGTGTGTGTCTGTGTGTGTGTGTGTGTGTGTGTGTAAGTAATACATACATTCCTAGATTTGAATCTTGGTCTTTCTCTAATAATTTTGCATTTGGATTTGAAAAGTCAGCGAGATTGATTGAATTTCCATTGTGTGCACAGCGATATGGCAACTGATCTGAAAACAAATGACTTGGGAAGCATGGTAACTTTTCCTGTGTTCGAAGACTTCCAATAATGGGAAAACAAAGGAAAAGCAGATGAGGGGGACATCTTTGGCAATAGAAACGAGGAGAGCATCTCGATAACTACATGGTTGGCTATTGGAAGGGTTTACATTGCACACCTCCTACAGACATAACAATTGCAACAGCTCTTGGAGATGCTTCGGAGTCAGAGGCCTGGTGGTTTACCTGAGAATGTGTCAGACAGACTTCATCCATTGGCTGATGAATATATTCAGCAAATGTATTTTCCCCTCACGTGGTTAGTTCTGCTTCATGAGACTTAATGCATATATACAAGAACTTACTCTTTACCTGCTCTATTTATACCATTCTGTATTTGCCTCAAGGAACATTTCATATTGCCCTGTGATGTTGATCAAGGAGAAGAAGAAAAAAAAACTCTGTGTGTGTGTGTGTGTGTGTGTGTGTGTGTGTGTGTGTGTGTGTTTACGTACATACACATACTGGTTTTTCTTTGGTAAGTGCCCCTTGTCTAGTGCTGGTTCATTTCCCTGGGCCTCCATTTTCTCATCTGTGGAATGGGGATAAACGAAATATAAGAAACAAATAAAATAACCTTTTAGAGTACTCGGCTCATTGTGTATCACATGTGAGAGTTCCGTGAATGGAAGTTATTTTCTTTCTGCTTTTCTCTTGTTGGTGTGCATCGTTTCACTCTATCATATAAAACTAAATGTCTGGCCCATTTCACACCCAAGTGTATTATGACATACTATTAATGTATTAGCACATTTGACCTTGATAGGAAGCAAAGTTCCATAGCTTCGCTGCATAACAAGAGGCTGGCACATTCTCTGATTCCTGTACTCTGTAGCCTCCTTCTTCCAAGGCTGTGGCACTTCACCTTGACGTTTGGTTTGCCCTGCCCCATTCTTTGGGGCCAGTGCTCGATTCACCTGGAAGATTCAGGCTCATGCTTGTAGACTCTCAGGAAGTCAATCCTGGTGAAGAATTTGGCCTTGGCTTTGCACACTTTTGACAAAGGGCCTCCTAGTGTCTTTTCAAGACCCACACCCATCACTCCCATTTTTTTTCTTGCTGCTGGTACTTGACTCCCTATGTGTTCTTGGAAACCATCTTTAGAACCTACATTGCTACCTGGCTCCCAGCAGGCTGCTCTCTGAGACGAAAGTCTATGTCTGTAGTCATCTGTGAACTCTCTAGTTTCTTGCTACACACAGCCCTGTGTCAGATTGTGCCGGCTTGTCTGGCCTTCCAAGTTTCATTATGCGACGGTTGTGCTTGTCTGTTCATATCTCTCCATTCTAGCCGTCTCTTCCCCCCCTCTTTATTCTGCCTGTTGTGGCCCTGGCATGTTTTGACTATCAGCTTATCGCTATGCTCTGCCCAGAAAATTAGCAACTGTGCTTCTTCCCTGAGCCTGCAGTGGTGTGTTCATATACCACCTACCCACCCCTGTAAAAACGTCTGCATTGAGTTCCACCTTTCTTTCCAGATCTGATCTGTGGCTGGACAGCTTTACTCCTCCATATCGTGCACACTCCATGTAGTTAACACAGCATTATGGTCTTGCTCTTGTGACAACCCTACAGTTTCTTTGTCATTTTTGCATTTGTAGTCCTTTTTGTGACAATTCCGTTTAGCTGGAAATACTTTTTCAGGGATCCCTTTTGGTACTTTAGATCTCATTGGAGTGGATTCGGTAGGATCTCACCTTCTTCCAAATGACGTTCCATATTGGACAACGTTGTAACCAATATTTAGGGCAGTGGGCAGGTAAAGGGAGCAGAATTTTTATGCACTATGAAGCAATGTCCACTGTGGTAATGAAGCACCTCCATGAAATTGTTCAATACGTGAGTTTTCTTACTCCTCAAATAGTCTAATTGATTGTTCATTGGGTTCACTCAGCCACAAGTAGAGAGAAACTTTGTACAGACATCATTAGTTTTTCTCCATTTAGAGATTAATCATGAAGAGCTCTGGCTCTTTAATTCTGTAATTTGTATATTTAATGGGCTGCTGCAGAATCTATGACAGTAATTAGCATAGCCTGAAAACTCATTAATACGTAACAACATGATTAATGCAGCATTAATGCAAACATGACTGAAGTTATTTGGGTTATGTAGTAAGAAGATTAAAGCGAAAATGTCCTGTTTGTTTTACCAGTGGTGAGTATAACAGGGTGACAAAAATAAATAAATAAACAAATAAAATGACATAAAAACAGGTATCAAATTAGTGATTTTAAAATAATGGGGGGAAAATAAACATTTGAACATAATGATTTTTTTTTTCACTTAGCTCTAAAATTTAGGGTATACAACATATTCTCTACTTTTCTAGGTGTTCACTTATTCATACGTTTATCATTACTAAAGGGAAGTTCATTTAACCTTTTAGTTTACGCAAGTCAGTCGTTCAGGAACTTTAACATGGCATTATTATGTTATTATTATGCCGTCTTTGACCAATGTGTTATATACATTTGTTTTGAAACTTATGTACATTATTGTCTTTGACAAATAATCAAAGGATGTATTTCTAATTATATAACAGTTATATACTTCGCCCTTCTCTCCCTGTATTACCATCGTAAGTAAATGTTCAATGCTTTTTAAGGTACTACCACTTTAATCCATATATTTCAACAAAACTGTCATCCATTGCATGTTAAATAGTGATATGTTCAATAATGTCTTGGGAGGTAAAACTGCAAATGTCTTGCTTGTTGTTCTTTCCCTCTCATGGAGCCATGCTAAAGCCCATCTTTTTCCCCATTTAACATAATTCGCTTTATTAGCTGCCCTAAACTATAGACAACTCATTTCTCAATCTTATAGTCAAATACCAAGAGTCATTTAGATTATCTATAACAAAATTAGCATTTTCAGATCAAGCAATCCGAAAGACTGAAAAATGTGTATATAAGCTTTCTCGTGATTGTCTTACTCTAAATCTATATTATGAAAAGGTTTATGATTTTATTTTTGAATAAATAACTAAGTGAATACACTAGGTGCCTGGCTCTTGGCTAAGCCTTGGAGGCACAGTCATTCCATCTTACATGGTACCTGCCCTAGGAAATGACTGTTGAATAGAGGCTCCTTTCAATCTAAGGATTTCAACAGTCACGAACAAACCTGCAGGCTAGAAAAAAAAAGCAAGTCAGGATTACTTGCCACCAAGAGATGGCACAGTTAGTGGCTTCAGTCATGGCTGTATTTGTAGGGCCAATGGGTTGGCTAACAGACTTTGAAAAGATCGTCTGTTTGTAATGAGAAGAACCCCTGTAAATGCAGTAAAGAGGTAGATACACTCAATTTTCTTTAACGAGGTGTCTTGCCAAATTTTCTGTAGTTTTTTTTTTAAATCCTGTATGGAGACTTTTCACTTAATTCAAATCTATCTTTCACCCAAATTGACCTGTGTGAAATCCAGTTGTAGTATACATTTAAAGCAACATATTTACAGGAAAACTCGTCTTTATATAAAGATTTGTAATGTTATATTAGACTTCTGATGCAAAATTAAGCAACTAAATTGTACTGAAATATATTAGTTTTTGACTTATTTTTAAAAGGAGGATCTAGAAACACAGAAAAGGCACCATTGGGTAAAATCATTTGCCTTCAGTGTTTTATTTCACCTCTACGGATTTTAGTGTACTAGAGAACTGTTTAATCAGGCTATTACCAAAGTGAATAATTGACTACTTAGTGATTCCTGGGCTATTTAGTGATGGAGTTTTGGAGATCTTCTTATATGTAAGCTGTTTTGGAATAGTTGATATAAGACCATCCTGATACATGAAATGGAACAGAATACATGTGCCCCACAATATTCTAGTCGTTATTTCTATATTCTGATGAAATGACCAGCTTTCCTAGAACATGGCCAGTCCTTTTTTCTATGAAGCTAGGCAGACTCGTATATCCTATCCTATTTCTACTGTTGACAGTGTTTCTAATCACTGGTCCAGAAAACTTGAAAAAGGAGACATTTGTTGTTGTTGTTGTTGTTGTTGTTGTGTCCTGAATCAAACACAGCCAAAACTTGAATATGTGTAGAGAACCTTGCTTTTTGTCTGTGGATATAATTCAGGGGGCCTGTTGTTGAGGTTCTTGAAGGGTGGTAGAAAGGACGCATTGGTGCTTTCATTATTAAAGGGTGGTGTCATAATTAGTAAGCGGTATCCCAGCAGATTTGGGAAATCAGGAGTGGTTTTGTGCCTGGATTTTGGGAAAGCCAGGAAGAAGCACATTGACTAAAGATAAAAACGAAAAAAAAACAAATATGATCTCTAAACTCTTGGGGGGTCCGTTGTCACATCTTTTCCTCATTGGTATTCTCAGTGACATGCGCTGTCAGGTGGAGACATTCAATATGCATTTCTGAAATAAGAACATACTACGATTTGACACAGAACTGTGGTTCTGTATAAGGAAGGCCCGTGCGCTGCTGAGAAGTTGGACTGTGAGAAGGTTGCATAGGTGAGGTCAGATGCTGAGGCTTTGTTTTCACAGAGAAGCCCTGAGATCACTCGAGTTCCAGACCCCATCTGTTCTGGAAGTTGTACAGGTATCCAAGGTGTATCTAGTTACAAGCTTTATGTTTTGTAATGTGTAAACGAAAGCTACACTATAACCCTTTGTTGTTAACATCAAGGGCTTCTGAAAGCAAGCAAAAATCACTGAACTTTAATAATAATAATAGCTAATACTTCTGTAGGGTCAGCTGGGTCAGGGTATTTTATACATATTCACTCATTTCATCCTCCCAAGAACCTTGTGAAAGAAAAAAGAACCTCTCCTAGTCCCTTCTTATCCATGAGGAAATTAGGTACAGAAAGGCTAAATAATTTGCCCAGGGTCACACATAAATTAAGTTTTAGAGCTGGTATTTGAACCCAGGCAGTCTGGCTCTAGCATCTATTTTTAACCACTAAGCCAAACACCAGATTCCCTTTTCTTTGGCGTTACAATAAAGAACTGTCTTAGCAAAATGATGGAGGACCTTAGGAATAATTTTGTTTTTTAAATACTGTTTTAACTCTCTCAGTGCTGAAAGTTGGAGATGAGGGTGAAGGCTGGGCAGCTGCCTGCTGTTTAGCCAGCTAGAGGGTTACGTCCTGCCCTGGGCTCTGTCTTCAGTACATGGTAGATGCCGTCAGTTCCTTTCTGTGCTCTAATCTTTTCCCTTCTCGACATTATCTCCAAACATGGTTAATATATTTTAAGTGGTTTAATTGAGAGGAGATGCAATTACATTAACTGATTAAAACATTAAAAAGTTTGTTCATAAATATGTTTGTGCACAGGCAAACATTTCTCTGATTGGTTTTTAAAGCAAGGTGGACTCATTTCTACTGAAGTGCATTTACCTAATAGGTTAGTGTCGTGATAAAGTATTAGGAATGAATTAATAACCAAAGTTAAACATATGCGTTGTTACCGTGCCAGTGTATTCTCAATTCCCATAATAGTCAGAAGTAAACAAAATGGAATTGAGTGGCAGCAAACGTGTACTCAATTACCTACAAGGATTCGCTTTGTGATAAGAATAGCCATTCTGCAACGACATGGATTAATAAAAGGATTCTGAGGTTTTACTTTTATTCATTCAACATGCATTTATTGGAATCCTAGTATTTTCAAAAAAAAAATTGGGAGATAATCAATGTTGATCAAATTTATAGCTTAGATACTCTTTGGCTTGGAAAAAGACTGCTCCCTTTTAGTAAAATAGTCTTTCTCTCTGGAGAGTCCCCCAGCTACCATTGTAGTAAACCACTTGATACCTAACAAACCATGGTTGCTGTATCTGTAGAACACTACCAAAGACCATGTGTGCTTGTAGGCAGCCAACAGGCTTCCTCTGGCCCTACTTCTGACAAGCAAGATAAAGGGGTAGGATCGGAACAGACTGACTGGCCCTGAATTTCATGACTAGGCTACATTAGCTTTGACGGACCTTCATTCTTTCATCCCCATTCTTGCCACTCTCTTATTTATATAAGAGGCAGTGTGATGTGATTATTCCAGCATACTCAAAATTAGCTGTGTGATTAAGCATTGATCTATGGGAGGACTGCAAGCCCTTGGAATGCTTTTCATTTGTTTGTTTGTTTTTCACTCATCACAAAGATGGAGTTACAGCCAGCTCCTTCATCTTGGGTTCCCTTACTCTTAAAGACAGGATCCTTCCATATAAGAACCATGAAGGGATTATAGCATTATTTTCAAAATGTCAGACTAAGAACTGGACAAGTTAAGTTCATCTTGAGCTAACAATATATTATTTGAAAGTACAACAAGAAAAATTGTTTTTATTTTATTCCATCTCTGTGAACCTAGTTGGCTCCAAAGAAGTCCAAAATACATTTTCATATTGGTCCAATTGCTTGGGACCCACTGTGATTGTTACCGGAGCGGCTTTAGTGTAGATCTCCCAAAGCAGATGTCTTAACCCCCAAAGCAGATTCCTTTAATGCTGCTTGGGGTCATTGAACACTGTCAGCCATTAGACTTGACAGGAAAGAAACTAAAATCATTCCAAGGTCAAGGTCACTCAGCAGTTGTACGCATGCTGCAAGTGAGTGGAATTTGATTGTTTTTCTAAAATACTTGTTTTACAAAATAAAACACTTCGTATACTTAGTATATTTAAAGTTTGAAATCCCTTTTATTCAATTTGAATCAATATACATTTAATTCCACGAAATATATGTACATAAGTGTATGTATATAATTTTGCAACGCTGTATATGAATTACATATGTGTATCTATGTACATATGCATGTACCTAGGTTTTCTTTGTGGTATAAAACATGAAAGTGGTACTGATACATTTTATAGATATATATCTAAAAGTTAATTTTTAAATGTTATTGAAACAAAGCAAATAATGATACAAAGTCACTTTGTTAAAGGGTATTCTCATAACTGGCAATTTTCTTTAACCTAAGCCTAAACTTCATTTACTAGAGTCTCTTGTCAAAATACCAACCATTTTACAAGATACCAAGGTAAAACCTTATCTATTTCAGGAAGCCAGAATACATGCTGAATTTTCTCTTTTGCTCTATAAAATAGTTAAGTATTATGTGTAGATAACAATTCACAATTCAATTGTCATGAACTGGCATTCAGTTCATATTTTAGGCTATCATGACTTCAGCACACAACAGTTTTCTAAAATGAGCTCAAAGTGGAGCATATTTATGTAGTAGATGAAATATTATAGCTGTTAAGGTGATTGAAATTGAATACATATAATACAGTCAACACTATATACATGAAAATGAAGAATGACAGCTTATAATTATTAGATGGTGGAAGCATTTTGATTAAGAATAGTTATCATTCTTGTACTTGTCTTTTGAGATCCTGATTTTCTGTTAATTATTGTATAAATATTTTGGTGTACAAGAGCAATTTGAGGGCATTATCTGGAAATGGATAGATGGACTGCTGTATAGATAAGATACAGATATAGATACATCTATGTAAATACATCTATTTTTACCCAAAACTTCATGTGATTTAGGCCTATAGTTCTGTATTTGTAATTAAGATTAAAGCTGTTCAGAAGAGGAGGCCGTCGAAGCTGGTTTTTGATGACATTGGTTGCATTTTATCATATTTAACTTGTTGATTGCTTATGATAATGAAATGTTTGCATTGGTGGTGCCTCCACGGGGAATTCTTTTCTACCTCTTTCAGCCTAATGTTTCCTAAATATTTGAGATGCAGCATAGTCATGTTTAGCTCTGCTTACCTTCCACAGAACAGTAACTCAAGAAACATATGTTGAGAGAAGAAACAAAAGTGTGTGAAAAATCAACTAGAAGCATAGTAACCTAAAACAATAGATAATAACTGGACAAACGAACACTCACCATTCTACTTAATGGTAAAAAAACAAAAACAAAAAACCGCTATCAATTCTTATTAACTCAGGAACGATCAATAATCCTTGTCATCTACATTGTTATTTAGTATTCTGAAAGATATAGCTCATATGTTAAGACAGAAATAAGAGATATGACTATTGGAAAAGAGTAGAGAAAATTATTGTGTCTTTTTATCCCAGAAAAAAATGTGTTAAAAAAAAAGGGACACCAAAACCTATTACAAATATTGCAATAAGATGGTTAAAAATAAATGAATACTTTTTTATGACTCAGCAATAACAAATCTAAAATGATCTTATTCACACTGGCAATAAAATATATAAAATCTTATATAAAATTAAAAATGTATCTGCAGGATCAATTTAAATAAAAGAAAAAACAGAAATGTATAATTATTTTAATGTTAAAAGGGAATGAATTGAGGGATAGTTAAAAAACAGAAAAGAATACTGAGAGGAAGGTTAAATTGTCAGATATTAGAAATTTTATGAAATAATAATAAGGCATTCTGCTACAGAAAAAAATCAGTGGAATAAAATAGAAAGTGCAGAGACTCATTCAAGACAATATACTTTAATAAACTAAGAGGAGATTGCAATCATTAAACATTCATTCAGCAAATATTTTTAAACATCTATTATGTGCCAGCCATTGTGCAGGGTGTTGGAAATGCAGAAGTAAATAACACTAACTTCTTGCCTCATGGAATGTATTATTTAGTAAATGTTTAAATATCTAGGGGGAAAAGAAAGCTAAAATATACCCTATCTCATATGTCAAAATAAATTCCAAATGGAATTTATGTTAAATATACAAATACAGGAAATGCACAGGAAAAATGTAAGTAACAAATTCTGAGTAGGGAAACCTAATTATATAAGCAAAGGGTGGGAGATACCATTATACAAAAAAAAAAAAAAAAAAAAAAAAAGTTTTTAAAACATAAAAATTAACACCATTTTTATATTAAAAATACCACTTAAAAGCTAATCTATGAAAAAAGAAAGTAAATGGCTGTAACATGTGTGACAATGAAATAATGCCCCTAATATGGAAAGAGCACTTGCAAATCAATAATAAAGACAAACAAATCAACTTTAAAAAACAAAAAGAAAAACCATGGCAAACAATTTTGGAAACACCCAAATGGAGAACTATTACAAAATAAGTTAACTTCAGTATTCATCCTAGAAATACAAATTAAAACTAGAATAAGATTTCAGTTTTAATCCATCTATTGCTAGATGGTATCTCCCAGAAATGCCAGGCCAAATCTCCTTTTAATACTGGAAATGTCTTGCCTTAAAATGGTTGCAAGATTACATATAAGGAACGGAAAGGAAATTAAGCAACTTGAGAAGTCTTTTGCAATGAAGTCAGAATGAAAAGGCTGTTAGATGATAACTGAAGTTCATAAACTTATAAATTCACACAGTGCTGGTAGGTTTTAGAGATCATCTGAGGTAATATCTTCATTTATAGGTGAAGAATCTAAGGCCTTGTCTGTGAAGGAAATAAGAGCCCTAAAATACCTGTGTTTCAAAAAATATCTGGTGGCTTCGTTTCCTTGTCGCTTTATCATTTGGAGATTGTAAAGCATTATTAGTCTTTATAACAGTGATAGTCAAATGACCACAGTTTGTAATTGTTCCTAGGAAGAAATGAGAATTATTTCAAAAGATGAAAGAGATATTTTTGTTTGTTTGTTTGACAAAGATTAGGATTCCCTATAGTTCCCCAAAACGTCCTATGTAGTAAAACTCTTTATTCTTGTGTTTTTTCCCCCTCTACTATTTGCCTATTTTTTTATCCTAATCTATATTTCCAATGTATTACAGTTTTTAAAATGCTGATCTACTGTTTCCCAAGTTCTTTTGTGATAAACAGCTCAAAAACAATTTAATTTACAAAAATTAAGACATATGTTTAAATATATAACAAAGCTCTGGTACTCTAATAAAGAGTTAGCCATTTGGGGATTAATTTCAGGTCATTTATAGTATTTTCCGATTAGTTGTCAGATGTTATTTTGTCAAGTATAGTCATTGAGAATTTTGTTATTCACCTATTTACAGCGATGGTTAGCCATAAATAGTTTATAAATACAGACATTTTTAGCACCACCTAATGGCAGTCAAGTAAAAAGAAAAAAAAAACTTTTCTAATTTAGGACTTACTTGTGTAATTCAAATTAAGCTATATAGCTACAGTTGCTTCTATTTGAAACCTTTTACATTCCTTGGTGTGCCATGTAGGCAGCTAGAAATCCATCTGCAAGCAATTGGCTTGGATGGGAATGAAGCAGAAGGAATATTTGATAATGAAACTAAGGGGTTTTTGCTTTCTTTATGAGAGCAAGGATAAGGAAATATCTGTGTAATAGAATCCATTGATTTTATGTGAAGAGTGTCATTTAATTTTAGGAGCTTATGCATCAAGACTCCATTCCTCATACCCCAGTTAATTTCCATACAAAATATACCTTGACTAGTGTATTAACATATTTAATTTGTGTTGTTTTTCAGCAGTTGTTTATAAATCTCTGACCAATTTGATATAGTAGTCTAATAAAGCATCTTTTATCTTTTTTTTTCCCCCCAGAACTAAGAGTACTATCTTTCTGTTTATTCAATTGGAATTTTCTATAGAATGTGAGTCAAACAATATGATTTGTCCCAGGACTAAGTAGTTCTTACCTGAGGCTGTAGCTATGTCATATGGTTCCTAGCAGGGTGTGAAAAGTGTACTGGGGGTGGAAAGGTGAATCCCACTGTTCCTGAGGAAGTTGCAAACTACTGAACCCGGTTAAATCCCCCCACCTAGGGAGGACTTTTTTACTAGCCCAGCCTGAAAGGGGGTTTCTCTCCTTCAGACTTTCATGATTCTGGCCAACTGATTTACTACTCAAAGCAGTATTCACTACTTATTCAATATGGTGCTCTTGAAATGTTATTTGATCCTCAGGTATGCTTTGAGCTCTTGATGGGCATCATATGATTTGTCTGTTACAATACACACATTTGATCTTTCCAACTAAACTGGGGAACTCTTTGAGAACAAAGATCACGTCTCTGACACTTTTTTGGGAGTTTTCGAGCATTAAGTGAAATGCGTTACACACAGAGCTCCCTACTATGTGTTGAACAAGGGGGTTACCAGCTAGCATGGAGGTGGGGCCATCTGCTGAGAGTAGGAAGACATCTGTGTGACCATTGCAAACTGCCTCTGTTTCTTGATCCTGGAGAAATTTCTATGAGAGAAGAGCATCGTGTGTCTAGAACAGCGATGACAGGTGACAGTTTGGTTACGAAATGAGGTTTCAGAAAACTAGCTCTATGGGCCACTTCATAGCAGGTCTTTCCAGATTTTACCTTCTGTTACTGGACTGATTCTCTAAACTTCATAACTATTTTAAACAAGGTCCCCTCTTTAAAAATGTCCAAAAAAACAAACAAACAAAAAAACCAAGAACATTTGTTTTTATGACTCTGATACTATTTTCACGTGGATACTCTGAGTATCCAATTTTGGGTTGACATCATGTCTTTTTATTTCGATGAGTTTTGCATACATTTCAACTTCATTATATATTGATTAGTGGGACTGCAGGCTCGAGTTTCCAAGTACAGGTTGGTATTCATAATGGGTTATATTTAAAACCAAATGGCTGAGGTTGTCCCCGAACAACGCTGTGTATGACTCCCTGACTGTACTCACCGCATCATAAATAATAATGAAAGTAAATGTGCGTTTATCAGAATCAACAAAACTCAGCAACGATTTGCTGATTGTACTTGTCTCACCAGGCGTTAAGGCCAGCTTCCGAACAAGGGTACCTGAAGGTTTGATCGTCTTTGCGGCATCACCTGGTACCCAGGAGGAGTATTTTGCACTTCAGTTGAAGAATGGACGTCCTTACTTTCTTTTTGATCCTCAGGTAAAGGAGTAATCGTAGGAGTTGAGATTTTGGGGGGTTTGCTAGGTACTAAGGTAAGTGCTTCTCTTTTCACATTGAAACCTATCCAGGAATTTGGAGGCCACTGCTATTATTTTCCCCCACTTTCCCAATGAAGGGAATGAAACATAATAAAAGTGATGTGACTGGCCCACAACTAACAGAGCAGAGCTGAGATTCTACGCGATTAACAACATGCTGCCTTATAATGAAGATGAAAACTTTGAAATGCATTTGGATAGATCTGTTTTCATTTTCCTTGAGAGCAAAATTATGTCTCTGTTTATTCTCTCTCTCCCTCTCCCTTTCTCTCTCTCTCTCTCTCTCTCTCTCTCTCTCTCTCTCTCTCTCTCTCTCTCTCTCTCTCATCACCAGCAGTTATTTAAGTGCCTATCTGGTACTCTTGTGCCGAGTAGTGTGGTCTATAATAGTTTTAGAGTTAAATAGAACCATGCCCCTGTGAAACAATCTCTGTAGGATTCAGTAAAAAAAAAAAAAAAAAAAAAAAATACAAAACTTATCTCAGATATTCATGAATGTTAGGAAAGAGAAGTATGAGATGCTGTGTATTGTGGGAGCCTAAAATGAAGGTCTTTCTTTTCTTAGTTGTCAGTTTTCTCTGAAAATGTGATGTGTAACTAAGATATAAAACGAGGAGGAAAAGTTGGTCAGGCCCAGAGCGTATGTGTGTCCATGAGGACGTGTGTTGGAGGGAGGGCAGGACAGGGGCATATTGGATGGGACCTGACGGGAGGTGCCGGGACGAAGGTTCCCAGAGTGACCAGCAGATGTGAAGTGGCTGAGGTAGACAGGAACATGGAATATTCGACACATTCAGGGGAATCTGATAGGGCTGCAGAGGAGAGAACACAAAGAAAAAGTGATGGGTCGAAAAGCTGGACAGAGACGAAGTCGTTTAGGAAGCGACTGTGAGGATGGAAATGTTTTCTTCAGGGCAATGGGAGCCCACTGAAGAGTGGCCTTCATTGGACTCCAGGCTGCATCAGGCCTGTGAGAAATTCCTAAATGAGTGAGGTCATGTCAGAGATTTTTTTTTACTTTTCATTTCCTCAGGTTTTCACCTTAAAACTGCTGATCATGTCATCAGCTATGCCAAACAAATGTTTTACATTGCCCTGGTAAAGCTGGCAGTGCTTTCCCCCTCTGTATCTAAGGGATTAGGGGCCATGAGCTCTGGAGAAGATCACAACAGCATGCCCCCTGGGAACCCCCTCACCTTGGAAAGGAAAGGCAGGCCCTGCTGGACCAGGTGTGTCTGATCATCGTGCCAGGCTCCTTGCATGGGACCTCAGGAGGCAAGCTGAGGCCCTCCTGCTTTATTTTAAGAAGCTCCGGAAGCCACGAGTTGGCAACTGGAAAGACCAAGGGAAGAAAGGTTTACTCCTGGTGTTTTAACAGGAGCCTGACTGGTACACTGCAGGTCCTCGGGCACAGTGACTTCCAGGATGCTGATAGGTGGGTGAGGAGAAAGCAAAAAAGACATAGCATCTCACCTAAGCAGATCCAGCATCCACAGAGAGAGGAAGAAGACAGCGTAGATGGCGACTGAAAAAACTAAAAACTAAAACAAAAACAAAACAATCAGTACTCTGAACTTGATTCAATTACAGAGCTGAAAATACTATTTTTCATTCGAAGCCTTTAAAGTAGGTTAATTAGAGGAGAGACACGGTTGAGCCTCACATTCGTAGGTCACAGGACAAAAATAGGGAAAGATAAAGATGGACGCTACTAATATTAGGAAGAAGGAATTCAAAAGGAGAACAGAAAACACATGCACAAGAAAAGGAAGAACAAGAGAAAATAATGAAATATAAAATGGAGAATATCTGATTTACGAAAGAATTAGAAATTTATTGGAAGGGCTCATCAAATTCCAGTCAAGATTAAATAAGGCTAATGCTTCCATACGACCTGTATTCTAAGTCTTCTCTCTCTCTCTCTACATGCGCGCGCACACACACACACACACACACACACTCTCATGTAAATATCACAACTCTATGAAATACTTACTACTCTTATTGTTCCCATTTTACAGATGGAAAATCTGAGTCACAGTTAAATTAATTTTCCCAAAGTCTTACGGCTTATCCGTGACTACGCCAAGACTGAAACCCAGGCAAACCAGTTCCAAACACCATGATTTCAGCTCCAGAACAATAGTGCTTTTCAACTTGAAAGAAACATACTTGTTGCTATCCAGAGACTCAGAGAAAATCCGATCTGTGCACGTGTTAGAAGGACATATTTCAGCAAGACTTCTAACCAAAAGGAAAATTAAAAAATAATAAAAAAAATGTTCTGAAATATAAAGAGAAGCAGTGGTGAATAATAAGCCTAGCAATATTAAGTTCAACTTAAATATTTAATGACAGAGTGACTAGAAATGTATTTAACTGTGCCAAAGAATCTTTGAAATAGCAGAGACACACAGCAAAGGCAAAACAAAAGAAAACTCTAATAATTGTTTGATGCTAAAATTATTAAGAGTTGAAGGAGAGGGAAAGATAAGCTACTTTAAAAGTTTCTAAAGATGACCTAGTGGACGGTGTAGAAGGGAATAATTATATTGGTGTCTTGTCTTGATTTTAAATGTTGTCAAAAAAGAACTTAATTTCTAACAAAGTGAAAATGTTCCAAAACATCCCAATTCACAAGATGAAGAAAAAGAGGTTAAATGCTAAATTGTAAAAATTGGCAACAACAACAAAAATCATTAAAAAAAAAAAAAATGAAGCCCTATCGTAAAATAGAAGAATGTCAAGGAGAAAGAAACATCTGCCTTGTTCTTTCCCCCTCAACCTGACGTGAAGATGTTTGAGAAGAAGCCAGATGGAGAAAACACTTAGCAGTAGAACCATTTATTCATAGCGCTTTTAAAGTACACAGAGTGGGCTCATGTTTATTCTCTTATTTGCTTCTTGAAGTAGCCACTTGAGGTAGGTATTGTTTTCATCCCCGCTTTCAATGAAGAGAGTCAGGCAGTGACTTAGTGATAGAACTGGCATTGACTTCAGTTAATTTTGTTCAGTACGACTGTGAAAAATGTGTTGTGCTCCAGGCACTGGGAGTGCAGAAGAGAAATGAACAAAACGCCACTCCTGCCACCCTCTTACCTGTACCTCCCTGTCCTACAACTGGAGGACACTCTCTGCTTGAGTTGGACAGGTCAGGGATGACAGGACTCAAGGCAGTGTGCTCTGGTGGCCTCACACTGCCTTCCACTTAGAATTGGTCATGCCGCTGTCACTGTCTGTCCCGGTGTCTGTGACTATGATTCCAGCTGACCATTCCCACCCCAGCGACATTTGTCATAGGACACGGGCCACAGGTTGTTCACACTTTTAGTATTTAATAAACTCCCCCCGCCATTCCCCCCCACACACATACACACACTCCAAACATGTAGGGCAAAATCCTTGCAGAATTAATCCAAAAATGATTTCACTAGATCTGACGCATGACTGCTGTATCTTTCAAAGGTGTTACTCCTTCTAAAGCAGGTGATCCCTTACGCCTCTGCAGAATAGGAAGGCAAAGGGGTTACACAATGCCTAACTGCTCTGCCACAGTGTTGTCCTTGGGATCCTGAGAATGGCTGCCAGGAGAAACGCTCTCCATCTCATCCTTTTAGTCTCCTTTTCCATGGTCAGACAGCCAAGCCAGCCTGGGGAAGTCATAGAGAAGCCTTGATGGGGCACTGCCAGTCATTTATGCCTTCTTACCCTTCTCCTGTAGGTAATGTGTACCCTCCACTGCCATTCACTTTTCCAGTTGCTCTGTCCCCAACCTGTGCTGCACCCAAATACTAACCCGTGCACAGAGTTGGTAGGTGCCAATTAAGTATCGGTCAATTTGTTGGAGCCAACAGTTGGAGGAGCCAGAGAATGGGGAGCATTGAATGGTGCTTGTCAAGTGCATTTCTATCTGGAATAATAACTCTCTGCAAGGCAAAAGTTAACTGCGTTTTCAGGAATGTGACACTCGATGTATTGAAAAGAAAGTAAGGTACTGGTTGAGCAGGGTTTCCGTAGGATGTATTTGAGGGTATGGAATCGGATGCATGGCACTCAGTTCATGGATCGTGATACTACCTACGTATGAAACAACGAGCCCAGCCAGCCGGGAAAGTCATGCCTCACCACCAAGGAGCTGAGACTCCAGTGCAGCTTAACGGGATGTATTGGCTCACTAGTTAATGCGAAGCCACAGATTGTGGAGACTAAGCAGTGGAAAAACTTGGAGTATTCTTCCATTGTTTGTTCTCCTTTTGGGTGGACGTATGAACACAGCTTCTTGTACAACATCAGCACTACCCCAGGTTTAGAGAAGCTTATACACTTGTTTAATACGCCTCCCATTGCCATCCAGATTATTTCTATTTTAAATAATTTAGGTACCGCTTTCAGCCCATTTTCTTTCCTTGTGTCTTTAAATGAGACGAGATTATCTAATGAACATCTTGCTGTACTACTCACACAAGTAGTTGTTTGCTTAGTGTTTTTCTTACCTGACTGCACAATGCAGTGGATTGGCCAAGTCTGTCTTTTTTGTCCTCAGATATAGTCTTGCGGCTCAGCACAGTCCTTGAAACATAGTAGGTGCTCAATAAATGGATGCCTGTTGACAGAGTAGCTGACTCAATGGCTCGATGATTACTAGTAAAATAGTATTCCTAATTGAAGAAAATTGCCCTTTTTCTGGGGTATCATTTTCAGCGCTTTAGTGATTAGTTAACAGTTTTAATTCTTACGTGTTTTAATTTGTCAGTTTGTTAGATACTTTGACTTTTATCAGTGGTTATTTTCAAATTACTGTTCCTGAATCCTTTCAAAATAATTAAAGTTTGAATTCTGTAAAGAACATTTTGTAGGGATTTAAAGTAACTGTGTAGCACATGCTGTATTTTGCTGTGTCTGATGTACTTTTTTCTCCAAATTTGTGAGGGAAAAATAAGGATGCGTAGTATACATGGGTAGTACTAATTCCATTTCCCTGAAAGTTTGGGCCAAAGACCTGAGTGCGTATTATACACGGGAGTACATTCTGCACAGTGAAATACGATAGTGTCACAATAACACAAGGTCATTGTGTGCTTTGTTCTGTTTAAAATATATTAATGGATGCAAGTAATGAATGCAGTCCATACATAGAGGCCATAGGTGTAAGAACGTATTTCATTCCCCTTCCAACTATCCAGTAAATTCTATGAATACGTATTTAGGAGACGTAGTCTTCATAATATTTGAAATTAGATACATGTTTGCATATTATGGACCAAACGCTTGGAGCCATTGCGAAGAGTCACAGTTAAGAAAAGTTACTCCAATTTTTAATCATTGTATTTTTTTAAGTCTCTAACAAGCTGCTGTAATGTTTCCATTCTTTGTTTTATTAATTTCAATTTGAATATACTTCATCAGATATTTGATTGACCAATAATAAACTTGACTGCTGGTTGTCATTTAAACATTTTCTGTTCAGTGACATTAACAGGAAATTTTACACAACATTCAGATTTCACTTAGACGGCAGCTATGAAAGTAAAACCTTCCCAACAATTCTGAATAGCAGTTATTTAACGCGTCTGATATTTTCCAAACGGAAAGAACGTGGCACCACAGTTGATCTCAGCATTCTTCCCTTAACATTGGTGGGGAGAAATTCTCTCAAAATGCTCATCAGAGAATTATATGCCCAGTTCCTCTAAGTATACGACGCATTTGGAATACTGAGACTGGATGTTGTGTTCTTGAATGTATCTCCAATAAATGTATTCTTATGGAGAGAACCATTAATGCTTCAGATTGTTGCCAAACATAATATGAAGAACCACTTCGTCAGACACCTGATCTTTAGAATGCAGCGTCGTTTGTAACAATTTTAACGCTAACTAAGTACACTTTGATGAGACAGCATTTAATAAAATGCTCATTAATTTCATCATTAGCAAGGGTATGCTAAGAAGTAAGCCAGTTTCTTATGTCACGCCCAATTAGCATCCCATGCTAGTAATCCCATTAGTATTGTTGAATTCACTAATGGAAAAACTAATGGGCATGGTACCAGGGCACATTAATTGGGCACGACACCAGTTCTGGTTTTAATTATTAAACCACGATAATGAAATGTGTGTTTGTAAAATATTAAAATGTTGAAATAGGGTGGAAGAAAATAAAAGCGTCGACAGAGGAAAGAGATTATCAGGCAAGATGTAAAGGGCGTCAACCTACGGAAATTCAAGGGCTAGGAAATGGACTTGCCAAATGGTCATTTTTCTAGCTGATCGCGTTGTCCATAAAAGTTGGGATATTGTCCACGTGAGAAGCAACCCACTCATACGCATGGGAAATTAAAAGCTGTTTTTTGGGTAATATGAAATTCTGCATGTCATACGTGTTGTCCTGCTCTGTATGAGGCCTGACAGGAGCCAATTAAAAGTGTAGAATGGACACGTTGCATCGCTGGAGCTGTTTTAGGGAAGTATAAACAGAATCTTTCACTTACAATGGCACGATTAACATTGCACTTTTGTGATATAAATCTTCAGCCGTATGACATCAGATAATTATCAGTTTTCTCTTTCTGAAAAATAGCATACCAAAATTAGTAGTTGGGTGAAACACTCCAAGTACGGAAAACAATATTTTGTAATATTTCACCTGAGCTTATTTTTGGGTTTTTAGAGCTGATTTTGGATTGGCGTTCCTTATTGCTAAGGAAATCAACTTTATCAAGAAAGAAAAAAAAATTTTTTTTTTCTTTTTTTTTTTTTTCTTTTATTTAGAAGGGTTAGAGCAATTTTCTGGTTGTTTTCTCCTTGATAGTAGTAGCAGTAAATGATGATGGCGACAAAGGTGACATAGCTTTTATGTAGTCTTATTTGCTCATTAACACTAAAAAGAGTATACTCATACTGCGCTAACACTGTGCTAACAGTGGTATACTGAAAAAGTGTTCTCTTGCTGATAAAGTGCGGAGATGGGAAGTTCTTTTTCACTCACTCTCTTTCCTCACCCTCACTTCCTTTCTGCTAATCTCTATTCTTGGTATCTGCCATGTCCTAGTAGCCACTTAGGAACTCGTTTTTAACCATGATGCTGTTACCTTAGGCAAGAGTATAAATGCTAGATTTTAGACTCCAAAACGTAGAGTACTAAGTTTAACCACAACGCTTATGGTCGGTGTTTTAATAACTCGCTGATTTTTAATGTGGGCCTTGCTTCCTTCTCATTAGCAGTAGTGTGGTGAAGATAAGAACAACTAAGTTCCTGACGTTTCCCTGTCTTTAAGACAAGGTGAATGGGATGGTGTTTTATTGGTTTTAAATTCTTGTCTTTTTTTATAGCTGACCCAAAAATTAAAATCTAAAATATTAGAGTAGAAAATTCATTACCTTTCTGATGATTGTAGGTACTCAAAAAACAAGTGTCCTTGCAAGAAACTCTTATTTCAAAGAGAAGCTCTTTTCCGATTTGAGCGTTATGGTGTCGCCAGAGGCACATCACAGAAAAGCCAGAATGATGTTAGACATCCGCTTTAACTTTGAGTTCTGTTTGAAATGGGTGCTTGTATCAGGATTCTGTTAACATTTGTAAATTGGTTTTTAACAAATATACAAATATCGGTGTATGTTTGTGTGAACATACGTATTCATTCATTCATTCATTCTCTTCAGGGGTCAGCAGTGGAAGTTACCACCACTAATGATGGAGGTAAACGATACAGTGATGGCAAGTGGCATAACATCATTGCTGTCAGACATCAGGCTTTTGGCCACATCACTCTCGATGGACAGTATACAGGTAAGAACTCCCTCGGCGTATGGATATAGCCATATATTGCCGGCTCTATTGATAGGCTGATATTGCCATGCCTTTCTGTTGTTTATATCTCTTCTGCACCTTTCTCTCCACTCAGTTACATCTAAATTGCTGTTTTCCTTGGGGGTGCTCCTCAAATGAAGTCTTGGCAACCATTTTCTCATCTAGGCAGCGTTTCAGTAAAGCAAAATTAAGGCGGTCATCAGTAGCAATTTTGTATCTTGTACAGTTCTTTCCAGTTTGCAAGGGCTTACACTTAGGTTCTTGCATATTACCTTGAGTTCCAGCAGACAAATAAGTAAAGCAGTTATTATAAGCATTTTAGAGATGAGGAAACTGAGGCTCATAAAAGGTAAATGATTTCTCAGTTTACACAGTTAGTAGGCAGCCTTCTTGAGACACGTATCCTGTCTTTGCAATTCTACGTTTAGTACCCTTTCTGTCCTACCCTAGCTATCATCCTCATGCAATTATAAAACAGTTACAGTATCCGTATGGTGATGCAGGCTTTTATTAATTCATTTAGGAAATGTGGAGTTTTAATGAGCACCTACTGTGTGCCAGGCATTGCTCTAAGAACTCTGGATGCAAAGAGCAAAATTTACATTTTAGGTAGGAGAAGGGCAGGAAATAGAATAAACTTTGAACAAGTAGCAGTGGTATATGCTGAGAGTAATAAAGTAGGATAAGAGGGAAAGGCACGTGTGTGTGTGGTTTTGATTTTATAAAAGACTGTTAGAGATGGCCTGTCTGATAAGGAGACATTTGAACAGAGACCTGTAGGGAGTAAAAGGGAAAACTAGGACAATATTCAGGAGAACGATGTTTCAAGCCAAGGGAACAGTAAGTTCCAGGGCCTCGAGATGGGACCATACCATATGTGGCATGTTGGGGACCAAAAGGAGGCCAGTGTGGTAACAAGGGGGTGCGGGGCTGGTGGCAGGCTGTGAGTTGAGAGAGACCATTAGTGTATATGATACAGGACCCTGTGTGCTCTTACTCAGAAAGAGGAAAGCCATTGGAGAATTCTGAGAGAGGAGTGACATGATACGACTTCTTTCTTTAAAAGGACCTCTGGCTGCTCTTCTGAGGATGCATTTTAAGGGGAGCAAGAGTAGAAGAAACATGGAGACCAATGAATAGGCTTCAGGCAAGAAGTGTTTCCTTGAATCAGGGAAATCATTTAGATATAAGGAGAAATCTGGAGCTATTGGAAATGTTAAATTAAAAGGATTTGATCGAGATAGAACAGGGAAACCACCACCTGTGTGGGCCAGATGGAACTCATGCCTGTTTTTATAAAGTTTTGTTGGAATGCAACTGTATTTACTTGGTGTGTATGGTCTGTGGCTGCATGGAGCTGGGTGGTCTAAAAAGCCTAAAATACATACTACCTGCCCCTCTACAAAGAGAGTTTGCTGACCCCTGATACAGAGCATGGCTGCCAGGTTTGGGGCCCGGGCCACTGGAAGAACGTAGCTGCCGTAACTAAGGTGGACAAGACAGCGGGAAAAGCAGATTTGGAGAGAGATGTTCAGAGTTCACCCTGAAGGTGTTCAGTCTTCGATATCTGTGAGGCATTCCAGTGGCGATGCAGGCAGCTTGCTGGATGGACAAGTCTGAGTTCTGGGACGAGTTGCAGACTAGGGATACAGATTGGAGTTGTCAGCTCAGATGGTCTTTATAGCCAGTGGACCCGATGCAAGTAGGACTGATTACAGGGGCTTGGGCTCTGAAAGTGTCCCTCTCCTCCCAAAGAAGAATGGAGTTAGAGATTTTAACAGGACATTTGCATCCTTATGCAATGCCATCAGAGACCCAGGCCCCTTCTGAGCTCTGGCCCTGGTGGTTTGCACAGGTGCCCAGCCCACTATTCATCCGTCTGGAGAACTCAGGGCATCCTTGTAAGTGGAGAAAGGAAGAGATGAGAGAAGGGAGGATGTCTGAGTCATCCCAGCATCCAGATGGTGGTGGTGAGGAAGAACCAGTGAAGATAACTAACCAGGGACAGTCACTGAGTTAAGAGGACAGCCGAGAAAGAGTGGTGTCCCAAAAGCGCAGTGTAAGGTTTAATCATTTGTTAAATTAGTAGAAACAGATGATCCAGCTCAAGTTGGAATTCTCTTCTTCTCCGTAGGTTCCTCTGGGGCCCCGAATGGTAGCACTGTTATTGGGGACAACACGGGAGTGTTTGTAGGAGGACTGCCGCGGGGCGATGCCATCCTGAGGAAGGACGTGGGTGAGTTTGGGATGGGCATAGAAAGGATATGTTGTCACCCAAATGTCGAAGAGCAGCATGGGACGTTCTTCTCAAGTATGAATCACAGTGGTATTTCCTGTCTCATGCTGTGTGTCCTATATCAATACGTCAAACATTTCTTTCAAAAGTCTCTTCTAAAGGAACCGTGCGTTACTTGCATTAAAATTCTTAGTGCTTAGTTCTTGATATATAAAAGGAGGTCATTACACTTCTGCTTAAATGAATTTTACTAATTTCGAAGTTATTTTACCATCGTGTGTCTTTTTTTTTTGAAATTTTGAACTTGAACATAAAACAACACAGAAATGGGAAGCTATGAGCTTGGTTTTCCCTCTATATAGGAAACATGTCCTGAGCACAGGCTGTGTGACAGGCTCCACCCCAGTCCTGAGATACCCACAGATGGATAAAATGTGGTCTTCGCCACAACAGAGGGTGCAGACGTCTGATCAGATCATTCCGGTGCTAAGCCATAAATGCTGTATTTGAAGCTTAGACAGTTAGTTCCTTTGTTTTTAGGACAAAAAAACAAAAACTGACTGTAAAATGAAATGAATACGAACCAACATGAAGGAAATTAATCTTAGGCAGAAAAGACATCCTCCTGCCTAAAAAGGAGATCACATTATTGATTTATTTGTATAACATACTGGTTTATAACGATGAGAGAACTAACCTATAAACTGTAGATATAATGGAAACACTTCCTTCAAGTCTTACTTTTAACACTTGTTACGGCATTTCTATTTTTAAGACTAGTGGCAGATGAAATCTCCTCGTTAGTTCAAAAAGCAATAGTCTTGCTGATACTATAACACCAAGATTTTTTGCATTAACATCTGTTTCTACAGAACTGATGGGTCTGAACCAGACTAAACATTATAATTGTTACCTAACATAGCTGGCCGAATGGTGTTTATATGACTCATTAAGGGCTTTGCAGTAAATAGGTTCAGAGAACTATTGCCCATTTCTTTTCTTTTAATTGCAACTAAAATGGCCTGAACTGCATTTTGTCACCATACGTATTTATTGATATCTATCAACTCCCGCAGACATAGTCCAAAAGGGTTTTGTGGGCTGTCTTAAGGATGTGTATTTTATGAAGAATTACAATCCGTCTGCTACGTGGGAGCCTCTGGTTTGGCAGAGTTCTGAAGAAAAAGTGAACGTGTACAACAGCTGGGAGGGGTGCCCCACGTCATTACAAGAGGGAGCCCAGTTCCTAGGAACAGGTAAAGTTCTAAGTCAGCCATTGGTTGTGGCTTCGCAGGTGTGTTCTATCCGGGGCATGACTGAATCTCCCCTGGGCAATTACTTTGACCTCATACGAATCTAACATCACAGAAATTCCCTGTTATGCCATGATGCACGTAAATATATTCTCAAAGTCTGAATATGTGTTTAAACTGTAAGACTCATATATTCATGCGTAAGATCTCTAGTGGCCCACAGTAGCCCTCAGTGTACGTGTAATAGTGTCACATGTCCATTTGTAAGTCATTCATTTTACTTAGAATCATCCAATTTTACTTAAATATTTCAAAGGAGTTACCAGGTTAATCCACAAATATCTGTTTGTTGCATTGTATGGATGGGCCATGTTTCTCGAAGTAAAATTTCAGCTTTGTAATGGGGTACGTAGGTCATTAAGGAAAACTAGAGGATATAACCACCATGATTGCCATTGCTCCGAAGTTTGCAGCAAAAGTGAGGTGCCCACCTGCAGTCTCTGCCTTGCAGCCACCCCGGTGAGGGGACAAAGGGCAATATGGCAGCTTGGCGGACTTGGCTTGTCCTTCACAAAAAAGCCCACCTTTTCCTCCTACGTTTATAACTAACTTGGTCAGTTGTTAAGTTGCTTAAACTACCTTCATTATAGAAAACTAAATTCTAACATAATCTGTGCAGTTTTTCTCTGTTTTCTTGTCACTGTCATTGTTCAGAGTTTCTCTTAATACAACTCCTTATTGTTAATACTTACATAAAACAGCAATATTCTTAATTGTATCCATCATTGAAAGAGTAATTGAAAGGTATATCAAGTTCATTCTGCTACTTCTGCACCATTACAATGGGGGTTTCTTAACATTGATTTGCATCTTCCTTTGTGAGAGATTTATTCAATGTCAGTATATATCCTAAGGGGATCTTATAACCCCTTACAATGTTGGCACATGCTAACAGGTACATATTCTTTTCTTTAAAGGGTTCCTGGAACTCGATCCATACACATTTCATGGCGGAATGGACTTTGAGATTTCCTTTAAGTTCAGGACAGATCAACTGAATGGATTGCTTCTTTTCATTTACAACAAAGATGGACCTGATTTTCTTGCTGTATGTTAATTAATTGACTTAAATTTACTTTAAAATGGTCAGCTCCAAGTTTAACTAAATGAGGTTTTAACATTATACTAAATTGGGGTTTCTTGGTACCATTTTCTAAACCTAGTGAGCTTGAACATGTCCCTGTATCATTGGATATGTCAATCTCCTGCTTGGATGATCCCCCAGGAATCTTATACACTTACTTGAAACCTGTCTGATTCTTAGGGAGCTCTCACTGTACAGCATCCCGACTTGGTTGTAGGGTCATCCCACACGCTTGCCTCTGCTGTTAGATGGTGTCATCCTTGGGGACAGGGTTCATCTTAGAGCAGTGAGTTCATGGAACGTAGCAGGGGTCTCAGTGTTTATTAAATGAATGGATAGATGAATGAATAACCGCTTATCCCATGTACTGCCCAGAAAAGATATTTACATAGTAAACGTAATAATTTTTATCTGTAATTACTTAAATTGTTTCATTTGACATGACCTCACATTTTTAAGTATCTGACGGTCATTGATTTGATATCTAACAAAATAAAAACAGTAAGTAAAATAATTATATTGTGTAACATTGTGAAGGAAAACATATTGTAGGCATTTCCTTTACCATGAAAATTTGGTCATAATACATTCATATTAGAAAATGGTACCTCGACCTAAAAGAAAACGCATAGAGGCAATGATGTTAGTTAGGGATTTAGAATAATAAAACTGAAATAGTGACTCAAAACACATTTTACAAATTTGAAATTGAATTCACCGACCAATTAAAATAAGCTTAATCAGCATTGACATTTCATTTTCTTATTGTCTTGTCACATTTTCTCCCAAATTAAATTGATATACGAAGTAGTATCTTTTCATTTTCTAAAAACTCAAAAATGGAATCATTGTTCAAACTGCTCTGCTCTCTTCATTGCCACATGTGCTAGAGTTCAGTCTTTACCTGTGTCGCACCCACAAGAAGTTTCTGCCTGCGTAATCACATTTTGCATCACATTGTGTAATCATTACCAGTTAGGACTTTGTTAGTCAATACGACATTCTTCACGTCACTTATACGCTTACAGTGTACTTCATTACACGCTCCTAAGCTTGGCTTAGAACAAAGTGGAACGTGTTCATCGAGTGCTTTCGGGGAAACTTGTTGCTTTTCTTCAAGAAATTGGCATTCTGCTCTCTCCCAAACTGCCCTTCTGCAGCCTACTCATCTTCCTCTTCTCTGTTTTTCATATGAAATGCAGATGGAACTGAAGAGTGGAATATTGAGCCTGCGGTTAAATACCAGTGTTACTTTCACACAAGTGGATCTATGGCTGGGGCTGTCCTACTGTGATGGAACGTGGAATACAGTGATCGTTAAAAAGGAAGGTTCCATCATAGCAGCAAGTATGAATGGACTGACGGAGCGTGTGTCACAGTCGCGCGCCCAACCACTGGTGGTGAATTCCCCGGTCTATGTGGGGGGCGCCCCGCCCAAGCTGCAGGACATGTATGGACTCCTGAGCTTGGAGCAAGGTAAACCCCACCTGGAGGAATCCCCAAATCCAAATCCATACAGCCTGGTCCTGCCAGGTTGGGCGGTTCTGATTTTAAGATACAGCAGTGAATCAGGCTGAAAGCAACACGCATGCACCCCTTTTCTTCAAATAGCTTTTATCTTGCCCTGAAGAATGTGCCCTCATATCTATTTATATTATCATTAGCATATTTATTCTAACGTGTGTTCAGAAAATATAATTGTAATTCACATATATATGTGTATATATACATCTATATATACATACACATATTCATATGTATATGTATGTACATGTATTTCTTCATATGGTTTCCTTGAAAACATGTACTTCTGGTACTTTTGAATACTGATCATTATACTTGCAGATTTAAAAAATAAACTAGGTCGGTGTACACAATTAGGAAAAATAACATTAAATTCACATTTTTTCTTACATAAACACTAATCATCTCCATTTCAATGGAGCTCTTTTGCAGTGAAGCACATGAAAAGGTGGGTTTAGTGGAATTCCAAACATACTTGTGAAAAATCTATATGTTACTGATAATAACCGTCAAGGAAAGGAAAGACTCATGAGTGTGTCTGACTTATCACTGAAACATGAATTTCATTCATAGAATGAATTTGAACATAATCAGAGAAAAAGAAAGCATGTTAACTCATAGCACTGAAGTCATGTAATGAGTTTGAATGTAATTAGAGAATTTATTAATTTTAAAAGGCTAACAATAAATGAGTGCATACTATGTGGCAGGCAGGGTTCTGAGAGCTTTCCAAGAGAATATAATATGTAAGTTGGTTCTTCATCACAAGTCCATGACTTGGGCATTTATTACTGTTATCCCCGGTTTACAGACAAGGAAACTAAAAAGCACAGAGCAGAGTAACTTGCCCGAGGTTACATGACTGGTAAGCAGATCGCAAGCCCATATGTTGGACGGTAGCCTGGTGTTGCAGTGCCTTGTGTTACAATCAGGCTGAAAGCCTGTGGACATGGGCCAATGCTCCTTCTCTGTAAAGGGAGGCAAGCACAGAAGCTTCCAGCTTGAGACCCCAGATGCGCCCATGTAGAGATGTCCTCTGCATATTTCAAAATCTATGCACTGTGAATGGTTAAAATTTCCACGAAGCAGTCTTTGCCTAGTTGGTTAAGTACGTCAAGATTTAAATGCCTTTGACTAGAAAATATACGACGAGTTCTAAGGAGACTTTTAGAAGGGTACGAGTGAGGAGTTAATGAATATCTGAGGTGTAAGACGGTAATGACATTTTCAAGGCACTTAAGATGTAACAGCAGCTGGAAATATTACATTCATATAAAGGCTTCTCCTGATTTTCAGGTTTCTGAGGTTAGAAAGAGCTTGAAAACCCTTTATATGAGCAAGATTACTTGATCCTATTTACATCTAGCGGAAAAAAAAACTGCCTGTCAGGCGTTGTACTTTCAAACTCTACCAACACCCATCATAGTACAATGGTTACCAGTCCTGGAGACATAGCTCACACTGGAATTGTAGGATGTTATAATCGAAGTTTATAACGTCAACATAAACCTGAGCGGGATAATTGAATCTACACTATGACAGTCTGTGATACTGAAATATATCTTCTTTATGGGTGATACTAAATTTTTATCATTGCAGTATCAGCCCTATCAGTGGTTCTCAACCCGCTGATAAAATAGGGACGTGTCGTAGCTGAAACAAAATAAGAACTCAATAAAATTAGCTATTATTAATTATTATTATTGTTATTATTATCCAAGGTATACTAGAAGGGCCTAGAAAGGCTATTAAAAATGCGTATTTTATGATCCCACCCCCTAAGATGCTAACTCAGATGCTCCGAGTGACACTGATCAGTCTAAGTCACTGCATGTCCTATATAGTGATCAGGAGAATGGTTACCCTGTAGCGG
Organism: Rhinolophus ferrumequinum; assembly: GCF_004115265.2. Taxonomy (NCBI): domain Eukaryota; kingdom Metazoa; phylum Chordata; class Mammalia; order Chiroptera; family Rhinolophidae; genus Rhinolophus; species Rhinolophus ferrumequinum. The sequence continues at coordinate 8,129,488 of NC_046310.1, read as the reverse complement.
TGCTGCATGCAAGAAGTGAATTGCAATTCAGATGAATCGTGTTCACTTACTGTGTTTTTTTCAGTCCATTATCAACAGTCTTAAAAATCTTTCTGTGTTCCTCACTTAGCACCTTTTTTCAGAAGCTCTGGTTTGTGATCATATTAGTGCTATTTTTTTTTAAATCCATTAATGTTGTAATTGTCCCTTGAAATCAAACACCGGTTAATTTTCTTCTGTGTTTTGGAAATGCTGGACAGCATACTCTGTCTACGATGTACCACCTCAGATCGTGCCTTGCAACAGTATTTCAATGTTTGCCAGAGTTCCCTTGCCACTTTTCGGTGTTCTGTGGGTAGGGAAACTAGGGCACAGAGAAGCTAGGCGACTCAGCTATGTGCCATCAGACAATTACGGCTGGCAAGGAAAACAGAATTCTTTGCTTCTGCATTTTCAAGCAGATGCTTTTATGTGGAGTTTCACTGCTTTCAAGTCAATTCACCCAACTTATGGGTGTCTGCTGCGTGTTCGAGATAGACCAGCGGTATTTATCGGTAGGGCCTAAAGGAATGTGAATAATAGCAAAGGCATTTCTAAGGAAACCGGCTGCAGCTTAATGTGTTAGGAGACATAATAAGACGTCGTATAAATGCTGACGAGAACAATGTGGTCACTGTTACTATTAACTTATTTTACCGGTGAGCATTGTATTACGTTTTATTTCCAGTTTCTGCTGAGGTGCTTTAATGTTCAATGTGTTGGGGACTTTTGAATTTGACAGTGTTTTGTTCAGAATAAGTGAGTGAGAGTGTGTGTGTGTGTGTGTGTGTGTGTGTGTGTTACAGCAATCTCAACCTCAGCCTGTTTGTCCCTTCTTTTACAATTTTGTGCAGTTTCCTGAGAAAGAGTCCCGCCAAACCTCATTGAGCTGATCGTTGTTTGTACAAAATAAGGTGTAAATCAAAGCAACCGCTGGCCCCTGGCTGACTGAGTGCCCCATGGTTTTCTAACTAAAAAGCAGTGCACACTCCACGTCCATTCTCTCCATGTTCCGTGTTGTACTTCACAGACCTGTACGCCCTGTGATCCTTCTGAAGTCAGCTATCCCTCACGCACTCGGCTGAATTTGGTCCCTGTCAGGCTATCAGGAGCATCAAACTAGGGCCATTCTGTACATTTGAGGTTACGGAACTCAGTGCAGAGGGTCACGCACAGTCCCAGTTTCTGCGTCTGTCCATTTAACTAGGACTTTGTTCTGTAGCTCTGAAATGATTATTACGGAATTCATGGCGATATCTCAGGATTCTAGCATATCTTGAAATTATATTCTTCCTCCTGCTATCCTGTCCGGCATCCTCAAAGGGCATTGCCCCCCCCCCCCCCCAGTAATCTTGTTGACTAGTTATGCGACTTCAAATATTGTTTTGTCACGTCAGCACTGACCGATAGAGATAACTTAATGTTCTAGAATTGAGGGACACGTGGGCACTCTCCCGACCATAGTGTGCAATTGCCTGAATTTTATTTCCGGAGAATAGACCCAATGAGAAAATGTGCACCTAAAGAGGTACAATAAACACTCTCAGTTGACTATAATTCAGTCGAATCGTAATTACCGACTTCTCTTTTTTTTCAAAGTAACAGAAAGTAAATATTTTCTAGTATTTGCTTGTGACCACCCAGCCTGATAAACAAGCAGGAGGAGGCACAGGGATTTCCCACATGAGACTTGAAAGTTTAAAAATTGTATCCAAAGCACCCCCCGCGCCTCATCAAAACATAGTGCAGAGGGCGGAAATCACTGGTAATGAATGACTCAGGCCCTTTACGCGATACTCATCTCTGACTGTTTGCTAGGTTTCGGTGGTTGCATGAAGGATGTTGCATTTGCACGGGGTGCTGCCGTTCACTTGGCATCTGTGTCCAGCGGCGCTGTCAGAGTCAATCTGGATGGATGCCTATCAACTGCCAGCCCCGTTAACTGCAGGGGGAATGACTCCATCCTGGTGTACCACGGGCGAGAGCAGGGTGTGCAGGAGAGTGGTCTGCAGCCCTTCACAGGTATGGGGGCGGGGGGCTGTGTGTCACATGTCACAGGTCTCCTCCTCGTCCCCTCTTCCGTCTCGGCCAGCCCACACCCATCCACCTGACTAATAGTTTATTCTCTCTGCTGCTTCTTTCCACCTAAGAATACCTGTATCGAGTGATAGCCTCACACGAAGGAGGTTCGGTATACAGCGATTGGAGTCGGGGACGGACAACAGGAGAAGGTGAGTGTTGTTGTAAAATGTGTGTGTGTACCCACGTGCACGTGCTTGTGCATACAGGTGTGTGCGTGCAAAGGAAAGAAAACACTGCTACCCAGAAGCAGGGAGTACTTAGGCTTGCGGTCTCCTGCCAGAGCACGCCTTGGTTTGCAAATTCATCTGCCGTGGCTAAAATGCTTAGTAGACGAGCGCTTTTGATGTTTCAAGCATTTAATAAGTATTTGCTCAGGCCTGGTTCTTTCCTCTTCAGGGGAAGAAAGAAGTTCATGTTGTCTTAAGAATTTTGTAGGCCTGTACTTACAGTCATATATCTAAGTACAGGGAACCCTTATAGATTACATAGCTCCCCCCCCCCCAGAAGCTAAAATCAGGATCACCGTTAGGTGAGGGAGGCATCCTCTTGCCTCCCTTGTGCAGAGAGTGCATTTGCAGACTTCACCCTGGTTGAAGGCAGATGTGTCTTTTATCACATCATGGCAGATGTTTGCTGTGGTGTGGACTCTTAGGATCTCAGAATGATTCTCCCCGGACAGCAACTGTTCATTGGTCTGATGTTTTGGAGTTGGTGGGGAAACGATTAGGAGATAAAATACGTTAGATCTCATCTCAGACAACATTTATAATCGCTTTGTGCTTCAGACAGTGATCAAACAAATCTTTTCACATAATGTCACAGGAAGGCATTCATCACAAAAAGTTGTGTGAACCAGTAGCTTTCTACCATTTTGGGTCAAATATCTGACATAAAGGCAAATGCATTTCCATATGATTGCAACTTTTTGTCTGTTAAAGTTTATCCTTAGCAAGTCACAATTTATCTAAAGATATGTTTTTCATCAAGAGTCTTTCATAGTTTTTTTTTGTTTTGTTTTTTCTTTAATCAACAAGGGGTTGCTAACCCAGGCAGCCTTTGAGGAGTCTTGCTAATCTAAAGATAATTAAATCGTGAAATGAGTTACTAAGAATAATTTTCCAAGGTCTCTGCCAACAGATTTTCCACAAGAGGACAGCTTGACACTGTTCCAGGATGACTTAAGTTATCATCTATTTATATAGATAAAACGATGAATTGAATGATCTCTTAAATTCCTTTCCCGATGTCAGAGCCAGGTGAAAGCTCTGATATAAAATATTCATTTGTTGCTGGCACATCCACAGCCCCTGTGTCTCACTTCTCTACTTCATTAACAAATACACTATAAAGTCCGCTTTCAGTCTAATTCAGCAACGTAAATAGGTGTCTGGAAAGTGCGTCGCTCCCATAGCTTCCTAGTCCCCGCTTTGAGTGCCACCGAGAACGTATGCCAGCAGTGCTCGGAATTTATAGCAATGATCTGACCACCAGGTCTTATGCCATAAATTCATATTTACAGTCTGACCACAACACTGAGCAGCTACATACTCCCCAGGGTGGGAGAATAATTGCACTATTTAATTATTTTTGAGTCAGTTTTGCTCTGTCCCTTATGAGAAGACCATCTGTTAGACAGTACTGTACTTTGCCCTGTACCACATTTCAGAACTAATAAAATCAGCATCACTCCCATTGTCCCTTTACTGGCAGCTCGATCATGTGGCCCGGGCGTTTTCCAGGGGCACCTGCCTGTGGTGTTTTAACTGCTCAGTGGTTCTCCACGTCTGTGCTTCCTTTCATCCTTTATGTCCGTTTTGTTGCCTTTGAAGCTGTCCTATTTTACTGGTCTGAACAGTGAAGTCACTGGAGGAAGGCATTTGATGTAGGAAAACCTGAGTGGTCTCCCCTCGCCAGGGCTCAGGAGTCCACCAGCAGTTAGGAGCCGGTCTCTCATCCATCACCCTGCCAGGAACTTCCTTGGGCTTTTCTCCGTGTCTCCGGTGCAGTCAGCCGTGATGAAGTTGTTACTGATCAGAACCATAGAAATAGCTGATAAATAGTTAAAGGTTTGGATTTTTAAAATTAGGAGGCGCAGCTTGTAAGCGAGGTTTTGCGGTTCTTTAAACTTCCTCATTTTGTGTTAGTTTCTGTTTTGTGATACTCTGAAGGAAACTTCCCTGAAAATGGTTTTGTATAATCTCAAGGGCACCAGCTTTTCTACCCCTAAAATGCAATTAGCAATGTATCCCATATATCATATCTGGTAGAACTTCACTTTTTTAAAATTAATTTGAAGAACAATTGAATTTGGAAAATGAGATCAGACAGTCAGGTATAATACAATCACACTTGTGATATTTTTTGGCTAATACATTGAAGATATAAAAGTGTCAAAACCAGTACGTATAATAACAATCTAATTATCTTGCTTCAAAGGGGTACATCATTACATTGTTTGAACTTGTTATCTGCCTACCATCCACCTTCTCCTTTATGAGTGATGTTTAAAACATGTCGGATACATTAAATGTTTTGGGGAAACCTGGACTAGACTTGAAAGAACATTATGTCGATGGAGTTTTGATGGTTTTGAAATATTGCTTCAACTGAATGGCTGAAGATGTGCAGTCATATTAAATCAATGCTGAAAAGTTACAACTCTAATAAATTGTATTTATGCTAATGGTCGAGTCTGATTTACTGTGGCCATTAAAAGTGAAGAATGGGGCAATCGTCTTCTCAGGACTGCCATTTTCTCTGTTTTCTCTTTTCTTCCTTCACAGTCCCACAAAGTGTGCCAGCTCCCTCAAGGGTCCGTGGCATAAACGGGTACAGCATTGAAGTGACCTGGGAGGAACCTGCTGTGGTTACGGGTGTCATCGAGAAGTACATTCTGCGAGCCTACAGCCAGGACGGCAACCCCCGTCTACCCCGCACGCCCGCTGCCTCTTCTGAGTTTGTCAGTACCAACACTCTCACAGGTATGATGGTTCCTTAAGGGAGTAAATCGCGTTCATTGTCTTTTTGTTTTGATTTTAAGTAAACACATTCTTCAAGATTTTTGTTTTGGTTTTTGTTTACCAAAGATACTAAACATTCATATATTTTACCTGATTAAAAGACAGCAAGAAAACCATCCAAAGATATGTAAGCCTGCATCCACCCAGGATGAAGAGAATAATTCTACAATACTATGGGCTTTCATAGATAGCATCATTACAAGGTTGATATTCTCTGATCCCCAACAGATTAGGTCACATGGGGCTATAAACCTTCAAGCTCTATAGATGTCTTTTAGGGATCCTCTGTACACATGTAGCAGCAGTGTATCTGTTTCACCTTACAAAAAGTTACTCTTTGGGACTAGCCCAAGTTCACAGCACCATTATTTCTTGTAAAATGGTCGATTAAACCTAATTATGTCATGGTAGAGGAGTGTTACAGCACCAGCAGTTTGACAGGCAAACCGGTGAATCGATTTCTCGTAGGGCGCCCTGCGTACAGAATGAGCGGAGTGGATCATACGCACATAACCCGCCCCTGTCCCGTGTGTAGTCCAGGACGTGTGTGCGTGCAGTATGAAAGCCGTTTGCAGCTTCAGGAAATGTTAAAGCACATTTAAGTGGAAAGTCACATTTAAGCCTTTGACCAAAAACAGCAAAATGCATCGACAAATTGGACAGAAACGACTTTTTTCCTCTGTCAACGAATTTTGTAACTTGAAAAATCACATGGATTTTAGAGTACCCTGACTTATCTCTCTAAGATATCTATTGGTCAACCCTTCAAGCTGTCCTTTTTTAGACTCCTTAGACTCTACAGCCCAAGTATATAAACGATTTTACAAAATCTCCTATCTCCAACTTCCTTCATCACTCTTTGAACCACCTGATAAAATGCCAATTTGATTTGGTCCACAGTTTCCATTCCCCACACTGCGCATTACAAATAAGTGAGTTGGGGGTCGGGGGAAAGTAGTTTATCACTAAAAATTCTCAATCTCCATCTTCCAAATGGGTGCTCAGTAATGACACAAGTCCTGCCACAGCTCTGCAATAAGCTCCTTCTCCCATTCTCCTCATTAAATACTTTGTTTTTCTCAACTACCTGAACAATAGCCTCCCTTCCTTAGCCCTTGCAGTGGATAGGCGTATATATTAGGTCGTCTTCAACGCCAGAGAAGAAACAGAATCTGTCGTGTAGGACTTCCGTCACTTTCTCGCTACCAAGTATATACAGTAATTGCATTTTTCTGACTGACAGGGTTGTTATTAGGGATTCAATGAATTACTGTATGCTGATACATTTAAAATCATGTTTAGCATGTAATGGGGGCATTTGCCATCACCATTATTTTCATTTTTATTTTTTACTTTTCTCTCTTTTTTCCTTCCTGTTTTTACAGAGCTTCCGTTATCCTATCAAAAATCGGGCCTTCAAAAGCCCTCCAGGCCCAGCTTTTCCTGCCTATTCCCAGGTGTGACTGTGGTCTCTCTTCCTCTCACTTACGTTGTCCACCTCTCTGTCCACTGTGGTGATTCACAGAATGTGGCCAAGACATCGGCACCAACGCCTCTCACCCTGTTAGTGATGTACGTTCTCCAGCCCCGCCACCGTGCTGAACTAGACCCCATGGGGCAGGACTCAGCACTCCTTGTTGTAACAAACCCTCCTCCCCTGATTCCAAGGTGTGCCGAAGTTTGAGAACCACTGCCCACCTGGATTCTCCCCAGTATCCTTCAGTCTCTGTCTAATCTGTCACTTCCTTCCCCCAGGTTTCAAACCAGGCATGTGCACTCTTAGATGTCCCTGCAGACCGTGCCAAGCTCTGTACACAAGACTGGTGTACAGGGAGAAGAGAATTAGAGAACCATCGACCACTAGTTACTTATTTTTACATACTCGGTCTGCAAAACACTAAGGAAAAGGTCTCAACTTTTAATGCAAATTTGTCAGTTTCTCTTCGGGAATCTTGCTTTTTGCTTCTGTTTCTCTTTTGCTTATTTGACATTTATTATTTATATTTTAACCTTTGACGTCACATTGTTTTATGTATATCTCGGTAAATAGAACCTAGTTTGATTTAGTTTTATACTCGACTAGAAGTCCTCTGTATTTCAGGGGGAGTGTTTAACTCATTCGTATTTGTTTTTATGATTTATACAGCTGTTCTCCTTTCCGCAATCATGTCTCACACTTTCCAGTGTTGTTTGTTATTGGTTTTTAATGACTTTTTGGCTGTCCCTTGATTGCATGTCCTTGCCTATATGGACTATGAATTCTTTAACTGTTCCCTGTCCCCCGTCCCCCACATGGTGCTGTTCAAGTTACATCCGCTGCCCACAGTTGCAAGAGGAGCAGGTTTGAGCATACACTGAAGGTAGTCTTAAAAACTGTGGAGAATGCTGGTATTGTCAGGTGGACTCTTTGTTTTTCTTTCAGAATATTGAAGAGGGCGTATGAATGGAGAGACACCAAAGCCACCTTGAATCATGATCACAGTCATAGAATTTCACAGTAAAGAAAAAAGAACACTAGATGGGGGTGGGGGATGGGAGGGGTGAGAAAGTAAACAGCCAGGAAGTGGGATTTGGTGATGTTAGTGGTGTGAAGACCGGTGGGGGCTGCTGCTGTGCCAGTTGGTTGAGATAACGAGGTACCAAGACAGAGGAAAATAGGTAAAGTAGACCGAGAGCAAACTGCTCTGGATCTTGAAAGTAATCCTCCTTGAGCATTTCTGAGTTCACTGTTGTGGAGATTTGAATGTTTTAGTTGTTCGAGTGGCATTTATTTGAATGAAACAATGCTGGTACTGTATACACAAGGTGATTTAGCTTTATTGGTTCACATAAGGTTAAACACTGTTCAGAAATGTATGGGTTTCTTTTTTTGTTTTTTTTCCTGTTATATAGCAATTCTTTCATTCTTCAGCTTTGGGTCTTTGCCTTGGAAAGTTTGGTATCGCTTATATGGTTATTACTTCTGACGAGAAAGCAGTTTTTCACATTTTCTATTTCTTTCCAGTTTGTCCTGATTTTTTTAGTAGCTCAGAGCACTGCTTGTAAAGTCACATCAACCCAGGTTCAAATCCCAGCTATGTCACTTGTTCGCTGTGTGATCTCAAGCAATCTTAAAAACAATCCCTGTACCAGAAGTTCCTTTTATAGAAATTGGGCATACAAACCTCCTTTAGGTTATAGGTTTGTTATGAAGATGAAAACTGTGTTATCTACACAGACAATTTAGCTCAGATACAAGCACATAGTAAGTATCCAATGAATCAGTTGTCTTTATACTATGTCGTCTCTGAATTCTCGGCTATTCCTTCATAATTATTCCCCTTTAATTTCCTGATTTTTGCACTGTTGGTTCTTGGAGCCTTTTAAGAAACTTTTAAAATTCTTCTATGTCAGTTTTTTATACAACTTAGCATTTGTTCCTCCTCTCATCCAATTCACTTTGATTTCTGCCTCTCTCTCAATATTCTGATGTTTCACCTCTTTTCTTCACTGTTTACCTTCTGCTGCTTGGATTCCAAACGGTTGTAGATCTTACTGGTAGCTTGAAACTGATGGCTTTTAAATTGTACGTGATCCCTGAGTTAAGTCCTCCCCAGTGCATGATAGTGTTCTATAATTTGAGTGCTGTGTTCTCTTCTTCCTTCGAGTTACCTATGTTTTCCCATGGTCTAAACGCACCCCTGCACCCGCAGTGTGGCTAAACGTGGCTGCATCCCTGCTTCTACAGTTCAGTCAACCCTTCCCTAAACTTCAGACTGAGTTTCGCTCAGGAAAATTAAGCCATTTTTAAATGATATTACTGGGCACCTAGTTGTTGTTAATAAAAACCTTCACTGGGGTTGTGATGGGGTCAGTTGAAGTAGGTTTCTGTTGGCCTCAGAGCAATCTGTGAACCTCAGCTCCTTTTTGCCCGGTATTTGCAGAAGGGGATGCTGAGGCTCATGGACATTCTGTACCCAGCTCTGGATTCAGTTTGCCCTGGGCTCTCCTTCAAGTGTCCATTTGTCTTTCCCCGGAGTCCTTCCAGGCATTTCTAAACCTTTGGCCATTTCATTGGGTTTCTTACAAGGCGATAGTTCTCAACCGTGGTGCAGACTAAGCCAGCTGGGAGCTTTAAAAAAATCCTGATGCCTGGGCACCACCTGCAGTGTCTGATTTTTCAGTCTGGAATGCAGCCTGGTATTTTTAAAGTGTCTGCAGGTACATTTGTCATACAGCCAGCACTGGGAAACTCTGGGAACAGGAGGGTTCCAACCAGTGATCGAGTCAGTTTTACCCAGAAATTCTTTGGACAACTTTTACCTCCCAACTGAAACTTGAAAATGTCGGATGAAAAAAAGTGAAAAGTCTCTCTGAAAATGATAAGATATGAAAAATAGGAAGACAAAATCAGCAAAGGAGAATTACAGACAGCAAAAGTAAGTGAAATGATTATTGGGAAGAATCATTATGGTCAGGCTTAATAAAATGCAGAAAACCAAAGGAGAAAAAAAAACGAGAACTAACTAGGGGACAGGGAGAATGGAATAGTGAGACAGAATATTTACCATTAATGAATTTGGCTACCAGAGGATTAAATGGGATAAACCCCAGTAGCGTGGAGAGTCTGAGGATTGACAGCCCCGCTTAGGAGCAAGTGGGTCCCTCTGGGCTTCAGGGTCTGGGTTCTGTGCCCGCCTAAGGCCCACATTCAGAGCTGGGAGTTCTTGAAAGTTCATTTCCTCTGCTGTCGCCCGTGGGTGGAAAGCCCGCAGCTAGCACTCCAGTGTTGCAAAGGGCGCCAATGAACTCTGTAGTTCTTGCTGATTGTCCCTCCAGCCCTGTTAACAGGCAAAACTGCTGCTCAGAGACAGACCTGCCATTGTCCTTGCGTCCAAGGGCTGCTCACAAAGCGACTTCACTATTGGATTTGCGATTATGTCAAGAATGAGTAGATTCAACTGTTTGCACGAATCCAATTTTTTTTTTCTTCCTTAAAATGTTTCAACCTGTAAACTTAATGATCGGCATAATTCATAGAGAACCTAGTATAGTGCTGGGGATACCATTGGTCCACAGAAGATATTTTCTCAATGTTATTGTTGCATCGCATTGAGCAAAAGTCTAGGAGTTATATTTCTTACTGAAATAGAATAATAGATAATTATAATAATATTTATTATTCACTATAGTTCAGCAGAAGAACCAGTAACAATCTTCCTGTTGACCCAAATGAATCTGAATTTGTGTAGAAAAAGGAATGGAAGGCATTTGAGTTTATAATGCCCTTGATCATAGAGTGGTTGCTGTGAAAACTGGCTCCGTCTTCATGTGCAGTAAACATTAGTCTTCTACCTGAAGAAGGTGGGTTATGTGCTGAAAAATGTTTCTCATTCTTCTCTCTCTCCCAGAGCTAGTAGTAATAGCAATTCTCAGCTCAACTGGTCATGAGGTGATTTCTGGAATGCTTAAACGATGCGCATTCCTGGGCTCCACATAAGACTCTGTATATTTGAGCTAAGATTTGGAAATCTTCCTTTTACCAAGTCATCCATTTGGTTCTCTTGCAAAAGGTCCATGGCCCACATACAGCAAACTACTGTGGTGAGCTGGATCATCTTTCACCTGTTGGGCTTGATTTGTCCCCGCTTTATTTGTTTCTTCCCCTTGTTCTGACTGCATTAGTTTTGTGGGCAGAACAATACTAAGACAAGTGAAGAAACAGAAGCAGTGGAAGTAGGGCTCGGCCATTAAGGGCCGTTTTCTGAAAGTTGCCAGTGGTAGGAGGTGAGAATTATTGGGGCTCTTGGCAAGCTACGGATTCTGATTCAGTAGGTCGGGGGATGTGGTATGAGAGTCTGCATTTGTATGAAGACCAGCCCTTCCCCTCCTCCATCCCATAATACTCAGTAGAAAGGCAAGGAGTTCGCTGTTTTTAGAGGAAATGCAAAGTGCCCTTTCATAATGGTTCTTTTGCCTTACACCTGACTTTGAAACTTAACCCCAGCCATCAGTAAGATACTATTCTCCATGTGTATGCATATGTACGCGTGTGCATATTTATGTTGTATATAACATACGCTATTATATTGATTTACCTGAGAAGCCTGCAGAGAGACGACTATAATAACAACTTCAGTGCTATGCGATTTTGTTTTCTACTCCACCGAGAAGTTTTGCTCCATAGTTGTTAAAATTGCCTGCGGGTGCTCTGTGCACACCTGACTTGTTTCTTTATTAGACACTAAGCTCCTGGAGGACCAATGTGTTTTATATTTAAGTCTTGTTGGGTAACTCTGCTCGAGATAAGTGATCAGTACACTTTTCTTGAATGAAGGCATAGATAAAAGAAAAAATGTAGCTTTCTGTTGCTCACCTTGTAGGTGATACAATGTTAACATTGTCTTATCCTGCTGAGCATTGAACGACCGACAGGTTCTTACTCAAGTCTTAGCAGTGCCATGGTTCTCTAATTTTATGAAACAATATACAGAACCATGATAACTTAAATATATATTTGGAACTTAATATACATATTCCCAGTGGAAAAAAATCAAGTTCGCAGGGTGAAAAGAATCTAAATATGAGTTCCAAAACTTATACCTTATAATGGAATTCAAGCACTGTATAGTTGCAATTAAAAATAATGGAAGCCAGTATGGTCATGGCAATGGAAGCCACAGAGCAGATAATAATTATTTATTAAAAACAACATTATGTCCTGTATTTCAGGCTGGTGCTAGATTCTACCTTTTCAATCTACTTTCTTTGTTGCTACCTTTTTTTTTATTGTAGTAAATAAAATACACATGATAAGCAGTCTGCTTTTATGCATTCAAAATATAGTCTGAGCATTCCCTCTAAAGTACAATAGTGTGTAAAAATATTAACATTTTTGTGGGGCTAAAACAATGAAGATGAGTTTTTCATTTTAAATTAATTGCACTTGCGAGACAGAGACCGCAAAACAACAGTGACTTAAGCAAGGTTAAGTTTTTTCTGTCTCTCCAGTAACAAGTTCACTCGTCAGTGCAGGGGTGGGATTGTCTCAGTGCCAGGGACACATACATTGGATCTTTTTTCTACGTCATCCTTAGGGGCAAAGCTTCTGCCTCATGGTCCAACATGGCTGCTTGAGCTGCAGCCATCCAGCCTGGTTTCCATTCAATGGGAAGGAGGAGTGTTTGAAGAAGCATATGCATATTGTCCTGAAAGCCATATTTCAAAAGTGTTTCTTCTACTCATGGTTACATTCTGTGGTCAGAACTTAACACATGGCTATACCTCTCTGCTGGAAATGCTGGGAAGTGTTGTTCGTATCCAAAGTGGCCATGGCCCAGATTTAAAAAAAAAAAAAAAGGTTTAATTTTACTGTGGAAGATGAGGAGAATATGTAATAAAAGGGCACTGTCTGGTCTCTACCACAATAGGCAAACATCAGAAGTAAATTGGAAAAATTCATCGTAATGATATTAAACAATGAATTTTGAAGAAAGCTACCATTTTTATAGTACTTCATAAATTAAAATTTCATATTTGTAGTTTATTACAAACTCTTTCTTGACATGTAAATCTTAAAAGAAATTGGTCTGAAAAAATTCACAGGGCAAAAATATGGCCTATGACATAAATAGTAAAAATAGAAATGATGTCATGTTCCTGCTTAGCTAATGTAGAAGAATTTCATTAGGTAATGCAGTGTTGATGAGTTAATAGCTTTGTCTGACTCTCCTGAATGTATAATGCGCCTGAGCTATTTGTGCACTGTGAAATATCAGATAGGGCTTTTTACAAGTTATTCAGTTTATTATGTGCAGTAAGAATTTGCAGTGAAGGATGTAGATTTCTTCTTGGTAACATGTTGTACCATGGTTAGAAATGATAGTAATATATACATTTTGCTGTATAGTGATACTCAACTAGGTGTGTCTGTAACGCTAGTGTATTTGATATAAATACGTCAAGGTTACCAATGAGATTTGATAAAGGAACAGTCACTCCAAATTTTCTGTTTTCTAACATTTATGACCTTTTTATATTTGTATTGTATTTGGAACTAATCAAAAACATCATACACACACACACACACACACACACACACACACACACACACAATACAGAGGGTGCCAAAAAATGTATACGCATTTTAAGAACGAAAAACTGTATTAAAATTGTTAATACTGAATATATACTGATAACAAAAGATGAATGCAAGTCACATTTGACTTCTGCAATGAGAAGAGGTGCTCAAAGTGGTTACCATCAGCGTCCAGACACTTCTGATTACGGCAAACTACTGCTTGAGCAATGTTAACCAAAGCAACCACTTGTGCACATTTTTTGGCACCTCCAGTATATTATAATAAAATATAATATATACATATTTGTGTGTGTGTGTGTGTATTCATTGTTACACTCAGTAACGCACACATATACACTGGTACTGCATTTCTATGAATCAGTTGTTTCTGTAAAAGGATATTATAGGCGTACATACTTGCCCATTGGGGGGGATAAACATGCTGCTTTCTGTTTGTGCACAGTAGATTTCAGTAATAAATTAGAACCTTTTAATACATTCTAAGGTGTATTTTTTATTTTTTAGAAAAGTAATTGCTATAAAAAGCTTGCTATTATTTTAGTAACGTTTCTTCAACCCGTCTTTTTTCTTGTAGTAGAACTGGGGCTTAGGGTGAATGGCAGGGACAGTGATTTTGGAGTCAGGAGCAGTTTCTAAGCTGGGCTCGGCTGCTGGACTTGAGACACACGTGTCGCTCTGTTCAGCAGCAGCTCCCTCTGTACAATGGGAGGAGAGAACTGGGGGCCTTTGGCAGGGAATGCAGGTCTCTGATTAGTAAGGGAGGCTTTCATTCCCCCTTGCTTTCCTTTCCTCCTACCTGCTTGCCTGCCTCATGCTTAGTAGAGTCCAGTCTTTTCTTGGAGTGTTCTGATTTCAGTGTCAGCCCTTTGTGTGAGATAAAGAGTTAACATCAGTGGGTGCATTCAGACCTATTGCAGAATTAGAATGAAAATGACAAACTCGGTAGTTCCTGCTAGGAAGTCATGGATTCGAACTCTGAGGGTAGATGTAAGTCTGCTGAGAGAATTGTAAGTGGATAATGCCTTGAGGTCAATTAAAATCACTGTTTAAACTATTCTGTAGAACTGAGATTGGACCCTGTATTTTATAAAGAAAATAGAAGAACACAACACATTTTTATCTTCTATCTATAAGCATCAAAATCTGTCTAGTCTTTGATCCAAGGTATATGATTCTCTTCACTCCCTACTATAAGATTTGAAGACAGTCAGAAAGTCCATCTGAAGGAAATTAAGTATACAAAAAAATGGTTTTAGAGTTTTTAAAGGATTATTTTAGGTTTGGGGTAAGTGCATTTAATCCTCCACCTTTGGTTAAAGTGAAAATTGACTTCCATTTTATAAATAGTAGAGATCCTTATTTTCACTTCCAATATTACCAAAAACACAAAATGAATTCTATCTTCCTAGGCTACTAAGACTCAGAGGAGAAGCATCTGGGTGTGTTTCCAGATCTTGGTTAGACCATTAAATTTTCATCCATATTTAACAAATGTCATTATTCAGTTTCATGGGGTCACTGTGTCAAAATGTCTGTGTTAGAACTTTAATTTATTTTCCGAGGTTCCTTTAAGTGGGCAGAAAGCATGGCCCGTTGGATTGATTTACTCTCTTTCATCCATCCATTGCATTGGTTTGCAGCTCAAAACTTAAAAATTAGGATTTAGCAGCTCTGCAGCAGAATTCTGAGCCAGGAAAGCCTCCTTGTCTTCTGCTTCCCTTCTTCTCCTGGCTGATTTTCCTTTAAAAAGTGGGTTCTTCCATTCTGTCTCCAGGTAGCAGCTCTGCCTGTGTGGTATCCCTTACCAGATGGCCCTCTCAATAAATGCCTTGCTCGTGCCCACCCTCACTTTCTTGATCCAAATGTGAAATGCCAGCAAATAAATAAGAGCATTGTACTCTGAGGAGTTCTCCTGAGATGGAGCAAAGCCCTGGGGAGAGGAAGCTAGAAACAGCTTTTCTGTTTACTGTGACTGCTCCTAATTACTGGCCAGTAGGTAGAAGACACTGTTTAGATGATATCAAATGTAAAGGTGTGTGTGTGTGTGTGTGTGTGTGTGTGTGTGTGAGAGAGAGAGAGAGAGAGAGAGAAAGAGAGAGAGAGAGAGAGAGAGAGAGAGAGAGAGAGAGAGAGAGAGAGCGCGCGAGCACGAGCGAGCACATTCTCCCTATTATTCCAAATGCCTTTGCTGGCATGCAAATGCTCTTGGGTTGTAAGAGTCCATTTGAAATATTGAGCATGATCTTTGTGAGGCTACCATAGACTTTGGACCGGGGTCGATGGTCGTGTGCACGTTTCACCACCGGACTAAAAGTGCAGCGGAAATGACTTGGTAATGAGAGCAGAGCCGCCAGTTCTTTAATTGAATTAAAAGCTGGGTGACATCAATGCAGACACCTGTCCAATTACAGACAGGCCAAGGTGTTTACCATCGCTGTACCAGCGATTCGAAGATGACAGAAATATTTCCGCCCACAGATTAGCATAATGAAGGAGAACAGATTACAGTGGATGCGGGCCAAACACCCCGGTTGGCAGCTGGGGGTGGGGTGGGGGAGGGAGGTGGATTCTGGGCAAGTATAGAAATAGAAACAGAGTCTCTTCTTCTTCTCCAAATGTGCTTGGCTTTTTAAAAGATGCCACTTTGCCTTGTGTCTCAGGCTCGGTGTCCAGGCAGAGCGTTTATACTGGTCTGCATTTAGTCTGAGGAGTTCATTACAAAACTCCAGTGTCAAAGCCGATGCTTCTGTTGTTTTCCTGCTTCCCAGTAAGCGAAGCTGTATTAGACGCACAAAAGCTTGCCCAGAGGGTGTCAGCTCTACAATTTTGTCTTCCGTAGTCGAACTGCCTCCCACGATGAATATTTCTCTTCATCTCCTTTGAAACTTGAGATGAGAGCAAAGAGAAGGTTGGAAATAATCTTATCGGTCCAAAGAAACACTGTCTGTTTCTTGGCTGGCTCCTTGGACAGGGTAGGGTGGGCGTGGGGTTGTCTTACAGGGAGGGAGACAGCTGAGCGGAGCTAAGGCAATGGAAAGTCTTCACTTGTTGGTCAAATCTCAAGTAAGTGTCCACTTTTGGTGAATGACCATAATAGCTGCTGGAAACTAGGACAGGAAGTAAAAGGATGTGCGCTGTACATTCAAGGAGGTCCCCCAGCTCATTGTGAGGGACTAAACATGACCAGGTTCTCCAGGGTAGGCTGTTCCCTCTGCGAGGTGGAAATCCTCCGAAAACACATGGTTTGGAGCCATGGACTCTTAAACTCCCACCTACACCTGTGTGTGCTTCCTTCCCTGAAATCAAGTCCCCACCCTTGCTCTTGCAAGCTGGGCTGCCTGTTCCCACCAAGGCCTACGATTCAAAGGGACCACGCTGGCTTTCCTTCAAATTCCCATGGCGTGGCGTGCCAGGATGCCCCCATGTTAAGCATTAATGCAAAATGCATTATCGCTTAGCCCTGAGAGTTCTGGACGTGCTGGTGCCAATGATTTGAATCCGGACACTGGTGCCGCTGCACTTCCTGGGCTACTAACACTTTTAAGACATCAATAATGCTTCCTTTATGCTTATCGAATGTTTTTTCAGCTCGCCCTCTTCCATTATCAAAAGGGACTGCCAGGTTTCCTGACATGGTTGGGACCATTTTCTGGTTTCACAGAGTTTTGTGACTGGAAGGGAATTTGAGAGGTCATCTGGCCTGCCTGGATGTAGGGACAGCCTGAAATCTGAAGAAAAAAATGTCTTGTCTGTACTCTCTCTCAAAGGAGAGATTTATATTCAAGCCACTCTTCAAGGTTTTCACTGTTGGGACTTCTTTATTTTAAATACCCCATGTGTTATCAATGGAGACTACCCCACTTCCTCTTAGTGGGTTTTCTGTTACACAGTTTATGCCACATTTTTCTGTCTAGGATTCTGTTATAAATATGTCACACTCTACGTGTATACCGGTATTTTTTAATATAGCATTAAAATACACTTGCAACGATTACCTCTTTTTCTCTTTGTAAGTATAGCTCCCCTGTCATCTTGGACTGGGAAGTTGGGTCTTATAAATGCCCTGGTCACTTGCCATATATGCAGGCCTTCTGCTTTATGTGTTCACTTCTACATTACTGTTATCATGAGAGTCCTTCGAGCTCTAATATTTCCTTAGATTAGAAACCTTATAGAGATCGGTTGTACTCCAAGCACCCTTCCCAGAGGTATATAAAAGAAACATCGATAAATAACTTTTTGATGATGGTGGGTGATCGTAGTACTTCTCTCTCTCTCTCTCTCTCTCTCTCTCTCTCTCTCTCTCTCTCTCTCTCTCTCTCTCTCTCTCTCTCTCTCTCTCTCTCTCTCTCTCTCTCTCTCTCTCTCTCTCTCTCTCTCTCTCTCTCTCTCTTTTTTTCCCATGGAGAGTATATGATGTAAATATGACTCTGACACTTAAAGCAAGCAAGGCTGTTAGGTCAGTCACTCAGTGATCTCCAGGCATATTTCCAAAAAGAGCTGCCTTACTGAGTGTCACAAAGAATATTCATGTATGCTTTCTTGGATCATAGCAGGACCTTTTATAAGCATCAGCTTTAATCCCTCCTGGTAAACTGTCCATACTGAGAAACGAGATCAACCGTGTGTCCCAGGCAATAGGATAACTTTTTCCTTTTTCTGATTTGGGGAAGACCATCGAGTTGACTAGCTCCTCCTGCTCCTACCCAACTGTTAATTGTAACCTGACAAGAAAGAAAATGCTCAATCATTACACTGTAACTCTGACTGACGTAGACAATACTAATCTGTATTTAGGGAAAATTATTCCACGGGTTTAATGAGCTTTGTCTCTGAGACACAACGCTATGAGCAAGGTCCCCACTGGAAATAGGAAAATAAGCCACCTCAGTCTTAGAACATGTAGCCCATTTTTTTGAAATGATGGTTTACAAACCACCCAAAACTTTCCACCTTGAATACAAAGTTGGCAAGTCCAAAACATCAGCTTCCTTTTTCTTCTTTTCTGTTTTCTATTTTGAAGCTCTCATTTCTCAGTGTTTATTATTGTTTCACCTGCCGTGAAATGGGCAACGTGAGCACTTTGATAAATGGCCTGAAGGATGATCTAGTTTCTCTCCAGCCTCTTTCTTTAAGACTCTCAGGATTTTTTTTTTTTTCTGTGAAATACAATTTGGTCAACTTCTCTACCAAAGCACAGAGCAGAAGAAAGCAAGTTTGATGAGAGGAATATTGCCTGTTATTTAAGGTCCCTAAGGTTTAAGGGGAAACAAATTACTAAAGGGGTTTCATGATACATATATACACACAAAATAACTCCTTTAGTGAAGGCAGGAAAGGTTAAATAACATGCTGAAGACCATTTAGTGAACGGGAACTCGGTACCTGTGTGGCATGGCCCTTCTTACCATCTACGTTAATACTTGTCTCGCCAGGTGGGTGTAACAGTGCCATATATTTCAGCTGTGACCTAGGAGAAGATCAGAAGGTGTCAGGACAAGGGCAGTTTCAAAATCACAAAATATTGGAACTGCTTTTGTAATGTTTCTCAGTGATGCTAGTACTCGCATGCAGGATGCATCTTCATACTAAACATTTCAGAGCACCAGCCTGTATGCACCACAGTGTCTCTCTTCGGACACTGTATCCCTGTGCTCCAGCTATGTCCTGCCCATCTGTGAGAGGCAGTGCTTCTCACTTGTGCCACAGGGTTAGTGATGAAAAAAGACAACTGATCTCATATGCCAGCACTTTTTTCTTGCTCGCCATAAGATAACGTTTCATTCTCTCTGGGCTGACTTCTGTTAGGATGGCATTATACTCATTCAGACATGCAAGTTGTCATGTTCAAACTCCTGCCATAGATTTGTACTTGGAAAGAGGAAAGATATGAACAATGTCAAAGATGTTCAAAGAGTGTAATGTCTAGAATCTATCGTACAATGATACCTTCTATTTGAGCCTGAAAACATTGGATTATGACGGAGGTATAAATAAATGGAAAGACAATGCTTACGACGGACACGTAATTTAGGATGTCAGGGCGGGATGGTGGCAGGTTGAGAGTGAAATGCTAGTGGGACATCCAGGTGGGATCTGTGATGTGGACTGCAAAATGTAGAACCAAAGCTTCGGGGAGAGACGCAAAGTCTGCAGATGCACCGAGAGATGAGTCATGATAAGTTAACAAAGAGGAAGGAAGAGGCCTGGAGACCCGGCTGTATAAAATAAAAGCTATTCAAAGGACTGTGAAAGGACGATGAGGAGGTCAGGTCAAGGGAAGGAAGGAGCCCTCAGTAGTATAGGAGAACAAGTTGGGAAAAATTCAGTAGCACAGAGGAAGTGGAAGTAGGCAAAGTCTGGTAAGCAGAGGAGAATAAAGCTTGATGGGGAGTCACCTGATCTGTTATTTAAGGGATCACGAGTGATCTTTAAAAGATAAAAATCAGTGTTTAGTCACACGCTGCTGACTGACACTGGGTGGCAGTAGTGACATCACCTGGATTGGCACGCCCGTGCTAAAATTCTGTGTTAACTGGTGATTTTTCTAAACTTATTTCATCTGGATGGTAACACGTTGAGGTAAAGACTATATATCCCCCATCTCACAGATAAGGGCTGGGAGGCTTCTCTTTCAAGATAGGCGCCATTGTTATCTGTTTACAGATGAGGAAACTGAGTTACGGGTCTGAACAACTTGCCCAGTCCTGTACAGCACATCAATAGCTGCGTTGGCGTTTGGTCCCAGGCATTCTGGCCCGGGCATCTGTGCTCTACACCTACACCCTCCATGATGAGAACGTACGTGTGATGATGCAAGCTTTCTTTTAAGGTGTTCAGTGGAAGGAGAAATATCTTCTTCAAAGAAAATGAGCTCTGAATGTGGGTCAGAGTCTGGGAGATGCAAGAGGAAATGACAGTCACAGTGGCGAGAATCAGGGAAAGCAGAAGGGCATTTTGAAATTAGAGACAGCTGAACTTGGCATGAGATGGTCACACATGCACGTGCATTACTTCCTTGGCCCACTGCCTTCTTGGGCCACGAGCTAAGACCATGGTGCCAGGTACAACAGAGAGGGTCCGGTAGCCCAGAGGGAGGCTGGGGGAGCTGCCAGAATGCAGATTTCCCAGCAGTGCTGGGGACAGAGGGCAGATGGGAGGTGCCGAAGCATACAATGGCTGCGGTCTTTCCTTTATCCTGATGCTGCTTTTTTAATTTTTAAATTTTGGAGGAGGGAGAATCGGGAAACATGGATGTCAGAATCTGTGTATGAGTGATGCAAGCTGTCACCAATATTGGCATATTAGAACAATGACACACTCTCTAGGCTATTGAAGTTTTACTCAATAAAGAAATACCGTGAGTGGGGCCATATTTATATAAGAATGATGGCAATCAATGTGGTTAGGATTAAAGATGACTACGGAAAACTTCTGCAATGAAAAACACTGGTGAGCAAGTACGCAAATTATATTTTTGATACCTCTTTAATTCACAGGATTAACTAAAGAGCTTCTGCCAGTAAACAAAATGTGTTTTTGTTTCTACAGGTACTTTCAATTGCTGCACAAATCTTATATATTCACCACCCAGCCAGGTTAATTCAACACTTCTATATGCAACATTTCTGTTGAGGACAGCTGTCTTAATTAAATAAACTAATAATTTTGCAAGTCGAAGTACAAAAGCATAATTGTCTAATTTGCTAATTGTTCAAGTGTGTTGATTTGCATATTTGTTAGCTGCATCCTAAGCAAATAGTTTGTATATGTGTATCCTACCGTTCAAATAATGAAGCCACTCTCAGGTGTAGCATTTCCTAAAGTGTGTTAATGGATGCTGCGTAAAAAGGACTCTAGTTAAATAAGATTGAAAAATGCAAGGTAAAGAAATTAAAGAGTTTTGTTTCTGCAGGAGGTCCGGGATCCTGCAATGGGATAATATGCATCTTAACTATCAGATACAGTACACTCTACTTCCCGAACTATATGTGCCCTCACCCCCGCCCCCCAATTTATAGGGAAAACATCTCAGGGCACTAATACATAGAGGCACGCATTTGGGAAAAGGCTGTTTAGAGCTGTCTTAACAATAAGTTGGTCTCAGGCTATTTTCTCACTAGTTACTCCATTCTGCAATCAACACAGAGGAAAAATTAAAGAGGCACATTTCTGTTTTCTGTCTTTCTCTCTGTGTCTCTCTCTCTCTTTCTCTCTCTCTCTCTCTCTCTCTCTCACACACACACACACACACACACACCCAATAATGATTTTTATAGCAGCTTACAGTAAACATGCAAACCTCTTTTTCCCCTCTTTTATTATAGGCATATTGACAGGCTTGCTACCCTTCAAAAACTATGCCGTAACCCTAACTGCTTGCACTTTGGCTGGCTGTACTGAAAGCTCACATGCATTGAACATCTCTACTCCACAAGAAGGTAAAGTAATTTCAAAGGTCTTGACTTCCACATTTCAGTCATGAATAATAAAATAGGAGAAGAGCTAAATGCTGCAAGGCCATTTGCTGGGAAACCCCAACCTAATTTGATGACAAAGTGCATTGCCAGGCCATAATTGCTCCATTTTTTGGGGGGGTGCGAAAATGAATCAAACTCCATACCCTTTAATGACATGCATCTTTAATAGCTGTAATGCAGATTAATGGGCTTTTTAATTGCTGTTACATTGTTCATGCAAGAGCCTTGTCATTAATATGAAGCATCTGAAAGATTAATGAAAGCTTCCTCATTTTACTAGGGCTCAGAAGTAAATCTAGAGACAGTCTGACTAAAAAGAATTGATTGTATGGCTCAGTATGAAATTGAGAATCAAACGGTTGATTTCCATGGTCTCTTTTAACTGCTAAACACCAGCACAGCCAACAATTATTTCAGTGTGATGGGACCTCCAAATACCGATTGAGGCATTATTAATCCCGGCTTGGTTCCTTCCGACTTAAGTTTCACTTTTGTTGTACTTAGAACTTACACACTGTTGGCCTAAGTTAATGTTTCAGAAAGCATATGGTGGGAAGGCAGCGAGAAAGAGAAAACGTTTTAGCACTCCGAAGCGAAAGCTGTGCTCAAGCATCACTTCAAGAAATAACAGCTCTCCAAACATTTGAAGCATTGCTACTTCCTGTTTCTCTCTCCTGGATGAGAGGAATTGTGCGTTGCTTTTACTGTCTAATTGTAAAGTCATTTAGGAGATTTAAAAGCTTGATCTTTAGGGAACAAGAGTCAGTTTCTTCTCTCTGTCTCAGTATCCGCCCACCCCTCTTCCTCACTCTTCTTCTCCCTCCTCCCTCTTTTCAATCCTTTACCGTGTACCACTTGCACAGAAGATATGTCAGAGAAAGACAATGGCTCCTATGATGATACCAAGACAGAAGAAAGGAGTTTGTGCAGAAGCCTTTTTGTCACCCTTTAGTTTTTGTGCTTTGCACCTGACCTAACCAGACCTCCGTCACCCGGACGACACCGTCCGTGATCCACAGTCAGCGTTTTCTCAGTTGTCCTCTCTGTCTAGTCTACCGAGAAAGGTGTTCCCCAACGTGGCATTGCGTCTGCTGAGGCACGTGATCGTCACCCTTCACAAGGACTTCCGCTGGCTTCAGCATGGGACAGATCGTCCTCTATATCCTGTTATTCTTTCTACGTCCACTATGTCATCTGTGGGGGTGTGGTCTGGTCCCCTTCCAACCTCCCTCCCAGCTGTGCCCAGACACATTCCTGCTCCTCCAGATCACCGTTTCCTTTCCGTGACTTAAGGAATTCCCAAGTTCTAATTTTTCCTTAAATGTATTGCGGATTTACCAAACAATAGGTATGTTTGGGGTCAGTTTCTAAACGGTTTTAGTTCTTATGACTCCGATTTATTGACCATTACAGAAAATGAACAGACCCCTCTAAACAAAACAAAACAAAAGAAGAAAACGTACAATGTAGTCTGTACTTTGTGGCTGTTTTTATAGTTACATATAGGTTTTTCATGTCTATTATGAACCATTCTCAACAGCACTGCCCATCTTAGATCAAAAACTCTTCAATGGTAGGGACTCTGTGTGTTTAATTTACTTTAATCGGCACAGCCCCCCAAGTAGAGATTATGGACTAATGAGACCTTTCACGAAGTAACTCAAGCCAACAGTCAAGAGAAGTAGTGTAAATATTCCCCATCCATCACTGATGTAAATTCTCATAAATTCAGGACGGTTATTTAATACTGTTCCTAAAGCAATTACTGACAGGCTGCCCACGGATCAGGAACATTTCCATACATGGGATTTCAGATTTATTCCATGATTTATTGGTTTGGGTTTGAAAAGTTTGAATTAGAAAAGTAAACTAAAATTAGAGTCTATAAATCTTGTACTTCTTTTCCCCCACAGCTCCACAAGAGGTTCAGCCACCAGTTGCCAAATCCCTTCCCAATTCTTTGTTACTTTCCTGGAATCCACCCAAAAAAGCAAACGGTATTATAACTCAGTACTCCTTATATATGGATGAGGTGCTCGTCTATTCAGGCAGTGGTGAGAACTACACAGTCACAGGTAAGACTTCTTTGCGTATCAGTAGTTAGAGTCCATATTAGAATATATGTATAATATATGTGTGCATGACACATGTAATTATAAACTGGAATATATATGTGTGTGTGTGTGTGTGTGTGTATACATATATCTATATACATATATATATGCTATTCACATAAATATGAGCTGTAATTCTCTGAGAATGTAGTTTTAAAAGTTGGGTTACTCATTTTTGTGTCCACTAAAATTCCATGATTTTTTACGGTTAGGTTCCATGATTTTTGCACTTTTGGTGAAGCCCAAGCTGAAAAAATGGGGAAAGGGCTCCTGTGGCCCCCCACCCTCCTCCTTCGCCCCAGGCTGTCTCCCTGCGTGTTCCCTGCTGTGGATCCCATGCAAATGTTTTTACTAAGGAGCCTTTGCTCAGGTGCAGGGGGCCTCAGAAATATATCAACACACAGAGGGAACCCTACGGCCCGTCTCCTTCCACCTGATCACAGGAGCGAAGCTGGCACCCCGTGTGGTCTCCCGCCCCCTTGAGTCAGTGATGTCATTTTGAACTAACTCCACTGTCACACGTGTTAATACGTGACAGTCTGAGGATGTGGCGTAATCATACGACTCAAATTTGACTCCATATCATCTGAATTTTAGACCATTTGAGAAGAAGCATAGTATACATGCCTAGTCATGTGATAAGGTATAGTGATACTTAAGGACAATTAATTTGTTGAGAGCTTTGCAAGCCAAGAGACTTCCACTGTGTGTGTTTTGTGTTGGAATCGTGTTTATGTTTGTATAGTAATTATAGTGGTTATATATTTTACGGTATTTTATACACCATATGTGACTACCAGGTGAGACATCATTAATCTAATATTGATTGATGGAAAAACTGGGGGCTAGAGATATTAAATTCTCCATGAAAGGTCGCAATAAGTTAAAGTCAGAGGCAGGATTAATTATTTCTGTATTCACCCCTCCGCATTAATGCCGCGTGCTAAGGTTGGAACAGGGAATCAGCCAGACCTTGTCCCTCCCCTCTTTCTTGGTGCTCATGATTTCATGGGGACAGATACAGATGCAGGGAGGAGGTGTTTGTGGACAGGGCTATGGCATTCATCCATTGGCATTCTCAGGGTTGATATTTTCTGTTTCCTGTGTACTCTGAGAACCTTCAAAGGCCGAGAAATATTGCTTTTATATTCTATTCATTGTGGTCTGATAGACTTCTGTAATGCTAATTCTATGATATTATCATCATCCCCATTTGTAAAATGGGGAAATTGAGGCATAAAAGGTTAACTTCCTCAAGGTTCCATAGCCTGTGAATGGCAGACTTTGTTAACAACTCCAGCATTCTCGCTACAAGGACGAGAATGTGGTGTTCAGGAAGTCACTTAGCTTCTTCGAGACTTAGTTTCTGAATCTGTAAAATGGGAATAACTGTCATTTTCAAGATTTTAAAGAGACCTAATTCTTATAAATAAAACACCTAGTGTGTTCTTAGCATCACTTAGTATAAATAATAGTAATTATTATTTTCTGTAGAAAGCAGAGTTCATATGAGAGACTAAAAGATTAATCATGCCCTAACAAATATCTGAAGACATTGTTTTAACTAAAAAGTTATAGATCCCAGAAATTACCTGAGAAGAAATGAAAACATGGCATGGACTGAACTTTACACATGTATTAAATAATTGTGCACAAAGCATTTCTGTAGGGCTGACATGTATCCCTATGCATAATGGAATACTATGGCACAGCATAGAGAGTTCCTCTGAGAAGCCCTCTCTGACTCCCCAGGTCTGAGTTAGCTATGCCCTCCCACCCCCTCACCCCCTGTAGGCTCATCAGATGCCTTTATACCTCCCTGTTTTGGTTTGTGTTGTCTTCACTAAGGCCGCTTGTTTACTTTGTCGATTCTCCCTGCTAAACCCTAAGTGTCCCAAGGACACAGCCATGTGTATCTTATTCGTGACTGCATCTCCAGGACCTGTCACAGAGTGGGTGTAGAGTAAACAGTGATGAAGAAATGAATGAATGAAGTCAGATGGCTGCTGGGAACAAAGAAAGAAGCTAGTGAAGGGGAGCTGGTGGAGGGTAGGAGTAGGGTAGGAAAGAAAAAGCAATGCAGAAAAGAGAAAGAAAAGGGTAGAAGCTAGAGAAAAAGAGACTAAGATCTGTTCCTTATGTAGACCCGAGTTCTCACCAGAAGTGATATGGCCGATGGCAGAGTGCACTGTGTGGCCTGAATATTTCCAGCATATGCAGACTGTCTTATGAGGTGACATTGTGCACAGGCAGAAAAAGGGCAGTGTGGGGAGGAGAGTTCAGAATTCACCCTGACTTCCCGTACTACAACACATACAAAATGGTACTGAGTCTGTATTTTGTTTCATTGAATCATCAATGGACTCATGTGACTGTAGTATCTGCAATGAAAGATTGTAGGTAGTATATCCCTGATGGATTAGTACAATAGATGCCCCAAATATAATGTACGGAATGTTAACAGATACCTTCTCTAGATACAGTGGTAATAGGTTCTGCAGTCGTTTTCATTCTTTGGTAGATTTTTGAAAATTATGTCTCCTATATCACTCAACCTTTTTCTCTGTAGCCCTTTTGACTTCTCACAGGCATTTCTGTTTCTTGTTGCTCTCATCCACGAATGGCTAAAGACACAATACACATTGGAACTGCAATATTGGTCACTCAGGAGAGGAACTCAGCCAAAAACATTATGATGGGCTTTAGAGTTGTCTGTGATTGTTCTAATATTATAGCCAGTAAAACTGACTAAAAGAAGTCAAAAAAAAAGAAGTCAAAAAATTCTAGTCAGTAACTGTAAAAACAATTTCACTCTGGTTCTGTTTGGCACCAAAGTCCATGCTCTTAATCTTTACACATTCTTCTTCTTGAACACATACGATTTAATTTTTCCTCACAACTCTGAAAGGGAGGCAGGAGGCTGATTACACCACAGAGCACCTGTATTAATCTTGCAGCACTGCCATAACCGAGGACCACAGGCAGGATGGCTTAAACAACAGAAATGCCTTTCTCACAGTTCTGGAGACAAGAAGTCCAAGTTCAAGGTGTTGGCAGGTTGGGTTTCTCCTGAGGCCTCTCTCCTCGGCTTGCAGACAGCCGCCTTCGCGCTGTGTCCTCATATGGTCTTGCCTCTATGCACAAGCCCTGGTGTCTCTTCTTCTTATAAGGACACCAGTCCTATTGGATTCGACCCCTACCTTTGTGACCTCATCTAAACTTATCTCCTTAAAAGCCATTCCTCCAAATACAGTCACATTGGAGCTTAAAGCATCATTCCCCATGTAAATTTGGGGGAACGCAATTCAGTCTGTAACAGTACCTAAAGTGAGTGCTTTAAAAAAAAAAAAAAAAAAACTCTTGGCGTTGGCTGAATGCCATCTTTTCCAGTGATTCTCAAATGGCATGAGAATTGAATAAGATGGTTTTTAATATCCATTTCAACTCTAAGATTTTATACCTGAGACATGTACGAGATTCCGTTCATTTATGTCTTCAAAGTTTCCCTGGCCTCTAGGGAGACGACAGAATAGGCAAGGGGATCTGTCTGTTTGAATTCGGCCAGGAGAAAGCTGACGCAGGAACTGCTATAGCCACTGAGACAGGCCGTAGCTGCCACAGACAATTCACATCCGTGCCACATTTCATTGCAATGAAAGTGCTTTCCATCTCATGAACATACACTAATGCATTTGATCACTCGAACACCTCAAAAGTTTCTAATTTATCTCTATTTTAAATATGTTGTGATAAATATTATTGTGCATAAATCTTTGTTTGCTAGATTCCTTAAAGGGAGACAGCTATTCAGTGGTAGTGGACTTTTACCAAATATTTGATACACCTTTTTTGCATTATTTCCCAGAAAAGTTCATCAGCAATGAACGCTGTTTTCTTAAATGTTTGATACTTTTACCAGTGAAAATTTTTATTTGCATACTTAATCTTCTGCAAGATTATTAGCCAATTGTATTTTACTCTGGTTTATCTGATCACAGTCTTGATGAGCAAAAATTTAATGAGGTGAGGAATAATTCTGAAACTTCTTCAAGAGCTACCTTTCATATCCTGTTTTTCCTGGTTACGATCATTTTCACCATTTACTGTTCTTTACTTTCTACACTATCAAAAACTTTGGTGATGAGTTGTCTTAATGTACCCTCCTAAATATTCAAAATGTCAATGTTTTTTTCTTTCTTACCCCTACTCCATTTATCTGTAGCTTCCGTTTCAGTCTCTGCATAGAACCAACATTCTTCCATTATGTGTAGCAAATGGATCTTGCTTCTATGGTGGATATAGTAGGTAAAAGTAAATGCACTTCAATTCAGGAGCGACTTAGCATCTAGGTGGTTTGAATTTTTTTCTTCTTTCTCTTAAATATGAAGCACTAAAAGTCAAAGGCATTGCTGCACCTTGAGTTAGTACAAAATATATTTAAAAATGCATGCAGTTCAAATTTTTTGCCTTGCATAGGCCACCAGCTAGTAGTATGGTGGGTCAGTTGTGACACTGAAAAATGAATCCAGTTAGAGAGCCTCCCGAAGGCTGTTGATGTTTGCTATAATAAATAGCACACACTTTAAGTCAAACTTTTTCATTCTGTATTCAAAGGTAATGGATTTTTCGTAACCATAGTAACCTTGGTGTATTTCTGGATAAATACATGAGGTATATACATTCTAGTTTTATTTTTGAATATAAACTACCACATTATGTATTACTAATAATATGAAAAATAGGATGTAGGTTAGTATAATGACAGCTTAAACTAGTATGCATTTTTCTTCTGCAAAAAATAAATATTTATCAAAAGTATAGGTTCAATTAATTTTTCCCCCAGTTTGGTGGTATTCTGGTGGTGCCATTTATCTTTTTTTGCAAGATCTCCATTAATCTCTTATTTCTGTCCCATAACAGATTTTTAAGAATTTCAGAGTAAAAACAATTGTGCCTTAAAGCCTATGATTAAAAACATTATCGAAAGATTGAAGGACCTATATTGATATCACCCGCAGAGCTATTGTGGGCCACTTAAGATGTGTGTATACAGAATGTTCATAAATAGGTAGAAGAAAGAAACCTTTTGTCTGTTCAACATACTGGGATTGTTTTAAAGCTCAGGCTAGATAGCATTCTGATAGATGATGTCTATCCAAACTGTAGCCAACCAGATCATTCTCATTTAAATGAGCACCCTACCAGAAAGTGGCAATCTTTAAGAAGTTTGTGAGATGTTTCAGAGAGGCCTACAGAGTTTTTAGAAACAAGGAAACAAGATAGGGGCAATTGGGAAAGTCCACTATGGGAGGTTTATGTGAGTTGTGCTAACAAGTAAAGAAACAGTGGTGATCCTTCAGGACAGTTCTTTTTTTACTGCATAAATGGTTCTTGATTGACCCAACCTAAGACATCACTGCTTACAACTACTAGAACTCCCAAAATGAGAAAAGCCAGTAGGGACTCTCTTTAAAAAGAGGCATGCAAATCTGACACCAAACCATACCACGTGTATATTTTTAAGTGTGTCATGTAATCTTAGTAGTCTTATGATTGAATAAGTGGCTGCTTTCAGCACCACGGAGAGCACCATCCTTCTGCTGTTCTCTCAGGACCTGGGCTTCTGTCTCTCAAACTGAGGCTGTAGGACTTAGATAATGGCAGTGTGAGAAGTGTGTGTGTGTGTGTGTGTGTGTGTGTGTGTGTGAGAGAGAGAGAGAGAGAGAGAGAGAGAGAGAGAGAGAGAGAGAGAGAGGCGCAGATGAATTTTTGGTAAAATAGGATAGGCAACAAGTATTTATATCTTTAAACAACTCAAAGTGCTACAACTTGTTTTTGTCTTATTTGCCAAGGTCAAACAGAATCACATATAAACAGCAAAATAGAAATGGTCATCTTGAACCTTCCAAACACTTAAGTCTTACGATGAGAAATGTATTGTAAAAGAAACTGTTAGCTTATGGCACAATAAAACAAACAAACAAATAACCTCCCCACAAAACAACAACGACAACAACAACAGCAAAACATTTAAAGGTTAGGAACTTCTAACCAAGCATTATAAGGAACCTTATCAACACTCTACAAATGTGAGCTATATTATGCATATATTCATTCATACTAATGATTTGTACAAGATCCTTCCTTTCTTAGCAAAATAAAACTTCACTTTAACCTTGATATTTTCTATAATTTTGCCTTTCCGAAAACCACAATGCAGTGCATCTGAGTCACTCCTCTTACACAAAGTAAAATTACTGAGAGGAATACTGTTAATGTGCCAGTATTCTCATCTGAAAGGCCGCTTATTAACAAGATAGAATATGTGAGGATTTTCACGTAAGGCAGTGATCTCAGCGGTGAGTCATTGTGCCTCCCTATTTTGAACTAAGTCATACTTGAGCTCTTTTCATGTCATTGAGATCGAGCATTACGTTACACAAAGTCTAGGAAACCTTAAGACTACAAGGGGGAAAAGCCTAAGCTATGAAAAGAAGCTAGAGCCTTCAGAGGCCAAGTTACCATGCTACTAACTTGTGACCAGACTCCAGAAGCGTGGCTCAGGGTTCAGCTCCAACTAGAGCCTTGGCTTTGTGAACAGTGGCTGCCTTATTCTGAAGAACCATGGTGAATCTTCACAAACGGAACACGTGCATGGAACCAGCACCCAAATCAAGGTCTTTATCAGAACACCCATGTGTGCTCTCCCATCATGTCTTGACTTTGGTGACTGCTTCCCTGACTGTTGACAGCACAGATTCGTTTTGCTTTTCTTGTACTTAACATGAATGGAATCAAATAGCATGTTCTCTTTCACCTCTGACTTCTTTTGGGGAATGGAGGAGAGGAGGGAGAGGGAATCAGTGGACCAGTCATTGTATTCCTGAACCTGTGTCCGAACCCTGGGACTTCCAGGCAGTTGCTATGACAGTGTCTGTTTTATGTTCCCACCTTCAAGAAAGCCGTCGGGATAGTTGTAAAGTGAAACATCACCCTCTTTCTTCAAGTCCAAATCTCTAACTCCAAAAATGTAATTATAGGAAGGCTTCATCTATGAAATTAGAACATAACATGTGAAATCACCTGTACATCAGTAAAAAAAAAATTCTAAGTGTCCAATAATGGAATATTGTAGAGCCATAGAGCTTATGATGCTGTTGAAGAATATTTAATGATGTGGAAAGATGTTAAAAACAAGTAGTTTAGCAGACAACATGTGTCTACTTTAGTAAAATATATGTATTTATTCATGTGTGCATATACAGGAATGGGTTTGATACATATATGGATATACAAAAGTCTCAATAGTGACTATCTCCCTGTAGTGTCATTCTAGCGTTTCACTCTCTTTTCTGTAAGGAGGTCTTTATGCTTTTCAAATTATCTATAGTTTGGATATTAGCGAGCAGAATTTCTATAGTATTTTCTCAATTTTTGTATCGATGGTCACATTGGTACAAAGCATGGGTATTTTAGGAATCTGATTGCATTTGCCTTTGAATACTTATCTTTTTAGTTCTCTCTAGTTTTTACCTTGATTTTAATCAGGTTTGGCCACCTTACTCCTTTCCTTCTAACCACGATCAAGTGTGGTCTTCTCCATACCTGCGGCACTATCTACTGCCATCAAAACAGGACACATATTTGATGGTGTAACTCGATTCCCACGTCATCCTTTGAGTCATAGAATCTTGTCTATTATTTTCTTACAAAATTGTCACTTGAATTTGTTCTTTCACTATTGACTTTTTCAAAGGGGATAAATCTTGATTTGAAACAAGAATGTAAGTGAATCGAGTACAGTTACCAAGTCACTATTTATTGTCATAATCTCTGTAGTATGCACCCTAGGAATCAGGACCTAATCAGCATCTAACAAACGCCTACTGAATTGAGTTGAAATGAATTGAATTAAATTGAAGAGACACCGAAAATCAATTAATATTGTAAAGTAAGTGACAGCAAATACCAGTGCATAATTCAGAAGTCATTGATATGCTGAAGGTGGTAAACCATATTAATGAGCTAGGGTGTTCCTGCAGCTTAGAATTTTTTATTTAATTATTCAATATGTCGCAGTTTTGTTGTGGTTAAATTACTTGTATTAGCTTGCTAGGACTGCCGTTAACCAAGTGTCCCAAACTGGGTGGGTTAAACAACAGAAATGTACTGTCTCCCAGCTTAGGGGCCAGAAGTCCTAGAACAGTGTGTCAGCAGGTTGCTTCCTTCTGAGGCCTCTGAGGGAGAAGGTGTTCCATGCCTCTCCCGTAGGTGCCAGAGGTTTGCTGGCCATCTTCTCTGTCCCTTGACTTGCAGGCGCATTGTCCCCATATCTGCCTTCCTCTTTACCTAGGGCTCACCTTGTCTGCTGCCCAATCCAAATTTCCCCTTTTTCTAAGAACACACACGTCATATTGGATTAAGTCTCACCCTAACGACATTATCTTAACTAGTTGCGACTGCAAGGTCTCATTTCCAAATAAGGTCACATTCTGAGGTCCTGAGGGCTAGGGTTTCAACACAGGAGTTTTGTGGGAACACAGTGCAATCTTCCCCTCTTGACGCTGTGATTATTAGCATTCTACAACTTCCCTCAAGTGCCTAAACATGTTAGAGAAGATAAGGCATCTACGCAAAATCAGGTAAAACCGGAGACATTCTGTGGCAATAATAAAAATTATTTAGAAAACCGCTTCTATCTGGAATGGTTCCTTCATTCAGAAAGTGTGATTGGGTGTCGGCAGTGTGGGCACTCAGTACTTTTCTCAGTGCTGTAGACCCCGTGGGGAACCAAAAGTGCGACAGGCCAGCCCACCTGGAGCTCATGTGCCAGTGGCAGATGGTTAGAGAAGGCCTCTTGATACATTTCTTCTGTCTTCCTGAAACAGATGAATGATTCCCCCAGTTCTTTAAATGACTGGACCATTCTCCTCCTGGAGTGCTCAAATCCTGTAAAACCTTCTCTATGTTAATTAAGATCACCCCAGGTAATGTAAGCACACACAGGTTTCCCGGGGTAGACGTGTGCTTTATTTCCTACCAACCCTGTGTAGGTGAAGACTTTGGTTAGCACAGCTTCCTTTCTGTAGACAGTCACTCAGGGATGCAGGCTCTGCCATGGTTAGCGCATGGATCCTAAGGTTGCTCCAGAGTTACCTCTGTTGCACTAGACAGGTGAGGAAGGAACATGAAGGATAATAAGTTTGAGCTGTTTGTGGGCTGAGTCTAGGAGTGACATACATCACCTCTTCCCACATTTTGCCGTCTATAACTCAGTCTCATGGCCGCACCTAACTGTCAGGGATTCCGTAGGCTGACTAAAACAATACCCATTTACTAGCTCACGGTTCTATAAATCAGAAGTTCGGGTGGGCTTGGCTGGCTGCCTAATTAGGGTCTCACAAGGCCACAATCAAGGAGTTGGGCAGTTGGGGGTCTCCTTGAGAGGTTGTGGGAAAGAATTTGCTTCCAGGCTCATTCTGGTTGCTGGCAGACTTCAATTCCTTGTAGCGAGAGGACTGGAATCCCTATTTTCTTGCTGGCTGTCAGCCAGGGGCTGGTTTCAACTTCTAGAAGGCAGTCTCAAGTCTTTGCATGTGGCTCCGTCCATCTCAGTAATGCACAACTTCTCCCGCATCAAATCCCCTTTGTGCTTTGAATCTCTCTGACTACTACCATCTGCAGAAGCTGCTTTGAAAGGGCTCATAATTAGATTGGGCACATGCCAGGATCATCTCTATTTTTCCACGCAAGTAAGGGCAGACAATCATGGGAGTGTTATTTCATCATCTTCACAGGTTCCACCCACACTCAAAAGGGAGGAATTTGTACAAGGGTCAGAGTTACAGGGAGTCATTCTCAGAAAGCTACCTCCCATGGCGTTCGGAGGCAGATTCGCCCAGCTGTGACTTTGCTCAGCCTTGGTTTCCTGGTACAATGGAAATAACAGTATCTATTTCAGAGACATAGTGTGGAAATTAAATGTGCTAATGCATGTGAAAATGGTTAGCGTCATGCCCACAACTCTTTGTGAAGATGGTAAATGATCTACACACACCCATTTTCAGTTGTGGAAATAACACCGTGATTGTTACATCACGGTAAAGATTCTTAATGAAAAGAATCTCCTTCAAACACGTCTCTGAACTACATATTCAGTTTAATTCAAGACGTATTTGTTTCGCTGCTACTATGCATAAGTCACCACATCAGAGGTTGGGAGTTACATATATAATTAAGATACTTCCATCTTTCCTCAGATCATTCCCACTTTGATTGCTTAGCTAGAAATAGATACAACTGAATAGACTGCTGTCCAGTTTATAGTAATTTCTGTAACAGGTGTGAGGACGAAGAGGTAATCAATCGGAAAGTGAAAGTGTCACCGAGGAAGGGGAGTTTTGCAGGCTTTGGAGTTTTGCAGGCTTTGGAGTTTCAGAAGTGAAAAACCAGGCAGGTCTAAGGACCAGGGTGGGGTAGCCAGGGGCACAGAGCCGTAAACGTGCATCTCATGAAGATGAAATAGCACACAGTTCATGCAATATTACTGAGCACCTGGGGCCGTGGTCAGGAGAAGTGAGAGGCAAGGCGGGAGTCAAATTATCACAGGTTCTGGAGGCACCTTCAGACGTTTGAACTTTGTTCTGAAGCAGTGGAGAACCATGGAAGGAGTTTTAGAATTGAAGTAGCATGAACTCATCAGTGTATTCAAAAATAAATACTTGAAATATGACATTACTCCAAAATAGTCACAGCTGAACTTATACAGCTATTCTCTCCATTCAGGAGGTGAAAGGACAAGCAGGTTAGAACTTTAAATGCAAGAAGCTATTAGGTTGGTGCAAAAGTAATAGTGGTTTAAAAGGTGAAAAATAATTGCAAACACCGCAGTTACTTTTGCACCAACCTAATAATTGGAGTCAACGATACTGATGGCAAAGGGATGGGGAAAAGATGAGAGAAAAGCATTATTTTTATTTGCTAACAGCTCCGTTGTAGTCTACTTCTGTGCATTAGTCAGTGTAAAATAAAATCTTCTTATTTTAAATACTTTTAAATGGTGTTGAAATATTTTCTGACGACACAGTCTGCAGATTTCCATTCACCTTGTTGCAGGCCCTAAGCCTAAATCTGTATTTTTGTGGAACCTGAATCATGGAGTAAAGCCTGGTGACATCCTTATAAAACCACATTTAGGTAAGCTTTGTCTTTCTATCCAACTGAGAAAATTCAGCAAACCTCTAGGAGAATACCACTATTGACAGACCCTGCATTCTCAGATTACTAGGCTGTACTTTCTCGAAAAATAAAGGCAGAGAGGGATTAAAATCTCTAAAGTTGTTAATTATGTAATGGAGTACGCTGTATACAGACATCAGATATATTCAGGGAATTTAGTTGTATTGAACATATTAGGTTGGTACTGAAGTAATTGTGGTTTTTGCAATTATTTTTAGCCTTTTAAACCACAGTTACCTTGACACCAACCTAATATAAGGAAAAACAAAACAGGCAGAGATAAAATTCAAAGTACTCTTTCCTCATCTTACTCTTGTCAATATTTTTCATTGTTTTTAGTGAGTCTGTATGAATCTGAATCCTTCATTTCTCTAAATGTTAAAATTTCCATGACATTTTTTATAAATTATTTTCAAAATAGTACCTCTGTATCATAGATAAATAAAACTAATAATTTTAGAAAAAAGTAATGACCAGGAAAGCTTAGCTTACTTCTTTTAGTAAAGGCTTGATTCAGAGAAGAATCTGGAAAGAATTTTTTTTTTTTTTTTTTTTTAGTTTCATTCACCTAAGTTCTTGCTGGGGTCTCAAAAGCCTTTGAGAATAGATTTGATTTGATCCATGGCAAAAGTTTGAATGGTTCAGAGGCAGTGGTTATTATTCATTCTTGGTTTTACAAAGTAAATGCATTCATCAGTCCTGAGTCTTTCAGGTGCAAGAGATAAAAATCCAACTATTTCATCTTTGTTTCTTTCTGGAATGTGATCCATGCTTTGTTGTAACGTGGGGGCTTTCTCCATGGACTAGACAACGTGCTCGGTAGCAGCTCCAGGTTGAAAACTACCAAGGAAAGATGCTTATTGGTTCATTTTGGATCGTATGTGCAACTTTGGTTGTACTCCAAAGAAGCAGGATCTGGGTACTAGAAGAAGAGGTAGGAAGAAGAATGCAGCCCCTGAGAAAATCATTATGAGCTGAAGTATAACCCAATGGAGCTCACTTGTTAAATGTATGAATATTAGAATCTTACTGCCAATATAGCCTCAACCTTATAGGTACATGTAAGTATGAATGCCACTTAGGAATACATATGACCTTGGAAGCCATCCAACTCTCTTCTTCCTTTTGAGAATTTCCCTGAAATTTTATCTATATTCTTAAAACTGAATCTATGTTATTGATTTAATTTCTCCCGCTTTTGAAACCCTCAGTTCTGTCAGTGCATGGCTTCCCTTCCAGAATAAGACGTGACTTTTTAGAATATTTTTGTGTTGAAGGAGGACCTCTCACTTCTTGGCCTCGATATGTCCTCTCATAGCCCTCCCATACTATTAGCAGTGCATTGTTACACCTAGGGCGTCCATTTGTAGCTAAGGTCAGTCCTCATCCATTTGTGTTGGTTCAACATATATATATTTGAAAATGTCACCTACTACTTTCTGAGCACTAAAAGAATTGCTGAAGATAGAGTGGTGAACTTCATGAAACCTGTAAGTTCTGCGTTATGTAAATTATCTTTGGTTTAAGTCAGCTAGTTTAAATCTAGTGGTTATTTAGCATGAATAAATATAACCAAAACACAGTAATAAATAGAATCCCAAGCATGTTGTAGATCTTGACATTTTATTGTGTTTGAGATTGTTCAAAAGTTACTGATATTTCTGGCCACACACACCCACACACGTTATAATATAATGATAGTATAATATAATATATACAATATAGTAAAGTATGGTATGGTATAGCTCGTTGTAATATAATGCCTTACTAATATCAATAGAAGATGAGGTAAATGAGTTATAGATAATAACTAATATTATTACACTGGAATAATATGTGGACACTGGAATACCATGTGGTCATTTAATAGAACAAGCAGATCTTTGCCAATAGGGTAGCATCTGTACAGTACGTATGAAGTACTAGTGAAGAAAAGTATATGCCATGTTCTACTAATATTTTATATTTGGTTATGTATTTAGAGTAACTCTGGAGGTGCACATAAATCTGTAGTGATTGCTAAACTGGAAGGGAGCTGGATAATTGGGAAATAAGGGTAAAGGGAGACTTAATTTTCAAGTAAGCATTTTAGTGTCTTTTAGATGTTGTACTATTTATTCATATTAATGTATTACCCATTCAAAATTAAGTACAATTTAAAAATAAAATTATTACAAATTGGTAAATTGTAAACTAAAGAAAATTTGAGAAAAAATGTAAAGAAAAATCACCCACAGTTTCACCCACCAGAAAAAATCACTAATTATATTTTGGCTTATGCATTTACTATCTTCTGATCTTTTTCTGTCAATGCACAGATATGCACACATAATTTGAGTCAGACTGCTTTACAGTCTTTACCACTTTATTATAGCAATCATGTTACCAAGTTGCCAAATTATTTTCTAAATCATGCTTTAAATGTCTGCACGATATTTAAAATACTTCACAATATATTTAAGCAAATCGTTTCAATATTTGGATTATTTCTAATTTTTCTGTATTATAAACAAAACTGCAATTTTAACACCCTCTTATGTAACATTTCATGTGTGTGAGTGTGTGTGTGTGTGTGTGTGCATTTTTTATTCCTTAAAATTGATTCCCCAAATGTTTTTGTGCTATTTGAAGTAATCTTCCTATTTTATAAATATTTTTAACATACATTAAGGATACTTCTATTTGTATTGAACCTATATTATAGTTATTTTCCTATTTTTGTCATTTTTTTGTTTACTTTGTTTATAATGGCTTTTAATTAAGTAAATTTTGCTTCAACTTTTAGTCAAATCTATCTACAATACTTTCCTTCATAGTTTTTTCCTTAGATAGAAAAAACTTATATTTTCCTCACCCCCAAGAACAGATAAATATTTCCTGATGTTTTTCTTGGTAATTTATACTTTCAAAATATTTTCACATGTACCAACTCCTATGGGCCTCTAAATTATCCAATGGTGTATAAAGGTTAAACAGTTTTATTCACATTTGATAGATGAGGAAATAGAGATTCTGAAAACTTAATTGATTTGCCTGGAATCATAAAGCTAGTTAATTGTATAGCTAACGCCGGAATTTTGGTACTTGGATCGTTTTCTGACTCCCAAATCACAAATCTCGACTAGATGAGTTTAAAGTAAAAGAATGATGGGAAATTCCATTACGTTAGTGTAATATATCAGTGGTGTCAAAATATTAATACAACATTTATCCATCACTTTGTGTATTCTTAAAGACAACACGTCAATTAAAATGTCTTACTCAAATGTTAGCTTTCGTTTTTTTTCTTAAGTTTAAAGCAAGCCTGCTGATTTTAAATGGGAACTGTCTCATATTGTGCACTCAAGAATTGAGGAGATGGAGTAGAAAGTTGTAGGTCTGCAGAGTGGTATTGACAGTAGAGGAGCCATTTCTTCCAAGTCAGTAATGAGAAGTGTGCACTGTGAACTGGGATTTTTATGACTTCCTGCTTCGTGACTTCATATCTTCCTTGTTTCAGTTAACTATGGACGTGAAAAAATAATATGTTCTTTTCATCCATTCACACAAATAGTAGTTTGCTAGAGCTGCCTTGAAAATAACAGGGTGGCTTAAATAACAGGAATTTATTTTCTCACAGTTCTGGAGGCTAGAAGTCCAAGATCAAGGTGTCAGCAAGTTTGGTTTCTCCTGAGGCCCCGCTCCTTGGCTTGCAGATGGTCACCTTCTGGCTATGTCCTCACATGTCCTCCCTCTCTGAACGTACCTCCCTGGTGTCTTTGTGTGTCCAACTTTCCTCTTATAAGGACACTGGCTTTTGTCCTTATTAGGACAAAGTGGATTAGGGCCCACACTAAAAGGCGTCATTTTAACTTTTTTTTTTTTTTTTTTTATTCAGATGAGATTTACATTAAATTTTTTTCAATTACAGTTGACATACAATATTAGTTTCAGGTGTACAACATAGTGATTAGGTATTTATATAACTTACAAAGTGATTACCCAGATAAATAGTACCAACCTGACACCAGACATAGTTATTACAATATTATTGATTATATTCCAAAAACACTAATTCAGAAAGACATTTGCATCCATGTTTTCATTGCAGCGTTATGTACAATAGCCAAGATACGGAAGCATCTTAAGTGTCCATCAATAAATGAATGGATAAAGAAGTGGTACATGTATACAATGGAACATTACTCAGCCATAAAAAGGATGACATCTTGCCATTTGCAAGGAAAATGGAACTAGAGGGTATTATGTTGAATGAAATAAGTCCGAGAAAGACAAATACCACATGATTTCACTTGTATGTGGAATCTCAAAAAACAAAATGAATGAACAAACAAAACAGAAACAAACTCGTAAGGAGAACAGTTTGATGATTGCCAGATGGCAGAGGGGGTTCGGGGATTGGTGAAGGGGGTCAGGGATTAACAGGTACAAACTGTTAGTTTCAAAATAGTCATGGGCTTCATTTGAACCTAATGACCTATGTAAAAACCCTACCTCTAAATATAGTCACATTCTGAGTTACTGGGGATTAGTTGGGGGTTAGTGGTTCAACATACTAATTTTGTAGGGATACACCTGAGCCCGTAACAGTATGTGTTGTTTGCAGTGATTGTACACAACTGTGCACGAAGGTAGTGAAAATTTAACAAATGCGTATTTGTTGTTTCTTTAGTGGATAATGCCTAGGAATATTTGAACGCATTATTTCAAGAATGCTGATTTGTGGTTCTTTGATTTGTTAACTTACTCATCCATCCATCCATCCATCCATCCATCCATCCATCCATCCATCCATTATTGCTGCATATTCTGAGGCTGGGACAATATAGTTGTGTTTGAATAAGGACTAACCTGCTGTCACAGACATTTGTGGTTTTCAGTTTCCCTCCCTGCACTCCCATCTCCCATATTATTTATCATATTTTATATAATTATTGGTTGACTTTGTTGTATTTCTCACTAGATTGTGAGTGATTTGAGGGTAAGAACTGTATCTTTCATATTCTATCCTGAAGACGTGGGAGGGATATAGTGGAAGAACAATAGATTGTTTTCAAAATGAAGGAATCGATTTTATCATTCATGGGAAAACTAAATATATTACGTGGAAAATTTCCCAGAATGCCTGACTGGTATTCAGAGGGAAGTTCAGAGACAGAGTAATTTGTTTGAGACTGACAGCCAGACCTAAGTTGATTGGTAACAGAGAAGTGATATGTGTCCCAATCCTTGACATTCCTCCGTAAATATCTCCTCATTTCTCTATATTGCACAGCTACACTGACTATTGCAAACCTCAGAATCTGTGAGAGATGCCATCCCCTGGCTACAAATATAACTCATTTGATTATATCAAAGTACGTAAAAAATCCATCAATTATTTTGAACATTCATAGTAGTGATATAATTAAATTCTGTGAAATCACAACCAAAAAAATATTGGTGCATATTGAAACAAAAGAGTTGGTTTACTGTTCATGGGAAACTTCAAATGAGTGGTAGTGAATGACTTAAGACTTAGACAGAACATCCTGTTTGTTGGTTAAAATCCTAACCCCACATTCACTA
Organism: Rhinolophus ferrumequinum; assembly: GCF_004115265.2. Lineage (NCBI taxonomy): Eukaryota > Metazoa > Chordata > Mammalia > Chiroptera > Rhinolophidae > Rhinolophus > Rhinolophus ferrumequinum. Next base: position 8,088,888 of record NC_046310.1, on the reverse strand, counting down.
TACTTCTCAGTTACATTCAAACTTAGAATAGTAGAAAAAGAGTTTGAGTCAAAAGAAGAAAAAATTCCAATAGAGTTTAGTGAAGTTGTTCTCTTTTATCTCGACTTTTTAAGGCAATTTTGCAAAGATGATATTCTTGTATTTCCCTATTTTTTCCACCTTGTTGTGGGGATATATACAAGTCCAGCAACTCCCAGGGAAATACTACCGAGTATTTGAATATCTATTTCATGTGGGGAGATTAGAAAGTCACTTTTTGCAACTCATGTAGCTCTGTTATGCAAAAATCAACAAGACACAGGTCATAAATTCTGTTAGGTTGGAACTTTGAGTGTCAAAAAGACTATATAGATAATTTTAAGGGATTTGCCCTCAGCTGCATCACTGCTATAAAGTTAAACTTGGTTTTAAAATATAAATCAAATAAATGTTTTCCATAAAGCTACATACCTTTCTTATAAAGTGAACTCCCACAGACTTTTGCATGGGCATTTCTAAAATTCAGCATCTATGCAATTCCTGAAAATGTGAGCATTTTTTTGGCGAATAGTAAAATATTAATGCTAATGCATTATCTTCAGTTTTGTGTCTCTAAGTATATTTTAATGTTAATGTCCTCATTGTGATTTGTTGTTAATCAGTGAAACATGAGGTCTTCCATAAATTAGTTCTTTTTTAAGTAGTAGTTTTGTCCCCATCGTAGGAGATGCACTATAATTTGTAATTTCGCAGAAATCATCTTCTCGAATCGTTTAGCATTTTGTATCCTACGCAATATAAATAGAAGTGGCTCGGAATCATTGGTGCATAAGTATCTGCACCAGATAAAGCCCAGCATCTCTGAAGTTTGGAAAATGTAACCCAGAGTGATGTGTAATTCAAAAGAAATAACTGAAAAATATCTAGTACCCGTCTTGTTATCTGCTATACTGTAAGACATATAGTAGATGCCCAACAAATATTTGGGGAGCAAATGCAAAAATAAATGGCTCAACAGCTATTTGTGTGTATTCAGTCAAGTAAGTGTGCTTCCTTTCCCAAGAAGCTGACTGTATGTTTTGTATTCATTAGTGGGGGTGATGTATAAATAGTCAGTCAGCCTCTGCTGTTTTTGGTCATGGTTTCAAATTGTTTTCTCTTACCTGTGCAATACATTCTCCTTTATAAAATGCGTATGGCTGTCTTATTTTATCTTTATAACTATTATAGTTAGTGTTTTTACAAATAATATATATTGTTTTTAACAGGTGAAGAAACTGAGGCCTAAAACTTCAGGGATTCACGTATATTTACTCAATGAAAACTGAACTTGAACCCAATCTTTGCTGATTATCTTTTTTCCCTTCCCTCCTCTTCCTCCCCTCCCTCCCCGCCCTTCTCCTCTCCCTTTCTTAAATATCATAAGGCCACCCAACAGTATTTAAAGTTTTGCCTCCTGCTTTTGTAATGAGTCCTAGCTTTACACAATAGCAACTACGTCAAACAAAAGAGAAATGGGGTGGCGATTATATAGTTATTAGCCAAACTCAGATATAGCAAGTACCAGCTTTATCAGTGAAATACATCATGACAATCTCAGTGTGTGTCAGAGTGTCTCATCCTAATAGTTAACCTTTCAAGTATCATGGAGTGGAAATGTGAGGGCAACTTTGGTTTTCATTGCGTACTCCTTTGTGCTGTGCTAGTTTAGTTTTTACGATGTGCATACATATAATTATCCCCAAGGCTTAAATGACTAGTTTTGTGAACAAATAAGTGAATTCAAATCTCTATCTAAATAAGTACATAATCATGTTTACTAACAGTCTTTTCAGATCACAAATACATAATACTGTTATTTGTCAGGTACTGTTTTAAGTGACTTACAGATAAAAGTAACATTAGCGTATACTTTGCTATGTTAGGTATAGCCAAGCAGTCCTGGATTCAGAGACATGCCATCGTGTGCCTGTATCACTAAACCGTATTTCCTAACTTTTGTAAACTATGGCTAATGTGTGTGTGCAGCCATCTGTCCATTTGTCTGTCTCTCAGTCATGTTTCCCAGATGAGATTTGTTCTTTTCTTTTCTCAAGGCTAATGACCGTATCTTAATCTATGTTGTTTTGGTTTCGTTTGTTCTTGTCTCTTGTTTGTCTTGCACAGCTTTTAAGAGCAAAGGGGAGAAAGATTTCTGGGGTTGTCTTTAAGAAAGGAAAAAGAGCTAGTGCTCGTGTCTCTTACCACCTGAAGACCATCGCAGTTTTCACGTTCCTGTCCTGAATCTGTGCCTTAGAAGACATTGTCCATATAAGAAATAGACGAGATTCGTAGTATGGGCCTTGAGGTGGTGAGTGACCAGTGATTATACTCTGAAGTGGACGTAAAGGATGACGGACGGATAGATGGATGGATGACGGACGGATAGATGGATGGATGACACATGGATGGATGACACATGGATGGATGACACATGGATGGATGGACAGATGGATGGATGGATGGGTGACGGATGGATAGATGAATGGACAGATGGCGGATACACATAGATATACATAGACTTATCTCAAATTTTTCTGATCTCATTAATCTGCATATGCAAATAAGTCTCAGTAGTTCTAATACTTGTTTCACTTGGTCATCACCGTCACCTGCTAGTGGACGGACTCTACCTCCTGCAATTCTCGTGCATTCCTGGGCACTGTGTGGATTTTCTCACGTGCACTTAGATCAAGGCTGACACCAATCAGCCGAGTACCATGGTGACAAACTGGTACAAAATATTTCACAGTGTATGTATTTAATAAATAATTACTGAGAGGCTGCGAAATAGCAGGAATTGTGGTCAATGCTATAACTGAAATCCATTGATGCATTAACAAATTAATTAGCAAAAAAGAATGCTCAATTAGATATAGGCAAACTAGATAAACAAATTGAAAAATGCATCTCCGTATTGATGAGGAGATTGAGAATAGAAGTCTTTCACAAAATGCTGGTGTGCGTGAAAATGGGCAATTGATATCAAAATATGTGCCGTCTTTTCCAGATGAAGTGCCCTCAGATTTCTCCCGTAGGTGCTCTCTGTACTCTTCTCTACCTAGTTCTGCGCCTTTGCCTCTGGACTCGGGGGGTCCCACAGATGGAAGGCACAGGTGGGAGATCGGCAGACAGGAGGGAGTGAGGCGAGAGCGTACAGTCTCCATGTCTGTGTCCCTCTCCCGAAAGGAAGGCGCCTCCCATAGAACAGCACTCTGCACAGTTGGGTGTGAACGTCAAGACTAAGTGGCAGTGGTTCAGCCTATTTCTAGCCACCGGGTGAATTATCAGTTTTAAATGTTCCCCGTAACCCTGCCCCAAACCCTGGAAATAGTCCCTTCCAGAGTTCTCTTCAATATTTCATTGGATTGGGCCATCTGTTCCCTTATCGGTACCCCAAATCATTCCCTCTGACTTTGAAATTCCACTTGTAAGAGTTTGTGTTAAGGAAATAATACTGTACATAATTCAATAAATCTATAGGATACGCTTGTGTAGAGATTTTGAAAAAAATGCCATTGAAGCACAAAAGAGGGATTCTCAAACTAGAGGGGTTTGAGAAGGTTTCCTATAGGAGGGGCACTTGATTTGTGTCTTGGGAGCAGCATGAGAGTTTGCCAAAAGAGAAATGTGTACGTTTGGCCACCCAAAAGAGATAGATATGCAGAGGGTGCCAAAAAAAAAATGTATACACATTGTAAGAAAGGAAATAATCTACACTGATAACAAAAGATGAATACAAGTCACATGTGACTTCTGCAGCTACACATTGCTACCATAATTCAGTTCAACTTCAAAAAGTAATACCTAGATAACAGCTCTTAAAATGTGTACATATTTTTTTGGCACCCCCGTATTGGTTTTTGAAGGCAGACTCATCAGTGCTCTTGTGTCATACGGTGTCTAGGATGGGCTTGGTTGGACTAAGCATTAAATTAATATTTGAGGATTGGTGATGAATCTGCATGGAAAACTGTTCTCAGGTAATGCTTTACTAAGCTGACAGTGAACCCTGGGAAGTCCCTTTTGTGAAATAAGCACAGCCTGTCCATCGGGCATCTCCATCCGGGGTCCTCCCCCACTTCTTTCTGAGTGAACTCAGGTGGTATTCGATTGCGGCCTTATACAGTTGATCTCTTTGAGCTCGAATGTTGTTATCTGCACATTGGGAATAACAGCACCTGTTTCACAGTTATTTTGAGACTTAAATGAGAGAGTACAAAATATACTGTATAATGCTATCTTCCAAACAGTAAGTAGTCAATATTATAGCTATTGTTATTACTGAATGGACATCTTACCTTCACTGTAGTATTTTGTGGGGAACACTGATTCACGCATTTATTCTTTTCTTGCCATGGGTAGTCAGACGCTTATCATGATTCTTATTCTGTCTCATGTATTTCTGTGATTTAACAATATGTCACATGAGGATTGTCTAGCAATAGATTAACTGGCTCCTGAGGTTATTAAAGAATATAATAGTATCAAATATCCACCTAACTCTGTGGGAAGAAATCTTTCAATTTCGCATACAATATTTAGCCAAGTTATATGACTCAAGTTTGTTCGGAAATATTCCTGGAAGGTTACCACAGTTCTCTCTCTTTGGTTTGTCAGTTAAAAGTTTTCATTTATGAACATGGGAAGCCAGTTACTGACTCCCTAATTCTCTCTCTCATTACTTACAGGCACCGTGGAACGTAGTGGAGTGTGTGTGTGTGTGGAGAGAGAGAGACACACACACAGACACACACTTAGGGAGAGAGATCAGGGCTTATTCTAGGGTTACATCATTGTGAAAGTAACCAAAAAATAGACCCCTTGGCTCCATGTACTATAATGTATTACAAACAGGGTATTAGAAGTACTCAAGAAGCCAGACTGGAAGACAGCTGCTAGCAATGCTGTCAGCCTAAGGAGTTTGCATGGAAGCCTTTTATTCTAACCAGCCAAAGAAGAAAAGAAAGAAATGAGGAAGCATCATCCCTCATTATCGCAACTGACAGTAATAGTTCTTTTTTTTTTTTTCCAAACTAGTGATTGATGATTTCCAGCAGGCTGGCCTCCGCCCCACCCCATCCCACCGGCCACTATCCTAATAGAGGGACCAGGTTTTCCTTTCTCATAGTCAGTGTTCTTACTTTTCAACTAGCAGGAGAGTCCAGGGGATGAAGACTCCTCAGGGGATGCCTAAGAGAAGATACTGCCTTGTTCTCAGAGAGCTGATAACACCGTGCCTGCATACTTGTCGCTGGGGATGCTTCCAACGGAATTTTGTTTTTGTTTCTTAAAACAGCAACTACATGGAGGGCAAGCTATACACATGTAAGGAGTATCAGGAGATGCTGTGTGAATAATACAGACTTCGAGCAGGGTTTTGAGGAAAGGGAGTGTGTGGGTTTCTCCCCCATTCTCCTCTCTCCCTCTTGTTTTCTCTGAAGAGGTGAGAAAAGCTTGCGAGCACAGATAGAACGTTTGTTGAGTTTAGACATGTAGTTTGGGTGCAGTTTGATGTATGAGTCCTTCCCGGGCAAAGCAGTTCCGGCTCTCCATATTAGTGTGGCAGGATGGAGCTGGATGGTGGTGATGGATAGTTGGGTAGTTGCTCAGCTGGCCAAAGAGAAGCAAGGTGCACGTGAAGCTTCTGTGAGGAGAAGGGCAATGATGCCCGGGCTAAGGAAAGCCTCTGTTTTTATTCATTATAAGGTCAGAGTCTGAGTTCTGTGCATCCAAAAGGCTGAGCGAGCCATTGTGTGGAAGCAAGGAAGCAAGGACTACACAGGAGCAGAGATGGTTCTGGCAGAGCCCGTTGCTTCCCGGACATTGGGGAAAGCACTCCCCCACTCCGACCCTGCCCCATAGATCTGTTACCAACAGGGTGTTCTCCCTGAACCATAACCTGCCTCTCAAGTTGGGACACCGCGCGACAGAAGGAGACGTGGTCTGTCATGACCTAGATTGGTTCAACATTTTTAAATGTCTAGGTGACGATTTCTGGGAAGGGTACACATAGAGGAAAGAAGAAAGTCAGGACCAAAGGCTGTATTTTCCCTTTGGGAAAGACAGGGAAGTTATTAGAAAAACTGCTGGGTCACATGCATTAGATAATAAAGAAGCAGGAACTGCTGCATGATTTTTCTATTGGGAGACACCAATAAGAAGATACCCGTTCCTCAGTTTACACCAGGAGTTAAAAGAAAATCATTGCCTACTTATTGGTGCATTTTGTAAATGGAGATCAATGAAATTCTCTGAACAACAGCATGAAATCAATCGTGAAATAGCATATAATTCATGGCCAGTATTGTAAATTATAGTTTGCTTGACAGTAATCGGTGAGGTTTTCATGCACTGGGATGCATTTCCATGTAACACGTCTCAGGATAATGCCTGTGGATCCATTTCTAATGCATATTAGAGCGATCTGTTTTTTCCTGTCCACAATGCTGTGTTTGATCTTATGCAAATGATGCAATCGAGCACATGGACAGCGAGCCAGTGGCCTTACGTTTTAAGGGTTCCCTCACCCTCAGTTGACTCCATGCAGATTTGTGTACGGACCTGCAATCGTTTGAATCTGCTGATCCATTGAAGGGCCTGGTCACATCTGTAGAGTCATATGACGAAATCAGCCGCAGTAACGCAGGGAGGAGAGAGTTGCCATTGCCTTCCTCTGGGCCTTAAATTTTAAATCCGTGGCTTTGTCTATGGCTTCACCCCCGAAGAATGCCTAAGTCCTGAGTCTCCTGGAACCGTCTCATTTACTTTTTAAAATTAACTCTTTAAAAATATTTCCCGTTCCATCTGTTCCTTTCTCACATAGCTACTCGTTTTCCCACCTGATGCCACCTGCCCTTGTTTCCTCTTCTCTTTTCCTCACCATCTCCTCCCATTTCACCAAGATTACCCATCGAGCCACCTGTACGGTTTCCTCCATCAAGTATCATGTTAGTTCTGGTCCTTTCTTTTTTTCATGCCTCATTATTCAAAGGACACTCATGACTCTTCATCTTCTTATGGAAATACATTAAGAATAATCTACTTCGGGGTAGACAGTACAGGCATAAAAATGACTTGAAAGTCAAAAAAGCTATTTAATCAGACTAACTTCCTTTGTACTATGAGTTTATAGTTTTCAATTATCAGAATCAAAGGAAAATCCTTAATTCCTATTGTAGGGAAAGCATAGTCATCAGTTTTCCCAAACCGGATATGTGACCTGACAAATAATTTTGGGGGAATTAATTTATCTTAAAAAAAATCCATTGGAAAAAAATAATTCTGCATACATTTAAAAATCATCGCTCTGTGGTCATAAGCAAAAATGAAGTGCCAGTTGAGCACAGAGTATTTATAAATCTCAGTCAGTAAGATGTACCTGTATCTCTATGTGTGTTAATATCTATGTATATCTTTATTCGTATAACTGAGCTCAGCATCTGACTTCACTCCCCACTGTCACTCTCAGGGGTCTTCTCTCTTTCCTTGAAGGTGTGAATGCTTCAGGGTCTTACATACTTTCTTGGCATTTGGAGTGTAGCCATCCACGTCATTTCCCCCCTCTATGCAAAGCGATCACTGTTGAGATAGCCCCTGGGATCCGTGGATCTCTTCGTCGCTTCCATGTCACACTTGGGAAACTGAAGTCTCTGCAGTGTTTTCTGTGGCCCTGCCTGGCTACATGCACCAAGGTCTTTTCTTGGGCTGGAGTCTGTTCCCTGCCTGGGACTCTACCTTGGATTCAGGCATCGGGGCCCCTCCTCCCAAGATCCTGCACATTTTCTTCTCCTTCTTTCTGTCTTTATTCCTTTGATTTGGTCAATCCCAGGTAGAGGAAGGGAGGAATTAGGCACTTTTTGTTTCTCCTAAACATTATATCTAAACCCTGAGCCCTCTCTGTTCCCATAATGGCTCTTTCCAGGAGGATTCTCTAGCTCTTCCTGCTTTCTGACCAGCCACATTTCGTTTCATGGATAGTGTCTATTTTATAGATGAATTCTGGATATTTAATTTAGGGTAATTTAGATGATAATTTAAATGAGGGAAAGACATGGTGTCACAGGTGGGGAAGAGCAGGAGAAAAAGGAAAAAAGAACATCCGGATATTGATGACAATCGTATTGATCTTGACGCCCCCATGGCACAGACACCAAACATTATAGGGATTTGGAGGTGACCCGAGGCCTTCAGTTTGAGAACCCACTTGGTTCCTCCAGAGAATTGGCCAAAACATGAAGGGAGAAACAAACTAACTAAAAAGACCAGTACAATAAAGGAAGCAACGAAGAAAGAAGACAGTTATTCTTGAGGTGTGCCAAGGGGCCAGTTCAAATTGGAAAACCTAATTATAGTAGAGGCAGTGCTTAACAATGTCTCTCAGTCCCATCTTAGACACATGAGAAGTGTTAGGGAAATAAGGTGATGAGGCTTAGCCAGAGCTAGGAATTGGGATGCAGATCCAGGACAGCCCTGGGAGGCGAAGGCATCCAGGGACCTGGAGCGGATGTCTGTCAAATGGGTGATCAGAGAGCATAGCAAGGAAAATGCAAATGTTGTGAATACTCTGGAAATAAGGTACTTAGAGACTGAACATAGTGTGGTAGCAAAGGAGTGAAGGCATTAATGTGACTGATGGAAGAGGTGGGAGTTTACCGGTTTCGGGTCCGAGAGGGCAGATTTTAAATGAAGAATCTTGGAAGTAGTTCCAGAGATGATCAAGGAGTGGGTATAACGAGGCTGAATGTTGAATGAATGAAGTAGAGGTGAAGGGCATTACACTTGAGGAAGTTAAAGTGAAGCCTGATTCAGAGATGAGTCATATCTGAGGAAGTTGAAGTTGCCAAAAAAAAAAAAAAAGGGATAATGATTGAAAAGAAAACTGAGCCAACACTGAAGTCATTGAGGAAAGGAGATGTGTGATATAGTCGGTGTAATAGGTGTCACCTAGGTCCTGGACATACATTTTTCCTAAATAATGAATTGATACTGGCAAACTATGGCTGCCTTTTCTCCATTCATATCCATGTATATCATAGAAGGTTTGGAAAATATATGCAATCAAAAAATGTAATCATCCGTGAGCCTTCACTCTGAGACAACCACCATTAACATTCTGGCAAACCTCTGTCTTCTGTTTTTTGATGAAGCATTCATGTTTGAGAATTAGGTTTTGGCATTCAGACAAATGCAACTATGCCTTTTTCTTGTTTTTAATAGTGAATTGCCTTCATCTCTCACAATTATAAACCCCACCATTAGTCTGATAATTGTATTCATTAGACTCTTAGAGATGTTTGGACATTATAGCTGAGAGAAAACTGGCAATCTGGATAAGGGGCATTAAGGTCTCCCTCCCGTCCTGCCCATTCATTTATTCAATAAATAAAACTCTGCTAAATAAACATCACACCAGTCCTGACGATATCGTGGGAAACTTGCTAGGAAGTGTCTGCACCCAAGGAGTTGACATTCTCCTGGGAGGGAGACAAAGTCAAGACATCGACAATAAGACCATTTCTCGCACGTTTTGGGATTTATGATATGAATTAAACGAGATTGTAGGGCAGCGAGTCCCTGGGGATGATGGTAGCCACATTCTTAGATTATAAAGACAGACCACACGGAGTAAGGCAAGCCTGACTGATGAGAAAAATTCACCCAAGTGAAAAAGGAAGAACATGGATTTCAGTTAAGAGGGCATGGCACCTTCAAAGTCCTCGTGTTGTGAGATGGTGCTGTTAGAGGAACAGAACTAGGTCTTGTGTATGGAAGGAATGAGGAGAAGGAGGCAGGTGGTAAGGACGTGGGGTCTCGTTGACCATTATTGGATTTCATTCCTAGAAACATAGGGGGCCACTGCAGGGTGTTTCTCTGGGCAATTACACGGTCATTCTTGACTGATGACCTTGCCTCCTTAAACAGTACACGTTTAAGATGTACAGCATGTGACTTGACTGAGATATAGTGTGAAATGATTACCACAATACGTTTACTTAACATCCTGACTCTTTGCCTTTCAAAATTACCCAGCACTCCTGATTCTTCTTGGGTTTTTTGTTGTTATTGTTTTGTTTTGGCAGCATTTTTCATATTCTATAGCACTAACATCCTTACACCCCATTAGACTTTCAGTTTAAAGTTATGCTCCCTCCTAAAACAGAACACCTCTCCATCCCTAATCTTCTCAGCACCTTCATAGTCTAGAGGTGAAGCCTAACTGTGATGGAAGGGCTTGGCAAGATGTGGCATTTTCTACTTCAGTTCTAGCTCACCAGTCCTATGGGCCCTCTCCTGCAATGTGACACCCTTCTATGCATACTCACTTCCTCATTGGGGTTCCCCCCAGTCCCAACCATCATAGACATAGAGGCTTCTCATTGCATGGAATTGGATATTTTGTCACAGTAGAATTCAGGCACAGAGAGCAACCTCAGAACTCGTTGCTGGAAGAGGCTCCTCCCATCTGAGGCAAATGTTTTGGTTGGGTTTAGGATTTCGGTGGTCATGATTGGCTTCAAAGCATGGAGGCTGCAGTGAGAAAGGGGGTGGAGCCTTTTATGATAAGGAGATACCGTGATATGGTGATACCCTAATGATGTTTTCTGACTGCAGCAGCTTGAGATAACTAAGGGTTCCCAGATAATGCAAATCTATCCTAGCAAAGGCATGCAGCCAAGTGTCGGGCTGCCTTTGAATGGTATGACTTCTTCACTATCTGCAAGCCCGGTACCCAAATCCCTTACAAGCTAGCATGTACAAAAACAAGGAAAGCTGTCCCACCACAAAAAGCTCATTGGCCAAAAACGCTGTAGCATCCAGTCTCTTTTGCAGCTGACCACGACAACGTGGTGTGTCTAGGACAGACGCTCAGGCAAAATATCTCCAACTCACCAGAATCGGCCATATGGAATCAGTGTCTGGCTGGGGCATGTTTCTTTAGAAAAGTTAGCTGTCTCCCCATTTTCCAATAGTATAGCTTTTCCCTAATTGCACTGACTTACCCATCAGGGGAGTTCATGGAAGGGAGAGATTATTACTGGCTCGGGAGTGTTTCACTCTCTTGATCATCTTTTAGACCTACCTCAACTCTATCTAGACCATCTCATTCATTCATTCTTCATTCATTTATTTAAAGACGTATTTTCAAAGCCTACAATGTGCTGGGCATTGTGGTAGAATGAATCTTTGCCATTTCTTCTCTCACACTGTCACTCGGATGGATCAGATAGTCATGTAAACAAATCATCATGGCACGGTGAGCTAGATGCTAAAGATGCACGCAAATATCTTGGGAGAAAAAGGAGAGGGTGATAGCTCCATCTTGTGTCAGGGTCCCAGCAGGATGTGTTAGGGGTTCTTCAGAAAGAAACAGGCATTTGCACTGAGCCTGAGTAGCTTGAAGGTCAAATAATAGTTGATCAGGTGGACAGGAGAAGAAAGGAATTCAGCAAAAGGAATTACAAGTGCAAAGTCATTGTTACAAGCTATGTATTTGCATTTGAAAAGCAACTCCTGTTGTCATCAAATACACTTTAAAAATAAATGTCTCATTTATTTTTAACAGAGCCATTGAAGTAACTCTAAACTCAGAAACTGATTTACCTGGCCATAGACATTCAAGAAAGCAGTCAAATTGTTAAAATGAAAAAGTTAAATCAAGAGTCCGATTGACACTTATCTGTTTAAAAATACCCGCAGCATATTTAAGGGATGAACTGGCCTATATTTTATTGGTATTGATTTCGGTGGCTATTGATTCTTACTGTAAGCTTTAGTTGAACTAAGGAATGTACAGAAGTGAGAGCTCCAGAATAAAACATATGATTAAAACTGAATTCTTGTTCCCCCTCCCCTAGATTTAGCAGTATTTACACCTCACCGGTTTCTGCTCGGTGCTTGCACACACGTGGGATGTGCAAACAGCTCCCTGGTCGTACTGTCCACGGCACAGCTGCCACCAGACTATGTGGATTCCCCGATTCTGAGCGTCCTGGATTCTAGAACTGTATACATACAGTAAGTAGAAATGTTGTCTCTGTCACACCCTGGTTCATGCAAAAATCCCAGGGAGTTCAATCAAGGGAAGGGTGTGTGACATAAAATTAATTTTATTGTGATTAAATGCATAGGAGTGATTAGTTCAGTGGTTCTGGGAACCTTTGATTATCACTTGCCAACTTAATTTCCATTTTGTCTTTATGCAATCAGGCTGAGCTACATATGTACACAGATTATGTGCAAACTTCAAAAGGTGAAACTGACCATTTGCACGACTGCCTTGGTTTTTTTTTTTTATACGGGAGGCATTATTTGTAATGATGTGGAATTAGAAGAGTATAAACATACATTTTCTTTTTGAGTATAAACGAGGACCTTCTTATTCCTTTGCAGTTGAAGTCACAAAGGAACACTCACATATAGGCATGTTTAGCTTATTTTTGATATTAGTGAGTTTTATCCATTTTGTAATACGAGAGGTACAAAGTATATTGCTGTGCTGAATTAAACCTCTCTTACCACCGATGAACACTTGTGTACATTCATGTCTCTTGGTCTCAGGTTTCTCATCTGTAAAAGAAGAGTTTGGACTGAATTACTTATATTTATTTAAGCTGAAAAACATTGTGACTTATATCCCATTGTTCAGAATCTAAACTCTCCTATTGGCTTTCCTATTTGCCCTAAGCTGAGCCCACGTTAAATTACCCCAAAAGATTTCCCACTGCTCTAAGTATTTCCGAATTGACCAATTTCTGTCCATTTCATAACTGGTCCTGCTCTTTCCCACGGACACATCGTAACCCTCATCTGGAATACCCTCTACTTTTCCTTCTGTCCACCGGATCTAGTCCGTCCATCAAGTATACAACCTCATGTATCTAGATCATGTCACCTGTCACCTCAGCCGATAAATCTTACTTCCCTGTTGCAGCCTTCCTGTCCTCAACTTCTCTGCACTCTGTAGTTGCATATTAACTTCGATTATGGACTTTTTCAAGACAGTTATGTTATTCTCTCTCCCGCCTACTTCTCCTAAGTGCTCAGGTGTTTTACTTATCCCAATCTTTGCTCTGTGGCTTACGTTCAAAATCAAGTACTCACTCATGCATTTTTGTATTATTAGTTAATTAAAATTATAAGTAAGTAGAGAGCAGGCACTCATCATAGTTTCTTGATACCATTCAGAGTAGGCATTTCATAGTACTTTTTTTTTTTTAAGTGAATCACTTTTGAGCTTTTAGTGTGCTTTCTTTACAGAGGCATAAATCCAAATTCATACGTGTCCTTTAAAAATCCTGCACATTTCAAATTGGGCTTGAATGAATGATGATAACTATATGTAATTCTTTTCCTAGGTGGAAACAACCAAGACGGGTAAATGGAATTCTGGAGCGCTATATATTATATATTTCAAATCACACGCATGATTTTACAATTTGGGACGTCGTCTATAACAGTACAGAGCCTTTTCAGGATCATGTGCTACAGTACCTCTTGCCTGGCACTAAATATCTCATGAAACTGGGAGTAAGTTCATTTTACTTTTATCACTTTCTCTGTCCCCATCCCGTCCCGTCCCTTGCTGCTTCTCCTTCCTTTGTCCCATCTTCTCTCCCTCCCTCAAGGAAAACAAAACAAAACAGAAAAAACAAACAAAAAACCAAAAACCTCACGTGTTGCTGTTTACACTGAAAATTCACTTTGAGTCCTAAATGTGAATTCTGTTGACCTAATGCCTTCATTTATTTTATATTATGCAAAATGATAGAATAACAACCCGAGTCAGTAGATTTTCCCAAATCTAATTTAGGATTATCAGAGATTATTTCCTTTTTATTATTTGTAGAATGTCATAATTGTTGAGGGCTTTTTCTAAAATGCTTGGATTAATAAGGTTATTTCCCCCGTGGAGCTTGTATTCATTTGAAAAACAATGCACAGTATGAAAATTTAGGTCTCGTATTTTTAAATGAAGGTTTAAATGACCCCCGGATATTCCTGATTGTTATTGTATTCTGGTTTACATTACACTTCTATCTCAAAAGCACAGTCACTTAATAAAACCCTAGAATCCACATAGTTTAAAGGTTTCTTCAGATAGACAGTAGCATGTTTTTAGTGCAAGATAGCACTTTTATACAAAGGTCTTTTAAAAGACCTTGATATTACTGTGGAATTTATACTCAGTACTTCCTTTTGTTTTTTGATGAAATATAATTCCTTTTTTTTAAGTTTAATAGCACATCTGAAAATAACTGAATATAAACATGAGATTGTCCCTATTTGTTTTAAACACACTCTTCATTTTATAGCAATACCTATATAAGGATATTTGCTTTGATAAATGCCATAGAAAATATTCTGCTCTTGATTATGAATAAATTTACATTTATGTAGACACTGTGTATGCATTCATTTTACTTAACATGCTCTTGAATGCTCTAAATATTATACCACAAGAAAATAAACTACATTCAACTATTGCTAACTGTCTGACCTGACACCATAAAACAAGGGCAATCAGATGGTGTCAAAAATCCTCTTCAGAACCGCCTCCGTGTGCTGAGGGGTTTAGCACACAGAGGGGTTTATAAAGCACAGCTTTGATTATTGAGTTTTATAACCCAAGATGTAAAATGTGTGTTAACTTGATTTTCAAAAACGAATACAGAAATCCACACTGTTTTCAAAACAGTGGTGATATCAAAATCTAGCAAAGTCTCTGTTGCTTAGAAGTAACCAAAATTGTATAGGAATTGTTGTGCTCTTGTGTTTTATCAGATGGAGGCAAATGGTGAAACAAAAGTTCCACTCTCGGGGTAATGTTTAGGATATGCTGTGCAGTCAATGAAAATTCACCGTAATCTCCTATGTTCTATCAATCTGTAATATCTTGGAAAGTAAACACTAGATTGTGATTCCACTCCCCTGAGTTTTAATTCCGATTTTGCCCCTAACTGTGTGACCACACTGAGTTTTATGTTTTTCGAGCCTAAAATTAGGACTTTAAACCCGATGATTTTGAATGTCTCTTGGTTGAGCTCTGAAATTCTATGATGCTAAAAAGGTGACCCCAAACTCTATGGAGTCCAACAAGGTCTGTCAGCCACTGAATAATGTTGATGCAAGATGTCATAAAGATGTGGGAGTCCTTGCCCCAACTCTTTTTAGGGAAATAAAATGCTCGTATTATTGTCGATTTCACTGCATTTATTAGGGCAGAAAAAATACTAATACATTTTCAGGGAGTATTCCACTAAACATTTTTTTTCTTTTTTTTTTTTTTACTTAACTCTGTTAACCAGTAAGTTAAATGAACCAGACCATTTTAGGTTCATCTTGGTTAATTGAGGGATTATTGTATGTTTCACATAGACCCACATAATAACTAGCTTTTAAGGTCATCAGATTTAGTGGGTGGAGATCAGGTTCTCATCCAAGTGGAGTTTCCTTTATACATAGGCTGAGTAAGTGCTGAAGAGCAAAATATATAGATAACAAACCTTTTTAAACAGACATTAGAATAGAGGGAAATGCATGGGAATTGGAACCACCATGATTTACTTCAGACTCAGAGCATGTATGCTGCTTCCTGTGGTTTCATTTCATTTTCCGTGTTGAATGGATTATAAACTCTTGAAGGGTAGAGACTGTGTCTTTCCAACTTCTGTCTGCAGAGAGAAGGCATGTCCACAGTGCCTGGTGGAAACTGGAAGCTCAGCAAACAATTCTTGAATGAATGAATGAATGAATGAATGAATGAACATGAAGTATATGTATGTCATAAAGAAACTGAGACTTCTGATATGAATTAGTGAATTTCCTGTAAAACTTCAGAGTTGGGCATTCCCTGGTTCCAAACATGTTCTTTCTACTAGAAGAAACAGCATAACCTGTTGTTACACTCAGCAAATGGTATTGTGAAGTGTGGTAGCTCCTAAGAAGGAGAAGTCAGCAATTAAACAGAGAAGCTAGGAAGACAGGCAAGTGTCAAGATTTGTTTGATAATGTTCATACCACTGCTACACGTTTGCCTCCTTGAAGAACATGAAGTGTTAAATATGTTTCCTGGAAAGATTCTTGGAAACGATGAGTTTAACTTTTCAAAAGATCATTTATAGATAATGTGGCCGTGTTCTTTTTCTTCACACTTTAAAATACGCTGCATTTTTAACATCCCCACACTCAAAAACAAACTATTGACAAAGAGAATGCTAGCTTTGGATGTCCCCAATAGTCATGGTTTCAAAATTAATTCACATACTTCTCTTAGTTGTGCATTTCATTGTCCCAAAATTGAATCCCCTGTTTGGCCGGACGTTACTCATCATTTCAGGGTGGTATTCTGATTTTGCAGGTTTTTTAATGACTATAATTGATAAAAGCTATAGGAGAGGGGTGGGAACACCTTATTTTAATGGCTCAGAGGCTTTCAAGGACCTTGCCATTTCATAAATGCATCTTTGTTCTGTTTAGACTTTCCAAACCGGAATTTTAATCAGCGTTCAGTAGCATTGAATGCCGTGGCCTCCGGTGCTGCCAGGGCCAATGAGATACTGATTGGTTCAGTTTCATTTAGATAATATCAGTTAGATGACACCAATAAGAAGCAACTTCAGGGAAATTTATTTCCTTATTGAAGGAACTAGTGTTGTGCTGCTCAGCACCTCTAAACGCATGCAAATGCATGGGGAAGAAAACAAGCTAAAAATTTTTGCAAGTAATGCTGTTATGTCGCTGGCCCCTTTATAAGTTCTGATTGGTTTACAAGAAAAATTCTCTCACGAACTCGTTGGAGTCTTAAGAAGTTCTTAAGAAGTTACTAATTTATGGATCTTTGGTAACACGGCCCAAAGAACAGTACTTCCAAACCAGAGGATGTCTTTATTTATCCCAGAAAGCTCTATAGAATTCTCAAAACAAAGTACATTGTAATTCCTTCTGTGTGTGCGTGTGTATGTGTATGTGTTTGTGTGTGTGTGTGTTTGTGTGTGTGTGTGCATGTGTATATAGGTGTGTATGTGTGTTTGTGTATGTGCATGTATGTGTATGTGTTGTGTATACATATGTGTGTGCCTATATATGTGTGTGCATGTGTGTATAGGTGTGTATATGTGTGTTTGTGTGTGTGCATGTATATGTGTATGTGTTGTGTATACGTGTGTGTGTGTAATTTTATGTCATATACTACAATACTTCTTTGGGGAGAGTTAGGAGACAATTCTTAGGACATGTATGAGAAAAACAATAGTGATAGACTATCAGAATTAAATCCCATTTTATTAAGAGTTTAGCAATAAGATGCTGCAACATCCTCTTAAGGGGGCGGGAATCTGGGGAGTACAAGTGGATGGATTTATTTTCCTCTGAGGACTGGAAAGAAGGATACAGTTGACCATTTCTTTTGGTAACTCAGCTCTCCCATGTGGCCTCTTTTCCTGCCATGTTTTCTGGTGGGACTTGTAGCACGTTGGGAATCTTTTGTTCTAACCTTTACTATTTAATGTCCCGTTAGTTATTCTTGGGCTAACATTGACATATCCTAGAGCTTTGAGTCAGGATTTGGACACAAACTCCATTGATTCCTCTTATTTCGAAGATTCTGTTCTCAGAGGCTGAGTGGGGTTTCTCTCTTATATATAATATGCACATGCCACAGCTGAGAATTAGAGGAAACCCACAGAGGTTAATTAGGTCCCCAATCTTAATGCAGTTTTCATGCCTGGGCCACAATTTAACCCATCTGAAACTTGCTTACACTGATGAGAATTATCCTGAAAACATGGGCTACTGTTGTATTTTACAATAGGAAGTGAATTGATCTCTGTTGACCATTGATGTCTGTTACCATATATACTTATTTATACTTCCAAAGATGAATTTGCAGCTTTGTGTATTAACATTGTAAAATAAGAAAATATCTTTAAAAATCAGCCAGCTTTTTCCTCTCTGTAGGGAAAATAATATTGACTGCTTTAAGTAGCAAAAGGTCATTCCTTCATTATCCAACTTGAAAGCAGGGACAGTCCCAAAGAAATAAAGTCGTGCTTTAATTGTTTATATTAGTAACATCTACTTCCATGAACATGGACTAATGACTGACTGCGTTTTACATTGTCCTTTGATCTTGCTTTACTTTCTTTACGGATTTTGACAAAAATGAGTGCTTTTTGAAACATTTTTAATTTCCATTGTGTAAAAGGCAGTTGTAACCTAAAGAGATGCTGAACCAAGAGCTTAGGTGTAGTTTTCAATATCTATGTTATATGAAGATATAAGTGCTAATATGTGCTAGCAAAATTCGTCTAGAAAAAACTATGTATGACTTCCATTTCTTGGAGAAATGTTTATCCAACAAGTTAGGTAGTGAAGATATGTTTCTTAATACATTTATAACATTTATTTGGGGATATTTGCAATTTATTATGAAAGTGTACACGGGAGTGTTAAATTATCTGTAACATCTGTGTTTCCATTTCTGGCATTACTGATACGTTTTTAGGGAATGGTGTGTATCGGGGATGGCGGACGGGGGTGTGTGTTCTGTGATCATTTAACAGTCACTCAGTAACTTTTCTGTTGTTGATATATGAGAAAAATTGTTCAATTTCACATTGTGTTATACTTGCAATGTATTGGTTGGTTACACTCTAGGAAATAAAAGGCAAATATATTTGCTGTACATCTTGTTTTTTCCTTAGAAATCACTTGTTTTATCCTGAAGTAGTCTGTCGTCTCTAGTACCTTTCTCATGTTGTGTGCACGTGTGTGTGTGGTTGCGTGTGCGCCTAATTAATTCTAGGAACCTTTGTGCAAGGCGAATTTCAGCAGGACTATTCACCCAGTCAATATATGTCATATCTCTCAGCTCTAACTCAGGACGTATTTGTATTTCATGCATTCATACATTCTGGGTTATTTTCTAATTATGAAGATGGCTTTCTTGGGTTCTAAAAAGCAAGCTAATGAAATGTCAAAACTCAGCCTTGAAACAAATTTGTTTTGGGAGTAAACGGAGCTTTATTTCAAAGAATCAGGGATTCTTTATGAATTCCTTTTTTTTTCAATGTCCATCTAAACTTTTGGGACCCAGAGTGAAATGTGCATTTTTTTTTTTAATCTCTTTTCAGGCTTGCACTGGGGGTGGGTGCACGGTGAGTGCGGCCAGTGAGGTTATGACTGACGAGAGCACACCTGAAGGCGTGCCAGCCCCCAGAGCACACGCATATTCACCTGACTCCTTCAACATCTCCTGGACAGAGCCTGGACGTCCGAATGGTAAGTGAACTCTTTGAGCCTCAAGTTAAAAAAGATGATTAGCAAAGGTAAATTAATATTCTGAATGGCAGCTTCTATGCAGTGCTTAATTTTTAATGATCATTTTAGCACATAAAATACCTGAGATAGTATCGTGGTCTGTAGTTGGGAGATGGTGGTTTTTAGGCTAACACACAATTTTGGTGGCTCAAAAGTGCTCCCTTTTGATAGCTTTTGTGTACTGCATCTGGTTGTTTAATACGTTCCAGGAGTGGTACAGAGAACAGACGAGGGTTCCCAAAGAATGCCGTTGTGAGAGAGACAGTGTGTTTTCAATGACTTTCTGGTTTTGACAGTTATTTTAATTCTTTCCTGGGCAAGTAGACAGGTGGAAAGTTCATGTACATGTTGTATTTTGAAATGCTTTTGATGTAATAAGTTTCCCTGAAAAGAGACCAACCCCTTGGATCACTGTTATTTTTTAATATATTAGTTATAAAATTTCAACATGCGTTTTTTAAACAATACATGCATTAAATATTATACATTTATGCTTCCTTAACTTGAGGAGGAAGGGGACTGTGTGTATTTCTAGCGATATACGCCTCTTTGCATAGTTTAGAGCATTAAGTTAGCCAGTTAAAGTTTGCTAAAGTCTTATTATGAAGAATATTTGTAATAACCTGGGGTAGAAACTGCTTTATTCATTTTTTGAAAATATCTTTACATTTCATACAGCATAGCACATTGTTCCAAACTATAGAAGCTTACATAACATCGCATTTTGTTCCCCCTTAACACAAATATCAAGAAGACTTTTAATATCTTAGAAACTCTTTTAAGTTACTCATTACTGAAAATTGAAATGACATCTTTTAGCATAGCCAAAAAGAATGAAAGGAACTTTACAATTTTATGAGTTTGTCTTATGTTTACTATAATATTAATTATCCCAATCATCCCACTTTAATGAAACTTTTGGCAAATGCATTAGATATGTTTGAGGTAGTGAAAAGAAATTTGATAATTAGCGTGAGTGGTTCTCTCTGCTGTTGAAGTTATTCCTGTACTGTTACACATTTTCTAATAAAAATATATGGATGTCTATTTGATTCTTATATTAAACCATCCAAAACCTTGTCATACTTTGTGCTCCACAAAAGAAATCTACTCCATAGGTGGCAATGACTGTTAATGGTTTATTCCATTTGGATAATAGTTAGATGCTATGTATGACATGATTTGCATAGTAAAACGACTTCTTTCATCCCACTTGGTACTTGTAACTGGCATTACAGCTGCATTCAAAATCCTAGATTAACAAGAGACATACTTTCTACACTTCAGAGAGTCTTTGATTGTTGTGTTTTGCACATTTACAAGCAATTTTAAAATATATTCATTGAACAATAAGAATTTGGGAGATTTTGGCGATATGTGTCAACACTTGTATTCTAAAGTCGTGTTTAATCTCATCAAAATTTTCTAAATTTTTTTCTGGGGCAATGATTAGACATTTACAAAGTAATAGTTTCACTAATTTTTTCCCCGTTCTCTTCACTACTTCTCTCTCCACTTTCCCCAGATTTACCAGTGTTTGGTGTCTAGTGTCCATTGTCTGGAGAGGGATAATCTGATTCTTGAAAAGCATCTTGTCCCTCTGTGTGTTTTCAAAGCCTCCACGGTTCCCCCTAAAAAACCCCTGAAGAATAAAATCCAAATTCTTTATTCTGGCATTCGGGTTACTTCCCACTGTGACTCAGCTTGCATTTACAGAGCCTTATACTGCCCTTTTCTAGGCACCGTAGAATATTTATGGCTTAATATAGGATTGGGAGACATGGGTGTGGAGTCAAGTAGGCTGAGTCAAATTTTCTTTGTGACTCATAGAACTGTGTTACTTTCGCATATTTACTGAATTCATGAATCCAAGCTGCCTTGATTGCAAAATTAGAGTTAACAATTCGTACCATCTCTATGTCTTCACCTATAGAAATCTAACTCATTCCTCAGGGCTAAATGTAGGCCTCTTTCCTGAAATTGTCCCGCTCTTCCCTGCGCTTAAGCAAAGCTTTCCCTCTTCTCTTGACCACATATCCTGTTTCTGTGCCTTCATAATGGCACATACTCATTCATCCTAGACTCAGATTTATTTGGGTACATGTCCAGCACGCCTGCCTACCAGATGACAAGGGCCGTGAATCATTCATTTCTCATTTTCTTTCACAGAACCTAACACAATGTTGTATTTTCTGTTGGTACCTAATACTATTTAGTTTCTTTAGTTTCTCATGAAAATGGCATTTTGAACAGTGACATCTACACTGTACAGTCCTGGCTCTAATGATACCAAAAGAGAGAACAGAAGAAGCGATAGGCCAGTTCCTGAAATGTATTTGTTTGGCAGTATGGAGTCTGGGACTAGGTTTTTCTGTTCAGAATTGGGATTTCACATTTGAATTCAGAATTTTACTTTCCTTTGCCAGAGTACATCTCATTCAAACTTAATGGAACTAGGCCCATATTACAATGTATGCTACATTATGGTTGCTTTTGAATTTCTAAATATGCTGCAGAAGAGTAATACAATTAAAGAATAAAATAGATTCCATCCTGATGTTACTAAAAAAAAACCCTTTCAAATGATTTTAAATAATGATTCTGAAATGTATGGGATCGTTAGAACCATCTCGGGAGCACTGATTGAAAAAGGAGAGTCCAGTGCTCCATCAGAAGACCGGAATAATCAGAATATCCCGTTGACTTAATTATTATCAAAACACTGATGAGAATTTGATACATGTCTCTCCTCAGGATCCCTTCTGGAGACATCCACATGGATGTCTATTACACTTTCCACTCAGTATGTCCAAGTTTATCTCTCCTCAGTTTCTCTGCCCGCCACTTTCCCTGTGTTCCCTCACTGATTCACACCACCCAGTTGCACCAGCCAGAAACCTGGTTGGCACTCTTGACCTTAAGACTTGCTCACCCCTGATTGCTCTTGCCACACCACATCCAGATTGCAGTTCCTGTTGTTGACGGCCACTAATATTTGCTACTCAGATGACTTCAAGAGCCCTCCTCAGGCCCTGCAAACATCTGAATTTGTTCATTCAGAATATATTTTTGACTAACTGCTAGGTGCCATCATTCTGATGATGCCAAGATGGCTTTTCCCAGGCCTCCGTGTGAAGGGTATCCAGATTCCTTGTGGGAAATACCCATGTAAACAGATAATCACAAGGTACACATGTGCACAGTGTGCCCAAGTGTATGGGGACGAAGCTCCCTGAGGGGACTAGTGGGCTATGGAGTGTCATCCCGCTGGGTCCTTGTTAAGATGTAACACGTCCTGAGACACGTGTATTCAGGTGGTCGTATGCTGTAACAGGTGCTGCGTGCCTGGTTTTGTACACTCTAGACTCCCAAATCTTGACTCTGTTAGTTACATACCTAACTGGATTATTTCCCTTGGACTTTATAAACATGAAAAAAAAAAATGTTGAGAAACAGTAAACTCACTTTCTGTAATAAGAAATATGTATATTTCTAGAGACATCTTTTTATGTCACGAAATATGGTAGGTATAAAAGGTTATACCTCATATAAGGTTATGCTTTATACCTATACCTTATATGAATACCCTATCTAGCAAGTGGTAGCCTTCAGCCATCATGGGCTTAGGAAACAGTCCTGCTTTTCAACCGATTCTGATTTAAATGATTCCTTCAAGTATAGTGATAATCCTTACTTAACAGTGTGGTGGAAACGTCTTCCCATGGCAGTGAAGCATAGCTCACCTTCATTGTTTGAAAAGCATTATGAAATCCCAGTGAATGACACCACAGCTCATGTGACCCATCTTTCTTTGATGGGCATTGAAGCTTCCGTGATTTTGCTGTCATAAATAATGCTACTTGCTATTAATTGCCTTAGTTGGCCAAGTATTATCTTTAAGTACTGAGTCCTTACCACTGAATTCACGCAGAAGTGGTACGCGGATTCATGCTTTCCTCAAACATGTCCTGCTTAATTCCAGCCCCTTGCTTCCCATACCTGCCAAAATGTTGGTGTGACACTCCAGCTCTGTGTCTGGAATCAGAGCCCTTTGCATCCATATCCCCTCTGGCAAAGGTGTTCTTTGCAGCCTCTGATTTCAGGTGGGAATTTAAAACCTGTGAAAAGAACTACGTTTTGGTCCGAGATGGATAAGAACTCTTTATTCTGTAGAACCTTGACTCTTCCTTTGTAATACCGTTAGCTATCAATGAGAAGTAACCCAAAGAATTGCTGTCTAATCCATTTGCGACGTGTATTGTATAGATTACAGTTGTGTAATTAGAGTTACACTTTTGAGAGCTTTCAAATTCTCGTGAGCCATATTCCCTTTCAGGAGCTTGGGCTGTAAAATCTGACAATACATTTTTTCCTAAGTCTACCTTACTAAAATCAGCATAAATACCTGACTACACCAAACGAATTCTTCATTCTAGCATAGCATGTAATGACATTTTAAACTAATTGGGATATGTTTCTTTAAATACTAACTAAAAAAATATAGAATATAACGTTCTTATCCTTTATTAATACTTAGAGTTTCTGGGATGTCCCCATTATCTTTAAATAAGTGGGTTTGCCTGAAACTCTTCCCCTGTTAGACTGTGACCCACATGAGGAGAGGGTTCACGTGGGCCTTATTCACTGTCTTAGTCCCAGCGCTTGGCAGGGTGCTAGCCATGAAGTAGATGGGTATTAAGCACCTGCTGAATGAATTCCTGTTAACTTAAGGTAGAGACGATGCTAAAATGGTAATCATGTCGATGAAAGGAGCCTATCTGTATGTGACCATACAGTACACGCACATGCACATTTATAGCATGTTTTACGCTATGTCACAGAGGTGAGATGATGTCAAAGGCAGTGAAAGACATCTCCCTCTTGGCCTGCTGAAGCCTCAAAGGACACAGTTAGACACCCAGACTTCCTCAGCCTGGGCACTTGTAGATAATAGAAAGAGAGCCCATGTGTGAAACTGGATCTACTCAGCATGCCTCATTGTGGAAGGCTGTGTGCTGGCTGCCGTCAGGGTTTGGTAACGTCCGGATGGGTATAATAGGACAGCGGGAGAGCTGGGCACCCATTAGATTAGATGAGGGTGCTGGGGTCCCCTTCAGAAAGGAAAGAGTGCTTTTCCTAACTCAGCCTTTTGTATTGGCCCAGCTGTGTGAGACTTGACACAAGCATATGTGTAAGACAGTGGAGAAAATGTCAATAAGAACAAAAAAAAGAATTAAGAAGTGGATTATTTTTGCAGACTTAAACATAGTACCGATAGGGCATTGAGTTCGGCTTTTGGAACATATACACTGTTTCAGGAATGGGTGGTAGAGAAAACAATATCCATAGATCTTTCATATACATTTTATATTTGCTTTCCCGAAGGACACTGAGGGATGATCATAGAGAAATAAAATTTTATAACGTATGTACATGAACGTGTATGTGTAAATATTAAGTACTTCTTTCATGCAAAGAAATATTTGATTTCCCACTAACACATAATAATAATAATAATAATAGCTACAATTTATAACTATATGCCAGGTACTTTCATTCTCATAACTAGCCCACGAAATAGGTATTATTATTCCCACATCCAGATATGGAAACTCTGATTTATAAGAATTAAGCAACTTAATTAGTCAGAGCAAATATCGAGTTAAGTAGGAATGTAATATAAAACAGGATGTGAATAACTCAAAATTCATGATTTTATTCACTGTACAACTATGTTGCCCCAACTTTTTATAGAAATGCTCATAATGTAGAATTCCATCTAGCTATGTGAGAAAAAAGATAAATTTTTTTACTTTGTCTTCTTTGATGTTGTCCTCTGATTTTTCTCCTGTTTTAAAGAAAAAAGTGGGCTTAAAAAACGTTTTATTTTGAAATAACTGTATTTTTAAAAAGTCAAAATGTGATTCAATTTCCTTTCCTGGAAATGCTCAGTTTTAATAGGAGAAATGGATTATAGAATTCGGTGACTCACTTAGGAAAACTGCTTGACAGTTTTGAGCAAACCTTGTGTAACTTTCATGAAACACGTCCAATCAGTTTGTCAGGTAGAATTTCCCAAGCACAATCTTTTTTAGATTGCACTGATTCCATTTTTAGGAGAGAGAGCATAACAGTAATAAGGCATTTTCCACAATGTGAAAGCTGTTCTTTCTTTTCCTTTTTAATTGAAGGATCAACTATTCACACAGGGACATATCTGCCACATTCAATCTTCGTCTGGACCTCAGGGGGAAACCCTCAGTTGATATTCATATTGCCATGCCGTACTGGAAAAAAAACAAACAAATATGTTTGGAGCGTCTATATTCACTAGGCATGTTATTTTTATGACACACTAAAGCGTTGTTGTTTAATTCTTACAGTAAACAGAATTCTACAGCAAACAGTGGTACCTTGTATTGAATTTACATTGTATTGTACTTGGATTGAGTTTCCTTGGTTATATATGACAACCTATTGAGCACCTTAGAAAATACAATTTGACATAACATGATGAAGAGGCACAGAGATGTATACCCCAGTGGATGTGTTCTGTGGACAATTATGACTCCACTTCCCTATGAAAATTAAACACCTTAAAAATTCTACCATTATGGAAAGAGAAAGGTGATGAACGTGAAACTGCTTACATTAGATAGCCAATGGGTATTAAGTATCCATTGTGGCTTAGCCGTTAAAGAACTGAATTTGTAAAACTAGCTTGAATAACCTGATGTCCCTTACCACATGGCATATTGATGTTTTATTTTTGTTGCATCTTTCTGATTATTAGCATACGAGAATAAGTGAGCACAAAAGTGCAATACAGTGCCATAAATTAAATCACTATATATATATTTTTTTTATGTTGGATTTTTTTTTTTTCTTTTCCTTCTCTCAATCCACTCTTCGGCACTCAGCCCTGCATCCTAAGCAGACCTGTATTCACAAGGTCAGTGGGTCTTCTCTCTCTCTCTCTCTCTCTCTCTCTCTCTCTCTCTCTCTCTCTCTGTCTCACTTCCTCCTGATCTGTCCATGGACAGCAAGAGCAAGAAATGAGAGGGTGAGAGGAGAGCAGAGGCTCAGAACCTACTCCCTTTGCTTCCCTTTCTGCCGGGCTCTGGGCTCCTCTACCAAAGGCTATATTCCTCTCCAGTGGCCCTTTTCCCATAACTCCAGCTCTTTCTCCAGGTTCCTGAACCCGTTCTCCCTCCCTCCCCTGCAAGTGGAAGGATGTTTACTGACTCCTAGCCCGCTGGTTAGATGGTCGCCCAGCGATTACTGCCTGGAAATGCTTTATTATTACTTGTTGCACTCCCTTAACCCAACCCGTGGTGTTGTAACTGGGCTCCTCACGAAATTATCCTCAATTGTCCATTTGAGTTGCCATCGGTTTCCTGCTGAGACTCTGATTTCTAAATCTCACTTAATCCACACTTAACGCATAGAATTTTGGGGGCTGGATATAGAGATAAATATGAAATGCTTCCCTTCATTCTAAGAGTGTGAAAAATAAATAAGTAAACAAAAAATCCATTTTGTCACACTTTGTTTTGGCACACTAGACATTTTAAAAGCAAATAAGGAGAGCTATGTTCAGAAGTTCTAGAGGCAGATTGCTTAATAAATCTGTGACATTTAACTTCATAAATAAGAATCAACTTGATATCTCAGTGAAAGCTTTCTTTGTTATAATTAATCAAACATTGATTTATTTTTCCTCTTGATGAACTAACTCTAAGTGCCACATTTAGTTTAAGGATCGGGTTCTCAAATAAGTTGTATTTCTTAACCCACCCAGAGTAGGTTACCATCTGCCTCCACCCACCTCCCATTCTTCCTTCTATCCCACCTAATTCTCCTTTAATAATAAACTTTACACATACGTAATGGGCGTAGTCTGTGTTCTCACTGAGATTGAAAGTTGGATGAAGGCAGGGACCCGGGCTGTTTTGATCACATCTGTATTCCCAGCATGCAACACAATGCTTAGTAAGTACTTAGTAAGTAAGCGCTTAGTAAGTACTCCGTAAATATTTATGGATACATCAGATTACTACCAAACATCAAATCCACTCAGTTTTTTTTCAAAATTATTTTATAGTATTCAGTAAGTATTTTTCACACTGTTCTCTCTGGACTTGGTTGGGGTGGGGGAGGAATCTTAAAGAGTTAGCACACGTATGTAAGAAACTGCTAGATGGTGGCAGATCGCATACCAGGAAGGAAAACAGACCTGTCTACCATGTGTTTTTGAGCGATGTGCAGACTGTTTTTACAACAGATGTGCAGTGTGTGACATAGACCAGGATAGAAGGCAATGGTCCAAGGTGAGACTCCTATAGCAAATAAGGCTTGGGAGAAAGGGACAGCTCTAAGTTCATTCCTTTCATGTGCGTAACATGTAACTCCCAAGGTACTTTCGTGTATGCTCACTCCTTTCATTCTCACCGTAATTCTGTCAGGCCACCAGGGCAAGGAATATTACCCCCCATTTTATTGGTGAGGAAATGCAAGCTTAGAAACTGGAGCTCACAGACCAGCTTTTAAAAGTGCGTGGCCGTGGGGGAGGCCGTGTGCAAAGGGAGGATGGCTTTCTAAAGGGAATCCCATAGTCGGGAGCTTAGACTTCATTTCCTGGTTTTGTTTTGGGGGCTTACTTTTCCTCCACCGTCAGTTAAGAGACCACCCAGAACATAGTACGTGCTCAATAACTAATTTGTTCACTGAATGAAGAATAATTTACCTGTAGATATATAAAATAGACACTTAATTGTCCCTACCACGTATATGCTTCACACCATGAGGTAGGCGTCTTTCCATGTCGGTACACATAGCTCCCCCTCGTTTTTTTCCTAAAAGCTTACTGGAATGCCATTGGATGAAACCATAGCTCTTCTACCATCCTGCGGCTTCCAGGTATATGCCTAGTGTCCACTCTTTCGTGCAGCTGCGTCTCGCCCGTACCAGCTAACCATTACTCATAACCATTGACAGTGAAGTGACATCAGATGCCTGGTCCAGTACACAGCGCTCACATGCATCCTCCTTTGTCCTGAGTTAGTATTGCAAGGAAGATTCCACAAAAAGTTAGGTGCTCAGGAGTCCCCATGGCTACTGGAAAGGCCCCCGAACCAGCTGTTAACCCCTTCCTTCTTAAACAAAAGCAAACCAAAAGGTTGAAAGGAAAGAATACAAACAAGAAAGTTGACTTCCATAAAGGCAGATAGCATTTTTTATTCCTTCTGCCCCCAAAGCACTGAGCATCGTACCTTCCAGGTGATTGACTTTTAATAAATAGACGTTGATCTTGTCATTAGACTCACGTCCAACGCTTTTATGGCTAGAGCGTGTGCATCGGTTCTTAATTGGAGTGGAATTCCTAAATATTTTACAAGAGAAAATTAGGCTGGAAATGGGTAACGGGAGTAGTGGCGGCAGCAGGAAGGGGCCATGGGTTCCACATTTGAGTTTATATTTGTATGACCTTGGGAAATAGACCCACTAAGTCTACTCATCTCTACAGCAAAGCAAATCACAGTTTATATTTCTTGATGTTGCCCAAACTCATGGAAGTGACTCATCTAAATCATGTAACCTATTGTCTAATGCAAAGTGTTCAGTCTATTTTTTTAATAATCAGGTGTTTTATAATTTCAGAAATACTGACATGGCATTTCAAGATATGGAATTTTACTTTTCCCAGAGCTATTCGTATATGTCCTGTACACTAGACAAAAAAAAAAAAAAAAAAAAAAAAGACATTGTCTTCTAAGGCTTTGTTTAAAATGTCCATTAGATTATATGCATTAGTTTTTGTTATTTACTTTGGGAATCTGAGGTCTTTGAAAATTGTGATGTCAATAGATATTTGAGACTTATTAGTTGCTGATGTATGTTTTTGGAACTAAATTATGCAGTGTTTCTTATTATACTTATTTATATCAAAAAGTTGGCTAATAAAACACAAAGTACAAAATCTGCCTGCATATCTTGATAAAAAATGGAGTATCTTTTCAAATGATATATTACTATCCACAAATTTACCATAAACTTTGTGTGCCTTTAATTCGGGATTTTATAGTTAATGGCCTTGCCCAAACCAGATTAAAACAAAAAACAAAAAACAAAAAAACCCTATTCTAGTCTCAGGCTCCTTTTTTGAAGGCATATGTGGGCACCAGCTCTGAACCACAGCGCTGTTGCATTTTGGCCTGACTTTGAGATCTGGTGATTGACAGGGAACGCCTGGACCCCAAGGCAGAAACCCAGAGGGGCCAAAATCACAGGTCTGTTCTATCTTCATGACACGCTTTCTCATTGACCTCAGCTTCCTGATCCCGGGCTGGGGAACTTAGTGAAGGCCTGACAGATCACTGCATGTGGCATAATCACATACCTGTTTTGGAAAATGCCACTCTTTCTGTAGTATGAAGAATGAATTGTGCGGGGACATGAATAATTTGTCGAAACACTTGGGTAGCTCTTCTTCTCAGGAATGAGATGATGGCAGAATGGATCAGATGGCCGAGGGTATGGAGATGGGTAAAGATCAATTTGGATGTAAAGCCTGCAGGACTCAGTGATGGAGTTGTATGGTCGATGAGATAGAGGAGAACCTCAAAAATGTCTTAAAGAAGAGACTATGTTTACGCAATATATGCTCGTTCTACAATGTCGTTCTACAATTGATCTTGTAGCCATTCCTACAAATTCTGTCAAATATTGGTTACCTACAGAATGCTGGGTCTCTCTCTCTCTCTATCTCCCTCTGTTTCTTACTGTGTGTGTGTTTGTGTGTATGAGAGAGAGAGTGGTCTCACCTGCACTGAAGTTGGACTTTAGTCTCATCTACCTTTTAATTCAGATGCATCCTAGATACTAAGAAGTGTCTCAGAGGTAACTTTTGACAGACTGTCACTGAGGGAGAATACAGAAGAACTCAGAAAGTAGACACAAAAAATGATGAAGTGTAGCCACTGAGTGATGTTAAGGAAAAGAGCTAGGTGAGTATCCTGTATCTCATGAGTCTCAGAGGGTGTTACTGAATTGGAGAATATCGTTTTGACGTCCGTAATGCACAGTTGGAGTCATCACAGGATGATTCAATTATATTCATTACAGTCTGAGTGAGAAGACAGGTAAGTGGGTAGTGCTTGCTAGGAAAATTTGCTTCAAAAACGGCTCACATTTTTAAAGTTTGTACTTAGGGATGAGATTTAGTTATCACGAAAATGAACTTCTGTAAAATATCTCATTTCCCAATATGTCAGATAAATGAGATATTAGCACATAATCCTAGCATAAAATAAATTCTCTGTTCCCCACTTATGTAAGAAAAGGGAAATATTGATTTGGATACTTTCTATTTCAATGTTGAAAAGTAGGTCAAGTAGGTAGCAATTCAGGCGTCTTCCAATTTCTTTAAGATCTTCTGCAGCACATTATTTGCATGTAAGATTTTTGTGTGTGTGTGTGTGAGGATTCAGTGATTGAGTGCCTGGCACAAGATAATTTCTTGTCATTATTATTACTCTGATTTTATCCATTTTTCTTCTCCTAAATTTTCTATGAAATAATTGGTTTTTCATTGTGCATCTTTCATTTCTGAGTTTTAATCCATGTGTGCTTTTGTGTGTCAAGTATTAAGTGGCATTAAATCAAATACTTTCTGTAAGTGTTCTTAGACTTACTATAGACGGTCACACTAGAATAAAAGGGGACAGATACTGGCAGCCACACTCCTTTGTGGACGCCTTAGTGGCACATAATAATAAATTGAAGACTCTCAACATTTTGGAAATAAGGGAAATGGACTTGATTTTAGAAAGATATACTGTGCAGAGTTATCTCCAAAAAGGAAAATGGGTCATAGCAATAGCTTTATTAAAGTATTTGTCTATTTAAATTCAAAGAGAAGCTTTCATCCTAAAGGATGTGTCAATCCAGATCTACCTGGTCAGACAGTAAATGTGCTAAGTATTTAAGACTCACTTTATGTAAGACGAGGAGTTGGTTACAGGCATGTTGGAAGGGCTGGAGGAACAGGAAGCAGACACCGGAAGGACAGACAGGGTGGTTGTCAGCAAGCTGCGATTTGCCCTGGCTGCCTGCCCTGCTGCCTGGGGCTGGGTTTGCTGGTTTGTTGCTTGAACGATCAGGAGACGCTGCCCCAGCCCGAGCTGAAGTGCCGGCGAGAATCCACGACTGTGGAATGAGACCGCAGGAGAGAAGCACTTCTGCCTCCGGGACTGCTTGAGGCTGCAGCTGCTTTTGCCCCACGCTGCTGACCTGGCAACAGTCACCCAGGCCTCAGCTCTTAGAGCAGGATGCTGGCCGTTCTCTTTCTTCCTGCTTCTGCCCTCCTCGCAGTGCCTCCTGCTGGGGAAACCTGATAGGAAGTCACCAGGCAGACCTGATAGGAAGTCACCCACACCAGGCTGTGGGGCTCAGCGTACAGAGCAGACGACGGAAGTGCGGGTGTGGGGCTGTGATGAGATGGGTTCAATGACTAACCAGCTTAGTTATTCAGCAACTGCACGTTCTTGTCCTTCCTTACCTTCCCCAGCCAATAGTCATTGCTGTGTGCTTCAACTTCCCATGGTTCCACGGGGATTCGGGTGAGGGAAGATGCTCTCCCGCCAGCACCGTGACCCCACCTGGTGGTGTTAACTCCCCTTTTAGGTTAGGCACACCCCACCTGGATATTCTGCAACTTTAAACTGTAAATTAACACCCACTGACGTTCTTTATATAAATCCATAGGAAAAAGCAAGAGGGGCAATTACTTATTACATATGTAATAAGCAAGACATAAAACATGGTAACGTCTACAATTCCTGTTTCTAGAACTAGCTTAAGTCCATCGTTGATATTGATAATTTCCGTTGCCCTCAGCTGGTAGTTCATCTGTTTGGCGTTCTTTCCCTAGCAAGGAAGCCCCAACCTTCATCATTAAGGGGTCTGCGTCTGCAGTGGTCCTGGCGCGGGTTGCTGAGCACTTCCGATACTAATCTGATCACACTTTGTGGGATACAGTGTAGAATGGCCTGGGTATCAAACAGCATGTAGCAGACAGCTAAACTCTCCTTCCACAGTGACTTCTTTCTTCACCTATTGATAGAGGTGCACGAGGATCCCAGGTTGCCAGGTAATAGTCTCACTTTCTAATGTATTGCTGCCTTGGTTGCAACCCCAAGGTTGCAACATTTCTTTTGGGGATGTAAAAAAGAAATGGATGTAAACATTTCTTTTTGTGGGCAGAGAAAGCAAAACTATTGTGAGTCGGTCGTTAAGTGTAATAGTGAGAGAACCACTCTGACTACCTTCTATCATTCCCATTGCCACGTTACTCACTAGAGGAAAATGATCTTTTAACCAAAGGCAACATTGAGAAGGATATCCTGACAGCGTGTGCCGCATTCTCCAAGTTCATAGACGATGGTGCTGCCAGCACATCGTGAGCAGGTTCCCTCCTAGGTAGGGCGCTTGGGAAGAAGCTCCAGGTGTTGGGGTCCCAAATATGACATAACATTGTCCCTCATATGATGAAGGATGAAGGTTGGCTCTATGTCCAGGACACTGAGAAGACGGGATCTGTATTCCTAAGGCTGAGTCGGGCTTCCCGGAAGGCAGCTATCAGAGACTCCCTTGATGGCCCGCAACTTTGCTGGGGTCTTTTGTGTTAGAATTCACGACTTCTCCAAATCCTCTATCTCTGAGCTACTTTTTAATACCACTTCTTTAGCAAATTTATTTTCACGCTTCAGGTATCTAGGTATCTCTTTTTCCCATAGCCTTAAATTTAGCTCTAGATTGGATGCTGATGTTTCAATGTGCTACATGTTCATTAATTTATTCATTCAGTCAATATTTATTAAGTGCCTACTATGTTTTAGGCATGGTGCTAAATTCTAGTAATACACAGGTGAGAAAGAATCAAACTCATCTTGGGCATCATTTGGTCCATTGGGGATGTCAGGCAATTAAACAAGGAATAATAATAATAATAACACAGTAAAAAGTAGGTAAGTGCTATGATGGGGATATACTGTGTGATATGGGAGAAGGCTCCGATGTCTGTTCTCAGGGATGACTATCTAACAGAGGACCATTTAAGATATTTCCTCAAGAACACAGTAGGAGGCCGCAGCAAATAATTTACTTTGAAAGAGGTTCTAATTTAGCATGTAAGCAAAGTTTTATTTCCCACAGTATAATTTTTAATGAGTTTGGAGATTCCGTATTTCCAGTGAAGGTAGATTCCCGACTTCCTTTTAATGAATATTTTGATTGAAGAAGTCAAATGATTATATTCAAGAGCCATCCGATTTCTTACAGCTCTACTAGTTGAGTTCATGGAAATGCACAGAACTTTCCTTCTGCCATAAGTTTTAGTGGATCATTCAAACCAGCAAATCATAGTTTCTCTATGACATCCCCGAGTGTCTCAGAAATATAATTTGTGCAGTTTGCTCAAGGCTACCATGTGTACATGATTTAATGTTCTGGATAGGAACATGGCTGTAGTTGGGTGAGGAACCCAGATTTTAGGTAACAGTCCATTCTAGAGCCAGACCGCCTCAATCCAAACCCCGAGTCCCACAGTTGCCAGCTGTGTGACCTCAAGCCCAGTGCCTGAGTTTTCTCGTCTGTCAGATGGTGATAATAACACAGCCTCTATTATGGCAGTGGTGTGTGGAGAAGGTTAAGCAGGACACATCAGGCGCTTAAAGCAGTGCCTGCCCACCCCCTGAGTGACACAGAATGCATCAACGTAAGGTCACTGGACTTCTAGAGCCCATGCACTTAAGGGTATCATTTTAGAACAGCAATACAAGTTATAAACATACTTAATTTATTCATTCTTGACATGGAACACACATGGCAGCAGTTAATATGATGCAACAGAAAGATTCTCGCCCTGGGACTCTTGGGTTCTGTTTCTGTCTCCATCGTAATTAGCTTAACAATTTGATATTCAAGGGTGTGAAGCCTGCTTGATCCTTTGGAAACAGACAGGGTTTAGACTCAGGGAACTAGCAGATCCTGTGATTCCATGAAATTAGAAATCATGTGAAGTGCTTGCTTTCTCTAAGTCATTCATCATTATTGTCTATTAATCATACTATCTTTCCAGGTGTTATTACAAGTTACGGGCTCTATCTGGACGGTGTATTAATTCACAATTCCTCAGAACTCAGATGTCATGCTTACGGATTTGCTCCTTGGAGCTTACATTCCTTCAGAGTCCAAGCATGCACAGCCAGAGGTTGTGCTCTGGGCCCACTGGTGAGTGTGCGTGTATCATGCGTGTATTCCAGATGACAGGGAATTTCAGGAAGACGTAAGTGGTGGTGACTCACTCTCTACACAGCTGCCTTTTGAGCAGGGTGGGCAATTTTCTGTTTGTAAACTGTCACTTAAGAGTCACCAAGATTTTATATTCACCATGGATTTCAGGACTGCATGTAGGTCTAGTGAAGGGAGGATCTACATTTCACTGAAATTTCGAAAGCTGAGTTAACCAGTTGAGCAGGCAAACATGCAACGTGTCTAATTTAGTAACGTATTTGAAGGGGATGTTTTTCTTCCTATTAATGGGCTCTACATCTAAGTACGTTTGTGCTAGAAAAGTGAAAATAATTGAAGGCCCATAACTGCCACAGTATGACAACACTGCTCTCCAGTAAGCATGTTAATCAGTTAAGAGGTTGAGTTCACCTCATCTATTAGAATAAAACATTTTAATTTCATTAGTGTGATAGAGCTTCATGAGAAAAGTATTTAAAATTACATTAATATCAGCTTTTGATATCCACATTTCAGAAATCTATAACGTGTATCTGTGTTTCATTAGTAGTTAAAAGATAGACAAATTATGCTTTTTATTACTGGTGTAATTTTAAAAATCCAATTGATAGTACATAATTGTCATAGACTAACATGACATTCTTGAGTTTCAAAATACCACATTTTACATTTTTCTTGATCAATTCAAGTTAGCTTCTTTTAAGGGAAATTCTCATTAGTTTATATATTTTTTGGCAATCTTGGCTAATGCACTATCATTTTAATGTACTCTGTCTTCATTGAAAAGTGTATTGTATAAATATTACCTTGAAAAACAGCTCTACTGTTTAATTTTTGCTTCCTTATTTTTTGATCACACCTCCCATTCCGGTTCAGAAATTGGTAGCTTTCCAAGCAGCTAATATCATCCATCCTGCTATCTTTATTGCCATTAAGTATTTTATAGCCCAGACCCTCTGATGGTTATTTACTCTTAAAAGCAGGAATGGCAATAGGCCAGCTTTTCTTCTCCATTCAAGAGAAAAAAGAAAAAGCAACAAAAAGAACACTTCATAAGAGCTTGAATCTTAGATTTTTTTCAAAAATAGAAATTGCAAATTGTGGTTCTGGCTCCATCATTGGCTTCCACCCCACCTCCTGATATTCCGGAAACTTGAAATAAGGAGGACACAGTTATGGATCTGTTTCCTGTGCAGATAGTAGGTGACGCTAGCCCTAAGAAATCAAATGTCACCGTGCCCTAATGAGAAGGGGAAAAGGGAATCGGACTGTAGAACCCACTCTGCCTCGTCCATTCTAGGCTCAGGCCTGGCGTGAAGCAGACCTGTGTTCTCCCCTCAGTACTTTTCTTGATCCCGTGCTTAGTATGCAAAGGCTTTTCCCAAGTCAATGATTCATCTCTAATTGCTGAAATTGAACAACAGTGTCTTTATTTAAAACAAGTCAACTTGATGCTGCCAGGATGTTAAAACCCACGGTCTTCATTTGATTTCTCAAATATTTTTGTACCAATTACAGTAGATACTATCTGCCCTTAGGAGATGACGTATCTGCGTATTCTAAATGGCCCTAGATATCCATCACAAACAGGAAGGGTATTACGGATTCAGGTTTTTTTTTGTTGATGAGTTTTTTGAATGTATCCTTATTGAATTAAGAAATCTATGAATCAATCTTAAGAGCCAGGCTTTCCTATCATTAAGTTACAATATATTCAACAAAATTCAGCCAAATGTAGTGAATGCTTACACATATCACTTCAAAGCATTGTTTATCCAAAGCCCAGTATTACAACAAACATTTCATTGAAACAAAAGTTTTACAATTTCTATTTTTAAATCTTTTGCTGGCAGAAATCAACGAATACATTTTGAAGGAGTCAAACTTTTTGTTCACCTAACAACATTTCTTAAAGATGAAACTCTTGGTTTTTAGATAAGCTGCTTGTTTATTTTACATCTCTCACATATTTAACATATTTAATATGCATACAGGGAAATACTACTCAGTGTTTTCTATGGCAAATACGGTATGGTTCAAATGTAGTATGGTTCACCCTCAAAATTGGCAAACTGCTCATATAATAAAAAAAATAGTAAAATGGGACAAATTTGACAATAATATTTTTGAAAATAAAAACGCATACATAAATTCTATACCATTTTAACATCTTATTAGCTCAATGTGTTTGTTTATTTGTTTGTTTTCCCTTAGCCTTACCAAATTTATTACCTGTTATTTGTGGGTCAGTAGGAATTACTCTGTACCCATCTGGGGGAAAAAAAAAGATTTCTTTGTGGTTTGTTCAGTTTTTGCCTTTATTTGGCTTTTTAAAAAGAAGCTCCAATGTAAAAAACAATTTGCAGTTGATCCTAATTTTAAGGGATATTCATTGTCAAGTTAAATCTAGTAATTGGAGTTTTATAAATAAAAGTTTGAATTTATGAAGGAAAAAAATGCAACAGAGAACTTTTTAAATGTTTTCCTTGCTTTTGATTATATTGTTGAATTCTGTTAGAGAGAAACCCTTCGTATTTTGTATTTCTATAAAAAATGCAATGGGTTTGTCCATAGGAAAATCGCTTTGCTTTTGTTTCTTTGTTTCCACTTAACCAGTGTTAGATAGCACTGGTGGAGTCTAAGTTGGGAGTTTTGTGATTGGGACGGTCATTGTCTTGGTTCCCTAGGGAGCCTTTCTTATGGATGAAGTCGGAAACTCTAGGTCAGTGCTGTGTCATAAGGTTAAAAAGCTGGCTTGGTTTCTGGTGATGGCATGCTACACAGATAAACACCCACAGACACACATACACATACTCACAATCATTATATAAACAAACACATAAATCTGTTATGTAAGACATCTGAATATTAATTGCAGTATATGTGATGGTCCAGAAAAGCCCTACATGGAAAATCTAGTACTACCTGAAATGACTCCCTATCTCTCAGTGGGCGAGACCTCTTTTACTAAGCCTCAGCTTTCTCAGCTATTACAGAAGGAAAATGAAACCTGCTTTAAAAGAGTTGCTGTGAAAAGTTCAATGGAATATCATTTGCACAAGGGTTTCTGATACATGGTAAGAGTTTTATCAAGAATGACAATTTTATTAAAATGTTTATGTCTTTTCATGGCACATTTGTTCTCAGAAAACATTTTTTTTTCCCTGTGTCTAAGGGAGATTTCCAGGTAAAAGCCATACTAGTCTTCCAGAATGTCTTTTCCTAACATTTTTTTAAAGGCAAGGTAGATAATCAAGAAACGTATATATTTTTTAAAAAAGACTGAGTCAGAATAAAACAGTATAATTGCCAAATTTAATGTAAAGCAAAAACTAGAGTATTTATCCAGATACTTAAGGAGATTTAAAAAAATATATCTATTTTGAAATAACCAGATATTTGAGGATAATAATAGAGTTATCTGGAATTGCCCTTAATTCTTTAGCTGTTTGAGTCTCATTTTATTTGGAACCCTTTAAAATCATTTTCTATGCAATAATTTGAACTATATATGTAGACATAATGAAACCAATTGTGTTGCTATGAAATATTAAAATGATGAATTGATATTTTTCCAGTTAAGTTTCTTGATCATTTTTTGTACATAGCTATTAGACTAAAAAGAATGAGTAAGAGTTATAGATCTAAGGAACCCCATAGCCTTTCTCAGATGAAAATAAAACATGTCGTGACCTCATACTTATTAAAAATTAACACTCTGTCTTTCTCACATTTATTTTCATAATTGGGAAAGTGTATTTGCCCTAACAAATGAAGGTTTCATAATTGAGAATATTTGCCTGCCTAAGGATTTCGTGTTTGATCACCTTTTGGTGAGACATGGGCCTGCACTCTAAGCTTAAGGTCAAAATTATCAACATACTCAATAAGTCTGAAAAGGTCAGACGTTTATGAGTGATGCTTATGCGTTTGTGGTGATTCGTTAACAAATTTAAGCCAGTTTTTCAGACGCTAAAATATTCTGAACCCCTTTCTCCTTTTATAAAACTTCCTTTTCCTCTGGTCACTTAGTCATTTTATTTATTTAGCTGTTCGTATCTTTTTGGCCACTCTGCAATTGAGGGTTCCATTTTATTTCGGAGTCCTTGTCTTCAAAGGATTCATCTTTTGTTCTTTCCTGCCTAGGTTCATTAACGGCACTGTATTAATGGCATTTTCAACTCGTGTTGTGATTATACGTTAGGGATGGAGTCAC